>NC_140085.1:141933026-143357192 GCF_964237585.1 Gallinula chloropus
ATTTCTTTAGGATATTTTTTTTATATATATTAAAAGAATAAAAAATCCTTGCAATTCTTAAAAACATTTTTTGCAAAGGTCTGTCATTTTTTTCTACTGAATTCTGTATTGACGATATACTATTTTTCCTCTATTTTTAGTGAAATCGATGTATAGCTTTGTGTTGTTTGTGACAGAAAGTATTGTTCAGGTATCTGTAATGATGGCAAGCTGCCAATGGGACTACGGACAGGAAAGCAGAGAAGTGAAGGGAAAATTACTATTAGTCTCTGTACTTAAGTATAGAAGTCCCCAACTCAGCCTGAGTCCCATATCCATGCCTTAAGCCTGAATGTGAAATGCCTACCTGAATCATTCTTGAGACTGTGAGACCTAGGTGAGAACTGAGCAAAACCAGTCCAGTAAATCATGTTGCAAATGCCTCACTCATGCAGAAGCTGGGAGTTTTGGGTACCTATGGACTAATCTTACCTAATTGAAATAAAGTAGATTCCACTAAATTTATAGATACTGCAATGTTGTGAGACTACTTTTAGACTACTGAAATGATCATCTGGGGATACATACAGGGAGCAAAGAGAAAGAATCTGCACCACATGATACAGTTTGGTATTCCTATATGCTTACAAGTTGGAATTTAGAGGTATGCATACATGAATAAAATGCAGTACCTACTATTTCCAAAGACAATATCTAGATACCATACCTTCAGCTCATTTTCTCTCCCATCCCAAGAAAATTCAGTTTGTTGAGTGGTTTCAAATGTAATAAACCTTGCCAGTTGAAATTGTTAAGTCTCTCACTTTGAGAAGGCCCGTATGGTAAGTGAGCTTCGCAGCTGTTATTGAAATTCACACTGCTCTCAAACTGTCTGTTTCAACAGAATTTTAGTATCAGCCATGGACAGTTTTTCAAATTTTTCAGGTAGACAGGTGTAAAGTGGGAGCTTACATGTTTGTGTATAAATATCGTTTTGTGACATTTATATTCTCTGAGCAAATTCCATACCAAAGATGCTGTTTGCTAAATCAAAAATTACTCTCTGGGAGATCAAATGATGCAGGGATACATAATGCATGAGAACACTTTAACCTTTAGATCACTGGTCTCAATGGTTATTTAAAATTATTGCTGTTTGAAAGCTCCTTACTGGTCAAGTACATGCAAAGTGAGGAAGCAGGAGCTTCAGTGTTAGAAACTCTGGTCAGCAAGGCTCATTTTTTCCTTGTTTTCCTAAGGGTATGTTAATGAGACAGTGAGGAAGGTGTACTGCTTTTAATGATGCTACTGCTTGTTTATAAACTTAATTTCTCCACCTTTGGTCTGGCACCTCTTTCAATAAATTCCATGGGTTTTTTAGTGAATTAGATGAAATGACAAGGAGAGCAGTGGTCAGATTTTAATAAACACCATACACATCTTCTTTTACATTAAAAAATTTCTGGATTTTATATCCACTGCCTATTTTTAAACTGCAGTTTGAAGTTGCTCTGTAGTAACTGCCTAGCCCTATTACATAGTATATCCATTTTGAAAAAGCAGGGGGAAACTGGGATGAAATCTTCAGCTTAACTTAATTCCCTTCATCCTCAAGGAAAAAAACCTTTTCTTTTCCAGATCATAACTTCTCTTCAGACACTTGCTGGTTGCTCTTGACTGTGAACATCAGGAAAAGATCATTTTGATTACTAGGGACAAGCAGAAACAGCGAAGAGCCTTTCCCTCCCCCCCCTCTGAATGGAGGGCAGAATAACCTGGTATCACAAAACATGGTTTTCATCCAGCACTCAAATTCTATTTCCCACTGAGTCTTCAGGTGGCCTGGAGTGAGTCACGCTGCCACTCTGGGCATCAGTCCCTCAAAGTGCATCTGAAAAAAACCCTATGATGCCAAGTTTTTAAAGAGGACTTTGATACCTCTGGACAGTGCTGCTGAAAGGATACTTATGGTCCCATTTTATTTTTTCCCTCACAGCCAAAAACCCTGATTGCATTTGTTTTTTCCAGCACAGAAATAGCTTACTAGTGTTATTCAGGAGGGGCTAAAACCTGTCCTTCATGTAACAGTGAATAGTTGCCAATAGCTTAGAAAATAATTCATTAATTTCAGAGAGTGAAGTATTTCCCTGATGCTAGCACTTTGCATTAATGCAGCTCTACCCAGAGCAGGTTTGGTGCACTGAGTCTACAATTCATTGCAACTAATTAGTAGGACAATTTCAGTGGTTTGCCTTTGGCTGTATTACTCATAATTTCACCATGTGCCACTGCCCAAATGTGGATGTGTGCTGTTGCTCAGACAGATTTATAGGTTGTGTTATAGAAGCAGACCTACAGTTAACTAGGAACATCTGCTTACTGTATCCCAAGAGTCAGCAGGCCATTGCCCATCTGGGAGCAACAGGACTCTGCACAAAAGAGGCAATCCATGTATATATTATTTTCTTGTCATTTGACTTTAATTATAATAAGCTATATTTAATTCTTGATCATGCTTTTTGGAATTAGTAATGATAGTCATTCAATATAGCCTTGGAACATCTCATGTTTGTGTTCTTACTTCAAATTCATGACCTTAGTATATGAATACATTTTTCTCTGAAGCTCCTGCTGGCTCATGGGGTGAGGTAGGGAGAGTCACACTGTAATGACTAGTGATCTAACCTACTTCCATGTCTAATTAATTGGAAAACAGATCTGTGTAGTGTTGGGAACTGCTTCAGGGAAAGGGTATGACTACTGCTGCTGGAAAGTTAGTAATGCAAACTGTTGGATGCCTTTTCTCCCTTTTTACTTAAGCACTGTGAAGGATGGTCAATCGTTCCTTATCTCCATTGAGTTTCCCAATTTAAGAAGAAAAGAGTGCAGCAGCAAAGTACACTGCTAATGCCTATTGCTCAATTTTCTGTCCACTGAAGGAAAGTCTACACAGCCGGGAACAGCTGCTCTGTCCTCACCTCTGTGTCACCTTCATGCTGTCCTGGAGGTGGAGAGCCTGAAAGAAGAGCTGTAAGTCTTAGGGTCCATTGTCTTGCTGGAGCCACAGTATGAAGGTACTTTGGCACTCACACGGAGGGAGCAAGGAGTGAACATTCCTTTCTTGGAAAACTGGACCTACATGATGCCACATGACTTATAGTGGTCAGAAGTGCTATGTTTGTTAATTTTACAAACTCCTGGAGCAAAGGCAGGTTTTGGACTGAGCTCACACAAAATTATCTGTAAAGTTTGAACCAGCATTGGCTGCTTGCCAACACTTGCTTGTCTTATTCCAGATTCTCTAGGACTTTTCTTTATACTGATCCTGTTGCACAGGTCCATGCCACTCGGCTGTTCTTGGTTTGGAAAGGTGCACCTCAATGCTTACTAAGAATTAAAGCTGATACAACATCCCTCTAGGGAGACACATAAAATTGGTAGAAGGAATGGCTGGCATATAGCTTCATTGTTTCAACAAAGCTGTGGCTAGTGAGACTTCTGGACAAGTTTAAGAGACTTAGCAGTTAAAATCTTATTCAGAGTGAATGGACTTCAGAGTCTCTTTAGCGCTTCATTTTTATTTTCCCCTTCAGGGCTTTTATACTAGAAAGTACAGCACCCTCAAAACTGGTGGTTGCTCATATTTATTAGTGCAGACTGAAACAGGACAAGTAATTTTGAACAACTCTGTAAAGGCTGCATGGTCAAACAAGGTGTCTTCTTCCTGAGTAGACCACCTCTACATGGTGTTTGAAAGAGAACTAACAGAAATAGATTTACATATAAGTAACCACTGTCTCTGGTAAACACTTAGTTACTTTGATTAAAAAGGATGAGGACTACTGAGTACCCGTGATCAGCTGTACAGGGATGTGGGAGACAGAGGTGGTTTGTAAAGATCGCCTCTACTGTGGTTGAACGAGGGCTTATTGGTACTCAGCAGCACTCAAGAATACTGAGCCTGCTGCATGCTGCCTTCATGTGTACTCCAAGGAGGTGCAGCCTCTTCACAGCCTCTTGTCCTCCAGTCTTTCCTTGCAGCAGTATCACCCTCTCAAACCTAGGGACTCAGTTGCTCCTACAAATGCATCCTGTCTGATTTCAGTCTAAAAAAGTCAGGGTAGGGCAGTTTTTAACAATTTGTTCTTCCAAACAAATTAAACGGTTTTGAGAGTCCCGCTGTTTAATTAGAGATGGCAACAAACTCCAGCAGGAGGAAGCAGTGAATAGTTTAGAAGGTAATCTCTATGCTTAAAACCAGACATGTAAACCTACACACAGCCTCCCCTTTCTTACTAAACTGGTAGATTTCTTAATCAGTGAGTATTGGACCACAATGTTGTTTTTCCTTTTGTTCTGATGTACACCCGTCATTGGCTAGTATATAGCCCTATGCCCTTTGTGCTAGCAAAACCTGCAGGTTTTCCTATAGACACCAGAATAAATGGTCAGCATTTCTAAGTATACCCTGAAGCACAATGCCAAAATTCACATGCTGGCCCTGATTCAAATGAACTTCTGGAAAACCTATACCAACACAAATCTCCACAATATTGAAAAACATCTATGCACCTAGTGTGGAATTTAACTTCAAGCACGCAAGCTAAATCACTTTGCATGAGTTAACAATATTATATCCCACAGTTTTCTGTATATATAAGACATAATGCCCTGTGGGGGAGAGTTTCAGAAGGGAAGGAAGCCAGCAGTGCAATTAATTTATTCTTCAAAATGTCACTAAAATACCTTACTGAGAACAAGAAGGCAGACATTAATTCTAGAATATTATGCAAAATAGGTGGCAGTGTCATTCCAAAGGGTCAGAATAGTTTACTTTTAATTACCCAGCTAAAGGTAGAAAACCAGAGGCTTCAGTGAAAGTAGATCTAGGTCTGCCCAAAGCATGTTGCTAGTGGTCTTTTTGAACAGAAGCTGATATTTACAAATGATAGTGTAGAAACTACATATTAACAACTTACCTAATGCTGTTCTTGCTGGTGTGGCATCTTTTTTAATCCAAAAGGATACCCAGGAAAGAACAACTGTTAATATACAGGGAATGTATGTTTGAATAGTAAAGTATCCCATTCTTCTACTTAGGTCGAAGTATATAGTCATGACTACGTAATCACCTGCAATAACAACACAGAAAACAAATTGACAATGTGGTGAGATACAGGCAGTTGTTCATTGAGTTGATATCTTTTAAGCTTCATAAAAGCACCACATATGAAATATTTCTTAGCATTTCAAGAGCATCTGTACAGCAATGCTCATGTGAAATAGAATTAAAATAAATGTTCACTTCTAATTTCCTTCAGTTTTAGGTCTTTGTGGAAATGTTGACTTATTTTGAAAGGCAGAGGCTCTCAGTAATCATACTGGATGACTAAATTTTGAAAGGCATCTGGGCTTTCCAAACTTGTTATTTCTAGATAGCTCCATGACCACAAACAGGAAGCTACAATCACTCACCAGATTTTGTAACCAAACAACATAAAATCCCTCCTTCTGAAAGTTGTGTCTTCCCTGCCCTAATTTCAGGTTTGAGTGACTTCTGTTACCTTTCTTTTAGATATGAATCGGGCAATAGGGGTCATTATGAACAGCATGCACAGGAGTATGCCTTTACCTAAGTCATTGATAGAGACCAGAGCCTCAAAGATGGAAAGAGAGGTCAGACTGCATACTTTTAAAGGACTCAGAATTGAAAAGAAAGTGTCCTTTTGTCAGCATTCCTCCATTTCAAAGCAGTTGTCACTCATGGTATCTGTACACCTTCAGAAGGTGAGCCAGGATATAAATTTTATTATTCTGCTCTGATTCATGAAATCAGGAGCTCAGTAAGAAGGCTAGTTTTTCTAACATTCTATGATTTTCTTCATAATAGCTCTTCTGCTAGCCCTTGTGACTCCACAGGGGATAATAATCTGTCCCTCTCTCTCTACCTAGTTGAGGCTACTGACCTCACTACACCTCTCTTCACTAACAGCTCCCTCAGCTTCATAAATGTTAACTATCCTTTTCTTTCAGACAGTCACAGTGATTAACAATAATGAAGCTGAACTGAGAGCAGTTTCTATACTTTACTTGAAGTATGTTGCAGAAGTTTATATGGCTGAGAACTTTTCTTGGGTTTTGTCTGACTACGTCAGACTTGACCTAATAAATTATATTGTTTTTTTCTTACAAACCTTTACATTCTAGAATACAATATTTAAAGAAGACATAATTTGCAAGAGGTAGGTAAGTCTTCTCTGTTGCAGCAAACCATCAGAAGATTCAAAAAATTTGTAGTATATTAACCCCCAAAGGAATGTACATACAACTCACCCAAGTAGAGGCAGAGTGGGCTCATTAGGAGTTGAGAAAAATTAAAGCTTAATCTTCTCATAACAGAGAACATATGAACAAAAGCATTTAATGCAGTGGATATTTTGACTATAGCTAAATTTTACATAGAAAAACAATTAATTCAGCAAAAATTACTTCCACTGAAAATATCTCTGAAGGTCACTAAAATAAGTGCACTACTATAAAGTACAAAGTCAAAGGAAAATAAAAATCTGAGGGTGGGATTAGTAGAGTGAAACTTAGAAAAAGTAGTCAAAAGGAAAAGTTTCTAGTCAAGTGCGTTGTTTTGAGATAGATTTATTTCAAAGAAGCTGACAAGCCTTTGAGTGCTTTCATCATGCCTCTGTTAGATACTGTTGTAGTAAAAAGTGTGCTACCCTGAGAAACTGGCCAGCCAGTTCAGAAGCCTTGTGTATTTGGCATAATGGGACAGAGCTTTAATGAAAGAGCTTGCTGCTGTTACAAGCAGGAAGTATTGCATTATGTCATGACATAGTGAGCCTTGTGGGCTGTTCACAGCCTAAAGGTAATTTTCATTCCACTAAACTCCAGCACTGTGCAGGGAGTGGCACCAGGGAAGTGATGTGGATTAGTAACCGCTGGTTCTGCTGGATTATTTTTAGACTACATCAGCTTATCTGGTTCAGTTATCTAGAACTGCACATTCATGGATAAGCTGCTTGAGAATGGTATAAAGCAAAATAATCTGCAGACTTCTCGTTGTGTACGATATATGATATAAACAACTCATGTACACATACAGAATACTGCTCCTCTGAATAGTATCATTGTGCTACCCAGCACAGCAAAAGAGAATGGGGCTAGAGACTGGGTAATGGCTAGTAAGGGGGACCTGCTTCCAAGGTCCTCTACTGAAATAAATCTGATAAACTGAGAGCTGGGGAAAATTATGGAGCATTTCAACTTTTTTGCAGACAGGAACTGAGGCAGAGATGAAATTATCAGTCCTCCCTTCCTCCCTTCCTCCCTTCCTCCCTTCCTCCCCTCCCCTTCTTTCCCTACTATAACTTATCTTCATCCAAGTTATAAACCTGACAAGATATTCCTTCTCTGCAGAACATCTTCCCAGCAAGTTTAATAATGAAATTCTGACTTGGTCACATTTTACAAGGAGCTGCAAATTCCCAAGTATTTAGCAAAACCCCATATATGTCTAAGAGACATCCAATGAAAAATTAAATCCTAGGATACTGATGGGATGCATTCATTTATCCACTTACCTATTTTCTCTTCTGAAATCCATACAAAAATTCTCAGAGTGAAGAAGGCAGAGCTAGTCATAAGGGCAGTAGCTATGCATACAGACTTATACGCTGTACCTTCTATACTATAACAACTTACAGGAGCATGCTGACAGATAACAACTATACCAAGAGATAGGGAGAACTATTTTGTTGAGTGGAATTTGTGATGCAAAGTGGAAGTAAGAGAAGAATTTGCTGGTTCTCCTACAATACTCTAACCATGCTTAGAGAGGACATACCTTAGAGATAACGCTGATGACAGTTCTTAGTGAATCACCACTGCTGAAACACAAAGCCTTAACCAGAAGCAGAAGCACCAAGGTTGCTATACTGTCCTAAGGAAAGTATGTTTCTATACAGCAATGCACTGGATGCACTTGTTTAATAGCTACAGTAAATTACAATTTTCAACTGAATTACTACATCAGTTCTATCCTCAGCCAAGTCAAGTTCTGTTGAGACTCCTGAATTGTCTCTTTGCATACAGAAGAGCCATCATGTAAGTGCTATGGCTGCTTCCCTCAATGCACTACTCCAAACTGCATTATTATTATTGTTCTCTAAATTACTCTTTCCAGAAGTAATTATTCTCCATGTATCTAAAAGCACTTGTCTACGGCTTAAAGGGAAGTAACCATGGTACAAAGATCTCTGACTTTCTCTATACACACACAATAATTTGCACAAAGAAACTCTCTTCTAAAAAAAAATCTGACCTACTATTCTGTATGTCCTGCAGGCATGAGCAACTCAAGGGGGATGTGGCAGGGGGCGGGGTAGGGAGCAGGGGAAAGCTTTCAAGCACTCTGCACAGTGCCACCTTGCTCCATTAACAGCCTCCAGAGCTCCCTCCACCCACCATTACTGCCACTGCTAGAAGAGAAGCTAGGGCTGATTGTGTGACAAAGCCCCACAGTGCAGACAGGATGGGAAAAACCTCCTTCCAAAATGCAGATCATTACATCAGTGTACTTGGTTTAAAAGTAACCACATGGTGATTGCCTAGCAAGGGAGCACTGGAATAGGTAATATCAAAAAACTTCACTTCGAAACTCGTAGAGGAATTCTACATTTTTAACAGCTTGAATAATTTCCCAGGAAGGCAAATGAACTTTTAACTGAACCATCACACCATCAACTCACTGAAATAATGAAAATTACCTTAAGTCAACATAGTGCCCAATCGGTTTTCTATAAATGAGAACAAGAGATGCATCCTGAGGCAGCAAATCTGGAGTAATATGAACAGTGTAGCAATGCATCCCAGGAAACTAGGAGGACGGCTGCCTGTGACCCATAGGACTTTTAATAGTTTACCTTTTCAGTTGGAAAGTAGGACACTATTTAGAACAATAATGACATTTGAAGGAATAATGGCTATGGATTTTAATGAATAATACTGAACTACACCCTAATTCATTTGTCTATTGAAGACTAAGGGCACGGCTAACTGAATTGCCAGACTTTTGCTTTTACTGCACCAAGAACAATTCCTTTAAAGGTGACATGTTTGAGCAGAATGAAATTAATTATGTTAGGAAAACATTTTCAAAACACATTATATACAATAAATCATTTATTTACTCAAATCACGCTATACTATCTTATCACACATTTTCATTTATTCTCCAGGTTAACAAGTACTACAATCCCAAATATCTTAGCAAAAACATTAAAGACCAAATGACTTCACAAGGACTGCAATATGAAAGTGTGTTGAGTACACAGAGCAATTTCAGCATGTGAGTGAAGGTTACACACTAATTGTCCATCACTAGAACTGAAGAATAATGAGGAGTGGCAGAGTTTAACCATATTGTTATGAGAGTTTAATTACAGAAAAATGTACGTGTCATTAGAATGAGGACTCACACAGCATGTCACAAATATTTCTTTGTTGATCAGGAAGACCACAGAGATTACACCAAGGCATCTTTGTTACTATTTTAATTGTTCCTCGGGTGGTAGCATTGGGATCAGCACTGTTTAACACCTTTGTCAGAGAGGTGGACAGCAGGATCAAGTGTTGCCACAAGTTTTCTGACAAACTTGTGTAGTGCGGTCAACACTCTAGAGGGAAGGGATGCCATCCTTGACAGGATTAAGATGGGTCCTTGTGAGCCTCATGAAGTTCAGCAAGGCCAAGTGCAAGGTCCTGCACATGGTTCAGGGCAATCCCAAGCACAACTACAGGCTGGGCAAAGAATGGATTGAGAGCAGCCCTGAGGAGAAAGACTTGGGGGTGTTGCTTGATGAAAAGCTCCAAGTGATGCAGTAACATGTGCTTTCAGCCCAGAAAGCCAGTCATGTCCTGGGATGCATCAAAACCAGTGTGACCAGCAGGGCAAGGGAGGTGACTCTGCCCCTCTACTCTGCTTTGGTGAGAGCACACCTGGAGTACTTTGTCCAGCTTTGGGGTCCCCAGGACAAGAAAGACATGGACCTGTTGTAGCAAGTCCAGATAAGGGCCACAAAGATGGTCAGAGGGCTGGGCATGCCTATGAAAACAATCTGAGAGTTGAGCTCATTCAGCCTGGAGAAGAGAAGGCTCTGAGGAGACCTTATTGCAGACTTCTAGTACACAAAGGGGCCTACAGGAAAGACGGAGACGGGCTCTTTATCAGGGAGTACAGTCATAGGACAAGGGGTAATGGCTTTAAACTAGAAGAGGGCAAATTTAGATTAGCTATAAGGAAGAAATTGTTCCTTGTGAGGGTGGTGAGGCCCTGGCACAAGGAGCCCAGAGAAGCTGTGGCTGCCCCCTCCCTGGCAGTGTTCAAGGCCAGGTTGGATGGGGTTTGGGCAGCCTGGGCTAGTGGAGGTTTTCTGTGTCCCAAAGATCTCTGGTTTTGAATTCATAATCAGCTTTGGCATTATTAGGGTGTATCTGTTTGTGCTTGTACAAGTACTGAGTAGCTCAGATTTGGCTTTCAGCACTTACTCTTGAAAAAGAAATTTTCCAGAAATACAGGCACACCATGCATGCCAAAACTTTGCTTAAGTTTCCCATTATCACAGATAAATGACTATACCGGTATACAGTGAAAAAAAAGAAACTCAAATCCAACAGCACTGTTTGTGCTCGTAGAAATCATGTTTAATTGTTAAGTATATACATATTCATAAGCATGTGTAATAAAAACCAAATATTAACAGATAGAGTGTGAAAAGCAAACACTAGGTCCCAGGCTGTCTGCAGACAACAGATCTTTTAAAGCCAAGTAAGACTAAGACTTCTTCTTAGAACCAAAAGATACTAAGTTAGGGTTATTTTTTCTTGCCATATATTCCAGAAGCAGTTACTTTTGATTCAGCTGTAACCATTTCACTGTTTGTAGCGGTAGCTCATATTGTCTGTTAAGTGTCTGGAATGCTCTGAATGTACTTGGGAGATGGATCAATGTCCATGGAGACAATTGATCTCCAAAATTAATTCTAAAAATACAAGTTTTGCATACACACACACACACAAGATTATAGTGTTTTGTGCCACAATCAAAAATGCTTTGCTCATTTGTAGACTTATATTTACATTCATATAGAAGCTGTCCTGCCAAATACACCTTTCTTAACTGATCTACTACTGTGCATAATACTTTCCTCCAATAAAATGTATGATATTAAACAGTGCTGGTCCAGTACTGACCTCTGAGGAACACAACTCATCCCTGATCTCCACTTGGACATTGAGCTGTTGATCACAACTTTTTGTGTGACTGTCCATCCAATTTCTTATCTACCAAGTGGTCCATCCACCAGATCTGTGTCTCTTCAGTTTAGAAACAAGGATATCATGAAGGACAACACAAGTAGATGATGGCAGTTGCTGCTCCCTTATCACCAATGCTGAAAGCCTGTAATAGAAGGCCACCAAATTTGCCCTTAGTGAAGCCATGTTGGCTGTCACCAGTCACCTCCTTACTTTCCACGTGCCTGAGCATAGTTTCCAGGAAGATTTGCTCCATGGTCTTGCCAGGCACAGAAGCAAGATTGTAGTTCCCTGTGTCTTCCTTTTCCCCTTTACAAAAATGTGGGTTATGTTTCCTCATTATAGTTGTAGGATCTCATTAATCTATATGGTAGATACATCAGATTTGTTCTCAGACTCTTCAGGCCTATTATCTTTAAGCATAATGACATCTTCATTTTGCATCAAGAAGTATCATTCCATACATTATTTCAAATAGGTTAGTAATTAAAAGAATGGATTTTTAATTTGGCTGTTGTAAGGTACAAGTACTATTGGAAAATCCTCCAAAAATGCAGTCTCATCAAGCTACATAATAGGAATAAAAATGTATAATACCATAAGCAAGACTTTGATCCATGATTACCAGTCCAGTTCGATTTCTGCTTTAACAGTAGAAAACTTCCCTACATAATCTCCATTCGCATTCATACATCAGTCTGAGAGAAAATCAATATACATATATGCTGTAACGTGCGTGATGAATTGCTCACTATTTCTAAGAAGTGTAGCTATTTACCATATACAGGGTGTTTTTTTGTACTTGAAAAATAAAAGTGAACAATAGCAGATGAAGTAAAAACAATAGATTACGATAGCTGCCTATGTCAGTGGAAGTGGATGCAGCATCGGAGTGAAAATGAGTATCGTTTCCGTAGGAATCTTTCTTTGAGAGGGTTTATTGATGGGGAGCTGTGCAATGCTTTTCGAACAGAACATTCTTCACACTCCACAGAGCACCAAATACTGTAGGAGGTCTGAGAATGTACAAAACTAATGATTCTTGCATTCATTTTGGTTTTAATAAGCACCGAATCATTCCTGGGAACCCCCAGGTTTATGTCATCTGTCAATGCTGATCACTTCTTATTTATTTCTAGGACTGAATTTCTTACTCACAAGAATTTTTTTTTGTGGCAGGAGGCCTCTCTTTACTGACATTTGTTACAAAGACCCACAGGACTGGATTTGGTGAGCTTACAATTCCAAAAGCAGTTAAAATAGTTTTCAATGAGCTAGCAAAAAGTCCTATTTCAACGTTTTAAAATAGCATGCTCTTTTTTCTTCTTCAGAATGTAATTTTACAGATTAAAAAAAATATACATATTAAAATACACAATTTGCTTGACTTGACTAGTACTCTTCAATTTAAATGTTCATGAGTTTGGCCTCACAATTCTGACATTTTTTGTATAATCATGGAATGGGGTAGCCTGTTTCTTTATATCCATACCGAAATCTAGTCCAGCTCAACTGTCCATAACACATACTCTCATGGCCTGATTTCACCTTCTAATCTTTTGAAAGCTTTAAATAATATCTCACTGTTGGAAACCCATTGCCATTGATCATGTTGGATTCTGCAAGAGACTATGCTGATTATCTGGTTGCACTTTCTGTGTAGTGTATTTCTGAAGTAATCACTGCTGTAAACCTAAAATTTATGTGTAAAGTATAACATCTTTTAGGTGTTTAGAACATCCTATATTGATTTAAAGTTTCCCAGCAATAGAGTTGCACTGTAATCCTTGAAGTTCTTTCAAGGCTTAGTTGTTCTCACCATGAAAAAGGTCTCTTCTCTTAGTCTGCAGTCATCTAGTATTAAGTCATATCTTGAGTCTTAATTCATCTTTCCTAACCTTTTTAACCAGTTTTCTTTCTTTTATGTAGATTATTTAGAGATGGTAATCAACTCCCCTTTATCCTTCAACATAAACACTTATGGTCTCTTAACATAAGTTATTTCCAGTCTCTGATAAATCTTATAGCTCTTTCGTTCACTCTACAGCTTTTCAAAATAACTCTTGAAATTCAACCATCAGAATTCAATTTATTTTAATAGCATAACATATAGAGATAATATAAATGCTCTTCTTCTAGAATATAATCTTTCTCTGAATACATATCCAATATCTGTGCTTGGTATTTTGGGTATACCTTCAACTCTAAATTGGCAAGAAATATCCCAGAGTCTTAAGACCTGCAGGACCTAGAATTGCAGGCCTCCAATTCTGGGAAAGAAAAATCCATAGTCTTCAATCCTAAATACATACTTCAATCCTGAATACGTCCTGAAGTACAGAAATGCCTATTGACACTTTAAACAAGGCTACAAAGCTATTTGAACTGTTTTCTAACCTGACTTGTATCTATTATTAACCACTCCCTTAGCCTTTGTGTTACCTATAAACTTAATAAGTTTCAATGTTATGAATATTTCACTATCATTAAAAAAAAGTATTAGATAGCATCAAGACAGAAGACATAGCATCTCAACAGAAGGTCCTGATGGATGATGGTTTCTTTAGCTATATTGTAGTCAAAATTTAATAATTTGATGTGTGCCACAACAATTTTCTTATCACTGTAGCTTCTTAATCAAAATGTCATACTGCGTCAAGCGAGATGTCTTACAAATGTACATTATATTACCAGAAATGTATCAGCTTGGGAGACAATATTGAACTGCTTCTGCAGGAGTTAATTTCTATGAATGATTGTTTATTGGTGTTAGTTATATTATCCTCTACAGTTGTATAAATCTATGTCAGGATCAGCTGCTCCATAACTTTGCTTGAGACCAATGTCAGGATGAAAAGCCTGTAAATACTTTGGTTATTTTATATACAGTTTTTTTGAAACTGAGGGGAGGGGGAAAAAAAGGTTTTATTTTCCCTCAAGCCTTCCTGGAGGACTTCTTACAAATGGGCAATAGTGGTCCCTGGCCAGATCTTTAAACTACTGTTATTAAATTATCAACGTCTGTGTCAAGTAAAGAAGGAATTAATGGTGATGTTGTGCTGGAGAAGTGGCTGGTAGTATTAGAATAGCATTGCGTAGCATAGCATAGCCTAGCCTAGCATAGCATAGCATAGCATAGCATAGCACAGCACAGCACAGCACAGCATAGAATAATTATGGTTTAAAGGGACCTGCAATGATCGTGTAGTCCATCTGCCTGAACACTTCAGGGCTGACCAAAAGTTACAGCATATTATTAAGGGCGTTGTCCGAATGCCTCAAATGCTGGCAGGGCACAGACCACCTCTCCGGGAATCGTGTTCCAGGGTTTGACCAACCTCTTGGTGAAGAAATGCTTCCTAATGCCCAGTCTGAACCTCCCCTGGTGCAACTTTGAGCCATTCCCACACATCCTGTCAACTGGATCCCAGGGAGAAGAGCTCAGCACCTCCCTCTCCACTCCCCCTCCTCAGGAAGCTGCCGAGAGCCATGAGGTCAGACTCAGCCTCCAGCTCTCCAAACCAGACAAGCTGAAAGTCTTCAGCTGCTCCTCACAGGACATTCCTTCCAGCCCTTCCACCATATTCGTTGCCCTCCTCTGGATGTATTCATGGACCTGCACATCCTTCTGAAATGGTGTTCTCTATTTTCCAGACATAAGCCCAGTAAATGTTAAAACCTGAATACATATCTAAAGTGTGGATTCCTAGAGGAAGGGGCTAGACTCTCAGTTCCCAGGGACCGGACAAGGGACAATGGGCACAAACTTGAACATGGTAAGCGTGACAACAGAGCACTGGCACAGGCTGCCCAGAGAGGTTGTGGAGTCTCCTTCTCTGGAGATATTCAAAACCTGCCATGACATGATCCTGTGCAACTGATGCTGCTTTAGCAGGGGGTTGGGCTAGATGAACTCCAGAGGTCCCTTCCAACCCCTACTGTCTGTCAATCTGTGATTACTTGCATCCAAAAAACCTGTAAAAGTTCATTTATCTTTTACACTCTTCTATCTCACACCAAATTCCTGTGTGCTGGATATAATGTATTTTTGGTTAAGGAATTGTGAAGGGTAAGGTTAAGAAATTCCAAGGAGTACAAAGTATCTAGCACATACCTTCAGGTTAAAGCTGTCTGACACAGCTATTTCTCACTTCACATTATAAATAGATGGGGTTTTTTCTACAGAGGTATTTGGTAGTCTGCAACAGATGCAAGTTTGTATTCTGTTTGTTTCTTCATCCAGTAAAGAAAAATATTGATCCATATGCATTCACACTTACTTACTTCCAAGACATTTGACAGCTGGAAAAAGTTAATGCCACTTCTGACTGTTATTTTAGCTCCTTCATTGCCTATTCAAGCCTTTCTAACTGGATTATTATCAGTCTTTCCTATATTCCACACAATTACTATTTTGTCTCTTCACATTTTATTGATATCACCTTTTCAAATAGATATTCATAAACAAGCCATGACTATTGCCTTTATTAATCTCACTAGCTTGTACCTCTGCTATTCATGTAATGTTTTTCCTTCGCATCCCCTAGTGCCTTTGTTACAATGTGGTCATAATATATTAATTTTGTGCGAAATAAATGCTCCTTTTTTTCCTGTTCCTATTAGCCTTTTTTCTTTAGTGTACTGCCCTCCTGGATTATCTAGTCGATGTGTTCAGTACTTCCCAGTTCCTTTGTGATGAATTAAGAAGCCAGCCTAAATCTCATCCAAATCCAACTACTTCACATCTGTTTATCCCTATTTATGAGTAATATTTTTCATTTCTGATCTTCATGCTCAAACTTTCACTTGTTTTTATCATAAGTATTTTTGTCTTTAGTCCAACTGGCAATAAACTTGGCTTTAACCTTGAAATAGTGTTAGCTTAAAATTATTAAAGACATAAAATCAGCACAAGTCTCTTGATGCTGCTCTTTGCTGTCTCTAGGGAATTGCATTTCCTTATTGATGAAATCTCTTTACCAGATATTCTGCAGTGTGAAGTATTTACATTACAGGAGAATAACATCACTGATTTTTTAAGGGGGTCCTGTTAAATTGCATACTGTCGGAAAAACTACCTGTTGCAAATGAAATTAAAATGAACAGTTTTCCCTAAGTACCTTTCAGTAACAACTTTTAATCATTTCCCTCAGTTCTGGGCAAGAGCCTACAATTCATTCTACATCTTCTCTGCATGAACCAGAAGAGTGACCTAAAAGAACTGCAGAGAGAAAAAAGGACTCCTGCAAAATTCTGAAGAAAGGGATGTGCAAGATAAGTGGTTTACTGACATGAAGGTGATGTTTCATTCACAGTGCATAGTTAATTGTAGAACAGAGCAACTGTAGTGCAGGAAGACATCGACATTCACTGATGCTAGAAGTTAATTAGTTTTTGGCAAACAAAACTAGTTCTGTGTAATGAAGCTAGACCAAACTATGGATTTATTCTTAAACTATGATAACTTTTTGAAGAGCATGTGGTAATGTATTTATTATTTTATAGTTTCTAGTTTTTCTCAACTACAAATACCAATCCAATTACCAAAAAATATATGATTTTTTGGGGGGGAGTGAAGTGTCCTGCTGTACTTCAACCCATGAATCACCATTAATTGCCTGTTCACATGGGGCTGTGTGAAGAGGGATATATGTCAGATGTGTGTAAATTAAAAAGGAACATATGATGAATTCTAATTGACTGTAAAACAAAATTCAACAACTTCAACCATTTGTAAGAGGAGAATAATTTGGGAATGCCTAGACAGGACAGAATCTATTTTTTTACTATTTAATGGCCGTACTGCTCTGGTGGCTGAATGTCCAGTCTGCACATAGAAGCAAAAAGCAGAGTGTGGGGTTTTTTTTCCCCAGATATCTATAAAATATAGGTTTTAATGCATGTGTGGCTGGTAAGGCCAAGTCTGTTTTGTTCAGGGATTCAGTCAAAAATTTGAAGAACTACACCAGTGGAACAGAACAACTGCAGAAAGGCTGGAGGCTGGCAGTTCGCCATTCCTGTGTACCTCTGGTTGCACTGCTTATTTTCGGCATGAATAGGCTTCTCTTGCTGGGCCTTGCAGGTCTGGGATTTGTAGCCATGCCCTGCTTTCATTAAACAACTAGGTCTGAACTCTAGCCCCAAGACATCTGCTGCTGCCTAAATGTTAGTGGTAGTACTTTCAAAAGCACTTCACTACATTGGTAAACAATGAGGTACAGGTATCTAAGTCACTTATGCCACATATTTACAAGGTAATTGGAAGAACATGAGGGAGGCTCTAAGAACAGCATACTCTGGCACCATCCAGCTATATGAATGCCTTGCTAATGCTGATGGATTGCCAGTCTTCATGGGATCACTTGAGACTACCACTACCGCAGTATGCAGGGTCCCTCATCACTGTATGCACTCCACAGATTGACCAACAAGGACTTTGGAGAGTATTCTCATACATACAGTAGTTTTATATATGCAAACAGAATCTGTCAGTACCGGTGGTGTGGTTTTGCATGGCTGGGTTGTGGTAGAGAAGCAGGGGCTGCAGGGCTGGCTTCTGCAAGAAGCAGCCAGAAGCTCTCTGCAGGCCCAACAGAGCAAATATCAGTTGGCTCAAAGCCAAGCCCATCAGCAATGGTCACAGCACATGTGGGAATCACATTTAGGAGAAAAAAAAATGCAAGAGGCTCCTTTTTGTTACCAGAGAAGGAAGTGAGAAGATGTAAGAAACTGATGCTCCAGCTGCTGGAGAAAAAGACTCTCCTGCAGCCCTTGGAAAAGACCGTGGTGGAGTGAGTGTGTCCCCATGGCCCATGAAAGATGATGGGGAGCAGAGACCCCACCTGCAGCCCATGGAGAGGCCCCACACTGGAGTGGGTGGAGACATAGGGAAGACACTGTGACTTGTGTGGGAGCAAGCCCGTGGCATGACCTGCAGCAGATGGAGAGAGAGAGAACATAGAAAGAGAGAGAGAGAGAGAGAGAGGGAGAGAGATCCACACTGGAGCAGGTTTGCTGGGGGGTGGAACTTGTGACTCCTTGGAGGACTAGGCTGGAGCAGTCTGGGCCTGAGAGCTATTCTCTGATTCTATGACTGCAGCCCATAGAAGTGACCCACACCGGGGCAGCTGATAAAGAGCTGAAGCCCCATGAGAAAGGACTCATGTTGAGAAAGTTCATGGATGGAACCCCACAGTGCAGCTGGGGAATGAATAATGAATGAATAATGCCCACCCCACCCCTCCCCCCAAGAAGGAAAACAATTTGTGAGGAACTGACTGAAATCCCCATTCTCCCCAGCCCCGTGCCACCTTCAGGGAGAGAAGGGAGAGAAATCGTTAATAAAGTTCACAAAGAGCGGAGAGGTGGGGGTTGTACTTCTCATTATCCAACTCTGATCTGTGTGTGTGTGTGTGTGTATAGTAAAACAAATTAGATATTTTTTTATTCCATGTTGAGTCTGTTTTGCCTGTGACACTAAGTGCAGAGTGATCTCTCCCAGTCCTTATCTCGATTCCTAAGCCACTTAATATATATTTTCTCCCTGTTCATCTGAAAAGGGGAGTGATAGAGTGACTTTGGTGGGCATCTGGCCACCAGCCAGGGTCAAACCACCACAGAATTCCAGAAAGGTATTTTGTGGGATTATTTTTAAAGTTACTAACCTTGAATAGCTCAAGCTGAAAAAGGTGATAGCGAGTGGCTGATCTAGACTAGAGAAAAGCTCTTCAGAAAAGTGTTAATAAGAAGGTGCTTTTTTCCATAAATACCAAAGAGATTTGAGTGGAGCTACATTAAATAGCATACACTCCTTTGCAGCCTCATCACATACAGAGCAACCATCACATTTGAGACCTACTTTGTCTAAGAGCTACCTGAGCAACAGTTTATTTTGGGAAAGAAGCATATACAAGGTTTTCATATATCTACTCAAAAACATGACTGTTTTTAGAAAACACCAGACAGACTGCAGTGAAGTACCTTAATTGCACAGGTTGGTCAGAGGTCTCAGTAAGACAATTAATATTCACAATGCTTAGTAGGCATTAACCTGAGGGGAAGAGTCATCTAAAGGAAGATTAGTCTTAAGTTTTACTTCATGAAGGGCTCAGTATCTAAGTGCTATGGCTGAATCTGTGCTGAAAACCTGCTTGCTGAAGGCTAGGTTTTGACAGTTCAGTGATTTGCAACATGCACAATATTTAAGAAGGGCATTAAATTAGACCATGGTAGAGGCTTATACTGGGTAAACAGGTGCTCAAGTAGTTTCTGTCAACAGGGAATAGTTTGCTGTGTACGTTTGTTCCAATAGAAAGTGTTTTTGAAAGAGATCTGGAGAAGGACTAAAAATTGGTCCTATTCCTTTCTCTCCTTTCCTTTCCTTTTTTTTTTTTTCTGATACTGCTCTTCACAAAGACACCCCACTCCTGTGTGCAGATTGGATCTTATGGAATACATGTTTTCTGAAATGGAGTTACCACTGATTAATTAACATTATATTTATTGATGTGTCTGACTATGACTAGATGCATCATGTGAAACAATACTTTAGTCAAACAGCTTGAGTATTTGGATATTAAGATTAGTTTTCCTTAATGAGTTCTTTTTTGACTATGTAATTTGAGCCTTGACTACTGGGAATTTTATTTTACATCTAAACCTCTCCTGGGCATTTGTACCAGTCCATGCAGTAGACTTCTGTCCTGCTTGGGTAAGAGTATTTTACTAAGTCCCTACATGATTTAGCCTCTGGAATTAGATTTCTATGGACTGCCAATGAGTTATAGCAAACTTTGGGTCTTTATACATAAATAAAATATTAATAAGATGCTAATAGCAAGTATAACCTCCTTAAACTGTCAGAAAATGAATAGGAGAGATTGTTAAAAATGAAGTGCTTGGAAGACCCTGAAGAGTCACTTGTGATGTGAATAGGTTGCTTTTCCATTAATATTTAATCATATTTTTAGGACAAGGACAATAAATACTGATACATACCAAATTGAAAATGACGTATCACCTATGAGCAGAGCCTTGAGGTTTGGGGTTTTTTTATGTGTGGCTGCATTTGGTCAGCATTTCACAGAGTTTTTAGGGATGCATGGGTTATCAGTGAAAATGTATTCAGAACTGAATTTTAGCACACAATGCTGCAGCCTTGGAGGTTTTTACTTTTAGAACTTTCAGAAAGATTACACACAAAAAAAAGAAGTTTTTGTAAGATGGCTTGACTTAAACTGTCATTTTTTTGACGATTAATTTATTTAATGATTAAGGTAAGCTAATCGCTTTGGCTATTTTGGAAACAGCACATTTAAATAAACACAATATTAAAAAAAAAAAAAAAGACCAAACCAAATCCTGTCTTATTCTGAGAATATCTTCAAATCAATCCAAATATAAAACCTTTAAACACTTCCTGCACGCTTTTCTCTTTGAATCAACCTTCTTCTACCTGGTTTCAGCTGGAGCTACCTATCCTCAGGCAGTCTTCATTTCTGTTTCATTATTTCCTTATTATGATTTTTTGCTACTTTAAAGCAAGGAGATAAATGCAATTTAGTTCTATCTCAAACTGTTTTTTTTCTCTAGCATATTCCCTCATAGTCTATGAATAACTTTTGGAAATTACCAGTTCAAGAGGGTTTTTTTCATTGAATTTTAATGTGATAAAATGCAATTTGTTCTTTAAAATAATCATTATACACAGCTTTTTTATGAAGCCAATGGGACTGATGAATAATGCTGTTGTCTAAATACCAGCCAGAGTGACCTACACGCTTGCAGGGTAACATACATGTCTCCATCAGAAATGGCAAATATAATTAGTTCCCATGTGCACTCAGAAATATCTTCCTATTCTCATGATATCTTTTATGCTACTATCCATGAATTATTAATTTTAAGTGGTTTTAATCAAGGCCTGCGTGATTTAATGTAGCACATATAATTTCTGATACAGTCCCATAGACATGACAATACATAAACATAAAGGATGACTCTTAGGACTGAAGCCATATATTAAGTTAGAAGCTCAAGGCTGTAAGGTTATGATTTGGTTAAACTTGATATATCTATTGTTCCTTGCCATCCCACCCTCTCAGTCTTGTGGTGATGAACTTCAGGAATAACTTATATTCTTACATCTACTCCATCCTTGAGTGGCATATATTTTAAAAGAAAAAAATTATGAGTTGGAGGCCAAGATAGTATTATTCCTCACTACAGACAGGCACCCCAGGATCTGGAGCTTCTAATCTACCTATGATATTTCTAAAACAATAGAAGACTCAGATAGATATAAGCAAGAACAGCTCTGAATCTAAAGCTAAATCTAAAGCTCTAAATATGGACAGAGCTCTTTTCAGTTGTTGGCTGTTCATCTTTTTTTTCCCTTGTAAGACTCGAAGAAAAGTGCTGTTTTCATATGTTAGCCTACCCTGCTAAATAGGGCTCTTCAGGTCCTCTCACAGTGATTGTATAGAGCAACTCTTTAAACAGCTTCATGCCAAAAACAGCGGACTACAATGTTAAGAGCTGAAGCCTTCCTTTTTGTTTTCTATGTTCTGTACAGGTCTTTCACTACAGACCAGTGCATTGTTACTGTAGATTGCCTTGATTTTCCCTGCAGGGGCCTATCGAGTCTCACAAAGCCTGAAGCCTGGCCAACAGAGAATTTGACATTTTTGGCAGTCCCTTCCAGACAGCCACGAATGACAAAAGCCAAAATGGTCAAAGCTTTGCCATTCTTGCATTTATGAGGTTGTTTGTTTGTTTGTGTTAAAATAAACAGCCTCATTTCTTGATTTTCATCCAGTTTTACTAGATTCAAGGGCCTCTATGGAATCTACCCACTTCCTGATTGAAAAAATGTTCCCCTGAAAGTTTTCTTTTCAAACTTTATTTGCAGGCCTTCCTCCAACCTGAGCTCGGTGACTGATACTGTCTATGGTCATTTAGCATCCAGTTCCAAAAAGGAACAAAACATAGACATTTTCCTAATGTCTTTATGTTTATAAGAATTTCGTTGGCAGCAGAGAACTGGTGAGCTCTGAGGGTCTTAGACTTCCTTCCAAGCTCTGAAGAGCAGTGTCCTTTTTCCACCAAGCTTAATGTATTCTGCCTCTGTCCAAAGTCTTTTCTCATTCACAGCTCCAACTTTCTAGCTGTTTTATGCAATCAGCTCCAGCACAACTTCACTGGCTTCTTGTCCCAGTCCCAGCCTTTTCATGCCTGCCATCTCCCATCTCCCCCATGCCCCAAGCTTTCCTACACTGCATGGCTCCATTTCCTACTACAGAATTTTTCTTGTCCAGCCTTCCTGAAGCTCTTTCTCTAGTTTTCATTTTCCTCCCCTCGCAGGCTTATAGTCCCATTGGTTTCTATCATCAAATCTAAAAGTTAACTATGGCTTTGTATTACTGTGGCTCCATAATTAAGAATGACTGTAGATAGTTGTTAGGTGGTTGCTAAGAAAAGGATCAAAGGAAATTTTTTAAAGGAACACCTGTAAACTAACTGTCCTGGAACACTGAGAACATCTAAGCACGACTTCTCCACACAGACAATTTTGTCAGTGAAAACCGAAGTCCAGGTGTCACTAATTGAAATGTTTTTGTTATGATTCTGACCCACAGGTCAAGGAGATCATTAGCTAGGTGAAGACCCTTCCTCAATGCAGGCACAGTGATTGAAGAAGATGACACAGCAAATATTATAATTACATGCAAATTACCAGCCAATCATTGTAACTGGGAGTGTATTACCTTGTAAGGTTTCTCTATAACAAGAGATCTGGCTTTGTGTGTGTTAGACCTATGGAAATCCACTGAGCACCTGGGCTCCATAAAAGCACTATCTCCCCTGTGTATGTGAGAACTGGCTTATTGCACACCAGGTAGCAAATCCACTCTTTCGGACCACACCGTCATTTCCACTTTGCCTCTCCTTGGGTATTAATGCTCTTGTCCAAGCAGCCCCAGACCCTGATCCAAGCTTCCAATTTCTCATCACTTCCCAGCTTTGTCTTCTCTTGGCAACTTTTAAGATTTAATGAATTTATTAATGAACTGTGAACGGTAATGAGGCAAAACCACCAAATGAGGCATGCTTTTAGGTTAATGAAATTTGGAGGAAAATATGACCTCAAAGAGAGGATTTCTTTCCTCCTGGAACTACAGGGTCTTTTTACATTTCTCCTTCATTGTGATCTCCTGACCAGAGGGACACTGGTCTGGGCTCACAAACTCTTCAAAGACGAATGAAGCCAAGTATGTTCCCTGGAAACCTATCAGGCCGGATTTATTAACTCTAAGGTACAAGCTCCTCTTTTCATGCCTTAACTTACAGGGTGACCTCATCCAGGTGGAGTGGGCACATTCTAAACTTACCTGGCCCTCTACCTCAAAAAGGTTTATTTCAATATAATGTATTTCCACAATTTTCTATTATTGTTTCAACTCTTTCTTGTTTTAATTATGGAGTGAAATCTTCTGAAAGCATAAAACAAAGCATTAAACAGAATATTTTACTGACCAAAACTGCTTAGAATCTAGCTGCTTAAGTGGACAGACCATAGTGACTGGACCATAGTGTTATAAACAGGGCAGGACTGTTTATGATTTACATTGCTGGATTACGTTTAAAGAAAAAGGGAACACAGAGCTAGGTATCTTCTTGACACTTCAAGATGACACTTCTTACCATGAAGTTAATATTTAATGAAAATATTTCCAGACACTTGAGCATTTTCACGATAAGATTATATCAAGTTTTAATGATGTTTGAGTGGTTGAACATGTTAGACTAACAAAACTGCTGCTTTTCATTATTAATGCTAAGGTGGTCAACTTCATAAAAACTCTAAGGTTGGTTAATCAAAGCTTGAAATCATCAGAGATCCTGTAATACTAACACTTGAGGCTGCATTTACATGGTGGTGGTTTATCATCAATAAAACCAGTACATGTTTAATTCCACAGACATTGTTATAATGATGTTTTCCTGGGTTTTGTTTTGTTTTCACTTTTCTTCAAGCATACTTAACTGGAACTACATGCAAATCTCAAAGTTTATATATTGCATTTAAACAAACCTTTCCTCTCCCTGTTGCTTCCTTTGGTCTCCAATTATGTAGATAATTTCATGTTCAGTTTTAGCAGTAAAAATATGGCATAAATAGACTTATAGTAGGAAATTAGTACAATTAATCATACATAGTTAAAATGTTCTCTTGCCTTTTTATGAAGTCATGTAAAATTTGGCAAAATAATTTTAAGTATTTCATACTGATTGGCTGTTACCTTTACATTCCCTTAAACTGATAGAAGCTACCACACTGGATTCAAAGCAAGAGAGAACATCTTCCAAATCTCCTCTCTTTCTTCTGGTTTGCCTGATTTTAGAGGGCTTCCTATAACATATATTTATCCATATATCATATTCCACGATGGTCCCTAAGAGTAATGTGACCATACAAGAAAATCTATCTCTTAAGCAGTTTGCCAAATTAATTTTACAGCACGAAAAGCCACAGATGTCAGAAGACAAAAAAGAAAAAAAAAAAAGATGAGATAACAAACCCCTTAAAAGTTCACTTTCTAATGCAACCCTTTAAAAATAGATTTGTTTTTCTTGATTTGATAGGAAATTATTTCAATATTCAGTGTGGATAACTGGATGTCTCATAACGTGAGGGAACAGGGCAGGCAAGGGTTCAGAGGGAACAAAGTACCCCAAGGAAAGTGAGTCTGGTTGAAATAGATAGTTTTATCTGTTGTCACACTGACTAGTTTCAATCAGTTCTGATTCAGAATGACAGTAACCCCATGATCACAGTCCCCCAGCAGAAGAGGACTGGAGACAGGAAAAGTAAATAAGAAAAAAAAGTATTTCTATATTGGAAGGGAGGGGAACCTTTCATGATGCAGAATACCAAACTGAATCTCAAGTATTCACTAGGATGCCTTCTGACTGCTTTTAGAAGAAACCTGATACACAAATAGTGGTCGCTAAAGCTAGTGTCTATTTCTGGCTTTGTTGACTCCTTGCATTTATGAGCACCTCACTTCACCCTTGCTTCTTACTTTGATGAACATTTCATGATCTTATGTAAAATTTACTTTCTTCTGCTTTAGTCTATCTTTCCCTTCTACAGCAGAAACTTCTATAAGGCAGAGGGAATCTCTTTGCCATGCCTATAAACCCTTACAAAGTTAACCTAATCATATAATTTTGAGTTATCTCTAGTGCAAAAGCCACTGAGCTGGTTTTCCTTAAGATAAAAATTCATTTTAAATCAGAAATGGGTCTAAGAATCTGTGTGCTGTGGTTTGCTAAATCATTACAATAACAGCTTTATGTGCCATGGTGTCAACCCAAGGTGGAGGGAGAAAAGCAGAAGAGAGACAGTCTTGAGGTTGTGACTTCAAAATGGAAACAGTCTCGTAAACAGCTGTATGCCACGCCACTGCTGGGAGAAGCTGCCACTGCAGGAGTAACACTCTTTATTTCATGCACTGCATGTGCATGTCATGCAACCATACAGCAACATTATTCATGCTTACAGTTGCAGTGGTGATAAAGATGCTTCAAGTTTCTTTATGGCAAAAGAGCGAGAGTGCATGATGGTCTAATGCACCACGGATGCTGCTGCACAGGTCAGGGACTCAGTCTAGAGAGAAAGGAAGTGAACTGCTATGCTGCAGTACGTGGAAAGAACAACATCAGGGCAGGAAGAAATTCAGACAGAAGAAGGCAACATTCATGAAGATCCATGCTGAACTTCACCTTATTTCATGTAGCAGATGATGAAGGCAAATATACTACGAAGTAAGGAAAGAGATTGACATTGCTGAGTGTAAAGCTGGCAATGCTATACTGCCATCACTCTGCTGACTGCAGGGTGAACACAGACTGCATCTGGAAGGACAACAGCTGCCTATATGAGATTCAGAAGGTGACATCTGTTATTCCCAAGGTTCTTGGTTAACATTACCCTATGGATGAGGAACATGAAGGAAAGGGCAGTCTGTTGAACCTGTTGTTGCTGAAATACTGAAATGAATCAATCTTTACAGGAACCTGATTCCTGGGAACTTAATGAAAGCAATTGCCCCTGCTCTCACACAGATCTGCTAATGATCCCTCTTCCTTCTTAGAAGAGCAGAATTAGGTTTTTACAAAAAGGAATCCTAGACGCTTTGTGGATGTATTTCTTTTGCATTCCAAAATTATTTTCTCATCTTCATATGACTCTTCATGCCAAATACAAAGTTTAGGGAATCTCTCATTAAGAGTTCATTAATGAGATTTCTTTGAGACTTTCTTCAGAGCCCAGGTCCAATGTTTTTCCAGCTCCCTGGATCTTCATGTTGGATTACTTGCCTAGAGAAGTTGCAATAAACCATGATGATGTGCTGCCAGTGAGGGATACTGACCACACCAGAGTCCTATTAAACCTATTGCTTTTATCCAAGTCCTGTTTGGAAGGTGGCAGATAGAACCAGGAAAAAATACATGGCTCTAATGTGGCATGACTCTCACTAGTTCATGGTGTCATGCCTCTGGGTAGGGAAAGAATGGCAAGGTCAGAATTAAAAAAAGAGCAAGAAGTCTGCGGCATATGGTTGAAGAAGAATAAAAGTCTTAGTCCAGCTTTTTTTTAAATGAAAGTAAAAGCAAAGCCCCAAAACTGCAGTAATGGAAGGAGAGTAGTACTGAGAGAAAATGGTCTTTGGGACAAAGATGAGGGAAGGGAAAAAACCAAACCAAAAAACAAACCAGCAAAGAGTCCTGAAAGCTAGGTGGGGTAAGGCAAGCTGGCTTTAACATGTTGGAATGGCATTGGCATAAAGCTGGTCAAAACAGAGAAAACCCAACATTTTTGACAACATCTAAACTAGCATGGTTAGACTGCAAGATTTTGAGTGCTACTATTTACAGTGTTTCTGTGGTGGTGTTGATCCAATACCAGGAGCCATAATCTCTACTTGTGTTGAACCCCATACCATCCATGATTAAGATTTTAAGATTGTAAAGAAGAATTATGATAGGCTAAAGAAGACTTCATCTCCTTTTGATTACTATATAATTCTCAAACTGACCTCGAGTACTGCCAAATGGGTTTGTTGTTATTTGTTTATAATTTGTTGAATAGCTTCAATACATAATTTAACAATACAATTAATAAAATGCCCTGTATGATTTATCAACCAAAACAACATTGTCTGTGCTCTAACTGGATGACAGCTTTCCTAAATAGAAGAATAACAAAAGGACAAAGCAAAACTGAAGTAACAAAAATTACAAATCCAGGTTTTATTGTACTCAAAGATTTATGAACTACATGAATCAAAAGTATATGAATGCAATGAAAATCTTCTATATTATTCTTTTCATTTTCTTACTCAATTCTCCTCCGGAATGACTTATGGCCTTCTTTACTTACAGCAATTCAGATGAGATAATATGAGATGAAGGCTTTTCTGAAGTATGTAATGCTAAAGTTACTTCATTGTCACTGCCTTTCAGAGTAGTTTTCTGAAGAAAAAATGAAAATGATAACAACAACTAACATTTATTTTATGGGTGCATCTTAAAGCTTAAAATAAATTCATTTTTCTGTCTTTTTTTTTTCAGTACTAAAACCCCACTTCAAAATACTAATTATAGGGTTGTACAAAAATCTTACAGTCAAAGAGAGATTACCTCAAGAAAATTATTTTCTTTTCATTCAGCAGTAGCAAACCTGATTATCCTTAAGTATGTAAAGTTATGTTTATAATGTTCTCCAAGAAACTATCACTTTGAGAAGTTGCAACACTTGATATCAGATTTATAGTTTTTTTCTTGTAGATCTGTTAAACACTTTGGGAAGCAGTGGAGGAAAGTGGGCATTTGTGTATGAATTTGGGAACTACAAAAAATGTTTGTGTTATAATGAAACACTTAATACAGTATTAGTGGAATTGAAACTGTTTAAGGATGTTATTGCTGTATTTATCTCAGATAAAATTACACGGGTAAATTTTTCTTTCCTCAGGATGAATGAGACAGGATATAGAATAACCGTCAGCAGTGTTCATATTTTAGAAATGGTTTTCAATATAGGAAAAAAAAAAGGTATACTTGTAGTTTAATGCCTAATGTTACCATAAGCAGGAGCAATGAAAAACATAGTTCGCTATAATTTCTGAACTTCTCTGGAGTTCCCCTGTCCTAAGAATCCTGTTTGCCACAAAATTGTAAGGTTTTGCACAAAGAAATTAAATTCCTTTTAAAGTGCAGCTTTATTTTAAAGCTGTGACAATGGGAAACATTCATTTTATAAGAAATCCTCCATTCCTAGATGATAGGCTATTTATTAGCATCTTGCAATCCTGTTGTCTGTACATCTCACCATGGTTCTGATTTTTAAACTCCTGATGTTAGAGGGTGGGATTAAGCACCACTTGCAATAGGCCCTACTCTGAAATGAGTTGTGACCCTACTCTGAACTAACGGGGCTTGTGTTATCTTAGATGAAACGGCATTTAATAAAAAACAAGAGACACAATCTCTCAATAGAGGACTGGAAGACTAAGGATAAAATAGAGAGTTGGGAATGGGAGTATGTAATTTGGTATGACCACAACAGACATTTGAATAAATGTTTAATATTAATAGACATGTTTAACAGTTTGTTGTTTGTTATGGATTTTTTTCTATGGGAGGTATCCTTATAAAATAATTGACTAAATGGAGAAAAATTCAAAGTGGACCAAGACACAGATTAAAACTATGATCTGAAAGCCTGGCTGAAGCTTTGTCTAAAGATTTGTGGTATTTTGACAAGTGTCCAATTACAGTAGAAAGATGTGGGAATATCAATCCACTTCTGACATCTTTATGTGCTCCATAGCAACATGCACCTAGTGAACAATGTATAAGATGCACACTCTTTTTTCTTCAAGCTGCTCTATAATTCATATGATTCCCCTACTTCATTATTCTAAGAAAATTTCTGTTTTGAACCAAAGTTACTGAAGGAATAATTTGGCACACTGTTTATAGTTTGCAAAAAAAAAATAAAAGAGACATGCCTGAAGCTGTGGACGTGAAGAGCAGAAAATTCTTCAGATTTTTTTTTTTTTCACTTTAACTGCTCCTACTTGTAGGAGGTCTGCAATTAACTTTGATACTGACTTGAATTGGAATGTGGGTGGTGGTTCTGTACTTCTCAGATGAAAATCTGTATTTCATACTTACCTAAAAATAAGCTGTTTTCCTTTGGTACAACACTGTGTATTGTTTTGTTAAGGGGAGGAGAAAGGGTGCTGCAGGGAAGGGGTGTCCCCAAGTCCAAGACAGGCTTGAAAGATTTGTACAAGCTAAATGGAACTTACTGCAGTTTCAGACACTTAAAACAGCTAAAACAGGAGTAGCTGTGGACTGTTTCTGTTAAAGAAAGATAATGTAGATGGTGCTGTGAGACCCTTGCATTGGAGGGAATGTAGATCTTCAACATAGCTAAATGTAGTCTTCCAAATGCCAGTCTTTAGGGGTCATGTCAGAATGACAATTTTAATTTTCCTCTCCGCAGAAAATAAATGCAAGATGGTAAATTCTGAGAAACAACAAAAGGTTTTGGAAAAGACTCAGACAAGAATACACACCTCTATCATGCAGAATGATCCTACATAAGGATATTGTCTGCTATTAGTTATACCACTGTTTTATATAGCAAGGTCTAAAAGACTAAGCAGACTCACTTGCAAGGCTCATATGAGATGATGATGTATCCAAGAGGATTAATCCATTCAGAAACACAAAGGTATTAGCAGAACTAAGTAAAGGTCACTTGCATGTTTTGTGATCCTTTTCCTAATACAACCTTCCTATACACTTGGGATTATGTATTTTACTTCTATGAAGCAACATAACTCTGGTCCACACCTTCAATTTGTCTCAAGTAGACTATGATTAACTATCTCTGATGTAATGAATGATAGTCTATTTGGTGTCTTCTGCCAAAATTATTTTCTAAACACTGAAATGCATCATGACTGATGCCAGCCCAGATTTCTGTTACTGTGAAACGGCCACACACCTGTGACAAGGGTTCACCTCTAGTTCTTTATTGGGATGCTTTGGTAGCCTGGGTCATGGAAGCTTCCTTACATCTCAGGAATGCTGTCTCAGTTTATCCTATATCATTACTTTCATTCCATTTGCTGGAAGGTTTGTAAACTTGATAAACACTTATTCTTGTACTGTACAATTTTCTTTAGCTTTCTGACAGCACAGCTCATACGTGCCAGACTCTTTGGCAGGTAATGGTAGGACATGTGTTGTCTTCAGTAGGTGGTGGATAAATCCAGCATCAGACAACTAATCATAGAAGAGGTTTTGGTTCTTGCAATGTAACTGGGAAACAGAAGGTGTTGATTGAAATTGAGTTGTTACTATAATGAATGTTGTGAATATTAGCTGCAGAAAAGGGTCCTAAATGCAAAGCGTCTCTATAATTGCACAAAATAAGTCTGGAAGCAGATTTGTTTCCAATGTGAAAGAGTAAAGGCTAAATTTAGAGATATCTTGCTAGCACATAAGTAGTCAGTGCTGTTTTTATTCTAAGGTATGGCAAATTAAAATTTGAAAAGACACTTGGCAACTTTCTGCAACATATGAATAGCTGTCCCATTCTGTATCTTAAAATTCTCATTAATATTGTAGGTTCATCAGTGAATGAAACAGAAAATATGGTGTACAATACTGTGAGCTTTAAATTAAGTACAACTGCTGATTGTGAAAGAATTTTAGATAACATTTGAGCAACCCTGGGCAAAGGCCAAATCTTCACAGACTGTATTAATATAAAACTTTTGATTTAGAAAACAATAAATCACCAATGCAGTAGTGTAATCACACAAAATTAAGAACAAAAGCCAGAGGTGCTGGAACAGCAACAGTCCCAGAAGTTGTTCTTAGCTGTGTCCTGATTTCAGCAGGGATAGACTTAATTGTTCCTATAGGCTGCTATAGTGGTATGTTTTGGATCTAATATGATAATAATGGTAATATACTGATTTTTTAGCTGTTGTAGAGCATTCAAGGGCTTTTCTTCTTCTCACACTGCCCTGCCAAGAAGGCAGTAGGGGCACCCAAGAAGCTGGGAGTGGATACAGCTAGGACAGCTGACCCAAACAGGCCAAAGGGATCACAGAATCACAGAATCACTACATTGGAAAAAGACCTTTAAGATCATCGAGTCCAACTGTTCCCATCCTATGCTAAAACATATCTCTAAGTATCTCATCTACCCTTTTTTAAACATGTCATACCATATGTCATCATTCTCTGTATCTAACTGGGAGGTTGGTCAGGAGGTGGCGCAGCTCCAGGGTCTAGCATGACTTCTGAAAAACTTATGAAATATAGAGAGGAATAATATCCTCTCCACTCCTCTTGCTCTAATCATGTTTTGTCCTATTCTTAAACAGAAAAAGAAAGGTGTTTATAGAGCAACTGATATATTGATGCGATGACCTTTCTCTAGTTTTTAGTGACTGAAGGGTTACTCACAAATAGCCAGTTTTAGGCTTCTGCATGTCAGGATCTGATTCCAGGCAACCATCAGGGAAAAGCTGCATTAACTGCAGTAGGCTATTGATCAAGTAATAAATCACACTCTTCAGAAACTGTCTTGCTATGAGCTTTGTGGGATATTTTTGTAACAAGATGGGCAAGTACTGGATTTGCAGGACAATATAAAAGTTTTGATTCCTGCGTCAGCTAAACTTGTAACAAACATAGGAAAACACTTTAATAGAACAGAATTATTATTAGTAATCTCCTATTTAATTATTATATTTCTAGTCTGATTTGCTAATGACAAAATTATCAAGACCTGTTACATGAAGTTTACTATGTCAGTGCAACATCAAAGCTGTTAAAAATATTCTCAGAAAAACTATGGCATATTCAAAATATTCATTCTGATTGATTAACATTTGACGTGAATATCTCTTAAAAATTAGTACAGACACTGTTGATCATCTCTGCTAAACTGGGATTTATTGCAAATACTGTGTCAGAGACAAAAACTCTGTCAACAAAAAGATTATTGCTAAATCTTCTTATAATCAGGCTAGTTTTCTGTTTTCATATAAACTGGTGCTTACTGTTACAAAAGAAGTCCTGTCATATTCACTCATTCCAGAAATTCTTGCAGTGGCAAAGAGTTTCAGTGTTACCCTGTTCATCTGATAGGAAGCAAAGAATGAAAGCCAGTTCAAATCCAGGCTGTGTATCTGGTGTTGTACACAAAGTATTCTTAAACTCTATAAGCATTCTGTATTTAGAGGTGTTATTTTCATCATATTTCACAATGAACTGTGAAAAATGAACAGAGTAGGAGAATGAATTCATTTTGTATGCCATATGTTAGTCCTGTGGGTCACCACTAGCAGTATTTTAAAATACTAAGTAGTGTTTTCAACCTACTCGAAGACTGAAATGGGATTTTTTGTTCTTTCACTGGATCTGATGGATTTCATTAAGAGAAAAACTGTGAAGAAAGCTGAAGATAAGAAAGAAAAGACGAGTGAAAACTAGGTTGCAGGTGTTCATACGGTGTACATGTCTGCCTACCTGAAGGCAACAAACAGAGGCATCTTTAGCACTGGAGCTGGAGAGTTGTCAAGAAGGGCTTCAAAAGATGTGTTTCTTGTACTTGGTAGTTTGGCAGTTCCGGAGCTGCTAGGGACAAGGGCCCATGGGGGAAGTAGATTCAAGAGGACTTTGATATGTTTTATGTGTATGTTTGTGTAGGTAATGTGAGAAAACAGGAAGGAGTCTGATGGAGGCAGCAGATTCTGGTGTTGGGTGGCACCTCTGGCATCAGCTGTCCCTGTATGGTTCTGTCTACCACCTATAAAAATAAACTTAAATCCAGCTTCAAGATTCAACACAGGATTTTAGCTTGATTCCTAGCTTCTCAGAATTTTCTTCTAAATGACAGAAGCAAATTATTGAGAGCCCAAACCTGATGTAATGAATCTTGGGAGGAAATGAAAGCACAGTTTGTAAGTTTGCAAGGTCTAAAATTCAGACAAAAAATTACAAGAACCCAAGGACAGCTATGAGTTTAATCCATGTGCCTGATCCAAAGGAAGACCCAACAACTGTTATAATGGGCTGTATTTGGAAGTGCTTAGAGGCCAGGGAAAGTGTGTGGGAACTGAAGGGCCAGAGAGCAGAGCAATGGAGATTCCTCCCACTGAAACCATTTTCTGTTCTCTCTGAGGAGTGTTAGAAAAACTTTATCCACACACAAATGCTGGAAACATAGAATATATTGTCTGCATCAGGGCAAAGCAAGTTCTGAGATGCTGGAATCCAGCTGCCGCTCCACTCACATGCCTCATTAAGAAAAAAAATCCTCACATTAGGAGTTGAAAGGACAAGGGGAGGAGAGGATGGTATTTCAAAGACGATTGGACACTTTCTAGAATCATGGGAACCCAGAGTAGATGTCTGCTGAGGGCTGTAAACCAAAGCCTAACCATTAAAGCATTTGAGATTATATGGTATTGTGGCTGAAAGAGGCAAAGCTCCTGCAATGTCAGACGGGTAAAAATAGGCACTATTTTTAAACACTGAAGTGAATTTATTTGAGTTTCCACTTGTCTGCTGCAGGATGCCATCTGATTAAAAACAGCCTGTGCAGCACAGCCAGCTGAGGTAGCGTGTGCTGGACCCTACTGAATCTGGCATTTGAGGAAAATAAAAAGCCCAAAATTCACATTTGTCCTGGGAAGAACACAGATGACAAGCACTCTCTGATGTGCCATCAGGACTCAGTGGTACATTAAAAAATGTCAATGACTTTAAACACAGAAATAGATTCATGAAGATTCATTAAATAAATGTCTTCAGCTGGCTGGTACAGGAGGGTGTGACTGAATCAGATCATTAAAAACAAACATGCACAGACACAAACACATTCAGCAACTATGGCATCTCCTGGATTTTTTTCCAATCTTCATCAGGGTTCGTCAGTGTTCACCAACAGGCATCTGTTGCCCTGCTTAGCCTGTGACCATCCTTCTCTGCCACCCCCCTTGCAGCCACTTACCCAAGCTGAGGGGCTTAGTTGCCTGCTGCCAACCCTGGCTGATGTTTGATCATTGCATCTTAAAAGATGAGCTTTCTTATTTTTTTCTAGGGTAGTTTTTTAATTTGCCATTTACTGAGTCCCCTGCAACAGAGTAGGTACTTTAAATTGTGCTGTGATTAGCATTGTCCCAAAGAGCTTTACCTGAATCTGTGACAACAGATGTTAACCTTGCTTTGCTGCCCTGTGATATAGGGCTGAGATCAATATGTGTGCTGAGGTACTTGAGGAAACAGGAATTTCAAAATATAAAGTGCCCTTTAAAAGCCGTCCACCAGCCAGACTCTGCTGTCATGTATGTATGCAAAGATGTTCCTTTTTATGGTGGTAGTTATGGCTATTTATTTGGTTTGGGTATTGATGCTTGGGGGTTACTCAGAATGTATGAAACAGTATTTTCTGCCTGGTTCTGTATATTTCATTTGTAATGATCAGCTATTAAAGTTTTAAATAGGACATTTTTATGGTGTTTTATATTCCTGATGAATTATCCTGAACTTAGTTATGCAAAGACTCCTTTGGACTGGAAAAATCTCTGAGGCTAAAGGCATCTGAGGAAGAACACAAATATGACTTGTATGATGCAAAGAAGTTTTCAAGTAAATGAAAATTAGATTCAATAGCTACAAGGCCTTTGTGTTTATCTAGCAGTGTAAAAAATTGAGTGGTTTAAAAAGAATGAATAGGCTTTCCCTAAGGGACATGTCAGCAGAAAAGTGCAAGCAATGCTACAGCTCACTCCAGGAGCTCTAGTCATAGATTTCTTCATGATTCCCTTTTGGTTCTGAGGTTTTTTTTCCCTTTTTTTCTTCCTACTCCCCACCCCCACCCCCGTAAAGTGTATTTGGAAAGGCTGGAACTCGGAAACCTGAAGTTTATTGCGAACACACACTTAGTGCTTCTAAGGATGATGATCTCCTCCTTTCTCTCCTGTTTTCCTGACCACCCTTCCATTGCCTGATTTGCAGGTTTAAAGTCTGAATATTTTCTCCTCACATGCATGTCCTCCTTTTTTCACAGCTGAATGCCTGGTGACTTAGTGTTCCCTCTACGTTAATTATCCTTGTCAGCCTTATTTGACATTGTAGCAAAAGAAGTGCTCTTGCTATAGTATCTGGGTATCTTGCCAGATGGCAAGGAGGGAATTCTTCACTACTTATGAATTAGTTACATATCACCTGAGAGTGAGAGCTTTCTTCGGGTATAAGAGAAAGGTTCATGATGGGAGCACTGGCACAGTGATTTCTGCAGTTTATTCCATGTAATCACCATATGTAGCAGATATTTATCTGGTTTTATTTGTATCTTACCATGAAATTAAAAAAAAAAAATCTCCTCAAGAAAAATCCAAACACTTCTGTCATGCGGCAGTGGAATCTTTCTCATATTACTGCAAAACAGGACAGGCTTCTTGCAAGACTAAAGCACATCACTGTAGCAATACTTTAAGACACTTCTGGTTCAAGGCAAGTGATGACAACATTTATCATCTTGCTTAGATTTCAGGAATACACTGTGACAGCTGGCTTCCTACTTGTGTACCTCTGCAATTGCCCTAGATTAACATAAACAATATTTAGGTGTCTGAAAAAAAAAGTTTGGAAAGACTGAAAGAATCTCAAGAGAACCCTGCTAAGTACTGAAAATAGTAATTTTGTGGTGAAAATTACTACTAAGGAAGGACTTACGCAAACACTGGAAGAACAGCAGCATGTTGCCATGGGGTCAGTGTGACCTCTCTTCATTATAGCCAGAGCACTGCTCAAAAGGAACTATAAAAGGCATCCCTGAACTGGACACAGGTAGGTAACACTTCAGCAGCTCTCACATTATAGATGAATACACAATTTAGGAGCAGTAATAGTATCATAAACCAGCAAAAAAGGGTAAGTCAGAAGCCAAAAAAAAAAATGTTAGGGTTTTGAATCCATCTCCTGCTAGTGGAGGACTGCTCTTTACAGTGCATTTGCTCAATACTTTGCCTAGTCTGCTTTTAAATGCCTTGTGTAATAGTAGTGTCCATAATTTCCCTTGAGAGGAAGAGATTTTTAGTACCCCTTTTTTGTCAGGAAGCTGCCACTGGTATCCCGCCTGTTTCCCTATTCCTAATTCCATCCTCAGCTCTGGTGAGGCGGCACCTCAAATACTGTGTTTATTTTTGAGCCCCTCACTACAAGAAAGACATCACAGAATAACACAGAGTCACAGAACATTAGGAGTTCTAGTCCATCTATTCATGTAGTCCAACCCCCTCTGCCAGAGCAGGACCACCTAGAATACATTGCACATTGAGGCCTTGGAGCAGGTCCAGAGAAGAGCAACAAAGCTGGTGCAGGATTTGGTACACTAGTCTTATGAGGAGCAGCTGAGGGAATTGGGACTGCTTAGTCTGGAGAAGAGGAGGCTCACTGGACACCTTATTGCTCTCTAAAACTACCTGAAAGGAAGTTGTGATGAGCTGGGTTTCAGCCTATTCTAGCAGATAACTAGCGATAGGACAAGAGGGAATGGCTGCATGTTGCTCCAGGGGGGTGGGGGGTAGGGGTGGGTCAGGTTAGAAATTAGGAAACTTTTTTTCTCAGAGAGAGTGGTTAGCCATTGGAATGGGTTTCCCAGGGAGGTGGTGGAGTCACTGTCCCTCAGGGTGTTTCAGGAAAGGTTGGATGAGGTACTTAGGGACATGGTTTAGTAAGTGTAGTGGGTGATAAGGGACTGGATGGTCTTGGACGTCTTTTTCAACCTTAATGATTCTATGATTCTATTTTGAATGATTCATTGTACAACACTTTAACACAGCTCTTCCTTTCTGTCCTGAGTCTGCAAAGGCATGGTGGCTGGTGGGGCCTTTATGGGGTCCTTCACAGCTCAGAGGGGCCACACAAATTCCCAGAGGCTATGTGCTGGGAACTAACCTCTCTGAGGAGGTCCCCAAATTCGACAGGTGTCCTATACCCATAGCATCCTACAAGGGCCAGTCCCAGCACTGATTCCCTCTTTGGGCAGCTTTAGTGTAAATATGCCGCGGATCTTCCATGACAGAACCTGGCATCCCTTTTTTGACCACCTGTAGCCCCCATGACATGCTGTAAAGGAGATGGGATACCTGTAGGCAGCAGCTGCTGTGTCCCTTCACTGGAGATTGTCTATGCAGTAGGAAACACTGGCTTTAGAGGTTCCCTAATTCTCAAATTTTTCAGATAGGGCTAATTTTCTTCAGTAAGCAGGCACGTAACGCGGCACAGCTTCCTCTTTATACTAGTTGTTCAAATATACTTCTATTCTTACCACACAAAATCACAAATTTATCTTAAATTTTTTCTCTGAGAAATACTGCACAGTCCCAGGTGGGTTGTGTCCCACCTCTCTCCCTCCATTTTGGGAATCCTTGCTCTCTGGGATAGGGCACACTAAAGGTTTTCCAATGTACCAGTTCTCCCTAGTCAGGTTTGATCCTGACAATAAATACTGTTAATGTTCAGTAAATATGGCCTTTAAAACATAGTGTAAATACAGCCAGAGAGTCTGTTCTATGCAAGCTGAGGTCCATGTGCAAACTCAGGGGTTTATTTTTCACACATTTTATATATTTGTTGAATGAGAGCCCCTTCTCGGCCATCTGTTGGACAGAATATATGTGCCATATGCACAACTCATTTTTCTACCTAAAAGCACAGCTGACAATCTTTCTGGTGACAGCTGACAATTTTACGGTGACAAGTGGAGCTCCTCAAGGGTCTCTGCTGGGACCAGTGCTGTTAAATATCTTTATTAATGATATTGGCAGTGGGATTGAGTGCACCCTCAGCAAATTTGCTGATGACACCAAGCTGGATGGTGAGGTTAACATGCCTGAGCGTTGGGATGCCATTCAGAGGGACTTGGACAGGCTAGGAAAGTGGGCCCAGGTGAACCTCATGAGATTCAACAAAGCCAAGTTCAGGGTCCTGCACCTGGGTCAGGGCTATCCCCATTATCCACACAGGTTAGGAGATGATGTGCTGTAAAGCAGCCCTGAAGAAAAGGACTTGGGAGTACACATGGATGAGAAGCTGGACATGAGCCACCAATGTGCATCTGCAGCCCAGAAGGCCAAATGCATCCTGGGCTGCATCAAAAGAAGTGTGGTCTGAAGATTGAGAGAGGTGATTCTGCTCCTCTACTCTGCTCTGGTGAGACCTCACCTGGAGTACTGTGTCCAGCTCTGGAGCCCTCAGCACAAGAAGGACATGGACCTGCTGGAGTGTGTCCAGAGGAGGGACACAAAAATGATCAGAGGGCTGGAGCACCTCTCCTATGAGGACAGGCTGAGAAAGTTGGGCTTGCTCAGCTTGGAGAAGAGAAGGCTCTGGAGGTGACCTAGTAACGGCCTTCCAGTACCTGAAAGATGCCTATGGGAAAGCTGGTGAAGAACTGTTCACAAGGGCATGTAGCAATAGGATGAGAGTTAACGGTTTTAAACTCGAAAAGGGGAGATTTAGGTTGGATATTAGGAAAAAGTTCTTCACTATGAGGGTGATAGGTTACTGGAACAGGTTGCCCAGAGACATATCGGAGGCCCCATCCCTGGAGACATTCAAGGTCAGGCTTGATGGAGCTCTGAGCAGCCTGATCTAGTGAAGATGTCCCTGCTTACTGCATAGGGTTGGACTAGACGACTTTAAAGATCCCTTCCAACCTTAACATGTTCTGTGATTCTATGATTCTAATCTGACCCGTACATTTTACATTGTTTTGTCCAAGTTAGTTTCCACAATCTTCTAATAGAGTTGTTTTGGGTTTTTTTAGTGTTTGAATAAACTCCAGCTTGCCAAGAACTTTCTGCTCTTGCGATGCTTTTGGGAGAATAAAAGTGTACTGATGGCTGCAGGAAGTACTGCTATTGGGTTTTGTACTTGTACACATGGGTGGGCAGAAGCAGCAACAGCAATAATAGGAAAAACATACTGTCAGCTCACTCTTAATAAAAAATAGCATAGGAGATATATTTTTCCTTGCTCTAAATTAACCATTTAAACACTTAAATGAGACGTCTATAAAAATTACTTTGTCCTGTGCAAAGGAAGTTAAAAGATCTGTTTGTCAAGACACTGTCAACATCTTAATATGACTGATTTGGTAATTCTTCTTGCATGTGTATTTAGTGGTTCATGATGCACACTCAGGAAAGTATCACTCCAGATGTGAGCAAAGCAGAAGGAGCAGGGCTTTCCCTCCTGTTCATGCCATCTTTTCCAAGGAGCCCCGTGCCTGCATGCACAGATACTTCAATGATTTGGTATTTGGTACTGGACAGTTACCCACCAAATCCTGGTTCAACTTCTGGCTGTCTCACTTGAGAAATCTGCATTTCTGAGAAACTTACAGCCTGCTAGTATTTGTATCCATAACAAGACTTCTACATGTGTGCTGTTTGCAATATTTTTTTCTGCTGAACCACCAGCCCAAAATATTCATTAAAGCTTTAGTGATTCCTCATTACAAAAATCGCTATCCAGTCCTGAGAATACATTACTGATGTTAATGGGTGGGTCATGACCCCACAGTAGTAGATTCACAGATCACCAGTGGTTTATTATTACTATTATTTACAGTGTTTTCAAAAGAATGACATAGTTCTGCTTACCTTTCGAAAAAAATTAATTGGATTTTTCAAAAATTCACCACCAATTAAGCAGAAGGTTACTTCTAGCAGGTTACTTCTGCAGCTGGGAGAAGACTTACCAAATGATAATCATGGAACTTACTGCAGTCATGTATAAAGTTTATAGACATTGAATTTTATAATTTATCCAATTCAAATAATGTATTCTATTTAGACATTAATTTTTTTTCCTATGTTGCTGAAATGATAAGAAAGCAAGATTTCTGAAGAAATAAATAGGCATCATTAAATTTTAATTACAATCAATCAGTAACTTCACTAGCAAAGGCATTGAGAAACAAAGAGTGCCTTCGAAATATTAAGAAAAATACTAAACTGGTGGCTAGTGATTAACTATTATTAAAAGTGTCTGATTTCATTAGCTCTATCATTGTGGTCAAAATCTTTCTAATTTCTGGTGAAAACATATGTCTCAATGCAGGAATGGCATAATAAACTTTGCTGAGAAATGAGAATCATATAGTAACTTCAAGTATATAACAAGCAACCATGGCAAGTTAGTGTTTGTTCCTTGATTTGTGGAATTATGAAAAGAGTAGAGGTTACCAAAAATCTAGACAAAGTCAATCATTTTGAAGTCTGCACTTCAGAGGTTTTAATACGAATGTTGGTACACATTGAAATCAAATTGCATTTCAATGAAAGCAAACTTGGAAAAAATACCCCAAACCTACCATTTCTACCATTCTTACCTGCAGAAGTTTTCACAATTTCTGAAGTATTTCGAAGACCCATGAAGTCAAATTGATAGAGTCTCCAAGACTTCTGGTCAGCAGCCTCCACTGAGTTTTTCCTCCATCTGTAAATCATTTCCTCTTTGGGGTAGCCATCTAGAAAAGAAAAAAAAAATGCAAGGTACTGCAAGCCATTATCTCTTCACTGATTTACAGTGAGTTTGGCAAAACCTAAAGTTCTGATCTGATGCTTTCTCAGTGAGTTTGATGGTGTAATTCAGCTAAAGAGTTGTATGGCAAAAAAAACCCCAAACCGTCATATTCCTGGAAAAAAAATATGATTTTCTACAATCCTTGTTTTTTTCCCAATGAATGATTTTGGACTGACTCTATAAAAATTAAATCTCTTCATAAATACAGTTGATTGTACTAATCTGAGGTCTGGACACAGAAGCATACTGCTTTACATATGCTCTGAAGAAACTGTACAAACATGTAAAGAATGTAAAAGGGGGTCGGGGGGTGTCACTGTAGGTTGTAAACAATTGAAAAGAACAGATTGCTTTAAAAGGCACAATAGTTATAATGTTATGTCTGCTCCTGAACCTCTGAAATGAGCTCAATACAGTGAAAAATGCAAATTTTTATTAGAATGGGATTTTAAGTGTCTACTTCTAAAGGCTGTGGTATTTAATGAGACATCACCTGATTTCTACAGCCAAAATAGCTTCTGAAAGTCTTCCTTTATCGATTTAGCACTTAGTCATAATTAATCCTCATGCCAATATTTAATTTTCTTTTTGTTAGAGAACAGCATTTTCCAACAGAAGTCTGACAACAAATCTTCCACCAGCCCAAACCATAATAATAGACCATCTAGAAAACAACAGCACGCCCATGCTAGTTAAAACTAGATTGTTCTCTAATGCATAATGCAATAAATGCCTATTCATCTAATAACTAATAAAGTAGATGTAGATTACAAAGCAAATTAAAAGCCTAACAGCAACAATAGCCAGTTAACTGTCTCAGCTGTAATTGGATACAGAAAAATTTTGATATTTGTGTTACAAAACAATGTCTCTGGTCATGGGGGTATTTTCTTGACATTTCCCCCCATAAGTGTCATCTTCATCTTGTTTAAAGTTCCACCCTGCTGGGGCACTGCCATAAGGTGTGCACGGTCTCATTTATCCCTCTCACTAACGCAGCATGAAAAGTACCCACCAGTCCCTCAGTTCTAATCTGTAGAAAATGACTATGTGCTAATTCAAAATGCCATGTTTGTATACTTCTCATCAATGTAAATAAAGAAATAACCCATGAAGGACCCAACTGAGTAACAAACAGAAGCCCTGCCGTTCTCCACAAGAACTCTTGCTGCCATGCAGATTTGACTGCCAATTCTGCTCTGCCAGTCTGTGAGATTGATCTAAAGGTTGTTTTTTCGATGTTTTTTTTTTCCTCTGGCAGATTATGTCAGAAGAGGCAGAGGTAAAGTGAAAGAAGTTGAACTTTGCAGAGCCTCCGACCCTTGCCTCTACAACCTTCTGAAGTCTTCTCGAGCTTTTCTCCTATTTGACTGAGCCTCCTGATCACACTTCTGACCAAATAATGCCTCACTCTAACAGATAGCCCTATATTTCATCCGAATCAGAGAATCATTTATATTGGAAAAGATCTTTAAGATCATTGAGTCCAACCATAAACCTAACACTGCCAAGCCCACCACTAAACCATGTCCCTAAGCACCACATCTACATGTCTTTTAAATACTTCCAGAGATGATGACTCTACTTCCCTAGGAAACCTGTTCCAGTGATTGACAACCCTTTCTGTGAAGAAATCTTTCCTTATATACAATCTAAACCTCCCCTGGCACAACTTGAGGCCATTTCCTCTCATTCGATCTCTTTTACTTGTGGAAGAGCCCCACGCTCACCTGGTTACAACATCTTTGCAGGTAGTTGTGGAGAATGGTAAGGTCTCTCTGAGCCTCCTTTTCTCCAGGCTGAACAACCCCAGTTCTCTCAGCCACTCCTCATAAGACCTGTGCTCCAGACCCTTCACCAGCTTTGTTGCACTTCTCTGGACACCAGCACATCAATGTCTGAGAGGAATTTGGGGGTCTTGGTTAACAGCAAGTTAAACACGAGCCAGCAGTGTGCCCAGGCAGCCACGAGGGCCAACCACATCCTGGGGTGCATCAAGCATGGCATTGCCAGCAAGTCCAGGGAGGTGATTGTCCCCCTCTACACTGCACTGATGCACCCTCAGCTTGACTCCTGGGTGCAGTTTTGGGCTCCACAGTACAAGAGTGTCCAGAGGAGGGCAACAAGGATGGGGAAGGGTCTGGAGGGGAAGTCTTATCAGGAAAGGCTGAAGTCCCTTGGTTTGTTCAGCCTGGAGGAGAGGAGGCTGAGGGGAGACAAAATCACAGTCTATAGCTTCCTCACGACAGGGAGTGAAGAGGCAGGCACCAGTCTCCTCTCTTTGGTGACCAGTGACAGAACCCAAGGGAAGAACGGCATGAAGCTGTGACTGGGGAGGTTTAGACTGGATCTTAGGAAGAGGTTCTTTACTGAGAGGGTGGTTGGGCACTGGCACAGGCTTCCTAGGGAAGGGGTCACAGCATGGAGCTTGTCTGAGTTCCAGAAGCACCTAGGTGATGTGCAGTCACACGCTCTGACTTGGCTGCTCCTGTGTGGAGCCAGGAGCTGGACTTGATGATCCTTATAGGTCCCTTCCAGTTCTGTGATTCTATAACCACAGCCTTTCCCTCATCCCCTAGGCGGGCCACCTAGCCATAGAAGATTATGTTAGTCAAAAAGGACTTGGCTTTCAGAAGCCTTCTCAGATTGGCTTCATGTAGAGTCTGATATCTTCTCCCTGCAGTTCAGAATGGAAGAAGCATCAGATGCATGCTGTGACTGCTGTACCTTCATGCCAGGTGGCAGTGGCAGAACTGCCCCTTCCCCACAAAGCAGTATCGGCACCATAACGGGGGCTGCCATGTGGTCCGGGTTCTAATCCTACCTCCTAATTCGTATCCTGATAATGGAGGAAAGGAGTCCCTTTATGTGTTGCACTCCCTACACCAGATGCTGCTGCAGAACCTGTGGCCCCAAATGCTAATTTGCAGGTTTTATAGCAAGCAATAGATGGGGTCCTTTGTTCAGGTAAATTTCATCATAGTCATTGCAAGTAACAATGCTCCAAAAGCCTTGGAAGTAACAGAGATTATATTTTTAAAAAATACATTATTTTAAATTGATCCAAAATTAACCTTTTACAGATTATTTTACAAATGTTACAGAAAAAAAATTAATATCACTTTAGTCTTGAATTCAATTTCTGTCCAGTTTTTTGTCTTTTCCTTTTTTAACCCTATGGCCACCCCACCAAAAATGCATTTCATGGCAGTGAGCTTGAAGGCTTGCTATTATATTGTCGAAGGCATTGCTGTCTACCCTGGCATGAGCAGCATATAGTCAGGAACAAGTTCATCAGACTCTCATCCTTCAGTATTTTTCCTATATTTTTGACTAAGAGACAGATTCAATTTCAGAATAACTACTTTCAGTATTATTCATCACTATTAAATAGCAAGCATATGACTTCAGGAGACCATCATCCCCTTTTAATAGTAGCCCCCTCAATCCACAGTCACTGACATCTGCTCTTGCAATGGTTGAGTTACTTACATCAAAGGAGTGAAGTGATTCAATACAAGCTCTTTCAACCTATTAAATAACTGCTATTATGTTCTGCTCAAGTGCCAGGTGACTTGACTCTTCAATTCATTTAAAAGATATATCTTATGAAGTATTTACATATCTATTTGGACAGTATATCACTCGTTGGATTAATTTAACTTACAGACTGGACTATTCACGATGGTTCTTCTTTCAGTGATATCCAATATATCTTATATACAGCCTAAATGTTTCCAGCCATCTAAATGCTTTGTCTTAGAGGATATCAGAACTGGAGACTTCAGCCCTTCCACAAGAAAATGCAACTTCTGTTGTTTAGTCCACAACACAACTAAGAGTGTATTACCTATAGAAATGTCTCTTTTCTCTCAGATCCCCAGCATGACAAATGGCAGTAAATTACCTTAAAGTCTTGACCTTGTGTCTTCAAGACATCGAGACTGAAGGAATTGTTATTAAATGTATTTAACCTGTCAGCTTGCTTTAGGTTATGTAAGAACATCCAGACTGCAGCAGGGCAAGGCTCCAGGAGGTTCTGGAGGATTTCCAGCTGGTGTCAGCAGGATGGCAAGGGAGATGGCTTGGGAAGAAGTCACCCACAACAACCAAGTGTGTGTTAGAGCCACCCAAGTTCTGGCAGCCTGCAACTCAGGAGTTTCTTGACCAAAGCCTGTGTCAACACCTTAATTTTCCCTCTCATGAATTTAATTGATTACCTTTAAATTCTCCTGGGTTTTGGCCTGATGGTTATTTTGTAGGCTGCACTGTAAGTATCTGCATCTTTGGGTTTATATACTACCATGTCAAAGACTTTTAGGGAGCACCTTGACAAATTGTCTTTTTTTAGCACCAGTCATATGTGACTTTGAAAAATCAAGTCAAGAATATATTTGATGGAAATTATTCCAGTAGTAAGCATCCATGTAATGCCTCCTGTTTTCTTTCACCAAACATACTTAATGGCTTTTCCAGTTAACACAAATGATTGGTACCTTTGTTGCTTTACTCATAGGATTTAACACACACATTTTCAAAGAGTTACTATTGACTTTAATTCCAATAATGCAAACAAGGATAAAAAATAAATTGATTTCTTGCCATTTTGGAGGTCAACCTGTTATAACAGAAAGCCAAATTATCATGACAGCCTCTGAGATTCTGTGGATTTCATTTTATTTCCTTTTTGTTACTGGAATAATTGAACTCATATTACCACTAATTCTCACATCACCCCCATGTAATTCATAACCATCAGGTTAAAAATATTTTAACTTCAGTCATCATGTTCATTGTCCTTCTCTTTCTAGGGAGACTAAGTGATTGGTGCAAAAGCCTCCACCAAACTGCTGGAAAAAATGGTCAAGGGCAGAACACCTCCAGGCTGGATGAGAGGCATATGCAATCATGAGATAGATGTGAGAATAGGTGTCAAGCATCCCAGAAGCACATCTGCTACAGAGGTCAACGTTGATGGAAAATCAGCAACCTCTGTACTATACTGATGTATCAATGCCTACTAGTGCCTGCTGCCTCTTAAACCTTGATTTCTCCGATACTGTTATTGGTCTGGGCAACTTAGATCAATGCTTCATTTCTTTGTTTCACTTTCTTTTCTGTGATCATGGGTCTATTCTAGCAAGTGAGTAGAGATGGAGAAAAGACAGCAGGAAGGGACAGGTCACATCAAAAAGGATGTCGATCACTTGAAGAACTAGTTTCTGAATAAAAAACTTTCCTTAGAAATGCATCCAAGATGTGGAAAGACAGAGAGACATGGAATAAACCCAACCTCCTTCATCTCTTCAGACATATTTTCCCCCCTCTCTGAAATCAGTTTATTTTGCTGCTGGTTCACCAGTTGGTATTCATATGGAACACAGGCAGACCCAGCTTGTAGCAGAAGTAATGATGCAACAGGGAAGCTCATCTCTCCTTCCTAGCCTTGGAAAAATGGTATGCTCAGAGCATGAAAATGAGGAGGTAAGGAAAACAGTAGTAAAGCTGAAAATGCTGAAAATGCAGGCAAGAAAGGATCGGTTCAATCAAATATCTGCCAGAGGGGTGATGCTTGTGACAGGACTGTATATTTGAAAGATACAGCTGGATTCTGGGAAGGTTCTGCTTCTCCAGGGGTTCTCGATATACACTCAAAGTAAGGAGAAAGCGTGATCTGAAAGACAAGTTGTTGCCATTAGCTAGTGGCCAGAGTTTACACCGCAGGGAATGTGGTAGATTTGACTGATGCTAATGAAAGTGGTCAGGAGAGGGAGGATGCCCTGACACCCTTTCTCTAATACTGTTATGAACAAAAAATCATATCCTTCTGCCTTCTGCAGAAGCTGCATGGGGTCTTCTTTTCTTTTTTTTTTTTTTAGCTGGCAGTCTTTATAAACAGTTGTCTCTTGGCAAGCAAACTGCATTTTTAATCCTAACTTCTTGACATTTCAGAGAAAGATGTTTCTCAATGATCTATTCCTGTATCTGTCCGGTGTTTGTGCCCAGAAAGTGTGTATTTTTAACTAGGAGAATCCTGGAAGTTCCCCTATTAAAAACGATTCTAGCTTAGATTTCATGTTTGTGTGCACATATTAAACACAATTAAATGGCAGAAAGAACAAAATTTCAGTTCAACTAGTTCAAAATTAAACAAACAAAACAAATGGGGGATATAGAAAATTATTTGTGTCTTTTCTGGAAGAAAGATTGAATGAATAGTAGGAAAGGAGAACAGTAACATTTGTTTCCCTAAGACCTATGGAAAACTATACTCCTAATTGAATGCATAATTAAGTTTTTTCTGTCCACAAATGAAGGTGACTAGCTTTTTTCTTACTGTCACAGATTTTTTTTTTTTAAAAAAAAAGACGAGGTATGTTAAAAGGCAGCTGTAATAAAAAAAGATAAATGTAAATGATGTAAAGATAGCTTTGAAACCTGAAGTAATTTATTTCAGCAGTTGTAGGTAATTGCACTTAGGTGATAACTACAGCAATTATAAATGTTACTCTTTGCCCTGTTTTCTTGCATCAGTAATTGACACCTTATTAACAGTACATTAGCTCATGAAAAAAAATCAACCAACATAACCATGACTGCAGAATAAATGGATCTAATACTGCCATGAAGTTAAAGGATACATCTCCCATTGAAGAGAACTAAGTTCTTCTGCCTAAAAATATGCTTTAATAGGACTGTGATATCATTTTGGCTAAGAATTAGAGGATCCAATTGCTATCAGCAACAGTAATTATTCTTTTACTGGGGACTTATTCTGTTTTTAGAGAGAAGTTCTAGAATGCTGATAGAATTTATTGATACAATATAGTGTAGTTTAGTTTTAGGAAGGACTTTGTGGCACCACTGCATTTTTTGTGCCTTCAAAATAGAAAGGAAGAAAAGTGTTGCTGTCAGAGAATTAAGTCCCAAATGCAGGATTTTCTGTTAACCAGCTGCTGTGGAAGGTAAATATTTTCCTCTTTTTTTTCCTACTCATAGACAGATTGTAATCTTGGCTTGGAGAAAACAGAGAAGAGAATAGAAAGGTGAAAATGAGAAGGTAAAGAAGTGAGGCAGAGAAGAATGAACAGGATTGGACTGAAATGAGGGACAAGTTTTCCCTTGAAGATGTTTTGAGATGTGGCATTTCAGGTGATCACTCTTAGGAAAAAAAAACATAGTTTTCTCTTAAAATCTAACACATGCTTCTCATATAGGGATGCTGTGATTTTGTCACAAACAGCCCCATTAGCAAAAAAACCCTGTCCCAAATTTTACTTACTAAAGGATAAATGGAATGGCTTGAAATGACGTTAAGAAACTGAATCAACTTCGTTGTGTCATCATATCTTTGTATGCTCACCAAACAATTAGTAACATGAGTCATTTTTATTTTGAAAATAGTTTTATATGATCTCCCTATGATTACACTTTTTGTCTTGCAAATGTCTTCACCTTACTTAAAAAAATACATTAAAATACCACAACCCTGTGGTAAAACAATTTCCCAATCTCATATTGTAGACTGTTTTGATGTTTTAATATGCATTTTTATTTTTATTTATATACTTATTTTTACTGCTTGCTAACAGTTTTATTTGTAAGGCAATTTTCATAAGCCTCACATGCAGCAATTGCTTTTGCCTATCTGCTTGCATTTCTCTGGCGAGCAGATTATCCCACAAATTATTCCACTGGTAATTAGAACTCCTGACAAATGTTCAGATTTCTCAGATTTAGCTATATTGCATCCTCATCCCTAGCATCATTAATAATAGATGAGATTATCTCCTAGTTTACTGGATATAAATTATATCTTTTCAAATGAGCCCTCTTGCATAGATCAGTACGCTCAGGATATACACTGAAACCTTGCTTATCCATATGCAGGTTTGCTCATGGTTTGGTTTTGGTTTAGTTTTGACTTTTTTACAGAATGGACACTTCACCCCAATGTTCTGTTCTGTTTTGTATGTAACGATATGAAGATTTTACCCCTCAGTTTCTCTGCAAGGCAGAGAAAAATGGAAGTCCCAAAACAATTCTTTTTCTAGTTCAGGTTCTCTCCTGATCTGAATGACTCTGGAATATGGACTCATTCCTTTCTCCACTTACAGATGTTTTCTGCTTACAAACAAAGATGCCAGTAAGAGAGACAACTCAATTATCTAGCTCCTTGTACTGATTTTTAATTGTTAACGTAGCTGTTTCACAACGACCTTTCAATGCTTCACGTTTGTGTGCCATTGCAGAGAAAGAATAGTACAAGATTTTGTTCACAATGTGGTTTAGATAACTTTTATTTCTACTGACTGTGAGGCTACAGAAGATGACTCTAGGTAAGAGGAAATTTTCAGAAATGTGTGGCAAAGATATGGCCTTCCAGAGCCTGCTGGGGTCCTGTGCTGCTGCTGTCCCCTGCCCAAGAACTTTTATACCACAGCCAGCTCTGCATAGAGGTGGGAGGTTTCACCTGAAACTTGATGTTCTTGGGATGATTTGGGGTGAGATTTGATTAGCCAGTAGTCTTGTTTCTTTTCCCTTCTTTTACACAGACTTCATGTGGCCTACAACAACGACAACACGATGCTGAGAATTCAAGAGCTGTGTATTTCTGCTGAGAGATTTGCCTCATTATTGTACTGCTAAATATGTATATTGAGGTCTGAAACAGAAAACAAACAACTCAAAATGAATATTTTAGCAACTAAAATAGCACGAACTCAAAAGGGAAGAGAAAAAGCAGCTCTCTCTAGAGTTTGTAAGTTACTATCAAAGAATATTAAGCTGCATGCAGGATTTTCTCATGAAGTTTGTGCTGAATGTGCTGAAGGCAAATTTTGAGGTGCTTCCCAGAATTTTTACTGGGATTTGCAAAGCCTTAGTGGCTGCATACTCAAGTAGTAACTCAGGCAGATGTAAGTGATGGCAATCACTGGCAGTTTTCTGTCTAAAAGTTGACTCTTAATTCAGCCTTATGAAAAAGAGGAAGTCAACGTCATAACAACAGAGAAGATGAGGAATATTTATATAAATCAGAGTAAGTCAGAGCATCTAGCATCAGAATTTAAAACCAAACCTAGTTAGGGTTGCTTTGGACAAATTAGAAGGCAAAGCTATAAAATAGCCAAAGCAGAACATAAACCTCTCAGCTTATTAAAGCAACATCTGTTAAATCTGCAGATCTTCAGTCTGCTGACTTTATCTGTAGCCATTGATTTAAACTGCACCTATACTGCAGATGTTAAGTGACATAGCCCTGCTAAAGCAAGTGCTTAAAATCATGACTAGGATGGACAGCAGTGCCACCAAAAGATACTGGCCACCAGAGTCGAAACACCCCAGTGGGAGTGGAATACCATTCTCTAGAAGACTTTTAAAATAGCTTTTCTTTTTTCTTTTTATTTTCTTTTTTTTTTTTTCTTTTTTTTCTCCTGACTGTGTAGGGTACCTAAAATTTAGGAGCAGATTAGCCATGTAAAATAAGTGGAGCAAATTCTATCAAAGATCTTTAACACAAATACATGTCAATTGAATTAAAAATAGCCCCAAAATGCTCAGTATCAATTTGAACTGTACTGGGTATTACAAGATAAAATAATCTTGCCTTTATTAATGGAATATTAATGGAATTAATTAACTGTATACTTCATGTAGGAGTACAAAGATTTCCTTAAGACTATCCTGATGAGAAAGATAACAGTGTTTATTCCATCCATTGCTTTCTTAGACAAAGTGCTGAGAAAGTCATAGACTCTCCTGAGTTGGAAGTGACACATAAAGATCATCGAGTCCAACTCCTGGCTCCACACAGGGCCAAGTCAGAGCATGTGACTGAGCGCATCATCCAGATGCCTTTTGAACTCAGCCAAGATCTGTGCTGTGACCCCTTCCCTGGGGAGCCTGTGCCTGTGCCCAACCACCCTCTCAGTAAAGAACCTCTTCCTAATATCCAATTTAAACCTCCCCAGTAACAGCTTCATACCATTCCCTCAGGTTCTATCATTGATCACCAAAGTGAGGAGATCGGTGCCTGCCCCTTGGCTCCTCCTCATGAGGAAGCCATAGACCACGATGAGGTCTCCCTTCAGTCTTCTCCAGGCTGAACAAACCAAGACTTCCCCTCCAGACCCTTCACCACCCTCATTGCCCTCCTCTGGACACGCTCCAATAGTTTCATGTCCCTCTTGTACTGTGGTGCCCAAAACTGCACACAGTACTTGAGGTGAGACAACACCAGCGCAGTGTAGAGTGGGAAATGTGGCTTGCCTCCTCTGAAAACATGTAATAAACAAGGACTTATTCCAATGGATACTCAAAGCTTTAGTAAAGTCAACAACATAGTGAGAAATAGCCCAGGAAATAAAGGAAAATACACCTGTAATATTTTTTTAGTCCTTGCACAAGGGGAGAAATGGAGAGAAAATATTTTATTTACAGGTTTCTTCATTTCATTGACAAGCAATTGATCTAAGCTTTTTATTCCAGCATCAGATATGAATATTTTTTTAACTCTGAGAACTCATCTTTTCTTTCTCACACAGGCATGGCAGTATTTAAAGATTATTCTAACCATGCTTAATCCTTATCTTCCAACTGCTACTTAGTAATTAGTATGTATATGCTAAGCATGGGTGCAACTAAAAGAGGGATATCCTTTAGCAATAAAATAATACAGTATTATGATTACAAGTATACTATTATCAACATGTAAATATACATAGATAAGCTGTTTGTGGTACAAAGTATATAAAAATCAACTGACAAATAATAGCCTGCATTTCTAAAGACAGACAGGAAGACTTTGCATCCTCATTCAAAATAATAATTGAGTAAGCATAGATAAACAAAAATATATTCACAACTTGAAGGTATCTATTAGAATTAAATATAAATAACATCCACATAAGCATTAGCATCTGCCTATTTATCAGTGCTCAACTTCTTAGGCTAGAAATATGCTGCAACCCATCCACATTGTCCCATGCATAAGAAATTTTCTATTCAATTTCAATTAAAAAACTCATTGTATATTCATGTTACAAAGTCCATAGGTTTTGTGACTGGCCTGAACAGTGCATTTAGGAACTCATAGGAAAGAAAACTTAGGTCTCAACACTGCTTTTTTTCTGAACTGCCATGAATCCCATTTCAGGCTTCACCAGAGCTACACCAGCAAAGCCTGTGGGTTTACAGGAGCCAAAAGAAATGCACCGTGCTCAGTCGACATGGCATTAATGGAAGCAGGTTATGAATTAAAGATTTCAGTACAAGATTATTATGACTTTAAATAGGTCTTCTCATAATACATCTCAAATGGTTAATAAAAGGTAAAACATCAGAACACTCAAAGCTAAAAACACAGCATCTTTTCTGAGAACTGTCATACCTTGCATAGAATAAAACAACAATTTGCAGTGTAAACTCAATACCAAACTGAAAATTTCATTAAGGCTGAGATTAAGCAGTGTTAGCTTTTAAATCTTTATGAAATAACACTGCTGATTTAAAAAAAAAAAGTCCATATCAACTTTGGCTTTTTTTGTTTGTTTGAAAGACTCATTTCTCTGTTTTACATCACACTGTAACTTGTGATCTGACATAAGAAAATCAAAATTATTTATTTCCTTCTGGGTTCTTTTAATCAGTTTTTTTCAGTCTGTCAGCTTTTTTCAAATAAATGAGTGGCATCTGCTTATTCATGTAGTCATCATTCTGTATGTAGATTTATTGTCATTTATGCACACTTAAAGTCATTGACATAAACACTAAAATTCACAAAAAAAAAGTTTTATAGCTCTGTAAAGCAACAAAGAGATTTCTAATTTTTTGTAATATGTTTCTCGTTTTCAATTTTAGCTCCTTGGAACTTGTCTGCACCTCATTGGCACAGCATGTAAGAAAAGGCAACCAATGGTAAATGTTAACATACTTTTTTATTTCTCATGCTTACAAAAAGGACAGTTCCTAAGAAGTTCATGGCCAAGATGCAATCACCCTGTTCTTAATAACTGCTCATGAGAAATTATTTGATAAAATGAAGTTTCCAATGAACGGGGCAATTTGTTGTGCCTGACATACATATTATCACACTCAATTAAATTAATGAGAGCACTGCACTCTTTTCTGTGATTCTGTGATTCATTTAAACATCAGCAATAGTGTTACGATAAATTGGTAAATACATTAATGTTACATTCACTGCATTGGTCTTCCTCTTCTCTGGAAGCATATATCAATGCCTTGGTTTGTCTTTTATTTTCCAAGTATTTCAGGGCTGCTGCTTTTTCAGTTAACTCCTATTTTTTTTCCCAAAAACTCTAGTATTTTTATGTCATTTGCTCTCAGAGTACTGTTGATGGAAATTAGCTGATGCTCCTGTGTAGTACATCAGTCTGTGTCCTTCAAGTAATTTTCTCACCATTTGAAGGTACGTGTATGGATCACAGTGACCTTTCTGTGATGTGTCTATGTATATCAATGACTTAATCTCTTGTCCAGGTATGTTATTTCAAGCACACAAAACTTATTTTGGTTAGCTTTGCTTCGACTCAGCTAAAAGATTCTTTCTAAATCTGAAGAGTCATGGTCTGTCCTCCGCAGATCTGCACTTCTGTAAATCTCAGCATCTTACAATACTAAGTAGGGTAAATACTGGGTGTCCTGGTGGTTTCTCAGTTTCTGGTCCCAGACACTTATCACAATTTAAATCTTCTCAGAAAATCAGTTACTGCTCTCAAATTGAAGAGCTTTGGTGGAGGTGAGACTGAAGAAGCCAACACACTAATACTTTTGCCTGATAAAGCAAAGATACCAGCTGCAATTCTCTCAGGCATTTCAGTTTTCCTTGAGGTGCAGTAGTCCTCATCTCTTAGGTACATAGATAGCTTTGCCTGTGGTTAACTGAGAAGTATTAAGATCAAGTTCTTGAGTATCTTGTTTCAGAACAAGGTACTATCCAAAATAAGTCTACATACCAATTGTATGTAGTTTTGTGCTGCTGAGTTTGCCACTATAGCTTTAAAGCAGAGGTGCTGTGCATCAGCACACAGCACAACTGCTCCCACAGCCCTGAATCCTCCAGAGGCTATGGCTCCCCAAAGTCATTCCAAGCCATCAGACAGCTGCCACCACTCAAAAAAACCCCTCAAATGTCCTGGCTACAGGGGTGCTCTGAGCTGCAGCTTTGGGAGTCTGGCAGCCCTGTTATAGACAAAGGTGCTTTCCAGCCCTTTGCTGCAGTAGTTAAAAAGGGCAATGATGCCAGTTTCACAAAGCTGTTGCCAGGTTCTGTCAGAATCATTAGCTCGTGCAAAATCTGTGCTCATGTTTCTGAGAGAAAATATTATCTGTACATATCCAGCTCATGAAAAAACGTTTTTTTGAAAAATAAAAAGTTTCTCTGTGCTTATATTTAAGAAAAAAAAATCAATATAAGACAGTGAGAATGTGCAAGATCCAATCTGGGAAATTTTTTGAATTTTTGGGAGAGGTAAAATTTCAGTTTCTGCCCAAGTTACCCGTTTTTCTGCTCTCTTGTTACTCCTCATATTCTAGAACCAGTCTGAGCACTGTTCTCCTGAAAAGTGCATGGCTGTCATTTCACAGCTATTCCAGACCCTGTATAAATCATACTGACAAGTATTAAAAAAAAAAATAATAAAAATCCTCAGTCAGAAAATCAAAACTTCAGCAGTTTTTACTTCATGTGTTTCTGGGCCAAGTTACAGTAATTAAATACTTTTTAGCTTGGTTTGCTTAGGAAATGAGGCTTATGTAATTATATTCATTGTCTATGTTTATGTGTGTGTTATCCTTGCTTCAACAACCTTTGCACCCATTCACCAATTTTATTGACATTTGACAGAAGAAGGTAAGCCTTAGGTATTCTATATTCTGTAAAATATGCTCCTAAACAGGGGAGACATTTCTTAATAATGGCCCCTGAAGAAAGAAAAGTCTGCAGCTTTATTAAGGGTCAAAGAAAGGCCACTCATCCCCAAGTCATATGCTTTTGGGATATTAGCCTTCATTAGTCTCACTGCTCCTGTAACTAAAAATGCTGCTGATGCCAGGAGCTCTGCAAGACTCAGAGGGACTGAGAAGACTCATCCTACAAAAACAAGTAGAGGAAGGTATCACCTGCTCTTAAAAATAGACATGTAGACGCTTTCAGTCCTGACAATGCTGTGGAGTTCCAAGTCTCAACTTTGAGTCTCAACAGGTCTCCTGACATTGTCTATAGTATACAATTTCCTTTGTATTGGCTTCATCACATATTTCTCCCGCGTTGCTACTTATTTTAGCATGCGTCCCAAAAGATCTTTCTGTACAACCACCTAGTGATTTAGCAGATGCTATATTTAATTTGGCCTTAGACTGCTGAAATGGCTTTGCCCAAGGACACAAAAAGTAGGAGACCTCATCCTTCAGCCTACCAGCAGGGGAAAATCTGTCATCACGTATGCTTCCTGGACACCGTTTTGTGCTTCTCATCAAACAGGTTTTTCAGCTGCAATGGATGACTTTGGTATGAAAATATATTTTTTCATGTCTATTATATTCATTTGAAGATGATTCAAAATGTGCCCCAACCAGATCACTGCTGACACCAAGACTTCTCCATTCACATTACCTTAAGCTTTGGGCTTCTCTCTTTATCTTTAATTATTGTCATAGAATCAAAGATGGTTTTGGGTTGGAAGAGACTTGAAAAATCATCTAGTTCCAACCCCCCCTGCCATGGGCAGGGACACCCTCCACTAGGCCAGGTTGCCAAAAGCCCCATCTGACCTGGTTTTCAACGCTGCCAGGGAGGGGGCAGCCACAGCTCCTCTGGGCAACCTGTGCCAGGGCCTCACCACCATCACAGGGAAGAATTTCTTCCTTATATCTAATCTAAATCTGCCTTCTTTCATTTTAAGGCCACTACCCCTTGTCCTGTCACTGCACTCCCTGATAAATAGCCCTTCTCCATCTTTTCTACAGGCCCCTTTAGGTACTGTCAGGCTGCAGTAAGGTCTCCCCGGAACTTCCTCTTCAAGCTCCATTTTCTTTCCAGTCTATAGCATTGCCTTTCCTTGAAAGCATTTTAGAAGGGGTATATGTTTTAGTACTCTTCTTTTTCCTTATCTGTCTCCTTTTTCTGTGTACTTAACACACCTTGGCATGCAATCTTCCTTCTCTTTGCCCATTGACTGAGGACAAGTTGCTGAAGATGCTAGAGGCATTTATTGTTCAAAATATCACCCGGATGGGAAGCCCACCTCCAAAGCTTCCAGTCCATGTACCAGGGCAGAGAGCCTTTGCAGAAGCATGGGATAAAGCAATCTGAATACAAGGGACTCAGATGGTTTTTAAGTCTTGTACAAGCTTATGAGGCTCTAGCATGGGCAAAAGGGTCTGCAGAAACTTGTACACTGCTTCCCAGATGGCAAACTGCTGTTGAGTTTGCCTTTCATAGTGTTGCTACTCTTTGCTTGTCAAGATCAGGCTTTTAAAGCAAGGACATCAAGATGGCAAGAATTAATGCATGACTAAAAGAGGAGACCAAGGAGAGCCCTGCAGCCTAAAATATACTTACACTTTGCATGCCAGAACAACCAGAAGAATATAAAGTGAGATGGGCACAAGGGACAGCTTTTCCTTTCTCTCTGGAAGCGACCCCCACTGAGAAAAGAACAGGATAAAGTTCAGGCTGGAACCTGAATATGTCAAAAACCTGTAAGCACCTATTACAAGATTTCCAGATCAAGAAAGAATTAAATTTTGTGAAAGGAAGAGCTCTGTTTCTTGAATGATAGGCCAGAGGCTGTTATTTTGCTCAACTCTAGTAACAGTAAGTCTCGTTTCTCAGCTAAAGAAAGGAGAAGCACCTCCACCACCCACTCATTACACCACTGTATCTAGTTGTACCAAATTCCCTCTCTTTATCTTCCACAGTTTTCTATTTCCTTTGAAAGGAGTTACCAAAGTCCAGGACTGCTTGCACAAGGTCCCTACTCCTTGCATGGAAAGGTCCCCACACTGGACAGAAATCACACCATCTGTAATGAGCCCATCTGTCTGCATGTAACAAATCCCTCTCCCTTCTGCAAAAAAAGCCTCCCATGTCTGCTAACTTGGCAGCCTGTGTAAGTGCATGCACAGAATGATAATCATCACGGCTTTTCAGCTGGTTTGGCAACAGAAGCTTTCAAAAGAAGGAAACATCCGTAACTGTAATGCTATCACACAGCAGAGCAAACAATGCAGCAGCCCTCTCAGTGCTGAGGTAACCCTTCTCTCATCAATATGGTCCAGCGAACTTCTATGAATGGGGTTCAGGAAAGGTTAGGAGTGAAAATGGAGCTAAAGTCCATACTTGCTACCGGCAGCAAAGTTAGGCAAATTTGACTGGCAGTCAAGAAACAAGTTACTCCAACTCTGAAAACACAGTTATCCCCACAGTAGGCTAGGATGAAAAAGTATATTCAACTGAAAGCACCACCTCCACCATATATTTATCCTTTTTTCAATTTTTTTAAATCAATACACATATATAACTTACACTGGTTCACTCTTCAGTGCACACCCCCCCCCCCTTATCTGCTTTAAAAGAATCAGAGAAATGGTTTATTGAGGAACTAAATGAGAGAGAGAAATCACCCCTGCCTTTTGCTAGGCAGCGGTAGAGCAAAGGATGTTCACTGTGCTTCATTTACATGGGAGAGGTGTCCTGTATTTTAAGTGTTCATTGGCACTTCGGTATCCTACTCTCCCCCTGACAGCTCTATATACACTGCCATTGCTTGGCAGTAGCTTCCTTTTGTGATACTTTGCTATTTTGAGCCTCGAAACCATTGTATTATTAAAAGAAAAGTATATATTTCTCATGTTTCCAGAGATGCTAATTAGCACACCAGAGATGCTAATTATCTGCAGTGCTCCTCACTTCAGAACAGGATGGCACATGGGAGAGGACACAGTGCAAACATCCTCCCTTTATGGGAAAGGGCAGTCATAGATCTTTTTCCTGGTGGCGCAGAAGCTTTTGGTGCTTGGAGACCCCCTTCATCTGCTTCTCTATAATAAATGTCATCCAGTCTCTGGGGAATTACTTTGGGCCTGTATTTCTCCTTACTTTTTGATGAGATTAAGATATCGGTGAGAGTTATTTATAGGTGATTATAATGGCTACAGATGCTTTGAAGAGATCACTTCATAAGGCACGTTTCCTTTATAACTGCACAGAAGTCAACGGAATTTGAAGAGTGAAAATTCACTTTTTCAGACTCAGCATCTCATAATGAGGGGGCACCTGCTGCTCATCTGTGTTATGAGGAAGTCAAGCAATGCCCTTCAGAACTGGATAAATTTTGACACTGCATTATGATATACGGAGAGGTAGATGTTGATGCTGCTGCAAAGGCTGCCTAGCAGAGTGCTTCAGCTAAGTGCTGTGTGGAAGTGTAATATGAAGTACACTTTAACTACAAATGGGACCTCATAGTCTAACCCTTAATGTAGACTGCTTATAGCAGAGTTTGTATCAAACATGAGAAGATAAGTGAAGGATTTGACTGCCTGTTTTTAAGTATCAGAGGAAATGTTTCCCTTGTGTACTCCTTGCATTCTTTATAAATCCAGTAATTACAATGTATAATCAGAACACTTTCAGGAAAGTACGGTTGGAAAACTAGAACTGCCCTGTGGCTAAAGCACAGGATACTTAATGGTAGAGTTCGGTCTCTGGCAGTGATGATGTAGCTCATCCTCAGGAGGTTTTCAAGACTTCGTCATGACTTTGAGATGAGATGCAGGGAAGGAAGCCCATAACTGTGTTGCGCCATGGCCAGGGTTGGGAAGCCACCATGATCCAGTTCCCCTCTTTCTGTGGCTGAGAAGTCAGGAAAAGAACTTGGGAGTACTCATGGATGAAAAGCTGGGCATGAGCCACCAATGTGCATCTGCAGCCCAGAAGGCCAAATGCATCCTGGGCTGCATCAAAAGAAGTGTGGCCAGCAGATCAAGAGAGGTGATTCTGCCCCTCTACTCTGCTCTGGTGAGACCTCACCTGGCATACTGTATCCAGCTTTGGAGCCCTCAACACAATAAGGGCATGGATCTGTTGGAGCATGTCCAGAGGAGGGCCACAAAAATGATCAGGGGGCTGGAGCACCTCTCTGATGAAGATAGACAGAGAGTTGTACTTGTTTAGCTTGGAGAAGAGAATGCTCCAGAGGGGACCTAGTAAAACTTTAGGAAAAAGACTCAGAAGGAAGCAGGAAGGGGGGAAAGTGAGGCATTTTATGGACCACACTGACTTTTCTGTAAAATGCATGGGAAATCCTGCAAAATCAATGTGATAATTTTGAGGTGCCACCACATTTCCCTCCTTAAATTTGCAGGCAAACACAAAGAAACAGCTTGTCACATGCTTGGTGCATGCACCATTAAAAATCTTTGCCAGAATGTGGAAGTAATACTAAAGGCAGCACGAGAATGGCTTCAGCTTAGGCAAAGGAACAGAACATGTGTGTTGATCTTTCTGGTTTTTCATGTTCTTTTGGAATTGTTTCAATACTTGAAAGATGCCTATAGGAAAGCTGAGGAAGAACTGTTCACAAGGGGATGAGGGGTAATGGTTTTAACTAGAAAAGGGGAGATGTAGATTGGATGTTAGGAAAAAGTTCTTCACTATGAGGGTGGTAAATCACTGGAACAGTTTGCCCAGAGAGGTGTTGGAGGCCCCATTCCTGGAGATATTCAAGATCAGGCTTGATAAAGCACTGAGCAACCTGATCTAGTGAAGATGTCCCTGCCTACTGCAGAGGAGTTGGACTATATGACTTCTAAAGGGCCCTTCCAACCTAACACATTCTATGACTCTATGGTTCTACACATACTTCTGATTAAAATCTGATGTTTCTGATACACCAGCTTTGTTGGTGGGTGAGAAGGCAAAGTAAAGCCCCACTTCCCTATTCTTGGGGTGGAATACAGAAACATGGCTATGATCTCTATTTGGATTACCATGCTAATGACACACTCGTCTCCATTTTCAGGGGCTGAAATAGGTTCCCTGTGTAGATAGAGGTGTTTGGTCCAGAGGAAGTCCACATGCCCTCACAATACTTATGTTTTTTGATATATAGAAAAGTGCTGCTGAAGTTAAACACTATGGTAGCTGATTTTTACAACATGTACAGCATGATCACAGGCTTCTGAATTCTCTTCCATAGGTTTATAAGATGAATGTTGCCAAGACAAGGAAGGTAGTAGAACATCATTACTGACAATATGCATAATACTAAATTAGCAGAGCAACAAAAAGGTCCATAGACTACACAGCATACTTGCTAATAATTTTTTATATGCTTATGTCCTTGCACTATACATAATTAATTGTTTTACTTTAATTTGCATCTCACTTGATATCAATGTCTTCCTGTTTTTTAAATAGTAATAAAAGATAGTGCTACTGTAAATCATCAAAATTCAGTGCTTTGCTTGAACAGATTGACACCTGGATTAGTTATTCTAAGTCAAAAAAGTTCTCCTTTCTCTATTTTTTGCCACTCAGCTTCTGAAAAAGGACAAGGTGGCAATGCAAATGCATGGTTCCAAATTCAGAAACTCCATTAAATTTGAAGGGATTATCATTGCGGCATAACAGCTTGTTTCAATGACATGACAGATATTGTTTGAAATTAATAGGTTGGCATTATGGACAGGTGTGATTCAAGACATTAGTTTCTAGGTGATCTGACAGATTTCTTGTTTTCTGTTTGCAAAACACCATTGGATTAACCACATTTAGGAAGAAAGCACACTTCTGTAATGGAGAAGCAGATTTTTTTTTTTATATTGTTGTGGGTTGACCCTGGCTAGAGGCCAAGTATCCACCAAAGCTGCTCCATTACTTTCCTCCTCAGCTGGACAAGGGAGAGAAGATATATAAAAAGACTCATGGGTTGATATAAGGGTAGGGAGAGATCACCAATTACTTGCACAGGCAAAACAGACTCAACTTAGAAAAAATTAATCTGATTTTTTACCAAGAAAAGCAGAATTGTGTAATGAGCAGTAAACCCAAATCTTCAAACATCTCCTCTCACCTCTCCCTTCTTCCTGGGTTCAACTTCACTCCCCAATATACCTCCTCCAATGGAACAGTACAGGGGGTTCGGGGGGAATGGGAGTTGCAGCCAGTTTGACACGTTTCTGCTGCTCCTTCCTCCTCAGGGGGACAATTCCTCATACTCTTTCCCTGCTTCAGGGTGGGGTCCCACCCATAGGAGACAGTCAGTCCTCCACTAACTTCTCCAATGTTGAGATTTTTCCATGGGATGCAGTCCTTCAGGATCAGACTGCTCCAGCTTGGGTTCCCCGCAGGGTCACAAGTCACCTGTGTTACACTCTGCATAGGTCCACACATTCTGCCAGGTCCCTGCTCCAACATACACTTCCCTTGGGGCCACAGCCTCCTTTGGCTGCCTCCATGTGCTCTGCCTTGGGGTCCTCCATGGGCTGCAGGTGGAATCTCTGCTCCACCATCATCCTTCATGGACTGCAGGGGGACAGCCTGCTTCACCATGGTCTTCATCATGGGCTGCAGGGGAATGCCTGGAGTATTTTCTCTCCCTCTTTTTTCACTACTGTTCTTTTTTTTTTTTTTTCCTTCTTAAATAATTTATCCCACAGGCATTACCACTGTCATTTATAGGTTCAGCCTTGGGCAGTAATGATTCGGTCTTGGAGCCAGCTGGCATTGTCTTTATTGGATAGAGGGGAAGATTCCAGCAGCTTTCTGCACAAGCCAGCACTGTAGGCCCCACTACCAAATCCTTGCCACGCAACCCCCAAAAAGCCATATAATCAATATAGCTCAAGGTCTGATTTTCCTTGAGTTTTCTCATGTCTAGTGGGACATGATGTGTCACATCCAGTCGCTGATGAGATATAAAGAAGCCTGGGAACCACACAGCAGAATGTCATGCCTGTTATGGCAGGTCTAAAGATGATCGTCCTTGGGACTGAATGGCTTTTCTCTAAGAGAGTGTCAATACCATTCAGCTTCAGCGTGTCTCTCCAAATTTTCACATTTTTATGATCCTTTTCCAAAGAACAGGTCTCACTGATATGAGTGTTGCCATACAGCCACAGGGAATTATGCACCTTGTCCAGACTTTCTCCTCTAGGAGATTCAGGTGTGCAGCAGAAATAGAAAGTGTTTTAAATCCTTGTTGCCAAGTGTCTAAATTCCTTTATCTGTCTCACACCTACCCTACTACTCAGTAGTGATAATCTAAAACATCTCACTTACCACAAGCTTATTTGCTATCTATAATTCCTTGCAACAATTCTAATATTTGGCTGGTAGATCCTTGTCACTTCTTTAGTGCTGAGCAGCTCAATGTAGACTGGGTGGTAGACTCTGTGTTACTTAAAAAGCTTTCCAGAGTCTAAATTAAATCTGCAACAACTCTAGGAGTTCATTGAAAACATTGCCATCCAAAGGGCTGCAACAGTCAGAAAATAAATACAAATCAAATTAAATGTTAGAACCTGCAAGAATGGGAAAATCAGCCTGAAAATATAACAATTATGAAGTGCACTGTCACATAAAACATTGTGCTTCAGCTGTCCTATTAAAAAAAAAAGAACAGAGGAAGCTGATAGGGTAAAAATGAAATGGCCAGATTCAGAAACCACATTTGTATAGGAGAGATTTAAAAGTTTGGGACAGTTTATTTTAGAAAAAAAGACAAAGATGTTTTGACCACAGCTTTCAAAATAATGCCTGACATCAAGAAGGTGATATGAGTGCTTCTAGATGTGTCCCCCTCAGAATACAAAAAGGAGAGAGTTTGCTATTAAATTGAGAGGGCAGAAAAAAAAAAAAAGTTAGAATTATTTTTCAATGAAGTACACAATCAGACAATAAAGTTTGTTGCCCATTGATAGTTATTATGAAAGCTATCACGAAAAAAACTCCCCAAACACTGAACAAGCCTACAGTTAAGACACCAGGATGTTTACATTAGGAATTTAGAAAATGAAATGGAGGTTTAGAAAGAGAAACCCTCATTTCCTTTCAGAGCATCTCAATCTCTACCCAAGAGAACTGGGAAGAAAGTTCCTGTCTTGGGAGGAGTGAGGGGATCACTCATGGGGAGAGGAAGGCAGAAGGGCTACCATAGCTGCTGCCAGGAAATCAACCAGTGTTGATGGATGAAAGGGTTTTCCTCTCCTCACTGGATTGCAAGTTTTGGCAGCACCTTTCAGCTTGAGGGTGCATAAAACAAGAGAAATAGATGTTCTTGTTTGGCCTCTGATATGTCTCTGGCTGCTGGGTGATTAATATGAGGAAAGTACAGATGCTTGACCTAGCAATGCTCTCTGGCCCTGGAAATGATGCAAAGATACCTGAGACAGCTGCTCAAGTGCCATCCAGGCTCTCAGGACAGTCTGGTTTTGAGGAGTCCTAGCCTGGCAGCTTAGAGCACAGGGAGCACATAGGAAGCCTTGGGTTGTGGGATGCTGCTGCCAGGGGGATCCCAGTGTTTAAGACCACTGGAGGAAGGGGTACACATCGTATTGACTCACCAGCTCCGCCTGGCAGCCCAAACCTTCTGAGCAGGAGATTACTACCAATATTTCTGTTTATATCTGTGGCATCAACAACCAAAAGATACTAGACATCTTCCAGGATTCTTCACAATCCGTAATTTAAGGCAAAAGCAAGACAAAGAGCCAGCACAGGTCTGCTTGTGATCTGATTGGAGTCTTGGTCTGATTCAGACCTAGGCAGAATCCACAGACTTCAGACAGGAAGCTTCTCAAATTAACAAAAGAATTTAATTTTCTCTTGCAGGGTTTCTCAGAAACTTCAGGTATGTCCTGTTGTTAGAACATGATGCTTGACTAGATGTAGAATCACGTTTGTTCTAGCATTTTTGTGTTTCCAACAACGGAATACTTATGTTAATAAAATGCTCCATTTCAGCTGTCTCTACACTCATGAGGTGTGAGCCAAAATAATTTTCTTCTTTGCAATATTAAGTAGGAGTAAAAATGTGAGTCCTTTTCCAAAATAGCTTGGAGACACATTCATTCTTTTAGTGTTCTTCACACTTTGCTGATAATGCATTTCTTGTTTATGTCTGGGAAACAAATATACCCCCTTTTGTCATCACTCTTAGATGCTGCTGCACTTCTGCTGAGCTCTCCACCCTGGACACCATTCCAGCAGCTACGTTGTAAATCATTTCTTTGCCTCAGGACCTTAAATTTGCAAGGTCAATTGCTGCTGAAATGATGATTACTATAAAGCTGCTATGTACAAAGAGGCTGACAATCACAGTGCCCTTGAGCATTGACTGTAGGAGGTGGCTACCATCCCATTTTCTGCGCCAGACAAAACTATAGTTAACCAGTGTACTGTTCAATCTACAATATGGTCCCAGAGAGGGAAAAATTGGACAGCTGTCCTGTGATTTCATCTCTGGTATTAATATTAAACAAAAATGTATACAGAAAAATTCTTTAAAATTAAAGCCTTTAAAGATATAATATTGATCCTGGGTTATCAATATACTTCTTAGATAATGCAAATAAACACCTAGATTTTTCGTATTTGTACCTGGAAGCTAAAACTTAATTCATTATCTATGGATTCTAATTTTTCCTTTATAAAGCTGCACAAAGTAAAGGAATGAAAATTCCAAATTTCACAAGGTTACAGTGTTTCTAGACTGGCATTAAGTCTTGTTCTCCTAATGTCCACCACAACCTAGCTCTCAGGTGAGCAGCGGGGCAGAGCAGACAAGTACTGGCCCCAGGTGGCATAGAACAGGCTGCCCAGGGAGGTGGTTGAGTCACCATCCCTGGATGTATTTAAAAGAAAAGATGAGGTGCTCAGGGATATGGTTTAGTAGAGGACTCAATAATCTTCAAGGTCTTTTCCAACCTAGTGATTCTGTGATTCTGTGACAGAGAAGCAGTTAGCTGCAGATCTTTCCACAAGACCAACAATAGCGTCAGAAATACTGAGGGCTCTGGTGTCTCCAGTCACATCTGCTCCATTTCACCGCTTATCCCAATGGGTTACTGAATGTATTGCTGCATGTTTGAGAGGATCCTTTAAAATGTTCCTGTTGTTAGGGCAAGCTTGTTTTAAGATCTGTACGCTATGCCAGTCTCTTGACATTCAATTTCATAACCTTAAAAACATAAAATTGTTTGGCTATTTTTAAACTTGCTGACAGGTCTCTGTACATGATCTGGAAACCAGCTTAATGGGCCAAGGCTGACAGCATCACCCTCACTCCTTGCTGACATAATTGTCCTCCTTTGTTGATAGAACAATGCCTTTTTTGTGTGCTCAGAATATCTCAAAATGCAAAGGATATCTCAGGAAGAAAGCTTACACTTACGCCATTCATTTAAATTATTAAATCTGAAGGTATTATGGTAACACATAGTTAATTAAACTTCACTAATAAGGAATATAAATTTTTAAAAAATTAAAATATATTATCAGTCATCTTTCTTCCAAAACACAGTACATATATCTGGCTAAACTCTACTTTCCTCTGTGCTTTGGCATTTCTGTGTGTCTTTGGGTTTTTTTGGATTAAGCATTAAAAAATGAAGGCTAATTTTTCCTCGTCAAAATTTTGCTGACCATTTCATTAACGATCCAACCAAGTTATGAAGAAAAAATACAGCCATAAACAGTTCTGTTCCACTAGTCCTTGAGGTGGGCTTGTGCACAAAAGCACAAGTATTTCTCCTTCTAAGCTAGTGCCAGGAGCACAAGAGAGTATGGCACTGGAGCAAACCCATGCACCTCCAGGCTTCTTTTAGGATGTTGCCTCTGAGTAATATCATTTCTCAGACACCTTGCTAAATGACTCCACTTACTGCTGAGTGGCTAAATACTTTAGGATATAGCCCAGTTCTAATCAGATCAGTGTGAAAGGGTCTTGAGACATCACTAAAAGGTTAGAACTAATGCTAGCACTGATGTCTTTCACTGGTCAGGGGCTGGTGGTTTATAGCATGCTTCCACTGACAGTAGTTTAAGGTAAGAGCCCAGTTACTGCTTCTACTTTTCTTTGCAGGGTGTACTGTAACATTTCCTTTCAGACCTCCTTTTCCCTGCGTGTTTCCTGGGAAGGCAAAGCAAATTCTGTATTTTGGTTCCGAGGGAACCAAAAACTAGTCAAGGAGTAAGGGCTGCTCTGGGAATTTCATAAGAGACATTTGAACGCGTGGGATGTCAATGAAAACAAATTGCATCTGGCCTGCTTCTGTTTCTGTGATAATTTCAGAGGAAAAGGATACTGTAATAATGAAAAAATATTGATAGCCTTTCCTCAGTAATGAATTCAAAGTTTACAGAACACAGCAGGGACTCTAGCATAGCAACATCGCATTCCTTGAGAAACATGGTTATTACAAAAGTATTAAATTATTTTTCAATAAAATATTTCATACACATAAACACATAAAGCAGCTGGAGAGAAAAATCAAATTCTAATTCTGTCTTTAAACCCTGATGATAAATGGCTTCCTTCAGATTCCAGGAGATAGATAAGTTTAAAGACAGGCTTGCATGCAGCCTTGATTTCTGCTATCCTCTCGACGAGGGCTCAGGAATGCCATACTGAAGATAAAATTTAATTTCCATGAGACGACTGGATGACTCTGGGAACTGATAATGGCACATAGAGCCTTTTGCCTTTGCAAGATGCTAGTTCAAATAGAGGTCAAACTCTGACCGATCTTTGCTCCCCTTGGGTGGCTGTTGGCTATATGGTCTGCGACAAGAATCAGTCCTTCCCAGCTGCTTTCTGCATCCTCACAGCTGGCACAGTCCCAGTTATTTTATTTGCCAGATACCGCAGGGCTGTGGGGGCAGCGATGGCAGTGGGGAGGCCAATGACTTCTTTGTCGTTGCTAGATTTTTGGCCTTCCTGAGCGAGGTAGAAGCTATACACTTGGCAGCATAACAAAGCTCCACTGCTTCTATGGCCTGCAGAGACTTTAGTTCTCCACTGCTGTCAGTCAAACAGCTTTCAGTAAGACTAAAGATCAATTAAAACCCCATGCCCTCTCCTTCTCCCCACAAACAGTGCATTTTCATATATGCAAAAAACCCCCAACCCAAACGATGACTAAAGATACCTCCACCTCCCTGCATATGAGCTGGTCTTTTCAGTGAATTGTAGATTGTTTACCACTGACCTGATGTGGGAGGGGGAAAATAAGTCTATTTTTGAATATCAGAAGGAGGATGTGATGTTAAAAAGACTTTTCTCAGTTGTGCTGCTATCAGTCTAAAAATCCTGACCTTTATAATGCTATAGGTTTATATTTTTATCCCATGGATGAGCATCACATTAAAGGCTTGAGAAGTACAGAGTAGGAGGGTCTGTACAGGGTCTGATATTCACAAAAGGAAAAGAAAATGCAATTTAAGTCTTTGAATGTTTGCTGTGTATCTTTTTAATGAGGCAAAATGAGATTGGACTCTAAAAGAAAAGGCAGAAACAGAGGAAGGGTGACATTCATCCTCATCTCCCTTTATTCCTTTGCCTTGAGCTGAATCTGCAGTCCCACAAAGCCTGCTGCCCACAGTTACCATTTCACTGAGTGTATGCACAGCTCCTCGGTGTAGGAAGTTCTTACTACCTTATATTTTTTTCACATCACAGAATCATCGGGGTTGGAAGAGACCTCTAGAGATCATCTAGTCCAACCCCCCTACCTACAAGATTACCAAACTTCTCTTTGGTACTGTAACTTTGGACAGGTCAACATGAAGTCAAAATGACATTGCCTAGACCTATATTTGCCAGTAATGCTGGCTAGATCGATGATTTGCTCTCTGCCACGTTTTGAACCACATCTTCATCTTAGTCCACTTCTGTTCTGTTATCAGCATGATACATCAACTACAACTTGAAAGCTGTGGTTTTGGCAAGTAGAATTGCCTAAAACACATCAATGTTATCATTTCCTCCAGTTCCTACTCTCTACAGATACAAAATGCCGTCTCTGTGTAGAAGAAAAAAAATTAAAGGTTCTTTACCTCTGGATAAGCTTAATTTTACCCAGAAAACTATACCAAAACATTTAGCAAAAACAATTGTCACTGATATCAGTTTTTAGAGAGATTAAACATCCTATGTATTTCCAAGAGGAAAAGGCTATAGGAAATGGGGAATACTTGGAAACTCCCTATAGTCTGTAGAAAATTGCTGTTTACTTTCAGGAAATATTAATAAAAAATATTTCCACAGCAAGTACATTTTGATTCAGAGTGGTTTTTTGTCTTAGTTTTAATGCAAATCAAACATCAAAAAAGCCTTTGAAAGATTTCTGGAAATGATTTTTTACTTTTTAAAATTTCGAATTCTTTGAAATTTTTTTTAGAAACACCCCCCCCCCCCGTGTAAATATGAATGCTTTTCTATCAAAAGAATTTGTTCAGTACATGTTCTAAATTTAATGAAAAATAAAGATAAAATCCAAATCCTCACATGCTAAAATATATGTATCTGTATAGTTCCTAGGAAATATGAACTTCATCATATACATATATAGTTTTGAGCAGCTGAAGTTCCTGGAATACCTCAAGGTTAATCAGAACTCCACAAGACTTTGGAACACGTTTGTCTGGGTCAAAAAAAAAGCATAATTCAGGTGGAAAAGATTTTTAAAGATTCAGCTGTGGAATAATTATGGCTAGAAGATTCCCTTGGAAAGGGAAGGACCGGCTTCAGCAGGATGTGGTCTTATCCCCGCCACACAGACCTCAGTGGAATGACTGATCAAACATACAAGTGAACTGATCGCACTCACAATGCTACCTACATGTAATCAGTTGCAAAATCACTTACATGAATAAATACTAATTATGTAAATGTATACAAATACTCGGAAAACATCTTAATGTATTTTAATATGTTATGATTAATAAATTATTCTTGATTATCAGCAAACTTTCAACCTAACACATGAACTGGTACACTGAATCGGCATTTCAAAATAAACCAGAAAATGAGTTTCGAGGTTTACTTCAAAAGATTTTCTTACACACAAAATATGTTTTCTTCCCAGAAATTCTGACATGAATACTCTCTTTATATCAAAATATTGTTTATATAACAGTAAAAGCTAAATGACGATGCACATGCAAAGTGGAAAGGCTGCAGCTGAAACATTAGATTTCTCACTTATTTGATTTTCAGACCTCCAATCAGAAAGAAAAAGCAATGCTGAGATGGCTATGTACAAAAAAATAATAATAAAAATATATGGTTAGTTTTTCCCAAGTAAAAGTATTCTTTTATGTACATCAGCATAGAGGATTAATCCACTATTACAAGTAGCACACTGATAAAAATGACAATACATTAATAAATTATTGTTAAAAGCAAAAGCCATGTTGAAATGTAGGGAAACTCTTTTACATTAATCACCACGTGTCCCACTCTATATCTTCAAAAGGCCAATATAAGTCTTTAGTGTAACAGCTAAAGTTAACAGCTAATTTTGTAGAGAGGTATCCACTTTCCTGGTCTGCTGCCCAAACACTTAATAGCAGTTACTGATGTTTTCTTGCTGTAGCCTCCAAAAACATAATGAATGTAAATGGATGCTGTATTATAGACACAAAAACTGGGGCAAATTTTCTGTATAAATCTACGGTATCTTAAAGGACAGCGAGAGGATGTAGCTGACATAAGTTGCACAATGTGTGTTAATACTAACATATCCTAATTAATGCCCCTTCATGAACTGAATTTTAGTGGGTAAATATCTGCCTTCCTTCACTGTGCTAGTTAAATTTGGTCCTGAACTCCATGCCACGTCGGTATGGACCAGCACAAATTTGGAGCCTCATGCTCCTGGAACAGACCATTATTCAAGACGGCTCATGATGAGTAACATTTGACCTTGCAAGAAACTCCCTTGGTTAGGACCAAGGACAGATTGAGAAGATCTAGTCTGTAGTGTCTTGGCTGTTTGAATAGTGAAATTAATTCTCCATTCTTCAGTACTTCCCTACAATGGAAGAAGGAAGCTGTCATTATGATTGTGCATTTCATACAGCAAGCAGTGTGGAGTGGTAGCATCACTCTCCAAAGAGGTCTGGACCAGTGACTCCATTCATCAGCAGATGAAAAATTTTCACTGCATTTCTAGTGCAGCCTGCAGTTAATTACACTGATGTATTGGTCCATGAATTGCTCAAGGACATCTTGAACCTTTTAAAGTAAACAACTAATTAATTATTTATTGGATAAATTAATAGAATAAATAATTGGATAAATTTTATTAATTAATTGAATGAATAAGCTTGCATCTAATGTGTATATTAATCTTCAAAAGCATCTGGGCTCATGAAAGTATTCCTTATTGCAGAATACTAGAAGAATTATGTTTTAATTGAAGACAAAATGCATCTGTTATTTTTTATTTATTGGTAGGGATTATAATAACAGAGACTGTTGCTTTTTGAAGAATAGTGAGCCACATAACATTAGGAAATTGTTACAAAATAAAGATAATAAAACATCTTTGTCCTTTGCAGGAATGTATTATCTAAAAAAATTCTTCTACCTCTCTTTTCCCTAGGGGTTTGTTTGTTTTTCTTTGCATGACAGCACCTCAGAAAAATCCATTGTTTTTCACTGTTAGGGACCAGGTGGTAGCATATACTCAAAATCAGAAGGTATATTTCATCTGGTAAAAGAAAGCACCTAAGAACACTTTGCATTTGGAGTTTCCCTGAAGCAGCCAAGATACAGTTAAATTTTTCACATGAATTTCTTGGCATTTTTAAAAAAATGTGTTCAACCTGCTATTTATTAGTGAAATCTGTAAATAAGCATCACTCTGTCCAACAAGACATTAATTATAAATACATCTTCTGCCAGATCTAAGTATTGGATGTTTGTGAATTTATTTGTGCATGTAGGGCAAAGACTGTAAAGCATAAAACTAGTCATTAACTTCAGTAGTACGCACTTTTCTCCTGTGTTTCTGAACATCTTTCAATTAATTGAAGTTTCTTCTTATCTAAGTGAATGATCTCTGTGGAAGCTGATTTCATCAACATCCATTTCTCTTTCCTCTCTCTGCAGGACTTGTACATGACTTTTGCAAATTAAAATCCCGCTTTTCTTCCAAATATTTAGGTGCTTATATGAGTGCATGCATCCAGTTATTCCATGGAATTTGAATTATATAATAATTTGAATGAATATTGTGACTTAAAAATGAGGTTTTCTGCAGTAGAGCCACTGAAATTTTGTGTTAGCACATAACCAAAGCTCTGACTTAAATGAAGACTCAGGCTGGTTAGCCCAAATAGGGTTTCCCAAAACCATAGCCCAGAAGTCAAACTAAAATTGAACCCATAGGGAGAAAGAAAGCATCATTATCTCTACCTCTTTATTTTACAGTCTTATGTGTTTTCCCACCTTCTGGTCTCCAGCTAGAATCATGAATGCAAAAAGGTGGTGAAAGAGGGTATTCTAACACCACCTGTTCGTCAGCAGAAACCAACAATGCTCAGAGCACAAGCACAGCTGCTGCTGTAGGAGTTTCGGCACAGGTTGACAAATTGATATGCACAACGTTTGGGGGAACTCTTAGCTTTATAACAAGTCAAAAAATTCTAATAAAGCTTTCCAGTTGCTCTGTCAATGAATATAGCCTACATCTGGAGCCAGCCATATGCTGCCAGGGAATATGTGACTTGTACCTAAATTCTCAAATCCGGAATAATGTAGGTCTGATTAAAGCAGGCAAGCTGGAGATAAGCCTGAGGAATTGCCAAAAGAAACAGAAGCAAGAAACATGTCCAAACTTTTAATATTTTCATTTAAAATTTTATGTATCTCCAGCTGAGTGATTGTTTTTGCAATTCCTCCAAAGCCTGTGTCTGTCTGAAGGAACTAGCATTGAGAGCTAAGCTGTAAAAATAAAGCAAGCAAAAAATGGTACTCAGGTAGTTAGAGAGTGGTTTAAGATATGGAGGAGTTTGCCATAGAGGTGCAGCAGTGGCCCTGGAGTCTTTATTCTATTCAGAGACTGCAGACAGACAACCTGTTCCCAGGGCACAAGCCAGAGGAGGAGAAAAAAACATCCAGTGCTGGAAGCCATTTAGATCAAAGAGAAGTCTAAAAGCAGCTAAGTGCAACACTATTTGACAAAAATGTAGGTGTCTGGAGAGTGTCCAAGTGGCTGTGCTCCTGCAGAGCTCTGTGGGAAAGGTACAAATTGGGTTGAATATTTTTCTAAAGGGAAATTTTTCAGATGACGATGTTGCCTCATGCTGGATTTCTTTATTCGTTCCCCACACTAAACATACACTGGTTTCACAGCTGTCCATTCCGCCTCCCAATTGTTCCCATACACAGGTGCAAGGTGCTGTGTGATTTGCAGCGCTGGAAGTCCGTGAGTACCACCATCCCCCCAACCATCCCCCCTCCCTCCCCCCCCCAAACTAGTCACGTTGCAGGACGTTTCATAGGCAGTGATGCGAGGAAGTTCAGGGAGCTGTAGTGTTCCAATACAGGTATGTCCTTGCGAAGCTCTGTTTGAAAGACTACAACTCCCAGAATATTCCACTTTTTCATTAACTGCTGCAGAGACTTTTGTAAGATGACACCTGCTGCAGGAGGAAAAATTAAAATAAAATAATGTGGGGAATCAATTGTTAGTGAGGATAATGTAATTAGGAAACCGTACTTATAAACTGACACTCCGGAGTCCTTATCGAGTTGGTATTAAGGCAGCTTGAGAAACTGAGATACAGAGGACTTCATGCAAGGAGAAAAACACCAATACAAAAGTCTTTATTTGTAATTGATGGAATTTCTTCTTCAAACTTCCAGCTTAGCACCAAAAAGGGAATCCTCTGAATCCCAAGAGGTGAGGTCAAAAAAAACCCCAAACAAACCCACCCCAGAAGGTGATATTTGGGACTGGTAAAACTACAGTGTGAATGGGAGACCTCAGCAACTGCCTGGACTTAGGTACATACTGCTCATCCCAGGATATACTCAGTGACAGGAATGCATCCCTGTGCCATAAAGAGACATATATAACCTCTTTTTATTTAAATATATATGTGATTTGTTCTCACCAAATCACGAAAGTCATTTATGCAGTGCAGTGAACAGTACACTTGAAAGGGGATTGAGGACTTTCAACAACTTCTAGTCCACAGTTCCACAAATCCTCCCAGTCCTGATCCCCAAATACTCCTACAAGATATTTTTTTTTCTAGCTGTAAACTTTTTTCTTTTTTTGGTTAAGGCAAAAATAATCTGCTGAGGGTTAGCTTCCAGCATATGCTAAAATTTTCTGTATCTTTCCATTCCTTACCTAAACCGAGTGCTCTCAGGCAGCAGCACATCTGTCTTGCTGCACAGCCACTTCAAATAATTTCCTGGACCAAATATTCCAAAGACTGATAATAACCCATACCACAACATAATGAAATACCTGAGGACTTACACTCTAATACTTTTCTGATGTGCAAGAACATCCCTGAGAGGAGTCTGAAACAGTACAGCAAAAATAGAAGCTGCCACGCGTCGTAAAGCTATGAAACATATTCTTTCAACCTGTGAATGCCTCTATCTTCATATTTTATTCAGTATTTAGCCAAGGACAGAGATACTTCCTCAATATGCATGCCAGACACACAAAGTTTTCTAGAACTTTTAGTTTCTCCAGTTCTCTGGATTGGCCCCAGAGCTTCAATGTGCATCCTGGACATTAACACTCCTGTGGATAAGTTTCCCTGGTTTTACTATTATTATCGAGCAACAGCCTCTCCTTTCCAGAAAGCGATTATATCAGTGGCACAGCGATAATGATAGTGGCCAACCCATGAATTATTTGTTACGTTTGATTTCAATCGACCGAGAAAGATGTGCACACCTCCAGATGACAAGATTATCATGACTGTAGACATTCAGAGAACGTTATTTTATGCACTCTATTTGCAATTTGGAATAACATCTGGAAAATCAGAGAGGCAATAGTCTACGGGCTAAAATGGTCCACATATGACTAAAGTCTACAGTATCATAGGCTATGTATTAAGGTCTTTCTTTAGCCTGTGATTCAATTATGCTGTAAATGCCTGGCTTGTAGTAAGGGGCTCCTGCAATTGCAGAGATTGTTTTCCAAGTATACAGAGAAATTAAATTGCACCTGCACATCACTGAAGGGTGTGGAGTATCTTCCTCATCTGATAACCTCTTTCAATAGTTTTCCTCTTCAAAGCTTTGCTGTCCTTGCCTCATTGGATTTGATACCTGTTTATTGTAGACGTAGAGCAGCAGATAGTCCCACTCTGCACTGAAAAGCCAGAGTTATAGCTTTTTTTATTTTGCCCTAACATGGCTTACTCTGGTGTGGCAGCCTCTTGTACCTGGAGAAAGTCTGACCAGATGTAGTCATCAGGATCTACCAAAGCTTTATACTTTTAATTTTGTGATCTACCTTTTTTCCTGGAACTTAGCTGGAATTGGTCCAGGGGAAAACTGAAGAGAAATATCACCTTTTACTCTTTAAAACGTTCTAACTTACTAAAGCAAAGAATCAGTCATAACAACAGAGACGCACTTCATATTTAAGGATTAAAGATTTTATCTTTTGATTTCACTAGAGAACGGGAGAAAATTGTGTGTATCTATGTGTGTGTATCACAGTGTGCTGCTGGAGAAGGGGACTGATGGTTCAGGGCATGTGGATGCACTTCTGTCTGGGAAACCCTGGGAAGTTATATAGAACCTCTAACCGTGAGCAAGTAATACAGATTTTGATGTTATATGGTGGAAAATGAACTTCTAATACAAATAATGATGATTGTTCATGTAACCTGGGATATGTCCCAGGTTTAAAGGTCCTCATTGATATAAAGTTTACCAAGGTGTCAACAGCCAAAGGGGCAACAACGCCTTCTTCCAGCCCAAAGAGGGGTCAGGAGCTCGCTTCCAACTGCAGGTGTCCTATTCAGCCAGTGACATGTTGGACAAGACAGTTATAATGGTTGTTTGTTACAAACAGAACTTCTTTTAGCTTTCTTAAAAGATTACTTCAAATCAGACTTCAAATTTAAAAGAGTTTTAACCCCTCAAATCCTTTTTTTAATTATTTCACTATATTGTAGAAAAAAGGAAAATATTCCCAAATGATTTTTCTACATTTTAATGCATTTATATAATTTTGCCAAATCTGGACACACTTTAACCTTGCTACGGTTGTCTCTTCATTGATAGCCGATTTATTTAGAAGTGAACACAAATTAAGATCAGTTAGAACATGTTTAGCTCCCATATACATTGCAGAAAGAACAGAGTCCATATGTTTGTTTTCAAAAAATGATCTTCAAAAAGGAATTAGCACTAGCATGTATAGAATTAGCAGCTTCTAGCTTTGAAAGAAAGGGAAAGGAAATGTACATAAGTGTAAATTCTGTGATCTCACACCATAATATTATTCTGATTCATCTGCCCCAATTTAGGTATCATAACATAGAGACCAAATTCTCAGCTAGTCATCTCAGAATATCCAGACAATATTTTTGTGCGTGCTTTTAGAAGGTGATTCAGCATGTCCTAAAAGTTTTCTAACATGCATCATATGAATCATATTCTGGAGGTGCATATTTTCCTCTCTTTATAAGTAGCGAGATGGACCCATCTTTAGTGTCCAAAATTTCAAAGATTGTAAAAAACTGGATGTTTAAAATACATTAGTCATTTTATTCTGATGCTAGGTCTGGCTATGCTATGAACTCTTAGGACAGGAGACAGTGCTGGATAAAAGTGGCTTGGATGCATTTCTGTACATCTGTACTGGTAAGGGGACCTGGCTTTGGTGTCAAGGAATGGGCTTGCCTCATGTTCAACATTAGAGCAAAAAAATCACCTGCTTTTTGTCAGATTTCTCCCACCTCTTTAGAACTTCAGACTGAAGCTTATCAAGTCTGATGTATGTAAATATAGGCTGGTGTAAATCAGAGCCACAAGCAAAACAGGGAGCAAACCAAGCTGACAATATAAGTATCCCTGTGAGTTCAGTATTGCATTGCCCCCAGTCCTATAGCAACAGGATGAAAAAGAACTTTTAGTCCCATCAGATGCCACCCATCACGTGTACATTTTTGCAGGAGATATGCATGCCTAGTTTGGTCTGAGAATTGCACATAGCAGAGTCTTGGTATGTATAATTTGTTTCCTGCTTCTGTTTTTAATTAGAGGAAGAACAGAAAGGACAGAAGGTGCATGTTCTGTGTCACCTTTTGCAGTGGGTTTTCTGTTATCTCTTTGTTCCTGCTGTCCTTATTCCCTGGCTATTTATTTTGCTAACAAACAATCTGCCTGCAACTACTTTTTTTTAATTAGCACTATATCTGATTTTAGTAGAAAAGCCAAAGAACAATCTGTATCCCTTTCACACTGTATGTAGAAATCCCTTTCATACTCAACTCTGCAATACATCATTTAATGCTCTGTTTCAGTAATCCTGCTTACAATCCCTTGCCTTCACGTATCATAGCCATTGTAGAGGGAGTACAAGTGTTACTGTATAATAGGTGGGATGAAATGGCATTTTCAGTGTGGATGGCTTTACTTCAGTTGAGAGACGTGTCCATCCACCCATACCTCCATACACCCAACCACCTGTCCACCTACCAACTGTTATGCAGATATAGATACTGCATTGTATTTCTTCCTTCAAGCCAATTAGTCTATCTTTTGGTCAGAAATATCAGTAACTTCTCTCATTGTTGATTACCCAACATTTGCACAGTATCTAATTCACTATGATCTGGAACAGTGTGCAGAACTGTAATGCCATGCTAGAGAAAGAAATTCTATACTTTTACTGCCAGAAAAAAGGATGTGAGATTTTTCAGACTACAAAGAAGGTAGAAGAAAAAAAGGTTGGAAAAGGAAGAATGTTGGCAGAGATTCACTCTGGTGAAAGACAATTTGATTTTAAGCTAAATTTTAACTACGCACAGTACGAATGTAATTTGCTTGGTGGTGCTTAAGGAATGGGGATGGCTTCTTGTTCACCATGTTAAAAATTTTAGGGTTCTTTTTCCCTGTGCTGTATCAGATCAAGAAGCTAATCTAGCTTTCAGTCACACTGCAGATATATTTTATTCAAAGAATGTAACTGTGGAGAACTACTGATAAACCTGCCTGCTGCGAATGCTACAAAACCTATTGACTGACATATGTCAGACACTTTGGGTTAGAATCAGAGAATCACAGACTGGTTTGGGTTGGAAGGGAACTCAAAGATCATCTACTTCCAATCCCCTGCAATGGGCAGGGACTACCTGACTACCTCAACTAGACCATGTGATTGAGTAGTATCAGGCAGCTGGAGCTTAAAAATGTCAGAAAATGGCAATCTGCAATGTTTCTGATGAACATGACTCCAAAGGTCACATTTTATTGAGACATAGAGATGAACTGACATCTAGGAAAGTTAAACTGATCAGAATAATTGCCCTTTCATCACTATATTCACCCAAATTTAGCTCTGGAATCAACTGAGTTTATGCTAAGCTAGTTATCAGTCACAATTCCAAGTGTCAGTATTTTGATATACAAGCTGACAAAGAAAGATAAAAAGTAGTAATTTCCTGCTTGCATTGCATTTCTGCATGAACATGATCAGGGTTGATGAAATATCAAGGAAAGTGCTTTTAGATCATGTACAATCACTCTTTTTTTTTTTTTTAAGCAGAAAGAGTGGAAAAATGCAAAACCACTTACAAAACATGAAGAATACTAAATTAAATGTGATAACGCTAAATTCTGAAGTTAAAGACATCACATTTCAAACTAAACCTGAACCTCAAGTTTTATGAATTTTCACTTTGTACAATGTGTTACAGATTTCATATTTGCATTCAATGGAGATGTTAGTTACATGCCTAAATGGATATGTGTCTGCAATAAATCATCTTTTAATATACTAAATGCTAAAAATATATAGAGAATATGTTGCTTATTATCATTATCAAAGCTTTCATAAATACACAGGGTTTACAGGATAAAATAAAAAATAAATAAATTGAACCTACCAATGTGCTACACAGAATGTCCTGTAAGGTCTATGACTGAATTTATTTCTTCCTTAACTGTTTTAGACTCTTATACTGAGGAAAAAAAAAATCCTCAGCTAAAGTTTCCAAAATTTTTGCTCAGTCTGCCATATAAAGTTACTGTATTTTTCAATTATTGTCTGCCATCATCTTGGTAACTCTTTAAGGCAACATGCTACCTCCACTAATTACTTAAATACCAGATAAATACCAGAGATGCTTCAGGAAAATGACACCATTTTTAAAGACCACTCAAATATTCATCGAACTATGCTTGGTGGGAAAGAGAAGGTCATGATGTACAAATGTCATGGCAGTGTTTTTCATAGTTGTCAGATATAAAACACGCTCCTCTAAGAGGGAGTATGTGAGCTGAAGGAAAAGGTTGTGCTTTCACATGAAATGATGTTCTTCAAGTGAAAATGTGAATTCCAAATAAAAATGGAAGCTTGAACAGCCATTCCAAAGGTTGGGATTTAGGTCAGTTCACTGGTGTTTAGAAGTAATACTCTTTGAAGCATCCTGGCTTGTTGTATAACAAATTCCAAAGTGTTTTGCTCATAAATTAACTTCATGTGAGGGCAGATATGATCTTCTCTTTGCATGAAGTACACAGTCACCTCTGACAGATAGCAATCTCCTATCTTAACAAATAGTGAGTAACACTCACTATTGTGCAAAAAGACCAGATAATAAAAGGCCTTTATTGTTTAACAGGTACAGTCCTCATAGGAATTCAAACTCTTTTCCATTAGCTTCACTGACAAATAACTTATTAATAATGCATGTTCCTGATAGCACAGTAAAGCTCGCACAGAAAGGAAAGGTAGATCTGGGTTTTCTATCATGAGCAACACAATAATTTAGTAGGTTCCAACTCTGTTTTTAATCATGCTGGAACAAGAGAACATTTGAAGGATCCATACCTGGAGAAAATAAGAAAGGCAGGAGATAAATATTTTGGATATGATGCCAGGATGAAATTGTAGGTTTTGAAATGGAGAGAAAATATATTTTAATTTGAAAGTTGTGTGCTATTATCACCACTGTAATACACTTGACTGCCTCTTACAATATTTTTGTCAGGACATTTCTCCAAACTAAATCCTCTTTTAAAAACTTTTTGGTAATGGCAATACATTGCCAAGCTAGGTTACTTGTCAGTCTGCTCAACCCTTTTGGAGGTATTCATACCTGTACAGTTAATAATACTTTTAACTTGCACTGGGAACAAGAAGACAAGAGTTTTCTTTGAACCTTCTACATTTAAGGAGTTATGTCACATTCTTAACAGCCCTTTGACAACACAGAAGTCATTTTTACAATAGATTACTGGGTTGCTTCACATAATGGAATGGAGCCATGAAGTGGCACTGCTTGTGAGGAGACCTTATTTTCTCTTAACTTTGTATTTAAAAATGCTTCAAAATGGTTGCCAAGATGGAAAAAAGAAAGGCAAAACTTCTTGAGATGATAGGGCTTTATCTGATTATGAAACCGCGCTGGAATTTTAGAGCAAATGCATATGCCGTTTGTTTTTTGGTTCATGAGCTATATGTGCAACTCCCTTTTCCTTTGACATATATATTGACATATATGGTATATGTTATGTCATAATGAAGGGGGAAAAATTAAAAACCTTTCCTAAAAGAAAGTAAGTTTTTATAAGGAAAACCTTCCATATTGTTGGCTATAATTCCTTACTTAGAGTATTCTGAAATTTTCCCTTACGTCACATTAACTGCAGTGGGATTGCTGGGCATTCAGAATAAAGACTATTGCCATTTTATTTAATTTCTTTAAATATTAATAGAGTAACCTGACTGCAGGCCATACAATGAAGTGAAGAAATTATGACTTCAAAGAAGTCGTATTCATAGAATCATAGAAATATTAATAATGGAAGGGACCTCTGGAGCTCCTTCAGTTCAAGTACCCTGTTCAAAGCATTAATAGCTTCAAAATTTGATCCAGGTAGGTCCAGCTGACTCCAAGAACTTTTCAGGGATTTTTTTTCAATTATGCTTGGCCAAGATTTCTTTTACTGCAACTTATAATTGATTTTGTCCTTTTGCTGTGCATTTCTGAAAAGAGTTTGGCCCCAACAACAACACTGCCTCTTAACTTTCCTTTTTCCAGGCTGAATGAACTCAGCTTCCTCAACTTCTCCATATTCTGCTTAGTGGCCTTAGTGTTGTCAGGTGCCCAGAAATGACCTCACCAGTGAGGAAGAGAGAGAAATAATCACTTCTCTTTTTCTCCTGGCTCTGATTTGTCAGTATGGCCCCATGTGCAGTTATCACAAGAGTGCACTAACAATGCATGTTCAACTTGAACCTCTTGTTCAACTTGCGTATTAACCAAGAAAAGCTACAACTTTGTCTGTGCCCGGCCTGAATGTTCCTGGATGTCACTTAATCTTCCACCATATCATCACTACCAGAACAGGTTTAACCAATGTTGCCCCACATCCAAACATACCCTGCATAGGACCAGATTTTTCTTAAACTGTGGGGAAAACCAGCTAAGCCTCTGTCTGGGGAAACTGCTTATCTGCACCTATCAGTACAAGGCATTGCTGAACCAAACCCTGTAAGAAGTGTTTCTGGGCCTGAAGTCTGCAGAGCCAGGGATAAACAGGAAAGGGGACACAGGGAGCCACAGGCTTCTTCCCAAAATCTCTTAGAGACTTCCTGTCGGGGCAAGATTTCTTGCCACCCTGTAACTCCAGTCTCCAAAGAGATATCCATAGATATCTACAGGAGAGTCAAAGTGAGGGACCTGAAGATGTTTCTTCCTATACCTGCCCATATCATCTTGCTCCTGGGTATTGCTACATCCGAAACAGGGAAGTAGAAGGCAGCTGAATTCCTCAGCCACCTAGCTTAAATAAGTAATATATTCTCTTAAACTGCTATTAGAGGGACAGATATTGAAATAACATCTCACCTGTATTCACAAGAAGACATTTTTCTAATCTCTTGTAATTTGGGGCTGTCTGGTACCTTTAGTAGTTAGCTGTGTGTGCTGCCTTAACCTTGTCTTAGATCTGTTGCAGGGAGAACCAGAGCTATGTTTCTTTTGCTGCATGACTCATTTTTCCCTAAGTGGTAGGTAAAGGCTCCTTTATATATATGCTGACAGAATCATGATGCACTTTTTCAATAGCATCTTCAAGCACTCATCTGTCAATGAGATTTAGCAAGGTTTCAAAGTACTTTCTAAGAGCAGGTGGAGTGTTTGCTGATTGTTTAGCTGATTGCCATCCCACATATATGTCTTACACACATACATATATATATATATATATATATATAAAAGAATGTTTTAAACTATCAGAGGACAGTTCCAAACCAAACTGGAGCTGGTCTTTCTTCTCTGGAATTTGACTAAACTAGGGAATTTATTGGTACAGGACATCGTAGATGCTAAAAGGTTACATAAAAGTTAAAAAACCCAAGAAAAATTTTGGAAGGAAAATGCATAAAAACTATTAAACACAAATAAATAATATTTAGCTCAAGATGTCCTTGGTCTGAAGATATATGGAGAATAGAAGAAATATTATAAACTTTCTGGTTTAATACTATTCTTGGAGCGTCTGCTCTTTTCTACACTGAGAAACAGGATACAGAGCTGGAAGTCCAGACAGGCCAACAATGGCATTTCTTATGTTCTCATGCCAGTTAACTACAATATGGTACTAAAACCAGGTTCAACTAAGCTGTATTTCTAGAGCTAAAATTGGAAAGATTTTCTAACCACTGTACTTATGTTATGGTCAGTGTTCTGTACATTTCATCTGTATGTCATGAACAGAAATTTAAGATCCTGCACAGAATTTTTTGTTCTGAATCTGCTTCTACCTTTTATAGAGTCAAACAGCTATGTCAGATGGCCATTCATTCCGTTGGATAACGTGGGTATCAAACAACAGTCATATAGTAACTCCCGCTGTTGAGCAGGGTGCGTCAGCACCTGGTGTAATCAATATGTGCTTATTTTAGTATAAACATATTTCAGTCATGAAGGTCTAGAGGGAAGATTCTCAAGGAATGATTCTGACTAAAAAAAAAAATAAAATAGCATCCACTATTACAGAGTTATAAAAGAAAGCCACTTTCAGTTTAGAAAACTGAATCAATATCTGTGTTTATGGGTAGTGTGGACTGGAAATAGCAAAGCTTTCCTAAAAAAACTTAATGTTGATTTGTGATTGCAAATATTTACAGGGTGACATGACAACCTTTCCCAGCACTGTATGCGTAGTAAGGAATCACAAATTCCTTGCATCTTGGTCAATCTTTTACTTCTAATCATTCTTATTTTGCAAGAACAATGAAGCTTTTGCGGTACTCCTGTGGATACCTCAAATCTGCACAGGTAACCTTGTCTAGGGTCAATTTTATTTTGCTTTTCCCTCAATTTCTTTCAAAACGCCTCCTACTGGCTTTATAAATCTCTATTTAATACATAACTGCTGATAGTCACTAATGCATTATTTATTATGTAAATCCTTACTGCATGCCAGTTTTGACATCCCATCTTTGTGGGCATGTGTAAGTACTTCATAAAGCACTGGCATTTCTTCTGTAGTTTTGTATTTTGTGAAAAATAAAAGCCTGCTTGGTAAAAAGAAAAATCCCGTGGTTCAGTGATCTGAGTGCCCAAATTATACAGGATCAAGAATTCCAATCCAGTGGATTCAACAGTAACCTGACAAAGTACTACTGAGCTTTTCACTCAGTCTGGGTTTTAGCTGGTCTTTGCTCACATTCTGTGACAAGAGGATGACTTAACTAAATGCAATTTTTGGATTTCTTGTAGAAACTGTTCTTTCTTATGACAGGCAATTCGGAAAAAAAGACTTTTTCATAGCCTGCTAGAATGCCCTACTCCATTTTTTCTATACCAAACAGTCTGCCCCCTGACAATACACTTTGCTGCAGAAAGCCATAAAATACAGGAAGATTTCCCCTCAACTTCAAGAAACAGGTCTAAGAGGCACAGCAGCTCTGAGGATTGCAGTAAACAGCTTTTGGTGTTGTCTGAACATTTCCACAGTTTTTCCTTTGGGCTGACATTAGCCTGGCCCGGGGACTAAGAGCCCTTTTGCAATTGAAGTCTCTCTCTCTCTCTGGTGTACTGCTGGAGCACAGCTTCCAGTTCCCCTTCAACTAAAAACAATTGGGTTTTGAGCTGTGAGCCACTCCCTGGTGCAGCTGAAGCACAGTAAACGGAGGCAATTGGGAGATCCACTTCCAAGGGGAAAGCCCATGTGTTCTGAATCAGAACACGAATGTAGATGCAGACATAAGTGCTGATTGTGGCACAGTACTGAAGCAGGGAAATAGGTGATGTTAGTGGATGCAACTTGTGTTGCTCAGGCATCAAGTCCGTATATCAGAGCTGGTCACTTAGGAAAGCTGGGAAGAGGAGCTGGTGGTTCTTCTGCTCCCGCTATATGCATGTGCTCTGTGTGCAGCAAAGGAGCAGTTGCTCTGCTCTGGTGGCTCACTTTGACTGTACTTTTAATGGGAATTTCAGGGAGCAAGACCCATACATACCCCCATAGAACCCTGAAATGCCCTGATCAGTCAGTGACATCTTGTGACTATCTGTCTCAGCACGGCTTACCGTAATGTGCTGAAAAAAAAGGGTTTACTGCACACCTATAAGGATCACTGGGTGAAATCTCAAACACATTCTGATGCAACTGTTTCTAGATGTTTCCATTTAAGACTTTCAGTAATTACTTGCTAAAGAATAAATGTATTAACTGCGTAGATGTACAATGCATTGCAGAAAAAAAAAACCATGAACACCATTCAAAGCCCATGTCTATTTATTTAGCGCACCACTTTTTCTGAGACATGCAGACAAGCTGCAGAGAGTCCTTCAGAGAAGTGGAGGGAAAACAGCTTCAAGAAACACGAAGAAAGGATGGAATAACCCGATTTGTTTCATTCTGGGGAAAAAAAAAAAAGGAAAAAAGACAACAGTAAAATTTTTGGTAAGATTTAGTTAGACTGTAGAATTTCCTCTTGAAGGCTTTACTTTGCAGCTGATCAAATTAATTTCTGTTAAGCTTCATGTAGGTATTCTTGACCCTATTTCAATGCAAAGGGTACTGGATGGCCTGTTGACATTTTCTCCAACTTAACATTTCTATACATTAATGATGTGAAACACTGCTGCCTTTAGAAAAACTGGAAACTTGGAGACTCTCAAAATCTCCATGCTATCAGAAACATTTCTCTCCAGCTATGAAAAGGTGACATTCCTGGGATATAGACATCTGGATCTGTTAACATCCCTGTAGAAGTAGTTAATTAATAGCTACCATTATTTTTACTCCTCCTCCTCAGAAGTAATTTCACTCACAACCATGGTGAGAGAAAAATATTGCTTTTCAGATGCACATTTGAATATAATCAAGCTGATACAGGCTTTTCCAGGAAAAAAAAAAAAAAGCTTTTAAGTGTCAACAGAATTAATAAATTACTGGGACAGAGGAGAATATTTGTTTGAAGGATGGCTGTCTTCTAGAAGCTGATCTTTGACATTTGAATCAACTTCATTGCTGAAGTTACAGGTAAATAATGTTCTCTTTTCTAAGTAAACAGACAATTTTTTTCTGCTATTTTTTTCTTAGTATCTTTTTTATTCATACCTATTTATTCATTAGGTATTAATAAAGTAAGAATTTGTGATGGGAAAAAGCTCAGGAGAGCTAAGACTTCGATTAAGAAAGTCTTTTTCCCACTCTATCTCTGGCAGTAAAACCTTTCATTCCTGAACAAAACATTTTAGGAATAGCTCCCGCTTCATAAGGGATGTGATGGAATCATAGTCAAGGCAAGGATGACTGTTTGGTGCCACTCTGGTTACTAATTCCTGGAGGGATATTCAGACTCTGCTATTCAATGGTTTGCCCCAGTGCACCAGCATCCCTGTAGCCATCTGACCAGGACTTTTGTTTGCTGGAGTGAAAATACCTCATTCATCTCTCACAATTGGTCAGAGTTGCCATAGTAACTGGAAAACATGGTGGTGAAACAACAGTCACATAAACAAAAGCTGTAATAATACTTTGGGAACTATTTGCCTTTTTATCAACAATATCCAGTGGTATCGCAGACTCATTTGTTAAGTATTTCATGTCTCGTAAACATGTTGATATTATTCAGCCTGCAAGGTCTCTAGCTGAGCGTTAGTGCCGTTGTTAAGCATATTTAACTTGCCTACTTTTGGAAAAAAATATGTATCAGTACAGAAATTTTACTATTGTAAATCACTTTGGAGCCTCCTGCATACTTTTATTGCAATACTTTGATTTTGAAACCAATTTAACCCTCCTAATTTAAATGACACTACATCAGCATAAAACCGGAGTAATATAGGGCAGACAGGCCTAAAATGCATAATCCCCCATTTATGATTTTGCTGGTTCTTGCAAACAGTCTTAATTAACATTGTCTATATAACTTTAGAGTTTGGCCATAGAAATGAGAGAACAGACCATTAGCTTTTGTTGGTTTGTTAGGTACCAGATTAATTTGTAATCTGTGTTTGAATTTTTGCAGCACATTTATTTGAAAACACATCTAGTACATAATATCTGGGGAAAAAAAAAAACAGAGGCGGGCACGCACTCTGACTGCACACACCTCTTGAAGAGAAGCTTCATAACGTGTGGAAAATCCTTGCTTAAGTGGGACAGGTTTTCGTCTTTCCCAAGAAAGGTCATAAGCTAAGGTCTAGTGAAATCCACTGCAATCAACTGACAACTAGGTATAAACACAACTACATGACACAATTACTCTAAATATTCCCTGGGAAAGTTCTGCACAAGCTGTATGTTCCTGCTTCATCTCCTAGAGCTCTGTAACCCTTTATTAAAAACAGACCTCAGAGACACTCTTTAAACAAGAGCAGAGAATATTACTCCAGTAAATCAGGTCTGAAACCGTTTTGCAAAGCAGTTAGGCATTAATGAAATTGTTCCTAAATTCACTAGGTTTAGTTCAAATTCCCATTAAGTGGAGATGAGAGCTCAGTGAATAATTAATAACAAATGATTGAATGAATTTCACCTTCCCATTGTAGGTACAAGCTCTTTCAGCAAGTCACTCTATTCACAGAATCACAGAATTGTAGGGGTTGGAAGGGACCTCAAGAGATCATCGGGTCCAACCCCCCCTGCCAAAGCAGGTTCCTCAAGGATGTTCTGAAATCATTGTTTTGGTTGCTTCCCAGGCTTTCTACTCTTCCAGTGTTTGATTTGGTCCATCTCTTGGCATCACATTGCTAGACCCCACAGCATTTGGGGTCTGCCACATACCCTCATCTCTCTAAGGTGCATTCCCCCATCTCTCCTTGCACTGGATGTGCAAGCCAGCAGCAATACACATTCTGTACCAGCTCATCAAACATACCCGAAGCAAGACAACCATAAAAAGGCTTAGAATTCACAGGAAGCTTTTGGAAGTTTTGCAGGTCAGGTTCCACAGTAAAATCATCAGGCCCCAAAATGTGATACATTTGTTCATTGCATATTTGTGTAGGAAAAGGTTAAAGAAGCAGCCAGATATTTGCAGGGGTTTGTCTGCAGTTTTTAAGTCTAAAAGAGAGTGCTGTGTCACTGCATACCCTATAATCAATTTTTTTTTTTTAAAGCTAAGAGAGCAATTCAGCTGAATGATAAAACTGCTTACCATGGTGATTAAACAAAGAACATGCAGCATCTTAAGAGCAGCAGCCCATGAAAATCAACTCCAAGCTTCAGCAGAGGTTAAAAAAGTCTTACGATAAATTGGATCACCATATACACATTAAAAAAGCTTCTTGAGAAGGAAATGAGGAGCAGCCTGTCTCCAGACACCTGCAATAAGTCAGCAGGAGCTTCTCTCAGTGAGTCTGAGGCACATCATTGTAAGAGAAACAGAGTGTAGATTTTCTTGGTTGTGTACTTCAAATTTTGTGTATTATTTAACTGGGTTTTTTCCTATAGCAGTTCTAGTGTTATATCACACTTTTCTTTTTTTTAAAACACTTCCTCTACAGATTGCCAAAACTGAAGTGAATTCAGTCGTTACTAAAAATAAACTGAATATTTCTGATAAGGCTTAGAAGCACAATGAAGAATATAATATATTATTGTCTTCACTATCAGGTAACAAATTTGCCGTTTCTCAAAGGAATACATATGTAGCTCTTGACCTTGCATTTTCAGCTTCTTTTCTACGACTACCCATTACCTTTGAAGCATATCCAGGAAAAAAAATAGACATACTTTGGAAATTCTTTGATTTCTCATCTGAATGCTAATAAGCCTTTTAAATCGTACATAAACCTGGCTATTTTAGCTGAAGTTAAGCTTCCAAGAGCCTCCCTCATTTGGGTTTGGTTTTTGTTTGGAGTCTTTTTTTTTTTATTTATTTTGTATGCAAGTAATACATATAAATCAGACATTTTTGTTGTACGTAAGTAATAAAATCTATAATTTAACCTGACTGACCTAAAAGGTACATCAATATTGAGGTATTTGAAATATCAATTATCCAGTGAGTTTCAAAGGCTCCTGGATTTTGTAAAAATTCCGTGCCATAGGTCTCTAATGGCTACATTTTATTTTAGTCCACCTACAGCAATACACTGGGTAAGAGAAGACACTTAATCCTCCATGTACTCAAAGACTTCCAGTTGAGTGAATAAGCAGACCTGAGCTCACTAAGAAATTTTTGCCAACGCAATAGCACCCACAGTCCAGGATGACCTCTAGGGATCCAGCTAGGGAACCTGTCATACGATGACAGAAAAGTCAGGTAATAATGACTAATAATGACTGGAGAGTCACAATAAGAAATCCTGCAGAAAGACTTGCATTTTCAACCCTGCTCTTCTGGATTCAGCTAGTTTTCTTCGGTATAAGAAAAACCACCTCAGTGTTCTCTGCAGGACTGAGAATCCCCATACTTTTTTTTTTTTTTTTTTCTCCTTAAATCTAAGATAAACAACCCTTTTAACAAAAGCTTTCTGGAAGTGAGCTTCTGCTCACTGGCTACTACAGAGCTATTATTCAATGAAGACACGCGCTGAACAGACAGATCCAAGGGAACACCTTCTCATGGTGAGCTGTTCAAGTTTTTCTTTGTTCTCTGGACCAATAACATATTTATCAAGTAACAAAGCCTGACTGAATGCAGGAATTGACTCTTTAACTTTCCTAATGGAGCTTTTGGAAAAGTTTACATCTATAGTATTATAATTTTTCTTTCCTCACTCACAGTAATGTTGGACTAAGGGAAAACAGAAGAATTCCAGTTAGGATACTGAAAGTTCCATAATAGTTTAATCAACTTCCCTCTCCCCACAGGGTCTAGGGAACTCCTAAACAGAAAGGGAACTTGACTTCAGGGTTCTTCTGTTTTCTAGATCACTTTTTCAAGTGAGGTAGAGACTAAAGATGCTGCACTTCTAAGAAGCCTACCAAGCAAATGAGAGAGAGAAGTATCAAATCTTGTCCCCAGTGAGTGTCAGAAGTGCAAAAGGTGTGGAACTTGGCCACCACAGTACTAGAGAGGCTACTGGCCCTTAGGATCACGGTCTCATCACAAATGAGAAAAACAAATTCCTGAGCAGAGTAGTTTCTCTACACTGCGAAAGCCTATGACAGCGACCAAAACTTTTTGCTAGACTGTTAAACAAGCAGTGTGTGATGCTCCCTACAAAAGGGTTAGTATCTTGTTTAGAAAGATAGGCATAAAACACATCCTTGCACAACCAGGAGGCTGTCATCTAGCTGAGTTATGCTGAGGAAATTGCTATGAATACTGACTTGAACAGTGTTTGATTTGCAGAGTATAATGAAGAACAAGCTCGTTTCATACTTGTTGGCACCTCTGATACAAAATACCTGAAGCTAATGGTCCTCTGCATGCAGATGTACGATGCCTCTTTGCTGTGGCTCCTCTAGCTTGGCTATCGGTTGGACTATAATTGCATTGAGGCTCTCCTCTCACCATCTAATGACATTTGCTATGGCGATTTCAGTTGTGAGGATGCCAAGAAATTCAGCCCACAACAGGCCGTAAGAGGACACAGCCAAGTCCCAACCACAGACTAACATTTCCCTTAGAAGACCAGTGGAACAACCTTGAGGAAAGGAAGTTTAAAACCCTGGGGCTTTATCAGTAATGAAGGTTCTACTTCAACCTGGGACTGGCAAACGATACCCTAGAGAAAGAAGGCTAATTGTGAAAAAGCAAGATCCTTTCCTCTTCCTGATAAATGGTGCCTTCTCTCTTTTAGACTTCAACTCTAATGGATTTGTGGGGAGTGTCTTCTGCTGTGGGACTAATTCCCTGGAGCTAGCTATTTTTATATCCTTATTTTGGTGACTAATAACTCTTGATGGGGTTTTCTCACTATCTAGCTGCATGGCTAAGTGCTTTTTAAGCCATTTATATTTTTAGTCTCCAGAACACCTGTGACAGAGTTTAAAAATTTAATTGTATGGCATATAAAGAAATGTAAATCTGTTTGTTGAAATCCTGCCTTCCAATTGCTTCATTTGATGCTCCTGAGTTCTTATATTAGAGGAAACATAGGATAACTTTTCCTTTTCTCTGGGTCCCTCACAGTTTAATGTGCTGTACATTATCTATTCAAAGCTGTCATGACATCTTTCCACAACTTTTTTTATTTTTTAAAAATTATTATTTTTTAAATTAAACCTGAATAATTTGGTAGAACACACGTATTGTCTAGCCTCATTATTTGTCTCCCTTCCCAGGTCATTTATGAATATGTTGAACAGTAGACACCTCTCTGAGACCACCCACTGCTAACATCTCCTGTTGTGAGATCTCATAAAAAGTTGGGACAAAATGTCCTACTTCTTAACCTCAAACAATCACTGCATTTCTGGATTCACCTGCCTTCCCACCCATACTTCAGTTTAGTCTGAGAATGTTTTCCAGGAAATGCTTCCAGAATCATTTACCTAAAAGTATCCATAAATTTTTATCCCAATATGTCTTGTGACTGTGAAAGAAAGGGGAATGGGAACTTGCAAGAGAGTAGTATTTTATGTTTCATTTACTTGAGTCTCTTTTTTTCTAATTGCAGACGTGTAAGTGCTGCACTGACAAGTCCACTGAGGTGAGTGAAACAGCCCATTACCTATGTGACAAAGGAAAGAATTTAGTCTGTGAGTGAGTTAGTTATCTAACTAACAGGGCAAAGAGTGAGTGATAGCAAAGCAAGTAACAGTAGGAATATCTCTCTTTAAGAATTGTGTCTGATTTTGTGTTTGAAAAACAACTTTGAAAGCTGTGAGCTAGTTTCAGCTCCAAGTATATTTGTGCCTTTGTTTGTATTTTGGAGTGTATTAAAACGAATCAGATCAGCAGCAAGGAGGCAGATGATTAATCACAGAGGGAGCTAAGCCTAACCCCTCTGTAGGACCAGCTTTCCCTTAATGCACAACCTTGTTCACGCTGAGTAGTATCTCGCTCTGCGAATCATCCCTCTCAGATGAATGTTGCCATTAGTTTCAAAAATGAAGCTGCACTGAAGACAGTGAGGTTTGCAAGGCATTTAATCAAAAGGCAATGGGATTATGTTTATCTGTCTAACTACGATCTAGCCTAGACTATGAGTGGGAATCACCTGTTATAAAATAGAAAATAGAGCTCACTCCTGCTTTTGAATCATTGTAATGTTCTCATTACTACTTCTGTCCTTGATTTAGATTCATCTTAATATATTAGGATGAAAAGTTAATTGGTGCTGGAGCTGATTCATGGGTGGAACAGTTCGTCTTAACTCATCATCAAAGGCACAGGGTGGTTGATGAGGGCTACCAGTTTCAGCCATCTGACTGTAACTTGCCACCACATTTTTACCAAAGCCCTTGGAGTCCATCTGAGCTCAGTTAATGAGCTAACAAGCAGCTAAATATTCCCAGCCACCCCCACTGAAAAACCTGTCTTTTCAGTAAACCCAGCATTTCCCTTCCCAGTTTCCCCTCCCCCCCCTTCCCGCCCCATATTATTTTTTTATATTTCTCAGTTTATCCTTTTACTCACTTTGGAAAAAACACTATATATTTATCCACATATTCATAAGTGTTTTCACCGAGGTCCTCAAGCATGTACAGCCAGAGTCATCAGGGCTATTCAGCTACTTAATACAATAAAATAGCTACACACACTGATGAAGCCTATATAAGGTCAGTTCTTTGATTAAACTAGAACGAGATTAAGCAGAACAGAGCTCCTGACTATGTTGTAAGGACTTATAAATGCAAGAGAAAACATATAAGAAAATTCAATCTTTTTACTTTAAAACTGCAGAGGAGGAATATGGCATTTGTGAGACATAAAACAGGTGAAAACTTTGTAGGCTAATGTTAGTCTGATTTCCAAGGAAATGAGATATTCTGCAATCTCCTTATGCACTGATTTACAGATCTGCAGGCCAGATTCAATCCAAGGTAAAAAAAAAACAAGAAGGAAGCTTTTTCCTTTTTTCATAAATGTTCTATGTTCTATGTTTACTCACAAGCCAGTAGCAGTTACAGGTCTGTGGCTGGCTGAGCCCTGTGCACCCAAAGTAAGACTGTGTCCCTTGTTTGAGTGTGCCCTAGGATTTGATGCACAAGCTGAAGTTACTGAAGGAGTGGGGACAGAAGACAAAATGCATTGGAAATGGGGTTTTATTAGCTGAATACCTCATTGGAACAATTTGTTACCATGGCTGTCAGAACAGGCTGTGCTTACACAGCATGGACAGTTGCTAATATATACCTAGCAACCCAAATACTGTACATTTGTTACAGGCAGTGATAGATTGCTATTTTAAAACCTTGCTTTTTAATTACTATTTTCCCTATTTCATCATAAAACTTCAGAGGCAGAAATACGATTTCCCTGAATAGAAACTACTTTAGAGTTTCAGCTATGTATTTTTCTGTTCCAGCTAAAAGAAACCTGGCATAAACCTGGCATTCAGACAGTTTTGGCAGTGAGTTAGTCGTGCTGGAAGAGTGACTTACAAGAAGACATGCTTATTTGATGTAAGAACCTGTGACTCTCCTGGTTCCCTGTGATTCTTTGTAGTGGAAGACTGAGCAGCACCATTATATGGCCTAGTCTATGCTAGTAATGAATCAATACTTTCTAACGCTCTATCTAATCTAGTAGTAAGTGTGCTCTGCTTCTAGTGCAGCTACTCACAGCTATTCTATATCATGAATACACATACTAACAGTATTTGCTCTTTGAAATGAAGTGCAACTGCTTGCAGTTCTAGCTCAGAACCCTTACACACCCCCAACAAAAACCCCCACTAATTTATTGTAGCTATTTAGTGAATTCCAGTATTGTTGCTACTTTGGTTATTCAGCAAGAATACCTTGCATGGAAATCACCCCTTGTGGTATTGCCCTGTGGAACACTAATACCAGACACTGAAAAATATTTGCTCATTATCACACTGCAGATTAACATCCTTAAGGGATTCTATAGAGAGAAACAGCAATCAAGCAATTGCCTCTCATTAAATTATACCTAAAATATTACTGTATTATGAAGGAGACAGAGGGAGACAGAGACTATATGTATTCACTGACTTCAGCATCAGCCAGTAGATGCCTGTTGAGCTATGTACATAATGATAGATGTTATTTTAATTTAAAAAAAAAAAATATTCAGCTTTTCCCAAAATGCTAGCAAGCATGTATATGCCATGGGCAGATGGTAACCCCCAAATAGACATATGTATGCACATATGCTTTTATATTTGTATTCACAAATAGCTTTAATATTAAAAAAATCACTCTCATCCACAATTCTACTCCTGCTCTGTGTGAACGTCAGATTGCATGATTGCTGAGGACCTCTAACCAAAGAAAGCCCTACAGAGAAAGCTTTATGGTTATTTATGCTTGCACAGCCCTAGAGGATGAAGGAAATGAAGAATTCCTTTAACAACCCATTTACAACACTCAATATCTGTTAGGCAGCTCCTCTGGCAACTCTAAATTCAAGACCAGTCGGGCTGTCGGGGCTCTATTGCAAAACCTGTGTTGGCTAGTGGCAAGAGCCCTCCTGATACTGAAATTCTGGCAACAAAAAAGACAGAACAGAGGACTCTGTCAAACAGAGTCCATAGGGCTGATTATAAAAAAGTGATTAGAAGTAACACAGAGAAGCTATGGTCAAAAGCATGAAAAACAATGATCTCTTTTAAAAAACAGTGCGCTCTTTCTTGGTACTTTTGTTGTTTGTGGGGGTTAATTTTTTTTTTGTTTAAATAAAACATAACATTCACACACTCATATAGAGAGGAAAATGGGGAAAAATGGAAGAGGGTGGGACTGAATGAAGAATGAAGGGTCTCTTCCACTGCGTCTTTAAGACAAAGCTTGCTCAAAGCTTTTAGCTGAAATGACATTTAGGAATAATACAAATAGGGCTGCCAAAAGATGAAGGGATATCCCAATGCACATATATATCATGCTGATAAACAGAATAAATGGCTACTGTTCCTGGAAGCAGCAGTTTGGTATACCCATCACTTTGCTGTGATTGTGACTTAAAGTTCAAGGGAGAAAAAAGTAAACTAGCTAAAATGATGGGAATTATCTAATCAATTTTTTTTTCAGCTTAAGTGGCTCAATTATTTTGTTATGCTTCCTTTGCTGCACACTTTAAAAAGCAGCAACATATATTCACCAGACTGGTGCAACAATTAAATGATCACTGGGTTGTTAAACTGGGTTTAGTTTTACAAAATATAAGCAGTATGTCCAGTGATGAAATGTGACAAAGAAAATGACAGATACATTCAGCTAGAGCGAGAACAGGAAACACACTACAGCAGGTTTTTTCCACTAAAACTTTAAGAGATGTTGCTTTTAATTTCAGGAAGAAATAAATGACTCAGTTTTGATCTCTGCTTAAATGTAAAGGGAAGAAAAAAAAGCAAACCTTTTCCCCTTTCTTCTGTTAAAAACAACTTGAAGTCCTTAATAAAGTAGGAAGGCTAGTATATTAGTTTTCCTCGGCAATCTCTCCACCAAGTCAGCAAGAACCGTCACCAGCTAATAAATGATTCAAGGATGGTAACAGTAATCTCCAGCTGAAAAATAAATACCCAGATAGAAATAGTCCTTTGGGAAGTAACAGAAAATAACTGAAAACAGAACATCTCTACTTAAAATAAATTAAACTGTAATTCTTAGCTGAATCCAAGCGGCTGAATCTGGGAGAGGGTGAGAAATCCAAACAACAAAAACTTACGGGTTTATTTACTAACAGCACATAAGAGGAATTATAACTCTGCTTATTTATTCTCTTCCAAATATAAAATGTATAGTTAATCATCTGCAAGACATATCACATAAAGATGCTGGTGACAATGTCTCAAACCAGACTGGACAATTTCCAGCAGTTGTCGTCTGTCTAAAAGGAGCTGGGCTTGGCCAGCATGAAGACACAGGACTGCAAGGAGCAGGATCATGCCCAGGTGCCTGTGTAACAGTAAGGAGCAGTGGTCGTCTCACAAGGTCCTGTGGGAAAAGGGACTGACTCCCACCTCACCTGGAGGCTTTCTGGTGTCCTGTCAGTGAGCAACTCCATGGGATAACAGCTGAGTTCCTCACCTCCATGACCTTATTTTTATGCTTGACCCTGGAGAGCTTTCAGGTTCCCACATCTACATTTGTGCTCCAGCTGTGTGACATCATGATACTAGGCACAGACCCGGGTGCTCACCAGCCCCACTTGGACTCAGGTTTTCAGAGAAATAAAACTACAGAGAGGACTCCGACAGGTTGTTGAGCAACTCTCCTGGATGACTGAGCAACTGAAATCCTGGGGGCACTGCAGCTTTCCCCAGTGAGAAAGACTTGATGCAAGTGCCTAGGGGCAAAAGAACTCAAATAACATGAAAGCAAATTTTCAAGGAATCGAATCCACACATAATTTCTCCATCAACACAATTTCTTCCTCACCCTCCTGAAAGCTGACTAACCAGGCCCTTAGATACCTATGCTTCTGCGTGGCTGTGGTGGAAAACTAAGTCTTCAAATCAAAATTAAAAATTAATTTTAGAAGCCACACAGGTATGCAAGACAGAAGTCCCAAACATACAACTGTATACAACTCTGTGCTGGTACTGAGTGAGTGGTTATGTGCTTTGTCTGCCCTCTGCCCCCCTCCCCTCCAAAAGCCAGCAAGTGAATGTTCTGCTGAAGCCATTTCTTACCCTTCCTTTCCACTTAAAAGAGAAATAGCCTTGGATATATATCTGACCTTATGTTGCAATCAATATCAGTAGTTGTTTGCCTTAAATTACTGTTGACTATAAAGGCTGAAAGACAGTGACTGTTCTCTCCCAGCTGTAAATAGAAGGGAATGAAATGTGATTTCTATGCTTTAGCTATTTCTTCACATGTAAAGACATTCACTGAAATTGTATTTGTGTTTATATTTATTCTCATTGCCCGTCAAGTTTGGACATACATTGTAATGTCATCATCCTTGTTCTAATTTGGTTCCTGTCACTACTGTGACTCTTAATGAATGTTTTGTGCACGTTGTTCCTGAAAATTGCTTTCAGGAAGCAGTTTTGCATTTGTTTGGGATGCAAATCAAACAAGAAAAACTGAGAGGAACTGTTCACTTATTTCCCTAAGAATTCAACATAAGAAATCCTTTAGATGTTTTTTTTTAAAAAAAAAAAGACAAAAAAAAATAAGCCCCAACACTATAAACGATATTATGAATTGAAACAGTGACTTTATACTTTCAGGGCTGTAAGTGGAAACCACAAGTCATTATAGAAATAAGTGACAGACAAACTAGTCATTAGGCTAAATCATTGCAAAATTTTCTTTTTGCTCTGTTCAAAGACAAGTCAGGAGTAATGAACTATATTCTTTTCAGCATTCTTTATACCTGTTCTATTCAAAGCTTGCAATTCCCCTGGGAACTTTTGAGAGAAAATAAGGTTTTACACATTCTATTTCTTCATATTATTTACTCAGCTGTATCCTAGATTTCACAACAAATAGCTGAGTAAGAGAATCTACTGCAGAAATACTAAAGAATTTCACCAAATAACAGCTGTCAAGTTCCTTCAGTCAGCTGTTCTTCACCTGAGTACCTTCTGACAGAATACAGCAGTCTTTAAACTTTACTGAAATACCAGAAGAAACAGCATATCCTCTGTAAAGTAATGACCTCTTGCCACTGGACATAATTTTTGTTTTTCATGAACAAAAGGGGAAAATAATACCCTTGCCTTTTGAAGTCTATCACCCAATGGATGCATAATACAGTCTCAGAAAAATCAATCAAAAGAGATCTTATTCATTCATCACAAAAAAACCCCACAGGTGTATATTTCTGCCTTTGCCTGAGCTCTCTATATAGATGAGTATCATAACTCATGGCTTTCCTAAAGACTTAAAAGGGGAGCTGAGAGTTGTATCTGTAAAGGTGGTGTACTTCCATAGATGATGGAGCTATTAAAAATGCATATCTAATTGTCTCTTTCCACATCACACAGTCTTCAGCTCCACCCCAGCATCTAAATCCTCGGAAACAACCTGCATATTCCCATATCAAACCCTAGTCATACAACACAATCCTAATATTGCAGTCTCTTATAAATATCATTTTGGTGGTCTGCAACACACACAGGTACTATTTCCCAATGCTGATATGAAGAAGAAGACGACCATTCAGAAAATGTTACTTATATTTACATGCACGGCAGCACAATAGAGGAAATCAGAAAGATCAGAAAGAAATGGAATGTGCTACGCATTACCAAGGGGACTGAAGTTTGTACGGTACACCTACAGTATCTTGCTTTCAGACACTTAATCCAAACTCCCTACTTCTGTGAGAGTTATGTGGTTACCTTTGAAGTCCAGCAGTGAATTGTCATAGCTGAGTGAAGTTACAGTCCACGAACAAGGGAGAGGGTAAAGAAGTGCAAGTCTTAAATAACTACTGCTGGAGCCCCAGCTCACCCTCCAAGCATGTGGGAGGAAGAGTGCAATATCCAAAGGATCAGTTCAATGTGTAATGGCAGATTCTCCTTGGGAGACTGGTGGTGGAAAGATGTTTTTCCATCCAGACCAACATAGCTTATTCATAGCTAATGTTATCTTAATTAGACACAGTAATTAATTAAACACAATTATTAGATGCAGTAATTAAAGCCATTAATTAAATACTGTAGCTTACCCACTCTTCATCAGTTTCATCTCTTCATACAATCCTTATAATTGAGATGATTTGTTTCACTTTAGTCATAAATAGCAAAATCCACCGAAGTGCTAAGGGGAATGGAAGTGCATCAGTTCCACTCCTAACTCTCCAAGGCCTTCTTTTATCCCTGTGTAATGTGAGAAGTGCCTGAATTCATGAGGTGCTTCTCTGCTTCACTTTAATTCACATTATGAGGCTGCCTGTGACCTAAAGGTGTCTTGGACTAAGAAAACCTAAACCTGATTAGAGCCCAAAACCTCTGTGGGACAACACCTTGCCCTCAAAGCTGATTTTGGTGGACATTTTCAGAACACACCTATACAATACCAGCTGAAACTGTCAGATTCACACAGCATTTAGGTGAGATTAGAGGGAGGTGATAGTCACCTAATATAGTCTAGAAAATAAGAAAAATGGTGAGAAAGTTCCTCCCTCCTTGTCTGGGGATATAGATCCACACAATCCACTAACTGCAGGATTGCTCCATGTTGTAGTAATGGTTAGATGGATGATGACTTCCATTTATGTTTGGTAAGGACAAGCCAAATACAACCCAGGATTCATTGGATCAATCAAGTGCATGGCCTGGGGCTAGGATCATCTTGGTCTTTGTTCCCACATCTGTTTTTTATATTTTTCAACTGTCATCATTCTAAATTGGGAGGCATTTAGAGCCCTTGAAGCTGAAGCGGCTGAACCCCTTTTTCTCATCTATAGGGCAAAAACTGTAACATGCTAGGATCAAATTATTTTTGTTACATACCACTTGCACAAATCCCCATATTAAGTTCTTCAGACCTAATTCAAAAGAGACTTCAGGGCATCAGTAGCAGGCATTTTCTGAAAGTCTGGCTAAGATACCTATCTACCCTCATGACTGCCATGGGGACAGCCTGGATGGAGATTTCCTAACAGGCTAAATATTTAGTTTTTCCTTAAAACATGACAAAACATTCAAAATCAGAAATCAATCTCCATCCACCAAAGGTTCTTCTGGTTGAAAGTTTGAAAGTTACCTCCTCACAGAGAGAAATACTTGGCCAGTTTTACTTCTTGTTTAATACTTTTCTGGCCACCAGAAACCAAATATTGGGTAAAACTTTAAATCCCACAAACTTAGTAAAATAGGATTGTCTTAATTCTGGAATGGTTCCATGTAATACCATCACCTTTGGCAAACAGGATGCCAACTGTGAAACAAGAGCTGGTGTGTAATTACAGTAGTCATGAAAGGAAAAGGAGCAACAATCCAAGAAGCAATCACAGCCTTGAAAATGAATGTAAAATCTCCAGAGAAAAATGCAAATAACAATAAAGCCAGAAGCCTACTACCACCTCAGTCTCCCTCACCCACCCTCCCCCACAAAAAAAGAAAACAAACCAAACACACCCTCCCCCAGGAAACCACAAAACCACAAAAAAACCCCAACCTAACATAGCCACTCATCATGAGATATCTGGGGTCATACAAGTAACCCAAAACAAAGATACATCATTGTGCAGAATGCCTATTGCACTGTAGCATATGTAAAACCACAAAGTGCTATCTGGACTAACATGTTAAAAAAAGTAATTATGTCTAAATAAAGTTAATGAGCTGGAAAAATGGCTCAACAGCTTAAAATATCTAATGACTTTGAAAGCAGCTTAATTATAACTACATTAATTCTAGTCTTAGCTCATGCATGTTCTCATCTATTGTTGCAGTGAGTCCTAGCACAGAATTTGTGTTCAAAGAACTTTTCAAAATAATACTACTTCTTTCTGAACAACTTTTTTTTACAGAATCCTATGTTCCATCATCCTAAAGTAGCAGCAGTTTGATACGGAACAATTACATAGCAGGCACTGCTGTACAGCAAGGTGTCCATCTGCACAAAGCTCAGGAATTTAAATAGTTTTAGACCAGCAATGTGTTAATGAGCTGGTTATTGAACAGAAGAATGAGTGCAAGGGCACCTATCAATGTTTTGCTGCCAAACAGGAGGTAGGATTCCATGGAACTCTGTCCTGGCCCAGTGTATCACAGTAATTTTACTAGCAGAAAAGAAATAAATTTAAGATAAATTTTTAGATGGCAGTATTTTCTAAGAAAACTGAAAAAAATGGAGAAATGGTTGAAGGAATACAGGACATAGTTCAATAGGAAGTAACACAGCTGCTGAATCTCTGATGTTTCACTCTGAGCTGGATGGAACACAACATATTTGCTTGCACTCAAAAATTTGAAAAGTAATTAGAGACAGGAAATAACAAGAACAGTCTACAGTATATGTACTAGAAAAGGCTAGTTAAAGAAGATTTTGGAGGGCAAAAAAAGGTAAGGTAATTCTTTCAACTTCATAAAACCAGAGGTATAAAATCAATAAATCCACCTCCTGTACAGGCAGAATAAAGAGTAATGGCTTTGAATTGCACTAGAAGAGTTCAGTCAGGCATCAAGAAAATACCCAACAAAATGCTGCAGTAAGAACAGTGGGCCATGAGTACAGCCTGCTTGGGCAGGCTGGTTCCAGCCTCCAGCAGTGGAAGCTCTAAACATAGGGTGTGTTCATGGGGACAGCACACACTTGGTGGGCTTGAATTTGGACCTCCAAGGGTCTCCACACCTTCAATAACTGGAGGCTATGGGAAATTTGTTTCCTGTCCAGAAGGAAATGCATCCTCCTCATGGAGACGCTTGAGCAATGGGTTTACTTCATGTGCCAGTTCCCTGCTCAGTACTGTGGTGCCTCCCTTACAGGAAGGGGGCTGCTTGTTTACTTATTTTACAAGTTCAAGAAGTAAGTGAAAAGGAAAGCGAAGTAACTTTGAACAACATAAACAAAACAAAACAAAACAAAAGCTCCCAAACTCTTTATAATATAAAGTGGTGGGGGGGGGGGGGGGGGGGGGAGGGGAACAAACTGCTAGATTGTTCTTGTCAGCTTTTTGCTGAAAGGCATAAGTTTAAGACGGCTTCTGTAACAGAAAATGAATTGGCACTTCACACCAATATACTGTGAGGCCTCCAGAGTGCTATTCTTATTATTTTTCAGATGTTATCACTGAATCCTTAGAGATCAGAGAGACAAACACCCCCTTTCTGCAGACTGCACATTGACTGAGTCCTGGAGAAAGTGCTGATAAAGACAGTTGTATCTGAACGCTGGGTGGGTGTGGGGTGCACAGGCATTGCCCATCCTCCAGATGCACAGATTTAACTGAGGCATGACATGGCTGCCCTCCAGTCCCAATGCTTGACTTCCCTTTCATCAAAACAAGGATAAAAAAAAAAATATCATTTGTTCTTCCCTTCTGTCCCCGGAAGGAAGAGGGCAATGGTGAGGACCATAGCCAGCCTCTCCACTATGGCTGATTTACTTGTAAACCTGGACTTGGTATGGAGCAACACGCCAGCATTTAAAGTATAAACACTACCATGCTGTTAGCCTCATCTTTCCCACACTCCAGGGAGACTGAAACCCTTCTCAAGACCTGAGAAGCGCACTTAAAGTAGAGATGTGAGACATTTCTGCATGCTGAAAATGTTTAGGCGTAAGAGCTCATATACCACTCATGATTTAGTGCTGACATTGCTTTTAGATTAATACTTGGGAGACTGAACATGGCTTTTCAAATAAATATTAATGCTAAGGACTTTAAAAGAAGGAAACATGAATATTCACTATTTCAACTTCACGTATTTTATGTTTGGTGACAGTATTTAAGTTTAGTATAACTGTGAACATTGTTGCCATGGAAATGTAATTTGTGAAGTGCCCCAACAGACTGTGAATGAAATGACACCAAGAGACCATGGCTCAGAGATAAGGACTCTCCTGGAATTTCGAGACCCAAGCCCACCACAAAGCCATGTCCCAAAGCAACATATCTACATGTCTTCTAATACCTCCAGGGATTGTATCTCAGCCATTTCCTATGGCAGCCTGTTCCGATGCTTAGCAAAACTTTCACGATGAAGTTTTTCCTTATGTCCAATCTAAACTTGCCCCAGCTCAACTTGAGGCCGTTTCCTCTTGTCCTATCACTTGTTACTTGGGAGAAGAGACCTGCACCCACCTGGTTATTACCTCCTTTCAGGTAGTTTTAGAGAGCAGTAAGGTATCCCCTCAGCCTCCTTTTCTCTAGGCTAAACAACCCCAACTCCCGCAGCTGCTCCTCGTAAGACTTGTGCTCCAGACCCTTCCCAACCTTTGCTGCCCTTCTCTGGACATGCTCCAGCACCTCAATGTCCTTCTTGTAGTGAGGGGCCCCAAACTTAGTAAAGTCAAAAGTCCTCAGATGATCTCAGTAATTCTTTGTTGTGTTCACATTGACACCAAGATAAGTGTCCCCACTGTGACACAACTGGACTGAAGACAGAGGATTTCAGTGGAGACCAGGTAGTCGTCGTGTTATGAAGTCCAGATCTATGTCAGGGTTTTGTTCAGCAGATGTGGAAAAAAGAAAAGAAAGATCTTTCCTTACACCATCCCCTCTTCCCAGCTCAGACCAAATCTGACCCCAGGCTGCTCACTTTAAGGGTCCAGATACTTTGGCAGGGATTCCCTTCTGGTGTGTGCTGTAGCGTGATGTATTAAATGTAAAGCTGGTGTAAACAATTTACTGGGCACACTTCATAATTTACTTGTAATTTGCATCAAACTGTATTTAAAGGGAAATTCAATGCAATGTTCAGTAAACAAAGCCAGCATTTACAGTTGTTTAAATAAAAATGCCACAAATCTGTTGTACATAGAAAAAAAAGCTTTATTAAAATGTTTTCTAAAATCGAACGTAAGCCTTTTCTTAAAGAAATGAAATATTATTTGCACTTTTCTAATTGAAAAATTTGTATCAGGCCATCCTAGCCAAGATTTTAGGGAAAATAATTCAGATCTCCTAATATCTCACATTAAAATACTGTATTACTAGATGAAAATATATATTCCCCCTTTTTTTTTCACCTTCTATTCAATATTAAGAAAATTGAACCATGAACAAGATGGATAATCTGGAGAGAAGAGAACCTTGTTTCTGAAGATACAGGAGTAGTTATACCTGACAAGAGTTAAGTTGCGACCTTAAGTTCCCTGCTGAAACTAATACCAGAATGATTTGATCTTCCTGAAAACTCATCCTCTCTACTTCACCACCAAAGCATTTTGCTGCTTTCCAGTACACAAAGTACTTAACACTGACTGGCACAAACATGATTTAAATATAAGGTGGGTTTTTTTTTTTTGGGGGGGGGGGGCTTCAGGGGTGGCTTCTGCAAGAAGCAGCGAGGAGCTTTCCCTAGGCCTGACAGAGTTAAACACCAGCTGGCACAAGGCCAGTCCCATCGCTGACCAAGGCTGAGCCCATCAGGGACAGTCATAGCGCCTCTGGGAATCACATGGTTGAGAAAAAAAGCGAGCAGACGCTGTTTGCCACTAGAGAAGGGAGTGAGAAGATGTAAGAAACTGGGCAGGCACCAAGGTCAGTACGGCTGAACGAGTCTGCACTCTGAACCATATCAGTAGGTCAACCCATACCTGTACAGCAGCAGAGAGGTCTGTAAGCTGTGACAGAGAAAGGGAGAAGTGACAGGCAGTTTAGGACTGTGAGAGGGTGGAAATTCTTACCCTGGTTTGGTGTGATAGTGTTGCCTATCTCACCTGCAGTACATACGCATGCAGGCATGTGAGCCGGCTCGCGTTGACATACAGCCCTGTGGGCACTGTGGCATTACTGGAAAAACAACCTGACTCTCAGAATTAGCTACTATAGCCTTTTCCAAAAGATTGGCTCTTCACACCCTCTGCATGACATAGCACAAAGCATAACCCTGTCTGCTTCATACTCTTGTCTACCTTATGAGCTGACAAGATACTCCTAGTGAAGGATTTTCTTCTTTTTTTTTCTTTTTCTTTTCTTTAATATCTCTTTTCTAGCTAGAAATGTGGGAGAAAATAAGCTGGAAGCAGCAGGCCCTTGGGTACTGCCAGAAGTTAGAGCTCAGATAAAGTCAGTGAGGCTGTGTTAGATTTATATCAGGCTGCAGGCATGCCCCCTCGGGAACCTTAACATTTAACTTCCATCACTGTGCTGAATACACTGGTAAAAGACTTAATATTTTCTTAATAGCATTTCACAAAGTATCCTAACACACTGTTACGTAAAGCCGGGAGATGTTTTGCTTTGTCAGCAGAACTACCTCTGGCACATGTACACACTCATGTGACGCCCAGGGCTGATACCCACTTCAGAAGGCTGAATTTTGCTTGTATGAGACATGGGGATTCGGTCACTGAGTTGTTAGCCTCAGATAGCGCATCTGTGTGATAACATGTCTCTTATTGAGGTCAAGAGGAGCCATATGAACACAGGAGGGCATAATTTGACCCATTCAATTCTTTATTTCCTTGGGAGACAGTGAAAACACACGTCACCACTGTAGAAGAAACACTTATAGTCACAGAACCATGGGGCTTTTTTAATAGCACAGTTTTTTATTTGGTGTTCCTTCAGTCTTTCTGTAGTTCTTCCCCTGACAAAATTGTCTAAGAAATTCCCTGAAAACCAGGGTGGGGAGGATATTGCCTATTCAGAACACCTTCCCATATAACTGTGTGAATAAAGCACAAGTCACATTTGTCAGCTGGAAGGTTATGGTGAAGTCGTGTGCATGTTTTCCATTATTTGCAGTAAATAAAGGCCCTTCTGATGAAATGCCACTATTCACTCTTCCTTAACCAGCAGGTAGCCATTCTGACAGCACTGTGACAGCTGAATCCTGAAACTTTTCTTTTATATAATCTCTGAAATTCAGTATAAGCTATCCTGTGCTATGATCTAAACTTCTCCCATCTCTTGTCACACACTATGGTTGAATTACGTACAGTTCATGAAAACTTGACACAAACTTTACAGCTATTCAAAAAGGTCACTTTTCTGGCTGTCAGATTTTGTTTACATATGTTAAAAAATTGTTCTTTAGTTGTTTCTGCTCTCTAAAGAGTAACTTTTTCACATGTCAATTGGCCAAAGAAGGTTGGTTTTGCATCTACAGAACCCCTTTGCATAGATGAAGGAATATACCACCCTTTCAACTAGGTCATGAAACAGAAGAGTGGAAAGGCATTCTTGGTTAAGTTATGAAAATGGCATAATATTATTATCATTATTGTTCCTGAATGCTGCAAAATTATTTTACTAAATGCACTTATAACCTTTCTGACATACCTGGATAAAATGTCACACTGTTCTTCGTGTAACAGTGAGAAGTTGTGTTTTTAGGAGCTCAAAAGAACGCACTGTGTAGTGACATGAGGTATTACCGTACAAGTGCCCTGCCACCACTGCTTGCATTAGGGAATTTCCAGCCCAACTACAACAGGGTACACACACTGTCACTTCACAATATGAGATAAAACAAGGCAGTAGAAAAAAACCCCAACCAACCCCTAGCCTTGTTCTACCCTCTTGTCGCACTTTTGGGTGATTAGACTGCTGGTATAAATTCAACAACCTTTCACTGAGTTTTAATTGCTTAAGGCTCAGCTTCATGAAATGTTAATCTTTTCCACTTAATATTTACTTAAAGCTTATTATAGTTCATCTTTCAGCACAGGAACTGAAATTAGTTATCTAATTGTCTTTCTGCAAATTTGTGTATCAAGCGTGGATTGGTGATTAGAAAATTCAAAAAGCAGTGATTAATGCATTTTGCTGCACCAATCTGTATGCTTGGGGAACTTACAATTTGTCTAGCGCTAGATGTAAAGCTCAAAAATCTTCTTTTAAAAACACACATTAGAATTGACATTCTAGTTCTACAAAAGATATTTCTCTGAGACAGCTGATAAAATATCAAAGAATGTTTGCCTTGCACAAGTATTACATTCAGTAGGAAAATCCACTAAAGCAGTTATTAAATTCCTATCAGATACCACTCAAAATACACAAAAAAGAAATAGAGATAAATCTAGGGACACGTTCCATTTGGTGGGGAACTAAAATGATTTATTCTTTTGATCAGAAGTATATTTATTCAAATAAGCAGTCATTTGACCATTGTCACCACGTATTTTTTTGATGTAGAGATGAAAGTCTATGGGAAAAAAAAAATTATGGTCAGACTAATCTGTTTTTATTTGTTCGTCCCATGTAGTTCACTGAGAATGGGAAGGGTTGCAGTGAGGTTAGAGGGACAGTAGCCCAGGAAGCACATGTCTAAATACAAAATTCACCTCTCCTGTGAATACAGGGTGAGAGAGTTGGGCTTGTTCAGCCTGGACAAGAGAAGGCTCCAGGGACACCTTATTGCAGCCTGCCAGTACCTAAAGGGGCCTACAGGAAAGCGGGAGAGGGACTGTTTATCAGGGAGGTGATGAGGCCCTGGCACAGGCTGCTCAGAGAATCTGCTGCTGCTCCCTCCCTGGCAGTGTTCAAGGCCAGGCTGGATGGGGCTTTGGGCAACCTGGAGGGTGTCCCTGCCCATGGCAATACCCGTGGCACTAGATGAGCTTTGAGGTCCCTTTCAACCCAAACTCCTTCTGTGATTCATTCTATGATTCTGTTCTACATGTAAAGATCACAAATTACTATTTTAGTGTCCTAAGACAGATATTTTCAGAATATTTCTGCAATATGATTGGATCTTGATCTCAGTGGAATTATAAATCTGTAGCCCAAGGAATCTGCTGATGGCATTAGTTATTACTACGGTTCCAAGGATTTGCTAAAGGTACTACATTCAAAAAAGATACAAGTTTCTAATGGATACCTACAAATAATTTGACTCAAGTATATGTTTTGGAAACCTTCTTGCAAAGATGAACAAATAATGCATTCTCCTTTCCTTGAAACTTTCAAACTCCAGCACAGCAATAATTAGGTTTTTATTTTAGATTTGTTTAAATATTGCATGTACCCTTTAGGTAAGGGGTACATTTCATACCTAGCTTAAAATCATACTTGAAGTAATTCCCTCTGTTGTCAATATTTTAAAGATCATGCAAAAATGAAAGACAAGAGGTTTTAAATAAACCTAATGTGACTATTACATTTATGCATAGATAACAAATATGCTCTGAGATCCCTCAGTATATCCATATAGTCCTCAGTTACACAGAAAACCAGGTAGGTTTATTCTTGTTTATTTTATGTACTTGTGTTTGTTGTGGCTTTGCTTTTGTAAACCCATGTTGAATGGGCTTGATCACCCGGTTGCCATGAGTGTTGTGTGATAGCACTCAAGATGAGCTGTTATGGCCTCAAGCTGCACCAGAGCAGGTACAGATTAGACATTAGGAAAAAGTTCTTTACTGAAAGGGTTATTGGGCATTGGAACAGGCTGCCCAGGGAGATGGTTGAGTCACCATCCCTGGATGTATTTAAAAGATGGGTAGACAAGGTGCTTAAGGATATGATTTAGTAGAAGACAGGTACGGCTAGATTCAGTGGTCTCAAAGGGCTTTCCAACCTTTTGATTCTGTGCTTCTGTGATTCCTAATCTTTAGAATATTAATTTATGAGTTGGCACAGTTTTGATCAAATGAAAAAAAAAATTAGGGAAAATCCTTATTTTAGCTTTCTGTAAATATACATGCTTTAATTGTTGCCTCATTTGCCTAATAGTGTGTAATCTGTGGCCAAATGTGTGGATGATGTTCATAAATTTTTCTTATGAAATATTCTGCTTTGTTCACAGAAGAACCACTTAAAATCTGATTTTCACAGCATTTACCAGCAGCCTTACTGTGAGAAAATATTCTGCTTCAAAGATGAATATTTGCTAAATCTTAATATATTATCTCTTACTCCTGGCAAAACAAAAATGCCTGCAGATGAAATACATAAATGATATTTTTTTCTGTAAACATTTGTAAAGATCAAGGTTTTTTAATAGCTACAAATTATTTTATACTATGCTTAATCTATTTTTACTTTTGTTCCATTGCTAATAATAATGGTGCATATATGATGGGATAGTGGTACAGCCAAAATAAGATCAGCATGGCTAAACCCCTCCACTCTTAAGACAGAAACTGAGATTAGAAATCTGTCTGTTTCATTTTATCTTTTCTAGTCATTCTTGCTATTGACTTTCCTTTGTAACAATCATCACTCAATGCTGCATTTAATCCAAAATAGGAGGTATTTCTATTACTAAATACACCATTGTCATTAATTTCTCTAACATATCCCTATTAACAAAGTTTTACATTTATTTATATATTTTCTTTTGTTTTGTTTGCAAATACTGGAACATATTTTCCTCAGGGGTTGTATTTAATAGTAATAATATGATGACAAATAATAATAAAACATTATTAATAATAATTTAAATATTCTTAAAATACTTAGCTTGCCAAAATAATATTTTTCTTTTTATTACTGCTTAATGTATGATCACATACATACTCAGTCTGCTCTAGGATATATAGTGAAATAACCCTCTCTAAATTGCCATGTAACTGCTTGCTCTTGTCCCAGTCTTTCTTTCAGCCGATGCCAGAACCATTATGTGTTATACCTGAAATTTCAGGATATAAGCTAAAATCTCTTGCATGTAACATATATATGTATATATGCACAGTGTAAAATATAATTATCACATGTCATACTGTAAGGAATACTTTGTTTTGTCATTTTAAAAGTAAAATATTTGGATTTAAATGATCAAGTGGTTTCACTGAATTTGGACTTTTTTTTCCAATGTATTCTATCATGCAAAGAATAAATACCATTCAAATTTTGGACACTATATACCTATACTTATACAATAACTTGAAAGAAACTTGCAGTGCAACATAAAAAAGTGCATAATTTTTAGACCACATCCAGTACACTGCATTGAGAACTTTTTATGGAAGAACGGCAGCATGTCCAAAATTCATATACAATAGTTTTGCTACCTCTTAGAAACAATGTAATGAAATGTCTCATGTTTACAATGGAAGATGGAATAGTGCTGCACAAATAATCCTATAAGCCATGTATTCTGGTCTGCAAACAAGCAGAAAAAAATAGAAAATTCAGACTACCAATATACACCAAAACAGTAGCAATTTTGTCACTCCTCACTGTTATTAGGTGTTCAAGTTAGCCAAACTTGTAAGCTCATCTGAATGGTATCTGAATCTCTACAATTATGTTCCTCAAAGTATGATCCATCCTTTGCTACAGCCTTCCATGCATCTGTAGTAGACTTATGCCCATTGAACACAACATTACCTTATTAATTATGCTCCATTGCATTAGTCTATATGGAACTATGCTATAAAATGACAGCCCTCAAATTCATGGCTTTCTACTGAAAATTATTTATGAAGCAGCCAAATGTTTCTTGCTAGTCAACTTTGAATAGAGAGAATTTCATAGCACAGCCACCTAACTCTGCAGCAACATGTGCTTAATTCTTAGATCCATTTAGTATTTTGTGCAAATACAAGTGACGGGAAGACCAAGCTGACAAAACCAAATGTCATATATCTGTCTCCCAGTGTTATAACATTCCATACCCTTCCTTTTGAAAATAAAGTCAAAGTCCTGTTGAATGTAGTGGTAATTCCTTTTGCTTCTTCAGTGAGAGACTACATAATCCGTCACTCCCAGGAAAAGAACCTTAGGTAAATGAAGTTTCTTTATTTCCAGCAGGGTTGATTATTTTTTTTTCTATTAAAGTATATGGATAATTGTAGTAAAAAGGAGATAGAAACAAATGCCACCAAAATTATCAACACCAAATTCTGTTGAGAATGGCACATGGAAAACACTGAAGAACTGCAGCTAAGGGCATGATGTGACCGTAGGATTGGGTAGAGCAGTACTGTCCATAAGGATTAGTTCAGTCCCATAATATTCCAAGAGAATATGCCACATTTTAAGTAAATAGATAAAACTATGCTATCAAAATATGCTTTTTTTAGCAATACCTCTGCCTTTCTGAATTCTGTGAGACAAAAGGATAAATAGATAAATATGTATGGGTGGAGGTTAACAGATGGCTAATAACTACTTGAGCTGCTACCTCAACAATACTTAATCAGTTGAAATACATTAAGATTATGATAGAAGTTTAGCTTACAATTTTCCAGACATGAATCTACATTTGACCATATGGCAAATTTAACATGTGGGGGTAGAGGAAAGATTATTTATAACATCTAACTTATAATGTCTCTCTTAGCTCAGGTGCTCTGAATCACCCTGTTGAAGAGGTAGTCTCCATTGACTACCTGGGGAGTCTTGGCTCAGATGTTTGGTTGTTCAGTCAGATTATGCAGATCTCCCCATTCTCCTATTCCATCTCTCCCACATGCACATATATACATATAGATGATACCTAAGAACTTTTAGGGAGGATGCAGTAATGGAATAACAGCAGCCTAATCTTATATAGAGCCCACGGGACACTTTCAGTGTTTACTGCTTCATCTGTGTTGTCATTACTAATAAAAGCTACAATGTAGTTTAATAATTGAAGAGTAGCTAAGTAAAATAGTTGACTCTTTCACCCAGAACTCTGAGAGATGTGGAATGAATAAGGACAGTATTTTAATAATAATACTTAAGGAACAAATGTGCCTATTTACTCCTAGGCATGAAAGTCTAGGGCAAAGAACCGAACACCGTAAGGTTGAAAGACATAACACTGGGTAAGAAGAACAGTCTTAAAGAAGGAATGTAAATTAGGTGAAAAAATTTATAGAACTAGAAGATTACCTTTTCCAAAGACTCCTACAAAAAAAACCCCCATAAATCTCAAATTAATTTCAGAGGATGCATTTTTATATTATTTTATTGTCTTCTTTCAGTGCCTAACATTTCAAAAAACTCTTTTCCTTAGAGTCAACCAGAATGTGGCCTTTAAAACATTGCAAAAGATGACAGCAATTGTCACTGTCAAATAATACCTTCTAATCATTCTCATTTTTATAATCAATATTTATAAAGAATTCACTTTTTAAATTGGCAGTGACCACACTTTATTTCTGTTTTCCAAAAAAATTCAAGACACTGATATCTTCACGTGCTTTATGCTACTGCTTTTAAATATCAGTTTCCAAGGGAAACTTCAGCATTTCAAGCACATCAGCGAATGAAATTGAAAATATCCAATTAGAAAATGTTTGCTAGACCTCTCTCAGACTTCAAATTTAAATTGTAAAATGTAATTCATACTTTGTCACATGAACTTTCTAGTTCCAGTGAAAAACAGTTTCTTCCCTTAGTAAAGGTAGTAAAAGATGAGGGCACCACCTCTCAAAGCTGCATGGTTATCTTTGAGGAGGCTGAATACAATAAGGTAATTTAAATACTTGTACGTATAACAAGTAAACTGGGGGTCCACCTATTCTTCTTACCCTTCCGTACCACCTAGCCACAGTAACCACAGCACCTCTGCCTGTGCCCATGGGAAGGAAGCAATGTACCTGGGTGCACAAAGAATGAGGCCCTCAGGCAGAATGTCAATAGGGGTCAAATCACAGAAAGCACCTACCCTGTAATTGAGATAAAGCTAAAGTATTGATTCGGCTAAATTAAGATTTGCTTGTAAAGATACTTTCTGTAAGTGGCAAGACTTGAACTAACTGAAAATATTCTACTGGAGCATTTTTCCATCAAAAAAGACAGCAACATCAATAAACCAAACTTACCTGCGGGAACACACTGATTTCCATAGCAATGCAAACTGAAAAGTCAGACATGAATTTCCTTCAAAGGAAAAATGTTGTCTCTTGCACAGCTCTACCAAAGGCTGCAACTGACCTGTAACATATATATTTGAATTCAGACTGATACCACAAAGCCTATTTTCTTCATATAATGTTACAATTTGTGATGCTTTTAGAGAACTGGGATATAGCCTGAAACTCTGAATGCAGCTTGCATATGATTGACATTCCATGCCTAAATAATGAACAAAGTCACGGCTACAATTCTTTTCTTTCTCCAAACTCAATGAATGTAAGAGGACTTCAGGAGAGAGAACTTGTTTTTTAGTTTACTGATGCCAAAGAGAGTTTTCCATTGCCTTCAGAAGAGATATTTTTGGGTTTTGTTTTGTTTTATTCAGATACTTGAAGCCTCTTTGATTAGTCTGTTAGGGCTTCTAGTAGTCCTTAACAGAATTAGTTGCTCTTTAGTGTGCAAGGCATACCTTTACAGATACTGATGTGATTCCTGCAGCCTTGTTCTAACCAAGTGGTACATCCTTTTTCTCTAATTTTAAACATGAAAAAGCAGTATTTTTAAACATTTACTCTTTTTAACCTACAACTCAGAAGATATAGTTACTGAGGGAAATAAATAATTTGATCAAAAGGTTAACTTATTCTACTTTCCTATTTTGTCAAGCTCTGTCTTAGTTCCAAGTGAATTGAGGTAGGAATGACAAGCTGAGCATGTGTGACAGGTAAGAATGGTGGTCTGAGTCACCTGCATACCATAAAATGATGGACAGTAAATGAACTGGGAAACTAATTTCCTCAAACATATCCCCTTTTTCTCCTTACTTTTGTAATGCATCAGCAAGATGCTGAATCGTAATGATTACTTTTACAGGTACAAAAGCCTGTTAGTACCAAGCATGAATAGAGGATATCTTTACAACAGAGGCACTCTGGGAATACACTCTGGGTGTTTAGAGATGTCCTCCTGGACCCTTCTGCATCAACACAAAGCATGCCATTGTTATGACAGGTATCCAAAAATGCAGAGGGGACATTCTAGCATTGCTGGCAACATCAGTTGGCCCAAAGCCAGCACAGAAATCCTATTTCCTCTACTGCAGTCACTGACACATCACTGTATTAGACAATGGAATGGATGGGGACTACAGCTACCATGAAAGGTGGAAATTGTATGATATTGGGTATATCTCCCACATGATCCTGCCAGAGGACTCTGCTTGTTGTACAACAGCGTAGCCAATCTTTTGGTCTGTGATGCAAAGCTCAAGAAGCAGATGTTGATTATGTGAAATAAGTTGTTTACCAAATGCATTCAGACAGGTGAGTCTATCATAGTTTTGCCTCGAAAAGGTAAAAAAGGCCAGTCCGAGCAGACCAGAATTGTGAGGACAAATGTAAATTCTTGAGTCTCACACTCAGTGCATGAGTGGCCATCTCTGCACTGTGATGCATTTGCCTACTGTGACATACAGTTCCCAACCTGTTTGATTAAGCTCCATCCAGACAAGCCACTAGCTTTCTTACATATAAGGAGAGTCTGAGAGTGCTGGAACTGTTCAGACTACAGAAGAAAAGGCTTGGGGGAGAGCATATCTATGTGTATAAATACTGGATGAGGGGAGTAAAGAAACTGGAGACAGACTCTTCTTACTCTTCTTAGTGGTGCCCAGCGAACAGACTATAGCATTATATGAAATCTCCATGTGTGGAGATACTCAGGACATGATATATTGTGTCTGGCTGTGATGGAGTTAACTTGCCCTCACGGTGCACCCAGCAATGTGTTGGTAACACACCGGTGCTTTGGCTGGTGCCGAGCGAGTGGTGCTGGCACAGCACCCAGGCTGTTCTCCAACATTCCCTCCAGCACACCCATAGGATGGAGGTGGGCAAGGCCTTGGGAGGGGACACAGCCAGGGCAGCTGCCCCAGCTGACCAAAGGGATACTCCATTCCCTATGGCATCTGCTCAGCAATAAAAGCTGAGACAAAGGCGGAGGAAGTGGGGGGCATTCACTATTTATGACCTTTGTCTTCTAGAGGAACCGCTACAGATACTGAAGCCCTGGTCAGACATTGCCTGCTGATGGGAAGTAGAGAATAAATATTTTTCTTTTTTTTTTTTTCCTTTGCTTCCATGCAAAACCTTTTCTTTATTTTACTGAATTTAGCTTGACCCAGGAGGCTTTGTCATGTTATTTTCTCCTCTCCTTGTGCTGCTGACGGGAGTGATAGAGCAGCTTGGTGGGGACCTGTCATCTGGCCACTGTCCTAGGACATTAAATGTCCTACTAACAATGCTAGTGGATGCTGGGATGAAAGTAAATAACTAAGAAATATAGTCTTAGTAGAGAATAGACAAGAAGAAAGGTTTGTTTACATTTTTTGTATATGACCTTTTATTACTAGTGGTAATACAACATGATGCTCAAAGTACTGCAGAATGTGCTTTATGTTTCTCAGGTACATTTGATTTCATTGCACCACGCACACTGCAATCTACTGTGCAGTGGGATTTTTTTCATTCTATCTCAGATTACATTCTCCAGTTCATTCCTCCAAAGCAGTGAAAAGTGTTTTCTACTAATTTATTTTTTAACTTAGAAATAAACTATTTCTGACTTGTCATACATTCAATTTGTAGTGAAAATCTCATTGTGCCTCAAACTAATCAAACCAGCTTTAATTCAGGAAGCCAATGAGCATATCTACCTTCACTCTCTCGTTTCTCTCCAGATATCACCCAATAGTTAGATACAACATTAAACACTCAATGCAGCACTAAAGCACAGGAAAGAAAATTATAATTTAATTAAAGGATTGTTACAGCATTGTAAAAGACATTAAATTTTTCCTTCACCGTGGCTGGGCTTATAATAATAAGAAATAGTTAGGGATACTTACATTATTGTAAATTGTTTAATAATAAGTACAGAGACCATTGTAAAAGGAAAATTATCATTGTGAAGAACTTAAAGATTGTTATTCAAAAGTTTAAGAATTAAAACCAGACTAAAAAACCCACCCTTTAATGGCTCTTCCCATCCATGCTGAATTGAAAGAAATATTAATTTTTGCTTTTTGTTTTGAGTTGAAGTCATTCTTTATGCAGCTACTAAAGCAGATACTGCACACCATCTGTGTAAGCTGAGCTTTATGCTGGGAAGTAGAGAGGAGTTAGGAAGGTGCACCCGTAGTCAAGAGATGTAGAGAGAAAGCAGAAAGGAATGATCACTGAACACCGTTCTAACCCAAAAAGAAAGTGGAAAGGGATTTCTGACCTCTCGGTTTGCCTGTGCATGAAACAACAGGTCGTTTTTGTAGCTCAGATATCTTGCCTATGTGCCAGGCTACCTGAGGCTGCTCTGGAGTTCATCCTCTAGTTTGTGGAGTACCTCTGATACATGCAATAAGTTAAGTAACTTGCCATAAATTCACCTCACATAGCAATGGCACTTCCACAAACTTATTCAACCCCAAGCACCTCTGAGAATTACAATACCAGCTTTAGTGCTGGTAGATTTGCATGTTAAGATGTTCTGCTGAGCAAATCCTGAAGAAGACCTGTTCCTTTTCATGCTCTTCAACTTTACAGAGACCATACCTTTGGTTTCCCCTCTCCCAAAAGAAAATAATTTCCATAGACCAATCTGGGAATATTCTGATAACTCATTTTAACTAATCACTTTCTTTTCTTCTACAAATTCTAGATGTGGCTTGGGTTTGGAGAAAATCTCTATTAAAAACATAGAGACAGTGAAAGACACGCATGCACGTACAAATATTTAAGGCACAGCAGGATACCACGGCTATCCATGCTTAGACTAACGGAACAAGAAGTAATCTCATTATTTGTTCTGTATGGGGTTGGGAAATTTTCTGAACTATGTGGGTGATTTGAGGCATCACTGTCACTGTGATACCTGCCATGGATTGTGCCTGTCTTGAGAACAAGGAGTCATCACTGTTCTCATATACAGCACATAAAATGGAGTTAAGGGAACAGAACAGAGCGATTAGAAAATGCTCTATCAATAACATAAATCAATAAATGCTTTATCAATAACAACAGCATCACAAAAATCCTGAGGTTTTATAAAAATGAAAGTAGGAAACAACCCTAGAAGAGAAGCTTTTAAAAGATATGGACAGCTATATTTTGTGTACAAGTTTTTAAATGTTACTATCTGACAGAGTTTAGAAAACAGAAGATGTTGTCCCAAAGAGAGCTCACTAAAGGCTTCTTTCACATGCACACTTTATTTATGTTTTTAAATTGTAAAAACTAATCATAGAATCACAGACAGGTGACAATCTCCACTAGACCAGGTTGCCCAAGGCCCCATCAAACCTGGCCTTGAACACTGCCAGGGAGGGGGCATCCACAGCTTCTCTGGGCAGCCTGTGCCAGGGCCTCACCACCCTCACAGGGAAGAATTTTTTCTTAGATCTAATCGAAATCTGCTCTCTTTCAGTTTGAATCCATTACCCCTTGTTCTGTCACTACTTCCCTTTGTAAACAGGACACAAATTATGAAGAATCACTACTCCTCATCTGAAATGACACATAGTCTCAATAGGATACCATGTAAACAAAAGACCAATAAAAGGAAAATATAATCATAATATTCAAATGATAAAAACTTGCTTGAATGTAGCCAGTATAATTTCCCTTTGCATTTACATTTTCTTCTGTTAAATCCTAAATCAGACAGACTTCAATCGCCCAATTTATGTGGGTTTTTTTAACAAAAAAGCTATTTAACACTGTGCTAACCAGAGATGATATCAAACTGAGAGCCATGGGCAAAAAAAAAATCCCTTGATAAATGGCTAAATGGGAACAAGCTGACAGTGTTTTGATTTGTAGCAGGGCTACTTTTCCCTTTCTACTGGGTTATTAAAATCCACATGCTGCTGTATTGAAATAACCTTTTAAAGATGAAGGTGGCCTTGTGCCTGGCAAAGTTTGACCTTAGACTGTTTCAGCTGCATGACACAAAATGTCCAGAGATACAGAGTGGGGACCAGAACAGAGCTTCAAATCCCTTGTCATTCTTTTCTCATTCTGCAATTGTGCTTAGTCTCCATATCGAACGCAGTCAGGGTCATTCAGCACACTGTCACACATGAAGTATGCACCACAGCCAAAAAGTTAAGTTCTCAGACTGAAGTGAGTAGGTACAGGTCAGATGTAGAAAAGAAAAAATAATCCCAGTTTACTCCAGAAAATTCAATTGTCAGAGTAAGCAGAACAAGTGTTGAACAGCCATGCTCGCTCCTGAGGTTTCTTCCTGTTGCTGATGAAGGTGGGAATTTCTCCAGTCCCTCTATGAATATGGAATATAGAAAATATGGTGTCTTCCTAATGGCAAGGGAGGATATTGCAATGAGAGATTAAGAGAAGGAGAAAGTTAGGAATAATCTAAAAGAACCTCTATTCTAAATAAGGAATCACTAAATCTATAAAAGGTAGAGTTCAAAGGATGATCAAAGAACTCTGATGGCTCTGTGAATTATTTTTCATAACAGTATATCATTGCTTTTACATTTTCTACATTAAGTAGAATCATGCCAATGGATTCTCTCTGAATTAGAAATCAGTCAGACAAAAGGTTTTTTGATTACTGCCCACCTTGAAATCTAACAGATTAGTGCTGAGTAAGGTGACATATTGTTTGAGAAGACCCTCTGCCGACCAGAATATTTTAAAAATACATTTTCCATGTATAGATTTATTTTTAAAATAATACAAAATACTTCATCCCTAAAGCAGTTTATCTTTTTTTTTTTTTTTTTTTTTTTTGGATGAGCTGCCTTCTGGAAGCAGCTAGTCTCAGATTAGATTTCATCTAGTTTTAGACAGTTATCCCATCCTCATTGCCCTTCTGGATGGTGCGGTTTAAGGCTGTGATTAAGCAGCTAATGCCCAAGAAAGATGTAATTGGAATCTTTCTCTAATTTTAAGAGAGAAAAAACAGAAGTCTTTTATGACACTTTAATTACATACAGATGAATGCTATTCAAAAACTTCTCATGGAATCCACACAAAGCTTTCTTTAAAATAAAAAAATACCCATTTACAGGACAAGTGTTAGCAACCTAAATGCACAGCAAGCTTCATGACATTCGTATAGATTGATCAAAGCCTGACTTACTTTAGTTTCTTCATCCGCAAACTACCAAGGTTTTCAAAACTTGGGCTGAGTTGTCCTTGTTTGTCAAAGGTCTAAAGCACCAGACCACAACTGGGTGTAACCTAACAGACATTATTTTTCACTCCTTCCCACAGCAACCTGAAGAACCACTGCTGCCCCTTCTATGTTTGCTAGTTTGGGGAAGAAGGGGGGAAGGAGCAACACCTCTACATCATATCAAGACATAGTATTCTCCAAGGCTAGATTTAGGAACAGAAAATGGTTGACACAAAAAAATGTGCTTGAAGCACTACAACTCAAGTGTTTCAATTACTACATCCCATTAAACTAAATAAAATGCCACATAAAAGAAAATAGTCAGAGACTTGAGTTCATTAAAACAAGATTCGACAAAAAACCCGCACAAAACCCCACCAAAAAAACCAAAACCAAAACCAAAACAAACAAACAAAAAAGAGCCCACAAAGAGAATCACAATGTTTCCAAAAATCTTGAAAATTTCTCTCCCATGGCCAAGCATTTTAGGATACAATCTGTCTGTATTTCTCTATTTGCAAAGCTTAGTACTTTCCATAGTTCATGACAGATGAAAATTGAGTGCAAACAGAACTGAAAACCGAGAAGGCTTTTTTTTATTGTCTAAAGGAGGAGAGTATTTTCATTGTCTGAAGTGGCAGAAATGCAAAGAAAGGAAAATATAACATTATTGGGGAACAGGTGTGGATTCTTTCTTTGTCTTAAAAACCTCAGAGACTTAAGATTCATAAAAAGAGTACAAATTAGAAATCCCGTGCATATTTTAAGCAAATATATAATATATATCAATAATATATATATATTTTAAGCAATTCTGTATCTGCGAAGAAGAGTGGAAAGCATAGATTTATGTGTTACCATTCAGCTATGTGGCTGGCTAGCTAAGCCTGTCAGGAGAGAGAACAAGGAATCATACAGTTTTCTCTCTCAGCACAGCAAGGAGGTGATCAGGGCCATCTCACATATGTTTATTAGTTAAGGATAAGGTTAACTTCCTGAAAATCATGAAACTGATACTCAAAAGCATTTGATATAGAATAGTATTTTTACTTTATTGAATAGAAAATTACTCTGAAAATCACAAATGGATACAGCAGAAAGCATGATCTCTAGGTGGCCCTGCTTGAGCCGAGGGAGTGTGTTGGACTGGATGACTTCCAGAGGTCCCTTCTGACCTCATCTGCTCTGTGACCTTGTGATTGTGATTCCTTAACCCTGTGATTAAAGTAGATTTTTAACTCCACACACCCCCACCTACTGCAAAGAATTGTGATTGTTCTGTGCTTATAAACTAGTTCAGAATCCATAGACATCTATGGGATGAAAACACAGCAAATTCTCTATTTTAGCAATCCCCCGTCAGATCAGCCATTGGTTTCATCATGGTCTGGGTTGACGCACAGATTTGAAGGATAGCTGGAACAGAATGGCGGCTTGAAGGAGCAATGTGACTGAAGCATCTCTGTCTGGATCCCATCTCATCTGCCCAAGATGGAACACAGTGAGAAAAACATTGCCTAAAAGTTAGATGAAGTGACAGATGTCAGACAGTCTTGGGGACAGGAGAGAGTCTTTTCTCAGTGAACATACAGGCACACACAATTTTTATTCTGGTTATTGTCCTCTGGTCTTTATTTTAAAAATAAATCTGCTTCTACTTTCTCTTCAGAGGAATGGAAGTGTGTATCTGCCAAGAAATATTGCTTATGTTATCAGTTCTTACTCATGGTTCTTAGTTGAATTTGAGATACAGAAAATATATTGATAAGATGAAAATATATTGGTAAGATAAAACTACCTTTTCTTCCACTAAATAAAGAAGGTAACAGACATAAATTGACATATGCCAGAAGTACAAGGATTACACCTGGCAATATGATGCTTTGAGTGACTGTTACTACTTGGCCAGCTGCCTTTTTATATGTTGACTTTTGGCTTAAAGAAGATGAAATAACCTTCACTGTTATTTGACATCTGGGAAATCAGAAGCACTGACAGAACCACAAACAATACATTAGGAGTTTGTGAGTTATCTTTGTAAAATTAACTCAGGCACACAGACTTCTGCGGAAAATACTCCAGAACACTACCACCACCCCTCTACCAAAAAGAAAAAAAGAATCAAACCAAACCAACCAACCAAACAAAAAACCCACCAAAAAACCCAGAGTAAAAAATAACTACATCCCAGAGCAAAACCTATGCAAGATATCAAGTGATTTCGTTATAAGGAAGACAAGTAGCTGCTGTAGAGCAGTGTAAGCGTGTATTTAACATACACAAAGACAGAACCAATTCTCTGATGCACACCTCATCACAGAAAAGCACCGTATTCAGAATGAGAAGGCAGGCTGTGCTTCCTCCATGGTAACAGGTGGCAATTACTATGGAGACTGATGGTCCGGTGCTCCCAAATTCACTTGCTATGCTGATTTCGATTTTGTAGTCAGAATGCTTCACCTGTGACAAGTGTTGAGTCTACAGGGAAACTGGCATAACCAGGAACATCCAGGCAGCAGTCTGAAGGAAATTCCTGGTAGTATCAAACTGACCACAGGGTGACTGAGAAAACAGAGGAAGCAGGTGCGAAGAAGGCAGGTGAACAAAGAGGGAGAGATGACAGCAATATCATGACATAGGAACCACGGAAAATTAGAAAGAGGAAAAATAAGGGGTGTTGTGTTCCTAACGAGAATGTGGTAATGGTATCATGAGGGAGAGTACACATTCCCCAGGGACAGAGCTGGGGACAAATTTCCACTAGACTTTTCAGGGCATTAATTTTCTTTTCAAATTTGTCTTGGGTTTTGTCTCCCAAGAGTCCTTTCGTTTTTACCTTGTCGACAGTTATCTGGGTTATACATCACCAGAGAATGTTCTCGGTAAAGAGGAAAAAAATGTATTACGCAGAATCCCCTTTAAACTTGAAGCAAAGACTTTTTATGAATCTTGGTACTATCAGTTGTATTTGCTGTTAGGTATTTTTTTCAATTTCTCCTTCAATAGCATTATTGAAATTATGAAAAACTGAATATTTTTTGTTGGAAATAACAGAATAAATTTTAAAGATTTTCTTCCCTGACTCCCTCCTTTACTCTCTTGTTTGGTTAATGAGATGGAGGATAACACAACTGATGAAAGCTGAATAGCTGACTGAATTTGTTGAATAGATATAGGGAATCTAATTTCAATACAGACCATAAAAATAATAGTTGATGCAAGCTTTTGGTGTACATTATTCAAGCTAGCCAAAAAGATATAAAAAAAGCCATTTCCAGTTTTCAAATCCTCTTTTTATTACTTTGTGTCTTCATAGGGTGCATTTGATTTGCAAACGAGCTTAAATCTAGATACCAATATTACAATTACTTTTGCCACTTAAAAAAACCAAATTACATTGCCCACCAATTTCTGTTTTGCTGGTATTACTTGTCAAATATTTCATTCATGTGCTAGCACTAAAAATAGCTTTACTTGATTTTAGTTTGCTAATAAATGCTTTCTTATAAAAAAAATCCGATATTTAAGGTTTGGGTTTTTTTTTCTCTGTGATATTTTTTCAAATTATTTAAACTTTACACTGATGCATTTACTTTAGTTCCTTGACTATCGAAAGTACCCCAGGACACCCAGGTCCCAGCCCTCTCTTACATTGGGTTACTCCGTTCCAGATACAGGAATCTGCATTTCCCTGTACTAAACCTCAGATAGGTTCCTGTCATCTCGTTTTTTGAGCTTGTACAAGGTTCCTTTGTGTAGCATACTTGAATTCCAGTATACTACCTCCCTAAATCTGGTATCATATTTAAATTTGCTGAGGGGTCACATGTCTCATCAGCAAGATCATTAATAATGTATTAAAACAGTGTTGATTCCTGAGGGACCCCCCTAGTAATTGGCCATAGGTAGATTTTGTACCACAGACCCTTTGAGTCAACAACACAATTTTCCACACAATTTAAAATTCATTTACCCAATCCATACATCATCATAGAATCACAGAATGGTTTTCATTGGAACAGATCTTAAAGATCATCTAGATCAACCACCCTCTGCCATGGGCAGGGACACCCTCCACTAAACCAGACTGCCCAAAGCCCCATCCAACCTGGCCTTGAACACTGCCAGGGAGAGGGCAGCCATAACTTCTCTGGGCAGCCTGTGCCAGGCCCTCACCACCCTCACAGGGAAGAATTTTTTCCTTATATCTAATCTAAATCTCCCCTAAATCAGTTTAAACCTATTACTGCTTGTCCTATCATTACATTCCCTGATAAAGAGTCCCTTGCTAGCTTTCCTGTAGGCCACTGAAGGACTAGTTCTGTAGGAATTGCCTTTCGTGAACCCATGCTGCTTAGGCCTGATCCCCTGGTTTATCAGCACATTCTAGAAATTTCTTGGATTGATAATGTCTAATTATGTTACCCTTACAACAGATATCACAGTGCTTTAAGTCCCTGATGAGTGCCTGAGTTAATGATCTGGCAGATTCTTCCACATGTGTAAAGAAGTTTTCATCATCTGGATCCATGATTTCACACATCTTGGTTTGTCAGAAGACAAACCCTTTCGCTGTAGTGTCTCAAGGTACTTTTCATTCGTTCCTAGCAGAGTAACATGCATGTAAGCTATTCCTTCACATAAAGCTCAAACCCTACTCCTCAACTTTCCAAAACCATGTCTGGAAAATGGGAAAGAGTCAATAAGCAAAGAACAGGAGCCTTGCAAGGGGCTGCTTCAACAATCCAGTTGTGCCATGTGGTTCCAGCACCCAAGAATTTACTCTGGTTTTCTCTCGTTTACTGGTACAGATAAAGCCTCAACGGTTTAGGTGAACACAGGTGTTTTGTTATCACAGCATGCGGACTGGTACCTATTTATAAGTCATTCCACCTTAGCAGTTCATAAATGGTTTGGCCCACAGTCAACCCCCCACATTTATTTAAGGCCACTATCAGCCTTTAAATACTTGATTCTGAGTTTAAAAATCTCATTCCTTAATGTATAGGCCAGTAGCTCATATAAAGTTATACACTGTTATACTTAGAAATCACTTGATACTCTATGTCATGTGCACAGAAGTGAAATTGAGAGGATTCCTAGGCTGGGAAACATAGAAGAGAAATGGTAATTGGGCAAGATGTTGTTCATTCAGCCAAAAATCAGATTCCCTCTCCTAATAACTAGAAAACTCGATACATTGAGGAAATAAAAATACCAAAGCCAGTAATTTGAGGAGTTCAATGCTTTTCCTTTACTATCTGGTAACACCAACTGTATGGTATATAAAAAAACCCTTGGTAGAGTTGCTATTTCACTGATAAACCCAGCTCCTAGAAATATGAACATATATATTCCCAGATTACCATTTTAAAATTAAGCTTCCAGGCCTCACAGTTGCAGGAATAAAACTTAAAGTAAGTGTCAGTGATTAAAGAAATCCTCCAGAATGTCCCCTCTCATCTGATAACTTAGGTACCTGGAACAAATTGTTTACACTTGGTGTCGACAGTTCACAGCAAACACATCTGTCAATGCTTAGAGCATGAAGAGGAAAGACACTGTGTGTTTGGTGGCAACCTTGCATTGATTCATGGACCAGCTAGTCTGGCATTTGAAGATCTTCAGCAGATCTTCTATGCCATATAGCCAAGTACTAAACTTAAGATTGACCTGCATGCCATAATGGCATGTGAATTTTGTGTCTTGATGGCATCACAGCAGGTAAGTTTTGGGTTGGTTTGCAACATATTGTGATGGCTCCTTCACCCTAACAACCTGAAGTTATTTCTGACACAAAACTACTAACATTAGAGGCACTTTTAGATGTCTCACACTATTAGAGTTTAACGTGGATGTCCAAACCAGCACATTGATATCTTATAAACACAGCAAAGACATTAGAGGTTTATTTACTTTTGTACAAACACTGAGCATATTATACCTGGGGTAAACTAAATGTATCTTAGCTTAATCCTCAAATATTTTATTAATGAGAACACCTAAAAATAAAATCTAGGAAATCCAAGTTACCCTTACTAAAAAGAAATATGCAGTAGTATCACCTACAAAACATCAGCTTTCTCATATGCATTTTATTAGATCTCTCTTCAATCTTTTTTAGTAGGCTTGTTGTACTTTTAATTTATAAGATCACATGCCATTCACAATGGTATAAGAAAAAAAGAACAGGCAATGTTTAAGAAAGTAGAAAAAAAGACCTCAGAAGTGACAACAAACTCTGGTTTATCTCCTATATGTCAGTCACCACCTGAAAAGTTTATCAGCTACATGAGGAAATTTGCTCTAACAGTTCAATTTCTGGCTTTACAATAAGAACAAAACAAAGCAAACCAAACTATATTTAAATGGACTTATAAGCTAAAAAATAAAGATAAGGAATTGTGAAAAACAACTTCTGTTGCTTCTCTTTTGATTGAGATAGATCAGCAATATTCTTTTCATATGTTACTTTTCAGTAAATGTGATTGCAGTATACCCTATGCTCACTCTAATGATGATGTAGCCTAAGTTAAATCTTGCAGAAGAGCATGAAAATGCTGACATTTTAATGTAGTGAAGAAATTATATAGGCCTTAACGAAGGCCTCTTCAGTTTCTTGAGGCCTTGTACCGTTGAAAAAGTAGTAATTTATACACCTGAGTTGGGAGTAAGAAGAAAAGAACTGCATTTTCAAAGAACATTCAAAAAACTCCTTGAAAGATATCTATAAACATGTGTCTCTAACAATGGATACACACCTTCTGTTACAGGTCTTTGCTTTTCCTGTGGTTTCACAACTGTTTTAAACCTGAGATGAATCATGGTATTATACAGAAAGTAAGATTAAAATGATGAAGCAGATTTGAAATTGCAGTCAGTCACTCACAGCAGTATTTACATGCTGAGTTCTTTCCATGACTTCAATAGGGTTTCTTCTGACCATCACACAGTTTGTCTGTCTGGACATTATTTCATTCTCACATTCATTTATCACAATTGTCCAGAAATTCTACAGAGGTAAAATCTCCAGTGAGAAATTTCTGCCCTTCTTTATCAGAGGAATACTGTGAGAATATTTTTACAGTATTTCAGCAGTTCTGCTCCATGTTCTGATTAAAATGAAAAAAAAAAAAAAACCCTCAAAAGTATACGATAAGAAAATTACTGGAAAGATAAGTACAGAGGTTTTTCAGTGAACTGCAAAAGCTCGTCAGTTTGTTTGAGTAAAGCACAAAAATTACCCAATCATCTAATTATTTGAACTGATTAAAGAGAATTTAGAAAAAGAAATTGCCAGAAACTTTATGAATTTTGTGGTAGGCATAGCACTCTTCTGTCTTTTATGCTTGAGTCCTGAACAGTAATATAATTACACATATTCTTTCTCTCTCTCTCTTTTTTTTTTTTTAATCTTTGTCTACTTCCTGTACTAGCTGTCTGTGTTCTCTCTACTTTCTAATGCCAAGGGTCTATCACTGGGAGTTTCTTATCCTGAATTTCAGTCACAGTTCTTGTGTTTTCTATTCCTCTGTGGGTTTTACCTTTGATCATTGATTTTTTTGATTCTGTGCTTTCAAACACAGATTAAACTACCCATTTTCCCACTCTGTTAACATCTGGACAACAAGAAGATTCTCCAGTTCTTTAATCTTCTTATTCTTGTTCCTGGGCTCCTTCTCTCAGCTCTTCAATTCTCCCTCCCTTGTTGTTATCCAGATTGTACAAATGGATGTCACTTGAGACTGGTTGCTGCTATTCAGGGGCTACCCTGGCCTTCCAAGCAGGTGAGACTTTCTAGGTGTTGCCCTTATGGTTTCACAGGTGGAACATAGCAACTCAACTCTTTTCTGTTCTTTGTCAAAGAAGGAAGAAACTGGAAGGAACATGTTAACTTGCCAGACGTGAGGAAGGGAATTCTGCCTACAGTCAGTCCATACAGGAGTACAAATAAAGATCGGGTAGATGGAGGAAGGAAATAACCTTTATAGTCTTGGGTGGAAGAGAACAGGATGAGGGAGAAAAAAAGGCAAAAGGGGAAAATAAGAAGACAGGAAGGAGGGTGGGAGTGGGTTGAGGGAGAGGAAAGAAGGAAAATAGGAAAAAAAATTAAAAAGGGGTGGGAGGAGGAAAAGGTTGTAGAAAAGTAGGGGTGATTCTGTATGGACTAAGTGGCAGAGAGGAGGAAAAACAGATCTCATGTGCCTGACCAGGGATAAGAACCAGAATTAGTGTTGTAGTTGAGCAGAGCGTAAGGAGCTGCTGAAGTCAGATTCAGAGTCCTTGCATATGTTGTGGTGTGAATGCTGATAGCCAATGGGTGGAAAAATTAGCTCTCACAGCGGTATGCCATGGACCTGAAAATCAATTCCTGGAATCTGCACAAAGAGCTCTAGGGAAATAAAAGGATAAATTTTATATCCTGCTTTACTTTTGAACATGCTGACTGATTATATTAGTCTTTGGAAGAATCCTCAGGTCTTGATCAACAAAATTTTACTTCGTTTGCAAATAATATACTAGTGATTGCTGGTGGTAACCATTGTACAATGGAAATAGACAGAAAAAACACAGTTTCTAATCGGAGATATACTCAGTCATTCAGAAAAATAAACTGCAAAAACAGAGATACAACAATTTTCAGTTCTTCCCTTCAACCCCCACTGTTTTGGAAGTTCCTTAAGGAAGCCAACACTGAAAAAATATTTTCTTTTAAAATTTGTCAGTGAAAGATAGATTTCACAAACACAGATTTTTCTCTCTGAAGAAGACCAAACTGCTTCATAAGGAAGATTGACTGGTTTAATATAAATCTTATTCTGAATGTGAAAAAGATGTTATAACAGAGTCAGTCTGGTTGGAAGGGACTTCAGGATGTCTCTGATACTGAATTCAGACAAGGTGTCTCAGGGTTTTGTCCAGTTGTGCCCTGAAAACCACCAGGGACAGAGACTTTACAATGTGCCTGGACAATCTGCTCCAATGTTTGACTGCCCTTGAGAATTTTCTTTTCCTTCTATCAAGTCAGAACCTCCCCTGCTCCAGGTAATGACCACTGTCCCATTAGTCCACCATGCATCTCAGTATAGTACCTAAACTTTAAATAGTACTATGCACTGCCCATTAATGTGTTTTGCTTTGGTACATACAGCTATATAAGATACTAGTGGGAAGGAACCCTTTTCGGGGCTTTAACAAATCACAGCAATGCTCATTCTGGAGTCACAGAAGCGCCTCAGTTTTCCTAATGAAACTCCCATATAAGTAATGACTAGTCTCAGCTTCCTTAACTTTTGAAATCTGATAGCACCACAGATCAGGATTTTTGCCTGCCAATTCTGCTAAGTCTTGACATAAGAAATGCTGCTGTATTTTGCACATAAATCAATAGAAATGTACAGTACAAATCTCCCAAACAACTCTGAGGTTTGCAGGTTGCTGGGAACAGCCTTTTATCTTCCTCTCTGTAGTCTTGTGTTGGTTAGACAAGAAAAGCTTTAGAGATTTCAAGTATGGACTTTGGGGAAATGTGTTTGGGACAAAATAGAAAAAAAAAAAAAAGGAAATACCATGTTATGAAAGACTTGGATAGCACAGTTTCCTTTTAATCATAAGAGACATTTATCCAAGAGTTTGTGGTTGCCTTCTCTGATTGCCAGAGGCAAGCAATGTTGTCTTATTGAAATGTTGATTTTCAGACAACCGCTGTGAACAAATACAATGTTCAGACCTCAAAGTTCCTGTTGGTTGAAAGTCATCACTTACAGACAAACTTATCCATGCTCATTTTGTCTAGTAGCTTCATTTGAAGTGAATCGATACTGGAAGATAATACCTGTAAGGTGCAAACATGCACCTCTTGCTACCTTTTCTTCCTTTTAACTTGAATAGAGCAACTGACCTTCCAGAATTTACTGTTTGAAATTATTGTCTTATTTTTTCCCCCCTAAATTGGGTGGTATTTTTTTCTCCCTTTCAGATAAATGCATAAGTACTGTAAATGCAAAATAGCTACTTTTTCCCCCCTTAGGTGCTATATATATTATTTTTTGCTTCATCCTGCTTAATTCTATGCAGCTGCCTGCATATTGCTTCTTTGCCTTAGTAGCTGGGCACCTGACAGTAATGAAAAGATTGAAAGCTATCACATATGTGTTTTCTCATCCTTGCTCACTCTTCTAGGTGTGTTTGTGAGTGGGTGTGTGCAGAAGGGTGCATGCCAGTGGGAGAGAGAACAGGTATTTTTTGGTAGGTTTGTTGTTGCTACACTCATGATACTTGTTTTTACTGAGGACAAAACTGGAGCAGATGGTGAGATAAGCATGGATCTTTTCTAAGATGTTCATCTACAAATCAAGGACTAACTTCATGTAAGCCTCTCACACATATGATTTTCTTTAGTTCTAGTCAAGCAACAATTTCAGGTCGAGATTTTGATGGCTTTAATACATCCTGAGTTATGGTATGAAATACCTTGAGCTTAGGGATCCAGACCATGAACTTGATTCATCTTTTTATTGCATAAGAGGCTCATGACAAACATGGAACAGATCTGATGTGGTTTTCTAACAACATGCGCTGCTAAGAATGAAAATAGAAAGATATTGATAAAGGACCTAAATTCTGTGAACTGCAATTCATTTGACTTTCTGATAATCAGATTTGGTTTAATGGGGCTCTTGTTTTTTCACTGGTGGTGGTTTTCTAGAGGGAAGAAGCACAGATGCTAAGTCAGGCTGCCAGAGTGATACAACATACATCAACTGGGATGCTCACGGAGCTGATGCGCTCAGGGCTGAACAAATAGAGAGAGGTTCAGCTAACCTTGCTCACCAGTGCTCACCAAAAGACATCAATGCAGGTGGCAGCAAAAGCAACAGACAATGTGAAACAAGAAGTCTGGTTAAGGTCTGATTTGGCCAGTTGCCGCAGAATAGCATGTACCTTTCATTCAATCCACATTCCTCCTTATATTTTCATTCTTATAACTGATGAAAAGGTTTTGTGGGAAAGTCAGCTATTCCTGAGCTTTGACAGATTAACGGTAACACTCCAGAAGTTGCATTATGAAAAAAATCAGGAAAATAATCAATTAATTTATAATATGCATGGCCAACCCAAACATCAAATCATCTCTGAATTTCCACTCCACAGAAAAAAAATATCTCTGTACTTAGGTATATAAAACTACAGGGTTTCTTAAAGGATAATAAGTTGAAAATCTACATCATACGGGATAATATAAAATTCTTGTTTAAAAAATAATTTAAAATTAAATGTGTCTCAATTTGTTTCTTCTTTCTCACATCTAAATCTTATCACTCATTTGAGGGATTATCTGATAGTGAGATACATAATCCCAGAATATTCTGTTTTGACAAACATATGCTACCCAACTAGGAAAAAAGGATTAAATTTTATTTTCTGCATATAATTTCCTTGTTACACAAAGTTAATCATCTTTTAAGGACACACCGCCCTCAGGTAGACCTCAGTAGCATCCCTACAATGGGAAGAGAAACACATCTTATTTCCCTGGACACACTCTAGCACTAGTCAGGAAGCAGCATTCATTTCCTTCCGCCCGCCCGCCCGCCCACCTGCCCTTCCCCCCTTCTGCCCTTCCTTCCTGTCTTCCTCCTGCCCTTCCTCCTGCCCTTCCTCCTGCCCTTCCTCCTGCCCTTCCTTCTGTCCTTCCGCCCTTCCCTCCCTTCCCCTAACCCTCCGTGGGCACTCAGGGCATGTTTCTGTTTTTCCATTAATTTTGCAGAAGCAGAATTATGTTTTTATGTTTCCAGGCTGTCTTGGTTTTCCTGTGTCAAAGGTAAATAAAGTTGACAAGACAAGGATAATGAGTTGAGGACTTGATGTTTTCACTCTGGTTTTTGAGTTTGTTACTAACAAACCTTTAATGGCTTCCAGTAACCTCATTCTCAATGGTCAGTCAAGCCTAGCAAAAGTAACAAGCATTGACTGGGCTTTAGCCAAGATGTGTATGAGGGTCAATAGTCAGTGCTTTTATTAAACTTCAGTGTTGTACTGCAGGTTAACTGGATGACCTTGGCTTTTCTGGTCTCTGGTCATTCTCCTCTTCTCCTTTTACTTGGTGTTTGTTCTGTTTCTGACACCTGTTCAGTACTTCTTGGTTCTCAAAGTGCCAAATGGTTTCTTTACACTTGGAGGCAATTCAGCAGCAATTATTAATTTCTTGTAAAATACCAGTGAATTCAACTGTGCAGTTCTCTAAGCTGGAAGGTGCATTAGTGTAACTTTCAGTATGGCCATCGAGGTAGCCATGGAAGACAACAAACCAATAAATTCTTGTGGGTTTGTGTTTTTTGTTTTTTTTTTTTTTAATCTACTCATTGCAACTAAAGTAATTAGAAAACTACATGTTCTTTGTTTCTTTACAAAATATTGCATATATTCTATTAGGGACCTAAAAATACTGGAACTTTCTGATTTTAAGCAAGCTCATATCCTGCCTTTGGAAATACACAAATAAGGATAGAAGAAGGCAATGGCAGCAGCTTTTATGTTGCCTGGCAGTGGGTTTACCTCTGACTTGGACTTTATTTTTTTATGTTCTCTTTTGTGACGTACATGTCAGCTGCATCAAGGCAGGCCACAAGGAATAAACACATGCAATTATATCAGCATTTGCAAAAATGTAGCTCTCCAAAAGAAAGGAACCCCAAGTAAACATATTATGTAACAACTGTGCATATGCAATGAAGCATGCATCTTGGAAGGTGCCTTAGGAATTTTTTTCAAGGATTAAGATAACCACCTGTCCTGGTTTTGGCTGAGATACATTTAATTTTCTTCCTAGTAACAGGTATAGTGCTGTGTTTTGGATTTAGGATGACAATAATGTTGATAATGCACTGACGTTTTGGTTGTTGCTAGGCAATGCTCAGACCAAATCAAGGACTTTTCAGCTTCTCATATTGCACTGACAGAGAAGAGACTGGTGGTGCACAAAAGTCTGGGAGGGGACCTGGTCAGGACAGCTGAACCACACTGGTCAAGGGAATATTCCATACCATATGATGTCATGCTTCCTTGGGGGAAGCTGTCTGGGGGTTTAGACAACAGCACAGGAACTAGCTGGGCATAGGTGGCCTGTGGGTGGTGACATGCACAATTGTGCTGTGCATCACTTGTTTTGTATATTCTTTTATCATGATTATTATTGTAATCTTCATCACCTTATAGCAGCCTTCCAGTACCTGAAAGGTGTCTATAGGAAAGCTGGGGAAGAACTGTTCACGAGGGAATGTAGCAACAGGACAAGGGGCAATGGTTTCAACTAGAAAAGGCTAGATTAGGTAGATTGGACATTAGGAAAAAATTCTTCAATATGAGGGTGGTACCAGGCTGCCCAGAGAGGTAGTGGAGGCCCCATCCCTGGAGATATTCAAGGTCAGGCTTGTTGGGGCTCTGAGCAACCTGATATTGAAGATGTCCCTGCTTACTGCAGGGAAGTTGGACCAGACGGCCTTTAAAGGTCTTTTCAAACCTTACACAGTGTATGATTCTATGATGCTATGATCACCTTCCTTTTTTTTCATATTAAACTTATTAAACTGTCTTAATCTCTTGTCCACATGTTTTACTTCCTTTTTTCCTCCTGATTCTCTGATCCCACATGGGGAAGGAATGGCCATGTGGTTTTAACTGCCTGCTGGGTTAAATCATGACATCAGCAAAGATCAAAACCCAAAGAGGAGTGAGCTATGGGCAGCACTGATAAGAATTTGGGCACTGCTGACTATTGATCCACCTGATTGTTGCCTCTAAGTGCAACACCATGCATGACAGTCAGTCTGCTTTCTCATGTTGAAATAAAAGACCCATAAAGGGACACTTTTACTGACCAGTCAGGAGTTGAATGCAATTAGCAAGTTTGCCAATGATACCAAGCTGGAGGTCCTGTTGACTTTCTTGAGAGACAAGATGCCTTGTAGGGGGATCTAGACAGATTGGACCGTTGGCCAGTCATCAGTGGGATGAAAGTGAACAAGCGCAAGTGCTGGATTCTGCACCTAGGACAGAGTAACGCTGGGCACAAGTATAAATGGGGAGAGGAGTGTCTGGGGACCAGCCCCATGGAAAAGCTTCTGGGGGTACTGGCCAACAGCAGGCTCATTAGGAGTCAGTAGCATGCCCTGGCAGCCAAGAGAGCAAACCACATACTGGGGGCATCAAACATCAAATGCAGCATAACCAGTCCCTTAAAAGAGGTGATTATGCCACTGTGTTCAGTGTTGGTGTGACCTCACCTGGAGTAGTCCTATGTGCAGTTCTGGGGCCCACCATTTCAGAGGATGTGCAGGTCCATGAATGTATCCAGAGGAGGGCAACAAATCTGGTGGAAGGGCTGGAAGAAATGTCCTATGAGGAGCATCTGAGGACTTTGGGCTTGTCTATCTTGGAGAGCATGAGGCTGAGCCTGACCTCATGGCTCTCTACAACTTCCCACGAAAGGAAAGTGGAGAGGGAGGTGTTGAGCTCTTCTCCCTGGGATCCAGGGACAGGACATGAGGGAATGGCTCAGAGATACAGCAGGGGAGGTTCAGACTGGGTATTAGGAAGCATTTCTTCACCAAGAGGGTGGTCAAACACTGGAACAGGCTTCCTAGATAGGTGGCCTGTGCCCTAAGCCTGCCAGTGTTTAAGAGGCATTTGGACAATGCCCTTAATAACATTAACATACTGTAACTTTTGGTCAGCCCTGAAATATTCAGGCAGATGGGCTACATGATGATTTCAGGTCCCTTTCAACTGAAATATTCTATTGCATTCTAGTCTATTCCATTCTATTCTGTACTACAAGGAACACAGTGGATTTCACTACCTCTAAACTCTTCTTAGTAGGGAGATACCAAATCTCACATTAACTATACCTAAGACAGCCATCTTCACACTCCCTTGACAACCTCTTCCAGTTCTACACAAATAAAGTGGGGCCAGAGTCAAACTGTACCTGCCAGCTCTGGTGAAAACTGCCTCACTTCCCTGTGGATTCAGAAGAAGGAAAACTAGGTAATTAGATTTTGCTCTCTAAGGACAATTTTGAGGTATCAGCCCAAAACCCCCCACAACATGAGTTGTCCTATCCTATCCTATCCTATCCTATCCTATCCTATCCTACTCTTTATTTATAGAATGTATTGCTATGACTCCCTGAGAGAGAGCAAAGATTTCTATTCCAGAGTGTCCCTACATTGTCCTGTGATGCAATTGTTAGAGTATCAAAACTAGTTATTCCATCTCTTGTTAAAAAATATGAAGCACAGGAGAGGGACTGTCTCCAGATGCTCTATATCATAAAGAACTTATCAGAAGCTACAAATGTAGCACTGCCAAGAGTTTATAAGTCATGGATTGGGCTCTCCATAAAATTCAGATTCATTTTCAAATAACTAAGCAATTAATGAACAATAATATAAATATGTAGTATATAACAGGTATTACATTTGAGGGAGAAAGTTAGTTTCTTCCTACCTGTGGCATATTTGTATCACACTGACAAGTGTTTGTTAAAAGAAAACCACAAAAAACCCCTCACATTGGCATGTGATAACATGCTTAAAGGGATTTTTGGCTTCAAGTAAACACCAAAAATCATGAGATATGTGATGAAATCGTGGGAATTAACAATGATTGTCACATGGCAGACACTGCAGGCCTTTTGCTGATATATTCAGATGTCAGACATGCAACCAGCCACCTGTCTTGTTTCAGCCTTTTCTCTTATTTTCTCCTGACAGCATAAGCATAACTTACTCAGCTACATATATTCTTGCCAAAAAAATAAATGGCTTGCAGGCAGATTTTGTCTATTCTGAAATAGATTTTCTAAAATATTTATTTATTTATTTATTTATTTAATCTTATAGAAAATTCAGAAAAATAAGACTGATTTCTTTGAAAATCTAGAATGTACTTGGGATTTTGGGGACTTCCAGTCTCCTCATATAAATGTAAGCCAGAGCTGGGGGTCCTACCCCTGAAATGCAATCATCTATCCTAAACTTCAGGTCCAGGATCAAGAACGTTTTTTTGGCTCTGCAACTGATTGCCTAGAGAGTTGGCACCATGACATGGGCCTCCCACCCTCCTCAGGCAACCATGCAATGTAAATGGAGACACCATGGAAGACCACTGCAAGACTGCACTAGATGCCAGGTTCCTAGAATAGCCTACCATCAGTCCAGAGAGTCTCAGGAAGAGTTTACTGGACCCAAGATATCATGAGTTAAACATTTGAGGCTTCATTAATTAGCACTTGCTGAAATTTTACTCTAGGGCATCATTTTTGCTGTAAGTAACAGCAGCTGCTGTCTCTCCAGAGGAGCCTTCAATCTTGTAGAGAAAAATCTCCAGAGTCGCTATAAAAGGAGACAGACAGTTGGTCTACTACTAGGCCAAAACCTTAGCTCTCTGTGAGGAATAGAAGAGAAAAGGATAATACATGAATTAACCACCGCAATTAACTTTCCCTGGTTATCAGGGAAGCAGTGAACAACCCTCAACCTCAGGGAAGTTTTATTGATTTTTCTATGAAACAGAGATCATTTGTGTATCAATGGCTATCAGATCTAATATTAGATTAAGTCTATTACTCTTGTGTCAAAACATGTTGTATAAATTTGGAACCATCATTGAACCATACAGCTGTAAATGTTTAGAAATGTGTCTCTGAAATACCGTGAGTAACAAGGCAAAAGACTAAAAGAACAGTGCCACGCTGATACTTACAATAGGTACTACTTAGGCATGAATCTACCATAAATTAGTTTTAGAAGGTCTAACTTTACAGTGAAGGTATTTATAATAATGGATTGATTCAACCAATTTCATATGTGTGTGTGTATATATATATATAAATATATATATAGCACATCTTATTGGAATGCATGTGTTTACATGGCAAGGCTTTGGTAGCAGGGGTCTACATGGGTGGATTCTGTGAGAAACTGCTAGAAGCTTCCACCATGTCAAATAGAGCCAATGCCAGAAGGCTCCAAGATAGACCCACTGCTGGCCAAGTCTGAGCCCATCAGTGCCAGTGGTAGCACCTCTGTGATAATATTTAAGAAGGGGAAAAAAAAACCCAAGAGCAATTCCACTCATAGAGAGGAGCAAGATGTGAGAAACTTTACAGACAGCAAGGTCAGGTGCAGATAGCAGGAGGTGCTCCAGATGCCAGAGCAGAGAATCCCCTGCAGCCCATGAAGAAGACCATGGTGAAATAGGCTGTCCCCTTGCAGCCCATTGTAGATGATGTGAAGTAGAGCTTCCCTTGTAGCCCATGGAAGACCCCATGCCAGAGCAGATGGAGGCACCTGAAGGATGCTGTGACCCCATGGGAAGGCTGCACTTGAGCAAGCTCCTGGACAGACCTGTGGAGAGAGGAGCTCACCCCAGAGCTGTTTTTCTGGCAGGACTTGTGACCCTGTGGGTAACCCACACTGGAGCAGTTAATGGAGAACTGGAGCCTGTGGGAAGGACTAATGTTGAAGTTCATGAAGGACTGTCCCCCATGGGAGGGACCTTGTGCCAGAGCAGGGGAAGAGCATGAATCCTCCCCTTGAGGAGGCAGGAGCAGCAGAGACAACATGTGATGAAGTGACCGCAACCCCCATTCCCTGTCCCCCTGTGCCGCTTGGAGGCAGAGGGAGAGAATTTGGGAATAACATTGAGCTCAAGAACAAGGGAAGGATGAGGGAGGTGTTTTAAGATTTGATTTTATTTCTAATTTCTAATTTTTCTTATTTCTAATTTCTTGATTCTGCTTTGCTTAGTAATAAATTGGATGAATATTTTCTAAATTGAGTCTGTTTTGCTCATGACAGAAATCGGTGAGTGATCTCTCCCTGTCCTTATCTCAACCCATGAACCTTTCATTATATTTTCACTCCCCCGTCCAGCTAAGGAGGGGAGTGACAGAGCAGCTTTGGGGGGCACCTGGCCTCCAGCCAGGGTCAAACCACCACATGAAGCAATTAGATAAAAATTAGCAGAACTTCCAATGCAAACTAGCTTGTAAAATTTTTATGAGTCTTGGCTTGGCTATTAAATAGAGTCATAAAAATCTAATAGACATGCAGTGTCTCTTACATATAAAGAAATATAGGTAGTCACATTCAGAAGACTGTGAATCAGCTAGTAGTGAGTAGTCAAGGAATTAGATAAGTGTTCGATTCTCTGAGAAACAATACATTATTTATGTTTAGGGAAACCTAATGAGATTTAACAACTGTTGTAAGGAAGAAATGAAATTACATAAAATTATAACATATTTCAAATTCACTATATCCAGGTGTCAATGTGGGCACCTCAGGGAAAAAGTGCTTAGACACATTAATGTTAAGTTAACAAAAGCAAAGAAGATCCCTACAGAATAGTGTGTTCATAAATATTTGGAATACTCAGATTGTCACCAGTCAAAGTATTTGAAGAAAATGTATAATGAAAACAGTAAAGTCTAAAAGAGCGCAACAGAAATAAGATGTGGAAATATCTGTGTATGAGACACAGTCTCAGATGAACAGGAGGAGGGATTTATCACAAGCATGCTTCATGTATTGTATTCAGTAATTGTCATATATGACACAAGTCATATGCTAAATACAGGGCTTGAGAGGAAACTTCCAATGTGAAATTTTCCATAAGTATAATACTTCTTTATATGAATTAGTCTCTGAAAAAGAGAGCCTTCTAAAGAGGAGGAGGGATGGATCCTCATGCCTTAATTTCTGCCTTCCTAGAAGAGGAAAAAGCTACAATATCTAAAATATGCTTGTCACAAAACCTGAATCAAGAATTCCATTGATGCCCCATGATCTGGTTCAGCCCATTACAGAGATCACAGATGGGAAAATCAGATATGGATTAAAGCTCTTCCTTCACATTGCAATGCCTCCCTAGCATCTTTAATGAAACTCCTCTTGAGATATGAACATTAAGCTGTGTTCCTTCTGGCCTGTTCCGCATCAGGAGTAAAATTCTGCCCTCAGACTTTATTAATGATTCTGGTGATGATACATGAAACGAAAGAAAACAGAGCTCATTCCACAAAACCCGCATTTTCCTTTCTAGGCTAGGAAGAATAATAAAGAAACATATAAAAATTGATGATGACAGTTACTTCTGTTAGAAAATTAATTATATGGGACTCAAAGTACTGATTACATATCCATAAGAGTTTTTGTGTTCAAAGGGATAGCATTTGATTGAACTGAGTTTATATTTAGAAAGATGGGTTCTGTTTCTTTCAAGCATCGCGTTAGATTTGGATGATTTTTTTTTAAATACATTTCACATTTCCTTACTTTTTTCTGCAATACTTTGCATGCTTTTGTAGACTACTTGGAGAAAAAAAAGCCCTTGAACTTTTAAAAGGCTAAAAGTACACAATTTATTACCTGTCTGAGCAAAGTGGACAATCAATAGCTGGAAATTTTGCTTTCCCTATTTTCAACTAAATCAAAACCACTTGAATTGTTCATGAACCCTGTGTGTATATTTTAATAACTGTAGCAGGAATGGCATTCCTGGTATGCCCACCTTTTCCTGCCTTGCAGCAGTCCTCCAGTAATGGGCAACTTGGGACACTGTAGACATTCTGACTTAGGAAAAGATTGCTAATTGGTCACAAAATGTCAGCAGTCCTATTGCCTAAATCTAAGGCACTTTTAAAATGAACAACAGTTTCTGCAATTTGATCATAACAGCAGCTATAAAAAATAAAGTCATGAAAAGTCATTAATCAGTTCAGACTTGTTATTTTTATTTGGCATCTTGTGCTGTAACTCACTTGTACTGCAGCTGGTAGAGCCTGTAGCATGGCCTTACATGGTCTCAGACCTCGGGTATGTTCTTCCAGGAAGATCTTCAGGAAAAGAGGGAAAACATGAGCTTTGGAAGAAGGAGCAGGTGTCTTGGGCCAACTATAGGAATTTAATGAGATCATGTAGGGAGCAAGTCAGAAGGGCTAAAGCTGAACTGGAACTCAGACTGGCCAGTTCTGTAAAAGATAATAAAAAGTCCTTCTACAGGTACATTAACAGTAAGAGGAGGGTCAAGGAGAATCTCCAGCCCTTATTGGATGCTGAGGGAACATTAGTGACAAGGGATAAGGACATGGCTGAGGTCCTTAATTCCTTACTTACCTCAGTCTATAATAGTAAAGATGGATATTCCCAGAGTACTCATCCTCAGAAACTGGCTGACAGAGAGGGGAGGAATAGCAAAATTCCCATGGTTAAGGAGGAAATGATTAGCGACCTACTTGGCCAGTTAGACGCTAACAAGTCAGTGGGGCCAGATGGGATTCACCCGAGGGTGCTGAGAGAACTGGCAGGTGTGCTAGCCAAACCCCTTTCCATCATCTATCAGAAATCCTGGCAGACTGGGGAAGTTCCACTGGACTGGAGGCTGGCAGATGTGACACCCATATATAAGAATGGCCAGAAGGAGGATCCAGGGAACTCCAGACCTGTCAGTCTGACCTCAGTCCTGGGGAAGATCATGGAGAAGGTCATCTTGGGAGCTATCATGCACCACATGCATGGTGGCCAGGGGATCAGGCCTACTCAACATGGGTTTACAAAAGCTAGATCCTGTAAAGCCTTTGACATGGTTTCTCACAGCATTCTGACTGAGAAACTGGCTGCCACTGGCCTTGACCCTCAGCTGGGTTAAAAACTGGATGGATGGATGGATGGATGGATGGATGGATGGATGGATGGCCCAAAGAGTGGTGGTGAATGGAACCAAATCCAGCTGGAGGCCAGTCACGAGTGGCATCCTCCAGGGGTCAGTCCTGGGTCCAGTCTTGTTCAACATCTTTATCAATGACCTCAATGAAGGGATTGAATGTTCCCTCAGTAAGTTTGCAGATGACACTAAACTAGGAGGAAATATTGATCTGCCTGAGGGTAGGGAGGCTCTTCAGAGGGATCTGAACAGACTGGACCGATGGGCTGAGACCAACGGGATGAAGATTAACATGGCCAAGTGTAGAGTGCTGCACATGGGACATAACAACCCCGTGCAGCGCTACAGGCTTGGGGGTGACTGGCTGGAGAGCTGTCAGGAAGAGAAGGACCTGGGGGTGTTGGTTGACTGCAGGCTGAATATGAGCCAGCTGTGTGCCCGGGCAGCCAAGAAGGCCAGTGGCATCTTGGCTTGTATCAAAAACAGTGTGGCCAGTAGGTCTAGGGAGGCGATTGTGCCCCTGTATTCAGCATTGGTGAGGCCGCACCGTGAGTACTTGTGATGAACTGTGTCCCTCAACGAATGCCTATACAAGTGGACTTATGTCTCAACATTGCTGAAATATTGCACTAAGATGCTTGTAAAAGCTTAAGGAAGACTTGCTAACAGGATGGTTTGAAGTGCCATAGTTGTGACCTCCCATAAACAATGCCTCGCTTGAATGACTCTGCCTCACTGATAAAGAAGAAACATCAATTGGGACATAAGTTTGAGTCTAACACCATATTTTAAGTAAATTACACACTCAAGGACTATGTGCTCAGTGGAAATAAAATTACTTCTTTGACAAGTTCCAGTACCCCACTCTTCCTTATCTGTTTGATGAATTCCTTGCTTGTCTCTAATTGGTCATGAATTCAGGCAAAGCATTTCATTGTAGCTAGTTCGAGCTCCCCCTTGTCCTTGAAGGTGTACAAAACCTGCTGAAACCAAACTCGTAGTTTGGATCAGAGTCAAAGGGTAACTGAGTCTGCACAAAACAGAAGGTTACTTGCGGTGACGAAGAGGAGCCATCCAACTTCATCCCCTCGACCCTCAACGACCACCACCAAACAGCAGTGCACAGGTGCAATTGGGAGGAGTTTATGGAAATCACTTCTTGGAATTCATTTTAATATGAAGCGGGACAAGTTATGAATATGTACAGGTGTATGAGGTAACCTAATGAATAAGTAACATTGAACTGTATATAACCAAGAAGAACTGCCATGTTAGGGTGCACGTCTGCAGTGGAGCAATGCCCTGCGCACCCAGCGCTGAGCCATGACAATCAGCAACTAATGGAACTCCCCACCTGATGTGAAGTCGATTCAGACTGATGGGACGCCTCAGCTCCATGGTGGTAGATATTGCAATCTCTCTCCCTCTCTCTCTCTCTCACTCTCACTCTGTTTCTCACTCTTCTCTCTTTTTTTCTACCCCCCTTCTCCTGCACACATGTTGCAGGCTAAATAAAGTAACTTAAACCTTGACTCCGTTTTGAGTCTTAATTCTGTTCCTGAGAATTATGAAGACCTCCTCACGGTAAAGCACCTAATTGGACATCACTCGGGTTAAGTCCAGCCGCCCCCAGCCACCCAGAGCAATCTGAGGTCGGTTGGAACGCAAGGGGGTTTAACCTCTGCCAAAGCAGTTTATCTGGTGCAGATCGTGACAGTACTGTGTGCAGTTCTGGGAAAAGAGTTCCTTCAAGTAGCTTAGCAATACAGCCAATGGAGGCTGTCAGGAGCCAGGAGCTGCTAAAGAAATAGATGGTGTTGCTCTTTGTAATCAACTTTTCAGCTTTTCCTTTGCCTTGTATTTCATCCAAAATATTATCACTCCCTCAGAATAAAAAAAAAAAAAGAAAAAATAAAAAGGTAGTAATTCATACAGTGATCTCATTATGCTTAATAACTACCAGTGCTTTTTATTTCCAGTGATTTGTCCAAACACTTTTGAATCCTTGAACAATTTTAGCAGCCACAGTATCCAATGGTAGGACTTCTGCAATTAATTGTCCCTAATTTCTCATTTCTGCATTTTTCTGCCTGAAGCTCATTTGTTTATTCTTGTGCTTATTCTTATCCTTTAGACAGATATCTCTTCTTCCTCACTGATGTTTATATGAACCCGAACTACCTCAATAAACTAAATTTTATGGCAGAATCCTGAAATTTAGTTCCACAATGCTCAATCAGTGCTGAATAGAGAAAACCAAGACAGTTTAATCAGCTACTTGAGTACCAAAAGTAGCACAGCAGCCTCCCTTAGCTCAGGAGAATAAATTAACCCAAATGAATACTCACAATAACAAAATATTTTCATGCAGCACTACATAGTACTGTAAAACCATATGAAGAAAATGTAATCATATAGAGCAAAATCTATCAAAGATTGCTACTCCCAGATCAAGTCACAGCACTGATTCTTCCTTCCCATTCACAGTGAAGCACACATTCGTACCATGCATTGGCATCAATGCCAGTGTTGTAGCATCTCTGTATTAAAGAGCCCCACTTGCCACATGAGGTTGATCAGACCAATCTGCTACGGGCATTGGGAAAGAGCTGTCACAGCGCACAACAGTCCTGCCTCATGCCATTGGGCTCAACTTGTCACATAGGCAGTGTGTTAAGCACGCTTCTATGTAAGGACTATGACAACAGACACACACCTAACACGTGCCCTAATATGCCAGATGATTCATCTCATCATGTCACCTGAAGCACATGCAGAAGCTGCACAGAGAGTAAAGAGCTCTGAAATTATTTCAATACATTCTAATTCCTATAAAAGAGATTAGAGAGCTCCAGGAACCATTCTTGAACAAGGTCTCCCACAGGAAGGGGCAGGTTGTTTTATAATCACTGTTAGCTCACTGTAGATTTCTTTTGCTTATAAACCACTATTTGCTTTTTATTCATCCTGACAACTAGACCAAATAGAGCTCTGTATTCCCACTGAAGAAATATCAACTGTCCCTTGAGCAGCAACAACAGGGTTAGAGTGTGAATTAGAGGAAAATACTCTAGAAATTATTTAAGATTAGTTTCACATTTCTGAAGTATCAAGGGAAATTCATATAAAAAGTAAATTTCAAATATTAACCTTGTTCATGTGTGTGCAGAGATGCAGGGAATATTCTTTGAAACTTGCCCTTTTTTGTGCTTACCCACAGTGGAAACTGTGAAGATCTGTCTGTGTGCAGGGGACAAGCAAATGGGATGCAGAGGGAAGCAGAGCCGTGCTGTGAATTCTGCAACCATTTTTATTTTATTTTATTCGGAAGCATATATCTTGGAATCCCTAACCAGCTTGTCCCCTCAGAAACTTGTCATAGCAGGCAGTAATAAATCACTCAGTCATTCACTTCATCAGTCCCACTGTATGTCAGGTATCGTGAGACTGCTACGAATCTCCCCAACACTGAAAATACAGCCGAGATATGAAACGAACAAATCATGCAGGAGATGTCCTACTATTATGATAATAGCAGTGCTAAAAGTGTTCAAAGGCAAGAACACAATTCAATATGAACCTAAATAAATAAACTCTTGTTATCAACATGACCAGAAAGGTTGACAAAACTATAAAATGTTACTTTATTATTCCTCCACAAGTTTTTCTCTCCAGCAAGAAACTATAGAGAACGCACACAGAAACTGTGACACATTCAGTTTCTGCTTGATCCCATGTAACCTCCTTCTCCATCTATAGTTGGTAGTACATGTATGATTGTAATTCACATTTGTTTTCCATGGCAGAAGGGTTCCGAGATAATAGATGCTAAACTAGGAGGAATGTCTGCAACTCAAGTTGTATGTGAAACTTTGCCATGGAGTGGAGCCTTCTGAAGTTCACAGTGATATCCTCTTTCTTAAAATAAAAAACACAGAGCTTAACGTACTTGCATTCAGCAACTGTCTCGCTATTAGGGGATGCAAGGTTTGAAGTGACTTCCCCATCTATTAGAGTTCACCATCTTCGGATATTGCTAGCACAGGTGCTATCAAATTTATGTGGTAGCTTTAATTAGTATCTCTGGACAGGGATTTAATTTTTAAGACCACGCACTCCTTTCCCGGTAGCGCAACAAATCAGCAGTAGATTGCCACAAGGTAAGTGTAGCTGCACGCAGCGACTGAAGATAGCTGAGGTGTGTACAGTTCAGTGGCAAGTGTTCATTGGCAGGAGAATTCTGCCTCCTGTTCTACTGAGTATCCACATATCCCACACATCTGACTTGAACACACTACTGTTTATTTTTGCCCAGGCTCCCTTATATACATTGATCATAAAAATTACTGGGTTTATACTATTTGTAATTGGAAATCATACCCTACTATCATAGCAGCATTACCTATTGCAAAGATGTTAGTGTTATTCTTTTATTGCTTTTTAAGAGATGTTGGAGAAAAGGCTATTTTTTAATAGAAAGACAAAACAGTACATTTCCCATTCACTTTTGAAGAACACAGACCCTAAGATTTGGAGATAATCAAAAGAAAAAAAATTGTAGTGAAGACCTTTTTAAAAATGTTTGTAAAACATTTGTGCTGTTTGACTTTGGATAACAAAACTGTGCAGGAATACCCATGAGCAGACAGCTCCTAAGATTTTTCAAATGAATAAGCAGAAAGATAACTTTTCTTCACAGTAATATTAGACATCAAGATTAACTCACCTGACTTTTGTTTACCATCTGTTTCAGCAAAGCTGGAGTGGGTTTGTTTTTTTCCTATTAAATAGGTTTTAAATATACCAACAACCCTACATACCATACAGCATTGGAACTACTGGACAACCAGTAGTTACAGTAGTTACATGATTTACCTTTATCATGGAACAGAGAGGCATTACTTGCTATAAACTCAGATGTTCAGAGAGCTGACCTTGTTCTCAAGATGTGATCCTCCAAAAGAAAGCAGTGATTTCTTTCTCATTTACATGTCACATGATTTTATAGATTAACATAGCACAGACTGGTATGAATATCTTCTCCTGATGAAAGGGTGAGTATAGTATCAACTAAAAAGACTGGTTCTGAGGAAAAAAACCCCAAGCTGGAGTAAATCTACAGAAAACTTCATGGTATGTAGTCCATCAACCAGGAGTGCTAGGGAGGAAAACAAAATTCCCCTGAATATTTAAACAAAACTGAATTTCCTGTACCTGTTGTGGAATGGTTGAACAACTTGACACAAATCTCCTGCCTCGGCATGCTAGTCATATACAACAAGGCATCAAAGCAGTACTTACAGCTAGAGAATATCAGAGGACATGAGTGTTCATCCATTGGGAAATTGTGCAGCTGAAGCTGGCACTCTGCATTGATGGTAAGCCTGTAGAGAAACCACGCGTCTGTTACTACACATCAGCACAATGGTCAGAGGAGGAGGTTGGGTAACCATAGGGATCATGCAAGAGCACTTTGACATCTGTAAAGTAAGGTCTGAAAATAAAGGACAGATTTTTCATTGGCTATTTAGGCCTGATCCAAAACAATAATAATTATCTCAACCCAGAAATAATGTCAGACGTATTACTGTGTCCAGATCCCAGGAAATCTGTGCATATGTTTTTTTCTCTAGAAAATTCACCATTGGAAGGACATGGTACGGAAACAACTATTCTTTACAAAAATAACAGGAAATACAGCTGATGCAGAGATGTGTAATCTCACAAAATTAAAATGTCTTAAAAAATCTTGTAAGGAACATTCCCTGCATATACTTATAGCATGAACTTGAAATCCTTTCAATCTTTTTGAGCTGTCAATCAAAAACTTAATAAATGTCTGTATGCCATTCTCAGTTGTACAGATGTAACAAACAGATGAGCAGAAACATCTTCAGCCCCATTTGAAAGCTTGTTTTAGGTGATATCCCTAACAAAAGATACTGTGAATGGAGCTGGTTTTAAAATGGCTATTAAAAATGGATAATCTTCAGTGTGATAGCTTACAAAGTAAATCTATTTACCCTGGTAGATTGCATTAAGTGCTAGTCTCTTATCCAGTCTTTTTCAGAAAATAGACACTACATTAACTGCATGCCTAAATCTATGCAGTATGTAGCATGAGGGGAATTTTTTGTTGGCTTCTTCTTTTCTCTTTTTTCTTCTTTTTTTTTTTTATTTCAAAAGCTAACAAACTGGATTGAGAAAGCTTTGTTTGTCATAGTATGGAAGAAAGAAAACCTCTGTCTTAGAGAGGGTCTCCTATGAGGAACTTAACATATTTCTTTGCACTGACACTGAAAGAGGATTTGCAGTGTTACAGCAGGAGTGCATTCACACCCAAAAGTGGGCAGGGAAGAGGATGGAAAGGCATGGAGCATGACTGAACATTGTACATTTTCTCCTCCAACACCCAGCAGTATCACAACATACGGTGCTTCAACGCCATACCAATTCTGTGTGTTCATTTAAGTCAGATAAATTGATTTTGAATGACATAGTGTCATAAATGAACAGTAATCATTTAACAGCTTCTCCTATGTAAAAAGAAGGCTGAACAAAGTGGGCAAAAAGGACTCAAAACACCCTTCACAAACTAAAAATGCTCATTCAGTCTATCCACCGGGTCAAGTATTACCACTATTTTAGCTGCCTTAGAAATGGATTCAAAAGAGTTTATTTAGTGATAGGCATGTAAGTCTAACTACTATTAGGTAGATACTTAACTTGCCCTGAAATGCTGAAGCACAACTTAGTAGAAAACAAAACAAAACAAAACATAGCAAAACAAAACAATAACCAAAAAATCCCCAACAACCCAACCAAGAAGGTATTAGAGTTGCATTCCTAATCACCAAAGCCTTTAGCTAAAAGCTAAAGACTGGAGGAAGCCTAAGAATGGAAGGGCACAAAACCTGTCAGTAACATTTCCATCTATTTAATTCCTGTCTTATTGTTTGCCAGAGACTTGCTACTGGAGCCAAACCGCAATTGCAAGAATGATCAGGTTATGGGCAGCACAACCACTGAAGAAAATGTACTGTGAAAATGATCTTTCTGAAAAAGTTTGACACGGAATATAGCTCATGGCACAGCTACCTTCTGAGCAATTCATCTCTTCCACAAGTAAACACATATTGTGATTTCCACTGGCTTTTTTATGCAAATACATACAGTTTTTCTAATACCATACAGTTGATGTTATCACAAAGATTAGAAAAACTAAAAGCCTTTCCTCCAGCAATTCACCCTTGTGATGAGATGTGACAGACTATCTTTCAGCGTGACTTATTTGAAGAGTCAAGTATTGGCATTAGCATGAAATACTTATCCAGCCCTGCATCTAACTCTGATCAGAAAGGTTTCTGACAGCTTTTATGGGACTACATGCTCCTGATTTTATTACAAGCACTAAAATGCCCAACTTCCACAATTTAGACGGACCCATTTCCAATCATCAAGGTTTATTTTTTAGAAAGACAAGACTGTTTTTTAAACTCTGCAGTAGCTACCCCTAAATATTTCAGTATTTGTCAGGCACAGTCAGGTAAAACATCAGGAAGAAAACAGCAGAAGAGAACAAAGATACCAGTGAAAATTAGAATCATACTACTACATCAGAATCATTATGACTACTGTGCCAGAGGGGGAAAAGGCTTTCAGCCACGCGCTCTGCCAAGCACTCACCTGAGGGTATACAAGATCTTGCCATCATTCCATATGCGGAGGAGCTGGTTGGGAGTGGTGATCCAGTGAGCCTCAGCCGTCTTTGAGTTACGAAATATTGTGTCTGGGATCCAAATCAAGCCAACCATGTTGCTGTTCAGTGTCAGTATCTTCATGGTGCTGTTGAAGCGAAGACGGCTATCTGTCCACGTCTGGGCAAAAAATATATCAATTTGATATTCCTGCAATGAAAGCATGATATGCAAATTGAAATCAGTTCCACACTTCCCACTCCTATTTGGTCTTTTATAAGGTTTCTATGGGTGTAGAGTGGCAGAGTATGTTCAAGCCAGTGATGAATGTTTCCTTTTTTTTTACTTCATGAGGAAATAATTTTTCCTCTAGCTACTTTAGAAAGCAGCCAATTTGTTCACTGCCCAGAACCTGGTGCCCAGCCCATTCTCAAACAGCTATCTCTCCTCCTCCTCTGTGCTATCTGACTCTATGTCATATGGCATAGAGTACCTCTTCAGCTAGTTTGCATTGGTTATCCTGACTGTGTCCCCTCCCAGCATCTTGGGAAAATAAGCTCTGTTGAAGCAGAAAATGAGGACATTATCCACTCCCTATTCTATACCATCCACATCATGCCCAGATCCTATACTTCCCAGTTAATCACCACCGCTCATCCTGTCTTTGAGATACACACACACACAGACACACACAGACACACACACAAGGATATCATTCCCTTAGTCTATGGGCCATCCCTCTAAAATGTCAATCAAGTTCATTTAATCAACAGCTTTGGGCTTCATCTGTTGCAACAATCTTTTAGAGATGGTGTGCGTTGTTGGATTGTGTGTGCTCGCAGCTGGTGTATCTGGCACAGTCCATGCCCATGATCTGAAGATGTGTTTACTTTTTACTAGCTGGTAGAGATCAGTTATGTTATCATAAGTAAGTCGGTATCACATAGTCCAGCAAAATGAGAATCCTCCCAGAGGTGATAAGCAGCACTGTGGGGATTGAATACAGAGAGTATGGGTTTACATACCACCCCCATGTGAACAAACAAAACACCATTGTAACCAGCGACTGTTTACCTAAAATGGTATCTGTGTATAACAACTTTGTTGTAACATGCTCTGATCAGATCTCTCACTATCTCAGGTCTTTGTGCCCACCGTTGGGTACCAAAAATGGTCTGTCATGGTTTAACCCCAGCTGGCAGCTGAGCACCATGTAGGCACTCACTCACTCCTCCCTACACTCCCCTCACCTCCAGGAGAAGAATTGGAAGAAAAAAGTAAAACCCATGAGTTGGGATAAGGACAGTTTACTGGAACAGAAAAGTTCCTTCTGAAGAGGAAAGTAGCAACAGTACTAATAAAAGAATATGCAAAGCACGAGATACACAATGCCATTTTCTCTCTTCCCAGAACCTGATGCCCAGTTTGTTCAAGAGCAGCAACTCCTCCTCCCTGGCTAACTGCCCCCTATGTATGCTTCTCCGTATGGTATGGAGAACTGCTTTGGCATGTTTGGGCCAGCTTTTCTGGTCCTGTCCCTGCAGAGCTTCTTGTGAAAATTAACTCTATCCCAGCCCAAAACGAGGACACTGTGCCATAAGAATTTCTGCACTAGCACATTGTTTTCCATTGTCTCTGGACAGTCACAGCTGCAACACCCAATTTGCAGACACTTCTTTTTCATAGGGCAGACTGATAGAAGGGGTGTGAAAGAAGAACCTGAGCAATTCAGCTAAAGTAGAGAATCATAAATTCCCTTGATTATGGCAATGCCTTTTGAGGGGCAGTGAGTGTAATTCAATAAATTAGTTGTTCAGCCACTTATTTTCTGGTCACATAACAGCAGAATTGAAAAACTATGTTTGTGCTTCTTTATGGATACCTTATGTACCCAAATGCTAAGAGCTGAGCAGTCACTAGCTTACTTCCCTGAACAGGTTAATATCATAATTTTCATGAATTACATCCTTCCTTCAGTCCATGTTTACTGCTGTGTTTCTGAAGAAAAGTAGTCACAGTCAGTAATACTGCAGAAATTAAAATACACATGGGCAAACAGAAAAAATTATGTAAGTGAACAGACAGAAATGCTGATTTATACATTTAAAACCCCATGGAAGAAGCTGTGCAAACCCCAGTATTTGAACTCTGAATTTCATCTACCAGAGAGGCTGGGAAAGGTCATGTTTGCGTTTGCTTGTATTCCTCTCCCTCTTTCCAGACTGCTCTACCTGTGAACCCTGTGGAAATAGCCATCTGACCATGCCATGAAAGAAAACACCCTTTCAGTGTTGCAGGGCTGGCCTCATCCATGACAGGGACGGCATTTGCTGATGTGACACTAAGCCTATGCCCATAACACAGGCTAATACAGGCACAGGGGATAATCCAGAGGAAACTATCTCCTTTGGTCTCCCAGTAGATGCGGTGTTGGTTTATCTGAACGAGGGAGAATTATGGCTGTGTCTAAAATCTGGCATGTCTTTGCCTTTGACCACTCTGAACTTGATTTTATTGCATTTTTGTTGGTCTATTTCCAAGTTTTTAAAGGGAAGGTGTGAAAAGGAATGTTGTTATCCAAATGACATTGTATATTATTTTTAGTTAGAGACAGCTAGAAGAGCTTGTATTCTGAACTGAAGGCAGCACTTTTGCTAAGAGCCATCTGGTTCTTCTATGCTATTACATTTTTGGCAGGTCATCCTTCCAAAGCTGATGTTATAACACCAGGAAACCTAATTCACTGACACTGTAATCCTATCCCAAAACACACTCTGGGCCTCTTATCTCTGGATTGCAAATGATCAATAGGTGTGTAAACGGTCCTAGCATGTATCCAAATACCAGGTAATAGATCACCTTAGGAATTAAAGCCTAGCCACCAAAGGCATTAAGGACAATTTTTCTTCAGAGTCTATCTCACTACCATTTTTTATTGTATTATTAGCTTTATTTTCTCAGTGAAGCTGACAGATTTGAATCTGAAAAGACTTTTATTTTGTCTCGATGAGAACAAAGTTGCACATTTCCACACACTTAAAGGATGCAATGTAGTGTATGCAGCATACCCTTATTTCTGTCTAGCTCTAAATATTAAAAAATTACACCCTTAATTCACCAGGTTTAAGATGGTATAGAACTGATACGGATTCTTTACACTCAACCCTGTATCATTGCAATCTTTGAAAGTCCAGTGAAAAGAATTTGAAACATTTGAAACAGAGAAGAATATATGTCAGACAGTCTATAGGTTTCTCCAAATGCTGAGTAAGTAGAGTTGGGTTTTTTTAGCTCACATGTGAGAATCGGTATTTATAGAATCAAAGACCATTTGTATACAGCTGGCTAATGACAGTGCTATCTTTTTACAGGACAAATTTTTGCATGATATTCATATTTGAGAATATTTTGTATGAATGCTTTATTTTGACTAAATTGAAGAACAGCCATAATTCCCTTCTAGAAGATCATATATATTTAATGATATTTAGAATTTCAGGATTTAGAATTTTTAGGATTTCTACCCCACCAAAGGAAAGTAAGCCCTGAAGCTCCATCATATACAGTCCTGAGAAGACAGAGCAGCTAGATCTGAGCAAAGTGGGCACAAGAAGCACCATAGATGTATCATTGTGGTTTCCATCCAGGCAAACTACTCTGGCTGAGAAACAGACTACATTAGCTTAGAAACAGGACCATGCTAACACCACTGTACATTTTGCATGTCCTCTATTTATTACTGCAGCTAGAACATACCAGCAGAGATAATTAATCAAAATATCTTTGCAATGGGCCACTGTAATTCCATTCACCTTAAAAAAAACCCCAACACTCAAGCTTAATGGTTCACAGAAAATCTCAATTATTTAGGTCTTTAAAAAGTGTATTTTAACTTTGTAAACTTAGATCATAAAAATCAAAGCAACATCTTTAAAAGTTAAAGTTGTTTGAAATTAGTTGCATTGACTTTTTTCAACATTCTACCTCTCTTTTTTTTAATTTAAATTATTTACTGAGAATGTAGAAACTACCAAACAAAACTTTCCCAGCAAAAATAGATATTTCCATTTACTATCTGAATTGCAATTCCATCTTTTTTATTGTCTTCATTAATCCTTTTTTAGAAGTGAAAGTTAGATTAGTACATCCTTTACATTAATCCTTTTAATTGCTTCAGTCTTCAACCAAGCAGATAATAGAGTATGATATTCATATATTCACTCTACTAGGAAGGCACAGAGGTCACTTTCGAAGCTGGCACTCAGTTCTCCACTTCTAATGGAAGTAAGACTGTGCACGATTCAAGAAAATTACCTGTATCTTAAATTTGAGGAAAAGTAATTGCTTTTGTTTTATTATTTTTATTTTTTAATTGAATGATGATTTAAGCAGATGGTATTTTTCTGGTTTGTGGTTATGTACACAGCAACAAGCTATTGATGACTTTTCTTTCATATTTTCTGTTGATTTGTAGACAGGAGGACATAACCCAGAATTAACAACAGTATTAGCTGCAAATAACTGTACATAGTCAGGGTCCAACTAGCTGATTTTAGCATATATTTTACATATTCAAATATTCCTAGAGTGGTTTCATTAGTGCTTTGAAAATAATCAAGGCAGAAGTGAATTATTTGCCCTTCAGCTGTGTAGGAATGATTAATGATTTGAAACACCTTGAGAGTGCCATGGTTTGAGCCATCTGTAGCTACAGAGAAAAATATATGGTTTTCAATGAAGTCTTTCATTGTTTTCTCAGTCAAAAGAGGAGCTAACATGTTGTTGGCAATACATGAAGCTTTTCTCCAACCATGATGTATCATTTTAGCTGTGGGTTAATCCTGGAAAATACTATTTAATTGTCTGTCACAGTTGGGTGATCTATTTGAATGACTATGGATAATAGCATGGTATGCCTTTGTTGCTTCTGCTGCAGCCTTCTCATTTCCTGCACTTTCACAATTCCTCACAACAACAGTAACAGCAACAACAACATCAAACAGTCTTGTCCTTGGAAAAAAATGGAAGAATTTATTGCATGATATTTTGCAGGTTCTTACTGCTGCTTACCAGAGAATGCACCATCACTTCAAGACTCTGCAGGCAGCCTTTAGGCAAATATTGCTATCTTTCTGCTTGATTTAGAATTATTTCTCTAACTCTTCTAATTTTTTTTTTTTTATTGTAGACCCTATATCTTGATTGTTGATGGAATGAAAGTGGTTTTGATTAATTTATTACTGGGATTTGTGTGAGACTGGTACTCAATCAACTAAAAACACATAAATAATTAGAGCCATGTTTAGATTATGATCACTCAATGCCCTTCACACTTTGAAGTCCCTTCCAACCCAAAGCATTCTAAGATCCCATGATTCTAAGATTATGGACACAGAACAGAGCTGTTCAGGGAAACAGCAGAGAAATAGGAGCAAAGCCTCTGAAGGGTGCAAGTCCCCCTCTTTCTGCACTCAATCACAGACCACAGGTTAACATGCCCAGAAATGTTCTTTCTTTATGTCCTTGCCATGCTCAGATTAAAAGTACAAAGAGAAGGCTTTGAGATACTGTGTTTTAATAGGAAACGTCCCAAACATTAAAGGAACACACTTGATGTCTGTTTATTTAGTCTGCAATTTGGTGCACTTGAAGAACATCAGGAGGGGGTAATCTTTTCAGAGTCTGAAGTTCATTTTCAATAAAAGAATATTTTTTCTAGCCCAGCTAGCTTCTGAAAAGAAAGTTTAATCAACAACTGAATTGCCAAAGATTACCCTACAAAGGGCTGTCTGATTGATTCAGCCGCCCCTTTAGCTGTGTGACAAATGAGTGAAAGGAGAAATACTGCCTAAAATACGGGACAAGTGGTTCTCCCTTCCTGAACCAGAACATTCACACACCTCAAATCAAAACATGAAGAGCAATTCTGGGGAGTACAGCCCACCTTTATCTTGCCTTGGATAAGAGGGCTAGAAGAAGACAATTGTCCTTTGTTTAAGTGAAACATCTCATCAGGCTTTTGATCATCTGAAGAGGTACAAGCCATGCTCATGGCTAGGTTTGATCTTGATGGAAATAAATACTCCCACAGTAGTGGTTGCATTATGTGTTCTGTTCTGTTTGTTCTGCAGATAGCATGGTGTAGAGATTATAAAAATACAGGAATTATGATGACTCCAGGAAAGCCTGGAAGGCTTAAAATATTACATTAGCTTTACTCCTTGAAGATACTGCTTGTTTTTGTACCGTGTGTGCAACTTGCATTCTAATTAAAAAAAATATTAAAACTCTCTGGGAGATAATGTGATAGAGAGCAGCCCTGCAGAGGAGGACTTGTAAGTGCTGGTGGATGAAAAGCCTGGCTTGAGCTGACAACACGCGCTCACAGCCCAGAAGGCCAACCTCCTCCTGGGCTGCATCAAAAGGAGCATAGCCAGCAGGTCGAGGGAGGTGATTCTGCCCCTCTGCTCTGCTCATGTGAGACACCACCTGGAATACTGTGTCCAGTTCTGGAGTCCCCAGCATGAGAAGGACATGGAACTATTGGAAAGGATCCAGAGCAGGGCCACGGAGATGAACAGAGGACTGGAGCATCTCTCCTACAAAGACAGGCTGAGAGAGTTGGGCTTGTTCAGCCTGGAGAAGAGAAGGCTCAGGGGAAATCTTATAGCGGCCTTCCAGTACCTGGAGGGGGTCTGAAAGGAAGCTGAGGAATGACCTTTTGGAAGGGCATGTAGTGATAAAACGAAAGGAAATGGTTTTAAATTGGAAGGGGGTAGATTTAGATTGGACATTAGGAAAAAATTCTTCACTACAAGGGTAGCGAGGCCCTGGCACAGGTGGCCCAGGGAGGTGGTGGAGCCCCCTCCCTGAAGGTGTTCACAGATGGGTTGGATGGGGCTTTGAGCAGCCTGGTCCAGTGAGAGGTGTCCCTGCCCATGGCAAGGGGGTTGGAACTTGATGATCTTTAAGGTCCTTTCTGACCCAAACCATTCTATGATTCTATGAATGGTCTATCATCTTCCAGGGAAGCCCTTTTGAAACTTGCACCCTCATTTTGTGGAAATACTGCAGAAGTCTGCTGGAGGAAACCTGCTAAAATAACAGTGTATTTCATATGCAGTTTATATGCAAACCCTTGTGGTATCATCAAGATCAACACAAGCCTTCTGTGAGGACAGTAGTTCTCACACGTGTCCTGAAAGTTTACCTTGTTTTCAGCACAGCTTGGGTTGAGCAGAGAAGCACCATTAGGGCTTTCTGAAACATTCCCTGCAGTATCTCTGACAGCCTGGAGCTTCACGTTTTCAGAGACTGCTCAGGGGGCAAATGGGAGGGATTTACCTAACCCTATGTACAACACTACGCTTTGGGACCTACAGGATGGCATATTGTGGCTCACCTTCCCATTCTCTACCAGCCTCTTTTCCCAGTCTCCCAGGAGAGTCTTTCTCCTCTTCCAGCAGGAGCTCCTCCTCCTCCTCCAGCTCCTACCTTTACTCCTAATAGTCTGAAGGGTGGAAAAGCTCATAAAACACTCCTCCACCTCTGAGTTTTTTCTTAATCTGAGGTTATCTTTTGCAGCAGCATTGAGATTGTGCCTTCAAAAGACCCACAAAATAAATATACAAACCAAACCATAGAATGCTGATATTTACAATGGTAGTAAAATATGTATCTTTGAAAACTTTACAAACTGTTTTATGTCTAGAAATACTTTTAATAAGTTGTGCTTTTGTGAGGATTTGCTTTGATACTTTCATAAAGTTACATGCATGGAGAAAATACAATTTAAAAAGCAAAGTCAACATTGAGATTGTCACCATGGATATAATGGCTATTCAGGTTAACTAACACTGGTTAAAATATTTCAGCATGCAGTCACAATTGTCTCCATAGCTGAACACTTTGAGTCAAAAAAAAAAAAAAAGCAAAGCTCTTCTCATCACTGCCTCAGCAGGAGTCTTGGAGTAGGAGGATGGAAGCTTGCCTTCTTCACTATAGCGTTGCCCTCTGGCTGCTTTAGGAGATTATTTCACCGATTTCTTGCTATTATAAAGAGAGAAAGACAGCTAACCTCACACTAGAAACAAAACATGCAATTATCAAGTAGCATTTCCTTTCCCTGAGAAAACATTTATCTGTCGCACTGTGCCTATTTTGTCTCCTTGGAGGCTAGCTCCAGTCCTACTGTATTCAAAATAACTTTTTACACTCAGTTAAAAGAAGGGCTGGAGATGTTTGTCTTGGTCCATCCCCAGAGACCTCTTTAAGCCTCCTCCTCCTCCTTGCTTTGCACTGATGGATTATCTCTTCTTTTTCGATCAGCATTTCACAATCAGAAACACAGCATGAAATTAGAAAGAATGCAGCTCATTTTAGAAAACCAGCTGTAGATCTAGTCTCTTCCTATCCCTTTTGGTGGAAGACTCTTCACTCTTGCTGAGTATCACCACCTCCCTTTTCTTCAGGGACTCCTCTGTCGGCTTCTGTTTCACTTTGAGTATTCACAAAGACATCCTAGTGGTATGATGGCACCACCACTGCATTTTCACAGCCTGGGCCTGATGATCAGCCTTTGACACTGCTCTGTCTTTGATCAGTCATAAACACATGCTCTTAAACTGGGCCACCTTAGAAAAAGGGATGTCCAAAACATGTGAGGAAGTCACAGGGGAAGTAGAGGTGGGTGATACGTTGCAGTGGACAGGCTTTTGGTCCCTGTTATCTGGTGGGCAATGTAACTCGAAATGCTAATCAGAATGCTCACTCCTTAGGAGATCGCTGCTGGGAGAAAAAAGTTGTTGGGATTGACGGAGAAAGTACAGTGCCCACTCTGACCTGTAATTTAAGGCTTTACTAAGACATGAGACATACTGGGTTTTATTTGAGAGAGAGACAGACAGAGAGATTGCAAATCAAAAATTAGATGTGGTAAGAAATCAAGCTGGTTAACTTGTGTATTTATTAAGACAAACGCTCAAGGACAAGTATAACTCCTGTGGAAATAATAAAGAAATTAAAATGAATAATTACGGAACAGAAGAAACAAAGAAAGAGAAAATTAAGTCTGTGAACATATGTTATTCACTGTGCTTAATTCTCCTAAGAATACTTGATATCTGAAAAAAAATAAACACATTATAAAGATACTCAGTAGTATTCACATATTACAACAAAAGATGTATCAGCTTCATATGCCTAGTTTTCAAGGTGTTAGCTTATCCAAAACAGAAGTTAAACTACCCTGTTGACAAGAAGAAATGCTCTCTTGGCTACTGCACACAATAAGACTTTATATGAATAATCTCTGTATTAAAGAGGGGGTTTAGTGATTGAGAGATGGCCTTCTGGCCAAAGAAGTGGAAGAACATTTTTAAACCTCCTTTTTGCAATTGGTAGACTAGAAAAGAAGAGGTCATCATGATGTTTTTATGCGTAAACCATTCTTAAAACAAGAACAGCTGTAAAGGAATGGGAGAGAGAGTAGCAATGAAAAAAATGACAGCTATCTCAGGCTGAAGAATCAGATACAGTGAGGGTCTCACATAGAATCCCGACTGAGAGGAAAGATGGTAAAGAGCACATTATAAAGAGGCAGGTGGCAAAATCAGATGGATAAAAGTGCTGTTCCAACTGTTCCCCTCCAGTGTCACTTTTAGGGTACTCCCTGAGGCTGTGTTATGTCTTAAGAATCCACATAACACTGTACTGCAATATCCAAGCGTCCCAGGAAGTTGCTCCTTTATCCCTACAACACTAGCTAGAAAAAAGGAAAACGAAACAAATCCTTCTTTTTCTTTCTCAGAAGCTGAAATACTGAGGGTATTGCTGTTTTCTGCAGGCTTGTGCTGGAAAACTACAGCTCACCAGGGATTGACACCCCATTCTTTCAAACCTTATCCCATTTGAAACCATTCTATGAACTATTAGCAAACATTTTCAATGGTCAGAATAAATTAGCACATCCAATTGTGCAACTGCTATGGTTTTTTTCCCCAAAAGAAGCAGTAACTCAGTGATTACGTCCCCACAGCCAAGTAAAGGGACACTAGGTACATAGCCCAAGCACCTCACACCCAGTTATCCAACTTACTTCACTGGCAGCTATCTTCCTTACCCTGTTCCTTCCAAGGTAAATCTGCCACAGAGGCAGCTAAAACTCAGAAGTGTAGACATACACTGGTTGGTTCCATTGAGTCGTGGGGCCGAGTATTTGTCCCTGGACATATTTGATGTAGCAGAATAGATATACCAAGGTCAAAAAGTCTAAATTCATTACAACCAAAATAGGATCTAAAAAGAAAGCTGGGAAGTGCTGGATGACAAAAATCAAGTAAATAAATAAAGCAATAGTGAGTGAGGGATTTACATGCTGTATGCATAGGATATATACTGTGTCTACAGGATGTGAGTAGGTGCTACTGCCATTAAACAAAATGATGCACAAAAAAGCCAACTTTGCACAAAGTACTAGGAAAAGCTCATTTGGAAAATTCCTCATTTGCATTTGAGGGCAACGCAAATGTTTAACTGCTCTAAAAATGAGAACAAGGCTAATTTGCCTCACAGGCGTGGAGAGACACTGTGCACTGAGACTCTCAGCTGTGCTCAAGACCTTCAGGACATTAGGAAAAAGTTGTTCACCAAAAGATTATCGGGCATTGGAACAGGCTGCCCAGGGAGGTGGTTGAGTCACTAGCACTGGATGTATTTAAAAGACGGGTAGATGAGGTGCTCAGGGATATGGTTTAGTAGAGGACAGGTACGGTCAGACTTGATCACAGAATCACAGAATCATAGGGGTTGAAAGGGACCTCAAGAGATCATCAAAGGTCCTTCCCAACCTAGTGATCCTATGATTTTATGATTCTTGGTCTTGGCCTGTGGAAAAGCCAGGGCAGCCTGCACCCTTCTGCAATGCTGGCTCAGGCAAAACCAGACCCCTCTCTACTTCTGCAATAGTGGAAGCTTGCCTAGAAGGGAGGCAAGGTTCCATACTCAAAATATATAGCCCCTAAGACTATGTTGGCTGCCATGCTATGGACATTCTGGTTCACAGATTACCTCTTCAGAGGAAAATGCAGCAGGTAAATGTCTCCAGGCCTCAGCTGGACTTCATAACCCAAGCACAGAGACAATTCAAAAAGATAAGTAACTGGAGGCATATCCTTGCCTCCATTTCTTCACCTCATGGGTATTATTTTTTACTTTAATCTGTTTTTGTGGGTGCCTCCAAGGTGATTACTGGACTCTGCTCATAGATTCTAACAAGCCTTCTTCTGTTAGGGGATTTGACATTCAGAATAGCTCCATCTCCCTTTAAGACCATACTTCTCAAAACAAACTTGATAAAATTCCAGTTGTCCCTAGATTTCAGTCCATTCTTTTTTTATATGAGACTCATATTAAATCACTTATTGACGGTGGTAATTCTTCGTTGTCCCTAATCTGAGGGAAAAGTGACACTTGATGAAATAGAAGATAGCTGATTGCCATTCACTGGGCCATTCAGTGATAGCAATTTCAGGAGTCTAGGCTGTTCCTATCAGTTTTGTATGAGCACATTCCTCTTACATTCACAAACTTCATCACTCACAAGTTGAGGAAACTCAAAAGGAGCCTATCAGAAATTTTCAATACCCAATATCATTAAGAAAAAAAGATAAAAAAGAAAGAAGCTAAACAAGAATTTGTGAGATCTATCTTCCAAAGCTCATTAGGAAAAATGAAATATAGTAATGTGATGTGCAAGATAAATTCACTCCCTAACATAGTCTAAACTCACTTGACAACTAAGCATCTTCTCTGGCACAGCAGGATTAATAACTGATACTGGGGCATATTTTTTACACTATAGTAGAAAGATTAAAAACTAATTCTGCTACTACTTCTGAACTGGTTATACTGTTGTCAATCAAAAGAGATTAGAATGGATGTAGCTTGTGTGGGAAAAATACTTCATCTCCAGAACAGTTTCACTTTCTAACTAGAAATTAAATAGATAATATATGCAGCTGATAACACAGGCACTTCTGGTACATTTTGCCTAAATCCCCCAACACTGGGCAGGTAATTAGAAGTGAGGACAGCTGCATCACTAACCCAAGTGAGGGAGGTGCTCCATCTGTTGCCATGGTAACATTCCCACCTCTGCTCCCCCACCGTTGGTCCCCTCCTCGTTGCTGTGGTAACTACTTGACAGCAGCCCCCCTTCTTCAACCCCTGCATCCCCCCACCACACTTGGACACCCAGCCAAACCCACCGTCAGCATCATGCGGTTGGAAGTTTCCCACAGGGAGATGTAGGGAAGGCGTCGGTTTCTCTTAGACAGAAGAGGGTGTGGAGGTGCTGTTTGTTTTGTTTGGATGCATTTATACAGGGATATGCTACCGGGGAAAGACGTGGGGTCAATATAATGCTTGGATGTTGCTTTCTGTGGTACAGAGGCTCAGGCTGTCCTTTGACCAGCAGTGAATGTCACTGGCAAATAACTCTATAGCAGTCTTTTTGCCAGTATTTTTTCCCCTTGTATTATTTAGTGCCAGAAGGGAAACAATAATATTGACCCAGCCAAATTTCTCTCAGTGTATTTCAGCTTATTCAGTCTGCATTTCCTTTGTTTCTGAATACTGTTCTTGAACTGATAGAGGTTTTATGTTTATTTTTATTTTGCCTTTTTCCCAATTTCAGTAAAAGGAAGATGAAAATAGGTGCTTTTTTCAGGATCTTACAGTATTTCTTTCTGAATCCTGCTTTGAACATTTTCCATTGCAAAGAACATAAACTTTATAACCTTTGCAGCATCAGTTTTCAAAACTTTGTCTAACCACTTTAAACCTCCACAGATTGTTAAATCTCCTTTCACCAGAGCAATACAAAAAATCTTTCATGATCTATCCCACTGCTAAACTGTAAGTAGGAGACAACTGGATATCCAGCAAGGAGACGTGTGGAAGTCCAAGGGCTAACACTGGTTTTGTCTTTACCTGATACCAATACACTTGCACGCTGCTTTCTTCACTTGAGCATCTCCAGACTTGGTGCTCTTGTAGCAGGAGACAAAAACTCAGCTCTAATCTGGCAACAACTTATGCCAATGTAGGAAAAAAGAAATCTTTTCTATGGCAGTTTTCTACTGCACTGTTATTCTCTAAAACATATTTCAGAATGCCCAGCTGTGAAGTTTTCCTTTAAAACTGTTTCATGAAACAATTCATAATATACATTTCAATTGCCTATCAAAGGGAAAAGTTATTATGGCAATTTCAATACCAAAAACTACTCCATTGTGAACAACATGAAAGAAGTGGACATGCTTTTTGCTAATGCAACCCTGTGTGAATCCTTACTTTTTAATTTCCTGGCGTACCAGTAAGAATGAAAACAAAGGACTCAAAGTACAAATTGTTCTAAGTAGATTCTTCTCATTCTTAAAATGTGGAATGAAAGCCATGAGAAAGATGGTTGAAATTATTCTGGAGGCAATAATTGCGAGAAAAAATGAACTAAGGAATGTGAGAATTCTTGAAAGCAGCTATTGAACATCTGAATTTTTAATTATGCATTTTTTTTAAAAGTAACCGTCAGTCCCAGTTAATAAATACACATACATAAGTCAGCTGCCATTAGAGTGAATAAAGCTTGAGGAGCAATCCTAATGCAGTTTATCTCTTTCTCTAAATCCATAAAAAAGACCACTCATCAGAGGTGCAAAATGGCCACCTGCTGCAACTTTGTTCATTTGAATTTACTGACCTGCATAATAAAATGGCATTACCAGTCTGGAAGAGATGAGTTATCAAATATTAAACCAAAGAATTTTCTCATCTGAATCTTCATTGGAGGTTCTTTTCATCGTATTCTTATTAAAATACATGGATTTAGGAGTGCTTCAGAGATGAATGAGACTGAGCAATCACAACAGCAGACATGGGAACCGTTCTACCTGATTTTATGTTTTTTGATAATAAGCCAACATTAATTACTCTGCAAGTGACAAGTTCTACAGTTTTTAAAAAAAAGGCTCCCAGGGGACAAACTCTGGACAGTTGCCAGCACTATACTGGTGAATGCGTCTAAAATTAAAGAAAACTGATAATGATTGTGTTTTGAAGAATTAGGACTACATTTTTCCAAAGCATGACAATCTTTGTCTAGGTGCAGGCCAGAAAATGAAGGTGGACATTCCTCAACACATTTATTTACCCAAATAACACTTTTAACAGCTATAATAAGCTCAAGTTCAGGAGAACAGCTCAGGAAAGCTCTGACTGAATTTGCTGGGGTGCTTCAGACATCTTTAATGCCTAAAGATATGCTATGGAGCAAACTCAGCAGAGTCCTTGTTACCTGAGGTGACAGTTGAGTCACCTCAGAAAACAGCCTGAGGGGCTTGAGGTAATAGCTGAGGTGACATGTGGTAGCCAAGGGGGTTTCAACCCTGAGCTCCCATATCCCAGGAAAGAGTATTTTTGGGTACAGTCTGAGGGAGAAGAAGGTTCTGGATGGAATCAGATTTTTCCCCTTCTGTTGAACAGGTTTCATTGTGTCAATAGAGAGGCAAGTTTCACAGAGCCAGGAGGACAAGAAAAAAAGTTGCTTTGACTGTAATCTACTGCTGTTTGCAAAGTTAGCTGAAGAATGAGTGATGAGCGAGAGTCTACACACTTCATGCTAGACAATTACTGCATAAAAAATTAAAAAACCCAAACATGCTAAAGCTTTGTCCCTCTATCTTAGTTCTCCTACCCTAAGAAAACACTTCCTGGCCCTGACTTCAGGTTTCACAAAGCTATTTCTAGTTATGCAAAAGTCAGTGCTTCAAAGCACGTCCTCTTACATACGTTGTGTGTTTTGTTTACTTAGGTACCCCAGAATTCAGAATAGTTCCCGTTATAAATACTGAAATGGGAATGAAGTTTCCCAGTGTTTGGGTGGGCTGGGTAGCAGTCAAGGGTATAGATTATGTTCCCAGAGACAGGTGATGAACGCTTAAGCCTGGGATGTAGGCCATAGCTCTTAAGACTTCTCATTTCACTTTGACAGGGATTATAGTACATCAGGAAACATAGGAGAAGAAAGGGCCCATTTGCACCAGAACTTGAAAGTTTCCATAATGTTTTAGAAATCCATTATTTCTCACAAAAAAGACTGACGTAAAAAAAGGCATTCAAGCCAGTTCAGTAAAATTTAATATTTTTACAGAGAAAATTAAGGAAATTAGAAATAAGGGCACAAAGTTTAGGTGACATAAAAATACATTTACGTGGGTGAGAATTCTGAAGTACATCAAAAGATAATGTAATCAAATGGCAAACAGCCTAAACTGATCAAGATGAATAGCAAGCAAATGGAAGTAAATGATCAAAGTGTAACACCTGCTGCCGCAGATGACATCTATGTTTGAAGTATATTAATAACCTGAAGCATCATCTCCATTCTTATCAGGGACCCAAATATTAAATCTATCAACTACAAGCAAGCCCCTACTCCTGCTAGAAGTACTTTCATATGTGCACCCAAGTGACTTATATTCCACACACGGATGGATAAGGAAGTCTTATAACAAACATTAGGAACCTCATGGATAACTTGGCTTGGTCTAATTAATACACCCAAACTTATATAATGCTAAAAGCCGCAAAACCTGAGGGTTAAACAATGTTCAGTTTAGATACATATATTAGGAAACACAGTTCTAATATGTTATTAAGAGTTTCTAGAGGAAAATTGGTTTAGTATATTACAAGTGAGACACTTAATGTCACCAGACATTAAGTACTACCACTTGTCCCATTATGAAAATGTATTTTCAGTACATATACAAAAAGTAGTATCAATGTCAAGCAAATGACTCAGAATTACTTCATAATTATTGTTTTATTTCAGTCAAAAATTACAGCTATTTCTGAGTATGAACTTACAGTAGAAGCAGCATCTTAATGCTATAAAAATGTTCTTGCAAACTTCTGAGAATTCCTTTGACTTGGATCAAGAAAACAAAAGTTGCATGAAGTGTAGCTTTCTGTCAGAAAACATTCCTTTATCTATGCCAGAACTATGCCCAAACTGTGACCAAAAGAAAAGAAAATGAACAACAAACTAAAATTGCAGTTTGTATCTTTTTGGTAGACTTTCTAGATGCTTGCAGCTTAATTTCCCAAAGAATCTGTCCAAAAGAGACAATTTTGTCTGCTGGCAATAAACAGGACTTTGTGATCATTGATCTGAAGCGCTGGAGCCTTAAAAAAAAAGCAAATCTCCCATCTTTTCTGACCTGCACCCTATTTTCTTTCTATGCACTATGAGGGGAGGACAGTTCTTTCAGGTTGCATCTTAGAAGAACCCAGCAAAATTTCGTTGCAACACTCCCAACCAGGTGAAAGATAAAATGAGGAAAAAAGAAAATTACTTGAAAAATTTCCTTTGAGTTAAAATATTTCACTGAGAAAGTTTCATCACACCAGGTAATTCAGAGGATATTCACTCTTTTACATTTACAAAGGAATATGGCAGGGAGAAACCACTATGACTATGCATGCAGGTATTCCAAAACCTATGCATGCTGGCCATGTTGTTGCAGCTAAATAGTTACACTTATAGCAGCAATAAACTTATAAATCTGATAAATCATCATGAGTAAAATACTGAACAATACGCACATGGTTTTGACAAATACTATAAAATGAAGGGTAAAGCTAGTATTTAAAGAGGTTTCTGAGAAAAATCGTAGAACTTTTGGATTTAGAGAGACACCAATTTTATCAGAAAGTGTACAAGTAAATTCTTTGGGCTTTACCAAAACAGCAACAATAACTAAAGGCATTGATAAAGCATTCTTGCTTCTGCAAAATCTGTGGAGACTTCCTGTTTGACAGAAGTTGAATCAATGCATAAATGCATAAAACTCCCATGTTCATTCAGATTTTCTTCCTTTTTTTCTCCTACCATAAGCTAAACATTCATTTTTCTTTTTCTAACTGACATTCATAAGGCACAATGGACAGAATTTAAGTTACCTATTTAGAATTTTCATGAAATCCAAATTCCACTCTGAGCCTCCTGTGTTTAGTTCCTATTTTTATCAGGGTGTTTCTCCATTCTGTAAATTCGCTGGATATACCAACATTCTGTCTCTGAACTACTGCAGAAAGGCGCTGTATAATTTCTAAAGCTTCTTAAAATTTGTGATCCTTAGGTTCTCAAATTCTGATGCTGTTCTTTTTTGTCTTTTACATACTGAGGGTTTTTTTTTCCTTCTGTCTGCTTTTAAGCATTTTGTATAAATAGGAACTAGTAAAATTGCAAAAATTTATCTCAAGGCTGCACTCCAGGTTTAGCTATGACCAGAGATTTTTCTTTTTAAGTTATCAGTTGACAACAAAACAGTATGTTGTTTTACACTAGCACAGAATTTGAATTTGTATGTTTGACTGTTAAACATACTCATCCTCCAAAAGCCAGAGTACTGTTTCAAAGCTCTGTCCATGAAGAAGGACTGTGCACCTTCAAATCCCACTGAATTCTGTGGGGATATCATGTTCTTTGATGCCCTCAAAGTCTGCAAAACCTCATCCCCTAAACTGATTACAAAACAGTGCAGGTGTTCAATACCTGCTGTGGGGTGTGTAAAACAGCAGAGATAGCCAGGCCGCTGGCAGAAGCGTGGGACCCATGAGTGCTGTAGGGGCTGGCAGATGTGACTTCAAGGCCACTCCAGATAATCCTTGATCAACCACAGTGTTTGGGAGCAGTGCCAGGAGACTGGAGGAAAGCAAATGTCACTCCTATCTCTAAGTCGAGCATGAAGGAGCAGCCAGGGGATTACAGGCTGGCCAACCTCACCTTATAGGAAGTTGATGTATCAGCTAGTCCTGAAAACCACTTCCAGACATATGAGTGACTGGAAAATCATCAGCAAGGGGAAGTCATGCTTGACCAGCTTGATAAACTTCTGTGAAGGCATGACTGGCGTGATAGATGAGGGGAGAGCAGCATCTACCTGGATTCCAGTGGAGCCTTTGACACTGTCTCCGATAAGATGTTTCCTCACAGAAGAGCTGTTGATGTTGAGTTGGATGGGTGGTTAAGGGGGGTGGGCTAAGAACTGACTGACTGGTAGGGCCCAGAGAGTGGTGATCAGGGGCACAAAATTGCCTCTTAATAAGAAGCAAGAATCCAAAACAATGTATCAATGCCTTCCTTTGCCTTTGTATCCTGCCTTTTGTGTCATTTCTTGATTGTCAGGTGAGATTTGTATCTTTTCTATGTATTTGCCACAACAGTGTATCTTTCACTGTTGAGTTCTTCTTTCATTTGTTATTGTCTTAGACCCCCAAAGGTTAAAGAGCCTATTATGATGTTGCACTTCTCTCTGTCTGCAGGAAGCAAAGGTAGGATTGCATTTCATTGTGCTAAAACAGTGACCAGAATCCAAACAACGGTGCCAGTACATCATGCAAGTTGATTCCCTCTCTCTCAGATGCTAGCATAGAAAAGGGATCAGTCAGTCTCAAACTAATTTCCTTAAGATCAGCTACCTAACCAGCAATATCTATTTGAAACAGCTTATTTGTAGTACAGCTCTGAAAAAAAAAACCCAACCAACAAGACACCCAAGCAATACATCTCAGGTGTAACCACATCCTGTGTATGCTCAGCATAACCTTTTGCTTTGGGACAGATAGGCAATACAACCATATCAAGTAAGTGAAATGTTTCACTTGAGAGAACACAGTTATTTATCCTATGCATGTTGCTTAAAAAGGATTTAAAATGTCTGTTTCACAGAGATGGCAGGTTGGTAGAAATGAGACAGCCTGTCTTCATTTTCTAAGTGTTCCACAGGTATTTTAGTTGCAACAAGTAAAATAATTTCAAAGTACTACATAATGATTTCTGACATTAAGGTCTTCATAGCAATCAGTGTGTTTGGGGATAAAAAAAGGAATCAATATGGTAGGGTGCCTACATCTGCACTTGCAAAGGCAGTGTTAACCTCTGAAGCAGTCAGCATCAGATACATTTTCTTGGTGTCATGTGTTAGGTTTACTCCAAGCATTCACCTCAATGCTACAAATCAGAGCTGCTCTGTTGCAGATGTGACAGCTCAGAAAAAAACATTTGTTATCAGATTGATCAATTAATTACATAAAAGGCCTTCTTGTCCTCTAGAATGCCCTTCCAAGCTACCAGCTATGGGTCCTCTGGGGATTAAAAAGAAGGGCACAGGTTTCACAAGAGAACTCTCCTGAATAATTTGGTAAAACATTATAACAAACTCACTTCAAACCATAATTCACACAGTAGGTATTAGGGACCCAGTGGAAATTAATTCTTCTTTTTCAGTTAGGAGCCCTTGAAATATTCCCCTGCATGATTACTTTTTCAGTGCTATGCTTCTAAACTCTGTGGCTGAAGAGCACCTCACTGCACAGAGTGCCTAAGCATCAGTTGCCAATGGTGTACCGGAGATGAAAGCTGAGAACAGGGATGAACATTACAAGATAACCAATAGCATTATATCATTATTATTGTTGTTTAACAAATGAGCAACCATATGATTCAGAGGCATTAGTGTAAAAATACTTTTGTGACCAAAATGCCAATATTTTACCTTTTTTCACATACAAAAGTCTCTTTGCTTATAGCATCACAAGGTCTTCTCATATGTTGTTTCCCCCATGGTACCCCCAAGACATGAATTCTGCTTGTTCAATTATGACACATATGATGGATACTATCAGAGTATCATCAGTTAAAAATTCGCATGTGCACCAGCTACCCAACTACATACTCAGGTTGCAATCAAGTTATACAAAATAAGCCTTTTATCCAAAATTCCAGCAGAATTCTCTTTTCTTTTTGCCAAAAATAAATAAATATGAGATTTGCCTTAAAAAGGATGCACTGCTTGGGTAAAAACTCCTAATGCATATCTCCTAACCAGAATGTTAAAATTCTCAGGGAAGATTTATACACAGCTCTGCCCATAAAGGTGGAAAAAATCCGCTAATGTGATAAGAATAGAAAAATTACTGAAACATCTCATACCATAGAGCTAACTGATATTTTGTAATGGCTGGAAATAGCATGAAAGTTTCAGGAAGAGATGTTGAACTGCATGCTATCACAGTGAAACTATAGGAGGGAATTGATAGGACAAGGCGCCATGGTTTTAAACTCGAGTAGGGTAGGTTTAGGTTAGACATGAAGGAAAAATTCTTCGCGGTGAAGGTGGTGAGACACTGGGACAGGTTGCCCAGAGAGGTAGTGGAGGCCCCATCCCTGGAGATATTCAAGGTCAGGCTTGATGAAGCTCTGAGCAACCTGATCTAGTTAAAGGTATCCCCACTTACTACAGGGGGGTTGGACTAGATGGCCTTTAAAGGTCCTTTCCAACCTAATGCATTCTCTGATCCTATGATTACTGACACCACAGTTTGGATGCTACCATGTCCTTACACAAGGGCTTAACCTGTATAACTCATACAGCATTGTCTAATACATTATAGAATAAGACACTGTTGTTCGATGCAAGCATGTTTTTCCCCATAAGCATCCTGGAAAATGCTTAAGGGTAAATCTATGATCAGCATTTTCAGGCTTTGCTCCTACAGCAAAAGTTACACAGCATGCAATCTTGCCTTTCAGAGCTGTGAGGCATCGACACATCACATGAGAAGCAACTGCCAATAACTGACAGAAAAGTGGTACATATTATGCACCTGGCTGCAGCAACATGATGTTGTGTCAAAATCTGGGCACTCAACTTTATGCTTCTGGTCTTTCAAACACTAAATTAATATGTAGTTTTATCCCTTTCTGTATAAACGATGTATTTCAGGGTGTTTCTTCAGTGTCTTTACTCCATTTGGAATACAGGCATGAACAGAAGCCTAGGAAGCATCCAGACATTTTACTATCTGGGTTATAGCTCTCAGCTGGACTAACAAATAGCGCAGAACTCTATACATTTGAGAGGTGGCATCTGTATTACTTCAAATAAGCCAGATAATAAAGCACTGAACATTGCTAGGGAGAAGCCCGCTGAGGAAGATAAAACCAAACCATAAAGCAGCAGCTCCCGTGGTCTCTGAGGAGCTGCAGCACTGTGGGGAAAGGGAGGGAACCACCAGAGTGCTGTAACAGCCCAGAGGCAGAAGTCCTGCTCGATAGGGTAGGTGTCCATGACTGGGAACAGCTGAATTCACAGTAGGAGCAGTTTCTGCAGGGGGAAGCCCGTGCAAGCTTCCTTGCCCGCAGGACAACAGCAGGGAAAAAAGTAATTGGAGAAGATTACACGTTACTTGAACTGTCAGTCACAGAAGAACAGAACAGCCCTTATGAAGAAATCTGCATATGAAAACCCATGACAAGCCTCTGCTGTTAAGTCCTTCCAAACAAAAAAAGGATCACCTGGAGAGGTCAGTTGCATATTAGTGTTTAATCCAACAATCTTCCAGGCACATAGTGGTTCGGTTCCCAATCCAAAGGAGAAAGCATCTTACATTAAGTCTTTCCATTGAGTGTAATAGCAAGTACTTCTTGGAGCTGCAGTAATAGGCTGCAATACAGGTCTGAGTTGCTCAGGCTTTGTGCAATGCTTTGAAGAACACCACTGCTCTCTTCAGAGCAGTTTCCTAGAAATACAAGTGCTCCCTCTAAAATTCCTTTATTTTTCTTTCTTCCTGTTGATTATCTTGGCCAAAAACTTGTCCATGTATTTCAAAGCTCTAAACTATTAAACACTGTATTAATCACAAATCAGAAAGAAAACAAATTCACAAAGCCAAATATTCCAAATGTTTTCAACCTTCTAGAAATAGTTTTTCCGCTGATAACCTGTCAAGAATATCGAAAACCTCAATAATATTTTTCCCAAACTCCTTTTAAATTATATTCGCTCATAAGATCTTGATTTAGTTCAATCAACGTTCTCCAGTAGAAAACATTTTTATGAGAAAATTTTTCTCCTCAGCCTTGGGAAGCAAAGTCATTAACTCACTTGTTCAGTAAATGGAAATTTACACGGTCACTTGTAGCAAAACTGGGAATGGAATAATATCGACATCTTCTGTATAACAGAACAGAATGCCACCTGTTTATCCACATGGCCTTCTGCAATCACTGTGCCAAGTTTCACAGGCTTGGGGGTGCAGGTGACACCAGGCGACACCAGTACTTGATAGCACCTCCACCCCATCCAGCTATAGTCTGAAGTAGCCATTCCAAATCTTTCTAGTTTAGGGTTGAATCACTAGTTTTTGTAATTCTATAGCAAAATGTGAGCTGTTACATTTTCTTACTGGTCCACACTTGGGAAATTGTTTTCCTTTATTCTAACACCTCTAGCAGCAGAGGGGCATTTTGAGGCACTAACCACCTCCTATGTACGCTTCCAGTAGAACACTGTAGAAGTGCAATGTGCTGTTTTCATCTATCCCAGAAAAAACTGATTTAATTTACATAGTAAGACGACCAAACATATAACATTGGGGTTTTGATTATAGAAACACCATAGCATGCTGCAGAATGTAGATATTAGTAACCAATTGGTAATGAACAGTTAGTTATCATTTCTACTACATTAAACAATACTGTTAGCTTGAGAAATTCAAAAGATCTGGACTCAGTCCCGTCTCTCACCTCACCTTCTCAGATCTGCTGCTTCTTATGCCAGCTCCAAAATTTGTGTAGCTGCAGAGCAAGCCAAATCAAGTTTTTAACAAGGCAGAATACTTTCCTGCAATACTGGCAGCTGAATAAAGAGGAGCTAGTTAGTTCAGACTGTTTAACAGAGAAACAGTTGCCGCTTCAGCAAGGTAATATCCCAGCAAAAAGGACCAACGCAGATCTCAGTCACTCCAGGCCTACCACACATCAACTGTCTCAGATGTGATGCATGAGTTGTGCTGGGACCGAACGCGGGAGCCAGTGGGAAGGCACAGTAGCAGTGCCAGATCTGTCCCAGGTGGCTAAGCTTGATGCCTCCATATCTTCATTGCTGCACTGTCCCCAAAGAAGGTGCCCTAAAGTCAACTCTGGAAGGCCTGTACTCACATCTTCTCAATATAGTGGTGAATATATATTCACCACTATACAGCATATACATATGCTCTTTGTGTATATATATACACATACACACATATGCTCTTTCTCCATCATCAAAGAAGCATACACTGTTTATTCACTCTATGGTCACACACTGTTGCCTCTCACAGCAGGCATCTGGAGTTCAAAGACAAATTGACACTGAGTCCACTTTATGTGTATATCTAATTTTAACCATCATTTACTTACTGTGGCTTCTGCAAGGTGCTCAGTTATTAAAAATTCAAATCAAATGGTATCATTGGTACTTTAGAGAATATCATGCTGACATATCAGGTACACAAAGCAGTAATATACAGCTGCATTTATTACCTATAACCAGAAAAAGCCATCAAGAATGAAAAAAACTAACTATATTTAAAAATAATAAAAGCTACACATTTGCCTCTGCTCGCTGAATAAACTTGAATAGGCTGTGGCTTATGACCAATTTAGAATAATTTACCATCCAGATAGTCTACACTGGAACAATAAAAATCCCATTTGTTTAGATTTATTTTAACAGCAAGATAATCATAGACTAATCACATATGCATCTTTTTCCCTACTGCATAATATATGTTTTCATTTAGGCAAAATTATAAGAATTTTAAATTCACTGGCCTTAGAAGAATAGAAAGGTAAAACCAATTATTTTAATGAATAAAAAAAGCCTTTGGGTCATTGATAATTCAGAGCTCTAAGAGAGGAAAAGGAATAATATTATACCATGGATTACAATATTCAATACAAGAAAACAGTCTGGTTTATTTTTATCCTACTGACTTATCTCTGATTTGAAGATTCACCAGTATCATACTAGGCACCAGTGTAGTATCTGAAGTTCAGTGCTTCAAAAAAAACCCCAAACTGGCATAAGGAAGTTGGCAAAGCTCAAAAGAAGGAACCTGAGCAGCCAAACTCAAATTATCTTAGCTGTCATCAGACTAAATCTTGGATTTGTAAATATTAAATTAGAACATCTTTATCCAAGACTAGGTCTGAACATAAGTGGTTACATTTCAAGCCAATTTTCAGGATTAAGAAGATTTATTTTATGGGTGTTTTCTTCAATATCAGAACTTCATAGGTTGCTTTCCATATCTCCAATTGGGTCCCTCAGTAAATGGTGTGAGTCAAATGGCAACAAGTGCCTTCAGGGCAGGTGAGAGAACAGCAGGTACTGCGAGCGGCTCCTGGCCAACACTGCTCCAGAACAGCAGGCAGGAAGGGCCACCCCAGGGACTGGTTCTTGGTGGGGCAGAGTGGTGGGAAGGCAGAGTAGGAGACAGTGTCCATCTTTGATAAAATGTGAGGAAGCCTTGTACTGCAGGGAAGCCTCCTGCAGCAACCTCAATGGAAGTAAAACAGCTCTTTCAAAACAGCAGTGAGCAAGCAGGGTGTTTATTCGGAGTGACTGATACTTTCAAAGCTTTTGGTCAGGAATTATATCCCTCAGTAGAGTCCGGCAAGCCCGTCTGCAGCACCGGGAGAGAGGAGGGAGGTACAGACTCAGTAAAGCCCTGGTTCTCCTCAGCACAGCTGCCCACAACTCCTCTGGAAGAGAGATGCTGGCAGACCAGGAGCAGGGTGTGAATGCAGAGCTGGGGGGCACAGGGAGAAGCATCACTCCTGGCCCCTCACCAGGGCTGCAGAGTGCCCACAGGCTCCAGATGGAGAGGGCAATGGCACACGTGGACAAGCAGACCTGGTTACATCTCAAAGGTCTCTTTGCTCTGAACGCTGGTGGCATGCTGGAAATTGTGAGCACAGGGCACATTTCACTTTGGAGGCTTTCACTGCTCAAACACTTCTCTCTGATTTTCCAGGAACAGAACAATTCGATGATCATTTCTGCCCCTCAGCTCTCATGGGTGGCCAACATTATTCATAATTATTTCTTGACTTGCATGTTTGCAGAACAAATAACAGAAACCACAAGAAGTAATGAAACCTGATATGCAAGAGGACATGAAAATAATACACGTAATAGATACACATAAAATATAATGGTATCATTTTTTTTAATTAAACTTTGTGGGAAATGAATGAACTGTTCCTCTAACAGTATCTTGCAGCTCTGAGTGTAAAATCAGTTAAGTAGCTAAACAAGCACGCTGCTGGAATGGCTGCATCATGACAGACGGACTCGCCTGTGAAAACAATCCTAGGAAGAAGCTGATTTTTTTTTTTAATGTTACTATTCATCAGTGACTGAAGCATAATCAGCTGTGACCGGCTGAAAAACCTGCCTGCATGCAATTTAGGAATTCTGGTTAATTATGTAAAATTGCTCAATATTTAATACCTCAGCATTCAATGAATCAGCCATGAACTAAGTCCTTTGTAAATCACTGCCCACTCTGTCTGGAAGATGAGCCTATAGAAAATGAAAGACAGAAGTTAACTGAAATATTTAGGGTTTGGATGAACCCTACCATCAGACCAAAAAAAAAGAGAAAAGACTACTTTGGTCCTTTTCTGGAGACAAGAGTGGGAGACGCTTGAAAAATTTCCAAAGAGGAAAACAGCCGAGCTGACAGAAACAAAGGAATTTGGGGACAAGAGAGTGAGAAAAGGGAGGGAAATGCTTTCATCACTGATCTGACTGTGGGAGCACCTGAGGAAAGACAAACCAACTGCAGAGAAGAGGAAGAAAGGGACAATAACCAGCAGGAGATTTCAGTTGCAGAAGGGGACAGTGCCAGGCCAGAAGAGGATGGAGGGCTGTGGGTTCGTGCCTCCAGCAATGAAGGTGGGTTCATACCACCAGAAGGGACCTGTGCCACTCACCCCATTCGCCCCGGAGCCAAGTTCAACTCCCTAAAGTCTGCGCTGAGAAGAATCGCCACAGACCCTGAAGCAAACCAGAGAGCTCAGCTGCAACTAGACCAAGGGAAAATTATGGAATGGGCAGATGTAGCACCTGAAGGCTCAAACACAAAAGTGTGGTGAGTACCAGGGACCTCAGCTAGAATTACAAGGCCAGGGAGGATGGCCTTTGCCATCTCTCACCTCATTAGCAGGAACAAACGTTCCGTTACTAAACTAGAAGAATTTAATGTTCGATGCAATTAAAATTATCATTACTCAAGATCATTAACTGTTTTCTGCAGGATAGAAAACTCTGATTAAGCTCTATTTCTACACTATCATGTTATTTTTGATTGCATAAAGATGGTTTGAGGATACTGTCACTATAGAAACTGATGCTAAAGGAAATCCTTTCGTTCTGTTTTCCCACTAGAGAAAACAAAGAAAATGCTCTCTTTATTAGCTAGTGGAAATGGATGTAGTTACGTTTAAATATTTTCCTCCTGCTCCTCTTTAACCACTTTTGTATTTGACAATATTGCCTTCAAAAAAGTTTCCATTATCTTCACTTAAGATTGGGGTTTTCCTTTTTGCTCCTGCAAGCTGTTCGGCTTGTATGCGTGCGTGTGACTGTGCTTGTGTGTCACAAGTAACAAACACCATAAACAAAAACCAGTACAAATTCCTTGTAGGTTGAAGCTGATGGTTTTTTAACTCGTTGTTAAACAACATGCACTTTGGACTTGGGAATTCCCAAGATAATGTTCTTTCCGCAAAGCTTACGTTTGTCTTCATGCATAATACACAATGCAGTCAAGATAAGTAATGATTTAGGACCAGAATAAAACTGAGGAAATCACATCTTAAATTATGATATTACTACGCATAGTATAGTAATATCTAGATGCTCCAAGCTCCTTCACCCCTTTTGTGACTCCAATTGCAATGTAGTCTATACCTATGCATTTTAAATATATTACCGTCTTCTAATTTATTTTTTTTATTTAATTAGATAAGGACTTTGAAACAGTCCTGCAATTGGGATACATCATGCTACCTAAAATACAAGCATGGCCATCGTTCCTCCTTGCTGCCTCTCTTGTGAGGAAAGCCTGTCTGCTTTGGGAAGAAGGTGCTCTGAACCATTTCCATGCAAATCTGAGCATCTTGTTGGCTGCTCTTGACGCTGCAGCTCTCTCAGACCCAGTGTAGAAGGCAGTCAGGAAGAAGGTGTGAGGGCAGGCAGGGGTGCCAGGGAATCCTGCACTACAGCTAGCACTGACGGTCACAGCCAAAAGATAATGTGCTGCTGCTTCTTCAAGTGCCTCTAAGCTCTGTCCAACCAAGCAAGTGCTCCTGACTCGCTCTCCAGCAAAGCCAAACAGACCCTAACCCACCTGATCTCTGTATGCAGCATCTGAGTACCACAAACCGCATGATCACAGCCTCACTGAGAGTCAAAGTGCTTACCTCAACATTAGCTTGGGCCCAGGAACAACCAGCAGTCCTTGGGTCAAACACACCCAAAATGTAACTCTTGCTCTATGCACAGACCCTTCCACAACCTGCTCCATAACAGAGCATACAGATTCCATGTGGGCAATATTGATGAGCAAGGATTTTATTCCAAAAGCAATTGTCAAAGAAATGCTGCTTGAGAAAGCGTATTTGCCTTCTTTGGGAGACATGTGTGAATGAATGAATGAAAACTGACTGGAAGTGAGCATAATTTCAGTAACTCAGACTTCCAAAGATCAACCTCCCTACTTTTCATACCAACAGTGTAAACAAAAGACACTCAAAAAATGTAGAGCCACTCTAGCACTATGAAAACATCAACTGATGTCTATGGCACTAAGGAGGAGATAATGAGCAGCAGACAACTTGCTTCCTTCCAAAAGCTGGTCCTGGATGATTCTATCAAGATAGTTTAGAGTTGATCCATTTAATGCCACAGACTGGTATGATCAGTTTGACTTTGATTTCCAAAATGCTTAGGTCAATAAATGTCCCACAATCTTCCTGCAGTCTTCCTGGGACCATGTGCAGCAGTTGCAACTTAATAATGTTGGGTTTTTTTCTTTCTGCTGTTTTATGGGTTTCCTTTTCTTTATGTAAAATTTTCATGGTCATAGAGGACTGAGACAACAGAAGGAAGTAGCGTTGACCACTTGCTACCAAAGTGTGACTTACATCTGCACTAAGTGAAGCACTCAGAGCTGACCAGGAGAAAAGAAAGAAATTAGGTTGTAGAATCCTGCAGTTATAACACTGTATGTAATACAGCATGCTGTATTGCACTGTTTGATATATACAAGTATTTTAAGCATCTGCAGTGCTTTATGGTAGAGCTGAAACCATCTGTACAAGAAAGTAAATGGCCCACTGAGGTTAAATAGAAATCTGTGCTTTATTCACTACTAATATCCTGTCAATAACACATGTGGAATATGAAAATGCCAGTCTGAGAATTACAGAGCCTTCTTGCTCCAGGAGCAAATTAGTGAGGAATCACACCAATTTGGTCTTAATGGATATTTTTTTTAACAACATTTTGGAATAATTTTTAATAATGTTTTGAAGCTGAAAGTAATGATGCTTCACTGAAAATTTTGTTAAGGAAAATTTAATCTGCGATGTCACAGACAATTCTCTAAGCTCCTTGCGTGACCTTCGCCTATACTGCTCCCACTGAAGCTAAATGAATGTCTTGATCTTTGTATAGAATTTACACAGGTGGAAAAGGAAGGCAAAGTGAAGCTAAGTTGATAAAATGATGCATAATTATTTGCCCTGTTATTAACGATTCCAGAAGGCACAAGACATCAAGATACTAGCTACTCAGTCTATGCAGTTTGCCAGAGTTGATTTACTGTTGTAACTCCAGAATGAAAATATTTCCTGATTATAGGATGCTGAATTTTGAGTATTTTACCACTCTCAGACATCACTAGACTACTGTAAGCTGAATGTGCATGGAATGAATAAAGTATTGTATGCTGTAAAATAATAACAAATGTTCATAAATTAATGGGAACGGCACTCCTGAGGTTAATGGACTACTACCTGGGATTTGTTAATTGTATGCACCACAACTCCTACAGATCATTTGTTCTTGCACAAATGGATATGTTAACAAGCATTATACAGCTACCCAAGCCAACAACATTTTACTATGATTAGCACTTGTACCAAATAAAAAATCCCCACTAGCATAATACTAATGCTGCGCTTTTAAACAAAAGCTAAGGAAATCTGCAGGAAAACCATATTTGTTCCTAGGCAGTGCTATTTTCAATTACTTGTTTGTGCACACTGACATTTTATTTTTGAAAATTGTTTTAATAGAGCCCAAAGTAGCAATTTAAAACTGTAATGCACAAATCTAAATAGAGATGAAAATACCCCAAGGCGTTCACTGAGGAGGAGGCTTTTCAAAATCAAATGATACGCCTTTGGCAATCAGAACATCAACAGGTTGAACTCAATGAAAGAGGACAATGGCAAATGACGGGCAAGGGATGGCAGAGCTCCCTCCAACTGAAATTGAATTTGACTGAGGAGCGATGAGGTGATGTAGCTGGAAACACACTTCCATCATAATCAAAGATCGTAACAGGCAATCACATCAAGCCGTGGTGCTGCACTTGGAAGGCACAATTACAGGAATACCTGGAAGTGAAAGCAATGCGGTGTTCAGCGAAAGACTACACAGACAAAATGCAGATGCCGAGTTCAGAGCTGAAAAGCAGTGCTATTTTGCTGAACAGCAAGAATCTGACACAGAAGCTTCTAGGGTTAGAAACTCAAAACCTATGCTGGCTCTCAGATTGTGTCTTGTCAAATTCATTAGGAACTTGCACTTGGGAAATGGCTCAGCATCAAAAGAATGAGGAATGGTGATTGATTTAACTGTACCCATTCTTTTAAAATATATACAGCATCAAGAGAAAAAAAATATAAGAAAGAATTTCATATTTTTACACTTCTACCCCTTCCAAAATTGAGTATTTTTAGAAATATTCTGAAATAAAAATATCTATTCAGAGTAAAAATGTTTACATCAAAAGTTCTTTCAAATATGGCTTTGTACTACCAGCTTACTACTCGTTAACAAAGTTCAGAAGCTTATTTTGGTTCAGGATTTGAGTTAATTTTGTTCCTTCCTCAGACATAGCACACAAAAAACATCAGGAATAAGGCATGCCAAAAAGAAAATGGTCTCATGGAAAGCCAGCAGAAATCTTTCCATTTTTGTTTTTATTGACAGAAAGATTTTCTTTAGGCAAAGTGGTTTAATGTCTTCAACAAATGTCAGGTTTGTCAAAAACAGAGCCAGATTTTTCTCAGAGGAGTACAGCGGAAACACAAGAAGAGACAGGTATACAGGTAGCCATAGGGAAGTTTCTAGTTAGATGTTGGGACAACCATTAGAGTGCCAAGCACTGAAATAGTCTACAGAGAGGTTATTGAAGGTATTAAAAATGTGAGTGGACAAACTGCTTGAGCAACCTGATGTAAGATGTCTCTGCTGTGAGTGGCAGTTTGGACCAGGTGACCTCCACAGGCACTCTCCAGTCCATGTAATAATTCTACAATATAAAGTTGTCAGATACCAGCTAGACACAGCTATATCTGAAGCTGGCTTCAGAACAAAGGCATCAAACATTTTTTTCTTTAAAGCAAACAGCAGGAAAAAAGTTACATTTCTTCATAGCTTGGAACTTGTTTTCTAGTTTCCTTTGATACCAAATTCCGAATAAATTTACCATTTGTGATTACAACAGAAACATATAATTCCACAGAATGCTGTTCCTTCAAAATTCATTTAACTAGCTCTGCTGTTTTGATTGCCATTCCTTTGAAACAATAATTAATTTAATTTAAAAGCTATATTTTTTAACCAGTTATTTGTGGTTCTAATAAGAGATACCCTAAGATGCTTTGATTTTCAATAAAGATTAAGAAAATCACCACCAGAAGATCAGCTTCATTTATAGTGCTATTGTTTTGGATTCAGAAATCCTTTTTTTAAATAATTCTGGCTAAGCAGGCTATGAAACATTCCTCGTACCTTGCAGTATTATTTGCCTCTGCCGTGAAATGTATCATTTGGAGTTCTAATTGGAGAAATATCTACTTTGGTAGTTCTTGTTAGGACCACAAGTCAGAAAATTCAAGCAGGCAATATGAGATTTGACTGGCCTTCGGGCCCTAGGTGAGCATTTCCTCCAAGCATATCTGAACATTCAGGATTCTGTAATGTGAAGGAGTTATCAAGGTTTTGGGAATCAGATCCCTTTGCTTCTATCTCCAGTAAAGTCCCAAGAGCAGTATATATCTTTTTTAATAAGGAATTAAATGTCTCTTGTGCTGAAAGCTAGACATCTGCTTTCAACATCTCAAAAAAACCCCAACAAGTTACACAAAATATACATTTATGTCACTTATGCACAGAGAAGCATCTGTATTACATATCACAGGGACAATCACCTGCCCCAGAAGCAAATTAGTATGATTTTGAATCAGACTGTCCTCACCTCGGCCAAAACAGAATGTTCTCAGAGCAATTCCAGAAATCTCTAGAAAGCTGCAAATTAAAAATTATTGCATAAAAATGAGAAGTTCTTCGTAACCTAACGAACTCCAGAGCTGGGAAATCAAAATCAAAATCAAAATTCTGTCTGGCAGGAATAAAGTTAACCTGCAGCTAAAAGCTAAGTGGATGGTGTATCTCTAAACAAAATTAAAATGGTGCTTTGAGACTGTCGTAGGAAAAAAAAACCCCACAACCAAAACACCTGTAGATGCTTATATACAATAGGTATGGAAGGGAGGTAAACGTTCAAAATTCAACTTTTGAATTCTCAAGTACACATGCACAACTTGCTATGTGAAACCTGTATGGGCTGGCTGCGAATTTTGATAACATCAGGTTTAAACAGAAGTGCTGTATCCTAATAAAGAGACATAAGACCATGTCAATTAGAGGGCTGATTTCACCTTGTGATTGGATGAAAACTGGAAGCTGAAAACAGCAGCTGTAAGAAACCTGTATGGGCTGGCTGCGAATTTTGATAACATCAGGTTTAAACAGAAGTGCTGTATCCTAATAAAGAGACATAAGACCATGTCAATTAGAGGGCTGATTTCACCTTGTGATTGGATGAAAACTGGAAGCTGAAAACAGCAGCTGTAAGAATGGCTAAAAGATGATGGTACTCAGTGGAGGGAAGATCCTAGAAATCAGGGAAGTGCATGGAAACAAATGCCGAGGACCCCCAGGGACCTGGCAGCTGATGGCTGAGACAGCTCACGAACAGCTGAGGAGCTGCACAGCACAGCCTGACACAACTTTCTATCCCACCTTCCCTTGGGCAGCAACCATCTCCCTGCTGGGGAGGGAAGCTGAGCCTTGTTGAATACAAAACTGAGGGATGTGTAAGTGATTGCATGAGACAATCAAATATAATCTTGCTGGGTTGTTTTTTAATTCCATGTCACCCATGATAGAGACCAAAATAATAGAGAGCTAGCAATGCTGCCTGCCAAATGGAAACATCTCTCATACTCAGTCATCTTGTTCTTCACATCACAATACCCCTCAGGCTATGTAGCTATGCCTCAATGTAGTGACACAAAATACTCTATAGTCCACATGACAGCACATTGTGTCCAAAAAAATTGCCCACTTTCTGTAGCTGATCTTCATCTAACAGTGAGGATAGTTCCATTTATGAAAATCACAACCACAGCTAATTGGCTGTACACCTTTTTTGAGATACATCACTGGCATCAATTTAATAGTTTTCTTACAAAAGAAGTGGTGCTGCTTTAAGACATGCAGAAAAACAGCAATGCAAACCAAGAGTCAATAGGAAAAGTAAAGAAGAAATAGGGGAAGAAAAATACAAGTCTTCAGAGGAAGAATGGAAGATGGCATGTAGAATGTTTGTCCATCCATTTCTATAAATGCAAGTTAGTCAAATACATTTGTCCAACTATTAGCTTATCCAGAGATAAAGTAACCAATAAAAAGAGCACTTACAAAAGATGAAAAAGGGAAGGTGAAAGACAGCAACAAAATGTAATAAGACTAGCACACTGCAAAGAGAGAACCTAAAAGTATTTAGAAGTAATTGAACTTCTTTTATTTATTTACTTATTTATTTAATGGTTGGACTTGGTGATCTTAAAGGTCTTTTCCAACCTTGTGATTATGTGATCCTTGTCTCTGTACCAGACCTTCATGATTTTTTCAGGTTCTAAGTCCAAATAATTTTAATGTGCAGTGTACAGAGAAGGGCACTTACACATGCAAACACCATCTACCTATGTTAATGGCTGTGACTCAGGCTCAGGTCAGCATTCTTCTTTCCTTCTTTTTGTTTTTTCAATTTGTGGTGGAATTTAGCTGGCATATAAATGAATCCACTGGGGAGACAAGCTGAATGCTCAAGTTCACTTTTCTGATTGATTAGATCTGCTAGCCAAATAGATACATTGCAACTTCACTATTTACTTGCTTCAAAGAGGGCCTCCACTCCTGAAGGTATAGTTCTGGAAGTTGCCACTAAGTGTCACTGTTCACATAGTCTCAGAAGCCATATTAGCCTGCAGGTCAATGCTGGGCTTGGGGAAGACTCTATGGTTGGGTGGGTTTGGGTGTAGAAGCCTTTCATGTCATCATGGTCAGCTACTGACAACACTCCAAGCTGAGGCTGCTTCCCATGCCAGGTCACAGACAGCTCTGCTGGGACTCAATGGTGAGAGGGATCATAGGTATTGAAGGAAAGTACTAACACTGGCTACCAAGTGGTGAGCAAGAACATCAATAGGCATTGCAAGAAACCTGGGATGAGATACCTGAGGTTGGCTCAGGAGCAGCTCCTCACACCACCTCTCTGCTTTCACCAACTGTGAAACATTTCTAACCTGTTTCAGAGAAAAGTTCAGAGGTCAGCTGAAAACACCAGTCATCACCGTCCTGCTAAGTACCGGGACCCAACTGTGCATTTACTTGGATAAAAAATCCAGCAGCTTGCTGAGGCAAATAGGCTAACCTTTTCTTGGGAACAGGGTTCATGTGTGTAAGCAGGTTCTGTTCCAGGAGTTCAGTTAATTCCTAGAAAGCAGATATAAACTAGAAAAAAACATTGATCTTTTTTGACCCTCTAATTTCAGAACTGGTGTATGTGTGAACACATATCATGTTTGCAATGTACCAAACAGAGATACAAGCAACTTCTCAAATACAGAGTCACTCTAGCCATCTTTCCTCACGTACAAGCATAGCACTTGTGTCCAAATGGCCAATAATGATGGGATGGTGGAGAGGATAATACTACCTTTGATACAGACAATGAATGGTACGGAGACTTTATTTAGACCATTTTTCAAGATATCTTGGACTAACAGAACATGCTGAGCAGTGCTGGCTACTTACAAAGACCTGACGGCCATGAGCAAGTGAAAAAAAAAAAGAAAAAAAAAATCACTCAGACACAGCCACTGTTTTTATCACCTTTGTCTGATATAAGCACAATTTCTTCTAGATATAAGCACAACTTTCTTTAACATGAGCTGGGTTTTGATGGCATTAGGACTTTTCTGTTTAGATAATTCCACTATGAGTTTACTCAGATGAGTTACTTCTAATTAGTTCAGCCATAGCAGTTATTTGAAAAATACTTTATTCAATGTACATATAAATATATAAAAATCTATCTCACCCATCTTGTTCACATAGGATTGGCATTGAAGTCTTTCCTCTCTCAATACCTTTTGCTTTAACTCCATATTCCTTAACTCCAAGAATATTGACCATTCTTTCCATTTGTTTATAGTTGATGCCAGGACAACATATGTTACTGACAACTGATACATGAAAAAATGATCTCACTGGAGTAACCAATAATACTGGAGTAGCTTCAGTCTGAGATATCTCACTGTCTTTTCTTCTTTGCACGTTATTAATTTAATAAACCAGAAAGAAAATCTTGCCATTTCCACTGCCAGACAATCCATTTGTTCTGCAGAAGCTAGGTGTCAGTCAGCATCTCTGTATCAATATAGAAATATCTATAGGAACAGGAACCCTTTCAAACTCTTTCTGCTTCCTCATTTCTCACATTTTGACCTCCATACTGGTATTTATGAGAGCCTTACTTTTGGTAGACAGCAAAGTCCCATTTCATAGCATGAAACTAAGTAGTTCTGGGTCATTTTGTGCATCTCTTGCCAATAAAGCATAACACAACAATTCCCAAATATTACTTCAGCTGTTATGTAACATGTCACTTATGTCCGAAATACTCTCTAATCCCATAGGTTAATTGCTTTAGTTAGATGACACAGTTTGTGTGTCTAAATAAGCATGCCTTGGTAAGATTTCCCAGTATCTTATGCTCTGTTCAGACGGTCTTCTTCTCCAGGCTTATTCTTCTACCTCCCCTATGAAAAGAGGCTAAAGGAGTTGGGCTCGTTCAGCCTAGAGAAGAGAAGGCTGCGGGGGGACCACATTGCAGCCTTCCAGTACCTGAAGGCAGCATATAAACAGGAGGGGAATCAACTTTTTAAAAGGGTAGACAATGGCAAGAGAAGGGGGAATGGATTTAAGCTGAAGGAGGGAAGGGTTTGGTTAGATATTGGGGAAGTTTTTTACAGACAGAGTGGTACAGACTGCCCAGAGAGGTGGTGGATGCCCCGTCCCCAGAGATGTTCAAGGCCAGGTGGGATGGGGCCCTGGGTAACCTTGTGTAGATCCAGGCGTTGAGGTTGGTGGCCCTGCCTGTGGCAGGGGGGTTGGTGCTGTATGATCCTTGGGGTCCCTTCCAACTCAGACCATGATTCTATGATTCTTATTCTAGTTTAGGGCTCAGAGAAGATCAGCACAGCTGATGAGCCACATTCACGTAAAGGAAAAAATATGGAAAAAATTATAAAATGTGGTAGGAGAGTGGGATTTGAAGGAGTTTCTCTGGAGGAAGAACAAGACAAGGTACACCACAGACCTCCTGTATCTGGCAGTGAAAAAAGCCTCAACATCACTTGAGTGCCACAAAGAGGGCTGCTTAGATCTCTCACTTTAATAGCCTGTTAGTTTCAACTTTGCAAAAGTGTCTCAGTGAAAGTCCTCTGGGGGCTCTGACAGAAAAACAGTGACTCTGATATATGGATTTATATATTATTATTTACACATATACCTTTGGCCAAGTCTGGGACTAAGATTGGATTTAGCTGGAGCTAGGCACCTCTCTCAGGAGTTCAGAAAGCAAGGGAGTCCTTTCTGAACATTGTGACTCCAAGGGAGGGCCTCCTCTCAGCCATACATCAGAATCTTAGTCTTTACGTAACAGATCTCTGGGTAGATTTTTCTGGCCATGAATTTCAATGAGCCCAGTTGCTAGATGTCTTTGGACTATTTCCTCATCATCTCTTAGGTGCATTATTCCTCACATCTTATTGCAGTCCACTAGCCTTTAATCAAGTATTCGGGTATGTTCATTGCCTGGATGAACTGCAAGAACGCAATAGTCTCCTCACCCAGGAGCCATATCTGAAACCATCTTTGCACAGCACTTTCAATTAGCCTCTCCGGTTTATCAACTCCTCCCATTTCTTGCTTCCCAGTCTCTTGATAGCATCATTACCAAAGAGTATTTACATAAAATCTATTATTTGTTTATCTCTCTTGTATTAAAACACTTACAGAACTCATAACAAAATAATGAAAGTGGCTGAAGATAATTCCAGTTCACTCATTTAGTTAATAAAAAAAAGGAAGAAGAGATGACATAAGAGGATTTTTAAGAAACTTTTTTTTCACGTGTTCTGGTAAGCTTGCTGAGGATGATTGTAGGTATCTTTCCAGTCAGCTGCTCTTTTGATTTTTCTCTCACCTTTAAATGAGAACAGCAAATACGATGTTTTTCTTTGTTGTGTCCTGCTCCTGCACTCCTGGTGGTGAGCAGTTCTTTTCATCACTTGTCTCTGCTCTATAAGATGGCAAATTTCCTTTTTTGTGTGCGTGTGTGCTAATGTGTTTCTCTCTTACAAGGCTCTCTGGGCAAACAAACAATCAGTCCCCTGCAACTTCTGCCCTGCACCTTTCGATCTTTCACACCAGCATGAATTTGACAGGCAGAAATCTGACAAACAAAAACCATAGCCTGTGAAAGGAACACTGCAAAATACTCTGGCCTGTTGAACCTCTTGGCCTATTTCTTTACCACAGCCTTCATAATTATTATGGATCACAGAACACCAGAGGGCTTTCCAGAGGCCTCTAGGCAACACAATAAGAGTATAATTGAGCTTATGAGATGCAAGGTTAAAGAGATAAGAGCTTAACCTCCTCAGTAATGAACTGTAGAGAGGGGGGAAGAGGGGATATTTATTTATTATAGTGAATCCTATCCTAGCTCCTCCTCTCTTTCTCCAAGAACAACAGGTGCACCCCAAATGCCTTCAGATGCCTTCAGGCAAGCATCTCCTTGCTTGTAACACACTTAATAATTCAGATATGAGTAGCAGTGCAAAAGCCAACTTAGCAGCAAGACATATTGTCATGGTTTGACACTAGCCGGTAGCTGAGCACTGGGTAACCATTCGCTAACCCCTCCAGTCCCCAAGGGGATGGGAAGGAGAATGGAAAAAAAGTCTTGCAGGATGAGATAGCTTAATAGGATGGCAAAGGAAAATAATAGTAATAATAATAATAATAATAATAATAACAACAATTACAACAACAGTAATAATAGTGGTAATACAAGTGATGCACAAATTAAATTGCTTACTGCACACAAAAGGAAAATAAAACAATCAGTTGCCCAGTCTGTGTCTGAGCAGTGATCCCACCTCCCAGCAGCTTTCCCAGTTACATCTGAAGCATTACATGTCAGGGAACATCCCTCTGGCCAGCCTGGGACAGCTGTCCTGGCTGTGCTCTCCCAGCTCCTTGTGCATCTGGCAGGTCATGAGAAGCTGACAAGTCCTTGACTGAGTGTAGACACAGCAACTTCTCAGCTACAGCTAAAACCACCAGTGTGTTACCAACATTATCCTCATATTCAATCCAAAACACAGCACTATACTGGTTACTATAAAGAAAATACCAGCCAAAACCAAGACACAGATGATCAGGATATGGACTTTGGGTTCAAGAGTCAGTCTGAGCCCTCAGCTAACACAGACTCAAAAAAAATCTTCAATAATAAAAACTGGTATTTGAATTCTGGTTATAAATTCCTTTGTCTTCTATTACTTCAACATTAGGAACAAACTTCCTTTAGTTCAACAGAAACCAAGGAATAGAATAATCTTATTTTCCTATTTCTAAACTTGCAGACCCATGAGCAATTTCCAAGTTAGTCTAAGACTATGAAAAGCACTACACATGCGGATACTGCCCTAGGTAAAATACCAAATTGGACAATTGGAAAAACAGATTCAAAACCATACTGACAAAGTACTCTTGTCATTAGGAAATTCATACACTGTGGTGTCTCTCCCTTCCCCTCTCTTGGAGATTCCTACTTTAAATAAAAGTAAATTAAATACTCACTTGAACAATCTAAACTCATATAAAGTCCTACTGTAGCTTTCTCTCATACTTTCAGTACATCTAGACAGTCTTTTGCAGGCTATGACAGCACTCTCTCTTTGAACTCAATGCCAAGATTAACCAAAACACAGCAAGATAAGCTACATGTCTGCAGGTTCTGATGCAAAACCCACTTGTAACTGGCTGGTATAGAGTACATACAGTCCTCTCTTGAATCCACCTGTAAAATCGCCTATAGGCAAAATGAAAGTAGGACAATTTAGAACAAAAGATTTAGAGGCACTTCAGAACACATGGTTGCTGAGCTTCAGACACTTGCCTAAGACACCTACCTCTTTCTCTGAATGAACTCAACACTTTGCATGTGTGAACCTATGATGCATTTCTTGAACTTTAATTTTCAAATACCTTATGTTTCAATCTGAATCATTTGACTGTATCATGCTTGGAAGTGCACTTACAAGACAGCTGATACATAATGTAAGTTATGGTCTTTTTCCTTGGGAGTATGCAGAGACCTATGCTGAGCTCAGCTAGTCCCTCACATCACCATCAACAAAGCTCCTGGGAAATATTCTCATCCTTACTACTCTCCCTCCTGTGGGGCATATGAATATCAAAGGACACTGCCTGCTTCTGAAATCCAAGATGGGAAATTCTGTGAGCAGCAATGTGCCAAGATCCCACGTCATCTTCCACAGACTTCTATATGAGGGCAATGCCAACAAAGAGCAAACTGCTGTTAGCTTTCAAAGCGCTTATGGGCTCACTGATAGAAATAAGGTAGGAAAAAGATCGTATTTGCCTTTTGAAAACCTGATTTGAGTAGCTGAACCTATGAAAAATATTCCATTACCATCTAATGCTATTGGCAGGCAGGGCACAACTTCAACTTCCAGAGTTCATGAAAAACTTCAGAAGCAAAGCTAGGAATTTAGATCACTTGTAAGGATGGACAAGGTAGAGAGAACACTATTGGTGGGATAGTTCAATTATAGAAATGTGGCTGGCATTTATGATTATAAGACAGTCTGGCTTGAGCTTTGAGATCTGGCCACTCACTATGAGCATGTCAAAGAGCTTCAGGGAGCTAAAAAGATTATGTGAACAAAGCTCAAGTCTCCTTCTGTTCTAGGCCATTGATAAAAGACTACATTGGTTATTATATCACTGACCTTGAGCAACCTCATGTTCTCTAAAATGAGGCCAAGAAGCTCAGCACTGATTTAACTATGAATGCCTAATGGAAAGATTTCATATCTGCCATCCCAAACCTAGGCGACCTCTGTGTAAAGGTCAGTTCTTGGTTCTCTTAACCCCTTTCCTTTGTATTTCTTCCCTAAGCAATTTAGGCAGCCTCTCCCACCACCACCCCTCAGCTTGAGCTACCTCTTCCCATGCATCACATAAGGTGCCCAGACATACAGCTCAGAGTTTAGAATTACAGCAGGCAGCAAGGTGTGAGGGCTTTCACTGCCACATGGGACAGCAGCTTTGTCACTGGGGTATGGCTCCCAAGGACTGTGGTATAACACATGATAATTTAATGCTTTCTTTTTTACACAAATGATAAAATCATATTTTAAAAAAGCAAACCACCGCAAAACCCTTCTGCACCTTTGCTGCCCCTCCAATCAGATATTGTAAGAAAAGAAAATCTTATTAAATGGAAAAGCAAACACTTGCCATTTGCTTAGCAAACAGATTTATTTTCATTAAATATACCAAAGAACAAGATAAGCAAAATGTCTATCCAGCTTCTAGACTGCTCTCTTATCTTTGAAGAGTTTCAGAGCATGCCTATACCCAGCTTTGTCTTCAGGCAGATTACAGAACAATATACTACCTGAAGTAGTGTGTATGTAGACATTTTAACTTGTGCAAGTTAATTAAACGCACACACCCCCGGTTGTAGATTAAGCTGTGTATAGTAGGTCAGAGTTGCAGTCTGAAATGCTATTACATAGTGAGAAGAGACCCCTCTCAAAATGATTGAAAATCTCTCCGGTCAGTTCCCTACGCTCTGTCAGTAGACACCTCTGATTTACAGACAAGTCAGACCTGCAAACCATTGCTGCTAGAAAAAAAAAACCCAAAACTAGAAAACCTGTAGAAAATTATTTCAGTAGTTACTAATGCAAAACAAGTCCAACTGCAAGTGTTATAATTAAGCGTGACGACGGATAATGGTACAACAAGCTTTGTTTCTAAAGCCTGACTCCATCTGGTTTCCTCAGGCAGAAACTGAAGAGCGGAAGTCATGGCTTTCCCCCAGCGCACACGCCCGTTGCCTCTGCTGTTTGTCCTGATAAACGGCATGGCTTGCTTCAGCATAGCACCAGTAAGCATTCCTTTTTAATTATCACTGGGATTGACAGAAATATGTCCACTGCATACAGAAAGCATGCGAACTAATTTGCAAAACAAAGCTTGCTGAAGCATATGGGACTTACTTGGGATTATTGCTATTTTTGAGGAAAAAACAGAGATTTGGATGTTTGCTGCTCATGAAGAATTGACACCCTTATTTCTTATTCTCCCAATTTCCAAATAGCCATACCCAATTTATCGTCAGGGGTTTGAACTACTGCAAATTTACCCCCCAGCAATTCTGTGGTACTGCTGACACAGCAGTAAATACAGCAGCAGAAGATACAGCAGAAGGCAACTGCAGCAATTTACACACATCTTACTAATGTTAACGAATACAGGCACATCAGACGTTTTAACGAGAGGTAGCCATACTGCAGAGCAAGCAGGAATGTGGTGCATAGAAACCAAAGTGGCCCCAGAGAAGGGTTCAGCAGCGATTATTATTAGCTCTGAAAAAAGTGAGATCTCATCTCTTCTAGATTCAGACACAGCCCTTCAGAATCACAGCCACATCTCCCTCACTAACTTTAGATACAGGGTTTCAAGAATTTTAAATCCTGGTTTCTCACTTATTCTTGTGGTTTGAGGCTTTCATCACAGTGAACACCAACTAATGAACCCATCATTTTGATGAAAATAGTGATCATCCACATCTCCAGCCTACTAGGGGACTATACTGTCTAGCGCCTGTTGAGCTTTCTAGTTGCATGATTTTTATGTGGGGTTTTTTCCCCCTAACTTTAAGTTTGTCTTTTTTCTCTCTCTCCTTTACCTGTGAGGCTTGTCCTTTTCCTTATCTTTGAATTTAAGCCTGACCTTTCCTATTCTGTCACAATGTTAGATGAGTTCTTTGTCTTTATTTTGTTAGATTTTCTTCCCAGGGCTTTTCACATTTTGCAGCTCAAGGTTTCTCTGAACAAATGAATGCCTTGTCTTTAATAGACCATTCCTTTATCTGCATCATTAAAATTGGTAATGGCAGCTTTATAGTTCTGGGTTGGTTTTTTTAGTTTGAGTGAAGGCTAGCCGTGGGGAAAAGAAATTCACTCTTTCAGCAAGCTCTTCATTCACCCCACAGGCACCTTGTCCCAGCTTAGTTTTAACAGATGTCAAAGTACTAGGAAAGAGCCCAACAGCTAGGGAAACACAAGATAAAAGATCAGATAAGACTTTCAAGGTAAGCTACATGTGAATGTTGGAACATTTTAACTGAAAGGTTAAATGAAATAATAAATGCTATGACAAGAGATTAAAAAAAACCCCTATAGACTCAAAAAATGCTATGCATTATGTAAATGTGACTTGTCAAATCCCAATGCAAATAGTGTTATCCCAGCCGTTAAAAAATCAGCTGGGTTTACAGGCTGGCTGGCTAGTAGTGAAACTTGTTAAACCTAGATTACCTCACTCAAAACAGTGATTCAGAGTCATGCTTTTCATTCCTTGCTTATTTTTAGTAGTGTCAATACTAATACCTTGCACTGACTCACAGCAGCTTGCTGGAGCCACTGGATTGTCCAAGCTCTCTGAAAATGAGATCAGCTTCTTGTACTGTCTTGAGATATTGGGTCTCTATAAAGCCGCCGCAGCTGTGAAACTCTCAAAGACTCCTTCATTTTCTTCTTGTGCACATGATCATATTTGTAGTGCTCTTTGTTGGGTCTTTTTTTTAACAGTGTGATCATCTACTTTTGTCTAGTGATAAAATGAGTAGCGATGAAATGTAAAGAGCAGTGTTGCTATTACCACAGAGAAGATGATGAAGGGAAATAAAAAGGCATAGAGAGCCAAAGTTTAGCGTGCCATGAGAACTGTGGAAACTGCTTCCCAAGCAGCTGAATTTCAGCATTTCACAGAAAATCTGGACAGTTGAAAAGCTTTTGGAGTATGGTATTATTTTGCCTACTGTAGAGTACTGGTTAACATGTTATGACAAAGGAAATCAGTAACAACAGTATACTTGATGCGCTGCTGAAAGAGGAAATGAATTAAGTTTATTCTAAGGAAAATTATCCAAAACAACATTATTATTCCTAAATCAGTCAGTTTATTAGGAGAAAGAGCTTTTCATATTCTAATAAGTAAATCCTCATGGATCTTTTTTATGAATTCTTTATACAAAAAGCAACTGAAAAAATATTTTATGCACTTGCGCACATCTGTGAACGCACACACAGAGTTTCTTCTACTTGCTTCCTATCACAAACTGTTGAGAAGTTGCAGACACGTGATGGGAAAAAACCAAGAGTCATTCCAAAACCAGATGAGCTACAACCATTAGCCTCAGGAACCTGCAATCTGAAGACTAACTTATCAAATATTCTGAAGCAAACTTGCCCAAATGACCACACTTCAGGCCAGATCATTGCTTCCATGGTGGTGAGTTATCAGCGCAGTGAATGGGTACCCCAGTACCAATTTCTCCGGAAGTGCATTTTTCAGGTTATATGGTTTTGCACCACAGCATTTTCCAAGATAAGCATCAGAAGGTGCTCACAACCAACAAAACCAGTATCCTCAAGAGTAACTGCTAGTGCTTTGCATGCAGTTCTCCTGAAACATCTTTTTAGTCCACAGTGCTTGGTAGAGGTTTGAAAATGATGTTTCTTAACAAACAGACATATAATGTACTGTACTCCTGGTTTCTGTGAGTGAGAGATCATTTGGGGAGAGGTACATAAGACCTTTTCATAATGGAAGTCCAGCCCTAGCCCAGGATCAGACTTTGCATAATTTGATCACTGCAACTGACGGAAGGTAATCATAAAATGGAGGAGGAAAAGTATTAGTTACCTGCAGAGGTAACTTCAGCTACTCTAGTATATTTAAGCATCATATCTAGGAACATATAAGAAACCTTGGATGTTAGGCAGTCTTGACTAGCCACAAGAGGTAGCTGCATTTTAGCATGACAGCAGGACTAAGTCTGGAGTTATCCATGGATATCGCCCATCTGCTGTGTTATCAGTATTTCATATGAGAACTTTCCTAACCATCTGGGGAAATGGTTTTTAGTTGGCAATGGACACATCTCCTTTGCTGCTGGCAAAAAGTTAACAAGTTTGTTCTTGGCAGAGAGATTACTGCAACATTCCTGACGAAGACATAAAAAGGTATATTCAGTAGAGGCTAAAAGCAGTTCTTGATCTGCCTGACCATTTATGGAGCCATATTCCCAATCCTAGTCTGGAATATCAAAAAGGGATTATTTTAATTTTTTTTTTTTTAAATTGAGCTGGGTCTGATCACACAAATTAAGTCAGAGTGAATTACTACATATCAGACAAAATAATTTCGGGGGTGAGTTAATTCCAGGACAAGAATGAATACTAATGGAGCTTACATTCTGTAACCCTCCAGAGCTTTTTTGTGGTGGCAGATGAGTCCCTTTGTTAGCCAACTGGACAGCCTAAATATCATGGCAGAGCACGTATTCAGGAACATGTACTGATTCAGTGTTCCACTCGTGTCTGGAGCTACAAGTTTCAGAGCAATTTCTGAAATTTCCCTAACAGTTCACACTGGACATAATACAGTTGCACAAGAAGATGAGATCTGGTTACGTACATTCATGGCTTCCAATTTTTTTTGGAAGGAAACCCAGGTATGTGCCAGAATTACAGCAATGGTAAGCCTCTGTAGGTCTCCCACTTGACTTGAGAGAAGAGGTCTTGTACGGAGTATACATTCCCTACAACATAAGTACAGCTCCTGAGGATTCGAATCATAGAATCATAGAATGTGCAAGGTTGGAAGGGACCTTAAAGGTCATCAAGTCCAGCTTCCCTGCAGTAAGCAGGGACACCTTTAACTAGATCAGGTTACTCAGTGCTTCATCAAGCCTGGCCTTGAATATCTCCGGGGATGGGGCCTCCAACACCACTCTGGGCTGCCTGATCTACCACATCATATTGAAGAACTTTTTCCTAATATCCAACCTCAATCTCCCCTTTTCCAGTTTAAAACCATTACCCCTGGTCCTACAGCTACATGCTCCTGCAAACAGTTCTTCCCCAACTTTCTTATAGGCACCTTTCAGGTACTGGAAGGCTGCTATAAGGTCCCCCTTGAGCTTTCTCTTCTCCAAGCTGAACCAGCACAACTCTTTCAGTCTGTCTTCCATAGGAGAGGTGCTCCAGCCCTTTGATCATTTTTGTGGCCCTTCTTTAGACACACTCCAACAGGTCCATGTCCTTCTTGTGTTGAGGGCTCCAAAGCTGGACACAGTACTCCAGGTGAGGTCTCACCAGAGCAGAGTAGAGGGGCAGAATCACTTCTCTAGATTTGCTGGCTACACTTTTTGCAATGCAGCCCAGGATGCATTTGGCCTTCTGGGCTGCAGATGCATATTGGTGGCTCATGTCCAGCCTCTCATCCATGAATACTTCCAAGTCCTTTTCCTCAGGGCTGCTTTCCAGCACATCATCTCCTAACCTGTATGGATAACGGGAGCTGTCCTGACCCCGGTGCAGAACTCAGCACTTGGGTTTGTTAAACCTCATGAGGTTCACCTGGGCCCACATCTCCAGTCTGTTCATGTACCTCTGGATGGCATCCTGTCCCTCCAGCACATTAACCTCACCACTCGGCTTGGTGTCATCAGCAAATTTGCTGAGGATGCACTCAATCTCACTGTCAAGATCATTAATAAAGATATTAAGCAGCACCAGTCCCAGCACAGAACCCTGTGGAACACCGCTTGTCACCGTCTTCCATCTGGACTTTGAGCCATTGATCACCATTAGGCAGAAGGCGTCTTCTGAGTGTTATGACACAGCTAATGAGATATTCTCTTTTGACATAAAAGTCAGCAGGTGAGAGGAGGTGTGGCTAGGACTTCTTGGAATAAGCAGCTGCTCTTTGGTGTTAGACTTTTTGGGAAGTGAAGCAGGGGATCTTCTCAGGTGCTGTATTGTACCAGAGGTGAAGGTCTGCTAAGATAAGGTCGTTTCTGTTGAGACTTTAATTCTTTCCAGAACAGGTAAATCTCCTCTACTGTCAACCTGTCTTCACTTATTTGACCTCAGGAAGACATATTTTCCAAATAATACAACTTTCGCCTTTTGTTCCCCCTCAGATTTTCCAGGCATCAGGGAGTTGATCAAATTTCTGTCCTGGAGACTTAGGCAAAGAAGGGAAAAGTAACAAGTAATAGCTGGGTTTTGCCTGTTTTTAGGGCAGAAAAAATATTTCAGATGAATTTTGAGTTGTCATAAATGTAAGTTTTCTCCCCGAACTGGTAATATGCACAAATGGCATGGTCAGGTTTACTTCTCCACAGAGAGCTGCTGCAGAGAGTGATGGCATGTTACATCTTAAAGACACTACAAGAGTGGCTGAGTAAGGAAAGTAAGTGAATTGTACAGAGTGTTAATGATAGGGCTTTACTTTGCATCTCATGTTGTGATCTTCAGGAAAAACAAGGGCAGAGTTAGAAACAGTATGTCTGGGAGGAAAAACGTTAAGAACTGCACATACATTTAATGGCTGTCTTTCCTTTGGATGATGTGTCACTGATCCCTGTGACCAAACGACCGAGGAGGCATCCACTTAGGAAACCAAAGGAAAGCACAACAGGAGGTGAATTAATATTATTCACCAGAATGGTTCCCCCACCCTGTGAGCAGCTGAAGGATTAAAGGACAAACTTAAACAAAGTAACAAAACAGCTTTGCCTAGTACCATTGATCCAAAAGAGAGCACTCACTCTATCTTAAAATCTATTTTGTGTCTCCTGCAGAAAGTCTGCTGTGAAAGAAATGGAGTTTTATAATAATTATTTGGAGCCTTAGGGGTTCAGAGCATCCTCTGGTTCACATTACTGCTGCCTTACTACCTGAATGCATTTTCATGTGTATCCTATTCAGTTTATTTACTGTTTGAATGCTATTTTTGGCAACAGGAAGAAAAGTCTGGGTAGAACGCTGTAAATCTCTCTCTTCATAAGGAATGATGAAAATCCTTCAAAATATATTTCAGACTGCATTATAAACTGTATCTGATAATGTGAAAGCTCTATCTCCTAGCAGTGCATTGGAAAAATTAGTTTTAAGCTCTACTTGGTCATCACAGGCTTTAATATGTGGGTTTTATTTTTTAAATTGGACATGTCAAAAGAGAAGTGACAGGTAGTGCAAGGCTGCCCCTGAGATGTGAGGTACAAGAGAAGCTTTTTGCAGCAGGAAATCAAAGAAACAACAGCTGGAAGGAGGAAGCAGTACAGGAATCTTTCAAGAGTAGCAGCAAGGCTGTTTAGCAGTGTCAGGTAGGAAAGAGGGAAGATTCCTCTTACCGAGCCATTTGATCATGGGCACAGTCAGTAAAACAGGCAGTAGGTAATGTTCAAACACTATGGTGGCATTTCGTAGACACTTATGAAAACATTCGATATCAGTTCTGTGTGATAAAACAATTTATGGTATCTAAAAGTTTTGGACTGGGTGTAGATGTTTATTTAAAGAAATCTGGGGTTTCTTTTGTTGAAAAGAGTGCTACTTGTCACTGATATCCTGGCTACTACTGAAGTAGTACTAGTGGCTCCACTAAGGACTTAGCACTGACCTCAAATACATCCCTGTAGTGATGGTTAAGCTCAAAGGCTTCCTGATCCTTTTGCTTCAGAGCTCAGCAAACACGAGCAAGATCAGTTCCCCAGACCCAGGCAGGGGCACAGGGCACTCTACACTCCTGCAAGTGCAGTAATGCAACCCACAAGAGGATGTTCTTAACCAGAACTGTGAAAGGACTCAATTGTAGTCATCTATCAGCCTTTAAAATGGGGTGCTGGAGGACATCTAGTCAATAAGAATCCAAAGAGCTTCAATGGACTTTTATACTAAAGGTGTGACAAGCAGTCTACAGTAGTGGCTGGGTAATCTCAGATCTAGGAAGCTCTATATTGACCTACAATTTTTTAGAGAAGGTATCTGTTACCTCTGCTAATTTCAGCATTTAATATACCCTTAACCTCAGTCTTGTGTGCAAAGTCATTTCCATATAGAAGTTCTTTGCAAATTTAATGTGGGATAACCATCCTTGTAACTTAATACAAAAGCAGTCTAAAAACTTCTCATTAAGTCTGAATGGGGTGAAAATATCTCAGGAACTAGAGGATACTGCAGATATCCTCTAATTATATTGATTTTCTAATGGAACCACTAACAAGATGGAATATGGCCTCCTAGAAAATCATGACTTTTTTGGGGAAACAATTAAAGTGAGAATTTAGTGTGGAGTGAATTAAAGCAAATTTACTAGTCCATTGTGGGTATGGAATTTCTTATATTTTCCTTGAGATGTGAATTATGCAAAATGTTAAACATCCTGAATTATGCACAGAATAGTGTAGAGGCGTTGCAAGTACTTGCTGTTAGCTCTGTAGAGACAACCAGGCCCTGGGTAAAGCACACAGCCCCTGAAAAGGATCACCTTTAGTCTATTTTCTCCATACACTTTAACACAACAAAGCATTTTTTAAGTAGAAATGCTTGCAGGAAGCAAGCTGTCTACAGTAATGGAAGTAATATTCAATCTCTACGTTACATTTCTTCTATTTTGTGTTGTCTTCTGGATACCTTCTGTAGTCACTTGAACCTCATGTGTTGTATGCCAGGGGAGGAGGCTGGGAGGAACATATGACATTCACCTCCTGTTTCTACTACACAGGATTATGAAAAATAGCATAAATGTAGACATGACAATGCATAAAGTAGTTTCAGTGAGTAGACTGCTGAGCTTCACTTCTGCACGAGGAAGTGAAGTATTGGTGAGGAAAACATTGATTGTCCCAGTAGAGTAAAATTCAGTACAGTTTGGCTCCAACATACGTGCTCCACTAAGTTGAGTGCAAAGGTTACATCTGCAGTCACTGGTGTTCATCATACAAAGCAGCTATGGATCTATGCATGTAAGTCAATATTAGTGGAAGGGCATAATAAAAGGTTCAAGATCTTGAAAATGGTGTAACTGGGCAGCTTAAAGATTTTGATGCAGAGGCTGCCTTGAATTTCTATAAGCCAAAGAGCTCGTTATTGGTTCTTGACTGAGATTAGGGTTTGGCAGTAATCGAGCAATATTGTGGCCCCTGGATGAATAAATTTAGCTCTAAAAACCAGAAGCTGTTCCCTCTGCAACAAGTCTGGCAAGACAGCTTTTCATCCACTCCCACCAGGTGTTCCAGGTTGCAGCTTCTCTGAGGAGGAGAAAGGAGGCCTTGGCTTTCCTGCCTCATTTCCTGGCAGAGTAAAGATTGGCACATGTAAGAGACATCTGGGTGTCCTGTGTGTTCAATCACCAAAGATTTAAAACAGCATTTTGTCTTAGGTAGGGACAACATCAGAAAAAAGTGGTCAGACCAAACGGGTACATTTCAAGAAATGTAAGTAATGGAATGCAAAACAGTCACACTTTTAGAGAGTGAGAGTAACTGACGCTGCTGAGGAACAGATAAACAGCCAAATGTCCTGCTTTGAAAAACATAAAGTCAGGACATACAGTCACAGTTGTTTGGCACATGGATTAAGCTCTAAGTGTGTCCACTACATTTAATAACACTATTTGGGGTTATAATTGTAACTCCACTATCAAGAAGGACAGTATATATGCAAAAGCACTGATCTCTTCTTGCAGATGTTCCAGCAATTATGAGATCACTTTGGTGAATCACTGCACAGCTTTAGTCCTAGGCATTTACATGATTTAACTATTGACCATAATCATCAACCTGGAATGTATGCTTAATATTTTTTTTAATTGTTCATCAGGTATGAAAATGCATCTGTGTCCACAAACTTGACCACCAGAAAAGGTTCAAAACCAGAGTACCCGTACTATTACTTTTAAGATCAAGCTTTATAGATTTATGAAATGGATTAAGCTACGTGGCTGGATACCAGAAGATGCTTCTACTTCTAAGTTAATCAAGATAACATATATGTCTATAAAAAGCAAGGGAAAAAAAACCCCAACTGATGAGCTTTAAATAAGCAAAGTTCACCTACACTGCTATCAATGGTAACTTTGTACCATATTATTTTTTCAGTCAGAATCAGTCCCGATTGTAAAGATGCCAAGAAATCAACTGACTTACCTAAATTAATTTTGAGAAAAAGGTCTTGGAAAGAAAGTTGCCAGCTAGCTTGGTCAGTTCACCTTCTGCGTCAGCATAGAATGCAACTGAATGTAAAGATTTCACTTCTTATGGGCAAATGTTCTACAGCTGCACAGAATTATTTTTTTCATTTTCATTTACAGGACAGACCCACCCCTGTTTGTAAATTGATTCATATATTTCAAAGTAGATACATTTATATTTAAAATTGAGGCATTTCTATGGAGCTTTTCTTTCATTTTCCACAGCCATAGCTTAAGAATAAGCTAAAATTGCAACTAAGAGTACATAAAAAATACATATTATTTTATACCATATTATAATTTAAAAGATATATTTTAAAGTAGACTATGCAAATATATGAGAGAAAATCCACAAAATGCATATCAATTATCAAACAGACTCTTCACAGATGGGATTTTTTGCTCTTCAAAGAATACAAAAAATAAAAATAAATCCTCTATTTTAAATAGCTGAAGCTGTATGGGAAAATTAATAAAATTATAAAGCATAATCACTAAGTACACTGTATTCCAAACCACACAGTATGAAGTCTGACAGGAGCCTTAGGGATCTGAAGGCTGAAAAGAAAGCAGGACTCCCCCTTAGAAAGAAGGCAATAATGTAATAACAAAATGACCATTCTCAGAACTCTCCAGGATGACCCAGAAGAGATTTAACAGGAAGCCACATCACTTTTCTTGCCATTCACTCTGCCTGGTATGCCACATCTTCCAGGTCAGGTGACAAGCCAGCCACTGTACCACTGTGCAGGCATCGTGCAAGTCACATCCTGGCTACATCCAACCCCTGAGAAAGTGTAGATTTGTTTCTTAGCCATTTGAAACTAGCAGTTTCCTGGGAGTGCTCAAACACGTACAGATCAGAGAAAGCATTAAGTGACTATGAAGGCTTATACAAAACTTCACATTAGTATCCAGGCAAAATTATTCATATTGCTAACTTCAAAGCTCTTGATGTGTTTAGGAGTCACTGAGTTACAAAACAAACTAAAACTATATGACTTAGCTGAGCAATCCCAGCATGAATAACAAATCAAGAACAGTCACAGAAAAATAGCTTGTGAGTAATCTGTAGGGTGAAAAGGCTCATATAATACTCTATATTGAAAAATTCAAAATAATCAACAACTCCATGAAAAAAACAATGCCTAACAGTAGACTATTCACAAAAAAGAAAATAACATTAGCTTCAATATTGTGTTTGCAGTGCCTAGCTTGTCTTCTGCTAGTATGAGGTAGAGCTGCAGCAGTGTCAACGCTGCTACTGCAACTGGAACCCTGGCATGCTCTCTGGGGAAAGTAGCTTGATCAGTGCATCTGCACAATTGTTTAATCTTAAAAGCTCTTAAAACATTTAGAAATCACTTTTTGATATTCACAATCTGGAGAAAATATTTTTCTAGGAAGAACTTAATTCAGTGCAATTTAAAGAACTCACTGAAACAAACTTTTGCTCAGTGCACCAAAGAAATACATTCTGAAATTACTCTAAACACACAGTGGTTACAAAGAACATGATATAGTATATGGGTATGCTTTGGAAAATCTGATGAAAATAATTGGAGTCAGTGACTGTACTTTCGTGGAACAACAACGTATGGGATGAGAAAACGGTCTCCACAATTTTTAATTTCCTGACACAATCTTCCAAATGTGAGATCAAATTATTTTCACAGAATAATAGAATGCTTTGGGTTGGAAGGGACCTCAAAGATGATCTAGTTCCAACCCTCCTGTCATGGGCAAGGTCACCCTCCACTAGACCAGGCTGCCCAAAGCCCCATCCAACCTGGCCTTGAACACTGTTAGGGAGGAGGCAGCCACAGCTTCTCTGGGCAACCTGGGCGAGGGCCTCACTGCTCTCATAGTAAAGAATTTCTTCCTAACATGTAATCTAAACTTACTTTTTTTCAGCTTGAAGCCATTACCTCTTGTCCTATCAGTACACTCTCTGGTGAACAGTCCCTCTCCCACTTTCTTGTAGGACACCTTTAAGTATGGGTAGGCCATAATTAGGTATCCAGAGAGCCTTCTCTTCTCCAGGCTGAACAAGCCCAACTATCACAGCCTGTCTTCATAGGAGATGTGGTCCTGCCTGCCAATGGTCTTCATGTTCCTCCTCTCGATAAGCATCAAAGAACTGAAATTGGAACATGGCAAGTTATCATCAGATACAAATAAAAGATTTTTGTCCTTGAGGGTGGTCAAATATTGGGAAAGGGGCCCAGAGGGTTACGGAACTACCATCTCTGGAGGTGTTAAAAGACCTGACTGGAGAAGGTCCTGAGCAGCCTGATCTGATTTGCCTGCTTTGAGCATGGAGTTGGACTAGATGACTTCTGGAGCTCCCTTCCAAGCTAAATTATTCTATGATTTTGTGTTTTAAAGTATACAGACATACTGTACTGATATATAAAACAAAAGCTAAACATGAGCATAGAGAAACTACTCAAAAGATCAAATAATGAATCTCATGTTTGGGAGCAGGGAGGAGGGAAAAGAAGAGAGCAGACAGCACTTTACTATTTGAAGTTATTTACTATGCCATGAATACATTCAGGTGGCAATTAACATTTTCAGAGATAATATAAAAATCATGAAAACAAGTAAAAATTAACAAGAACTTTAACAGGAAAAAGGTGTGGGCTCTCTAAATATAGGCATTTTAATGGCTTATTGCTTTTGGACATATGTTCTCCCACAAAGACTGTCAACAAGGGTTTTAATGGAACCTGAGAAATCTGCATTCTAAATGTGTGGTTCATCTCAGTTTGCCCCATGTAATGGACCCAAATGGAGGCAGCCAAAGACACCTAAAACCACGCTACCGAATTTGAAGATAGCTAACATTTTCTTGTGACTTACACCAGCTAGCCATAAATTTAGATGGATAGCAAAGTAGACTTTATTCACAACATGAAAAAAATAAGACCAAAACCGCTCAAGTTTGCAATAGGTACATGTTTTCTGTCAGTTTACTCTCAAAACTACCTGGGTATGCCACAGAAGTGATTGCATTGATATACAATACCAGACAGCTAAAAATATCCATTTGAGCACTAAGTTTAATACCGACTGTCATAGTGAGTGAAAATAATTCTTAAGTCTCCATTTCTCCATCCAATAAAATAGTATCTGCCTACATCTTTTGTAAGGTGAGGGAAATGGAAATACTCAAATAACATAGTAAGGAAGGAAATGACTAAATTATAGTTTTGTTATTAGTAACAATAAAGACACTACCCACTGTTCAGAAAAGTCAAAAATTACATTTAGTAAAGGTTATTCAAAATGCCGTAGTATTAAAGTATAATTAAAATCCATATAAAAACATGCAGATAAACAATATTATCCTTTATTTCTTTAATTTTGTCTGCTAAAAGACAAAATAAATTCCCCAAACAGCTGCTGTTGGACTGGAAATACTTTGGCAATTTTTACTATCGATGGATTAATATTTATAGGAAGGTATTTTGTATTTTGAGAGAGCAGTCTCCTGGGCTATCACTCTGCTTTTAGCACTGCAGATGTCTCTGAATGTTTCCTTACAGCCAGTTGCTGTGAAAATAAGAATATACAGATGGAAGTACGGCAAGATGATGCAGAGTTATATTACCCCAGGCACTAATATTTTATGCACTTTTTAAGGTTACATTTAAAAATTTATAAGCATCTACTGTACTAACCAAGACCATGTCTATTCCTAGGGGTTAACGTGGTTTTATATACAAGAAGTATTCCAGGTGAGTTGGCCTGAGAACCTAGTAATGAAGGGAAGAAGTCTGTTTTCAGAATCCCAAAGAAGGATATATCATATAAACTGGTAGTGGGTTCTACATTCATTCCTTAAATTACGTATTGGAAGAAGCATTGCTTCTGTGGACAGTATGATACCTCTGGTCTAAAGACCCTTCTCTCCTTGTAATCTATTAAGGTAAACATGGCAATTTGATTGAGAGTATCCAACCAAATCAACAGATAAATATGTATATATAAATTAGAAAACAAAAGCAGCCCAGTGAGCCAAAAGAAGCTACCAAACATTAGTTAGAATAAGTGAAAATAGACTAAAGACAGACTAATAGCATAACATAGAAACTCCCGTAAGTATTCTCTCTTACATAAGTCCAGTATTTGCCATTAAGCTTTTCCTTATTTATGGAGCCTTTCCAAAGTTTGATTACTCAGCCATTTATGCAGAATTTGCAATGTACAGAAATTACAGCAGTGGTTTGCTGGTATCTCAGAGATGGGAAAACGGGGGCGGGGGGGGGGGGGGGGTAGGTAGAAGAGTGGTGTAAAACTGTGCTAGGTCTGAGATATATCCCAGTTCCCTACTAGTACCCAACCACTATCTCCATCTCCACAGAATACTTTCTAAGCCATTACGTGGTGTAGCTACAAATCACAGAGGTGATAGCATGGGCAGAATGATTTTTGAACATGCTTCTCCAAACCTTAATTTAACCTTCATTAGCAATTATGAATTGGTTGATAGCTGTAATTCAGTAAAGCTTCTGATGGAACACAGTTTCAAAACATTAGCAGTGGGTGATTTGCATTTAACATTTATTGTACAACCGAATCATTACTATTATATTAAAGGTGTAGTAATTTATCACAACACAATTAGCTGAAAAGCCTGGCAATATAAATTAGTCCCACTTCAAGACACTAGGAAAACTCAAGCTCCTACTGAGATTTTATTTTATTTTATTTATTAATGTAAATTATCTTAAAAGAAAAATTCACATGTAGTATCTACTGACTCCTTAACTCTTTTAGAGGAAGACAGTAAATAAAAGATATGTCCTTGAGGAGTCTAATCCAACTTTTCAGTCTCTTGCATAATCTCATGTAAAAGCATGCAAAAATCACAAGTCAGATTAAATGAGAATAGCAGTTTGCAGTACTCATTTAAATACAATGTCTAGTACTTCTAAAAAATACAGTCATCACTTCTAGTGTTTTTTATTACACTGTATTCCATACAATGCATTTTATGGTTCAAAAATAGTTGGGACCTGCAAGTCATACCTGTGTTTACTTGTACATTTAGCAGCTACAATATTATATATGTCTGTGGGAATATATAAACATGTACAAGTGTTTAAAATATAAAATTATAAGTACTGTAGAGCTATTTTGCCTTCACATTATATTTATCCATAGAATCCACAATATTTAGCTTGTCTACTCCAAGGAATATCAATTGAGTGTCCAAGTACTTCCAAAGCCAAATTAACAATGTGTCACCAATTAAGCAAATGTCTTCATGATTCATTCAGATAAAAATCCATATTGTTACCACTAGAAAGGAGCATATAATAAAACACAAATATATACAGATTGGTTGTCCTGCTATAGTGTGTCAGTTGATGCTGAAGCAGAATATCTTGCTCTACCCAAGCACCAATTTTCATATGCTAATGTCTTCATTTACACATTAAATTCCAATTTGAACATCTCAAATGTGAGTGGGGATGCTGTTTTAAGTCAAGTTGAAAAGTAGATCCGGAGGTGATAGTGCTTAGAATCTTAGAAAAAGAAACAAATTTTAAAACGATATGTACAGCAACAGTAGTTGCTTAAAATTCACTGTAGAAATGGCTGGTATCCTCATTCAGCCATATACATTAGGAAGGTGATGAGATAAATTTTGTTAATTTGCAAAACGTTCTACACATGTAAATAGAACTCATTTCTACTCATAATGAGTACAAAATGGGAAATGAAGAATTGTTGGTATTTCACTGCTATATAAGGACATGCAGTTCATATCTAGGTATTTCATTAAAGAAACAAAAAGTTTGGTGAAGTAAGCCTGAGGAAGTGTTTGCTGACAGAGCTGCTTCTACATCAAAGACAAAAGGGAAGTTTCTAATTGAAGACTTATCACAGAACTATGCTGAACAACAGGTTCTACCGTACCTTGTACCAATCATCTTGATTAGCTGAAACCATTCAAATCATGGCTAGCCAACTTTGGAAAAGTATTTTTGAAAAAGACATCCCCTTACCTCCTCAAACTATTTATGAAACCAAGATGCAATTTATTACACTGTACTGCAGAGTAAGTAATTTCACCATTTCCATGTAGCAGTGACCAAATGTGTAATCCTTAGGACTGTTTGGTATAAATGTAAACAGAACAACAGGACAGGCCCTGATAAAAATTCTTTTCCAGTGCAGGAATATATTTAGATAGAACTCAGGTGGTCTTGTCAATCTCTGACAACACTGGCTGATCTAGGTTTGGAGTAGGAAAGCTTGTACCCCTGGAAACCTTCAAGGGAGAAATGTGCCTTTAAAAGACAATCTAGAAATTTTATGCTGGGACAGTATATTTGATGCCTTACTGATAGCTGATGTTATTAACTGCCCACTGGAAAGCTCATTGAGCAACACCCTCCTTTCACCTCTTCGTGCCAAAGTCAGATATTTGTGATTGCAGCGTACTCCACATTCGCACTCAGAGTAGCAGTTAATCACAGACGACAGCAAAAAGCCATGATCACTATGCAGCCACACTGAGAAAGGTTTAAAATTCCCTCCAAATAACCCCCTGGCACAAGTGGGACAGAATATTACCCCAGACAAACTAATGTCTCATCGAGCACTACACACTGCCAAGCTGTCTTAACAGCTCCGGATACTGTAGCGATGCAGGCATTCGTATTGCTTAATAACCAATTACAACAACCTTTAAGCTGCGCTGCATCTGGCTTTCAGACTGTGGTAATTGGTTTGGTCATCTCCACGTTCCAAATAAGCCATTTCCCTTTACTGTATTTTGAGCATTTTCAGCTATTTTATTATTTAATCCTTCAGGGAATAGGGTAGAAAACTTCAGGGTAGCATTTTCTGCTATATTCAAGGTAACCTACATACTCACTGCAGTAGCCAATTGATTATCAAGCACTTGATACACAGACATGTTTTTTTTCAAGGTCATTCTAAACTTGAAGAGATTTAACCTTCTGCCAATTTAACTAAAGGAAAGCAAAAGAACTTTTGTCTAATAAGATGGTCTACTCTTGCAACATTTAACAGTGGTAAATAAGACCCCTGGAGTGAGGTCAGAATTTTATTGCAGGAAAAAAAGTTTTGTCCTGAAGTGAATTGAAAAAGTAGGCCATCCCTCCGAGATCTTCCATGTGAAATGGACAAGTATCGGCTCGAAAACTGCGAGAAACTATGGCTACCTCAAGGCATCTTCTCCCCCTCCTCCTAAAAAATGGAGGGGAGGAATGGACAAAGGAATCAGAAAGGAAATAAATTTGTATCAGTAAGGAAAAGAGGGGGAAAATATGCATCTATCTAGTATGTTGACAATACTGTTTCTGGACAAAAGCCAGCATTCAAGTTTTGCATTATGAAGGATCCAAAAATATGGCTGAAAGTGAGAATGAACGATCCCCATGGTTCACACAATGTTTCCACAAGATACAACTACTACATAGTACTGTTTTTAGGCAATAGCTACTGAAATACATTTACGTGTTTTTTCCAGTCTCACAATTGTATCTAATAGTTCTTAATATTATACGTCTTCTAGGTTATACAGCTGCTCTGTTTTTAGCAAATAACTTTTGTTCTCTAACTCACACACTGATATGCTCCATAAATTCACCTCTTCAAGTTGGACAGCAAGGGCCCATAGAGCTGAGATAGTTCTCAATTCAATTTTACTTCATAGACCAGATCGCCTTTACTTTCTCTACAGATAAGTTCTAATTGGTTTTGACTACTCATGCTCTTTAATTAATGACACACTGCTTCATACTCATTGCAGCATTTCTGAGAAAAGTTATGTATTTGCACTTCAAGTACTCTTGCTATCAGTTCATGTGAGAAAACACACATATCTTTTCTGCTCCCTCCAAGCACTGTTAGCTTTTCCAACACAGATTTCTTTCACTTTCCTTTAAAAAAAAAGAAATGTTTAAAGAACACTATATACTAACAATCGTACTTAGATTAAAACTATGTGCTAACTAGTTTAATGCACCTGACTATTACTAAAACATAAACTCAGGGAAAGAAAAGTCTTCTGTTCTTTCATATTTATTCGTACACTTCATAGGACTTTGTTCCCAGCTATTTTCAACCTAGATTTAGCTAAGAGCACAGTCAGTAGGAACTTAATTCATATTCCAAACAGAAGCACTCTGGCAGAAGCAGAGAATAATAGCACAAAATTTACATTTCTATGAGTGGTTAGGAAGAGTTTATACAAGGAATGCCAGAGGACTGAAGTTGAGTATGCTGTTTCATCCCCACCCAAAGGGGAAAATAACCACAGAGGTGCACAATTCACCTATTTTTACATGGAATTTGTGTAGAAGTGTGTAGAAGTGTGAAAGCTAAGGTAAGCAGCTTTCCTTTGCTGTCTGACTAACCCCTAATAATTTGCTGCTGCCTTACATGAAATGGTTTGAACAAATTGACCCTAAGAATCTGTGTGCAACTGACTTTTATTGGAGCAAAGCTTAAATGAAATGACAACTATAGGAAATACAATGAAAGGGTATAAAATGAAAACCAGAGTACACTTTTATAATAATGAAGTGTTTGGGTCAAATTCCCCTTTCTGGCACCTGTAACATAATAAGAAGTGCTATAACACAGCACAGTTTAGGGTGGCCTTTTTTTAGTGTTTTGTTCTTGATCAGAAGTTAAAACAACAGGAAAAAAGAGCATTTTACTATCAAAGAAAGTTGTTCTGGCACAAAAGAGATTGATTTGCTATAGGACTGCTGACCTATGTAGAAAAACAAGTTTTAGGCAGCATAAGCCAACATCTATACCATAAAGAAAGAGTAAGATTTGTAAACTCATCTACCGGAGAAAGCCAGCAGGCCTTTGCCATGGATAATTAGATTGAGATGGGTTTGCACTTCCAATCAGTGTTTGAGGGTATCCTCAGACAAAAGGTGAGTGAGTGCAGAGGTAAGCAAAAGAATAAACTCCATTAACTGCCAAGACTCCCATTTGACTACTAAAAATACAGAACTACTCATTCATGCAATAGGAACAGTTTCTACAGGAAAACACCTAAACTGATCAGTTAAATGACCAGAAATTTGGCCTCTTTAGCTTGGGGAAGAGGAGACTGAGGGGTGACCTTATTAATGTTTATAAATGTGTGGAGGGTGAGAGTCAGGAGGACAGAGCCAGGCTATTCTCAGTGATGGCCAGTGATAGGACAAGGGGCAATGGGTGCAAGCTGGAGCATAGGATGTTCCATGTGAATATAAGGAGAAACTTTTTCACTGTGAGGGTGACAGAGCACTGGGACAGGCTGCCCAGAAAGGCTGTGGGGTCTCCTTTTCTGGAGACATTCAAACCCCTCCTGGATGCGTTCCTGTGTGATTTAGTCTAGGTGATCCTGCTCTGGCAGGGGGGTTGGTCTACATGAACTTTTGAGGTCACTTCCACCTTCTAATGTTCTGTGATTCTGTGATTCTGTGATATGAGACAAAAGAGCATCCAGAAGGCAATAAAAATCAGTGCTATTTTGACTGGAAATTGCTATCAGATTGCAGAACCAAAAATATTCCCACAGTAAAGGAACATAAGGATAGCAGCCACTTGGCGGAAGGCTTGTAGACAGTAATCTATTCATACCAGGCAACCTACAAGGAAATGTGCAGAGCTATACAACCCCCAGATCAAAGCAGACTAGAAAATAGTTGTTTTAAGTGTGTAAAAAATGCACCAAATTATCTCCTTTCTCCCAGTAACAGTATGTGAGGGAAGACAAACAAGGAAAAGGTGGAGTTACTCCTTCTGCAGCCTCAGCTTTGCCTTTTCCAGGCTGTACAGCACAGCAGATGTTGAAATCTCTGAACTTTTATAGCTTAAAAAAATTAAAAGAAAACTCAAGTCAGATAAAAGCTTATGATATGTCAAGGTAGTTGGAGTAGCAGACAAAAAAACCCTAGAAGTTGGGAGGCATGCATGCAGCCATTCTTCAGGCAATGGACAGAACTGGTGTTTTCAGAGGGGTAAAAATGGAGACCACTCCCCACCTCGCACTAGGGAATTTTTAAAAAGTAATTGACAAGGTCTCTAAACACTTCAGTCTCAAAAGGATTGTCAGGCTCAGACCAAGCTACATAAAAGCTCCACAGATCTGAATTATTTAAGATGCTTGAGTCTTAAAAAAACCAAGGCTGAACAGATCTCCTTGAGATACTTATAGCACTTTCATTTGTGTTGACTGCCAAAAATATGAAAGAAACAACTTTACAGTCTGGTAGTAAAAAAAAAGGAGAAAAAATAAACAGGGGAAAAAAGATGCCTCGAGTATCTAAAATACTGCAGGACTTTAAGAAAACTTTTGTTCTACAGCAAACACAGAGGCAGCAGAACTCTGCTACATCACAATGAAGCCTTCGATTTTTGTTGCTACTCAGCAAACAAATGACACTAGAATTATTGTAGGTATAACTGATCTGGTTATTGTTTTTCTAAATATGAGATTAACTGGTTGAAACCTAAGTACTCATTTAACAAATACTACCCCAAAAAAACCAACCCACCCTCACAAAAAAGTGCATTTTTTGTAAAAAATTTCACCACTTCTAGCTATAGAGGAAGAAGATGTATTTTTTCCTTTGTAATGAAGATATTAACATAGTTCAAGTTTACCTCTTTTTGTAATTAGTTTTTAAGAAATCCTAAAAATATTTATTACAGACCATTGAAAGAAGCAATGTTTAGTAAGACTATGAAGTATTTGGATTCCTTAAATAAAATCCAAGCATAAGTCCCTCAGCAGTTGTATTGGACAAAACAGCTAAATTATGGCAGAAATTGTATTTGCCATTGCTATTTCCAAATCCTTTTTCAGATCTTGAAAGCACCAAATCTATAAAGAGAGGCAAAATAAAGAAAAAAAAAGAGAAGAAAAGGGGAAAGGGGGAATGGGCTCCTTTATATAGGCACATAAATGAGCATACGCATCTAAATCTTTATATATAACTTCTGTGAAACCAAGTTAGTGCATGAAAGTCACAGGAAGTACCTTCAGCGTCCACTCATGTGTTCATGAAGAATACCCATTCTTCTCGCTGCGCACAAGGAAAAAGGTCCCCAGAGATCTAAATCTTCATTAGTGCAGGAGAGCTTTGTGTCAACCATTCATCTAAAAACTAAAACTTCTACTAGGAGCAGTAGCCACAGCATTTCTCCTTTATTCAGAAGTACACAGCATTTTCTTAGTTCATAGAAGCTGCATTATGGATTACTGTGGATGAGGCTCTTCCCACACTGACATGTTAATGACAGCCTCTGCCTCTCAGATGAACTTCTCTTTGGTCTCTACCGAGTCAAAATATTTTATCAACAGCTTTTTCTTCTGGTAGTTCAGACTTTAGCCTGCTTTCACTAATACATACCCGTGGGTAACTTCACTGCCATGAGTAATTCAGTGGATCTATATGGAGATACTCAAACATTCAACTTCAGGAGTGTATAGAGAGCATTTGTGGGATTGGGGTCTTCGTACTAACACAGATACCTTCGATTTCCTGCTAAAAAGAATTCTAAAGATGTGAATAACCATGAAGGAAGTGCGGCTACTTGAGAACTGTCATGACACAGCATATCAGCAGTCTCCTCATTTAAATGCCATATTACTATATTTTTATTTTCTTCTTTTATCCAAATAGCCATAAATAAATATGCCCCCATAGGAATATAATACTATAGGAACATTAATTGCCATGAACTACTTCTAAATTTATCTCAGATCTGAAGTATTATACCGGAAAATACTTGAATATTTGCTGCTTGTGAGCTTCCCATCACCACTTCCTTCTAACTTAAGGTTTCCTCACTATCGGTGTTACTCCCAGTTCTTCAGCACACAGACCATTCTCAATACAAGGGAGAAATAAGCAGGGGAAAACTACTACGAAGTGTTTAAATGCTTTCCAAGATTTTAAAAGCACACCAATTTGAGGGAAGGAGCAATATGATGACTTAAGAGCCACTACATGAACCTGGCCTCCACATGTAACCTGCCACCATGTCCTCACTATACATCAAATAAGATGAAAAACATGACATATCCAGCAAATCTGTAAAAACAATTATTGTATCAGTGGGCTCATGTCTCTTCTTATAGATAACCTGTGGGTCAGGACTATTATGATCCACCTGTCCCATGGTGTGCTCCAAGCAACTATGATCTGAAAACTTGAAGAAACTGTAAGGAGAAGGAAAGGGAAATGAGGTAACCTTTTGCCTTGCTCTGTCTTTCACTGAAAGAATGACTTTTTCTGCCACTCTGCAGAAAAATGTAACAACTGAAAGACAATAGAGGGCATTGCCTGAAGGTATTGACAATGGTATCTAAGTAAGATTGTTTTAAAATGTAGTAGAACTAAAATAAGTATGCTGGATTTTTCTCTCCTGTCAGGTAAGCAATAAAATGCATAAGGATATATAATATTATTCACCTTGAACAGTCCCCTCTCTCATAAAGGGAAAATTTAAAGGTCAGGCATACATTAATTGGAGAAAAAAAACACTGTTCTCCTTGAGAGGACTAACACAGTGTCACAGATAAATTTATTTTTGTAACTACAGTAAGCAACCTTTGTTAAATTTGGACTGATATAAACTACACTTTTAAGCCTATTGGTTCTGGAAAATTAAATCTATGAGCTTTGAAAACTGCTTATACTTTTACATTCTATGGTATATCAGAATGGGAAATACTGTGGAGAGTCTATCAAGAGATTTTATTTCAACCAAGCATGATTTTTTTTTCCTAGGTAATTACTGGTTTTCAGAAACACTTTTTAAGCAAAAAGCATTAGTGAGCAGAAAAGAAATCTGCCTATATTTTCAGAAATTCACATCACTGGAACTTTTTGCACATCACTACATAAATCGCTGGGCAAACACGCATATAATTCAAATAGAGTAAATTGTGTATTCATGTATATGACTACATGCAGTCAGACTTTTAGGACTTAGTCCAAGACCTTGCAAAAACTTCCCATTGCTTTCACATGGATTTAGTTGGCCTTGTGAGCTACTTGCCTGTAAAAGTGCCAGGGTCATCTGTTGTCCAAACAGTGATGCATTACAGCAGGATAAAGGCAAAAAATATAACTAAGGGTGGCACAGAGCGAAATGGTTCTCCACCGGCACATGAGAAATCTATGAATGAATACATGTATCAGGGAGCCATTCCCACCTTCTCAAATTAGAGACAACCTACCAGCAGCTTATATTGCTAGAAAAGTATAACCATAGAGAAAATAAAGATCTGTCATATTTTGATGACCATGACCTTACAGTATCCCAGAAAAACTGAAGAATATACATTTGCTGGAAAATCTTCATGAACACTTTTGACTAAGTAGTTGTTGTGACAAGGTTCTGGTGAAGAAGGGGTTGTCTGCAGGGATGGCTTCTGCAAGAAGCAGCCAGAAGCTCTCTGCAGGCCCGACAGAACAAACACCAGCCAGCTCAAGCCGAAGTCATTGTTGGCCAAGGCCAAGCCCATCAGCAATGGTCACAGTGCCTCTGGGAATCACATTTAAGAGAAAAAAACCACAAGCAACTGCTTTTTGCAACCAGAGAAGGGAGTGAAGGCCGGTGAAGAAGAAGGGGGAAAGGCACTCAAGGCACTGGAGAGAAAGATTCCCCTGCAGCCTGTGGAGAAACCCATGGTAGAACAGGTTTTGTCTCCTCAGCCCAAGGAAGATGATGGGGAGCAGAGACCACCACTTGCAGCCCATGCAGAGGCCCCATGCGTGAGCAAGTGGAAACATTGAATATGCTGTGACCTGCATGGGAGCAAGCTCCTGGCCGAGCCTGCAGCCCATGGGGAGAGAGCAGGTTTGCTGAGGGAGGTCTTGTGACTCTGTGGGAACTAGGCTGGAGCAGTTTGGGCCTGAGAGACTGAGAGACATTCCATAATTTATGACTGCACCGCATAGAAGTGACCCACGCCGGGGCAGCTGGTGAAGAGCTGAAGCCCCGTGGGAAAGGACTCATGTTGGAGAAGTCTGTGGAGGACTGTCTCCATTGGGCGGGACCCCACGCTGCAGCAGGAGAAGGGTGTGAGGAATGCGCCCCCCCCCACCCCCGCCCTCCCAACTAAGAAGGAGAACATCTTGTGAGGAACTGATCAAAACTCCTATTTCCTGTCCTGTCATCCCCGCCTGCCCCATGCCATGTCTATTGTGGACCAGTTCAAAGGAAAAATGTGATGAATTTCAAAGAAGCCTCCTCACACAGAGATGGCTGCCTCATTATGTGAAGGAAAAAACCCTCATCCTTAACTTCAGCGCCAGGGGCCTAGTCTCCAGAAGCCTGATAATTTCTAGTTTCTGCTCGTAGGTGTCCAACCTTGTCACTAAGCCCTGCTGAAGTCCATGATCATTTGGATGCTGTGCTTGGTAGGTCCAGGAATAGATAAGCATGCCTCTGAATCCCCTGCTGAAAGCAGACATCTGTATTAGAGCAAAACAAATGCCTTTCTGATTCTCAGAAAGTAGACCAGGACTGAGGTGTGCAGTCTTACAGAGGCCTTATGCTGATTTAAAAAAAAAAAAAAAAAAAGAAATTTTAAGGTTAGGACAGCTGGAAGGAAGAATAAGACCCACGTTCAGCTGTTCTAATAATTCCAGTGATACCAAAGATGACAAGGTGTGATGGGGATGTCCAGTGCCAACATGGCAAACTGTCACTTCTTAGCACAACACCATGAGCTGCTAATGGGAAGTCTACATCCATCCTCCAGTTGATGGTGGAAAGAAGGTTCTTTACTTAGGTCCACCAAAATGCCAAGAACTTCTTTTTTCATCTTCTGTGTTTACACAACTTTACTGCTCCTGCTGTCTACAGTGTTGCAACTCCAGGTAGTTTGTGGAGTCTCCATGTCTGGAGATATTCAAGACCCATCTGGATGCCTACCTGTGTGACCTGTCCTCAGGAACCTGCTTTGGCAGGGGGATTGGACCCGATGATCTCTTGAGGTCCCTCCCAACTCCTACAATTCTGTGATTCTGTGAACATTCTGCGTGTGGTTACAAGTCTTTTCTGTCACACAAGAAAAATATTAAGACATTATTCCAAGTCCTAAGGAATTTCATGCAAAAATTGAAAAGGGAGAAAACAAAAATGTGAAAGTATACTACATTGATTTTTCATTAAGCCAGAGAGAATCTGAGATACTGTCTCCCTGCTTGAGATATAGGCAATTCTGTCTTGTTTTTCTTTACAGGTCTGATTAATACCTACAGTTGAAAAAGATAATACCTACTTACAATTGAGATAGAATTTATAAAATACCTGTGAATTTGGTGATGCCATCTGCAAAATATCTTGACCACAATTTTTCAGGCTCAGCAAATTGCATTTTTTACTCTAAAACACTCAAATAAATATTTGAAGCTCTGTAATTTCTAATTTTTCCAACTACAATATTAAACTTGTTGTAGTGATTGACTGATATGTGTATAAATTCTCTTCATAGATCTAATTATAATTTTTTTAAGGCCAAGTGACTTTTAAGATATTATATGGATCGAATTACTTTGTTTGAATTCTTAAATTAATGTAAAACTAGTCATCAACATTCAGATATCTTTTTAGTCTAATCAGAAATGTGCTCAAGTCATCTGTCTAACTTCAGTGTAGACTTTGAAGTTTGCTAATGACTTCATACTGTCAATTTTTCTATAATCTGCCAAGAATCATTTCTGTTAAGGAGAAATAAGTATTTAATTTATTGATTCACTGGAATAAAAAGAAATCATGTTATGAGATGCTAATTCAAACTGAACTGTATCCTGAGTTATAATACGCATTATAGCTTAAACATTTTGGTGTTCAAATCACAGAACTGGAAAGTATCTGTTTGCTTTAGATGTTCACCAACTGAAACATAGCTAATTGAATCACATTATCATTACTTTCAGAGAGCACGATTGTTCTACCTGTATCAGTTTTATTATTCCAGTACAACCCCATGCGGCTAATTATTCACTATACAGAAGTGTATGTATATGTGCAGGCAGATATGAATCTGCCTCCACACAAACAAGAAAAAATATTACATTCAGAACATAGTATTAATAAAAGGTCTAATTAAAAAACCCCGACGTGTTCCTAAGTCAAATTCTGAAACTTGATTAAGCATTACACAGCTAGTACTCCCACTGCCTACTAATGTGTGCACTCCAAAGGAAAGTCAAGTATTTCTTTGTGGATTACAATGAAAAATACTTACACAGTTCAAGAAGCAGTATCAGTGAATGCTTTTCTCCAATTTTCATCATTAGGTGCTATTTCTAAAGAAATATATTTTAGGGATTTTTGTAGATCAACACACTGATAAAGTACAGTGGCAAATTTCACAGTTTCCTCTTGGAATAAGGCTACTTGAAAAGCTCTCAAATGAAATAGTTTGTCTAGTGTTTGGGGTATTACAATATTTGATCACCAACTCCTCATTTTTCTTATTAGTAAGGATTTGCAAGAATTCAATAACTAATAGCTACTTGTTAAATAATAATCTTGTGATTTAAAAAAAATTAGCTTACAAACAGACTAAATTTTAGTTGATGTCTTCAAATCAATTCCTATTTGCATTTTATTTCCTACCATCTCTGAACGATTATGTGTAAGGCCTAAACTATGAAGGGACCAGAGTGGATTGAATTGCTTCATGTTAGACACCCACATTTCCTCTAACACAGGAAGAGTCCTATCAGCTGACTACAGAAAAGGTTAGAAAGGCTGGTTTTTAAACCCCTCAAAAAAAGGAGCACTTCATATCATTATAATGACACCTGCATTTATTCAAGACTCACAGCTCCAAAATTTGTCCTGCAAGTAAACATTCAAAAAGCCTTTCTTTTAGAAAACAAACAAAAGGGCTAGCAAGGCAGCTATAAGGGTCACAGTCTTTCTTTCCAAATACGGTAGAAAAGGAAATGGTAATCTCCCATAACATTTAGTAATTGATGCTAATTAAGCTATTAGGTCTTGTATGTCCCACATATATATATATATGTGTGTGTGTGTGTATGTATATAATATATATATATGTGTGTATGTATATATAATATATATATATATTATATATATATTTATACATACACACACACAGTCTTCCAGGGAAAGACGGTACTCTAGCTTAGCAGTTAAGACAATCACTGGTGAAGGGGGACAGCTCTTAAACCTTCATATATTTATGATAAAACAGATGGTTATTAGGAAAAAAAAAGCATGCATACACCCCCTTTTCCTCCCATACTGGCACCTAGATACCTATGTAGATCCCCCAAGCCATTATTTGGCTGCTACGTAAGTCCCATATTAAATGCTTCATTTCTTCACTGCTTAATTAATATTAAATACTATCTTGCTGTCTCTTTGTATTTTCCTCAGTTCAGGTCAGGGACACTTCCAGGAGAATGATTACAGCTGTAGAAATGTAACATTTGGCAGAGAAGAAAATGAAGTTGTGTTTTGAAAAGACAACAGACAAATTGTATACTGAGACAGAGGTTAGGCACACAAGCCACAGGAGTTCTTACAAGTGGGGAATAACAGTCCTCAAGGCAGGAGTTTCAATATCACGCCTAATTTTTCTGGGCAGTACAATCAATGTCAGCAGTGTTTACCCATCTGCCCTCAGGTCCCTCTTAAAAAGCCTCTGATAGTCCTTGACAGGTGGTGGTAGATGAGATGTGAAAGCAGCAAGATCTCTGGGTCTATGTGAGCTGTCTGTAAAACAGGGTGCAGACACTGGTGCTTAAAGATTGGGAATGTTCTTGAATTCAAAAGGCTCCTGTGGATGGCTCTTATGGCTACTCTGAGACCATTCAATGTCAATGCAACCAATCAGAGGGTTTCAGTAGTTCATCCCATTGTCTGACAAAGAGGACTGGGTCATCTTAACCCCAAGCTAAAGAGCAATTTGGCAAAGTCATTTTTATTTGGAAGTAACCGACACCACCTTTTCAAGCCTACCTAGACCTTTACTTAGATCAGCAAAATTACTTAACTCAGCAACTTTACAGAAGAGCCTTGAAACGTAGTCTACATATAACTTCCACATGAATCACATACTGGGTGGGGAAAAGGAGGGCACACAGAAAAGTGCATTTCTGAGGTCTTTCCCAGATATCCATCCTGGATATCATAGCATGGGGCAAAGGACGCTGCTGCTATGTTGCTCTGTGCGTGAAGCTGAGCCCCAAATCTCAGCAGATACAAGATGCCAAACTTCACTGAAGTTGCAGTAAGAGCATAAGGATTATTCATTCTCCAAATCACACGTTCTTTGGAAAATGATTGTCGTGATAGACAGGATATCAACTAATTGCTGACAAAACCCCAGCGTTTTCAAGCAATGAGTAAGTATATATTTTTTAAAAACTAGGTGACTGAGAGTGCTGGAAGAGAACAATACAGTTCTGTGGATTTAAGCTACCTCGTGGCTTGCAGAGCCAGTGGCTTTTGAAGACTGTTTGTTAATGACAGTTTGCAACACTGTGGTAAACCAAAGCCTATAATTTGCAGATTTTATTTTTAGAAATACTTATTGGAGCACTGTGGCATTGATGGCTGTGAAAGAAGAAATAAAAGAAAGGGGGGAGGGGAAGGGTGGGGGGAAGGAAAGAGACTATACAGAATTAAAATCCTTTCAAGTTTCCTGAAAAGAGTTTTTCAGAACAAGAGGTGGGTTGTGTGGAGTTTTTCTTCTACTTATGGGAAGGATGGGAGCCTAAATTCAGGGGCATAGCATATGCAAAGCACATTCAGTGTGAAATGCCTGACATTGTATCATCTTCATAAAAAGCTGCTGCTAGCATAATAGATAGCCAAATTGAAACACACATCCCATTTCTACAAAAAACAGGGAAGGAAATATTAGCTAGAAAAACTGGTATCAGGATGCAAAGCAGGCTTTTTTCTAGATGTCCTCACTCAACACCGTAGTCGGAATCATACCACAAAACCAGGCAGTCCTGTCACAATTAACGCTACAAAGGGTCATTAAAGGCAGAAGTTACTCCTTCAGAGTTTAATTTAATTATCATTCCCAGCAACTGGAAAGACTTTCAACATTTTTAGAATATAGACTTGTTTTTAACAGTTCCTCCTCCTTGCCAAAATGCTCCAGCAGTCATTTTTGGTTTGTCTCCAGCGCTGAGAAGTTCTGCCACAGGTGCTTTTGTCAAGAGGCTCTGAAGCCCTCTTCAGTTGTTGCAGTTGGGTTTTTTTCTCTGAACTAGGTATATTTGTTCTCACTGGTTTACCTGAAATTGTCAGTTGTAACACTACATCCTATAGTAAAAATTATCGTGACATTAGTAAATGCTCCCTCTCGGAGTGGATGTTGAAAGCCACACAGCTTGTTAATGTTACAGTGCAACCAGCTCACTTGTACTTTTTACAATTTCCTAAACACATTAGTATCTTCCTTGCAAACATGCAGACATGAGCTGCACTGAACAGCCTTCATAAAATAAAAAATTACTGACTGAAAATTCATGAAAAGTAAAACTAATACTCTCCTATCATAGAGTCTCGTGACAGGTCGAAGTTTACCGGGAAGGGGAGCTGTTTAATTCTGGGCTACTGGCCCAACCTCTTGGACCACCTATTTTCAGCAAAAGGAACTGAAAAATTCAGCCTGCTCCCTCAAACATTCTTTGCCCTCAAGAGCAAATCAACACTGTAAAAGAAGCAATGGGTCCATCTCTTGTTTAGGTCAGGATCCAATATGACATATAGCGCAACTTCAAACAAAAGACAGATCAGTCATTCGCAGCACTCTTACTGCACTTCAAGGTTTAAGAACGTGCACAAATCTTTACAAATTCAGGCTGTAAGTCACTCACTCATCTCCAGTCCCATCAGCAGCTTTATGTGACATGAACTATGGGTTTCTGTGTGGTTCATAACTTGTCAACAGCATTACGTCTGAAGGAGGATGAAAGAACAGCCTCAGAAATCCTTACGACTGCCCAGAGACTTCAGGGGACTCTAGAAAAGGTAATATTCAGCAGCCCAAGCATCAAAACATGTTGGCAGCTTTATTCTCTTTAAATTACAACCTGCCTCTAAAAACAATTTCAAAAGATCTAGCACAGGAGATCTCATTACGACTCTCATGGGTGGCTAGAATAAAAAATAAAAATGAAAGTCTCTTTCAAGACTGAATCTTTTTATTTCTCACTACAACTACTATGAGACCACCTGCCTTTTATGTAGTGTTTGTAAAGCCACTGTCTTAACTGCCATGAAATAGTTTCCATTTCTGTGACTAGGAATTTTGAGTATCACTGGATTTTCCTTTCATTCTATATACAGAAGTTCGTGAAGAAAGCGGTTTTACAATCTCTCCTCCCCTGGGTCAAACCCTGCCAAGTTCTGCCCATGGCTCCCATATGTTTTCTGGCATTATGCAACTAGGCAGTATTTAATTGAGAAAAACAAGAAAACAAAACACACTTTGAAAAATTATGTTGCACAGTGTGGGGTGCAATTTGTCCTACTTGTGTACACATCCTTTCCCTGATTCCTAAGCAATGTGTGTGTGAGTGCAAACATAATGAAGGTTTATAATTTTATTCCACATCACCCTAAGTAGTTGATATTTTTTTTTCTTTCCCCTCTAGATCTTTTAAAAGAAGCAGTACTCAGGACAACTGTAAAATCCTTTCTTTTCAGATAACAGTAATAATAAAAAGACTCCAAACTTGTAATGACCTCTGCGCAGAGCATCTCCTTAGTTTGTCTGAAATCCTTCCACTTTCAGTCTGCACTGCTGCAGAGATCAAAGCATGGAGACAGCCAAGTTCTTCAGTGCCAGATTGGTCATAAATTGGTACCTCGAGTTCATGGTAGAATTTACACCTGTTTGATTTGCCACAGGCCTTGTTCATGGTACCTTTTCCCTGCTTTTCTTTGTTTCATTCTGCTTAGTCTATGTCTTGCGACATTGTTCAAAAATAATTAAATGCCTTAGTTGGGAGCTAAAATATCAATCAAAATGTGTAAAGAATAACAAATAAATTTTCCAGGACTGTACCTTCACTTGCTAAGCAAACAAGTAAAAATCATTGCTTTTTCCATTGAGTTATCATCATTTCCTTCCTGTATCTCTGATCTATTTATAAAGACCTTTATGTGCAAATGGTATTTATCTGTCATTATTTTTTTTTATTCCACTACAGTAATTTTGAAGGATAAGTAGTTAACTCCACTTCTTTCTTCTTTAATATCTTTTAGACTTGGTAGAAACTGGCTCTAAAATAATAGGTTTCTGTGATTGTGTAAGCTGTCTCAGTTCTGCCACCTTCCTCCCCCTGCCATGGACAACATGTAACTGACTTATAAATAAAGGAAAAAAAAAAGTAAACTAAATTAGTGGACTGGATTTCCACTAACAGCAAAGCAACAAAGTAATGGTTTATCAATTATTTAAATCAATGTGAGTTCTGCCATGATGTATTTTTCATTAAGTTTGAGGGGTTTTTTCGTTATAAATATCTACAATGAAAACGTAACTCAGGTAACACAGAAGCTGTGCAGTGCTTCCAACTGGATAGTACTTTTAATTTGAATATATATTCTGTTCAAAAGAGCAGAACAACTAGCAAGCAGGCATGAAAGTAATGTAAGTAATGTCACTGTGAATGTCCCTACATCAGCTGGTAACACTTTCTTCCTTGGTACTCCCATTATTTCAGATGCAATAGGCTGTTGAACTGGGGAAAAGCAGGACCTAAATTAGTCTACCAGAGAGTCAAACCAGCAACTGAGGGCTGCTTCTGGCTTCTCAGCTGACCCTAAGCTCCCACAGAGTGACACAGGTGGGCAGTACTTCCTGCCTTCTTCAGCTGGCCAGGAAATTACCTTACTGACACCATCAGTTGTAGAGACCTTTATCATCTTAACACTGAGCAACATTAAGTCACCGTATTCTCCAAAATCATAGAATCATAGAATCATAGAATCATAGAATCATAGAATCATAGAATCATAGGGGTTGGAAGGGACCTCGAGAGATCATCGGGTCCAACCCCCCCCGCCAAAGCAGCTCCCCAGCTCATATTGCACAGATAGGCATCCAAACGGGTCTTGAATATCTCCAGTGAAGGAGACTCCACCACCTCCCTGGGCAGCCTGTGCCAGGGCTCTGTCACCCTCACTGTGTAAAAGTTCTTCCACATGTTGGTGCAGAACTTCCTGTGCTCCAACTTGAGGCCATTGCCCCTTGTCCTGTCTCCTCAGAAATCTGCAGCTGGCACAGAGCAGTGCTCACTTTCACACAGAAAAGGATCAAGTGAGTCTGGTCCCTTCCTCAAATATGACAGGCTAGATGATAAACAATCTTTTTTTTAACGTCAAAAGCAGACCACCACATCTAAATACCATAAAACTAATCATCTGGAGAAGGGTGGGTCTGAGTCAAGTTGTCAGAGCCCCCATTCTCACTAAACCTCTTCTTGAGAGTATTTGGTCTTTCTGGACTATTGACAAAGGAGCATCCCTGAGGAGTGGGGGAGAGGAGAAGCCTGTCCTGCCTTCTAATTCTTCATTCTTTTGGACACCAGAGGCCAGACAGGCAGCCCAACCCCAGGTGGAAGAATATCAGGGAGAAGCATAAGGTTAGCACAGTAGAGACTGAAATAGCCATGGGACTTATGATAATTGGTATTATTTGATATCTGGGGCTATTTTAAAAGCATAATCATCATTGTGCTAAGTGCCATGGGACATCCAGTTAAGAAGTCCTTGTCTGTCAGGACGGATGTAGAAAGATGAGTTCTTCAGGTGGTAAAGAGCCTATGTTCTCCTTGACCCCACAATAAGAGAGAGAAAAAAATTAACAGCTCTTCCAATAACTGTCTCCATCTTTTATTCCATGTCATGGAAATAGGGGAGAGTACTATTGTTTCAAGCATCTGGTACTCTTGGCTTTTCTCTAATCTGCAAATCATTGTACCATTGAAGTGAAATACAGTATGGCCAGTTCACACCATCATGGCAGCAAAGTTGGTTTTGTTTCCTTATGTTTCCCATCTTAAAAAAAGGAAAATTGAGAAATGCTGAGGTACATTTCTTAAGCCCTTCCATATCACAAAGGGCTTGGAGTGAGACAGATGCAAATAACCATGTCTTCACTATTTATTAAGTTCTCTCATCACTTTTGCCACTTCTGCTTTGAAACAATATCCCGTTTCAATGATGTATCATGAATCACATTCATTCGGGTCCAGCTGCATAAAAATCCTATGTACAGATTCATCATTGATGGGCACACTATAGGAATTTATTAAGATTTTCTAACGCTTCTAATAGAAAAATGAGATCTGTAGAGAGCTCTTATGATGATAACTTTCAGACAAAAATAATTTTTACACCTTTCCTTTCCAACCATGAGCTAAGTAAGTTTTGAAGGATAAATGCAGCTATTTTCTTATGGCAACCAATACATTTTACACACAGTTTTCTATTATGCTATGCAACAATCAACTGAGAAGCAACTGAGAGAGATTCAATGGCAGAGGTTAATAACCTGAGACAACATTACATCTAAGGCAGCCTATCTGTGCATGTCACAACAATGATAGATAAGTATTCTTAAGGGTGCAAAGATAAAGATTAGATACTCTATAAATGTGTTTTTATGTGCAAAGTATACAACTTAAAAGCTTACCCTTTATACAGGTTCAAAAGAATCCTTTGAAAGAAAGAAAGAGCTGCTTTGAAGTGCTTCTTAATGCATCCAGCAAAAATAGAAGTAAGAAATTAAACAGATTAGGTATTGACAGGAAAAGGACTAATTAACTTAACCAGATAGGTGGCAAGCTTCAAATATAACTGCAGTAGCACACTGTTAGCAAGAAGTGATGAACTCATGTACTTAAAAAAAACAAGACTATGACTTAGTGTCTGTATTGATAGAAAAACTGGTGACTACAAAATGCTTTATATTCTAAACGTACTTGATTTTCTCTTCTGGCTGCAAAGATATTGTCTCACATGCAAATGGCACATAACGTTGACTGCACCCAACTGAAATGTGAGATTCTGGTAAAACAAGGCCAAACTATGCCAATGCATCCCCAGCAAAACTAACAGTGCTATGGTGAGGTTAGGACACAGATAAAGGATCAAGCAGCCAGTAATCTCATTCATGGAAATAAACCCACAACCTTGTCAAATGCGCCAGTTCAGTCCACATCATGTTTGTCCTTAGCTAACATGTCTATTAATGATATCAGCAAGCATGGTGTCGTTCAGCACTCAGGTCCCATGGTGCAGGAGCGTCCACTTAATGAGTTCTGGTGTTCCAAACACATCTTCAGGCTCGTTGCTCAAGGATGACTGAAAGCTCGAGGTTACAAAGTAAAGTCGAAGCTGTCCTCATTTTGCATTCAAAAAATCATCTTCATGACTGCACAAGATAGATGCTTACATATGATAATGTAGTCTTTGAACAGCGTAAAGAACAGAACACAGTTGTTTCCAGTTCACAAATAAAGGTGCAAGAAGCCCATTAGCCCACTGCCTGTGATTTTTATGCCCCATGCAAAGAGGGTTAGAGTCACTGGAAAAGTTCCTCCTAAGTTTGGAGTAAGTACTTACCACAGCAAGGCATGTTCCTGGGACAGGGCACAATACTGTGGTTCAGCAATCTCTCCCATCTTGTCTGTCATTTCTTTCCACCAGCACAATGGCCATGAAAGTATTCAGGGCGAACAACAAAAGGGAATTCTGGGAAGGTGGCTTTGGAGTTTCTCAAATCCTCTTTCCTCTCCCTTCTTTTACATAAAAGTTCTTGAAAGCTCGACTATATACATTAAGAAAGTACCAACTAAGAGTGAGGTTCTCATTAGATCAGAGTCTGGGCATGAACCTCTTTGGGTTGCATGGCTTTTTAATATCTTATTGATCATGGTTCAGCTGAAACTTCAGTAAGGGACTCAGCATCACACTTACTGTCACTCACTGACCAGCCTTCTTCCTCCAAGGCAGGTCCTACTTCACATTCATTTGAAAGGAAAATCTCCCTCTATTCCATACCTCTAAGCCACCATCATCACTGTACAAAAAATGAGTTGTCATTAAAAGAACCAGGAGAACCTCAATTTTTTTTCATACTTCGTATCACCTTAAGGGTTTATGACTACACTTATTGGAATAGCAACCGTTTTTTCTTCCTGCCAGTCTGTGTTAAGAGGGATTTAATGCTTGTTTAATGAAGCCTGGAGAAATGGAGATGTTATTCTGCTTCTGTCTGCTTAGCTGCTATGTTAGGAATTACAATACCTCTTACAGAATTCTACCCATTAGTTTTTAAGCAGCAATATTTTTCAGTTTCATGGGAATTACAGCATATACTAATCTTCTAAGGAAAAAAACAGTGCTTTGTCCTAGCATGCATTATAAACAGCCTTCCTGGGGGGTTTGTCTTTTAATCTCATTACAGTGATTTATTTGTTTTTATCTACTTTCTCTTTGAAATCAGGTACTTAAAAGTGGTGTTTAAAAACTTACTTATGTATTCATGTACTGAAATACATTTGTGAGATACACAAATGTTTCTTTTAAACTGTTCAAAAATGCAACTTTAGGAAAAAAAACATTGGGTTTATATAGTATTGCATGGAATATTTTGCTGATTTTTTTTTAGGACTGCCTTTCCAACATTAAGATTTGTTTTTCTTTTCTCCTTCCCCTGCTTATTATTAGAATAGTTTAGAGTTTAGTTATATTGGGAGTTGTATTTATGCAAACCTTATTTGAGTTGTCATACGATGCTGTCTTCTTAATTCTCCTTGCCAGAGCATTTATTCTATTATCAGTCATTTCACTGAATATTACAATATTTGGTACAGACAGGTATTTCTTAGCTTAAACATTCAATTGAACTGTCTCCCCTGAGAGAGAAGGTTTGTCCTTGAAAAGATGAACTTCCTCTAGGGATGGCTGAAGGCCACGGAGAGATCTTTCAAAGGACTAAAGGCAATAACAGTTTAAGCTTTCAAGTTGAAAGAACATTTCATTGACCCTGCTTCGTGTAACAAACTTACAGTGATTTTATGCAGTATAAATTTAATAAAATAAATGAACAAATATTTCACTGCACACACTTCTTGCCTCGGGGTATAGGGAAAAGAATAAACATGCGACAGATGTTAGCCGTTGCTAAAGGCAGGGGGGTAGCATGGCGAAGGGAACAGTCTGAGAATCAACGCACACTGCAACTTCTATATGATAGCTATGCAGCATGCCTTCCCATTGCCACTCATGGCTCATTTTAAACGAGCTTCATTTCCAAAGCTGACTTCTTCTGAGATTTAGGTCCCAGCTCTTGTGTTGAGGGTGGAAAGCGAGGGAACTGGGGGGTTGTAGAGCACTTCTTCAAAGACAAAACTAGCAGTGTGCCTCCTCTCGTAGCTTCCAATAGTAGATACTGCCCTCCCTCCCACCACCCTCTCTCACTGGTTTTCGTAAGTTTAGTGTGGAAAAAAACCCTGATGATGAATACTGGAAATATTTCTCTCTAGAACTGGAGATACCAGAGCCTCGGTGAAGACAGAATGAGGGGGTTTGTACTTATTGTTTTAGAGCTACCACTTTAGTTGGGGGACTCTCCTGTTTTTTCCAGATTTCACTCATATGTGTCATGCTCGCTGGGAGTATCATAAAATAAATTTTAACAGGGAGAATAAAAGATACAAGCCTTTAAGTACTGTCACTGCTGCAATCAAAAGAATTCTTCTAAACTGTTGTTTTGAAAAATCATTTTTCTCCTCTCAGACATATTTTGTTTCTCTCTGTTACTTCTGTTAAAAGTCCCCTTAAGAGTAACTATGTCTTTCAAGACTAGGTAAAAGCAATCTGCATTCAAAGCAAAGCATGATCTGAATCTGTAACATCAGAACTTTGCAGAGCTATTAAAATTCATGTTCTAGAAGATGTAGCTTGATATTCTTTATTGCATCATTTGGAAAATGAACCAGTTTTTAAATGTTACTGAAAAATACATTAGAAAAGTGTAATCCAGTTTTCTTTCTAAGTCAGGAGGCTTTTATATTACATAACAATTCAGAAGGAACTGTTACTCGCTTATAAAATGTCCACTCCAAAGCCCTGCATACCTTGTGTGCAAAACTATCTTATTTTGGGGTTTATTTACTTGGGCTTCTTGATGGGGAAAAAACCACCCACAGAAAATATGATAATGAAAATCTGCATAAGGCATAATTTTGTGCGACTTCAGCTGTTATAAGTCAGTATGAAGCCTTCCAGCTCCTAAAGCTGATGGTGAATTCCAGAAGGGTCAATATTTCCAAAACATTTTTTTACAATGGGAACTATTAGAACATGCAAATATCATGTTGGGTTTCTAGGCATAATTGGTTTCTCTAGAAAGGTCAGATGTTCTCTGAACAAGAGCAAAATACAAAGCAATTTTCTAGAAGAGTAAACCTGACAAATTCCTGATTCGGTCCAGATGGTGTGGGGGTTTGGGTTTCTCTTTAAGTAAATCTATCTTCCATTCCATAATTTGAAAACCTAGGTAAACACTGTATAAATAAATAAACTGCTTGGGGGCCTTATGTAAATGTCTTGTCCGAGGAGTTCTAACAACTATTCACAGGACCAATGACGGTGAACAGGAAAATTATAATTAAAAAGCATTCAGGGATAATAGTTACAGAGCTAAAAGTCTCCAAACAACCATGTTACTTATTTCCTGTAGTTGTCTAAATAGGCCTAAATGGAGGTAATTAAGTTTGAAAAAGTGCTGTCTGAGGACACAACAAAGAACTAGAATCACTCTGACTCTCTGAATTCATTCAGGTGTAGGACTGTCAGATGTGGCCTTTCCCTTGACACTGATGGTGAATAGATTTATGATGAAATTGTCTCTCATGCTCTTTTGTCCGTCACCCAACATCACACATGATATCCTACCACACACCTTTTCATGTGCTCTTTCACTTGGTCACAAGGTGAAATCAAGATATCGTTGTAGTTTTCTTTCACTGTTATCTTCACTGGCACCAAAACTCATCCCCCAATGAGACACAGTAACTCACACAGTCTTCTATCAATGTACAAGTTGAAAAACAAAATTCACTCAAACTGATATTTAGAAACTTGATAGCTGCTGTTAGCATCATAAAGCATTTTCAGGTAACTAAGTAAATGGATTCCTTTGAAAAACTTTGCATTCCTGGGAGATCACATCACAGAAAAATTATTTGGTTCCTAGAACTTTTCAAAAAAGTTCAGCAGACTCACCCTTGATATATAGCAGGCATAGTCAGTATCCTAACAATTATAATTTTATCAGTGTTGCTCTTCGTTTCTCAGAGAAGACTCCATACCTGAACACTGTTGAAAAGAGTCTTTTGTTATACTCCTGCCAAGAACAGAATTCATTTGTATCCTATAGCATTTTAAGTTACTCTTATTTGAGTTCAGTTCTTGAAGAAATGAAAACCTGTCTAAAATACTTCCCGTGGAGTTTTTATTCTTATTTCCTAACACAACTTTTTCAGTTTCAGAGGGGAAAAGTATCATTCAGGTTTGAGTAAAAAGGAAAAAAAATAAAAAATCCTTTGATTCACTTGACCTTTCCTAGAACAGAAGTAATCATTTCCATTTTTCAGAGCAATATTGTACTTAAAGAATATCTTTGTTCACTTTGTGATGGAGATTACTGTTGAAATTCCATCTGAACACAAGAAAATACATTTTTTACTGCAGTGGCTGTCAAACACCAGAACAGTTGCTCAGAAAGCTTGTGGGGTTTCCATCTGTGGATATATTAAAAACCCAATTGGATATGGTCCTAGGTAACCTGCTCCAGCTGACAGTGTCCTCTACAGGTTGTGGGACTAGATGATTTCAAGAACTGCCTTACAGCCTCAGCCATCCTGTGATTCTATGATTCTATGTGAAATAAAAGCATTAAGGTCCTTCACCCATCAGAACAGTATATAAAATCCTTGGAATATTTGTCTCAAAATAAACTCCAGAAATAAAAATAAACATTTACATTAAAAAGGAAATAAACAGACAAAAATTACTATTACACTGGCATCTAATAAATTGCACAACTATTTGTTGAAGGGTGCATCAACACAACAAGTAATAAAATTCTAAGGTTAAAATATCTGAGATGCAATCACAGGACTTTAAATAATGTCCCTTCTATCCCCCACTTTAATGTCCTGATTTTACCTGTACAGTATTTTACAATGTGCAGTCATCTTTTAATCGATATTACTATATGTGGAGCTTCCTATATTCTACATGAGCCTGTATTTCTCTCTTTGCAGAAGGCACTTCCAAGAAGTTGGTCAAGAAGAAACTTGCAGTGTATAGTGCCTCCTTCAAGCCAAGTCTATAAACAGTAAACATTTCACAATTGTGTAGAGGGTTTTCTTGGTTCCATCATTCTCCACTGACAACAGAATCTCACAGTCTGATGAGGAGAAATCCAAACTCCCTCTCTTCCTTTTTTGAGAATACATCTGTACATTAAAGTATTTATGTTATGTTTTTCCCCATTGGTATTATGTAATGATCACATTTGAATCTTCCAGATAGCAACCTTGTAAATTAAAAATAATTGCAAGTTAAATGAGCAGTAATCTATATGGTACTGCAGTATGAGGCTTCCTCCACAAGGAAACCCCCTAACTTCACTTGCTAGGATATGGTGTCTTTCAGAAAGCAGATTTTCTGACCTGCCTTCCCATTCCACAACCCAGATACACCTTTATGCAGAACCTTATCTTCCCTTTACTTTGCCCTGTCTTCTCTCCATACACCACTCCTAAACTCTCCCCCCTCATCTGGAAGTTTGTACAGCACAGATTATGTGCTTATAAGCTGTATCTAAATTCTCATTTACCAGGAGTAGATACTCCTACCTGAACCCTACTAAGTACTACTTTCATTTCCCATCTATTTCTGGCAAGTAGATTTTGAGCTGTAGCACACAGTTTCCACTTTTCATCCAAAGCTGAATTTTACTACAGAAGGAAGACATTTCTGATTAATCAGTAACTTAGGCTATAGAGCACTTTGGGATGCTTCTGGGTGACAGGTGTTATGTAAAAAGAAATCATTTCCACAAAATCATTAGTGACAAAGTCATTATTAGCTGATGGCAGGCTGGAAGTCATAGTAAAATGAATTGCTATTCACTTCAGTAACATCTTTAATTTGTCATAACATAAACCAAAGAGCCTGTTCTGCTACATTATGTGAAAAATAATTTGCATTAGCCATAACTATAACTTGGTGGCTCCTCATGACTTAGGGCAGGCATGCAGACCCCCTACAATGCACCATTGGTCAAAGGGCATCCTTTCAAGTACATAGCATCCTTCCTGTGCAGGGAGGTCCTCCACAGAGTCCTCCATGACCCAAGGGGCAGCACTTTTCAGTGGTGTGCAGGCTACCTAAACCTACTTTGTGCAGACCCTCCCCAGGCCTTCTGCCCAGTGTTTTATCCCCCAAAACAGTTCCAGACCTTAGTAAACCATATGCACAATCTCACTTAAATGCAGATATAACATTGCAAGTTTTGTTTCTTGACTAATTTTAAACTCACTGACTCTTGTTCCAAGAGTTTCTGATGATTTTCATTATTCTGCCTGAAGTTTTGATCTACATGGGTTAAAAATCATCTTCTTTCATGAGAAGGAAGTCAGCTTGTGTGTTTGTGTGTGTGTGCGCACACGTGCATTTTGGGGAGTGGTAGTAAGTATATCTACCTAAATACAAAAACACTCCAGCAGTTCTTCTTTAAAAAGCAACGTATTATGTTCATGTCTTCTAGCAGTATTTAGATATCCGAACTAAGTTTTCATTCCCATTGCTACAGAAAGGTTCACTTGTGAAAGCAGAAATTGCTGATGAAGTCAGTGACAGTATTCAGTTGATTTTGAAAGAGAATAATTGTTCACATACACAGAAAACATGAATAATTGAAACTAAAATGAAATTAAAAGTTCCTATTCTGAATGTTGGCATTTAGATTAAGAGGTAAAGCTCTAATTCATCCATTCAAACACCCTTCCCCAAACACCTTTTCAAAGCATTTAAAAAAATACTCTATAAAAGAAAGAGGATGGATTAAAAATACATGTCAGGAAATTGTTTTAATGACAAAGAGACAGATAGGACAGGAGTAAGGTGTAAAAAGAGAAAGCATCAGTCTGAACATCCCATGCTAAATATTCTACACCAAAATTGTGATGGAATTGCAAATATATTTTGAATTCACCAGCTAAATCTTCCTGGAATAGGAAGAATTAGACCAGAAACAATCTTTCAAATATGTGTTTCTCAGACTAAGAAAATCCTCTATAATTTCAGCTGGCATGATTTCCATGTCATAGATATATTTATGGCAGTCTATTATCCAAACAGGCTGTTTGAACTTCACTCTGTTACAAACTGACATTTGCAATTTTCTGCCTTTGCTGCTTTCCACATCAATGGATTTTATATTGTCTACAAGACGTTGAGGCATTTTCCTACTGCTCACTTTAGGAGATATAGACAAAAACATGTCCTCTCTTCAAACTAATTTTCAAACACTTCTCATAATGCAGAATATTTCCATGACTTTTATTTGCATTTCCAGTCTCCCATAACAATTGAATAATCTTTCCTGTGTTTAATAGACTACATAAAAGCCTTAGTGAGCTCACCATTCAGAGGCCAAAAGTGTTTTAAAACAGTCCCAACTATGTTTAAAAAAGTTTTGAGGGGAAAAAACCCTCCAAAAAGAGCTTGAATTTTTACCTCAGACAGAACGATGAATTACTATACTATACATGCAGAGTTTAGCTTTTTTCCAAATCTGAAATCTGCATGAGAAATGTTCCATGGCTACACTTACTCATTGCACTTCAAGCCTTGGTGCAGAAAAAAGAGTAGCAGTTGATAGGTGTTTCACTAGAAACTAAAGAAAAAATTGACTGTCTCACAGGGTCTTTTCTTCATTTATTTCTATCAACATCTCCATTGCCCCAAATAGAAAATCAGACACAAAGGAAGAACAGAAATAGTACCAAGCCACACATTGTTAATTACTGATTCTCAAATGTCTTCCATGTTAGTGAACTTCTTAAAACAAGTCCAGACTGCTTCCACCACAACATTTTCAGAGGGATTTCTCACTCCAGGTCCTTCTGATCAGCTTTACCTAAGAATGCAAAATTCTGCTTTAGAGCAACAAAGAAGATTAGTGATGACAAGACCCTTCCTTGTTTCCTTCCATTTCTCTTCTTCCATGTCAATCCAAAGAAGCAAGAGGTTGGGGAGTCTCCAGTTACCCACCCCATGCCAAAACTCTCAAACAGCAGAAGAAGGAGCAGACTCTGTCACCGATTTGGAGAACATGCTTCACCGGTGCTTGACAGTATAAACTTTGTTGTGTTTTACCGTTACATAACACGTATGGCACTGAAACATATATAGGACAGTGAGGAATGTGAAGTGCATGGTCTTAGAAGAGGACCTCCATACACTAACCAGTTCCTCTTCCAGCACAGGCAGTTTGCACAGCAGCAAAGTACTCCCACTTTGATGCAGACAGATTCTAATCTAGTCTTCAAAACCTCTGGTCATAAGCATCTCACCCCCTTCCCAGAGAGTTTCTTTCAGAAAATCATTACACTTTAAAATGAAAAATTCTTTACGGCTCCCCCTTTCTGGAAATGAAAATGTTGTTTCTAGACCAGTTTGAAAACCAATACCTAAACAATATTTTTTAGTCTTCTGACTGTAGTGGAAGCCGTGATATCTCAAATGAGTTTCATGATGACATAGTGCCATAATGACTCTATGAAGATTTTAAAACTGACAGGAATAGTTGAAGAGAAAATAAAACACATTTTATAAATTTCCCCTCTAATCTTAATCACTCATCATTGATGTTAAAAAGATGGGAAAGATTGTTTTCCAAGCTTCTCCTTGGAAAAATCTAGTCAAATCCTTAAGCTAGACAGTTCTCCTTATAGTATTCAGATAGGTCTTTTGTATGTCACCAACCTGCACCTCTGTACATAAATAAGTAGTAAAACCAAGAGTTTTGAGCCATCACTAGAGACTAACATTCAGAATTACTGATTAACATAACTGCAGAACAACCTGTACCTACTGTTTTACATGTGCTACTGTACTCTTGTATTTATTCAATTAGTTTAGCTTTTTTTGCTTAGAGAACAGCTTTATTTTCATGGGTTTTGTTATTTCATTGAATTTAGAAATGTTCAAATTCCTGCATCTGGACTTCCTAAAACACTCACTTCAAGCCTGCCTCTGCACCAACAGAAGACACTGGGTGCTTTAATCAGAAGCACAATACTCTTTGGCTATCTGCAGGGTGTGATCATCTGTATCACATTGGGTTTGCTCCCTAATTATGTAAATTAACTTCCATGACTAAGAGGAAGTGGGAAAAATCAAAAGCTTTTTAGAAGAGGTAGTATAGGTACTCCCACCCTTAATCTCTCCATGAACACTCTAAAAAATGAGAGACTTGCTTTTCAGAAACATTGTTGGGGGCAAGAATGTTTGTATACAACTAATCTAAAGGGTGTTTAACAGTATTGAAAAACTTCCAGGGCTTTTATCCAAAGAAATATTTGCCCCATGAATCTTCTTATTTCAAACAAAGATTTCCAGCTGAAAGAGGGTAGGTTTAGATCCTATGCAGGAGGAATTCTTTACTGTGAGGGTGGTAAGGCCCTGGCACAGGTTGCCTAAAGAGGTTGTGGAAGCCTTACCCTTGTTTAATGCCAGGTCAGATGGGGCTTTGGGCAACTTGGCCTAGTGAAGGTGCCCCTGTCCATAGCAGTGGGGTTGGAACTAGAAGATCTTTGAGGTCCCTTCCAACCCAAAGCATTCTATGATTCTATGATTCCTATGCAGCAGTAACTAATGAAGCTTGATTTTCTCTGTACATCAACATGCACAGCAGTTTGCTTTGCAGGTCAGATTATAGTTTTACAAAGGTTTTCTAATATTTTAATTAAGCACTTCATAGTATCTAATAATATAGTTTCATTCTTTTTTTACCAGGACATTTGTATAGTTACTTTCTCTTCTCTACACCCTGTATGTCCGTATTTTTAATGGAATTAGTAAGAGTGACTACATTTTTCAGATTTTTACACCTTTGTATGAGTTCAGTATCAGTAAGCAGGTTTGAAAGTTATTCTGTGATAGAATGTATACTAGATAAGCAAAGATATTGCATCTTTAAGCAAGCTGCATAAGAACTATAGCGTCCTCTGAGCACTGCAGCAGAATCATAGAATCATTTGGGTTGGAAAAGATCTTTCAGATCATCAAGCCCAACCACATACATTTTATAAAATACAGGCTTACTCTGAAGTATTTTTAACCTGAAATGTAATGTTTTTCTTAAGGAAGAAACAAAGATGTTGGCCAAGGTGCAATTTTCAGTTGTGTTTACTTCCTCCCCAGCCATTACATAACAAGGCATCTATGGCAATGGGCAATCGTTAGAAGTACTAGCATCTGCTTGGGACCCAAGTGTCTCAGATTAAATATTACGTCAGACATATATTGTTTTCTTAATGTAAGATTCTCATTTCTTTGGGCCCAAACTCTTTTTTTTTCTGCTATATTTCAGCCAAAAACATTGCATTTGCATAATCAAAGAAAAAATCTGCTTCCAACAGAGGTCTATTTCAAAATGGAGCACTTCAAAACACGTTCTTGAGGTGTTTTAAGGAAAAGTTACAAATGGTTTTGTCTGGGGGGAATGGGGGAAGGAGAATAGAGGATACACATATCCTCAAATTAGTGTCTCATCGAAACAAAAGTAAATCTTTTTTCTTCTGGTAAATTTCCATGTTAAGATGAGTTCTCTAAATCCACAAAAAAGCTGGGTGGAGACTTGTGGGAAGTTGCTGGAAACAGAAAGATTGCTTCTTTCACTTGATTCAAAACAGCAAACCACAGCTTCAACTTACAGGAAATCAAGGAGGGAGATCAATGACAACTAGAAGAAGGTACATAATGTAACTTGTTTTCAGAAAATGCTGGAAAGTCAAGTCAGGGAACAACAGGCCAGTCATCCTCACTCTGGTTCTTTGGAAAACCATGAGACAATTCCTCCTGAAGCCCATTTCTGAGTACAAGATGGAGAAGGTGACTGGGAACACTGAGCCCAAGTTTGTCAAGGATAGATCATGCCTAAAAAAATCCGATGAAATTACTGACTTCGCGGGTAGGGGAACAGCAGGGGACATCATTCACCCCAATTTTAGCAAGGATTTCAGCATTGTCTCCCACAGTATTCTTCTATTCAGGTTAAAATGATATGAGCTGAGTGAGCAGACAGCTAGATAAGTAAAAAAAAAAATAATTGGTTGCATGTTTGGGATCAGAGAGTAACAGTTATGGGTCGTATTCTACCTGGAGACCAGTATCAACTGGGCTATCACAGGAATTCACCCTGGGAACTGTTTAACATGTTTTGCAAGGATCTGGAGGAGGTGAAAAAGCTCATTTTTGCCAAATTTGCAGATGACGCCAAACTGAGAGGAGCATTTGATATGCTTAAGGGCTGGGCTGCAATCCAAAGGTACCTGGACAGGTTGGAACCTACAGACATATCACAAAATTCATCAAGGACAAATGTGAAGTCATGTGCCTGGTCAGAGCTGCTGGCAATACAAGCTTGGGACTAGCTGGCTGGGGAGCTGGCTATGTGGAAACAGACTTACAGGTCTTGGTAGCAAGCTGAACATGACCCAGTGCTGTACCCTGCCAGTAAAAGTGACCAACAACATCCTGGGCTGTATTAACAGGAGCACAGCCAGTAAATTGCTAAAAACAATTGTCTTCCTTCCCTTGGCATAGAATATGATGTTCAGTTTTGGGCCCTCAAAGACAAGAAAGACCATGATCTACTTAAGCAAGTTCAGCACTGGGCTGCCAATACTGTCAAATGGCTGAAGCATTTTCCCTCTGAGGAGACCCTAAGAGAACAGAGCTTGTTCAGCCAGGAGAAGAGACAGGTTCAGAGGGACCTAGCAAGAGGCTAACAGGATCTATCAGTAAGTTATCAAGAAGACTGTGCCAGGCTCTTTTTAGCAGAGTGTAATAGAAGGATAAGAGCCAGTATGTTCCAGCTAAATATAAGGAAAACCTTTTTCTCATGAGGAAAGTCATGCAGTGAAGCAAACTGCTCAGGCTCAACACCCTGTTTTGAGCAAAAAGTTGACCAGAGGCCTCCTCACTTCTATTCTATAGATCTAAAAACATCATTTTTCCAAATTTAATGCTCTCTTCTCCAAAGCTTTTAAGGTTTATTATTAGAATTCAGTCATTATAGATACATTTTTGCCTTTTGCATGTAAGTTGTTAAAATCCTAGCTTATACTTCAGCATTTTTACAGTGTAAGTAAGGTGAGAGAACATTACATTAAGTTAAATGCTTAAATAGATTAACAGACATCTGTATGGTGATTAGTTATTAAAAATATTTGCTGAAGATAGAAAGCCAAGTAAAAAAAAAAAAAGCATCTCTTAAATCCCACATATATTTTCTCCCCGCTAGGACACACTAGGGAAAAATCACAGCCCAGATATTGACACAGAATCGTGTCCTCCCTTCATATCTTTCTTTATGGGTTAGAACTAACACAGCAATTTTCTGAGTTCTTCAAGAAGGAAGGAGTTGTCTGCTGACATAAGGTGTCCATGGATGTGCCAGAAACATGATTAGCTTGACTCAGAGCTAAGGTGAGTGAATCCTTAAGAAAATTGTACATACATAAGTCAATGGGACCTGATGCACTCACAAGTGCTGAGTGAGCTGACTGATGTCATTGTGAGGTCACTTTTGATAAACTTTGAACAATCATGGCAACTGGGACAGGTGCCTGAGAACTGATGGAAAGGAAATTTCACTCCTACCTTCAAGAAGGGCAAGAAGGAAGAAACCAGGATCTACAAGCTGGTCAACCTCACCTTGATCCATGGTAAGATGACAGAGCAGCTAATCCTGGAAACCATTTCCAGAAACATGAAGGACAAGGTGATTGGGAGTTGTCAGCATGGATTCACATGTGGGAGGTCATGCTCGACCATCCACGTAGACTTCTATGATGAAAAGACTGGTCTGAGGGGGGAGAAGTGGCTATCATCTATATGGACTTCAGTAAAGCTTTTGTCACTTTCTCCCATAAGATCCTCACAGAAAAGCTGATGAATGAGCTGGATGAACAGACAGTGTAGTAGGTTGAAAATTGGTGGTGATCAGTGGCATGAGATTTAGTTGGAGGCAAATAACTAACAGTGTGCTCCATGGGTCAATACTGGGTCCAGCCTTGTTTTACATCTTCAGTAATGATCTGGATTATGGGGTAAAGTGTACCCTCAGAAAATTTTCTGATGACACAAACCTGGCAGGAATGGCTGATACACCAGAGGGTCATGTTGCCATCCAAAGGGACATTGAGAGGTTGGAGAAACAGACTGACACGAAGCTCATGAAGTTACAAGCGAAGTGCAGAGTCCTGCACCTGGAGGAGGTGCAACCTCTACAGGAATATATGTTGGGGCAATATAGCTGGAAAGCAGTTTTGCAAAAGATGACCTGTGTGTCCTGGGGCGCACCAAGTTGAATATGGACCATTAATGGGCCTTTGTTTCAAAGAAGGTTAATGAAATCCTGGGCTGCATCAGGAATCTTTCCAGCAAGCCAAGGGAGGTGATTCTTCCCCTCTGCTTAGCACTGGTGATGCCACACCTGGAGTGCTGTGTCCAGTTCTGGGCTGCCCAGTACAACAGTGACATAGACATACTGGAGAGAGTCCAACAAAGAGCCACAAAGATGATTAAGGGGATGGAGCATCAATCATACAAGCACAGCCTGAGATAGTTGGGACAGTTTAGCCTAGAGAAGGCTTGGGGAAGATCTTATCAATATATATAAATATCCGAAGGGAGGGTGAAAAGAAGATGGAGTCAGGTTCTGCTCAGTGGTACCCATGAACAGCATCAATGGACATAAAACAAAACACAGGAGGTTCTGTTTGAACATCAGGAAACACTTTTTCACTGTGAAGGTCACAGTACTAGAACAGATTGCCCAGGGAGGCTGTGGAGTCTCCATCCTCAGAGATATTCAAAGGTAATTTGGACATGGCCCTAGGCAACTGGCTCTAGGTGGCCCTGCCTGAGCAGGGATAGTTTGACAGGATGACCTCCAGAGGTCCCTTCCAACCTCAACTATTGTGCAATTCCGTGAAACTTTGTTTTTCCTGGTTTGAAATTATTCCTTTAAACAAGCTGGTGATGCTTTTCATAGTGAGACTGTTAAAATGCTCCCAGAAAAGAAGGAAAGCAAAATGCAGCATCAGGAAGTAATACAAATCTCTTTCATTTTGAAAAAGCCTTGGAAAGTTATGAGTTAGATTTAAAAATTTTAACATGATACCTTTGTTCCTTTGATATTATATGTATTTTGAAACAGGTAAAAAATGAGAAAGTTAATGAAACTTGAATATTAAGGATTAATAATGGCTGTGGATTCTGACAGTACATATAATTGCTTAAAATGAAGAATTTGAGGATCTTGAGATTCTTGTAGAAAAACATATCAGTACAAAAATCCAGGGTTTAAATGAGATTATTTCATATATAAAACTGTTATTCTGGATGCTAAAACTGCACTAATCCTACCAGAAAGTCTGGGGACAAGTTAGACATTAATTTCTTCATAAACAGAGATTAAACAGAAACATTAATTTCTTCTTATCCAGAGGGAAGAGACCCTGCTCCCAAAATTTTGTATTACAAAGGTAAGGGAGGAGATGATAGGATAGCATCATTGCCCTCAGGTGCATGTGACTGGCCAATCCTCATACAAGGAGTGCAACAGAACCCAGAGGAACGACATGGTACTACAGAAACACCAGGTCCCATCCGATACTACTAAGACTCCTATAAAAATGCTTTTTAAATGTTTGTTGAAAAAAAGATCTCTGGAGATAATAAATATTAGTAGTACACAGTTTTCGACTCAGGAAAGGCCCTAAAAATTAAACTGAAAGTTAATTTTACTTCAGTGGAAAACTGGGAAGAAGTGCAGTGTCCTGGGCTTGGCTAGGATAAGTTTAATTTTCACCTGAAGCTGGAATGGGACAAAGGTGGAACAGGTGACCCAAGCTAACTAAAGAGGATATTCCATAGTACATGATGTCATGCTCAGTATAAAAGGGGGCTAGTTGGGAGAGGTGACATGGTTCCAAGATGGGTTCATGACGAGTCTTGAGCACACAGTCTGAGTTGTACAGTTTTTGGTTAGAAACTTAATTGTGTATCATGAGTTCTGGCTATTCTGTTACAAGTCCTGCTGTTGTTACTTCCCTCTCCCTGTGCTGTCCCAAAAAACTGCCTTTATCCCAACCCATGAAGTCTGCCTTTCTCTCCCTATACTCTTCCCCATTCAGCTGGGGGTGGGTGTGAGCAAGAGGCTACATAGGGTTAAGTCATGACAGGTAGCATCAGCATCTTTCCAGAGTATGGAAGTGATTTAGGGGAATCAGAAATCAGAATTAAATGGGAGTTTGAATGGCAAAGGAAACAGTAAATCATGTAATCAAAACCACTGCACTGGATGTATGTGGGAAGTTGGAGGTCATCCTGTCACAACTTCTTCTCTCCCTGGTAAGAACATACTCAGTTTATGGACTTCAGTATCACCATTTGAATTTTAACCTGTCTTTTATGAGCAAGTGACATTCCCAGAGCTATCTGACTGCTACTTAAAAGCTCCAGGATGTATTCGGCTCAGTGAAATTTACAGTCTGTATTAGAACAGAGTCCAAAAGCAGTGTCACAGATTTCTAATCAGCACATATTCTCCAGCAATGAGCATATTACAAAAATCTGCCACTAGATAAAGTCATTCTAAAAATGGACTGCCTAAGATAAAGGTGTAGCTACTCCTACTGAGCTGAGTGAATGCATTTGAAAAGAAGGAGTCATTCTTTCACCGGGATGCAATTACTTGTATAGAACATTAACTTTAAGTTTCAATTCAGTACATGTTTAAGCACAGGCCCAATTTTAGTTCAATGTAGCTGCTCATCTTGAAGTCACAGATTCACAGGAAATAGCTCTGGAAAGGACTGGATGTTTCACTGTGCAAACACAGACTGACACAGCTCTGACCGCTGTTCCATAGCAGTACCCTGAGCTTTCACGTCTGACGTCTAGTGTACACTGGGAAGAAATTGCCTGGGGTAAATAACCCTAACAAAAGCATTCTTAGCAGTCCTGAAAGAAATTTAAATGACTGGTTGATCCATCAGTCACTAGAAAATAAAAAGCTGGCTCCAGCTCCTTGCAAACTGTAATACTATTCCTGCAAAAGCTTGCTTTTCACATTACTGCGTGTCAGGGGGGTTAGGCATCACATGCAAATATCGCCAAGAAAAATACTGCCTAGGTTTTAATGCTTTCATTTTTTCCTGTATAAACCTAGTCTGTGAGATGTTCTAACAGTAGGCATTGGGAAAGAAAACAAATAAGAAAAAAACCCAACCCAAAACCCTAAAAAATCCCTCTGCTGATAACCTCTGCTCCCTGCTTTGCTGCAGATCTTGACCTACAGATCAACTTAACAAAAAAATAAGTTCTCTCTGCTTTCCATCATAGTAATTTTGTGATTGTGAAAAAAAAAAGAGATACACATGCAATCAACTAATTGCACATCCTAGTACTAAGCAGTAAAAACAGGTACTTTACAAAAGATTACATATGAATATTTCTATTGGGAGTGAAACAAAATTGACTTTTTCAAAGAACATTGAGGTTATATTTGGCATTTTTATGGTAAATTGCATCCAGTAATGATCCTTGAGGAGTAACTATGAATTCACTTTTAGCTAGCATCTGTGACAGCAGTGACGCTCTTGGTGAGGAACTGGCCCTGCAAGGGTGCCTCTGCTTCTCTTGACACTGGGAGGCAAATTGGAGAATTTTCTCTTGTTCTACCTAACAGCTATAATCTGAGTCACTAACTGGTTAGAAAACCCTACAGGGGTTACAAATGCCAAAAAAAGGAACAAACAAACAAAAAATTTTGCATTTACACCTGGGCCAAGATTAGGGGAAGACAAGGAAAAAACAATTACATAAAGGCAGTGATAAGACAGAAATGTACAACTTATTTCAGCAAGACTAGAGAGATGAAGCTCCCATTAGCAGCATTTATATGGAAACTACAAAAGAAACCAGTTCTGACCGTGTGCTCTTCTCCCTTGTGCATGAATAGGTAATGCTCCTATGGGAACCTGTAGTGCTTGAAACTGGGCTTAGCAAGACCAGAAATGGGGATGGAGTTGGCCAAATGCAGTAGTGCAGGGCATGTGAAGAAGCTAGGGTTTGATTGTCTGCTCAATTCACATGACAGCAACTTTTTACACCACTTGATAATTTCAGTGTGGAAGGCCTCATGTCTGCAAAAGCAGAAGCATGCATACAGGAAGAACTAATGTTGGGGCAATGCCAGGCTTATAAATGGAGTCGTGAATTGTCTTCGACACAGCGTAATGTAGGTTTACTTGCAGATAGAGCTCTGATAAGCAGCTGAGCCCAGACATGACATCTTATAACTTCTCCCATTTTCTCTTCTAGGCACTGTGACTATTGTTCAAGCTACAACTTACATGGCAATTCAGTCTGGTAATCTTCGTCAGTGGTTTTTCATACTTATAGCTCTTTCTAAAACCTTAAGATTTGCTATTATGTAAAGGCAGGATGGTTTTGATACTGCACACACGGAGTTAAGTGTGGTCGCAACAGCTCCCTAGATCTTGAAAAAGGGATGCAGATTCCCACTAATACGTTCAGAAGCTATGTAGTTTCTGTCAATGAAACACTGGGAATTAGAAATCTACTGACATTTTAATTCACTTTGGTGCTTCTCCACTTTCTGAACTCATGGACAGTCAAAACTTGGCCTCAAATCACAGGCTATTTACCACGAAACAATGCGCATAAGACCTAAACCCATTTGCACTTCCCCACTGATTCATAGTCACAGTTTGGAAACACAGCCCCATTTGAATCTACAAGCCTAACTAAAATCTATTACGTCAATTCAGCTTTTAATTTGCAGTAGCTTTTAGTTCCTTAGATATGGTAAAGCACTGTTCATCTCCTGCCTGACCATTCACCAACAAAATTTGTCAGCTTTGTACTTATGTCATTACTTCCAACTTATTTGACCAGTTAATTCTAATTGCTCTCCCAGTAGAAGCCATTTATAATCCACTCCTCTGAAAAACTCCATCCAAAGCTGAAACAAAAACAGGGCATTTGAACTTCCCAGTGAGCCCCAGAGTCTGGACCTGCTTCAGCTGCCATTTCAATGCTTCTAATCTCTTAAGTGTAATTGCTTTTATTATATCAGTATGGACCCAACTGGCTGCTGCTCTTTTTAACCTATTTCTTTCAACAATCACATTTAACCTCCATCAGTAAGCATGGATTGTTAGTTGGAAGCAAGGGCAAAAGCAGCAGATTCTGATGAGAATGGTAATGGGAAAAGCAAGAATAATCAGTTGCAGGCAGTGTTTTGAAAGTATCTTCTGTTCTTTACCAGGGAATGCAGCAGTCACTCACAGCCATGCCCCATTTCTGATGGGAAGGCTGACAGTGACTCAAGGATTTTAAGAAAGGAGCTTTGTATTTTTGATCTAAGTCAAGCTACTGGGAACTAATACATAAAACATCATCAGTTCCATCATCTGTGTGAGGCGGACCTGTGCAAAGAGTGAGCACTCTTGCCTTACTGGGCAAGGAGAGAGGGAGATGACTGTTGTCGCAGATGGCTTGAGCACTGTCTACAGGCAAGACTGCAACAAGTGTGAACAAAGATCAGCAAGAGACAGGAACCTGCTATGTGCACATTTCACTGGTTCACACTCGCTGTGGAGGCTTTATTTCAGAAATGTGGTGCAAGTTACTCTTCAAGCCACCCTCGGTTTTCCTGCAGATACAAACCCCTTAGATATCTACAGATTCTGACCCCATTCACTAAACATGACTGTTTTCACAAATAGCAAGCCTCCTCCAGGCAGAATTCCCTTGTTACTAAAGTGGCATGGGAACAGCCTGCCTCGTCTTATGTTGTCTTCTCACTGTCACTAAGATGGGGAAAAATCTCCAGTAAAGTCTTCCCAGCTCTGTAGAACATAGCAACCCCACAGGCAGTTCAAGTGAGCCATCTGGAAATGATGGCTAAGTGATAAAAAAGAAAAGACCTGCTTCAGTTTCAGAAGCATTTACATTGATAAAATACAGGAGTAGGTTTAATCTGACTTTCATTCTCTCATAAAATTTCATAGCAATACCAAACCAAAATGCATTCATACAGGCAGTGATCCTGCTTTAACTAACATGGCTTGAAATAAACACACCCAAATTTGAGTTGCGTGGGGCAATACATTCTGTGCAAGTCTCAGTAATGTTCCATCTATAGACCAAACCAGAAGACTGCCAATGTCCTTTACTAATGTGATTACCACAAACTAAAAGAAAAAATAATGAAACAGTCAATATTTCTTTCCAACAGATGCAAGGTCGACACAGATGCCATGATTATATTTCCTTTTGTAAAGACAAAGTTACAGTCTGGTGCTGGGGGCAGGAGGGTTTTGTAAAATCTCACCCTGTCCCATAAATCTGGACACATCCACGATCACAGTGCCCAGACCAGTGACTTATGCACAGGTTCAAATCTACTTTGCTTGTGGCACTGTATGAGGATTTTTAAAAAATAGATTCTGGTGAGTTTGCAGTTCAATCTGTTTCTTAGGAAAGGGGGAGATAAAAGAATGAGGCTGGGTAAAAATCTGTCCATGGAAGCATGAGGAAAAAGCACTTGTTACATCTGTGTTTGCCAGGTTTACCTTAATTGGTTTGTCACATAGTGCTATTAGAACGCTGAATGTCTTTGGGAAACTGTTAATGGAAAGAAAATCTCGAGTATTACTTCTCCCTATCAATGAAGAACAGCTAGAATTGGAAACTTTGCATAAAAATAAGTAGTTACATGCTGAAGAAGCATGTTGACAGATCAGCTAAACAGATTGTATGGCTGCAGGAGACAGATGTATTGCAAGTAAAAGAATCTGAGTGTTGGAAATGTCTAGGGGCTAGCTTGGAAACATGCATTCTTGCTGAGAATCTTCTACAAGACTGATTTTGGTTATTTGGCCTGGGAAGCACACATGAAATTCAGATTAAGTAAAATTATTTTGCTTAATGAGAATGTTCCATGTCCAATTGACCAAACCAAATGCTTTATTTTTCCTAAATGAAGGTTCAACAATGCCCTGACACTCTATACAGACTTGTACCAAACTGAATTAGGCAGTAACTGTGTTAGACTGCATTAAAAGCCTGTGTTGAGAACACAAAGTGCTGTTACTTTGCATACCAAACACTTTTTCCCATTAAAAAAAAAATTCTCATATGCAAGTTTCTTCTTGTGAAGAAAAGAAAAAGCAAGCAAGAAAAAAAAAAGTCAGATGGTAGATCATATTGCTGTCACTTTCCTGGAAGCATCTCAGATTTTTTGGCAACAGACACTCTACAATGACACGAATAGAACTTAACCATACAAACTCTAGAGAATTATGCAAGTGGCAGGTTGTGCGTTTACCCACAGAGAAAACTCTTATAGACATGCTTGTTCGCAACAGTTAATGGGTTGAGTAGGTGTTGACATGTCTTTGCCCAAACTGTATCGACTTTTCCACCTAAGTGGAAGTGTTAGCCAAATGAAAATCCTCTCATTTTGAAATGTTTTTGCTAAACAGCTTCCTTGCACTAAGTCTCAAAACAAATGCATATTTATTTTTTAAAAATTCTGTACAAAATTATGATAAAAAAAAATCCCAGATAGATTTAGTATGTTGAATAGAGAAAAAAATGGTTTCCCTCAGTTTAAATTTCCAGTCTCTTTTAAAAGATTGCACAAGTGTGCTTTGCTGTTAAGCATTCTCCATTAGCTATAGGAGGCTGGAGAAAAGAGAGATAAGGTGGTTTTAATTGAGAAGGAAATAGACTGGCTATCAGGGAACGTCATTCCCTCCTCTGTCAAACACATTTCCTCTACTAAGTTGGATTATGATGTATATGAACACGGTAACAAGAAACTGTAATGGAAAACTACTTCATTTTATCTGCCTCTTAGTAGATTATTTAAAAAAACCTGGAAGTCTCAATCAGGCCAGTTTCCATTGGGGTATAATCTCGATCTAGGATCATCTAATAATTTTATTAACTCTACAAAAGGTACACACTCACAAATAAAAAAAAAACAAACCCAACCCAAACCCAAAACAGGTGACATCAAGCCAGGAGTGGATTTAAGCAGCTAAATGACAGAATATGAGCATACAGAATGAACTTGACAATGGCAGAATGTGATAGAGGAAAACTAGATTAAATTTGATAGAACATATGTAAATTTCCAGATGTAGGTCACTTTCATCAGCTATACAAACAAGCAGGGTACATAAAACAACCCCTTCTGCTCTATGTGACAATAGTGAGGTTCCACCTAGAAAATTTTCTTGAGACCTATTTTCAAGCATGAAACTAAGATAGACATGGATTGTTAGAATAGGATCACAGAAACCGAAGATCTAAAATTTACTACGACAGACTGAATGAACTGTAGAATGAGATATGTTAATTAGAAGAAAAAGAGACTCAACAAAACCGTATAGTCTTCAAATATATAGAGGGCTGGTGCAATCCTTTCCCCATATTTACAATGCTCAAGGCAGCAAGATATATTTGAGTTCCTAAGAGTATGAGATATAAAGCACTGGAATCTGGAGAGGCTGGAGAATCTCCATCCTTCCATGTTTAATAACTGATAAAACAAGTTGTTAAAGGAAGATGAAAAAGATCTCTGAATTCCAGCTCTGATTTCAAACATAAGGACAAAGGAAATCTATAGGAAAATGAATGGTTCTCACAAAGAGATTCCTACTCCACATAGCTGCATTTATGGCCTTCAACAATGCTGACAGTGCCTTTCTGCATCCCGTTCTGCACTCGGAACCATTGAACAGCATCTCACAAAAGTTTCCTGGCCAGCATTTGCTACTTCCACAACACACATAGAGGACAAATGCACCATATTTTCTAAATTCATTTGATTTGTTGAAGTGAAAGGCAAGATCTACAACCCAGGTGTCCTTAAGACAAAATTGTCCCACATGGAGGAAACTCTTTCCACCTCTCTTTTCTGGACATTACAATTACTTTATTTCCCATTCTGCAATTCAAACACAGATTGCCAAATGGAGATGGCAAAAGAGTACACTGAATACAATTTCTAGGACAGGTGTGGCAGTATTTAGTTTCTTAATTCATCCTTGCTATGATGCTTCCAGGTAGCCATAACAGCACCTTGCAGCACTGTGAGGACAAACAAGCACTATCAGACTGAAGCAATTTCAACAAACAGGAAGAACAGAGAAAAGCACCTTGTCTTCATGCAGAAAGACAGTTTCAGAGACAGGATTAACATGAAGCAACCTCACTTCAAAATTACTGACTATTATCTCCCATTAAAGCCAGTTTCTGTACTGAAATTTCCCATTTCTGTCTGCACTCAGGTCTGGTTGTGCTTGTATGATAATACAATAATATTTTAACCTTCATTACTTGCCATACTAGACCCACTACCTGTCTTGGTCTGAAATAGGTGCATTGCTCCAATACTTTATGGAGGCAGAAACACAAAGGAGAAAAATAACTGCCTCGCACTGGATGATGGTTGTTTTCTGGTTTTGCTTTTTATTGTTGCTACTTTAAAGATGATAATCCCAAGCATGTTTTTGGAAAGGAGTGACTGGGACTTGAATGTATAAAGGACTTCAAAAAAAGCATCTGACGTGTCACTTGGGACTACATTTGTCTACTGCTAATCACCTTGCAAGTACAATTCAAGGGTGGCACCTTAAAAAAACAAAATAATGTAATGACAGCAACAATCTCCAAGAACCAATGAGCGTGAATGGCAACAGCATTAAAAAAAAGGAGGAAAAGTGATACAATATAAGTAAAAACACAGCATTCAAGAACTGACCCGCAACATAGCGGTCATCTGTTTTTAGCAGATCTTTAAAGTGATTCCACCAGAATCTTGGGCCCTCATGCTATTTTTTCCTGACTAATTTGCTCCACACTAGCAGAAGCTTCATACTTTTGAGCTCAACAAGTGGGATTGTATCAGGATCAATAGAGGCACTTTACCTGGTTTGTTCAGGTAACACATGATCCCTGTATCAGGTGCTTGGACCAAAGAAAATCAAAACTTTTTCTTAGTTCATTCCATATACATTCTTATAAAAGCACTACCTTCAAATCTTTCTTTGTTGTTTTAATTGTTAGCTAAAATAGGGAGACTTCTCTCTACAACGTATGCTTTATCTGCTTTATCTACATACTCAGTACTGGAAAAGTCTTCAGACTTTTTTTTCTCTCTGCTTTCCCATTCTGATCTAAAAACAAGCAGTAAACCCACGAGCTAGCTGCCATTTGTAAATATTTAATAAATACTGTAGGAGAAGTTTCCAAGAATAATTACCTCAGATTATATTTTGCTACATCATAGAGATCTTCATTGGTTGCAGTGTTGAATGACAAACTGTTATAAAAGCAAGCCTAAAGCACTGAATATTTATGCTTGCATGTGATTTGCATGAAGAACAAACACATCTTACAAGTAATGCAAACAAACTTCTTAGCAGCGAGATAAGCTACAAACAGAACGATCCGAGGATCAGCTAGCAGCACAAATAACTTCGGGTTACAGCTTCCCAGACTCTTGCCAAACTTTACACTAAACTCAATTATTGCTCTTGCAATGTCTTTCTAAATTCCGAGAGTTTTTCTATTGATTTCAACTGGAGTGAAGTCAGTGTTAGAGCAGTATAGCAACAATTTTTAAAATACATTTTGTTTGGAAAAAAAATATCAGGACTGAAAACTTTGAACATAAAGCATCTTTTAGTCAAGAATCCTATTGCATTCAGAGTGCTGGGGCCTTTTTCCTCTGGGCTGCTGGTGTATTGACCCTGACCTCACTTTCAGTAAACACCATGGAATCCTTATGGAAAGTGATTTTTATAGATTCATGGACAAAACAGACAAACAAACAAACAAAAAAGATGAGGAGACCTGAAGCCCCATTTGTATGGGTCTGTGAGCAGCCTGATCTAGTGAAAGATGTTCCTGCCTATGGCAAGGGGGTTGGTCTAGATGCTCTCTGAAGGTCACTTCCAACCCATTTCCAAACCATTCGGTGGTTCTATAAAAGAAAGAAAAGCTCCAGAAAAAAAATAACATCTTAGCCAAGATGAAAAGTGGTACTCTGGGATATGCTGGAATCAAGCACATGACTGAAGATGAAAAGCATTCAAAACAAATTATTCTATAAAAAAATAACCAATCAAAGGGAACTTTTCCAGTATCTACGGTATTCTGGTGATAAAACTACAGATACCAACTCATCCGCATGTAGAAGTGACAACTGCAAATACAAATCAATTTTATTTTTGTAGAAGAGCTATAACTTGACTTTGTTTTATGCCTACTGCAAAATACTGTTCTCAGTCCTTGTAGAGAGGTTCATAGGCCAGAGTTTTCCTGTTTCAGTTGCCTAAATTTCCCAGCTCCTCTCCTGCAAAAAATACATCAGTCCCTGGAAGGGTCTTGCCACATGCCTTACTTCTAAGTTCTTCCATTACAAGACAAGGGAACAAGAAAGAGGCTCCCTGCTCTCCAATAGTACTGTACACTTTTGTTTCCTGTTAGTTTGCTCCTGCTTTAAATTAATGCCTCAAAGTTTGGATTTCACTAAATGGAGTTCAGCAGAATATAAAAACCTGAGGGTTTTGTTTTATTAAAAGAAAATTCATAGAATTTTGTTCATCTGCAGCAATTTTTCCACTTCCCACAATTCAACCCATTTGGAAGCTAAACTTAGTCAATTATTCACATTCCCAAAGGGCAAATGCAGCCTAGTTATCAATGTTTCTTAAAAAGCTGACAAACCTCTACTAATTAATTAGCACACAGTTCCCATTAAAATGGGTGGACTTGTCATTAAGTCATTAAATTCCTTGGCTACTCACAGTGATTAAAATCCACATCCCCAAAGCGTAGCAGGATATTGCCTGTGTACATCAAGGTGCTATTGCATGAATGATGAGCAATAAAAATAATTTACAGAAGTCTGTCCATTCTGCTAGCTTCCCTTTCAAGTGATTGGAGGGACAACTTACCAATTTAAATTAAAATCCCATGTATCATTACAAGAACAACAGAAATTGATTGCAACATCTCTTGATTACAATCCTGGGAGGATTAGAAACTCTTGAAGTTTCATAATTAAAGAATGGCATGTCTACACATTTGTCAATCTACCACAATATCAGAACTCCTACTAAGAACCTGTGGAAGATTTTTCTTAACAGGGTTGTACACCTAGATCCAGAAAGAGAATACTTAATGGGAGAAAAAAAATAAAAACAATTTTTATAATTAATTTTTAAAATAACTCCAACTTAAAAAAAAAAGGGGGAAATTTCTATTAACGCTTTTCCATGAACACTTTCTAAGTAGTAAGTTGCACTTTTATTTTCATAACACGGTTAAAGCCCATTTTTAATTTTTTATAACATCAATAATTCTCTCATTTTAGTGCCATGTTTTATTATTTTCTTTGTATGCCCCTGTTACGGCAGAACTAATCACGTTGTCCTATGCAGAGGACTGTGATAAAAGTTAATGAATAAACACCTACTGTGCAGAGCTGATTACTAGTAGCACAGGCTCACAGTAAGGGCACTTGGAGGGAAGAACAAGCCTTTATTTGCCTCGCCTTGCTGAAAGCCAGTAGCACCACCCTGGAAGTCGTCATATCCAGCTGCAGGCGAGCTAGTGCAGCAGGAGAGTCTGAAAGAACCCAACTTCCCTCCAAGATAAATTTCTTTGTGCACTAGAGTGCAGCTTGAGCGTCTTTTTGATGATCATAGCAACTGATAGAGACATCAATTTGCTACGAGCATTTTGAGCCGATTTCGCATTATAAGGGAAGGAAAGGGAAAGCATCCCTGTAATGTTTCTAATGCATCAGAAATAGGATCTCCCCACAGACACACATGGGGCCCACAGGTCAAACATCATACGGGATTTCACAAAGCTCTTTCTTCGTGCATCGAAGGGCCTACTGCTGGCTTGTGTCAGCTGCCCAGACAGTTTTCATCAGCAATAACAAGCACTGTTCCTGACCTAAAGAGCAAAACCATCCCTCAGTGACAGATTCCCTCCTTTGTACCAGCAGAGCAGGGATCTGTGACTTCAGATGTAATGATGCCTTAGAAGTTGTGTGTTCATCTCTCTTACGCACTGTTCAGCTGCTACATTCTCACACTTTTCCTGCTACTAGAGTGACAAAATTCAGGAAGATTCTGCTAAAATTCATACAGGTTTTTTTGAACTCCATAGTGTCCCAGGACCAGAAAACCTGAAATGATACATGCAGAAATAAGCATATTTTTACCATGGCATGACTGCATTGCAGCAAGTGCCCATGTACGTCATTCTGTCAAGGACAAACTATACGAGGACTATAATGGAGAAGAGACATGTAGGTAAAGATTAGAAAAGGTGAATCTGGAACTTATACGGGTAAGTTCCCCTGACCATGGCAGGGGTGGTGGAACTAGATGATCTCTAGGACCCTTCTAACCCAAACCAGTCTGTGATTCTATGATTCTGAGAGATTTCAATATTTCAGAAGATGGGTAGAGGATAAAAAAACCCAAAACAAACCTAACCAAACCAAAAAACAAAAGCAGTGTAAATCCTGTTGGAATCAGTACATTCAGTGATGACTCTAAGTGATAAAAGAAAACATCCAAAAGTGTTATTCTGGATAATAAGGTAGACACCAAATGTCTGTTTAATGGCCAAAGTTGTACTCCTGGAACATCGCCTTCTTGCAAACATCCATTTAAGGGAGAGTAAAAACAAATAAACAAAGCACAGTCTCTGGAGCTCAAAAAAATTTCAAGTCAGCCTACGTTAGGGGCTTCACCTACCAAAGCTCCTAAACCTATATTCATTTCTGCTTCAGTTTTAGTTATTATTGATGCTGCTGGATACATCGCCCACTTATATTAAATGCAAATGTTCCAAAGCTGCAATTAAATCCAACGAGAAGCTGAAGTTCGGAGGGAATCTTTTTAACTAACAAGTGTGAAAAGTCAGCATTGATCAAAACACAATTAAATGTATTATGCAGGAATATTTCCAAACTAAAGCAGGACTTTCTTAGCTTTCTTGATATCAGGCTGAACAGTTTTAAAAGCTTCTGTAGCTTTCAGTCCTAGATCTATATTTTAAGCTTCAAACCCAAACCTCTTTCAAATCCGATTTCTTCTTGCTTACTATGTGCTTCTGTCTGGCAATGCAATTATTCTTGCTCCTGACATTTGTCACAGATACTCAGTTTAGTTTCCTGGTGAACCGAACAGGACCCCTTTCCACCGCTGTTTCTTTATATTTTATGTGGAATTGTGGCAAGAAAAAGAAGTCCAAAGAATTCTTTTTTTAGATGGACACAATGCTCAGCCAGAGAAGGAAACACAGAAACTGAAATGAGAGGATAAAATCCTTGCTAAGAGTATTAATTAAATAACCATAAATCGGCTGAAGTAGGAGGGGTCAGGTTTGTTTTGTTTCGTGTTCTTTTACCAGATCAACTAAGTGGGCAACATTTTTTCCTTGTGGAAAAAAATTAGTTCTTATGTCAGAGACCAGTTAAACCATTTGTAGATCTTAATGGATGTTTTTAATAAGTAATTTTCAATTCTTTCTGTGAGCTTCCTGTCAGCTATTTAGAATCTGAAGTTTAGAATAATTTGTAACTCATGCCCCTGACACGGAAAAACTTCATTGCTACAAATACAAGCAATTACCTCAGATTTTGTATTGCAGATTGTTGTCAGCTGGAAAGCCAAAAAGTAATTAATATCTGCATTTTAAAGAAATAGCTTTCAGATTATTTGGATTAGCTTAGTTACTCTATGTTACCATCTCAATTTCTGTTATCTATAGAACGAAGAGCAAATACTTCCACTCAGGAAGAGACAAACTCGATATTTACACAGAGAAAACAAAATATGAAAAGGTTTCTCAATGTATTTCTATTGACCTCTCTTAGAAGGGTCACTACCGTGAAAAGCTGCTCGAGTATTTAAGTAAGTGCATGTCTTCAAACCCTGTAAATTCTGGAATTTCCCCTCGGTGACATGGAGCAGTTGGCAGTATCATTGTGCAAGGAAGGCTGGCAACCTCCAGCTTAGTGTCACACAAAGTTAACTTGCATACCCCCCTCAGACATGCCACTGAAAAAAACCCAATACTCTGATTACATTTCCCACTATGAACACAATTGCATGGACAAATTTCTACATCTCAATTTCTGAAATTTTATTGCTGTGTTTGAATAAAAACCTGTTACATGCTATTTTCTGCGCTCCTAAAGTGCAGCAAATCTTACGATATGCCCTAGCAGAAATGAAACAGAAAATACCACTTAAACCTCAAGATTAAAAGTAGCATGTCCTTCACACAATAAAATTTGGAGCTAATATACTTATCTTATACCAAGTTTGCACCTAATATGGCCAACACTTAGCAACAAGCCTTAAAAAAAGAGCCCATTTCCTGCAAAAAACTGCCATATTTCTCACAGAGACTTGTACTGATGAGCATACTGGGACATCATTGACATTTGAAGATGTTATTTTTCACCAAAGCACTAGAGTGTTTTGTGACTGTCTTGCCAAGGTAGGCTTCTAAACCTGTCAAAAACTTTAGGAAAAAGACTCAGATGGAAGCAGGAAGGGGGAAAAGTGAGAGGCATTTTATGGACCACACTGACTTTTCTGTAAAATGAATGGGAAATCCTGCAAAACGAACATGGTAATTTTGAGGTGCCAGCACATTTCCCTCCTTAAATTTGCAGGCAAACACAAAGAAACACAGCCCGTCACATGCTTGGTGCACACACCATTAAAAATCTTTGCCAGAATGTGAAAGTAATACTAAAGGCAGCATGACAATGGCTCCAGCTTAGGCAAAGGAACAGAACATGTGTGTTGATCTTTCTGTTTTTTCATGTTCTTTTGGAACATGTTAAGATATATTTGACACTTTTTCATCGATCAAGGTCCCATTCTTTGGTCTTTTTCCTGCTAATGGGTTCTTGTCTGGAACAAGGAGTCTCTCTTGTCTCTTCTTTATCCTCCACTTCAGTCAAACTGTCACTCACTTTCACAGAATCACAGAATCACAGAACATTGGGAGCTGGAAGAGACCTCGAAAGATGATCTAGTCCAACCCCACTGTCAGAGAAGGATCACCCAGACTAAATTTCCTTTAACAGTGATTAATTTCCACCTTGCTTCCTTTAACAGTGGTTGTTACCATAGTCAAAATTACCCCCTCCCCCCAAAAAAAAACCCCAAAATGAGCTGTGCAACCACTTCACTGCTCTGTTCTTTTTTGGCTTGGGTCTTGGTGGAGGCAAGCTATTGGTTGCCTGATAATAAATTCCAGCAGGATGTAAATTTGGGAGCTTAAGAACACTTCCAAGCTTCTGGGTCTGGTCATATGTCCTACCTGCAACCACAAGGTTTGTATTAAACCTGGTGTCTTTCAGAAAGAAACCCATCCACACAGGATGAATTAGGAGCCTTAACTCTCATTGACCAGGTCGTTACAGCACATAGTCACAGCTTGACTGAGAAACCACCTCATCTGAACAGATGGTGTCCCAGTTCAGACACCCTCATTGCCTTGAGAGAGTGAAGTCATTAAGAATTAGCTTCTCTGACAAGTTCTCTATCTTCTTTTCAGGGTAGATGGTATGTGACAAACTCTGCTGGCTGGTGGCTGAATAACAGAACATTAAGAAAATTCAATAGCTTCACATCCTTAACTGCACTAAATAAATTGGGCAGAACATCCTTCCCCAAGTCACCACAGGGTTCAATGACCTCTTTTAACCACAATCTCCAGCTTCTACAAAGAAAATATGCTGTTAGCTGGCAAATTTTCTTCTCCCAAGTCTGTACTCACATGTAGCTGTAAACCATCCAGAAATAGCTGCCAGACCATGAACAGATGAGGATTAACCCTCTATAAAATGCTATTTATAGCAGACAAACCATTAACTATGAATTACTAATTCTCCAGTGGTTTCTCTGTGACATTCTACATTCAAACTTTCCTAAATTTCCCCGAATAAAGCTCCTTTTCTTTTTTCCACAATAATTTATTGTGCTCAGTTTATCTTTTTTCCATTTCAATATTCACTGCTCTATTTTGACAGGATTATTTTGCCTGCTGATGAGGGCTAGGCTGATCAGACAGATTCTCTTGTTTCTTAGACCTTACTGGTATGCATCATAACTGTCATAGAAAGTCATGAGCCATGGATCCATTTTTTAAGAAACGGGCAAAAACACACTGTACAACTCATTATACAAAAAATATTAATAAATGTGGCCTATAAATCACATTACATAACTCGTCAAATGGTTGGGAACTGTTCCTACTTATTATTCCTAATTATTTAAACAGAATGTTAAAAAAAAAAATCAACAACAAGAAGCTCTTCTGAAATTTGCGGTTAAAGCAAGAACCTGTTCTGTGGATGCTTAATGCAGTCATAGAATCACAGGATCTCCTGAGTGGGGAGGGACACATCAGGATCATTGAGTCCAACTCCTGGCTTCACACAGGGCCAGACAAGTCAGAACGTGTGACTGAGCACATCACTAAGTATTTGTATTTGAAGAGTTAATCTGAAACTGCTGTACCACTCTACAAGTAAGAAAACGTTTTGATGCAGTGAAGACAACATATTAAAAAAAATCTGGGTTTTTTCCTTCTGTAAAATGCCCAATCTTTTCCAATGTATGGTTGTTGTTTTTTTTTTTTTTAATTTTCCAGTATTTCTACATAACATTCCTATCAGATTTTTTTTCCATTAGAAAAAAGGGGAGAAAACAGCAAGTACTGGATAAAATTGGAAATTCCCCATGGGAATTATTATCCCCAACAACATTGCTTCATCTAGCTGTAGCCCATTGGCTGAGAATTTAACCAGCCTTAGACATTTTAAAGTCTGAAATAGATCGATAAGCGGTGTCCTTCATGCACCAGCAAGAAATATAATCCTACAGTAGTTTTACTTGTGTGCATTATTATTCCTTATCCTTTTCCTCCTTTGCCCCTGGGAAGATATTGACTCACAGTTAATATTCCATCAGTAAATTGCTGTTGAGCCCTGTGGGACTAGAGTTAGAAAACTGAAGGCCTTCAGCCCTTCCAGACTTCAAACAGTATATGATCAGATTCCTGTTCTCACTGCCATATGCATCTAGTAGATCAAATCAAGAGTTACACCCACCAGATGCAATGTGAAAGACCAATATCTGAAAGAAAAGTTGATATTCCTCTAGGAATTAAAAATAAATATCCATCCAATCCTAATCCAATAAATAGATTTCCAATAAATGTTTGAGCTAAAGAAAAAAAAAAAGTGCCTGTGAAAACAGCTCTTTGAAAACAGCTCTCTAGTACACATTTACATTTCTAACATACTCATGTTCTAATATACAGAATTTCATTTTGAAGGTCCAATCCTTTTCAATGTCTCAATTTCAAATTCAAACAAGAAAAAAAAATATACAGCACATCGATATTTAATTTAAATCTTGTGTGCTTCCACATTTTCCTTTTTTTTTTCTTTTAAGGGAAAGAAACAAGAGCTATTTGTCTCAGTCTTTTAAAGCACCACTGGCTTTAATCAATGAAATTTTCAGGCTTTTTGATGTCACAGCCATAAGCTAGAAATTTCAGAGCCAAATTATGACTATTGGTCATTTTTGCATTTTGTCCATTACATTCCAATAATTACCAGTACTCAACTCTCAAAATCAGATATGAGTAATTAATCTGCTCGTAGATTACTAGCCTACGTCATAGACTTCCATTTTCATAATATATCATTTACATGCTTTTACCTCTAACAGCAACAGGAAAGGAAAAAAATTATTAAAAAAAGAAAAAAGGAATGTGTTTTTCTTCAGTCTTCTCAAGAACTGAATCTCTGAAGAATTTTTACTTTACTGGACACTGAGGAGGCTTGCTAGCAATCCGACAAATAAAGTGAATATAAATCCTGCAAATAGCTAACAGGTGTTATTATTCAGCATAAGGAGCTTTCCAAAATGAGATTTGTGTCAATCATTTTCCTACTTTCAATTTCTCTAAGGTTTTTTGATTATCACAGGTGTCTTTGGGGAAAGTTACATGTAATGATAAGTGATTGACAACTGGCTGCGTGTATGGGTGTTTTCCAAGGGTTCTGTACTTGATAATTTAACTCCAAATTAATGCTTAATAGATGGAAATAAGCATGAGAGAATGCCTTATTAGTCTATGACCTGCCTGCTAATGAGATGATTTCAAATTGAGGAAATTCAAACCGGAGAAAACAGAATGCAAAGGCTAAAGATGAAAGACAAAAGTGAGGAACTGAGCTGACAAAACAAGAGTGAGATAATCCAGTTTTACCCTTGCAATCAATATAAAAGTCTACAGGCTATATTTTTATAGTCTTTTTCACAGGTGGCACTTCATCCAGAAAGCAGAGAAAGTACAGGGAGTCAAGGTATAATAGTCCCAGGTTTAACAAGATTTAGACTCTCTGAAAAGAAAAATAGGAAGCAATTTAGTAACAGTCAGTGTCCTGCAAGGCTAGAAGTCTTGATAATCAAAGAACATAACAGAAAAACAGACTCTTGCTAACATGGAAATTAACAGCTCAATCAAACTTAAATTGTGTTTAAGTAATATGTACTGTAAATGGCATTTCCTATTATAGTGCTTAGAGACAGGAACATAGCACAGCCTTTACACACTATGTAAATAAAGTGTGTAGTAGACACACACACAGAGCATTAAATACAGTCACATTCAAAGCCCGCTGGTGCTAATGGAAAATAGCCTTCATTTAATCCTCATTCTCTCTGTTGGAGATTTTTGACAGTGTGAAGATCTCTGGAAAAGGCATAAAAGTATGATCCTGGATTATGTTCACTTCACTCTTCATAATTACTTAGTACTAATTCTGCAGTAAAAGGTCTACAAGTCAGGAATTTCTGATAAGCACAGAACGGTACTGAAAATAACAGGTGTCTGAGTGTCTCCTGATATCCTCAGCACCGTGGTAGTATGTTTCTGCAAGACCCTTATTTTTCAAGATATCCTCTCATCATCTTAATTCTCTGATACTTTATCTTCCCAGAGGGAAAAAAAAACCCATGGAGAAAGCGGAGGGAGCATTTCTAGCCTTATGGACAAAAGAATGACAACATAAGAGTTGGTGGGTGTCATGGCAAAGAACCTGGAATCTCATTCAAACTTTTATCTACAGCACTTGCTTAGCAAGACCAAAAGAAGGTCTTAGAGTTTTCAGTACGTTTCCTAAAGCAACTCTGAATTTTCATCAAACTTCAACAAGACAAGTCTTCCCTTGCACGCTAGTTTTCATGGCACTAAGAGCAATTAGCATCTGTTAACGGGCATTTTCCAGGCATTTTATTCAGAGTGCAATAAAAACATACAGTGAGTATTGCTGGAGCACAGATTCTCCCTTCACGGTGATATTATATCCAGAAGAGAGAGGGAGAGGCAGAAGGCTACTTCTCTCACTTGGTAGCTCCAGACAATGACTGTAATAATAAGCAGAAAGTAAGATGAAACAAGCCACACCATTTGTATTTCTCAATTAATCTTCAGTCCCAACACCGCACTTGGAGTGCTGTGTGTCTTATCGCACTGTTGATTACCAAGCCCACAAAAACCCCCTTATTTATTCTATTTAATCAAACCTCCAGTGGTGAAAAAAGGTTACATTCTCTCAATATTTGGCCTGAATGACAGCAGTCAAGTCATAACATCATAAAGGCTCCCCTCACCAGTCCATGCCTTCAATGGACAGCAGTATACTCAAAGCAAACAGCAAAAGGTTTGGTTGGGTGCATCAAAAGTTACCAGGGTGAAAAAACACATGGCTGGAACAGTGTTTTGCAATAGCCGTGGGAAAGAGGTGAGTATTTCTCTTTGCTGTAAAAGGAAAATATTAGTATACACAAATATCTTCATTACAGACAGCAACAGAAAAGAAAGTAGGAGCAGTGTATGTAACTCAAAGCTCAGGCGTCGACAGTTATGTAATGAAATGTTTCTGCAGTTGGTAGCACTGTACCAGAAACAGGACTGTCAGAGCTGAACCTAGCATCAAGAGTCTTTTAGGAGTGGTCAATGAAAAAGGAAAAAATTGAAAAGCACATTTCTGTTTGTGGAAGAAACCATTCACCATTTGTACTGCAGAATTCTTAGGTAATCCTTTCAGAAAGACCCAGACACAGCTGTGTTTATGCTTTCAGATACATACTTATATTCATCTGAATATAACAGTAGTAGGTAATTTTACAAATTAATTAATTAAATGTGTTCTGTGGGAGTCTGCTGTCTCATGATACATTTTTATATCCTTGGTAGAAAGAAAACAATGCAGACATTAGTATAATACCTTGCTTATTATTCATAATACTTTCTTCTGTGGATTCCTAGGTAACAAGTGCAATAATACATCAGAAACATCCTAGTGAAAAGAATTTCTGATGCATCCTGAGTCTAAACATTACCATCATTTTGAGAAATACTTCCAAATGTCAGAGAGCAAATTACATTTGATGTCAAGCCAAAGCATTTCAATGTAGAAGCATCACTTCAGGTTTCTATTAATAGAACAATCTACTTTAAGAAAGAAACACCACTCTGCTTTTAGATGGTCTCCCTTGGAGTTTCAGGAATTCAACATGAATTGCTAATCACGTTTTCATTCTATCACTCTTAGATTTATAATCTTCCAGTGACCCATATGCCCATAGAGTGTCCTCTTTATTTCAATTAGATAAATTCATTGTTTACTGATGTTTCTATTCAGGGTCTCATATGGTACTGTTAAATGTTTAAAGTTAAGTAAATTCCAGTCTGTTGTCTTATAATTAAATATAAACTGAAACATGAAGATATTACTGTTCATCTCACACCACAGCATTATTGCTTCTGGCTTGCATGAATAAGTCTGCAGGAGTTAAAATGCTCACTAGCCAAGATTTAAAGTTGTCAACATATTTAGTATCATGCTCATCCAAAGCATCTTTTAACCTTGACAACCATCCAAAGCTTTTCATATTTTATGCCTTAAAACATTTGGGCCATCTTTTCAGAATGAAAGAAGCTCTTTTCAAAGAGATTACTGAGAATATTAAGTGATTCCTTGTAACTGCAAGTTCTACTTACAAAAATAACCTTCCCTTACTTCCTCAGCATTCTGCAGCAACACTGGTAACCAAGAGCAGATTTCATTCAGCTCCCTGAGATTTTTAGCACTTATAGGCCTCTTTGTCAATGAAAAAAGAGCATAAACTGTTAGCATAAACTGTTACTTGTAAATACTTAGGACAGGTGTCTCAAAAGGATACCTTGAGAGAAATCCATCTTCTCTCAACTGGTTTTACAAAGAATCTAGGTGATTAGCTTGAATCAAACATCTAGAGAGTTTATAAATGGCTTGGATGTGATGAGAGGCGTGCCACCCAAGCGGTTTCCTCTTCTATAATAACAGTAAAACCTGCAGGTCTCCAAGGTAATTAAACTGTGGAGAGATGCTAATGCAAATTAACACCACTATCAGTTATCCAGAGCACCTCTAAACAATGACAAAAGTTAAAATGTTATTAAAAAAGGAAAAGAGAAGACTGAGAGGTGATCTCATCGATGCTTATAAATATCTGAAGGGAAGGTGTCTAAAGGATGTGTCCAACTCATTTCAGTGATGCTCAGTGACAGGAAAAAGGGCAGCAGACACAAACTGGAACACAGGAATTTCCATCTCAACATGAAGAAAAAAAAATCATTCTAAGGGTGACAGAGCACTGGCACAGGCTGCCCAGAGAGGTTGTGGAGTCTCCTTTTCTGGAGACATTCAAAACCCACCTGGACATGAGCCTGTGCAACCTGCTCCAAGTGACCTTGTTTTAGCAGGGGGCTGGACTAGGTGATCTCCAACCTCTATCAATCTGTGAGTCTGTGAGTCTTAGAGTGTAACAAGTAACATCCAGGACCTACAAGCATAATTATGGGCCATCCCTTTGGATGTAGGACACTATACTTCATGTCTACTACAAAGGCTGAATTTCTGATTCAGGATTTGCAAACTATTGTATATTCACCTCAGTTTTGCAGTGATGGAATACACATTCTCCCATGGCTTCTTCACTTCCCCAGGTTAAATGGCCAGTTACAAAATCAATGGCACATCTCTGCTTTCACCATGATTCTGGACAAGTGGTTGCTATAAGGCAGAAGCCTCGACACCAGCAGAGGCCTATCATGGACTCATCCTAGGTCCTTCATGTTAAAATAGTGCAAGTTGTGCTATTCTTGTAGCTCCCATTTCCATTCTTTACCTCACTTACAGAAATTATTTAGAAAGCTCGTTAATAGACTTTTTAAAAAGGTAATTAATAACCTATGATTTTCTTGTTTTAGGCACATGGATCCATTCTAGGAACACACAACATCCTTGTCTCTAAAGCGGAGAGACATGGATGCAATGGATGGACTACTCAGTGGATAAGGAATTGGCTGGACAGTCATACTGAAATAGTTGTGGTCAATGGCTCAATGTCCAAGCAGAGATCCGTGACAAGTGGCATTCCTCAGGGGTCAGTATTGGGACCGGTGCTGTTTAACATTTTTGTCAGCGCCATGGACACTGGGATTGAGTGCACCCTCTGCAAGTTTGCTGATGACACCAAGCTCTGTGTGTGCAGTCAACATGCTGGAGGGAAAGGATGCCATCCAGAGAGGCTTGAAAGTTGGACCCATGCAAACTGCATGAAGTTCAACAAAGCCAGGTTCAAGATCATGTGCATGAGTCAGGGCAATCCTAAGCACAACTACTGGCTGGGTGGAGAATGGACTGAGAGCAGCCCAGAGGAGAAGAACTTGGGGGTAGTTGTTGATGAAAAATTCAACCTGAGCTGGCAATCTGTGCTTGCAGCCCAGAAAGCAAACCGTGTCCTGGGCTGTATCAAAACCAGCATGACCATCTGGTCAAGGGAGGTGATTCTACTCCACTCGTATGAGACCCCATTTGGAGTACTGCACCCAGTTCTAGGGTCCCAACGTAAGAAAGTTATGGACCTGTTGGAGAGAGTCCAGAGGGTCACAAAGATGATGAGAGGACCGTGGTACCTCTCCTATGAAGATAGGCTTGTTCAGTCTAGAGAAGAGAAGGCTCCAGGAACACCTTCTGCAATCTTTCAATGCCTGAAGGGGGTCTACAAGACCACTAGAGACGAACGTTTTACGAGGGTGTGTAGTGATAGCACAAGGGGTAATGGTTTTAAAGTGAAAGACGTTAGCATTAGACAGAAGGAAAAAAGCCTTTACTGAGAGGGTAGTGAAGCACTAGAACAGGTTGCCCAGAGAAGCTTTGTCTGCCCCCACCCTGGCAGCGTTCAAGAACAGGTTGGATGGGGCTTTAGGCATGTGGGTCTAGAGGAGGGTTAGGAACTAGACGATCTTTAAGGTCCCTTCCAACCCAAGCCAGCGTGTGATTTTATGATTTTATGTTTCTAGGACTCTATTATTTTATATATTTGACCCATTTTGTCTTTGAGTATTTATGCACACACCTGCACTGAAAAGCTACTCAGTTTTACATTGATGAATTTATTCTTCCAGGATTCTCAGTTTACAGAGGACACTCTAGAAGTTGATATAAAGGACCTTAATGTTTATGGTCTTTCTAAATACACTGAATTCAAACTCTTAGGTGACCTTTGGAAATCCCTATTTGCTGTACTTATTTTGAGAATCCCTTCAAATGATCAACCACAATTATTGTGAACACACAGAAAGTAGATTATATTTTTTCAAGTATTTTTCTTCCAAAAAGCTAGAATTAGATACATGTACCTTCTTTTCATAGCTTCCTTGTCCTCAACTACTAAGCTCTATTTCTTTGATAGAATTAGTGCAACCAGAAATTTCCCCAGTGGGAAGGTGTAGGGGGAGGAAAGAATCTGAGCTTCATTAGTCTGAAAAGAACCTAACAATCTATAAAATTAAGGACATTAAGGTATTAGATAGAAAAATAAGGCTTTGTTCATCTGAAGATCAGACCTTGGAGTATTAAACACAGGAGTGTACAAAATGTCTTTTTCTATTGTTAAATAATGTTACCATGTCTCCTCCTGTCTCTTGTGATGCAATAAGAACTAGCTAACTATAGCACATGTGTAATAAATGCTTAATGTTCTGCCACCCTCTTTTTTGGAAATTAACTGAATATGTATGTGTAATAAACCTAATAAGACTTCTCTGTTAGAAAAAGTAGAATGTGTCACAACATTGTCAGTGGCCCCAGTCACGTTATCCAGACCTCACACATTACCAGAGCACACTAGAGCAAGGAAGGAAATGGAAGGGAAAGGACACACTCTGGGTTTTAACCTCAGTGTAGCATCAGGATCTGGCTAGGGTTGTGCCCAGACTTGGTAAGTTTACAAGCATTTTATGTCTACTAGTTAACATGCCTCCAGAAGTGACAGTTCACTACATGAGTGAGATGCCCAATTAGAGAGCTAGCAGAAGGATCACTATTTCCTTAAATTCATGGAACTATGGTTAATGATAGTCTAGTTATGATTTTAAGTTTTATCAGAGTTTTATTTGATCCATTATGTATTCTACTACAAGCCAAGTTTCCTTCCATGAGAAGAAAATACGGAGACACTGATACATGCATGGTCCTCTACAGGGAACAATAGCATCCAGCACAATATGAGGTTTTCTGACTGGTTTTGATTGCCCATTATAATGCCTTCTTGTCAAAAAAAATGCTATGAAATTACCATTAGTATCTGTGAGGGGATTCTGCCCACAGTGAGAGTGATAGATCTATAGGTGGAGGTCTAGCACGATCTACAACTCCTCTGTCTACCCACTACATGAAGCCAGGTAAGTGACACCTCAGGAACCTTCACTAAAAATCTAGCAGCATTAATTGCAGTGCTGGAGTGATGTCAGTCTGTTAGCTCTGGGACTAGCAAGGTGGGTTTCAGATTACTCAAGAGATGACAAGAACAGGCTAAAAGGTAAACCTGGCAAAGAAAAGAGTCAAGAGTGCAAAGCAGGAGAGGGAAGAAAAAAATGAGAACAAATATTAGGAATTCTGTGTTTTGGGGGAAGGGTGAGGAGCTCAAGGTTTTGGGGAAAGATACAATTGTGGTTTTACCATGCTTATTTTTAGCAGAGAAACAGTTGCATAGCATCATCTCTATTTAAAACAAATGCAGTTATCATCCCGAATCCAGAAGCAATTAGTGCTGATTTGGAACTAGTTCAGATTTAACACCCTTTCTCTGCCATCTCAGGTTCCCATTTGCTTGTGGGCTGTTAGCTATAGCTGCCATGCTGCTGGATTTTACTGCTTGCTGACTGCTATGAAGAACCCGAAAGGTCAATAAATCATCACAGCTTGGACTCCTCACAAATGTCATCCAATCTATTTGAGATCATCTAAATTCTAAAAAGTGCTCTGCAAAGAAAAGTACTCCTGTTACTGTTTAACTGATATGAACCAAATTGTTTGACCAAGATCTTAACAAAGATTGATACACCAAGGATAAGGCAAATAGGTGATCCCCATTGGACAATATCACCTCCTGACCTCAATGACATCCACAAATTGATCAACTTTGAGGGTTTAAAAATAAAGGATATTTTTAGTATCTTCATCCTCTGAAAGATAGAGTTACCCTGGACACTTTGATTTGTATGCTACTTAAACAGAGTAAAACCTCTTTCACTTGTTTGTAGAAGTTTATTATAGGTAATTTTAAGCCTCTGGTGCATTTATATAGCCTGCTTATAGCCTGACAACACCTTGAGAGCACAAGTATAACAGTAAGCATTTAAATAAAAAAAATTAAAAACCTAAGGTTGTTTCTCTTTAACATTTCTTTGTTTCATTTATGGCCCTGTCTTCATCTTAAGACTCAGCTAGATCCCGAATCGTTGATTCATTTTTCCCTTTGATGAGGCTCTCATCTGGCTCAGTAGGACCTGTTAAGTAATGGCCGTGACCTCGGTGCCGTCTCTATGGAATATCAAGCTTGCTTGTGCAGGGTGAAGAACGCACTATAATCACTTTGGGAATCCATTTATTCCACACTATGTTCACAAAGCCTGCAACATTTCAAAGGAGTATTAGAAGGCTGAGAATTCTAAGTGAAAAAACCCACATTTGAACAACACCTTTTTATCCAACTTGTTACATTAAGTATATAGTTTTGCTAAAATCTTACAGTGGGACTGAGAAATAAAAACAATAACAAACATTTGGCCTTTACCTCTACCTCTATTAAGTCACACGAGCATTTCGTGTTAGCTATGGTGTTCCTGAACCAGCCAGTTAATCATTCTAGTCACTGTGACTAAGTTGGTACGAGTATACCAAGCACTGCTGAACTCCCACATCCAGGTGCACTTCCGAGTCTTTTTTTCTGACTTCATATTGAGGGAAGACTAAAGTGTAAGCCAGTTCTCCACCCCTTGGTCTTGGCTTCTGCAGGAAAGGACCAAGGTAATTGAACTGGAGAGGAGCCACAAAATTATCTGAAGAAACACTCGATTTGAACAATCAAGGTACTTCTGCCACTCCTAGGTACAGCAAATATTCAGCTGTGGAGAGCACTAGGTCTTCAGATGAGGGTATAAAATAATCTGAACAGCCACATGCCTGGCAGATTTCTCTCTTACTAGAGACACATGCACTCAAACACACACACACACTGAAATGCATCTAGTCTTAAATATCCTTTGGTTAGACCCAGCTAAGTTGAAACAACGGTCTCTATCATAGGCTTCTCATATATTTTCAGGGCACAAGCAATTTCTCTTGTCAGAACAGACAATGAAAATGAGCCTGTACAACTATAAGGTCTTTAGGCCACCAGGTCAAGAGAGCTAGTTCCCCACCTTCCTCAGTATTCTCTCCCTCCATACTGGTCAGTAGATCATTTATAGTTTAACCCTTACATCCTCACTCTAGCTTTACAGTTCACTCTTCCGTGATGTATAATTGCTAAAAGGAAATAGATTTACAAAACTAAAAATTGTGTCCATTGAAAACCAGCAGAGAAAAACACACACTTGTAGGGTGCAGCTGGTTTTATCCTAAATTAGATGTCTGTGTTTGATCAAATTATAACTAATCCCAAAAATACTTCTTTCTCTACTGTTTAATACTGCTACTAATTCAGAATTAGCTGTCAGATATTAAATAGGACATAATCTAACTGAAGTTTTCCATACAAATTGCTGCCCAGTTTTATTACCGTGGCTAATAGGAAACTCCAGGCAAAGTGAAAACACCACACATAATTTCACAAATAACTCTTGAGCACATGGTTTTCAGAGGTCCTCCAAGATGTCTGTTGTTCACATCATTTTCCTCTCCAGCAAGGCATCTAGTTGTTTTCTCTATAAATAAGGTCATTTCGTGTTCAGTCAATTTCCTTCCTCCTTACCTATTCAGCCAGATAAGTCGGATTTTTCTTTTACATTACGTGTTCCTCTCTCCTGTCCTAACCCCATGATCACCAGTTCCTTCATCATGTAATTACTTTTACATCCAGAACACCATCTTCTCTCATCTATTTCTGGGAAATTCCCTAATTATCAACTTCAAACTTATGCAGAGAAGAAAAACTCCAGTGGTCCTTTCCTCCTCTCCCTTCCCATGTCTTTACTCCGTTCTCATGTGAACAGGAACTCCTTTTGTTAAAAGACGTCTATCAGGACCAGAGTTTCAATTTAAAGCAAGTGTTGAATATGCCTCTACCTTCAGATGAGTCCTGACTGATGCTGTAAAGAATGTCACAAAGATTAACTTCCATGTAATCCATGGACCACTGTGGAAAACACATGGAAAATACATTTTTTTCTCCCCAAGTGTTATAAGATAGTTTACATTAAGATTGCCATCAAAGGTTTCAAGTCTACCATCACCTGCCTGAACTCCTTATTCTTTAGAATTGTACCCAGACATGATCATGTCAGTAACAGAAAGCGATTTTTAGACATACACGTTTCATTGGTTTCTTCCCTGGAGAAGGGTAATTTGATTGATACCATTTCAGAAGCACAGGCAGCAACAGACTTGTGATCAGTTGGAATTCTCTTTACATGACCTGGAGACAATTTCTAAGCAAAAGAACTATGATCCTGACTACAGCACTTCCACCCACAGAGCAGCATGTTCTGCTGCACAGGATCAAAGCAAGAGCTGAACCAGTGAAACAGCCTCTCTACATTCTGTCTCACTCTTTCCAACTCAGAAGAGTCCCTAAGAAAAACGAATGTGGGGAAAACCACTAGTCCAATTTTGATTTCAAGTTTTATTCAATACTGAATGCTACAGCAGAGATGTAATAAATCATCTGAAAGAAATTAAGTTCCTAGAGCCACCATGAGAAAGCATATTTAGATGTGATTATGACAAATGTTTGACAGCACATACCAACTTATTCTAACATTGGATTCTCCCACCTGTTACATATCCTTAGGTCTGCTTTCTTGGAAGCAAATTGTGGGTGGGAATACAAAATTCTTTTCATATAACCCTGAAACAACATGGTATGTATCTGCAATTAAAAAACCAAAACAAACAACAACACCCGTCCCCCCCAAAAAAAACCCCATAAAAAAACAAAAAAAAAACCCAAACACACTAAACACACACTCACCAACCCCCCCACCCCTAAAAGGCCCACAAACAACAACAAAAAAAAAACAAACCACCACTCCCACCACCCCAAAAAAACCCCAACCAGCAAATACCACACCACCACAAAACCCCAACACTAAATCCTGGGGATTTCTGCAGCTGAACATCTACCGCAAAACCAGAAATAAATCCTAACATTAGGTTTGGTCCATTGTTGGAGGTGAACCCTAGCACCATGATGGTTCTCTAAATAGAATCCTTCAGCTCTTATTACTAAGTTCAGGCATAGTAATAAGGAAATGCACCTATTTAATACCATTTGTAATCTACACCATTGGTGTCCTCAGGATGAAGGCCTTACATCCTGCTGCTCATTTTGCAGCTCCTCCCATGTCATACTATAGCACAAAGTGGTTCAGCCTTCACACATGAAGAGGAAACACAATATAGACTACTGTACCACAACAAACTGTATAGATTATTGAAATAAAATCTATCATTATGAAAAGCAGACACTGAGAAATTAATCTAAATGTAAGCAAGCTCTAGCAAATACATCTACTCAAGAAACATTAGTCCTTCAGCTAAATACCCAATCTTTGCATATTGTACTATAGAAAGTGATCAATGAACTACAGCCAAATGACAGTTTTGAGATATATTTTAGGTGCAATTTGGTTCTCTTTATCACTGTTGATCTAACAGATGGAGAGGAAAAAAAGGAACAAACAATCATCAGGCTAACAGTAGAAGACTTAAAGATATAAAACACTCAAATATTTCCTCTGTGAAAACATATATACATTATCTACAAGCACTGTAGCCCTTGTTCCTCCACTATCAACAGATTATGATGACCTCCACCTTAACCTGACTTGGTTTGAATAGTCTCATCATAATCCTCCTACATCCACTGCATCAAACACGTTCTTACTTATTAGATAACACACAGTAACTATTGGACAATGATATAAGGAACTAAATCAGATAACTCTCCTAGCCTAAACATATAATTTATAAGATGCTGTAAAGTATTTTACAATGAAAATCTTGGCACAGGCAAAACATCATAAAAATTCTTCCAGATAATAACAGGTCATCATTCACCTAAATAAGAATGATAAATACTGAAAAATACTGATGGCATGTGCTCAAATTTCTTTCCAGGATAGATAATGCAAAATGTTTTATAAAATGAGAGTAAAGAAGGATTTAAGACAGCAAAGCATCTTACTAAGCTAATTGCAGAGCCTATTAGAGACCTTCATTCTCCCATAGCCCAGTCTGTTTTTTTTCCAAGACAGTGTGGTAAGCAAGACAGACTCATGGCTCAACTCCAACAGTAAGACCAATCAAACTCAATTCAGAAAGAATCTAAAGTATGACCCTAGCACATACCTTACAATTCTTTTAAATATATTTTCCTTGGGCTTGGGAAAAGCAAGGCAGAAAGGAAATCTATTCCTATCACACACATTATTTTTCTTATTTATTAGCTGGATATAGTTTTCAACAGCCAGGCTAAATTTTACATTAGGTTGTCAATTCAGGAATACATTTTAAAAGAAGCATTAACTGTTCAGGCTATTTCTATTTATAAGTGAAAGAATGCTTTCAAATAGCTTTTGTCAAGAAGAAAAAAAAAATCCTGAAGTGATATTCTGTAAGCCCACAAGCTGTAGGCAGTTAGCTCTTAATATATGCTGTTCCTCTGGGAATTCAGGGGCTGGGGAGGAGCGGTAGAGAATCTGAAATAGTTTAGGTCTTTTGCCTGAAGAGAGCTGCTGAGTGGGGAGGTCACTAACTACTTTTCACTGAATGTTTAAGAAGACACATTAGTATTCTATTCTGTTGGTGGTATTATTATACACGATGGGATTTCCCATCTCGGCACACAGTATTATTACTATTTATATGGTCATTCTGTAACACTTAACTGAATAATACATATTCATATTCTGACAGAATTTGTTTGGAATTACAACAGTTTATGTATAGCCTGCAATTTTTGGCAATACAGAGAAGAACACATTCTGGCAAAAGAGTGCTCTCTTCCAGTTTCATTTTTATTAGCGAAGATCATAAAACATCCTGCTCATTAAAATCTGAATAACTTCCACTGGGAGTGCACTTTTCTGAAAGTGTTCCCCTACAGCTGGTGGCAAGACAGATCTGCTGGCTAACCAGAGCTCTAATAGGACATTATGAAACCCACAATGCAGCATGAAGGCAGTTGCATAATTAGAGCACCGATTAGCATCTCTGCTAAAAAAAATGGTAAGGGTTTAAGCAAAACTGAGTAGCATGTAACAAATAAAAGAAGCCATTGTTGTCAGACTGAGGTCCTAAATGGAACTTTTTTATACTGTATTACTGCTTCCATTGCAAGGAGGTTAAGAATAGATCCATGACAAAGGAAGCACCATATAAAATGAGGCCATAAATCACAAGTACTAGAAACAACATCAACTGTAGCACAAGACTCCACTGTAGGTTACTGTGCCTCAGTTCTCAGCGCTACTCAGCCCCAGGCAGTCCAATGATAGGTGTCTAGTCTAAGGGGTCTGTGGTACCTGTATCAACACAAGTGCACTAACAGACCTTACTTGACCTGATAAGCTTCATATGGAACCCCTGCCCCAATCCCAGGGGCCAGATTTCACCCCGTGTCAGGGCCAAAATTTCCTGTCTCAGCAACTTGGTAGGAGTAACCAGTCTTCAGCTGTAATGCAGTGATACTTCTGCCTGGCCATGGACATCATTAATCCTGACCCTGACCTACAGGCTGAGATCCTGACCTGGCCTGGGCACAGCCCCATCCCTGATGAAGTTTCAGGCGATCACCTAGATCCATGTTTGTCTGTTACCTTGGGAAAGTCCAGCTACCTCATTCATGTGGATGATGAGGGAGTTAATGGCTGATGCATACAGGGATGATGGACAGATTGTTATGGGACACCTCTGGGTGGGGACCTTTCTGCAGTTCTAGAGATCTCACTCAGGCAGCTCCTGCTGTGCCTAGTCTGAGCAACTTGGATAGTTAAATATGTTGATTAACATCCCAGGTGGAGAATCTGGCCTTTTCCTCCACAGACTCTAAGGACTTTGTGCTGCAAGACAGATTAGTTTGTACATTGGTAAGACATTTCCAAATAGTCATTAGAAACTGTGTCTTGTATGTAGTTAAGATGATCAATATCAATGAATTATGTATGTGCTGTGTGGTGACCGAGGGCAACAGCCAGCTGCATTATTAGAACCGAGCAGAGCAGTGGCTCCAGAGTCTCATCCAATCCAGCCGAAGCTACTGCTGCAAGGACCCTGCAGTGGGGCCTTCCATCACCAGCCAGATGGCAACCAACTGTGCTGTTCAGTAGATTTGGGTCCCCATGAGAGCATAACTCTGTATCAAGAACCCAGTACATTAGTTTGTCTTTCTAAAATTCACCATCTGAGACTCTTTGAAACAACTGCATGAAGAACCAACGAATTCTTTTGATCTGGACTTGCACGTCGGAGCAACGCTGATTTGCACTTGCAGACTTTCATATACTCACAACTTAGCCAAAGCACTGGAGGCCAGTATAGCAATTCCACTTATTTCAGGCTAAATGTGTGAAAGCAGTATTTAATTACAATTTCTGCCCTGTTACCAAGGTATAGAACACTCACATGCAGTGTGACACCCCCACTTCGGTTTACAGCAAAATCTCAGGCAGCTCTCTGGAATCTAGCTGCAAACGCACACCACACACACACACACACACACACACATTTTCAAAAACCTTGTAAAATGTAACATTGGGGCATCAACTCTCCACCATTTCAACATAAAACAGCAACTGAAAATTCAAAGCTCTGCTTACAAAGAAACTGCTAGTTAAACCCCATTGCTCACACTTACTGGTAAGATGTAGTGCACATTTTTTTAAAGCCTTAGTTATTCGTGTCAAAGGACCACTACTGGTCTCAGATGTGGGAGAAACGAACTGGCATTGTTGTACTACTTTGAAATCTGTTGCATTAAAAATTGTTACAAATCAACATTAAATTCAAAACTTAATTCAGTGTCTGTTATTGTGATTTAGATATGTCCACGTTGCAAAGTCCCAAAAGAAGTACAAAGGGAAATCGTGTTATCTAAAACCTTACTGAAGGTGTATGAACATTTTGAAGAATCTGTCATGTCTCGTATAAAATGTAGGTTCTCCTGGAAGCAGATTAAAGATTCTGTTCGAGGTAGTACTAGGAGCAGATGACTGGAGACCTACTTTAATAAACCAGATAGGCAGAGGGATTAAAAACTTATGCCATATTTTTCAACTGGAAAAACCCTGAAGTTAAAAGACCCTTTTAACATCATACTGAACATTATTACACTGTAAATCTAGAAATAAATAACAGACTTGTATAAGCAAGCACTAAGGAACAGAAAATTGATTGAATACATTATTGTAAGAAATTTGATGATTTTGTGATTGGTTTTGTCACCTGGAATGACAGAACTGGGTAATCAAATGTAGTCCTATGTTGTGGCTTCTGACAACAACATATAATCCCTTCACAAGCTCCCTCCTGAAACCCACTTACCTCTCCACAGAGGTCATTTTGGTTTCACTGTTCTGACAGTTAGAAATGTTATTTTCAGTCTGCAATGAATCAGTGCATAACTATAACTGTATATTTGTATTAACCTTGACCTTTGAACTTCTTCATTCCCAGCATTTTGCCTCTATATTGAGAATATATAATCAGCAATCAAACATAATTTTACTGAACACGTCAAAACTTGCTTATATCATTCAGCTGTACAGTTATGGTGCTGTTGTGCTAGGTTAAACCATCAGAATATAAACCTCTAGATCATCTTCCCTGCCTCTTCAAATGAGGTGACATAACCACATATCAGCTCATTTCTCAGCTCTCCCAGTTCTGTCAATGCTATATTAAAGCATTCTTCTGCTAGAGGGTCTTTGACAGGAACAGGCTGGGTAACACATAAGAATCATACACCGTGATCCGAACCCAGCTCAGTTGCAGCCACAATGGCTGCACTAACAACAGGGTTTGTGGGTTGCTGGACTTTTTTTTTTCACTAGAAAGTAAAATCTCCATCCTCCTTATGATTATAGTAGCTCTTCTCTGCACCCTTTCTATCCCAAATTCATCTCTGGAGAGTTTTGGCTGGAGTCTCATCCCGCCTTGTACAGTATCCATTCTATAACCCTACCAGCTGGTGGTAAATTCACCATTTTGTGCACCGTACAGAGTGGCTAGTCCTTTGACCTGACTGCATGCTTGTGATCCACCTGTGTTATCTCTATTTTTTTATTCCTATTAGCTATTTTTCCTTTCAATAATCTTCCCATTCAACTGATCTGGTATTCATTTACCAATGGGATCATGCCACATTGCCTGTGAACTCAGTCCCAGTTACTCACATCGTGTCTCTGCTTGGCCACTAATGTACTAAGAGTTTTACCTCTTGGAAAGTGTTCTACCTTTGAATTACTTTATCCTCATATTCTTGAAAAATGTACTCGCTTTTCACTGATTAATCCACTTTCCATTCTTAGCAGGCTCTTTGCTGACTCCTAATTCCATTTTACCTAGTTCTGTAGCCCTCTCCTTTATTATCCATCCCACTCCTCCTTTGCTTGTGATGAAAGTCAGTATTAGAACTTTGAAGTAAGTAAAAGCCTCTTTAACATCACATTTCTTGAGCTTTGTAATCAACCTGACTTCATTAAATAATTCCCTAAAATTTCTCAAAATTGGATTTTTTGAAGTAAATCGACTGGATGGAAAATCAACACACATCTGCAGTGAAAGTTAAATTGAACTGACATGCGACCTCTTAATCTAACAGGGGTCTGTTGGATATATTTTTTTCAGTACTTACAAAACCAAATTCTACAGTAACTATTTAGCAAACAGTTAGATTGCTATCACATCCAGGAATAACTGAACTTTATGTTGACCTTCACACATTAGCTGAGAAAATTACAAGCTCAAAAGTGACCAGACTTTTTCAATAAAATAGTAAAACCCTCTTAAGCTAACAACTTCATTATGCAGCACCGACAGGAAGGGTAAAGAGCCATAAAAGGTATGGCATGCTACACCAATATGAAGGTGGTGCAAAAGATGTTTAACTAAAGACAGAATGAAAATAAACATCTAAAAAAAAGAAAGAAAATCTTTAAAACCAAAAGTAATGATTATGTCAAAGAACACTAACAGTAAAATTACTTGTGAAAGCATAAATCTTACCTAATGTATCTAAATTGGCAACTAAGTCTCAAGAAAGCAACCTTATATGATACCATCATCTTCTATTTACATAAAGTAAAAATAATATATTGAACAATAAATTTGACACCAAAGTTGCTTCTTCAAATATTTGCCTATATTATTTTCTATTAAATTCTATTTTTAAACCTGAAAAAAAAAAAGGTCCACAAAAGTTTTCCATTATAGTTATGGGAAACCTTAACTTCACACATTGACATCATTCCTAGAAAAAAATTCTCACAGAATTATTCTGAAAAATCTCTATTCATAATAAAATCCAGTCCTAGGAATATGTAGAATATCACATATATCCAATATAGGGAGGTCCTTTAAAAACAAAACAAAATTTAAAAAAATCAAAACCAACTCTACACCAAAGTAAAAGGAAATTCAAACCAAGTCTGTTCCATCCCCAAGACAAATTCATAAAATCATTTAGGTCAGAAAGGACCCTTAAGATCAGTGAGTCCAAACATAAACCTAACACTGCCAAGTCCACAACTAAACCATGTCCCTAAGCCCCACATTTACACATCTTTTAAATACCTTCAGGGATGGTGACTCAACCACTTCCTTGAGCAGCATGTTCCAGTGACTGATGACCCTTTTGATGAAGAACTTTTTCCTAATACCCAATCTAAACCTCCCCTGGCACAACTTGAGGTCATTTCCTCTCATCTTATTGGTTGTTACTTGAGGGAAGAGATCCACATACAACCTCCTTTCAAGTAGCTGTAGAGAGCAACAAAGTCTCCCCTCAGCCTCCTCTTCTCCAGACTAAACAAGCCCAGTTTCCTCAGCTGGTCCTCATAATACCTGTGTTCCAGACCCTTCACCAGATTTGTTGCTCTTCTTTGGATACACTCCAGCACCTCAATGTCTGTTTTGTAGTGAGGGGCCCTGTTGACTAGGGAGCTACCCCACAGCCAACAAACAAACATGATTTACCTTCCCTTAATCCAACACAACAACCAGAATCTGTATTCTAGAAAATTACTATCTCTCACTGCCATAAAACATCTGTTTCCACAAACTCTGGAGTTGTCGGATGCTGTTATGAAGAGACTGATGCCAGTCAGCATCGGTCCCACTGAAAGGCAGGGAAGTTTGTTGTGAAAGGCTTGGATGAACTAACAGAATGAGCAGCTTTCAATCATGCAGCCAATTACAAGCTTTAGTACTGAAAGGTTCCACATATCACTCAAGTCTCAATTTTAACAGTTTTTTCAGTAAACTGTCCCAGGTCTATGACAGTTCTATCTGTTTTACAAAAGGAACATTTTCCCCACCCCATATATTTTCTTTTGCCTTTATTACTTGCTACTGCTTCTGTTTTGACAGCTTCTTCTCCTCTGTTCCAAATATATCCATCTCTTCTTCCATTCTCATTTTCTTCAACTTTGTCATCATAGTTGTATATTTCCACACACTACACTCCCAGTCTAAATACCTGTCTCCTATGTTCTCATCTTCTGCAGACAGCTGCAAATATTTGAGTGTTACCCAAAACTTTCACTCCATTTTCGTCCTAGCCTATAAACCACAGAAAGATTTTGGTTGCATATTAGGCCTTCATCTTCTCTTCTTTTTTGGGTGGGATTGTGGGGGGGTGGGTGGTGGAAAGCTTTTTGGAAACCAAAACTCTTTCATCAGGTACATATCCCACAAGTTTGTCATCCAAAAATTTAAGACAGCCTTCTTTAAACAAAGAATCCAAAATAAATTCCTTCACCTGCTGACTTCTCTCATTTTGGCTTCTCAGTTCAAGCTAATTTTTTTTTTTTCCTACTAACAAAAGTATTTTAGTACCATGGTGTTCTAGGGAATCTTATACAGATTCCTGCTACAATGCTGACGAACAAAATGCCTTGTTTATTTCAGATTAAGTTATACAGGATTCCATTAGGACTCTATTTATTAGGATTAGATACTGAAAATGCATACTGCTGATCAGATCAGTTTAGGAAGAATAAAGGTTTTGGCCCACAGATCAATCTCTTTAACTGCCAAAGTACATAATATCCTAATCTGTTATCGTGCAGTGTATTGGAATACCCATGAATGCTCTGCTTTTCTACATAAAAGCATTCTGCAACACTTTCTCTGGATCTTTTGGACAGCAGTATCAAAAGCAGCAATTAGTATGTAGACTATAATGTCCTTGGGACAGTCCCGTTGCCTACACAGTACCAGGCACTAGTGCTTTAGGATTACATGGGTTTTTTTAAGATGTGCTAGATTGGACTTTTGGGTAAATAGACAGGAACATATTCAACCACAACTGCACCTTGATGTCTCTATGCACCTATAAGGAAAGGTGAGAAACAGTAGAGAAGAGCAATGAATTGATCAAAATTGTGTAAAAAGCCTAGAATACAAGCAAAAATTGACCAAGGCCCTTCCCACTGCTCTCTTCCGAGCTCCACACCATCCTCTGGTGTGATAAATTTCAAACTAAAGTGAACATTCTCACACTTCCTCTGCACTCAGGTCAAAATTGTAGTGAAAAGCTTTCAGAAATTAACACTAAGGTCTGAAAATCATCAGTCAAACTAAAAATACTACAGCTTTAGCCACTTCATGTTACCTATTTCATGACAGTATCATGTTTCATAAAGCACCTCTAATTTTTTTTAATTTTGATGAACATGACCCAATGTTACTATATTAAATGATACCTAATTAAACTGCTAAAACCTTATAGCCATACTTGCAAGCTAACCTGCGAACTTTAGAATCCGTTTAGATGAGAGCCACATGTCAGAAGAAATAAAAATATTTCTGCTTTTAGTATCTTGTAACCTACTATTTACCCAACTTGGGTTTATCCTGGTAATTTAATGAAATTGCTCTTGCATAGTTCATAGCGATATTTATTAGACTTGCAGATTTTTCTAAAGCCCCACAAGAAGAAAGACCAATTTTTCTGCATAAAGATGGATAAGGCAACTGTAAAATAAATTGCTTTAAGAAAAGCAAAGTAATATTAACCAAGAGAAGACTCAAGCAACAGAAACTACAAATATAAAATACAACTGAGGAAAATATGCATAAATTAGCTGAACGTGCCTCTAAAGTAATATCAGTAGATTTCCAGTGAATTTTAAAAGCCTTTCTTTCAGCTTGTTTGAAGAATTTTAGATACAGTTAGGAAGGCATTGCCAGACCTTTGTTCTACTCTTGTATACTCAAAACTCTCCTTTTTAATGTCTTAGAATTAAATTAATCTACTATCTTTTTAAAATTTCCCTCCATCATGGCATTGTAATGAGAGTCTGATCTCAATGAATTATCAAGGATTACTTAACTCAGGATAGTCAGGTGTGGGGCAAGGAAATAGGAGACAAGTTTTGGGATTTTTTTAATTTGAATAATACTCTATTTAACATTGCTTATTAACAAAAACTGGTACTATGGTATGCCATTGGCTTGAATGTCATAGCTGACATTATAAAAGCCTATTAGTTTTTCTAGCTTGATACTAACATCTTTAGAAACCTATTAATATTTGGCAGTTAAACCTCAAGGACTTTCTCAGTTATGTCCCTCCTGCCATGACCCTTTTAAGACTGAGTAACCATAAAAAAATAGCTATATTCAGCTGAAAACTGCTTATAGAGGGACAGAAAGAACAAGGATCATGAATGGCTTCTAACAAATAACATGCAGGTTTTGGTCTATGTCAGGCTGTTATTTTTGATTGCTTTTAACAAAAATATGACCTAAAACTAAGCTCATAGCACTGTGGACAAACTGCTCCAAGAAACTTGAGGAAGTATGAGAACACTATTCTCACACGCTGTTGTTTTTCTCATGAATTCAACACAGGAGAAACGTAATTAAGGGGGCTTATTTCCTACTTTCTTGATTACACTGTCATTAATGGTGAAAAAAGTAAATGCCATCTGGATGCAAGAATCACTTCCAAATCAGAATGCTTTTTCTTTGCACAAGTGCAAATAAACAATTATCCAAAAGAGAAAGCCAAATAAGAATCAACTCCAATAAATTGCTAGGTGAATAACAAGAATTCAGAACAGGTTGAGTAATCATCTATCTTGCGCTTCTACTTCCTCTAATTGTTTACTGAATTCATTTACCAGCCTTTCCACCAGAACAACTCTGTTTCCTCTAACGAGTCTTAAATGTTTCCAGACTTGGTTTGACTCCATAGAAATAAGTAGACCTCTTTCACCCCTTTGGAAGCCATCAAAAGTGCAGTTTAGCAATGCCAAAAGGCAACTGTAGTTTTGTTGTGGTGCTTTGTTTTGGTTTGGTTTTCTACCATACAATTACTTTGCACTGTTCTGTTTAATTAAAAAAAAATCCATGGTGATTTCTGGAAAAACAAAGATATTTCATTAAATCTCTCATCATCTATCTCATGTCATATTGATTACAGCAAATAGTAATAGCTTTAACCTAAAGCAAGGTTTTATAAATAAGAATATTTGTAATAATGAGTAATGAGCTGTTTCCCTGAGGTAAGGTACAGTTTGATGATTAGTTTTTTCAGCTCCTTAGCACAATGTAAGCAAATTACCAAGTTGAAGCCCCCTTGATCTGGCAACACCCTTTCATTCCCACAGTGTGGCAAAGCTGCAGTCTTCCCCAGATCCCCTTTCCCCCCCAACCTTCTTCCCTTGAAGACCACAGCACTATGGGATGATGCAGGCTGAGGTGTCCTCCCAATGTGAAGTCACAACACAATCCAGGTGTACAACTACAACTGCAAAGCACCTGGGGGAGTTTAAAAATATCTTAATGCACTTAGTATTTCTGAGCAGCTGGTAAGAGGAAAAAAATGAGAAATGGGAGAACACTGTATGTCTACTACTGGCAAGGTACGTAGTAACAATTGACAAAAAATTCAGGGTTGTTTTTTTTTCCTAGGTCTCCCCAGTTTGGTTTGAGAAGGATCTTGAGGCTTTCTGCTGTCATGAAAATCTTTTCCTGAGTCCTAGTGTACACAGTTCTAAACCATGAGGAATAAGGTTATAAGCCCATGGAGCTTAATTGCTGTAAAACTTAATTAGCATATGTACATATCTGCACTTTTTTTCTTTTCTGAAAAGTGGAAAAAAATTGAGAAATACATAGCCACACTGTGTGAATCACTTCTAGACTGCCAAATCATGTACTTTGCAATGCTTTTAATGAGTTTGCCAAGGCATTTGCGGACCGTATCTTGACGCAGTTTGCTGGTATAAAACATGCCTTTAGGACACTTTCCTGACACTCTCTTGATGATCACAAATCCATGGTTAACATCGGGAACAAAGCACTGAACTGCCTAATTAGACCAAATACATGCACGTACATTTGCACTTTGCTCAGCTATAACAGCGCTTTGTGAAATCTGGAATAGCTCTGTGATTAATATGGTCAATCTATTAATAAAAGCTAAACCCCAGGAAATAAAAAACAACTTATTTTTTAAGGAAGTGAAAAATGATTACCAAAGGAAAGAGCGGCTCTCTATGTTTAAACATCAGCAGTGTTATTAAACCCCCCAACAGCTGTTGCCAGCTTTAAGCCCATGGAGACAAATTGATGATATCTGCATTGCTATATGTTTCTGGTGATAAACTTGGCAGAGTCTGAGAGATAGCCTGCTGTAGTTGGACTCATACATACATGGAATAAGTTCTGCAGATATTAGGATTTCCTTGGCTTCAAACGGTTGCCTTGGACACAAAGAAAAACAGACTTAAAAATAGAGCAGTCTCTACATGTGGATTAGATAGTCAGCATTCTTTGAGCCAGCCAAATGAAGATAAATCAAAGCTCAGAAAGGCTGGGAAGAAGCTTCCTTGCTGTTCTGTCTGATTGCTAAATTAAATCAATTGGGCTTGTGAGAACATTGCAATTACGGGTAGCTACACCAGTATTTCCCCAATGGGAAAGTATTCTTTCATCTATAGATTAGTTCAACCAATAAAGGTATCGCACAGTTAACATTTCACTCTTGCAACAGTCAACTTATCAAGCAAGGTAAGTTACTGCATTAGGAGGCCATTGAAAAGAAAATTCTGAATAATCTCTAGTAAGAGAGGTTTTGACAGGCTCTCGTGCAGCCCTTCCCCACTCTTCCCAAACCACAAATTAACTTCTAAAGGATATCAATTAATTGCAAGACAGCAATCAGCCATTGTCATAAATATCAAGAAAGCAAGCAGTACCAATTCAATATTTTGCCCATTTACATAGAGTCAAAAAAAGACAAGACATTCATAAGGCCCCACATCCATTCTTCATGTCTTGGTCAGTCTTACCCTGAAGTAACTAACCACACATTGCTATACTAAAACTGTACAACAGAATTCATCCATATTTGTCTGACCCCAGTGTAGTCAACTGTCATATTAAGAATACATCCTAGATCTAGGTGTGCACTTTTAAAAGAATGTCAGTCTTGCTTAGATTAAAGGAATAGTGATGAATAGTGAAGTGAATAACCTGAAAGGAAAAAACAGAATTCTAAGAGGTACCATGAGATATAAATGCTATGTTAATGGGTTTACCGCAATATGCTTATAGGCAAGTTGGTGAGATAGAGACTCAATAAATAGACTCTAAAGATGGAAAATTGGCTGGATGACTGGGCTCACATGGGTGTCATCAGTGGTACAAAGTCCAACTGGCTATCAGTTACTAGTGTCATCCCTCAGGAATTAATATCTCAATCCTTTCACACCTTTATTAACAACTCTCTTCACATCTTCATTAACAACTTCAGCGATGGGACATATGGCATTCTCAGAAAGTGTGCATCACACCAAGGCGAGTGATGAACATGCTGAAGGACTGGGTTGTATTCAGAAACACTGTGAGAAACCGGATAAGCAGGCTGACAGAAAACTTATGAACTCTATATAGACAAATGTAAAGTTCTTTATCTGTGATGAAGTAACTCCCTGCAAAAGGACAGACTGGGTGCTGATGGGCTAGAAAACAGCTTTACGGGGAAGGACTTGAGGACTCGGGAGGACAAGCTGACTCTGATTCAGCAAGCATGCTGCTGTGAACGCAAAGGCAAATCATACACCGAGTTGCATTAAGAAAAGCATAGCTAGTGGCTTGAAGGACATTACTGTTTCCCTCTGTTTAGCACTTGGGAGACTGCCTCTGGAGTACTGTGCCAGAGCGGGGCTTGTGCCAGTATGTCAAAGTCTTATACAGCAGGGGACCATCAAGATCAGCAGGAGACTAGAAAATAGTGTATGAAGAAAGAATTGGATTTGTCCAGCCTAAAATGAAGGCTAAGGGGAGCTCCTCAGGTACCTAATGGGAGTGTATACAAAGGAGACAGAGACATATTCTTCTCGGAGGCACATAAAGACAGAATAAGAGGCAATGGACATAAGATGGAATACAGGAATTTTGAGTTAGTTATGTTATATTTTCTAAAACCATGGCAGTGGTCAAACATACTGGAACAGGCTGCCAAGAGAGGCTTCCAACCTAAATTATTCCATGATTCTAAGCATAAATGCAGTATAACTATTTCCTACTTTTTCAGTAGCTAACCTTTTTTTATTTTTTTTATTTATTGATGGTGAATTATAAAGCAAAACACCAGCAACAATTTATTTAATAACAAATATTTAAACCTAACTAGTGCTTTTTCTCATCCAAGCTAAGCCCATTTTTAGCCAATTCACACATTCCTACTCAATTCAGGATTGAAAGCACAAATTGCATTCATGCTATAGACTGGATAAAAATGCATTCATAAATTGTTTGTATCAACTATCCAACAAGATGGACAGTGACAAATTCTAATGAACAAGGTATTGAATCTGACCCTGCAATTGAAATAACCTGCATGTTAAACTGGAATGCCACACAGGTGACCACCTTTGCTGACTCAAGAGCAACTTCTTCTTCTGACCACAGAGAAATGGAGCACCAACATATTCTCTGTCAATTCAAATTTAAAGGCACTGTTAGATATGCACTCTGCTATGGCCATGACCTTTTAATAGCTCCTATATTTGATCTATCACTTAAAAAGTCCAGGATTCAAAACTGAAAAAAATCATTTGTGGAAAGGACTGGTCCCTGTTCTTGCAATCTCAGTTTAAAAATCTTCATTTAAGAAGAAAGAGATTAAGCAGATAAATATGGGAAATCTGAATTTCATCACCGTCTTTTTTAACTAGTTCACTGCTTAAGCAAAATTATCCAACTTTGGCCCCTTTCACATGCCATTTTTGTAATTGCATGTATAATGAGTGAGAAGCCTCCACTGCTAGTACCTTTTTTCATGACCACACAAGGATGTCTAAACTGATGAGAATCTTTGTTCATACTCCTGAAGCAAAGCTTTACTGCCCAAATTCCTTGGAGTTTGAATTTTCATTTTGAATACTTTGGTATTTTCTTATTTATCCCTGACTTCCACACCATTTGCACACTGTAGTTTGTAAAGGCATCTAAACTTTGGATTGATTAACTTGTGTGATCTTTGGAAAATTTTAAGATTCGTTCACCAGTGATTATAATGTACTTCACACACAGGCAAACACCATTAAACAGCATACATTGACATTTGCAATCTTAAAATGCTACAACTGTAAGAGCTGACATTTATACAAGTATCCCTCATATTTTTAATTTCAGTGCAGACTGTATATTAGGCTAATAGCAGGCATTTAATATTAATCATACTTATTAGAGAGCAATTATATAAAGGGTAAAATCCACTACAGTTCTGCTGTACACAGTTACAAATGTCCCATGCCCTGAAGAACTGCTAGGGATGAAACTACAAGGGGAGATAGAAAGCATAAAATCTTGCACAGAATGAGTAGCCAACTGTGCAACACTTCTGCTGGAAGGAAGAAATCAATGTAATAAAGATGTGGAGTGGCATAAGTTAGGAAAATACAAGCTACACAAAAAAACCCAAAGAGAAGCAGAAAGAAGACTTTTCAAGGAAAATGAGAGTAAAAAAAATCAGAAAGAACTGGAGTAAAGAGAAATTACAATGATGGGGAATGAAACCGGGGGAAAACAGAGCAGAACCCTTCCTTTGTAATATGCCACAAGTAATGCATTTCAGTAGCTCTTCCATTCACTCTTTCCACATGGTATTCTGATAGCATGCTTCTCTTATGTTAAAGATAACCATAGTTACGTTTAGGCATGCAGTGTCAGCAGCCTACAGCAGTTGAGAGGCAAGACAGAGAGTCAGAGTACCTGGGCTTTATTTCCACCTCTATCAATGACAGACAGTATGAATTAAAACTCAGAAAGTGACTCATTCTCCCTCCAGCTTCCCTGCAACCTTTTTTTTAAAAAAAAAAATTTTGTACAGATCATCTCTTCCTCTGTTCATTTACCATATCCAGCACAGTGTCTGACAGCCTACATTTCATGCTCTCCTGTAGTACAAAAAAACCCCAAAACAAACAAACAAAAAAACCCACCCAAAACCGTTCTACACTCTGTATGATGTGTGTTTTCACTAACCCAGCAAAAGGACAGGGTAATCTCTGCATTCATCTAAGTGATCTAAATTGAAAACTCTGTTCAGCTCATCCACAGAACTAGAAAACAAGTGTTTAGCTGTAAGAAACCTAAAGAAGGATGCATGAGTAGCCCGAGCTTACATGGCTTCCTACATCACCATGATGGAATCAGTTTAGTGACATAGGGGACAACTTTGGCTTTTATTGCCCTGCACAAATAAAAAGTGTCTTCAAGCATGGCTTTAAGGTCTCATGCAAAACTTTCTGATGTCTAGTCTACAAACAAGCCCTCCCACAAAATTTTTAGAAATACTAATTACTGAAAGAGTCTCTTTCCCTGAACAAGTTTATCTTTGGTTGCCACTGTTACAAATTTAATGGTTCCTCTCAGGCACCAAGTTATCCCTTGCCCATAATATAGCCTTTGTATTCTCTTCAAACCAAGAAATCTCAGGCAGGGATTGTATTCCCAGTGTAGCATGCAGTGCAAAAACCACAGGTATTTTCCACTCAGTATTCACTAACAAAGACCTTTCCAGTCAATATACAGCTATTACAAACAAGCACCAGATTCTGTGGTTTGTAAAGCAAGTGTCATGGCAGCTACTGTGAATTATAAATTCAAGTAACTACAACTTTATAATCTTTATAAGACCATGATATTAAAGGTCCTTCTGGTCGTAAAGCCAACTGAGACTATCAGAGGATTCTAAGTGCACAAATATCCCTTATCTTGAAGGCTCATCTAGCAATCCCACAATAATGGCAACATTCTCTTTTCTTTATAGCACATCTTTTATTCCCTCCATCATGAAGCATTACCGCTATTATGGCTAGGACAACAACCAATACTTTTGCCATTCACAACTTCGCTGTCAGCTGTGACATCTCTCTACCTGAATCATTTAAAAACATTGTACTGTGTCTTGTGTACCTGACATAAACAAAAGGTCTGACAAAATTTTATGGCCACAGCCTATAGAGGGAATAATTGGCAGCACTGAATTGCCTGTTGCAGCACAAGAGATGGAAGACTGTAGGTACAAAGTGATTCTGTCATTTCCTTCCAACATCCACTGGCAAATCAACAAATCCTCTGAGCAGGACACTCGAAGTCTGTTAGCTTATCAGAATTATGGCATAATAGGGGTAGAGAAGACCATGCTGACGTGCACCTGATCTGTTAAAAACTGTAATCGAGCCACTGGCCTGCATGGTTGAATCTCATCAGAAAAAGTCAGACAGTCAAGATTCAAAAACACCTGAGAACTCCAGAAAATATTTCTACTTTCTATATTAAGACCAAAAGTGGGGGTATTCATGAGCAATCAGATACCTCTTCCTGGTTTTAGCAGTTAACCTGTTTAGCAGGCTTTGCATGAAATGTGAAGATATGGGAACCTGATGAAGTGGCATTTTTTTTCTTGAGAGCAAGACAGTAATGGTCTCATCTTGGCTATTCATTCTCTGTTTCCTCCACACAGGAGAGACTAGACAATTGCTTACATGTAACAGCTTAAAATGTAATGCCAAATGCTAGCCCTGGAGAAACTAGACATAAAGAAAACAGAACAGAACGCAAATGAAGAAAGAGGCAAGGCGAGGTGAGGCAAGGCTAGGCGAGGTGAGGAGAGGCAAGGGAACAGCAAGCCAAGACGGCAGCAGCTTTACCACACAATTGTCCTCTAGAGAGAACAAAAACCCCAAAACAACATCATCACATTTACTTCAGAGGATTTCTAAAAATATACACAGTTTTTGAGAGGAAAAAATGGGTTGAGGAAAATTCAGATGAAGAGAAAAATAATACTGATCTACTGAAAAATCTGTTGAGAGAATAAGCAGAAAAGAAGCAGTATTTCATACTGAATTTCAGATCCTGCCTTTAAGCTATGGATTAGATAGGTCTATCAGTTCTGGTTATCTGAAGGAAAACACAGAAAACAAACCATCACATCATGGATAGAAAAGTTTGTTTGTTGCACTCAAGCTTTTGCTTCCACATAAGCAAGCATTATTGTCAAGTATCATAATCGATAATTCATTGATTGAAATGAATTTATGCAAGTTGCCTAATGTCTAAACCAGAAGATTGCATCTGTAAACTGGCAGATTTTGACCATTCACAGGAATGACATTAAAAATTACAGGGTGATTTCATAATGTGTTAGTTTTAAATCAAAGTTAATTTCCTTGCCAAAAAACTGTAAAGCCTTACTTCCAACAACTGCATTCTCTTAACATTTTGTAGGCTTTACCATATGTCATATGCCTTCAAGCAAATCACATGGAACTTCCACTCAAGCCTTTATCTTCTTTAGCAAAGGAGTGTTCCTTGCTTTAACTATATGAGAATACTTAGGGGCAAAGAAATATTTCGGTTAACATTTGTCCCTCTCCCCCCAGTACATCATTAGCATTTCATAAGCTACATGGAAATAGAGTATGGGGTACTATTTGGAGTACCAGAGTGTCTCCCTTCAAAATATGAGCTCTGTTACTTTTCTCATCCAGTTTTCTGATCACTGTGAATTACTCATACTATGTCTTTTTAGTAAGTACAGGTTATGTTCCTTTGTCTCTGACTATCTGCAACAATCCTTTAGGAGGGGTGCAAAGTATTCATGGAAATGACTGCCGAGCAGGAGAAGAAAAAAAAACCCCTACAACTAATTACAATTCATCCTCCAAAACCTTTTTGTCAGGTAAGCTGTATGTGGATTCTCTGTTTAAAAAATGGAATTTCCACCAGAACATGAGATCCCTGGCTGTTTCCAACACCTCCTCTACACAGATACATAAAAGCTATGTGGTAAAACTAAGATGAATTCAGGCATTTCACCAAAGATGGGACACCACCTCCCCCTGATACAGTACCAGTGAAGGATGCCTTCTAACTATCAAAGCAGCTTTCACTGGCCATGCCAGAAATCCATGGCTGAGTTATTAAAGAAATCAAAACATTTTCTTTAAACAGCAACAGGATATTAGACCTTACCTAAATCATGCCTCATTTCAGAAAAACTTTTACTTCTCAGCTGCAGACATAAAACGAGGACGACAGAGGATTCCTCAGCTGTGTATGGATGCAACACCAATTGGAAGACCCTATTTTCTAGTTCTCTTAGAAGAACCTGTCCTGGTTTCAGCATGGCCAGATTTAATTTTCTTTCTATCAGCTGGTGTAGTGCTGTGGTTGGATTCAGTATAAGAACAATGTCGATAACACGTGGATGTTTTAGTTGTTGCCAAGCAGTCAAGGATTTTTCAGCTTCTCATGCTGTCCTGCCAACAAGAAGGTGGGGGATGCCCAAGAAGCTGGGAGGGGACACAGCCAGGACAGGTGACCCAAACTGGCCAGATGGATATTCCATACCATACAACAGCATGATCCATTTATAGCTGGGAATGGGCCCAAGGACATCTGGGGCCCTGGAGTGGCAGCTGGGGCTCCTATACAACATGTACATCAGGGCAATGGCTGAACCCCTGCCTGCCGATGGGAAAAGGTGAATGAATTCCTTGTTCCGCTTTGCTTGCATGTGTGGACAGATAGGCTGGACAGTTTTGGGGTCTTGCACACAGCACTGACTTTGAGTGGAGAGAAATTGTGCTGTTCAGCACTTGGGTTTGCGTCCTATTAAATTGATTTTATTTCAACCCACAAGTTCTTTCACTTTCACTCTTCTGATTCTCTCCCTCATCCCAAGGGTGGAGGAGTGAGTGAGCAGCTGCATGGTGCTTAATGGTTGGCTGGGGCTAAACCACAACTCTTGTCTGTGAAGTTTGTAGCTGATGCTAATTTATGGTAAGAAATAGAAGGAAAGTCCAGAATTTCATTAAGGTCCTTTCCAGCCACTTAGTCTTAATATCTGCCAAGAAATATATATCAAGTGTGCTAATACTCACTCATCTTCCTAGTTGTTTGCTCTGAATAGGAGTTTCAGGAAAGTATCATCAAACTCTCAATCTCAGAGACACAGATTAAATCAAAAGTTTACAGAATTTTTAGGTGGTTGAAACAAGGTTTTCTTTGATTATTTTTTTTAAGAGTATTTTCCATTAGGTAATATATACTGCCATAGGATTTATATTCAAGATTCTTTAGCTCAGTATCTTATGGGCTGCTGTATATCGGACCACACACTGTCAAACTAGGTTCTTGAAGTGAGCAACATCCAAATAACAGCATTTTGAGAAGCTTGCTACGAACATATTGCCCCTCATTCTGCCAAATTTTCTTCGGCAGAAGCAGGATCTAGTTCTACTGGAACAGCATTTTGCTGCTTCAACCTCAAGACCTTTCTGCTGTCTCTCTACAAACATTCAATAATACTGCAGTAGCAACAAAAAAGAAACCTCATTAATGAACAAAGAGTCCCAGACCAGAGAAGCTCTGTGTGTGTGCTGGAGGGGAAATTGGTTTTGCATAAACATGATGAATAATCAATAAATGCAGGACTGCATTACCATGCTTGAGTGCAAGTGAGCACAAAAGTCAACTGTAACTTTGACTTTTCAATCCCAAAAAGTCTTTAAATACAATTTTTTGTTAATATTTTCCTAGCTTTTTATGCACAAAGTCTATTATATGCCACTATATTTTCATTTCAGTAGGTAAATAAACAAGGTAAAAAATCTTAGCTCCATCACAGAGAGCTGTGTTTGCACTAAAGGATGATCTTAGTTCCCAGCAACTATTAACTATTGCTTTCCATTCTCTTTGAGTAGCAGAAGTGTCTGTCACTGCATTTTACAAAGGTTTAAGGACAGCATAAGAATAGTAAGGAATTTGGGGCCACACCTGTACAGTTTTTTTGGATTAAGCATATCCAGGCCTAAGACTAGATCATGTGGTTGTCTTAGACTTAGACACTAGCTCTGTACACTCACTTCAGAGGTATTCAGTTGGCTGCCAACTTAAGGCAAAATAGACAGGCACTAGTTCGTAGCTGATAGCCATACCCACAGGAAACAGGCATGTAACAGTCAAGATGCTTGATCCAAGATCCAAACTTGCACACAGCTACAAAAGGGAACATGAGCATGACCTTGAATTCCCTCTTAGACTTTAGAGGAGCATGAAGGCTTTATATAATAGATTTCCTCTTCCCTTCTCCCCAGAATGCCGCTTTTCACTCTGCTCTTCTTTTTTTTTTCCCTCCAATCCTGATTTGTCCATACCACAACTCTTCAGTTCACTCCTATCCATTACACTCAGAGAGCCCTCGGCCTTTTACCCTCTTCAAAACACCCATATCTCACTCAGTTCTCACATTTATCCCATGCATTCCAGCACTGACTTCCATAGCCCCTTGTCCATCGCAATCAGGCAACTCCTTCCTCCACCCTCCTGCAGTGCTGGAAGATGACAAGAAGTGCAGACACTGTTCTTCCACATGAGCTGTAGCAGCTGAAATGAAAGCTCTCTAGGAAATCTGGCCCACACTCACACTGAAACATATGCAACACAGGTGGAATCAAGGGATTTAAGCTGCTAAAATCGTTTTTCTCTGGAGAGCATGTGCAAACAGACTTGCAGGCAGATTTTTCACAGTGACAACAGAAGGCATCTCTGACATAAAGGAAATGCACCATTCTTTCTCCCTCCTCCCCAAAGCCTTAAAGTTCAATCTCCTTTTCAAAATGAGGTAGTTAACTTTGGTGAGAGGTGGAGAGTCACTCACTTTTGAATTAAAAAAAAACCCCAAACTTCTTTCTAGTTTGTTTCAGAAATAGTCAAACTGCTGTCTGAACTAGATTTGGCAAATAAAAGGTTTGTGATGGATATCTGCTGTTGAAAAGTTTACCCCCAGTCTTTACAATACTCAGCTTTATTTATTAAGAAAAATATTATATAGATGTTGACTTAGATTATAAAATCTACCCCAATTACTTATCCCCTCATATCACAAATTTCCTTGTCATTTTATAATGAAGGATAGTTTCACAGGAACAAATTACTAGATAAGGCTAAAATTATCTACAGTTTTCTAAGTAAAACTGACCCTGTTCTGTATCTCATTCAGGAAAATACTCAATTAAAACAACTGGAGACTTAGCCCATGGAGGAGCTTCAGAATCTGAACAAATAGGATTGGCAAGTCTTCTAAAGTTCAATTAAAAAGAAAAATAATAATAAAAGTTTCCACGTAAAACTCTGCATAGATCAGGCCACTTATTTAGGAGTTGACAGATTTTTTGTCATGTCCCTTGTTATTATTTAATTAAGGTTTTGACTGCTGGATTGATTGTCATTTTGTTCAAAGAATTTTAAAAAGACTGTTGTCATTCTAGAATTATGGAGAGTTGAAAATTTGAGACCTGCTAATCTTTTACCACAGCCTACATATATGTACGGGCTAAGATACATTAGAAAGAACAAAAAAAAATTCATATCCAGGTGCATGAGACCTAGGAAACTATGGAGCTTTTTCTGTGTGAGAAGTAAATTTATGTTTATATTTTTCCTTCTAAATCAGCTTACCTTCTCAATCTGTTGATACAGATTTACTTGCACAGTGTCAGCAAATGTAACTGCCAGCACAAGTACTTCTGTACCCAAGAGTTGTACCCAGCTGCTGATTCTCCATTTGCAGTGGGGCTTTTCCCCCAATGCTCTAGCTGATGGCTCTTCTGGTGAGGTAGTTTGAAAGAAGTCACAGTCCTAAACACTGCTACATCAGCAAAAGGTTTGTGCATAAATCTAGGGTAAACCAAAAGAACAAGCACAGGTTGACCACACAATGCATCACTATCATTGGTCCATAGTTCCTATTGGCTAGAATATTGGCATGATGCCAGTTTAGCCAGGTTTTTTGATAATCCCAAAGAAATTACTAAATAATTCATTTAATCAACCTCTTTGCAGTTGGCTAATCTAACTGTGCTACAAGCTGTCAGAAGCTTTGTCTGCTGGTCCAGTTGGATTGCTCCTAATATATAGGCCTAATTTTATTTTTATAAGGTGTTCTTCTAGGCTTCCTACATTTGTTTTCCCTTTCCTTTTCTCTATGCCATTCGTACAGAACCATCCAGATGGCAAACAAATGCTCAGCAGTATTTACATAAATACAGTTTCAGATACCAGAGAGTTAGAGAACACATTGTAGGGAAAATAATGAAGATAACTTAGCAGCTTTCAGGTGAGCAGAATCAGAAAATCTTGCAGTCTTTTTTCCTATAAATGCACTTTACAAAAGAATGATATAATACTTTATGGTATTAGAAAATAAATAAATAAATACATACATACCTACATAGAAACCCAGCCAAAAAAACCCCGCACCTCCTAATACCTAGCCTTTCATTCTGAAGACAACGAAAAGTACTTGGAAAAAGACAATAGGAAAGCAGCAACCTATCACAGAGTCACAGAATCACAGAACATTAGGAACTGGAAGGGACCTCAAAAGATCATCTAGCCCAACCCCCCTGCCAGAGCAGGATCACCTAGATTAAATCACACAGGAACGCATCCAGGGTGGTTTTGAATGTCTCCAGAGAAGGAGACTTCACAACCTCTCTGGGCAGCCTGTCCCAGTGCTCTGTCACCCTCACAGTGAAAATGTTTCTCCTCACATTCACATAGAACTTCTTATGCTCCAGCTTGCACCCATTGCCCCTTGTCCTATCACTGCCCATCACTGAGAAGAGCCTGGGTCTGTCCTCCTGACTCTCACCCTCTACATATTTAAAAACATTAATAAGGTCACCCCTCAATCTCCTCTTCTCCAAGCTACAGAGGCCCAGCTCCCTCAGCCTCTCCTCTGGAGGAAGGTGTTCCACTCCCTTCAGCATCTTGGTGTCCCCACACTGTACTCTTTTAAGTAGTTCTATGCCCTCCTTGAAATGAGGGGCACAGAACTGGACACGATATTCCAGGTGCAGTCTCACCAGGGCAGAGTAACGGGGAGAAGCCCCTCTACTTGACCTACTAACCACACCCCTTCTAACAGCACAGGTCAGCACATTTCTATGTTGATGCAATCAGCCATTTCTATCAGGTGGGAATCTGCCCCCCCTCACCCCCCATGTGACTCAGAGCACAATTCAGCCCCACCCAGAACCGAAGAAATTCCCCAATTTGCTGGTGTTTCTCTCTGCACTCTCCACAATAGTGCGAATGAAAAGGAAAAACAGAAGCCAGTGAGGATCCAATATGTTCTCCAACCAAAATGAACTTTGGATTACTTTGGAACTTATTATTAGCCTCTCAGTGTGGAATATTTTAGGAGAACGTGCTGAAATGTATGCCTGGCATAGTTCTGTTCACTTCCTGAGAGATTAATTTAGCTCTTTTATTGTTTATAGTGTGTCACCCGTTGCACATAGGTATCAGCATAAGTCAGGAACAGAGACAAAATCGGTTTTGCCCACATTTACCTAGATCCCTACGTATGCCCTAATTGAATCACAAGCAAAAATGATTGCATGAACTGAATTTATCCAAAATTGTTAGTCTGATTTCAAACCAGCATTGAGAGGAGAAGCAAGCCTACATTATTCTGACCAAACAATATAGCTTGATAGCTCATCTCAGTGTTTAATGAAGTAACGTTTGCATAATGCATGAAGTCCAATTTAGGAAAATTGAAACTGCTTTGCCTTAAAGATGGCCAGATGTTTAGTGAACATGTGATCAAGTGACAATTTCATCCAGAGAAATGAAGACCAAGACTGAAGCAGATAAGTAGTACAGGAGGAAATATTTCATTTCCATTTGCAGTGGGGAAGACCAGCAAATTGCTTTGTGATCTCAATTCTTCAGTTACTAAAAAACAGTAAAATTAAGTAACTGACAATATTAGACAGAAATATGTTTTATTTCAAAATAATCTCCATAAATTGAAAGAGTAAGGATATAGTTTCCTATAGTTCACAAGTTTGATTTCCTTGTAATTCAAGCTCAATCTATAGATAGCAAAACCAAATCAATATTAAGCACACTGCAGTAAATATACCTGAGAGAAATATCCACCTGAAAAGCCACTGGAAACCCCAGAACTACGAGAGCCTGATAGAAGGAGTAAGCAGATGGCAGTTATTATTTTTGTCTTGGTTATCTGACACACTTTACCAAACAGGAACTACCAGCCAAAGCTCAATATCCCTTAAGCCCACAAGCTACTATTGCCAAGAATTATTTTGAGATGCAAGGTCTGAAAACAGAGGTAATTTATTCTTATTAGGTATACAATCACAGAATCACAGAATCACAAGGTTGGAAGAGACCTTTGAAGATCATCAAGTCCAACCATTCCCATCCTATGCTAAACCATATCCCTAAGTACCTCATCAACCCTTTTTTCAAACATCCAGGGAAGGTGACTCAACCCCCTCCCTGGGCAGCCTGTTCCAGGCCCTGACAACTCTTTCAGTGAAATTTTTTTTTCTAATATCCAATCTAAACCTGCCCTGGCACAGCTTTGTGCCATTCCCCTTGTTCTATCTCCCGTCACCTGGCTGAAGAGACCATCGCCCACCTCTCTACAACCTCCCTTCAGGTAGTTGTAGGTGGTGATAAGGTCTCCCCTCAGCCTCCTCTTCTCCAGGCTAAACGTCCCCAGCTCCCTCAGCCATTCCTCATATGATTTGCCCTCCAGCCCCTTTATCAGCCTGGTTGCCCTTCTCTGGATGCTCAAGGATCTCAATGTCCTTCTTCTGGTGAGGAGCCCAGAACTGGATACAGCACTCGAAGTGTGGCCTCACCAATGCCCAGTACAGGGGCACAATCACCTCCCCAGACCTACTGGCCACACTGTTTTTGATACAAGCCAAGATGCCATTGGCCTTCTTGGCCGCCTGGGCACACTGCTGGCTCATATTCAGCCTGCAGTCAACCAACACCCCCAGGTCCTTCTCTTCCTGAGAGCTCACCAGCCAGTCTCCCCCAAGCCTGTAGCGCTGCATGGGGTTGTTATGTCCCATGTGCAGCACTCTACACTTGGCCTTGTTAAACTTCATCCCGTTGGTCTCAGCCCATCGGTCCAGTCTGTTCAGATCCCTCTGAAGAGCCTCCCTACCCTCAGGCAGATCAACACTTCCTCCTAGTTTAGTGTCATCTGCAAACTTACTGAGGGAACATTCAATCCCTTCATCGAGGTCACTGATAAAGATGTTAAACAAGACCGGACCCAGGACTGAGCCCTGGGGGACGCCACTCGTGACCAGCCTCCAGCTGGATTTGGTTCCATTCACCACCACACTTTGGGCCCGTCTATCCAGCCAGTTTTTAATCCCGTTGAGGGTCCACCTGTCAAGGCCAGTGGCAGCCAGTTTCTCAGTCACAATGCTGTGAGAAACCATGTCAAAGGCTTTACTGAACCTGGGGGAAAAAAAATCACAAAATCTTGGGCACACATGCCCTTTTTCAGGTGTTGTTAATTTCAAGCCTGTTCAGATTAATATGTTCTGGGTAAAAATAAATTACCTTAATCCACAGACAGCCGAGATAAAGGTTAGTATCTACAACTGTATCAGGAAAAGATGCAGCAGACATGAAAGGTCACAAGTAGCTGCCACTTGCAGAGGTTACCAGGAGCATGAGTTGAACGGAGCCATAAAACCAATGCCACTATTGAGACTGTGCTTTTCCATATTCAACATAATTATGAGATTTAGTTTCCAGGCTTCTTCTTTTGAAGGTTTTAGTAATCTTTCTCAAGGATAAGAACCAGGAGGTCTGAAATAGCATGGCTGTCTTATGAAATGTTCTCAAAACAGTAGCCAACTATTTTTGTCTTTCCTCTTCTGTTACAGTTCACTGTGATGCATCTTATTTGTTCTGTTTCTCCCATATAGTCTTCACAGGAAAATTTTTCTTCATAGAAGAATATTAATACAGCAACATATTACATAACAGTGCAATCATTACTATCTCTATGTCAAATATGATGAAGTGTCTGCATGAGCAAGGCTTTCTCCATTTTTCCAAATATACCTTCTTTATAACAGCTGGCCTAGTCTCCTTCCTTCAAACTTTGCTTTTTAAAATCTTCAATCACAACAGGTACAACAACCCTATTATTACAATTTTTTCTTTTTTCTTTTTTTTTTTAAAACAGTGGAAGTCCTGTGAAAGAATATTTGCAGTAAGTGCCAATAAATGTCATAGAATCACAGAATGCTTTAAGTGAGAAGGGACCTTTAAAGGCCATCTGTCCAACTTCCCTGTAGTAAGCAGGGACACCTTTAACTAGATCAGATTGCTCAGAGCCCCATCAAGCCTGACCTTGAATGTCTCCAGGGAAGGGGCCTCCACTGCCTCTCTGGGCAACCTATCCCCATGTCTCACCACCCTCATAGCGAAGAACTTCTTCCTCATGTCTAATTTAAAACTGCTCAAGTTTAAAACCACTGTACCTTGTCCTATTTCTACATGCCCTTACAAACAGTCCTTCCCGAGATTTCCTGGCAGGCTGCTGAACCTTCTCTTCTCCAGACAAGTCCAAGTCTCTCAGCCTGTCTTCATAGGAGAGGTGCTCCAGCCCTCTGAACATCCTCATGTCCCTCCTCTGGACCCTCTCCAAGAGTTCCATGTCCTTATTGTATTGAGGGCTACGGAGTTGGACACAGTACTCCAGGTGGGGTCTCACCAGAGAAGATTAGAGGGGCAGAATCGCCTCTCTTGATTTGCTGGCCACACTTCTTGTGATGCAACCCAGGATGTGATTGGCCTTTTGCACTACAAGTGCACATTGATGGCTCATGTCCAGCTTTTCATCCATAAATATCTCCAAGTCTCTTTCTGCAGGGCTGTTCTCTATCACATCATCCCCCAGACCGTATTGATGATGAGGATTGTCTCAACCCAAGTTCAGGACATTGTAATTGTCCTTGTTGAACTTCATCAGGTTTGCATGAGTCCATCTCTCTAGCTGGTCCAGGTTCCTTCAGATGACATCCCGTCCCTCTGACATGTCAACAGCACTACTCAGCTTGGTGTCATCTGCAAACTTGCTGAGGGTGCATTCAATCCCGCTGTTTATGTCATTGATGAAGATATTAAACAACACTGGTCCCAGTACAGATCCCTGAGGGACACCTTTTGTCATCCCTCTCCATTTGGTCATGGAGCCATTGACCATCACCATCTGGATGCAACCATCCAGCCAATTTCTTATCCACCATTTAACACCACCCGTGATCAAGTTCCTTAAACACTAATGAAAATTCTGTTCTCCTTGCAAAATATGTGAAATACAAGCAAGAATTGGTTATCTCTGCTCCCATGTTTCCCAAGGAATGCAGTTTCCTGTATAACAGTCAGATATGTAAGTAGCAGTTTCTTTGGTTTAAGAATCTCAACAACCTTGAGAATTTAATCTTAGACCCCTAAACACTTTCTTTATCTTTAACTTTTACAACTTAAAAACCATGTAGTAAAATTATTCTATGAACAGTAATAAGTTTGTTCCTATGTGTAATGGAATGACTCTACTAATACACATCCAAAACTCTATGGTCAAAATCATCTGCTTCTGTGTACTATGCGAAAAGTTAATAATCGCTACGAAAACATTTTCCTCTCACCAGATTTCTTCAGCATTCAAGAGCTGCAAATGTCATCTGTGGAAGCAGGAAAAGGAAATAGAAGTTTCTGGAGGAGTTAGCAGTTTTAAGGGCAGAAAACAGCTTGTCCAACACAGTATGTAGCAGAACCACCTGTATCTTATAAGTCTAATGAAAAGCAGATGCACAAGAAGACAGAGGTGGAGAGAGCTTTGAGGAAGAAACCTACACAAACATATAAAGAACCTAGAATATCACTATTTTTGACCACCTAAAAGTCCCTTTTCCAGAAAAGTAGTAGATGAAGAGTAACATGAATTAAAAGAAAAGTGTGTGATGTTAACAAAAGCGTGGAGGTATTGGGATCCAGACACATCCCTGCAGTTTGTGGACTTTTTTAATTGCAGAAAACAAGCATTTTTTTTTTATTCTTCAGTTCTGTATAGTCGCTCAGCAGAAATACCTCATCTGTGCCAGAAAAAGCATGTCTGAGTACTTAAGAATCAAAGGGCACCATGTTCACTAAAAAATCTCGAAGGGAAATGAAACACAATTCTCTAAAACTTAGTTTTCAGCAATGAGACAATAAAGGAAATTATATCCAATTAGACTGATGACAAGCTCTCATGTGGAAAAAAAATAACGTACGTGGGTTCTTCTGGTTTTTATTCATTGTAAGAATGGTGTGAAAAAAATGAAGCACATTGTTCTGGTATTTAAATGACACTGATGAATAGTATTCATATTTACCAACTAGAAAACCTTACAGAAACAAAAAGACTCTTCTGTGACCCAATTAGGGATTACATGAGTTCACATTGTGTTCAGATGTTCTTTCCTAACTACAAGCACATTTATAATGCCACTGAAATCACTCTAGGATACTGTGATAGCTGGGCCTCCATTCCTAAAACTTTATACAAAGAAATTTTGCCAAAGAAAATATCATTAGGACTGCTCTACTATTTATGGAAGGAGTCAGCAACATTCTTCTGCTTCTTGTGTAAATCCATCACTGAAAGAACTAAGGAAGACCCAACTCTTCAAACCATAGTTTAAATTATGTCAATATCATGCAGAAATCCAATAAACAGGTCGACACAAAAGTAATTACTCTTTCATGGAACAGTCATGGAAAGCTCGAACTCCAAAACAAAGTTGATAAATGCTTGACCACTCAAAACCTAAAATGATTAGGCAAACAGACCCTCAATTTACCCTAATGTAATTCAATATCCTCTGCAGCAATTTAGCCATAGGTTTTCTAAATTAACTTTCCCAAGCATTGGCAATAAAGAAAGTAAAGCTATGTAGCACTGGATAGACAAAGAAAGGCAACCATTTCTTTCTAAAGGGATTGTAACAGTGTGTACACTTACTCTAAATCCTAGGATCTGCAGGTCCAAGAAAGAGGTTACGGAAGTGAGCAAAATCAAGCAGGAGAACTGCACAAGCTTCATTACAGAAAAACGAACACTATGCTAGCCCATCCCATTGCACCTCCAACAATGGCAGCCTCAGGTCTTTATCCAAGTTTCTATCAGCTAGGTCGTATTTCAGTTACATAAAGTGGGGCTCCAGAGGAGACCAAGAGTAGGAGCTGCCAAGGTGATATGTGAAAAAATCAACCCATGGTCATTTTTTTCCCCTCCACCTTCCTCCTTTCCATCACTTTTCAGATTATATTAGCCTCTCACAAGCTCAATGATGGAACACAAATCATAGACTCAAATTTCAGCTTATTACTACTTTCTCCCAGAAACATTTTCATAGTGAGGCACTGACTGCCAGAGCTTGAAGCAATAAGAATGAGTCTGTGTGAGGTGGGTTTGATTTATCAGCAAAAATCCATGCATTTTAAAAGTTTTCTATAATTCATACCTTTTTATAACATGAGTGATGCAAACTTAATGACAGTATATAAATATGCTCTAGAAATAAGGATAGTAACATGATCATAATCTAGCAAAAATGTTTAAGTGCATGATTAGAATCTTAGTCCTCATAAATGAACAGACCCACTCAAACCAAAATGTAATCCAGGATTTGATTGTTCTCTTAGGTCACAGAGCAAAAATTTTATAAAATTTTGGGGGGTGAGAGAGACCATACTAAACAACCTGTGGCATTCCATTATTTTAGAGGTGATCTGAACTCACCAAATGGAAAACTCACCCCTCAAAAGTAGCAGAAACCACCTTGTTACACAACTACTTTACAAATAAATTATAGACTCTCAGAATCACTTCAGTTGGAAAAGACCTTTAGGATCACAGAGTCCAACCACAGCCTAACCCTGCTTAGCTCACCTCTAGACCATGTCCCCAAGCACAACATCTACACGCCTTTTACATACCTCCAGGGATGGTGACTCCTGCACTTCCCTGGGCAGTGTGTTCCATTGCTTGACAACCCTTTCAATAAAGAATTTCTTCCTGATATCTAACCTAAATCTCCTCTGGTGCAATTTGAAACCATTTCCTCTTGTTCTATCACTTGTTGCCTGAGAGAAGAGACTGACCCTCACCTCTACATCCTCTTTGCAGGTAGTTGTAGAGAGCAACAAGGTCTCCCCTCAACCTCCTTTTCTTAAGACTAAAAAACCCCACTTCCCTCAGCTGCTCTCATAAGACTTCTGTTTCAAACCCTTAACCAACTTTCTTGCCCTTCTCTGGACACACTTCAGCATCTCAACATCCTTCCTGCGGTGAGGGGCCCAAAACTGAAGTACTGAAGGTGCAGCCTCCCCTCCACTGAGTACAACAGAACAATCACTTCCCTACTCCTGCTGGTCACACTGTTCCTGATAGAGGCCAGGATGCCCTTGACCTTCTTGGCCATCTGGGCACACTGCCGGATCATGTTCAGCCAGCTGTCCACTAACACCCCTCAGGTTCTTTTCCTCCAGGGACCTCTCCAGCCACACTGCCCCAAACCTGTAGCATTGCCTGGGGTTACTGTGACCAAAAAACAGGACCCGGCACTTTTCCTTGTTGAACCCCATAAAGTTGGCCTCTGCCCATTGCTCCAGCCCGTCTGGGTCCCTCTGCAAAGCCTTCCAGCAGATTGACACTCCCATGCAATTTGGTGTCATCTGCAAATTTACTGAGAGTGCACTTGATTCCCTCGTCCAGTTCATTAACGAAAATATTAAAGAGAACCGGCCCCAGCACTGAGCCCTGGGGAACACCACTTGTCACCTGCCACCAGCTGGATTTAGCTCCATTCACCACAACTCTTTGGGCCTGGCCATCCAGCCAGTTTTTAACCCATCTAATCCATGCATGGCTATTTTCTCCAGTAGGATGCTATGGAGAACAGTGTCGAAGGCTGTACTGAAGTCCAGGTAAACAACATCCACAACCTCCCCCTCATCCACTGAGCAGGTCACCTTTTCATAGAAGGAGATCAGGTCAAGCACGATCTGCCTTTCATAAACCCATGGTGACTGGGCCTGATCACCTGAGCGTCCTGCACGTGTTGCCTGATGGTACTCAAGATGATTTGTTCCATCACCTTCCCCAGCACCAAGGTCAGCCTGACAGGCCTGTAGTTCGTCGGGTCCTCCTTCCAACCTTTCTTGTAGATGAGCGTCACATGTGCCACCTTGGAACCACCCCAGTCAGCCAGGACTTCTGGTAAATAAGGGAAAGTGGCTTGGCAAGCACTTCCGCCAGCTCCCTCAGTACCCTCAGGTGTATCCCATCTGGACCCTCAACTTGTGCGGATCTAAGCAAATAAGCAGGTCACTAACCAGTTCCCCTGGGATTATGAGGGCTTTGGTCTGCTTCCTATCCCCATCCTTCCACTCAGGAGACCAGCTGGGCCTACTACTAAAGACTGTATCAAAAAATGCACTAAGTACCTCAGCCTTTTCTTCGTCTTCTGTCATAATGGTTCCCCCCACATCCAGTAAAGGTAGGAGATTCTCCCTGGCCCTCCTTTTGTTATGAATGTATTTATATAATGGTTTCTTGTTGTTTTTTAAAGCAGTCTTTTACCTCGCCTTGGCCCTGTAGTCCTCCTGGGCTGCCTGCCACTTCCTCCAGCAATCATAAACTCTCTTTGTCTTCCTGAGTTCTCTGTTCAGCCAGGCAGGTTTTCCCCACTGGCTCAACCTTCGTCACAGGGGAATGGCATGCTCCTGCGCCTTCAGGACCTCGTTCTTGAGGAGAGTCCAGCATTCCCTGGAAGTGTTCAAGGCCAGGTTGGATGGGGCCCTGGGCAACCTTGTGTAGATCCAGGCCTGGAGGTTGGTGGCCCTGCCTGTGGCAGGGGGGTTGGAGCTCTATGATCCTTGGGGTCACTTCCAACCCATGCCATTCTATGATTCTGTGATTCCTGAGTTCCTTTGTCTTCCAGGACTTGTTCCCAGGGGACTCTATCCACTAGGCTCCTCAACAGGCCAAAGCCCGCCCTCCTGAAGTCCAGCATGGCAGTTCTTCCAACCCTCCTCGTTCCTTCCCCAAGAACTGAGAACTCTATCAACTCGTGACTGCTGTGCTCAAGGCAGCCTCCAACCATCACCTCATCCACAAGCCCTTCTCTATTTGTGAACAACAGGTCCATCAGGGCGCCTTCCCTATGTGGCTCACTCACCAGCTGTATCAGAAGGTTATCTCCCACACACTCCAAGAACCTCCTAGACTGACCCCTTCTCTGCTGTGCTGTCTATCCAGAAGATACCTGGCAGGTTGAAGACACCCACAAGAACAAGGGCCAGTGATCATGATGCTGCTCCCAGCTGTCTGAAGATTTCATCTACCTCTTCATTCTAGTTGTATGGTCTACAATAGACCCACCAGGATGTCCACCTTGTTGGCCTACCTGCTGATTCTAACCCATAAGCATTCAACCTTATCATCACCATCATTAAACTCCAGAAAATCAAGACAATCTCTAACGTAGAGTGCTACCCCACCACCTCTCCTTCCTTGCCTGTTCTTCTTGAAGAGTTTATACACATCCATCACAGCACTCCAGTTGTGCGAGTCATCCCATCAAATTTCTGTGATGGCAACTAAGTCATAGGCTTCCCACTGTACAACTGCTTCAAGCTCCTCCTGTTTCTTGTACATGCTGTGTGCATCAGTGTAGATGCAATTCAGTCGGGCGGTTGATCCTTCCACCATTCCAAGAGAAGCTCTAGCTCCTGCACTGTCTTGCCCAGGTGTTTCCACAGTGCCTGATAACTCACTGGCACATCGCCCCTCCAACCCCAGCATACTACCCATGGGTTTTTATCCATCGACACGGGTTCTATTGCCCTCCCACCTTGAACCTAGTTTAAAACTCAGCTTACCAGAACACTACCCCACTGATAGGAATCCAGTAACAAGCCCGTCCCCTTTTGAATCTAGTTCAAAACTCATTTTAGTTTAAATTCATGAAGACCGTATGATACAGATAGGGAAAAACTCTCCAAGGTAACAGTGAACAACAGGATAGCCAACTTGCACTCAAATAGCATCTTGCATTATCTTTGGGAAGAAGTTTGTGAAGGAAATACTCAGGACTACACACTGGGGTGAAAAACAGATGAAATCTGGATTTAAAATAGCTTTGCCTTATTATTGAAAAAAAATCACTAGGTTATGTTTCTGTAATTGCAGATGTTCCAATAATAGTTTTAACTATCACGTAAATAGACATATAGACTAAAAATATGCAAGAAATTCAGTCTTAATTATAAGGTCTGAATAATATTCTAGGCAAGTCTCCACATCGAGACTATTCTTTTAAATACTTACCATGTCTCGTGAATAAGCAAACTGAGCATGTGGGGACTTTGAAACTGAAGTTCAAAGAAGTCTATCAATACATTAGGGGGCAAAGAAGTAAAGATGGCTTTTATTCTACAACACTTAGCTGAATAAAAGGAAGTACAGCATTCATAATGATACATCACATAGGCTAGAGAGTGGACACAAAAGAATAAAGTTATGAAACACACAAAAGGAATGCTCTATGAATTACCTTTTCAGATTACCTGAGAATAAAGAGACAAGCACATATAACCAGCAGATAACCAATTAATAGTTTTATGAACGGGTAAGTACAGTTTGTAAGCTTGTTTCTCACGCTGTCTCTTCAACATTCTTTCTGTACAGCTGTATTAAAATGAGCTCCAGTTGCTAAAACCATACAGGTGTCAAATTCTTCCTTCACCATCAATTTGTACAGCAGACTCCGATTCCTGTAGCTACTCAGTTAAGACTATACATGTATACACAAAAGCATACAGACTTTGATGCTATTGAGATTTATTAGTCTGTGTAATCTCAGTGTGTTTACATTTCGGTCTCACAAAACTACTTCTTGGGGATTTTTTTTTTTCCCAACAATTGCATCTGATTCCCACTTTGTATGTGGAGATGGTCTCTTTTCTCTTTCTATACCATTATATCCAAGCTGCTACTGCTAATCTGTAGAAAACCAGGCTGCAATAAGCCATATTAACATCTAAGTTTTATAAAGCAATTTATAAACCTTTGCTGTTGTTGACAAGAACTGGGTTCCTTACAAAAATAGGAGCATGGATTTTACTGCAAAAGCATATATTTCCTGGAAATTATTTTTAATAGGAAGTGGTAAAAAAAAAAAAGAGACAAATATATGAAAACTGAATGATCTGAAAGTCAGACACCTGCTTTATAACATGAAAGGGGGGAATATAAAAACAAGCTTACAGATTAATTTTCAAATTTTAAAAACTCCCTTAGAAAATCCCTAACATCAGTGGAAACATGTTCATTATGATTACCAATATCAAAAACGTTTTAAAGACAGAAAAATGTTGAAGTAAAATCTTGTAATGGAATTGAATATTCAATCCTACAAGTCACGTTCTCTAATGACATTTTAACATGAAATGACAAGTTGCAGTTTTCTGCAGCATACTTTATGAAGAAATGCAAACCAAGACAAAGGGACATAATATGAGGACAGGAAGATTAAATTTGAATCAGAACATCTATGTGCCATTTACTTTTAAATCAACCATTTTATGTTTCTTTTAAATCAGTCCAAGCTCACATATATTATTTTTTTAAAGGACAGGCATCAAGATATTTATATAATAGATGGCTTTTTATTTGTTAAAATGCACATTAAAACTTTGGAATGGGAAAACATCTCAGAATTTTAAATTTCAAAATATTCTTATCTAGTATCAATCATTTCTGTAATTTCATATCATCATGCCATAGCTCAAAATGCTGAAATTACTTTCTTCTTCAAAGCCAGTGCTACCTGAGACTACTGCCTAGTACCACTCAGTTCATTATTCAACCGCTTTTACTTCTTTGTTCTTAAACAATTTCTATTTTTTGCTATTTAACATCAACTTTTTTTAGATTGTGACCAAAAGAAGCCTTCCATGTCACAGACAAAGGAAGAGTCACTACTGTCTATACAGAAAACTAGTTTCTATTGTCATCATAAAGATGGTACAATGATTAGTCTCCAATTGAAGAGCATCTGCATTACCTTCTCACAATCACTCCTGGATTTCCTGGAAATCTTGACGTTCTAAATACGTATTTTTGAAAGCAGCTAGAAAATGAATCACTGGTAAGGCCGTTAGGGGAAGTGGCATAAACCCTCTGCAAACAGTCCAGAATGCAGGGTCAGCCATATATCCCTGTGGATTATGCCGCTGTTGTCACAGAGAACATTATCTTTCCCTTGACCACAAGCCTTTTTGAAAGGATCCCTTCCCTTTGTGGCACTTCCAGCCTCAGTCTGAGAATTTCTTTTTCCTCAGGACACAAGTATTCACATAAAATTCATCTGGAGTTTTCTTTTGCTGTAGCTAGGTATCTGATAGCAACTGTCATTTTTCTGACTTAAAGAAACAGTAAGATGTTAATATTCATACCCAAGTCTAATCATAATTATAACAAAGTTATTGACATCTGAAAAGCTTTGCTCTACAAAATTGACTTGAACATTCAACTGAACACCCATTGAAAAGATAACTTAAAGAAAATTATTTTACTTCATAGGTTTCATCCACAAGATGAAAAGTACTGATGAAAACTGATAAGAAAATATACCTGCAGATTTTGATCTCTAGAGAAGCTCCACATGATATTCCCTCAGAAGTGTTGCAGATTAAGAAAAAAGGGATAGAGCTAAGGGCTAAGCTTGGAATTACACAGCAGGGAAGTGCTTCTTGTACATGTTGATGATCTTACTCTTGAAATAGAAGAGATGGAAATCAAGGTAATCATCCTTTTTTTTGTTTCTCAATCAACTACCATCTTGCCAAGTTGCCTTGGCAGAACAGCTCAACTTTTAATAATAATTTAGAGAAGAAAAGCTGAAATTTCCTTTCCTGCTGAAAAATATAGCATATGTAGATTCTCACAAGAACATTCTTCCTCCTAGAGTACTATTCTAAATTCTGTACACGATTACCACACACATTCTTCTCCCTTTAAGAGTTCAGCTATATGACAGGACTCGGACTGAAGATGGTCCCTTCCTTCTTCTTCCTCTGCCACAGGTTATATCCAGCTACTCTTTCTGTTCAACTCTTTCTGTACCAATGCTCCAGCTGTTCACAGGCTATATGAAAAACCACTTAGTCAAAAATAAATAAATTGATGTTATAATTATTATTTTGCATTTCAAAAAGTGGTTGGTTTTTTTTTCTCCAGTAGAGAACCACAGAGCTACTGCATACTGTAGGTAAATAGTTGAAATAATACAAATGTGGGGAAAAGTAGCTCCTCAATCAGTTCTGCCACTGGAGATACAAGTTATCATACAGCCCCATAGCTTGTAGATAGTTGAGGAGGGTTTCTTCATTGTGAATTTGGGACTGCAAGCTCATTTCTGCTCTCTCATGTAAGTTTGGACAAAGTCCAAAGTAACATCAGAAATGAAGCTTCTGGACAAAAATTTTCTACATTTGAGTCCCTAATGGTAATGTCCTATATTGATAATTAAGTCTCAACTGGAAGTGCTTAGCTAGTTCAGATTCTGTGTCAGTGGGATATACTATCCACAAGCATAACTAAATCATGGTCCATTTCTATTCAAAAGTTTAAATATAGCTTTAAGGAGATTTGAGCCCTTAAAACTTCATGTGACTACATTTTATGTTTCAGCATTGTATTATTTATCATTCTGCCCTTACAAATTATACATCTTTTTTTCATCTGTAAGCAAAAAATACCTCTTTGTCATACAATCATTAACTATCCTAATAAGACCATCTGCTTTCAAAGAGATAAAGTATGCATTTTTTAAATTGATAACTTGGTGCATGTTTCCATCGTGGTCCCATAAGATACTCTGTAAAGGGATAAGTAAACTAGTCGTGTCTTTAATGTGCCATAATAACGCGCAAAAAACCACTGGTTCCTTCTATTATTAATTTTTTTCCTTCTTCCTACCTGAAGTGTAGTTCTGATAAAATTTTTTCTTAATTATTATTCCACACACATTTCCAGAATAGCAAAATGCTACTTACAAGATAAGGCAGAAGGGTAAAGAGAAAAAAAAACCTTTAAAAATTAAGCATGCTCACCACTGTCCCCATTGCTTTTGAACAGAGTGCCCATTCCTAGAATATACATAAATGCAAGCCAGAGGACCATAAGCAGAATAGATCTGATAAATCATTCCATGGACAAGTCATTTTGGTAGGCAGTCGAGGAAGGGCAAGATAATTAGCTATTCATTAGTTCAAGAATGGAGCAGGTACTCCCATTCTTTGACATTCAGTGCTTCACATGAAATATGACCAATACATTTCACAGTCTTTGAATATGTGACCAAGTTGTTCCCAGCACATAATTTGTTCCATCCTTATTTGCCAGTTTTCCCATTGCCAGGGGGCATAGGAGGCTCTAACCACCCAGTATTTGACACTCCACAATAATTTACATGCTCATACATATAGAAGCAAAACCTCTGGTGGTTTTGCTTTTGTGGCTGTTGCCACATTTGAGGCACTTTTCTTTCAAAAATACAAAACATACATGTAGTGTATTTATTGGATTCTTATATGAACATTGTTCACTGCAGCCTTTGAGTGTTATTGTGAACCAGAAAGCCATTGCTTTGAAGAGGTTAGTATAAGAGCTTTAAGGAAATCAAGACACTAACTGGTTCTCTGTATTAAGAAAAAAAAAAAGAAAACAAACCACCCCTGATTACAAAGAGGAATACTTGTGCTGAATTAAAACCTGAAGTTGCACTAGCAGCCACAGTAACCCGTACCCCCATAGCCACATAAACATTCAGCTTGCTTTCTAAATCTGAATGTGTTGGTGCAGAACTAAGACATGTCCTCGAGTTTAGACAACCACAACAATTGACCAACTGTTATGTTTTCCTAGGTTCACTATTGCCACACTATCATAGACTTTTTCACTTTCTCCTGCCTTTACACATGCAGTACAAATACATCTAAGTTCTGCAAAGTTATACTTTAAGGCTAAAGAATGTGGATAACTCAGTGAAAGAAATGTAACCATTGAAGACATGATAAATTAAAAATAAACATACTAATATGTGATGACTGTCATTAACTCCACATTGTGAAGCTCTGTATATTCAATTGATTCTTGAATCATTAATTCAAGAATTTTTGTGACAATAGCTTTGCTTCATACTTATTTTTTCATAAAATGGCTGTTTTACTATACAAGACCTACTAACATTTTGTGCTAGAAAACACAGAGCATAAAATTGCTTGTAGGTTTGTTCTTTGCTACAAGAGACACAAAAGTTATCTGAAAATCAAAGCTATAGCTGAAAACAGAACTAAATCAGCACTTGAAACAATTTATCCCGGTAGTGTTTATTGTCTTTTTTAAAAGCTAGTATTGATGCCAAGCCCACCAGTCCAGAAAAAAATCTTTGTTAGCAAGTCACTTACCATATTTATTGAGGATACAGGACCAATGCTGTTGACATAAATGTCAACATCAATAACTGTTGGTTTTACTGTGGAGAGAAAAAAAAGTTTAATATTATTTTGGAGAAAATGTAAGTAATCACTTTAAATATTTTCTTCCTTGATAACTGTAAGATCTACTCTTCAGGTAGAACTACTGAGAAATACAGATTATGTATTTTTCAGGAAGACAAGTTTCTTTTCCTCCTACCCAAGAACAGCTGCCAAAAATTATAGCCTGTACCACTTTATCATCATGATCCCCATTTATCTTGGCAGCAATTTGTTAAGGAAACTTTCATTGCTAAGCACAGTGGCACAAAGTCAAAACCTGATGACTGACATGAAACTAGAAATAATGCACCATATGACTTTTTTCCCATTGCCTCAACATAATGAGTCCTTCAGCATGTTTGTTCCACACCAAAAAAATCTCATCAGCCCTGAAATCATCCTAACTTAGAGTAAAATCACTGTGAAATCCATTTAGCTAAACCTAAGCAACTCTTCGCCTTTCAGTGTAGGCTCATTGCTTTCAACCCACATTGATTTTGTGCTCATTCATCTAAAGGTTTTTGAATTTAATTTGGTTTAGTCATTGGAAGTTTCTCACAAGATCTTTCATGTTTTCAGACATGGATTTTCCAGGATTTAATAGGCCAGAACAAGCTCTCTTCTTTCTTTAGCTGAGACCACAAAGTTTTTTCTTCCTTTTAGCATCTTTGCTGTCAGTCTACCTGCTGAACATTATTCAAATAATTCATACTGGAGATGTAGCCTAACTCTAAAATAATGCCACTCCTACAATAAAAGGAACAAACGTTGAGTCTTTTTCTTATAAACTGCCCTCCTTCCAACCACACAGTACATTACCATCTCAATTGAGATACAGATTGGTGTTTTACTTTTTCCAGAGCTAGCTGACCTAAAACTAAGTATGTATAAATCCTGTTCTAATCTGCATAGTCCACCAGCCTCTGTCAGACATTTTCCATTCCCACAGAATCACCTTTTCCTCTCCATCGTCTTTAAAAAACTCCAGAGAACAAGTCAAGCCACTGAAGTTTGGGAACTCTCCTTAATTCATAATTTCTTTGCACCAATTCCAAAGCCCAATAGAAGAAGGAAATGCAGCTACATCATCCACTTAGAGCTTTCCTTGGGGAAGCTACTGAACAGAGAAGTGAGGAACTGTTAAAGACTGTGGTTCTGTGGGAAGCTTATCTCAGGTGGATAACAGTTAATTTGTCTAAAGCTCCAGCACAAAGCTGAAGATAGAAATCTTCACATGTGAAGATGAAAATTTTTTGCCTGTATCCCCCGAATTTCAGGCTAAAAATAAGATGCCAAGGAGTTCTAATGTATCTGAAAAATGCAAGGTTCTCAAAAAATAGGCAAGCTGACTTGTCATGTAAGACTTTGGTACATACATATCATTAGGAAGACTGGATCTAATGTTGCAAAAACGGTCATTAAAGTGGGTACAAACAGTGGTTAAATATGATAACCATTCTCTTTAATTCATTAAGTACCACACAGTTCTTTGACTGCATATGGTCAGAACATCCAGGATTATTTAAAGTGAGGGTTTCAAATTGTCTGAAGTAGTGGCTTATAAACTCAGATCTTCCCTTCAGCAAAAGAAAATCTGAACTCAGCTGAACAAGCACAACTGATTAATGCAACTCTAATTGTACCCAGCTAATAACTAAATAGGAGTCTAGCAGCTTCTGGTAATGAGACTTGCCTCAAAATGAAGTAATAAATGTCATTACATAGGAATTGGTAATAGCGGGGAACTGCAGCTAGCTCTCTTACCAACATAGCGTATATGGAATAAAGAGCTCTGATCTTTTTAGGGCATACCTAGCTGGAATTTCAACACTAAGGACTTCTAGTGAGCATTAATGGGACTGCAGTTGAATCTTGGTGGTATCAGGGACAAAGTTCAAGACCAGAAGGCAGGGTTTGGAATCCATTTTTGTTTAATCATTACAGTTAAGTATATAAATAGATTATGAGATAATAATTTCTCCTGAATGGGCTGGTCCAAATTCTCTTCTGGAGAAAAATAGTGAAGCAGTTTGTTAATTCTAAAAAGAATTTGGTCTTGCTCATAGTAAGGTCTATTCTTGAAATAGAAGAAAAATATGCAGCAGCAACATCTTATATTAAACTAAATTAGCATCTAGTCTCAGATTTCCAATAAAATTCAAATTTAAAAATTCAGGTAAGTTATTATCATTAAAACAGAAAAAAAGACTGGAACTTCCTTTGAATGTTATTTTGTTTTCCTAGGCAGAGACAGAAGAGACATCTGTAGTACAATTGTATGGTAAATATGTGTTCAGATTTGGAAAAAAAAGACAGGAGTACAGTTCTTGTTGCACATGGTCTCACATGGATATAAACAGATACAAAATGGGATAATTTTCACATATAAATTTTAGATTTTTATTGTAGTATTTTAATTCAAAATACCAACCATAATAAGGCAAAGATTTTAAGAGTACTTCATCCAAAATGCATTATGAAAAATAAAACCCCCAAGTCTTAAAGTTATTTTGTCATATTAGAAAGAACTCAGCCACTCCAGTCTTCAAAATAAACTCAGTTTCATGGAAATACATAGTTATGTTACCAATTATTTCAAGACCTGCTCATTTTTTCTGTACACTACATGCATTTGTGAACACTCAAGTTTGTGGACTGACTTAAGCAATGCATGAAGTTGCTGAGCTGCAGATGGAGCCTTTTTTTCCTGCACAAAGAAAGTCCTCACAGTCTTCTTGTTGATCGAACAGCGAAAGCATTAATACCTCACTAAAAGTTGGCAGTAAGATTACAAATGAATCCTCAACTCAAGTACTGTTTTAATACTGGCATCAGCACAAAATACTTGTGAGGAGCTGTCAGAAGCTTAAAAATCTTTCTGGCAGAACCATGTCTATCTCACATGCAGGACATCAATTAAAGGTTGTCAACAAATGTATAACCTCCATAAGGTCCTTTGAAATATTCTTTAATATATGGTCATTAACTTCCCCTAAAAGACAACATAAGCACATCCAAGTAACTCAAGGTTATATTGCTGCACAGCGCTACCTAAGGTTAGCTTACTGCTTATTATGATTGTTTCATCTTCAAACATTTTAGTTTTAATTGAGGAGAGGATTTATCATGCCAATCAAAATGTCTGGGGAAAAGAAAAAAAAAACCAACCCTAAGATCACGTCAATATTCAGCTAAGAGTTCCCATCTGATCCAAATGCCACAGCTTTGAGACAGAATGAGTGTTTAAATCCCAGTCAGCCTTGTGACTATAGCATTGCAAAGACACATCCAAGTGAAATTTGTCTAGAAACTTCAGACAGTTCAAAAGACAGCCAGCCACAGGAGTAGTGAGTTCAGCGCTGCCTGGGAAGATCACTAAGAAGACAGGTGAACATGCAGACAGTTAGTGTAAAGCTAGGTCAGATATGTCTGGACAAGGAGACATGCCAAGGTTGGAGGGATGAAGTGCCAGACAGGGCCCTCAGCCTGTTGTGAAGAGACATGCTGGACAATTGCAGCACACTTGAAGCCTAGCAGAGATGAGTCAGGGGCTCCTGAGGTAACAGGAACCAATAAGGAAACACAGATGATGAGGGGGTGTCACCCTCTGCATCAATGACCAGCATGAAGCTCACCTGGGGATAGATGAGGAACAAAATGAGAGCTTCCTGGTCAGGGTTAAGGGAACACACAGACAGGTAACATGGTAGTAGGGATCTGCTAGAGGCCACCTGAGCAGGAAGATCATGTGCTTGAAACCCTCTATAGACAGGTTGGAGTAGCATCACGTTCACAAGACCTGGTCCTCATTGGAGACTTAAACTACCCTGATATCCGCTGGAGGGACAACACAACAGGGCAAAAGACATACAAGAGGTTCCTGGAAAGCATCAATGCCAATTTCCTTCTCCAAATGACAGGGGAGCCAATAAGGAGAGCTGCCATGCTAGACCTTGTTCTCACCAACATGGAGGAAATGGTGGGGAATGTGAAGCTTAAGGGCAGCCTTGGCTGCAGTGCCCATGAAATGGTGGATCCTCAAAGGTAGGGAGGAGAGCACACAGAAAGCTTGCTACCCAGGACTTTAGGAGAGCAGACTTGGCATCTTCAGTGACCTGCTTGGTAGAGTATCATGGGACAAAGCCCAGGAAGGAAGAGGGGCCCAGGAAAGATGGTGAGTATCCAAGGATCACCTCCTCTAAGCACAGGAGTGATAGAACTCAATCTGCCCAGGAACCTCAAGGGCAACAAGACAAGCTTCTATAGGTATGCCAATGATAAAAAGAAGATGAGGAGAAAGAATAAAGGAAGATGATGTTCTAACCACATTGCCCAGGTCACAGAAGGCCAAGGCAGGGACTGGGAGAACAAAGATCTCCCTTCCAAAGGGAAAGATCACGTTCAAGAATATCTATGAAACCTGAAGGTGCACAAGTCCATGGGACCGGATGGGATGCATCTGCAGGTTCTGAGGGAACTGGCCAATGAATGTGTTAAGCACTAAGCATCGGATTTGAAGTGTGAGGCAGTCCAGTGAAGTTCACACTGACTGGAAAAGGGGAAACATATACCCCCCATTTTCAGAAGGGGAAAAGGAAAACTTATGGAACTATTGACTAGTTCACAGTTTCACCTGTGTGCCCAGCAAGATCATGGAGCAGATCCTCCTGGAAACTATGCTCAGCCTCATGAGAAATAAGGAGGCGACTGGTTGCAGCCAGCATGGCTTCACTAAAGGCAAATTGTGCCTGGCAGTTCTGTGTTCTTCTACAGCGGGGTCACAGTGTTGGTGGAGAAGGGAAGAGCAAGTGATGTCATCTATCTGGATTTATGCAAAGCATGTGACAATGGCCTGCACAACATCTGTGGCCCTCTAGTTTCGACACACGGATTCAATGGATCCAGATGAGTGGCCTTCCTCAGGGGTCAGTGCTAAGACTGGCAGGCTTTAACATCTTTGTCAGAGACATGGACAGTAGGATTGAGTGCCTCCCTCCTAAGTTTGCTGATGGAATCAAACCATGGGATGGAGGACAGTGGTTTGAGAGCATCCTGGAGGAAAAGGACTTGGGGACGTTCATTGTTGAAAAGCTCAATGTGATCCAGCAATGCATGCTTGCAGCCCAGAAAGCCAGCTGCATCCTGGGCTGCATCAGAATCAGCCTCACCAGCAGGTCATGGAAGGTGATTCTGCCCCTCTGCTCTGCTCTGGTGAGACCCCACCTGCAGCACTGCATCCAGCTCTGGGGGTCCAGAGAGACCAGAGGAGAGAGTTGGAGAGAGTCCAGAGGAGGGCCACAAAGATGATGGGAGGGCTGGAGCACCTCTCCTATGAAGACAGGCTGAGAGAATTGGACTTCTTCTGTCTGGAGAAGTGAAGGCTCTGCAGGTACCTTCTTGCAGCCTGCCAGTACATAAAAGGGGGCTTACAGCAAAGATAGAGGGTGTAGCAATTGGACAACGGGTAACAGCTTTAAGTTAAATGAGAGCAGATTTAGATTGCATATAAGGGAAAAATTTCTTTGCTGCGAGGCTGGTGAGGCACTGGCACAGGTTGCCCAGAGAGGCTGTGGATGCCCCCTCCTTGGCAGAGCTGAAGGCCAGGTTCAATGGGGCTTTGGGCAACCTGCTCTTTTGGAGGGTGTCCCTGCCCATGGCAGCTCAGTTGGAACTGCGTGATCTTTTAGATCCTTTCGAACCCAAACTATTCTGCAATTCTATGAACAGCAGCACACAGAAACAGCTAGAATAATGTTCTGATCACAAACACTTCACATACAGACCAATTTTGAGGTTTATGTAGTCCTGCTTTATGGTGCATGATGGTCAAATAAATAGTACCTGAGCTTGAATCCCATTAAAATGTAGGAAAACATATTAGCTCATCACATATGTAAAATCTCTACCAAGAAATAAGGAGAATTTTAAGTCTTTTGACAAAATGAATAAAGGGCTTATCATAGTAGTTCACAGGTCACACAGGGGGAAAAACCTGCAATAAGTTTCTCACCTTTTATTATGGTTTGGTTTGCACTTTAAATTATCCTGTCCTTTTAAAATCTCTTTCAATTCTTGATAGATCTGTGCTATTCTAAATTGATGCTTATTTCATGAATGAAACCACTTTGTTTGCTTCCTACAGAAAGCTTCCTCCACATTTGAAGTCTGTCCAAGTAGCATTTATGTTCCTGCAGAAACCATAAATATTTAGAATTATTTTTTAAAGTTTAATGTTTAGAAAGATTTTTATTGGAAGCTCATTTAAACGTGAGTAGAACTATCTGAGCTCTCATAAATTTTGAAATAGTTTTCTTGTGTTGTGTTGTTGAGAGCTAACCTTTCTTATATTGTTCAAGAAACATCCATGTCTAGCTTATTCTGTTTTTACCCAAAATGGCAATACTAAAAATCTTATGGATCAATATACACGTATTCATAGAAAACGCAGCTAACAGATTTTTAGAAGCCATGCAACCACATAACAAACACAATATGAGCTCTGTTCCAGAAATACACTGCCACTTAAACTCTGCCTAAGTTCCACAAAATTTCTAAATGCAAAAGCTTAACAGGATTTTCTCTACCATAATGAGTTATTTTTGGAAATTATTCTGTAATTATATTCTACATTCTCTTATTTGGACATAAATTGCTATTTTTAAATTGGGATAAAGCTGTAATAAATCATTACAGTTATCAGTAGCCATGGTAGCAGTGATTATAGTGTTAATGTTTACTTTGTCTAAGCATTGATGACTTCTAATATTTTCCTACATGACTTTATGGGCAACATCTATTCCCTGTTTGTTCCTGTAAAACAAACTCCTATGCTAACAAGTCGCTTCTCAGGATAACTGTGGCTAGCTAAACCAACTATGTTTTATGAGAAATTACCACATTTGAAGAAAGACATAGATACAAGAAGTGTTGAGTCACAATTCTGTGATTCTGTGATCTCTGGAGGTATTTAAAAGACATATAGATGTGGCACTTATCACAAAATCACAGAATCATAGGGGTTGGAAGGGACCTCAAGAGATCATTGGGTCCAATCCCCCTGCCAAACAGGACCTAGAACAGGTCTCACATGTAGGCATCCAGATGGGTCTTGAATATCTCCAGAGAAGGAGACTCCACCACCTCCCTGGGCAGCCTGTGCCAGGGCTCTGTCACCCTCACTGTGAAAATGTTCTTCTGCATGTTGGTGCGGAACTTCCTGTGCTCCAACTTGCAGCCATTGCCCCTTGTCCTGTCTCCACAGACCACTGAAAAGGGGCTGGCTATTTCCCCGTTTCCCACGCTTGAGATATTTATAAATATTAATCAGATCCCCTCTTAGCCTTCTTTTCTCAAGGCTAAACAGCCCCAGTTCATTCAGCCTTTCCTTGTAGGTGAGATGCTCCAGGCCCTTAATCATCTTTGCAGCCCTCAGCTGGACTCTTTCCAGGAGATCCCTGTCTTTTCTATACCAGGGAGCCCAGAACTAGACACAATACTCCAGGTGGGGCCTGACCAGGGCAGAGTAGAGGGGGAGGATCACCTCCTTTGACCTGTTGGCCACACTCCTCCTGATGCACCCCAGGATCCCATTGGCTCTCTCAGCCCCCAGTGCACACTGCTGGCTCATGGCCACCCTGTCACCCACCAGAACCCCCAGGTCCTTCTTCGCAGAGCTCCTCTCCAACAAGTCATCTCCCAGCCTGTACTGATAGATGTGGCTATTCCTTCCCAGGTGCAAGACTCTACACTTGCTTTTATTAAACCTCATCTGGTTTCTTCCTGCCCAGCTATGGAGGTAGTTTAAGCAGTACACTTGGCATTGTTAGGTTAATGGTTGGAATGGATGATCTTAAAGGGCTTTTCCAACATAAACAATTCTGTGATTCTATTCTATTAGTCTACAAAGATCTCAATGAGGAAAATAAAGGAAGACTTATTTTTCCTGCTGTCGTGGCTCAGCCCCAGTCACATCAGAATGCCCTGCGCCGCCCACTCCACCTTCCTCCCTGGCAGGATGGGTGGACAGAAGCCCCCACGGTGTGGGGGTTAGGGTGGTTTGTTGCATCAAGAGGGGAAGGACAGCAACAGTGCTTGGGGCAGAACTCACAGGGTGATGACAGAGCACTGCACTGACCCAGTGACCAACCAGATGCTCCTCTGTCCTGAAGCGGACCCGCCCCTCCCCAACCAGCCCCTTTTATGGGGGCTTGACATCACATGGCATGGAAACACCCTTGGCCAGCTCTGCTCATCTGTGCTGGCTCCTTGTGAGAATTAACCCTCTCCTAGCCAGAACCAGGACACCTGCATAGAAGAGAATGGTCTTGAACAACGGCCAGAGGTCAAAGCCCTCCACTTGCTACAGCCAGAGAAACTCTGAGAACTGTCAGACCTGTGTTTTAGGATCAAAATACCAAAACAGGACTGCAAAGGGATAATCAAAGATTTGGTGCAGGCTTGAAAGAAAGTTTGGATGACAGCAGTACCAGGATGAGAACACTGTCTTCTGAACTTTATTCACATGCTAGGTGCTATTGTCATTCTGTGCAAGAGTGTGAATGACAGTGCACATAAATGGACTCCCTCAATTAACTACAAATTACTTTTATTCTTCATATTCCACCATCAATCAACCTCCAGGACTTTTATCCTTCATTTACCTTTCCCTAATGCACAAGTTGTATTTTTTCCAGAATTATGTTGTTTGGCAATGAAAACTGTAAGTCTGGTTTTACAGGGAATCCCTAAACTTTCTTTTTTTATTTGTTCATGGGAGAGGGGAGTTCCTATGTGATATCGCAAGACTGAACAATAATAGAATTTGCTCCTGCAAAGCTTAGCAAACTAGATACAAAGGTCTGGATGAACAATAGAAGTACCAAAAGTATACAATAGTAACAGTAGAAGTACCATAAAATTGTCAGAAAGAGTAACAGTATTTTAAAATAATATGTGCAGAAAGTTTTCCTTGTTTGAAGATGACAGAATTTATTATTTTGCACCACAACCTTAAATGGCAACCGTAGCACTGTACATCTGCTCAATTTTAAAATATTTGCTCAGAACTCTCTTTAATGAAAAAAAACCCCAAACTTCTCAATGTACTTCTAGATGTGGAAAAGCCAGCATAGTTTAAATAACAGCAGAAGGAATGAGAGAGAAGAAAGGTATTTTCTTACGAAATTACTTTCTGACTCTTACCTAACTTCCAGGCTGTGGCATCCTGAAACTCTATGCTATATTCCTTCCCAACATCATCTGGGATTTCTTAGGTGAATTTTTGGAAAAGAAGAGAAAATAAGAACTAGCAGCTGCTACATGTAGTTTTGGGTCTGACTGTTTAGATTCAGAGTTTGGCAAACATCTGCTGTCATCCAAACTTTCCTACCTACAGTTTCATTCAAGAAAAATATTCGGTCTGAGTTTGTATCAAGCCATTCCAGTGAGTAACCCCTGTCAGGAAATAAAACTCTAAATGGAATTACCTATGTAAATGAATTATTTGCATTCACAAGGAGAAGGTTGTATTGCAAAGGACATGGCTGTTAAGCACTTGTGTAAAAGGCCTCTCTCTCCAACACAAAAACAGTATAGCTTTCTCAACCTGTCCTGGTTCTGGCCAGACCAGAGTTATGTTTCCCAAGCAGCCAGAACAGGTGAGCCAAGTTGGCCCAGGCTGCTTCTACACCACGTGACATCACACCTTCATAAAAGGGGCTGGCTGGGGAGGGATGGGCCTGCGCAGCTCTGGGACAGTCCGAGTGCGGTCGGTTATGGGGTTGGTGAAGTGCTGTATGTTACCGCCCTGTGTGATCTCTGGCCTGGGCACTGTGGCTGCTCCCCTCACAGTGCCATGTCAGTAGCTGCCCTTATCCCAGCCTGCGGGGCTCTGTCTGTCCTCCCATGGGAGGGGTGAGAGCTGCATGGAGTGCTCAGCCACTGCTTGGGGATGAGCTACGATACAGCCAAACAGACTACACACAAGACATAACTATTGCAATGTTAGAAGCAGCTCCACAGAAATGAGACAAAAGAGCATTTTTACCTCCAAAGACCTATATCCTTAAATTATGAGATTATTTTCAGAAAACAATGTTTGAATACTGGAATATTTCTATATAGTGAGGTACTGTAAACTTTGAATTAAAGTGTTGCATTTCATTATCTGACTTAATTTAGGGGTTCTAAAAAAAAGAAACAAAAAAGCAAAAAACAAAAATCAAATATTTTAAAATAAATCAATTCAATAATTGAAAAAAACCCAACCTTTTTTTTAGAGCATCTAGTTCAAAAATAAGAAAAGTTAAATTGGAGGGCTTTGGGATCACTGAATTGGAATAAAATTTCTCCACGTGTTCTTTTAGTATGACACATGAAGAGTTTTTCCTAAGAAAAGGATAAATAAAAAGTAGGGTGTTTCCCCAGATAGTTGAGAAACTGTGAACCAAACCAGGTCAGAAACCAAAGTCAGAAATTCTCCCATACTCAGCTCCAGGGTTAAGCGATTAGAAAAGCAGAACATAGGCATGGAAAAACTCACTGTCAACAGCCTAAGCGAGTCAGAACTGTTCCCACGCTGGATTTTTGAAAGAACATATGTTACATGCACTACACTGGCATCAGATAAGCATTAGGTGCAACAAACTTACTTATTTATGTCATGTTTTAAAACTCAAAGATGGATAACATTTTTCAAAATCTAAAACTGGGACTTTGGAGTGGCCCCGCTTATTAGCCTTGCTATTAATATTCTAGGAATGTTCATGGCAAAGTCTACAGAAGAAAGCATCAATTACTGAAGATGCTAGATAATTAGAACTCCTGCAGACAATTGAGAAATTCCTTCTATCCTCCCACCTAGAACAGAGTTTGTTCTTGTTTGCCTTGAATAGCAATCTATTCCTCAGGAATATTCTTCTCTTCACATAGGTGTGCTTATACATAGTGCGTGGGAGATGACTGGCACTAAAAGTCTTCATATTTACTGTCTTACTCATGGAAATGGACAGTTAATGGGTTTCCAGTTTGGTGGCTGAATCAGAACAGAAGTTTTCTGAAAAAAAGACAAACAACTTTCCTTCTACCACCATCCCCCCTAAATAAAAAAAAAAGAGAAAAGAAGTGTCAATGTGAACAATTAAAACATTTCTGATTCTTTTCTTATGATATTTTTCAGCTCCTGAGCTCTCACAGTACTCAGCCATGTTTCTTAGCTGTATCTTAGCCACAGCACTCCAAATCCTCACCAATGTGTTATTCAAGCTTCTTGTCCAATATACATCTAAATTAGACTAATCCACACAATTGTCTTTGCTGCTCAATACTACAGAAGTTGGATCCGGGACTAGGGCCTTCCCCTCCTGTGTGCTGCCATAATACAAACAGAAGTTACTGCCTCTCCTTCCCATTGTGCAGCAGCTTTACACACAGGTTACCTCTCCAGGTACAACAGCCTGTAATCAATCTCTGAGTGACAACTGCCTCTCACCGCTTCCTGTTAAGATGTCTGTGATTGTCTCTCATAGGCTAGCACCAAAAAAAAGAAATTTCTAAAAAATAAATACAGCAGAAAGTAGTAATTTGACCTTGCACAACAGTTTACAGCTTCCTCTACTCTGTGATCTGGGAAGCATTTTGTTTTGGGAAGCAACACGCAACTCTCTGTCACCACAGGCTGGAAACCTTGCTGGAGCTAATTTGAAGAGTATCAGGTGTGGCAATCAGCCATGGGCAAAAATAGCCTGACAACCACAGTGGAAGGAACCTGTGGTTCACTTCAGGGTCCGTTTCTCTGTGGCCTGCTAGGAAGGCAGGTCAGACAGAGAACAGATTGTGATACAGTTCCACAACTCAAAGTTTTCATTAGGATCATGAATGAAAATGCACATCCTTTAAAAGCCACAGAACAAAAGTCATACCCGCTCACCCAATAGATCTGCTCCTTGCATACACTGAGAAACTGCTTAAATTCATTTAAAGGAAACTTTTTAACTGCTTAAGAAGTGAAAACCTGCCAAGCCAGCAGTGTAAGGCATGTCAGACAGAACTTACTGTTTGCAAACGCAAGGAGTCCCCACATTTCTACCAGATACAATTGTACAAACCTTCTCAATGTCCTCAGAGTTGAACAACTGTTTGTGATACTGAGCTCATCTCCAGGAATTTTCCTAATGGTTATAAAAATACTGGGGAAGCAGGGAAAAACAGTTGGACTCTCGAGCCAGCGTGACCTGGCAGAGTCCTAAGATGTATAGCCTTAAATAAGGGAGTGTATGTACATAAAAAAAATAGAATGGTTTGAGTTGGAAGGGACCTTAAAGATCATGTAGTGCCAACTGCCCAGCCATGGGAAGGGACACGCCTCCACTAGAGGGGTCCCACAGCCCCATCCAACCTGGTATTCAGCTCTGCCAAGGAGAGGGCATCTAAAGCCTTACTCGGTAACCTGTGCCAGTGCCTCACCACTCGCACAGTAAATAATTTTTTCCTTCTATCTAATCTAAAACTGCCCTCTTCTAGCTTAAAGCCATTACCCCTTGTACAACCGCTACACACCCTGATAAACAGTCCCTCTCTAGCTTTCCCATAGATCCCCTTTTAGGTACTGGCAGGCTGCAAGAAGGTGCCTGCAGACCCATCACTTCTCCAGACAGAACAAGTCCAATTCTCTCAGCCTGTCTTCATAGGAGAGGTGCTCCTGCCCTCCCATCATCTTTGTGGCCCTCCTCTGGACTCTCTCCAACAGGTCCATGGACCCCCACAGCTGGATGCAGTGCTGCAGGTGGGGTCTCACCAGAGCAGAGCAGAGGGGCAGAATCACCTCCCATGACCTGAAGGTAAGGCTGATTCTGATGCAGCCCAGGAAGCAGCTGGCTTTCTGGGCTGCAAGCATGCACTGCTGGATCACATTGAGCTTTTCAACAATGAACGTCCCCAAGTCCTTTTCCTCCAGGATGCTCTCAAACCACTGTCCTCCATCCCATGGTTTGATTCCATCAGCAAACTTAGGAGGGAGGCACTCAATCCCACTGTCCATGTCTCTGACAAAGATGTTAAAGCCTGACAGTCCTAGCACTGACGCCTGAGGAAGGCCACTCATCTGGATCCATTGAATCCATGTGTCTAAACTAGAGGGCCACACATGCTCTTCCCTTCTCCACCAACACTGTGACCTCATTGTAGAAGAACACAGAACTGCCAGGCACAATTTGCCTTTAGTGAAGCCATGCTGGCTGCAACCAGTCACCTCCTTATTTCTTAGGCAGCTGAGCATAGTTTCCAGGAGGATCTGCTCCATGATCTTGCTGGGCACACAGGTGAAACTGTGAACTAGTCTATAGTTCCATAAGTTTTCCTTTTCCCCTTCTGAAAATGGGGGGTATATGTTTCCCCTTTTCCAGTCAGTGTGAATTTCCCTAGACTGCCTCACACTTCAAATCCCATGCTTAGTGCTTAACACATTCATCGGCCAGTTCCCTCACAGCCTGCAGATGCATCCCATCAGATCCCATGGACTTGTGCACCTTCAGGTTTCATAGATATTCTTGAACGTGATCTTTCCCTTTGGTAGGGAGTTCTTTGTTCTCCCAGAACCTACCTTGGCCTTCTGTGACCTGGGCAGTGTGGTTAGAGCATCATCTTCTTTTATCCTTTCTCCTCATCTTCTTTTTATCATTGGCATACCTAGAGAAGCTTGTCTTGTTGCCCTTGAGGTTCCTGGGCAGATTGAGTTCTATCACTCCTGTGCTTAGAGGAAGTGATCCTTGGATATTCACCATCTTTCTTGGGCCCCTTTTCCTTCCTGGGCTTTGTCCCATGATACTCTATCAAGCAGGTCACTGAAGATGCCAAGTCTGCTCTCCTAAAGTCCAGGGTAGCAAGCTTGCTGTGTGCTCTCCTCGCTGCCTTTGAGGATCCACCATTTCATGGGCACTGCAGCCAAGGCTGCCCTTAAGCTTCACATTCCCCACCATTTCCTCCATGTTGGTGAGAACAAGGTCTAGCATGGCAGCTCTCCTTATTGGCTCCCCTGTCATTTGGAGAAGGAATTGATGCTTTCCAGGAACCTCTTGTATGTCTTTTGCCCTGCTGTGTTGTCCCTCCAGCGGATATCAGGATAGTTTAAGTCTCCAATGAGGACCAGGTCTTGTGAACGTGATGCTACTCCAACCTGTCTATAGAGGGTCTCAACCACATGATCTTCCCGCTCAGGTGGCCTCTAGCAGATCCCTACTACCATGTTACCTGTCTGTGTGTTCCCTTAACCCTGACCAGGAAGCTCTCATTTTTCCAACCTCTAAAATATAAATTAACTGAATGTATTAAACTTTTCCTAAAGTTAAACTTTCCCTAAAGTTTATCTACAAAGGCCATTGGTGCAGCCTGAAATTCAGGGGAAACAACTTTTTATGGGTTTTTTCTACTATATTTAAGGTGGTTTTTTAAAAATGCTAAAGCAGAAATTTATCACCACTTGCTCACATTAGGAACTCCATGGGGAAAGGTCCCAGACAGGAGTTCTGTTTATTTGTACCTAACTCCTTATTCTAGTCCTGCTGTGTCTGGGGACAGTATCTCAGGAGCTGGGGAAAATAGGTAATCACAGGAAGGCTGGAAACCATCTGGTCAGACTGCAAGGTGGTTTAGAATATCCTTTGCACTTAAATTGGAGTTCTGAGGTAACCGACTGCTTGTTAGAGATGCTCAGGGAACGGTACTATTGTCTAAAAATTGCTGGTGAAATAAAATGTTTTCTTTCACATTAGGAGGTTGAGATCAAGAGGGAAGCTTGGAGTCTAACTCAGCTTATCAACTAATCTTAATAATTCTATTGCCTTATCATCACTGGAATTTTGGCCCACAATAGTTGTTTCTTAATGAACAAGAAACAAAAAGATCTTTTCTTTGAGGCAAGCAAACAAGCTACCGAAAGGCAACTCTTAGGGTATAATGGTCTTCGTGCTCTAAAGGAGTCCTGCAGCTCTGAGCCTGGTCTGTAGTGAGATTTTCTTTCCTCCTGCTACTAGTGTGACGTTTCAGAAACCTCACATGTACTAACTAATGTGTTGGGTAATTTTCACAATGAAATAAAAAGATAGAATAGTACCTTCCACGTGTAAAGCTCACTCAGGGAATGTGGTTGGCCAAACTTTCAGTTTGGAAGAATACCCTGCTACAAACTTTCTGTCTGTCTAAGACAACCTACATGGCATATGAAAATAAGCATGAAACAACATAAGGTACTCCAGAGCACCTGCTGATGGAAGAGATTTTAAGACCACCATAGTTCAGAACAGGTTTACTTGTTATCTGGGACTGGTGCCTTTTATACCACACAATTATCAGCTCTACACATATAGCTGTTAAAAAGTGGACAGAAACGATGCTTTGTCTCTGTAAAACACTTTTCTTTTTGATCTACAGCAGTATAAGCTGCTTCGGTGTGAGGTGCTTTCCCTTCTTTTTTTTCCCTTTTTTTCCAATTCCAAAAGGCAAGTGTGTTCTGTGGTACAATGGAAAACTGCCAGTTGCCACCATTAAAATGAAAACCCTCACAAGCTGTGATATTTATGGAGACAAAAACTCTGCCAAGTGTGCGGCCACAGGGGATGCAGTCAGAAATTGCCCTACTGGTAGAACGCTGCTTTGTTTCTAAAGAGCAAAGGCCCCTTTTAGTTAGACAGGTCCTGTTAAGGTGTTAGATTGTTGATAGCCTCCACAGCATAACTATTGTGCCTCATAAAATGGCACTTAAGTTGTTCAATCCACTCTTTCAAAATCCTGTCTTGGAACCTTGTAGAGGATGCCTACAAGGTTCTACACTGTACTGCTGAGTGTAGATTGAGCATGTGATCTGACCAACAGTCCTTTACAAGAGAGCCTAGACCACTGATGTCACACTCCTGACCTGAAGGTGGTATGATTTCTCAAGTACTCTGTGCCCATGATATCACAGGTGGGCACTCAGAATATACCTGCACAGTGCAAAGCAGTTCCTGGACTTACCCAAGCTAGCCAAAACACCAGCTGCCCTGGGAAGGATGGAAGACCATAGAAAAGTCACTGCCTGGGCCAGCATGCACTTCAATACTTTCTATGTCACAGCCTTCTCCTTCTCCCCATGGGCTTTGGCTTGCAATCGTGATCTGAAAAATCACAACCCTAACCTCTGAAAGTGCAAGGAAGTAATTTTTTGTAGGTTTTTCTGTCCGCATTCAGAAAGAAGACAATTTCTTCAGGAGCACTGCTGAAGCTATCCACCCTTAGAAATACTAGCTTTGCAATGAAGGATCGGAAAACTAAGTGAAAAGCAATGTAGCATGAACTGATGAGTGTCCCCTGTCCTGTGGGACAGCTGATTTGCTTACAGCCAGCTCTGCACAAATGCAAAGGCCCTAATGAGTAGCTGACCGCATGTTAGTCCGGGATTTAACTCTCAATGCCTTTTACTCCATCTTTCTGCTTGGTTCTGAGAATTACTTCTCTCTTCCTCTACTGATTCATTCCATGCCTTCTATAAACTCCAATATACTTGTTTTCTTATTGCATGTTTCATGTTACCTGGTCTGCCACTCTTTTTTCCTAGTGCTTTAACCAATATGCATTATGCTTTAAGTGATTCATATTGATACTGGGACCTTCAGGGCAGGAACACAGTTCAGTCGCCAGGACAAGCCAGCCATATAGTTTGGAGGATAACCTTCTCTCAGATGGAAAGGAAGATGTGCATGTGCATGAGGCTCAGCGAGCAATTCAGGGAAGTTAAATGTAGTGCCTGATTCTCTAACATTGCCCTAGTGTTCTTGACAAATGCAGCAGCTCCTCAGCTTCAAAAGGGCAATGTTATTTATCAGCATCAAAGGTAGGAGAAGAGGGAAGAGGGACCAGGGAAGGAAGCAGAGGTGAACTAACATCTCTAGCATCTGAACAACATTCAGCCCAAGTTCTGAAATAGCCAGATTCCTATCAAAGAGAAAAATGGCCTAGGACTGAGATACTTCATATAAACAGACAGATGTAGTTAAGAACTGTAAAATCTCTGTTTGGTATGATATATGAGGAGCTGTGTAATTTAACTCCTTGCTCTAAAACAGGATTTATAAAAGTTTTTGAACAGACAAAAAGAAATTGTTTTGGAAACAATGATTTTCCAGTGCTCTAGGATATGTCTGACCTCTACTGATTTTATGGCAACTGACATGGGGATTTTGAATGATTACTCTGTCCCACATCGGCGTAACATCATTTACTCTGCCTGAAGTCAGTGATTTGAGGACATGGTGTACAACACAATATAAAAAAATTGTCTGATAATGTCTTCCAGATGTTGATATGGGTAGGGAACTGCATTAAAGCACCTCTCCATCAGATATTAAAGATAAGCTAAATCTAGTATGACAAACTTAGTAGAGAGAGGGAGATAAATGTCACCCGGTGTTAAAAACAGACACAGCTATCAAATATGATCTTTGTAAATACTATGGAAAAGCAATAGCTATGGGGGGGAGGAAAAAAAATAGACCCACAACAAAACCACAACAAAAAAACTTTCTTTCATACCACAGCATAGGCTTTTCTGGAACTGGAAGTGTTGGATAGGGCTTTGGGCAACCTGGTCTAGTGGAGTGTGTCCGTGCCCATGGCAGGGAGTTGGAACAAGGTGGTCTTTAGGGTCTCTACCAATCCAAATCAGGTTTTGATTCTGTGATTCTATGAACTGTTGTATTTATGTGTTGCAGTTTTGCATGAGAGGTTGTGGTGGAGGAGGGGGGGCTGTAGGAGTGGCTTCTGCAAGAAGCAGCCAGAAGGTCTCTGCAGGCTCAACAGAGCAACCACCAGCCGGCTCAAGGCCGGAGTCGCTGCTGACCAAGGCCAAGCCCAACAGCTACGGTCACAGTGCCTCGGGGAATCATATTTTCCTCTATTTAGGAGGAAAAAAATGCAAGCAGATGCTTTTTGCCACCAGAGAAGGAAGTGAGAAGATCTAAGGAACTGTGCAGGCACCAAGGCCAGGGAAGGGGGAGAGGAGGCACCCCAGGTGCCAGAGAGAAAGATGCCCCTGCAGCCAATGGAGAAACCCATGGTGGAGCGGGTGTCCCCCTGCAGCCCATGGAAAAGGCCGAGACCCCGCCTGTAGCCCATGGAGAGGCCCCACGCTGGAGCAGGTGGAGACATACGGAAGATGCTGTGACCAGTGTTGAAGCAAGCCCCTGCCAGCACTTGCAGCCCATGGAGAGAGACAGAGAGATCAGTGAGAAAGATCCACGCCTGAGCAGGTTTGCTTGGGGCCAGAGTGGGGTTGTGACCCTGTGGAAGACCAGGCTGGAGCAGTCTGGGCCTGAGAGACTGAGAGACATTCTATGATTTATGACTGCACCCCACAGAAGTGACCCACCCTGGGGCAGCTGGTGAAGAGCTGAAGCCCTGTGGGAAAGGACTCACGTTGGAGACGTACATGGAAGACTGTCTCCCGTGGGTAGGACCCCACGCTGCAGCAGGAGAAGGGTGTGAGGAATGCCCCACACACACACACCTCCAGCTAAGAAGGAAAACATTTTGTGAGGAACTGACTGAAGCCCCAATTTCTCCATTCCCTGCCCCTCCCCTTGGCACAGCAGGGGGGAGAAGGAAGAGAAATCATGAATAAAGTTGTCTTCTAAGAGGAGAGGGGTGGACAAGGTGTTTTAAGATCTGATTGTACTTCTCACTGTCAAACTGGTTTAACTCCATGCGTAGTGCAGTGTAATAAATTAGAATAAAGGAAAGAAAACTGTGTTGAGTCAGTTTTGCCCATGATGCTGATTGCAGAATGATCTCTCCCTGCCTTTATCTTGACTCTTAAGCCTCTTGATATATATTTTTCTCCCCTGTCCAGCTGAAAAGGGGAGTGACAGAGCGGCTTTGATGGACATCTGGCCTCCAGCCAGGGTCAAACCACCACATAATGTGTAGGTATGAGACACTAATAATTGTAATGATGAATACATACAGATGGGTCTCGCTTCCCTATAAACTCACCCAAAGGGATAGAAAATGTATCAGTACATGTGTCATCCACAAATGGTAGTTTCACTTATAATCAGTGGTAGGAAGTCTCCCTCCAATCTCCACAAAATTTAGGAAAAGCAAATTATATTACCTAGTTGTTTTGAGCTTTTCCCAGTTCATTCTGAAGTATATACAAGGTGGAATAAATGTAAATGACAAATTGTCTCTGATTTCTATCAGACACGCTTACTGTGAACAAACAGAACAAGGCAAAGATGGAATAACCACAAAAAATAAAAAATTCCAGCTTAAAACACACAACCTCATTATACAAGTGGAAAAACCCCAACAAAACAACCCAACAGAAAATAGCTCAAAATGGTTATATGAGGGTATATGCCAGCTCTTATCTAAATTTTGTACCTGTATGTAGCAATATTGCCCACAAGATGTATCCATTTGGTCAGATTTCTTTGGGAGGAAAGCTATCTACTGCTCTGGTGAAGAAACTGTACACAGGGAAATCCTAGTGCTGCCTTCTTAGCATTAAGGAACATAACTTTCATGATTGCATTTTTAAAGGAAATAGATGCACATTCTTCTCTTGCTGTGTCCTACTTTTTGTTTTTCATATGCTGGGAGTTTGATTGCTGAAGAGCCTGAGTTTTCCACATGCATGGATTGGGTAACAAAAGAGATAAGTATGTTCCTCACTCTGCCTGCTGAATACTTTAGAGCTAGTCCTTCTGTATCTCTACACAAACTCTGTAGAAATGAACCAGAGGTTAGCACCCTAAGTTACCACCCCATCCTCCCAAGAAAATTAGAATTTTTCAAATATTGACTTGGAAATTAACTTCAGCCAAAAAATTGTAAATTCTCCACTTTCCCAGATATTTATGCACAGTAACCAAAACATAGCTTAATGTCTTTTCTTCACCCATAGATGCTTCTCCTCACTGGTGCAGAAGTCAGTACTTACTTCCAATATCTGGCCGTAGCTTTTTGTCGTACTCTCTCAACAGCTTGTTTAGTATGAGAGTCACATCTGTGTCTTGTGTTTTTGGAGCTAAAACCCATTTTTGGTTAGTTGTTCCATCTTCATATTCATCCTCTTCAACCTTTCTAGAACTGCAATAACAAATCAAACAAATAGATGTTATTTTACATAACTAAAGTCTGAATTTACATGCTGGGTAGATCTCCATACTCAACTGAGGAAGTTTTAGATACGACCCTTGGATTTGCATCTACCCAGGTTTAGGCTGTTTTGGCAACAGGATGTTCCCATTAACAGTTGTAGATGGGTGACAATTGAGAATTGTTTAGAAATTGTTCTCTGCCAGTGTCTCAAAAATTATAGTCTGGGTGTTAATGCAGTTATCAGAGTAGTATTTTATATCCTGTATTTTAACCAACCCATCCCAACTAGTTAGTTTACAACATACTCTTATGAAACATAGGCAGTATTATTTTATTAATACATCGAGACAACTTATTCATCTCTTGCACAAAAGCTAATAAGAGTATTAAAAATTCAGATCTTTTAATACTTCCTGATCATTTTATCCTATTAATAAATTATTATATTCTCAGTGCCTGAATTTCAGTGTAATGTATTACAAGGCATAGAATTAAGAGCTTGCTCCTTGAATTTAAGATGGATTACCACAAGCACACAAATACATTGCATAAATTAAACTGAATTTCCCTGTAGTTTTAATGACATTTAAAAAAAAAAAAACACAATGCTACACCAAAAGTTGCGACTTTCCTTCATAAATGGATTTTTTGTTTTAAGAACATGCTAATACAAATGTGGTGAAACTATAGTTCACCCAGAAATCACAGCCAGAGCTATTTTCACACAAGACTAATTTCATTTGTGTGTCTTTTTGTGCATGAACAGTAAAATGTTGATTTGAAGAAGTATCTTTTGGTATCTTAGAAACCAAATCTGTTTGATGGCTCTCGCTGGAGAAAATATATGACAGTTAAACTGAGATGAAGTTATCAGGAGAAAAGATAACCTCAGTGGTGGAACCTACAGCAGTAATCACATGTTGCTTTGACCTGCAATTGCCCCAGTGATACAATATAATTTTGCAACCTTTTTACACAAATGTCAATAATTATGCAAGGTCCAAAGTGATGGAGAGCCAGAGTCTCCAGCCCTGCTGATATGCTACACACATCAGAGCATCTGTCTCTCTTCTTCTCTCCATAATGACTCTAGTCTCTTTTAAAATATCTCAGATGTCCCAAAAACTCGCTAGACACTCCACAGTAATAGAAAAAATATGGATACAAGTATAAAAATTTAATCACAGAGCATCACCATCTCTCAACTTTGCTTGTAGACCACCATTCGAGCATTTAATGAAACTTTTAATTGAAACTGCTCTACAGCCAATACGCCCCTAAGGATTAGCCATGAATCACTTAACATGACCTCACAAATTGCAAGTGCTCTGGGTACAATTTCTATATAAAAATAATTTTGAAATCTATCCCCTGAGGATTTTCTACAGGGAGAGAGCTCATATAACCAAGTTGCAAAAGTAGAGAAAACTTAAGGGAAATTTTAAATAGACAACCACTTCTTCTCTGTTGGCAAGCTGTGGTTTTTAAAAAGCTTGATCTTTTTTGTATAATTCATCCAAGGGCTTTTTTTTCCCCCCTCCCTCAATTTCACAACAAGCTCTATGTTTTAATACTGCAGCTACAGAACCATTCTCAAAGGAGCCACGGTCTCCAAACATACACGGTTTGTATTTCAGAGCTGAAACGCCGCATCGATGCTGAATTGCTGGTAGGAAAGGACCACAAGCCCTACGTCTTTTTTCTACTGTACCCACTACATCTTTACCGGGGGCATTCAGACTGCACATGGAAATGAGAACTGAGTTCAGGTAGGATCATAATTCCCATTTCTGGGAGCCACTTCTTTAACATGAGTCTAAGCACTGGAAAAACTTTTAAATCCCCTCCCTCTGGCAGCTTGTTTCCTAGAAAGTACCCCAAACCACACAAATTCCTGCCTACCATCGAAGTTAAGATTGAGGGTGGGAGAGGTTTCACAGTGGATCTGACTAATAGAGTAGACACTTTTTTTTTCAAGGTGTTTTGTTTTCTTCCTTAAGACTTTATTTCACTTCCTTTGCTTGTCTCTACGGTTAAGCTCCCTGAAGGCACTTGAGGCTGCATTTTCACCTGTAGCCTAACTGGTCACTGCCAACTCCCAGCACATTCCTGCTATTTCCACAGAAACAAGCACGGGATGATGGCAGGTCGTTCTCAAATTGGAGAAGCAAAGGCTACACACCTTCCCCAAACTCCTCAGAGGCCAATAGCTTTCACCTTATGAGGAGGCATAGAGAAGGCAGTGCATAAACAGCAAAAGAGGAAGGCTGCAAAACCCTGTGAGGCTGCAGGGAAATAGTTTATTTCCTGCAACACGTGTGTGCAAGACTTGCTCTGGGGGCTGGTATGGAGCAGCCTCTAGTTCCTGTGTGGATTTGGGAGAGTGGTGACACTCAGGTGTGGGGCAGGCTACCAAGAAGGAGAACAGGGTCAATATGAGGGAAGGGAAGGGAAGGGAAGGGAAGGGAAGGGAAGGGAAGGGAAGGGAAGGGAAGGGAAGGGAAGGGAAGGGAAGGGAAGGGAAGGGAAGGGAAGGGAAGGGAAGGGAAGGGAAGGGAAGGGAAGGGAAGGGAAGGGAAGGGAAGGGAAGGGAAGGGAAGGGAAGGGAAGGGAAGGGAAGGGAAGGGAAGGGAAGGGAAGGGAAGGGAAGGGAAGGGAAGGGAAGGGAAGGGAAGGGAAGGGAAGGGAAGGGAAGGGAAGGGAAGGGAAGGGAAGGGAAGGGAAGGGAAGGGAAGGGAAGGGAAGGGAAGGGAAGGGAAGGGAGAAGGGAAGGACCTCTGAGCACGCTTGCAGAGGAGGATGAAGTGACTCCTTTGCCTGGGTTATGTGGGGCAGCCCTTCAGTACCCTGGACAGCCACCTGGACCGAAGGCGAGGCTGGTTCTAAAGGTCACAGCTGCAGCTCCCGGCCGTCCTCCTCTGGCCCCTCACCGCCCGCCGTTACCGTAGCCCCGCCGAGGACACCCTCTCGCCCCTGAGGCCGGGCCAAGGGGTTCCCCGGCCCGGCCCGGCCCGCAACACGCATTCCTCCCGCCACCCCTCCACTCCTGCCGAGCCGAGACTGATGTGTTAAGGGGAGCCGCCGCCGGCCCCCCCAAGGCACCAGGGCACCCCCGAGCTGGTCCCGGCCGCTGGGCTCACCCTTCCAGCCGCTGCCCTATCCCTTCTCACGCCGGCCCGTCCGCGGGGTCTCTGGGGCTGAGGAGCGGAGGGAAGCCGGGGCAGCGCCAGCGAGGGGAGCCCGGGCAGCGCCAGCCGCCGTCCCGCGGGGTGCCGGAGCCTGGCAGTTGCCGGAGCGGGAAAACTTTCAGCCGGGCCGGCTTGGGACGGAGCCCCCGCGGGCGACCTCCGGCTTCGCAGGGCGCCGGGAGGGACCGCGGCGTGGTCGCCGCGCCGGCAGCAGCGGCAGCGGCAGCGGCAGCGGGGCTGCAGCCGTCCGGGTAACCCGGCGGGTCCCGGGAAGAGAGAGCGGGGGAAGCCGCGTTTGGGAATAAAGCCCCGGCGCGGCGCGGGGGAGGGAAGAGCCCACTGTCCTTCCCGGGCGCCGAGTATCTTGCAAACTCCGGCGAGCGGGACTCCAGCCCGCAAGCCTCGGTGAGGGGAGAGGAGAGAGGGTGGGGGGAGGCGAAGAGAGCGCGGACTTACCAGGCGTGGAACACTGAGAGGAGGAAGAAAACCGGCAGGAGCTTAGCGGACATGATCTGGGCAGCGCCGGCCAGGTGAGAGGTGCGGCAGGACGAAGGAAGCGTTGCAGGATGTTCACATGAAAGGCAGAACGAGGCAATGAGGTGAAGCTCTTAGCGTCTCTTCCTCCGTATTCTCAGCTTTATACCTTGAAGAAAATACCCCCTTTCACACAGCTCCAAGAAAGGAGGAGGGAGGAGAACAGAGGAAGAAAAAAAAAAAAAAGAAGAAAAAAAAAAAAAGAAAAAAAAAAGAAGTGGGACGGGGGGAAATCCCCAGCGGAGAGGCTGCCAGGGCCAGGTATAAATCAGGCTCCGAGGTCTGACAGGTGTTAAGCGGGCACCGAGCTGCGGCGCTTCCCCCCTTCCTGGCAATCAGTTGCCGGGAGCAGCGGCGCGGCCCCTCCCGCTCCCCCGGCTGGCGCTGGCCGTGCCCCCCGGGCTGTGCACAGCGCGGCGGAGCCCGGGCCCCGCCGGGCCGCGGACGCCGCGGGGCGGGGTGGGCCGGGCCGGGCTGAGGGCGGGCTGGGGCTGGGGGGGAAGGGGTGTACCTCGCCCCCCCACCTCCGCGGAGCCCCGCAGCGCGGCACCAAAGCGCTGCTGAGGGCCGCCCCGCATCGGGGAGCACCTCGTCCCGGCTCCCTGCCCAACAGGTACCCGCCTCGCCAGCAAGGGTGGGAGGGAGCCGGGAAGTGAACCCTGCCCCCGCCCCAGCGGGCGCGCACACACACACACACGCACAGAGGAGAGAGGGGGAGCAGCAAACCCTCCAGCAGCAATCAGACGCCAGCCCGCAGCGGGGATTTCTCCCCGCCGTCACCGACCCGATGCCCCCGAGGGGGCTCCGACGCCCGGCTGCAGCTTCCCCCCGGCGTTTTGGGGAGTGCCTCCACCCATAAACCCCACAGTCACTTGCCAAATGGGGCCCCCAGGGCGCTGGAGCTGCTCTCTTCAGACGGAGGGAGAGAGTTCGGCGCTGTTTCTGATCTCGGGGTGGCCGGAACCACGGGCATCCCGATGTATATACATATAGGCGCAGATCCATGTAATCAGTACGGCTACAGAAAGGGACCTACTGTACAGTCTTCCACAGACAGACAGACATGCACCACGCAGCGTGCTTGCATATGCCTCTGTACCTAGCTATACGTATTTAGAAGTTTGCATGCTTTTGCGAATGCATGGATACATAGATATATGCTTACGGTATGCCTGTAGAATGCACGCACCGAGAAGAGAGAGGGATGCAATAGACCGAGCTACATGGATTTACGTGTATATTATTATTTAGAATAAATGAGGATTTTCTGCTGTGAGAACTGGGAAATGTGACTGCAGCAGAGTGTATTCAGGGCAAAAATAGTTTGGGTCTGGACATAACGTGTCTTTCGAGTCCACCAAAAACAGCACAGATATGATTTTTAGCGACTTCAATTCTTTCCAGGTGTTTGGGGTTTTGAACCGGGCAGCAGGGTAATAAAAATATTCCCCTTTGCTTTCAAAATCGGAAATGACAAAATTTCACTTTACATGACGGTAGTCTGGAAGTAAAAATCTCTGTGAGAGGTGATTGTTGTAACTGTGATCAGAAATCTCAAAAGAATAAATCTTTGCTTCTTTCTGCCTTAGAATTTTCAAGTTCTGGGGGAGTAGTGTTTAATTATGAGTTTAAAAAAAAAAAAAAAGAAAAAAAAAAGTTCTGCTGGAAGATGAAATCTTGCTTTTAGAAAAACTCCTACATGATGCCTAGAAGAGCTGGCTGGAGAGAGTTCAGTTACCGACATTATTTATTGAAGGAACGAGACAGCTTAGGGAAAATCCGCTGTGAGCCAGGCAATTAATTCCCAGTCATGAACTTTGGGTTGGGTTTTGTGGGGTTTTTTTCTTTTTCCCAATCTAAACATCCCTTTACCAGACTATACAGCAATTCTTTCGTGTTGACTTTGGCTAATTGCGGTGGCTGTGAATCTCCAATAATCATTTGCTACAAGACTCTTTTCCGACGCCGGCAGAGAAATGCGTGTGGACTCCAGACCGACCACAGATAACGGCCTGAGTATCCAAGGGAAAGAAGGGAAGGGACGGAGGGAGCTCGGGGGTTGCCTGGATTTAACCAGAAAGAGCGGTGTGAGAAGTGCGCCTTCCTTGGGGTTGAGCCGCAGGCCGACCCGCTGATGGGAAGTTTGCGGAACCCCCCGGCGCGGCGGGGCGTGCGGGAGGCGGGACGGGGCGAGCCGGGGAGCTGCGGGAGCGGCTCACCGCCGGTACCGCCGGCACCGCTGCGCGGCAGCTCGCTGCGGTCAAGAGGGTTTCCCGGCACCCGGGGGTTTTCTGGAGGCTGGTGCTTATGGAAACCATCACTTGGGGCTCCGAGGTGGCGGCGCCCCGCGTCCCCGGCTCGCGGTGCCTGAGCGTTCGGAAACCGAGGACGGGAAGCGCCTTGGCGTACAGAGAGGGGGTTCGACACCGCCGGCTCCCCCCGCCCGGGCTGCATACAGGAAAACGTGTGCGTGAATAAATAAAAGCCCGGCCCGTCCTCGCCGCCCCTGCCGGGGAGCCCGGCAGAGGAGGCCGCCGGGGGACACGCTGCAGCGGCGGTGGCTGCCGCGGCCGCGGGCGGAGCGGACTGCAGCTGCCCTAGCCGGGGATGCTCTGCCTGCAGCGGTTTGGGGCGGCGGAGGCCGAGCCGCGGCAGGGGCTGCCTTTCTCTCTGCCACCTCCCGGGTGGGCGGCGTAACTAGGCCGGATGGTACCGTGGCAAAAAACACCCGGAGGAGAGGAGACACACCGGCAGCGCTTTGCAAAGAGAGATGCCGAGCGCCGCTCCCGCTCCGCCTCCCCGGCCGCCGGAGAGCCAGGCGTCCGTCCACGCTGCGCCGCGGGGACCCCCCCTCGGCCCCCCTCCCTTCTCGGCCGGGGGTGGCTTCCCCGCAGCGGCGGCTCCGCCCGGTGCCGCTCCGCCTCTTCCCCCACCCCGCCAGCCCCGTCCCGCCCTCGCCGCCTCCTGCCGCGGCGGCGGGATCCTCTGGCGGCGGCTGCGGGAAGCGCGGCGGGGCTGGACGGGGCTGTGCGCCCCACCGCCGCCTCCGCCCAGCTGCAGAGCGCTCCGTTACCCGCTGCCGCGCCCGTGTGCCGCAGCCGGTGGTCGATGCGGTCAAGTGACCCAGCGCTCCGAGAAACCCATCGCAGAGTTTGATGGAATGTGCCCCCCCCCCTCTTCCCTTGCAACGTGACAGCAAGCCCCAAGGCTCGAGTAGAGCTTTATGGTTCATTAATTATTTCCTCCAGGTCCTCCTCCTCAGGCCGCAAGGGAAAAGAAAAGGCGGTGTTTTAAGACTTCCTTTCTGTCGCCCTCGGTGCCCAGTGTGCTAGTGCTGAAGGAATGCTTTAGCACTGCTCTTTTTACACCTCACGGGATGAGGTGCACTTCAGTCATTTCTATTTTTCCTCCTTTCTTCATACTTACGAGCTTTCCTCATACTTTTAAGCATGCTCTTTGCCTTTGCTGAGCCTTTTCAGACTGTGTATTCAGGTAAGGATCGTGGTTATCCAGCACATGTTTTAACAAAAGAACATCTTATCACACCCTGTAATAATACAAAAATGTTTGTATTCTGCAGCATAATTAAATGGATCCACATCTAAACTTACCTTTCACTGCATTTTCATTAAGGGCATCTGTGATTCTGTGACTGTCTTTTCAAACCAAGCGATTCTAAAAGGATGTCTTGGTGGTATTTCTCGCGGGGGCCAGGGACGGGGGGTGGGGGGAGAGAGAAGAGCCTCCGAAAGCAGCTGTGCAGACAACTAGTCATCATAAATAAGGAGGGAAATGCAGAGGGAAGGAATAGGTCTCATAGACCAGGCATATCTCTTGCAAGATCTGGTTGTGCCCTTTCTAGCACTGAAGCTATTCCTGAAACCGGGCACCTGACCTTTCCCATGGTTAAAGGCTGAAGGACAGCCCCCACTGCTGGCTTTCCTGACATCCCTGCGGCTGAGGCTGCCACCTGCACCACAAACAGTGCAGGAGGGAGTTGGCCCTGCTTTGAGACAAACAGGAAAAGGGTTAAAACCTGCCTCCTACAGCTCCCGGAGTCCTCCAGCTGGAGGCTTCTCAGGGATTTAGTAGAGAGCAGGACCAGTTTATTTTGGCTGAAGGTCTCTCTTGCTCCCACCAGAAGCACTCCGCTTGGCACAAACAGTTAAATCTGCCTCGATGTAGGAAGCCGAACCTCAGAGGTCCAGACAGTTTCTGTGCAGCCCAACCTCTCTCCTTCAGCACAGGGCTCGCCACTCACTTTGATACAAGAGCAGGATTTGGAGAATCCCTCCTAACGCTGCTGTGCTGCAGCTCTTCAGCAGCTTTGCGTGTTTCTGCTGGCAGAAACTTGGGCATTGAGAGCAGGCAGGTCTGGGCAACCCCTGGGGCTGTTGTTATGAGGTCATCAGTATCATCAGCCTGAGAATGACCTTAGATCCACTGAGGCCAAGATTGCTTTAGGTGGCTGGTTCCAGAATTTGTTTTTATATATGTGCCAATTTAAGCAGTGTTTTTTGTTCTATCAATTTTTTCCACCTACAAATGCAACCTATCATTGTCGGTCCAGCGCACTGCAATCTATCGGCATTTCTCAAAAGCTCTCCAAATTCATCTCGCTGAAATGAGTTGGTATCTTCAATCAACACTCTTAATTTCCTTTCCACTTTGTTTTCAGCCAGGGCCAATTTAAACAGCAACATTTAAGACATGATGACTGTGAGAAGTTATAATTGCTTTTGAGGACGGCAATGAAAAGGCAAATAGTGCAGTACGGAATAGGACACTTACACTTGAGTTTAAATTAGTGGTAATCCTAGGAAGATCCTTCAGAAGTGCTTCGGGCTTCATAAAATCTACCTTCTGCTCTTTCTGTCTTTCCCAAAACTGAACAAACGCCCAAAATAAAACAGTGGAAGATGCAGAATCGGTAAGGTGAGGATGTCACCTGAGACTCTCACTGTGCGATGGCTCTATTTGTAGTGACGTAACAACATATATAAAGGCAGAAAGAATTAAAGCAATTTGATCAAATAATCCTTTAGAATAATTTAGGTTCCCCTAAACGTTTCAGTGTCAAGTCCAATCTGAGGAGCAAGGGTGTTAGGGGAAATACATCTTTATTACAAAGAAAGAACATTATATCCAGATTTAAAAAACAAATAGCTGCGCAAGTCCTACATTCATCTTGTCCACATAAACTGAATACCAAAGGAGTTTCATTCAGTTTTCTTGAAAGTTTAATTTAGATGTTCAGCAAGAATTTTGGAAAGACAAGATTATTTGATAAAATCATTTCTTTCTCGGTTTTGTACAGTTATGTTTAGTTCTTGCACAGTGGGCATATTCCATTTAGAAAAAAAGGCAGAATGCAATTCAAGATAACAGAAGAGGGCTGAGCTTTAGAAAATACACTGTTGCTTAAATTCATCCTCGGAGTAGGCTGGCTGGCACAGCTCAAATATCAGAAATAAAAACCTTTTCCGTTGTATTTGACTTGTTCTTTCATTCTTAATGGGCGCAAGTGAGGAAATTTGGCAGTGGAACTGCACATACTTACTCTCCAGTGCTGAATTGTTGTAATTCACTTCTCAACTCTTTTTTTCTTGAAAGCATATGGGAAAAAAAACCCCAACGACAAGCAATTCCTATTTATTACTCTCTCTCGCTGTCACTAAGCTGTGAAGTAGATTTGCCCCTCAGGGTCCCAGCTCACCTACACTGGGGACAGTGACACAGCTCACCCCACTCCTGAAGGCTCATGCTGCTTCCAGGGGAAGCCAGAGGAGGTTGAATCACATCCAGATACCACCCCACTCTGGAGCAGGACAAGGCCAAGGTGTTTACTTTGAGCCAGGATCTGGGAAATGCTCCCATCTCCCACAGTTCAGATGCCATCTATGAGTAATGGTCTCCCACACAAACAGTTCCACTGACTGCGGAGAGATTTAACTTGTTAGGTGTTACGTGGTGTGAGGCAGTGGCATTTAAGTATTCCAGCTGGGAATCGATCAGTTTATTGAAGCATCTCCCAAACTACAGGACAACACCCACTGTTCAGGCAGGAGCACACACTGCAAGGTGGCTGCAGCTTCTTCTTCTATCACTGCAGTTCTCAGCAAGGATTAGGGGTGCGTGGGATTCTCTGAGAAACATAAGACAGTTTCTTCAAGAAACTTCGACCTGGTTTAGCACATCCATGATAACAGAATGAGCTCTAATCATTATTTTCTGCCTTTGCCTTCAAAGACAGAAAGTGACAGTCAATATAACTGGAAGTTATTTGTGTAAAAATGTCTGTGGTGGCCAGTAATTATCAGATCTTCTACGCATCAGGTAAACTCCAATAAACTGTTCACACACACAAAAAAAACCCCACCAAAAAACCCTGATCCTGTGACCATGCAACTCTACTGTTTGCAGGTAGTTTCATATTCAGCGAAGACAAGGAGACTCTCCATGTAAGCAAAATTGGTCATATTTAGAGGTCCTGGAACTGGGCCCTGCAATAGAGACCAGAAAGTGGTGCTCAGTTATTCAGGGTAAGAGCCAAGCTTGGGTGCAAGCAAACAAACAAGCATGGAAACCTTCCAAAGCAGGCAGAGTGGCTCTGGAGATGATGCAGATGGCTCTGAGTTTGTGTACAAAAGAGCCTCACACTGGAGGATTCTTGTGGAAGTTTGAGGAAAGTGCAAATCAACTTCTTGGGATGCTTTTTCTTTCTTGTTTTGGGATTCATCTGTGTTCAGACAACCTTTTACCATGCATGGTGACCTCTGCAGGGTCACAGATTGTTCATAGTATTCAACAGTGTAGTAAATACAGCCGCCGTATTGTCCCAGAAGCACTCTGGTGCCACTTTCACAACCACTCAGTAGCCCAGGGCCTGGTGAAGCATTCCTGCGCTTCAGCCTTCTCCTGCAGAAGAACACTTGCTGAGTAGTTCTGTGGGGTCTGGACAAAAGTCTGGAGAGCACAGTATCCTTCCTCTGGAAGTGGCCAGAAGCAGGTGGTCTCTGGGAAGAGGAATGGGACATCTGCACATGATTTTACTCCTAAGCACTCCTCTGGCAATCAGGGTCTCAGTATCATGATATCCTTTCAATCTATTTAGAGATTTGTGCCAAAATCCCACACTCCAGATTGAACTTGAACCCATGGAACCTGGCTTCATTCAGTGACTGTCACATTAGTTCTTTAATCTTTGGAACACCATTTGTTCAATAGCTGTTTTTCCTTTAAAACCCTACAACTACCTAATCTTCCTGCAGAAAAAATCTAGAATGTTTGGTATCTGAGGGGAAGAAGTGTTAATCAATGTTCTTATTGAACAGAATCCAGTCTGTCTGTTCTAACTGCAAATATTATCATAAAGAAAGATGTGAGATAATAAAAGTTTGAGCCAGTACTATCTGCAGGCCATGAGAACAGTTGGGAAGAAAGTTGAGCTTATGGGTACTGAAACATACCCACCAAAAGCATGGTAGCATGTGCCAACAGCATGGCAGTGTGATACCATGGAGTCAAAAAAAGGGCAAGTCAGCTGTGGACCATGTCCTGATGGGTCCTTGTCAGTCTACCTGCCATCCTCAGACACCTGGTTGAGGAAGATACGTTTGATGCTTGCAGGCGTTAGATCTCATCTGTTACTCTGGTGAGACTAGAAATAGCAAGCTCTTAGTAAATTCATCCCTAGCAAGAAGCCTTGTCCGGGTGTGTTACCTGGAACACATCCCTCTGCCATAAGTGTCAATGGCAGGCCCTATCATCATCAATCACAGGAGAAGACTTGAGGGCAGGGAGAAAACACTCATCTGCAGAATGCAGGCAGTCTCTCTCTGTGACTATCAGTGGCCCTCATTCTGTATTCACTGTGCCATGCCACAGGAGGACCGTGTACCTGTATCAAATGGTTGCAAGAACCAGGTTCCCTTGGCATGCACATCCTGAGTAAGAGGAATCGTTATGTTTGCTAGCATGTTGGGCTCACCTCCCCTTCTCTGGATGTTCACCCTCCAGGAACCTTGCACCGCTCTCACTGAACATCTCAATGGCCACAGCAAGGAGCAGAAGAGGCTGCAACTGAGGAGGTCCATCTTGCATAAGCAGAAAGATCTGCTCCCCTCTGCCAGTCCCCAGGTGGTTTTAGCTGTTTCAGCAGCGTGCAGTGAGTTGTGCAGTACATGTGTGTGCACATGTTGGACTCGACAAAGCTATGTGCTCTTCCCCATGAAAGCACAAGGTCTTGTGCTAGAAAAGAAATAGCCGTGGGACTTTGTAATAAAGTTTTGCCTGCCAATAGGGTCTGCAGTTCTCTGCTGGTTTTGATCCCTAAAGGGTCATGGCATTCACGGCATTCAGATACTGCTATCCCACTTCGAAAACCAAAGAAATGATGTACAAAGAGGTATGTGGCTTCTCAAACCTATGTGAAAACAGAGATCCAAATCCTCCCCTTGGCTCAGGACAGCACTTCAGCTGATGGATGGCCATGCCCCTTCCTTGTTCCTCTTTACCCCTTTCCAGTCACACCCTCAGTCTTGTGGCTTCTCCACAGCCGCTGAGAATTTGCAAATTTCTAATCCTACAACATCAAAAGAAAAACTGCAAAAAGGGACAGGTGTGTGAGATTTTCTTCTTGGCAATGTTGAGGAATGAAAGGGGTGAAGAGAAGATACATAAGAAGCCCAGACAGCTCCCTTATCCCGGACCAGACATTCACCTCAAAGTGAAGCATGGAGTCTCCTCTCTGCCCCAGGTAGAAGGTGGGGCTGATGCTCCATGGCAAGGTAGCACTTAATTCTGAAACATGCCGATTCACAGTCTTCACTCAATACATACCTTTCTGGGAAACTGAGGCTGCGTCATGCACACACAAGTGATGTGTGTGTATGTGCTTTCCAATTAATTCTTCCAGCTCACATGGTGGTGTTTTTTGGTCTCTCTAACAGGATAACCAGTATACAAATGACATTTTGCAATCCAATGTTGAACACATTTTTTATTTAAACATTAAGATTAAATTACAAAAAGCTTCTGGAACAAAGAAAGGGTGACAAGGAGGAAAGAGCTGAAAACTCAAATTGCATTTTCTCATTCATTGTGAAAGCGAAACACATTGGCAGCAGCAAGGCGTTGTATAGAAAAGTTTCAGATGGACAGTACAAAGACCTTTCTGTCAATATTGTCACTGAAACACCTTGCTGTCATGAAGCACATCTTTTTTCTTTTCTTTTTCTGATCACACTTCTTAGTGTTGGCTGATTGGTTTTTCACTGTGGGAAACCAGTAATAATTATTTCAGAATTGCTGTAATTCTTTAGTGTAAATCTCTGCTAATATAATGCAATCTTCTTCTTGGGAAAATGTCCAAACACCATTTACTTTACCCTAATAAAAATGTCTACTGCTGCTGTTAAAAGTTTTATTTGCACAAGTATGTTCCTAATCTATGTGAATTTCATGCAATATATCTCTAATTTTTGGAATAAATACTGAGAATCATTCGAGAAAATTCCTTGGAATGCAAAATCCAAACCTCAGGTTTTCTTTTAAGGGCAAAATCCCACCACTTTTATTTACACAAGTAGCATTCTGCTCCCTATGTTGCTTCACTGCAAGCTAGAGGCTCGAGCAGTGAAAACCGGCGTATCCCCATTAGGATTTACTGCATTCTATTAACTTTTAATGAAAATTGGGCTGAGCTGTTTTATCTGTGGAGTAATGCACTACCTATAACCAGTAAAGGTGCTCAAACGTAGCCCTACGCTCAGTAATTTGGCACATTTACAACTGGCGTTACTCAGTAACCTATCAGATGACAATAGTGGAGCTCTTCTGTAAAATATAGGTGAAGCCTACATTTGTATGACTGTACATCTGAAGTATAAAAACCACGATATGTAGTACACTTGAACAGTTAAAAAATATAACTTATTTTATTTGTAAACTATCAATGCAAGATACTCAGCAGCAAAGAAGCCATGTTCAATGTCTTCTGATCTTTTATAAAGACCTTTTGCTGTAAGTAATATAATCGTCTCTGAAACATCTGAGGTTACATGTAGAAACAATCAAGGCAATATCATTTGTACATATTATTAAACATGCAAAAAACTTCCTGAAGAATATTGCCCAAATGTAGAAAGTCGTCTGGATCTCAAATTTTCCTTGGTAGCATCTGCTTTGTAAGTATGGCTCACATGTGGCTTTAGAGTCCTTCAGTTTATTTTGGAGAATTGGCACCTTTAATAACAGGCTCCCTATTCAAATATGTGGCCCAGTAAACCAAGTTAAAAGTTCCAAACAGCACTGGAAAAATTATCCGGGACATTTTGTCAATCTTACTGATGCTGTTGTAAGTCTTTTTGCTTTCGGCGGGCTTTTCTTCTGCAGGCTTCACCGGAGCAGGTGCGGTGTTTGAGATGACAGATGGGGCTGAGTCCTTTGGCATGTTTGGCGCAGGGGTCAGCTTCCCAGTGCTGTAAGTATTGGTTGATTTACTTCCCAGCAGTTCGCGCTCTTTTTTCTGCGGGGTAAAGGAGGAAACATTAGGAACACAAAGTAGAAATGTTCTTGAGATATTAACCCAAAAGTCTAAGTACCATAATCAATCATGCAAACGGGCAAAAAAATGCCTGTAGGCTATTACAACTTTGACTCCCAAGCAGCTGCTTCTGCTTCGATTTTACAGCCCTTACTCAGGTTAAACTTTCTCTGACGCCAGAGAAAGCTACGAGCTGCCGGCCAGACCCAGATCCCACCTGGCATCTGCATTAGCAGCTTCTTTTGTCAGGACAATACGGTCTTGCACCTGCAGAGATGGAAAGCTACCAAGACATGAACCTCACCCTTCTGCCTGCAGCAAGGACAGTGGTGGAAGGGCTCACTGCCCCTGCTAGCTTGCCCTCTTTGTATTTCTTTTTCGGGATGCCTGTGGGTACAAGCTCTTCCTAGCAGATCATTTGCTAAGAGTCAGTCAGGGGGAATGGATTGAATCTAACGGAGGGACAGTTTAGATTAAATTTTAGTGGCAAGGTCCTGGAACAGGCTGCCCAGAGAGGTGGTGGATGCCCCATCCCTGGAGGTGTTCAAGGCCAGGTTGGATGGGGCCCTGTGCAATCTTGTCTAGATCATGCCTGGAGATTGGTGGCTCTGCCTGTGGCAGGGGGGTTGGAGCTCTATGATCCTTGGGGTCCCTTCCAACCCAGACCATTCTGTGATTCTGTGATTCTCTGCAGACATTTATTTCATCATACATGTCCACTACTATCAGAAGTTCAGCCACTGAAATCCAATGCCACAAGTACTCAAAGCTCTGTATCCCTCTAAAAACTGTACACTCTATAGAGATGGTGGAGACTGATAGTCTGTCTCTGTGAAAAGAATATGGCATATTTCCCTGCAAATATTCCTCTATAGAAATGTGAAAGTATGTAATGAGGTAATCTTTTTCACCAAGAAGCTGAAAATTGTCCACTCAGTTATTTGAGCTATGCTGAGTAAATGGTTTATGTTCTAGATATTTAAAACTATGTAAGGTAAGCACCTTGATCTTAGCAGCTTCCAGGGCTTTTTTGCCATCCCATGCCCAACTCCTCTTGGTGAAATAGTTGACTGTTGCAAATTCAATCAATGCAGAAAATACAAAGGCATAGCAGACAGCTATAAACCAGTCCATTGCAGTAGCATAGGCCACTTTTGGCAAAGAATTACGGGCACTGATACTTAAGGTGGTCATGGTGAGGACTGTTGTTACTCCTGCAAAAGAAGAAGAAGGGAAAAAAAAAAGAAGAGGCCGATATCAGTTTGGTAACCCTTATGAGATCCCTAGTGAGTTATGAGCAGGCCACAATTCAACACGATATCTAAGGCGGCCACGTGAAGTCATCAGTGTTTGCATATTATGGTCTGAAAGAGAAAGATACTCTACCAAGAAAAAAAGCAAGCCTCTGCCCTCAGGTGTGTACTTCTGTGGTGTTCTGGTTATCTCTATTTATAGCCTATCTAAGTAAGTATTTCAAAGGGTAACAGCTGTTATATGAACTGAAACCTTACTGGCATTTTATCCCTGCACTCTGATGCATGGTATGTATAGTGTGTCCCTCGTTAGGTGGCACATTATCAAACCAGCGAGCAACCCATTCAGCAGTAACTTGTGTAATAAAGTGGGATTATGGATTTATTCTCTCATGTGGAGATTTTATGTACAAAATTGTTGGCTGTTACTGATTTCCTCCTCTCACATGGGTCAGTTAGTGACAGAGTGGCCACTACTGTCATCAGTGGAAGGATGGCCCCAGTAGGACGAAATTCAGTTCACAGTTACAGCTTTGTACACCTAGGATAGATGCCACCAGTCAGCAGAGCGCTGCTGGTACCTGTATTCCCCCCCCCCCAGCTTACTGAACTAAGCTTTGCTCAGAGGTGCCAACTGATTCCAGTAGGTTTGTACAGAAGGGTGATTCTTTTAAGAACAGCTGAACCAGGTTTTACATAATAAACTGTTCCTGCTCCCTTCGGTTTTCATCTCATTAAAATTTTGTATTTCATCAACCTTCACTTAAGACTGTTTATTTTCTGCAATCTTCTAGTGATAAATTGAGTCATTTAAGAGACCCCAAAGAATTTTTCCATGACAACTTCTGTGGTAAATATATGTTTCCTAAATGCAAAATCGTATTAATTTGTTTGATGGTAATAGAGATAATTGTCACTAATTAACCTCTACATGGTTTTCCCAGATAAACATCTTAAACACAGAGATAAACAAAATGTCTCGAAGTGAAAGCTATTTCAAATACTTAGCTAGATTACACACTAAATATGATAATACGCATATTTTTTGTTGTAAACAATCCAGTGTTTTACCTGGGTGAGAAAAAGCCCAGACACAAATCACACCAATCTGATTCTTTTGTCTTCTGCCCTTAATCATATAATTGATTACTGAGCACTCTCTGTCATAACTTTACAAAAAAAAAAAAAAGAAAAAGAAAAATAAAGTGTTTTCAAGTGGATTTTGAGTTTAAACTGGAAGAGAACAAGGGAATGTCTAGAACATCTCATGTGGAAATAACCATTAGCTCACTGTGGGTTGCTTCTTTTTTTACAGCGAATCACTTCCAGAAGCCAGCCCGATCTTTCCCACACGCTGGGAGAAAGTGGGGTACTCACCAAAGACAGTCCTAGCAGGGACAGATTCTCTGTTTAGCCAGAACGACACTTGCGACAGGATCACAGTCATAATGCAAGGAAGGTACGTCTGGATGACAAAATAACCGATTTTTCTTTTCAGATGAAAATGAGCTGTCATAATAGTATATTCACCTAGAAGGAGAAAGATGTGCATGTGGGTACAATATGGGAGGCTTATGGATTCATGGAGTTAAGCAGGCCAGCTCCACCCTCCCACCCCGCGTTGAGGATACCATTCAGCCCTTCTTAACTGCACGAAAAACAGTCTGGATTTCTGCACTGTGGAAAAACAGGACTTGGGACAGAGGTGAAGCTGTGTCCTGCTGGTCTTCACATTAGTCCCCAAAAGCAGAAGATGTCTGATTAGTTCCACTGCAGCTGTGGTCCTTCCTGTGCACCTGGGATGACTCGATGTTCACATGCTTCAAAACCTCAGACACAGCCTCAGTGCTGTCAGGTTTTGACTCAGCCGTACAAACTGTCTTAGCAGAGTAATGATTAAGGCCAGCTACTCTTAGAACCCTGATTGAGCAGCAGGACTTAACCTCATTAGGGGAACTGTTACTGCCAGGCCATCAGTCTTCAGGAATGAGAACCGGTCCAGACACTCTTCCTGCACTGTGCTTGAGGGTCTGCCTGTCTCAGTAGTGCTGGTGCTGCAAAAATGACAGTTTTGTACCTGGATCCTGGGAGGTCTTGTTGATCTCAGCACCCAAACCCTTCAAAATGCTCATCCAGGCAAAAAAAAAGGGGGAAAAAAATTTTACAAATCCCTCTAGTACATGAAGTTTTCCTGGAATTTCGTACACCTTAGCCCTTGGAAAGATAATCTGTTGTTGGGCAGACACTGTGCTGTGCATATTGCACTTGTGCAATGAATATTGTACTGCCTGCATGATGAAATCATTGAAAGCTGCCACAGTGCTCAATTCCATGTCTTTTTTCTATGCCAAAGTCGTAGCACTGCCTTAATCTGGCTTTTGTCAGGTCCTCTGAATTTCAATAAATTCCTAAAAAAAAAAAAAAAGCACTGCCAAATCAACAGGCCAGCTGTCACCTTCCCTAATGTTTCAGGGAAAAAATATAGTCAAAACTTAACTGGTTCTTTTGGGCTGTTCCTGTGAAATCGTATGGTTGTTACCGAAGGCTATTCATTGATGGTAACCACTCCCCAGAGCCAAAATTCTGCTAGCTAAAAAAAAAAGGCTCCTATTTGTTTAGCAAAAATAAGAGTAGAAGATAAGTTGTAAGAATAAAGCAAAGAACCGACCCCTTCAAGCCCTAACAGATCTCTGCTCACATAGACGTTAAATTAATTTAAAAGCATGCCTTATTCTGCTGGGTACTGATGAATCAGGCTAATCCCTGTTCCCAAAGATATATTGTCCTCCAAGAATAAACCAAATATAGCGATAATCTCTGTTGCAAGCCTTGACTTCGTCTCCATAGACCAGCTACAAAAGGAAAACATATAACAGACTGATTCTGCCTTGAGTGAATCTCCTGAGCTGAGCGGCAGCCAGCACTGCTAAGCAGTTAGATTTGGCAGATTGTTTCTAAATGACAATATGGCTAATTAGCAGAGAACAGGTTTAAAGTGAAAGGGCTTTTGCAGGTATAGCTGCGCTGGTACGTTATGCTACAGGAATTCTGATATTTCTGGGGGAAGCTTGCAGACCTTGTTTGTGCCGAGGAATTCTGGCAGAAGGACTGGAATAGCACAGGAAAACCTTTACCTAACAGCCTGCCTCAATCTTTACGGCTTTCCTCAGCAGTCTGAGGATTTTCTGCTGAAACGGCTCCCAGAGGAGGGATGCAGAGATGGACAGGGAATGCTACGAAACGGGGGAGAAAATCCCAGTGAAGTAGCATCTAATTCTTTTCCATTTATTATCATTTTGAATCAGGGATGCTGAACATGCTGTGGTTTCAGGAGGAACTCCACTTCCTCTTTAATTAGAAGTGTTCAGTTTGTGGATTACCCATAAAATATGCCAGGAGCAGCAGGGTTTATGTACCTGTAATCTGTTTCTGAGTTCCTACTGCACTGGGATGTGTTTGAGTCACAGTTTCCCTGCTCACCAAGGAGGACAATGTGCATTACTGACTTTGACAGTATGCTTTCAGAGTCAGAATAAAAAAAAATAAAACTCTACACAGCTCCAGCTTCAGCAAAGCAAAAGGGTGTCCTTCCCCCCTCCTTTTTTTTTTCCTTTTTAAAATGCAGAAAATGAATGGCTGCCTTCTGATGGCCCTCCACAGCTGATTTTTACCTTACCATTTTCTTTAACCTTCCAAAGCTCTTGTCTCTGCTGAAATAATGGTATCACTGTGATTCTGTACTTGCTCTTCTTCCAACTGGTATCTTCCCCGATTACCCATACTTTCACTTTCAAGAATGCCTGTGCTAGGAATGATTCCTCCAGGAGATTTAGGGCTTGAGAAAAACCCCACAGCTTGCATTTTAATGCCCCTGGACCACCGCTTAAAGTAAAGCTAAAAGCTGCCCGAGCTGGCCTTTTGTTTATATACAAAACAATCCTGGCTCTGTCTTGAGTGGCAAAGCTCCCTTCTACTTCTGTCAGGCCACTGTTTATCCTCAGACCATAAGCTTTCCCGAGCAAGAGCTAATTCTTGTTGCAAGTTTATGTAGCACTTAAAAGAGAACCCTGTTCCGGATGGGGTGCACTCACCTCTGCACTTTAATAACTTCAATAACAAGTTTAGCACTAATGAAAAGCAAGAATGGCTGCATTTCTTCTCAGAGCTACACTGCTGTGCTGCTGCTTGCCTTAGGGGCTCGTTGGGTTGTTGGGGTTTTTTTGCTTTAAAAGCTGTTACAGTATTTTATTTATTTATTTATTTTTAATCTAGATGAGGGAGTTCTGGAGATAAAGCTTTAAAATTTTCCAGGATCTTACACGCATTTCTTCTACCACCACTACGCTGGGATTCAATAGGGTAATTTAATGAGGCTGGACCGGCCCCCAGGCTTGATTGTTTACTGGATATACCTGAACTCAGGTGTAAAAACAACCATTCTGGTAAGATCCTGACATCAGGTCTGTGTCACCACAGTCCCTGACCACGCTGACTCCCAGAGTATTTTGCCCAAGGAGAGATGCCTGTGTTCTTTTTACAGTGACATGGGGGAAAGATTAATCTCAAAACCAAATCAGAATAATTCGATGTAAAAAGGATCGAATGCTTCTTTTATTATTTAGGCTTTGGATATTTCAGAACTCAGGCTCCAGCTGGCAGAAGATAAAAGAGTGGGTTTTTGTTTTGTTTTGTGGCACTGCAGATCCTAAGTTAGAGATGAGAGACTCTGGGTACGGGGAACAGAACTGGGCAACCATTTATGGAAAGCAACGAGGATCTACTTGGACCTAAAGCCCATATCTGATTGTTTTCAGCACTTGCACCACCGGGACGTTAACAGATGTTGGGTCTGTTGGAAGCAGTGTGAGGAGTCAAATATCTTCTCCTTTGGGGCAAGGACATTTGGGAATATCAGCACAAAAAGTAACCCCAAACAGGTGGCACGTGTCTGAGCTATTTTCTGTGGCACGGCTAAAGCTTTCCCAATTTCAAGACTGGTTTGTGAATTAGGAGTGCCAGAATATCTTTTCTTAGAAGGCACCTAAACTTAGTGGCTTGGCTACAAAATCAGTAGAATCCCAAGGGGCTGGTGCAGGTCCAGCATTTCCATTAAAAAAAGAAAAAAAGGAGCATAATTTGTCCTATGACAAACACAAACAGTTTGCCTATGCAACTGCAAGGGCTGTGTAGTCTGACTTGCGTGTCAAAAAACCCCACTGAAGACTCAAGCACTTGGATTTGTGCAGTAGCTATTTGTTTTTTTCTTTCTCACATTGAACAATTCAATAGAAGGAAGAAATGCCTTAGACGGCCGCTCATAAGTAACCCTGATTACTGGCCTCCTACAAGCTTGATGAAGTCCAGCAAATCCATCAGTGACTGATGCTTTCCCTGGGGCAAAATCGGATTTTTGTATTTTGCTAATCCGCGGCTACAATCTGTGTCCTGCTCTTTGTGATCCACCCTGCAATCAGAATCCAGCCAGCCCAGATGTATCCCGGGACATTAATATAAAATCTTGACGTTGGAAAACAGGCATTTATTAGCCTAAATCTTAAGATACAGGAGGGAGGTGGTTGCTGGGCAGAAACTTTGGGATTTGTCTGAAGAGTCCCCCGGTTCCTTGGGCTGAGGAGTACAAGGAGCTTTCACAGGCAAAGCTGCAAACTGGAAGTGGCCCGGAGCTGACACACTGGAGCACTGGGCTGGATGGTTTTCTTGCTCTGAGGAGCAGGACGAGCTTGGAGGAGATGCCCCAGTACATCCTCTGGATCTTTTTCTTGGCAGCGATGAAGGCGAGAGGGGAGCTACCGTTCATTGCTGAAAACAACGCGGCTATGATGGTGAACTGGTAAGGAAAAAAGTGGTTTTGCTCTTTAACGGGAGATAGCCTACTTGTCCTTCTTCTGCAGCAGTGGCTACTTTGACTCTGTCCATATGCTTCTCTTCACTTTAGGTATCTTTTCTTTAGCAACAGATTTGTGTGGCCTGAAATGGGCAAGGGAGGGGGTGAAGCTCTGTAGGATGGAGAGAGAGGTTGTGTTTTGAGGGCCCCCACCCCATGCCACTGAAGGCAAGTTTTCCCTGTCTTTGTCTCTTGTTTGGACAGTAAGCGGCAAGGTCAGCTGCCCCCCTCTTTATTTGCTGTGCTTGGACAGTGTGAGCAGAACTATCTTCATGTGTTTGTCCAGCTAACCTTGTGTGTGAGCGTACATGTATGTGCCTGTTTTCACATCTCCTAAATTTCCTGTGGACAGTAACAGGTTCCTGGCTTGATCCATACCTTGTCTTCCACAATCCCACCTTCGGCTCAGAGCCCATCATATTTCACCAGGCTCACAGTGCATGGCCAGAAGACTCTGCTGTGCTTTGCCAGCAGGAATTGCTCCCATCCTGGGTGCTGCAGGCTGCCCCCTCTCCCCTCCCCAAGCCCCAGAAGAAATCCCCCTTCCCTCCACGGCAGGCTGTTTCTCTTCCCGGCTGAGGAGCCCCCACACTGGATGCCACTAATGCTCTCCAGCCGAGTGTATTGTGTAACCTGGTTAAGCCCCCATCCTGCTGAGCCCACGTGACCCCTGTCCCAGTCTCGACCCCCCCGGGAGTCCCCCTGCCAATGCCCGCCCAGGGCTGCCCTTGCGTGGGAGCCTTAAGAAGCAGGGGAGCACAGCTCACGTGGGTGCCCGGCCTGGGATTAAAGCTTCTTTGCCTCCCTAATGCTGCCACATCTGGCGCCTCCGCTTGCAGCCTGGGAGGAAACGGGAATCCTCGGGGTTTGCACCTCCTCTCCATCCACGTGGTGCCCTGGACATGCCGCAGAGCCGCGCCACAGCCCCCACCAGCCCTCTGCTCACTCCCCCCCCCGCCCCCAACACACTTTCATCAAGCGAATAATTTTAAAGCGATGATTGAAACGGATCAAGCGCGTGGGTGGCAGTTGCCTCTCGGGGTGGTTCCTCCCACAGGGAAACAAGCCAGCGACAGCGCTGGCAGCCTCAGCACAGGCGGCCGCCAAGAAGCTGTATGCAACTTCTCCAGCGCTCCCGTTACATAGCAGGGGCTTGGACACATCTTCAGCCACAGCCTTGTGGCGTACCTAAGAGCCAGCACCTAACCTTCTCTGTGCTCCAGGGCCTCGGCTAAGTGGGCAGGAACCCGCACGTGATACCCCCAACACCCCACATCCCACATGTGCTTCCGTAGCCTCCTTGCAAACTAACCAGAGCTGGTGGGTCTGCCCTCTTGCTCCGGCTATCAGAAACCATCAGGTGGAAATATTCCCCCTACCTGTACTGGTACTGATGTTTTCAGTTCCTACAGTCTGTCCCATCAGGTGGTACTGGTTAAGTCGTGAACCATCTTCGGCCACCACCACAGATGTTGTGGTGCTATTAGTCCACACATAGATCACTTCGGAATTGGGGTAAGCATCTGTTGACAAAAGGGGGGGGGAAAAAGACAGACATGAGTAAAAATACCATGCAATATTTTAGTGGATCCTTAAATGATAAGTGGTGGGGAGAGGGAAGAATGGAGGAGGGAGAGTGAATGGAGAAAAACAAATAAAGATGATATAATCATGTTCCCATATGCCCAGCTCAAAAATATTAGGTTGAAGCCTTCTAATATAACAGATGTGTGGGATGGTTTGTCGAAGGCTGGGACAGTGGAGGTATAAATATAATCCATCACAACCACTCGATTTGGGAAAGAGCAGCTCAGACCCGTGCTAACCTAGCTGGCAGCTCCTAAAGCCCAGCAAAGCTGTGAAAGGCATTTTGCTCACTCCCCCCACCCCCAAAAGGACTCAGACACCCCGGGTGCCTGAACAACAGGGTCCTTTTGTGTCTTGTTCCATCTCCAGGATAAAATACCAAGTGACACCACAGACAACTACAGGGCCTGATGTGTGTACCCTGACTTTGGGATATGTACTTGTGAATGAGGGGGGAGGTCTTGCGTTGCGCGTGATGGCTGCAGATAAAGGAAGGTGGGACATGAGTGCCTATGCCTTTGGCCTGCTGAGGAGCAGAGACGGGGTGGTGGGAGTGTACCAGAGTGAATGGGTGGTGGTGTGGAAACACCTGCACATCTGGAGATGCAAACATGCTAAGATTTCTCTCACAGTAATTTGGAAGTACTTGGAAATAAAGGCAGCGGCAGTACTGCCAACTCATTCCTTCCTCCATAATGTTGCTGCTATTTTTAATGCCCGAACACCTGGAGTAATTATGCTATTATGAGAGAAACTCAGGTTTCTTTTAGAAAGGCTGTCGCCTTTGAGTTTATTTTTTAAGCCTTCTCTGCACATGAAGTCTCAAAAAATCTGGGAACTGACTATACATTTAAAAATATTTAATTTCAGTAGATCTGACACTTTTCAGGGCACCCTGATTGTTGAAAGATTTTGGGTGTCATCACTGTAGGCATCTTACAGTAGGCTAGAGTCCATTTAGTACTAGTAGACTAAGCAGGCAAGGCTTACTTTCCAAACAGGAGGTGAAATGCAGGCAGAGTTGGAAGCGGTACAAAGTCAAAGACTAATATCTCACTTTCTACGATCTATAAGTATTAAGTTGGGGGTGTAGTACGTTTTCTTCTGCAAAAACTCACATCCTAGTTCAGTGCAATTTGGGCAGGAGGCAACACATCGGTGGCCTTCCAGATCAGGACTTGGAAGTCAAGGGCAAGAGGTTAGCTCGAAGGATCATGGGCACTGCCTCCAACAGACTTTTGCTTGCTGGAGCCCGTAAGCTGTCTTAGAAAGCTGCAATTCTGTGGAGGACTTACTATTTTTCATGGACAGCATGTCAACATAGGTTTCTGAAGTACTGCAGTGGCAAGAAATATGCTAAGGTGGTCCCTGGATTCCTACAAGCAGGAACATCAAGCAGAAAATAGGAAGTGATCCCAGTTCAGGTTAGGAGTGTCCATGTGTAGCATGATGAGCAGCAGATTCCTCAGGTGATGGAGCAGGTAGCAGGGAAGAGAGCAGCACCTTGTTTTCACTGTTGTTAATCTTCTAAGTGCTGCCAGAGGCAGGACACCATGCTAGATATACCTTTGGCCTGACCATTTATGGCTATTTAAACACCATTGTCCACACCTCAGGAAATATATGGAACTAATGAGGAAAGAAAGGGGGAGAGAGTTCAAAAGAAGGTCACAAGTATCTCAAGGGACTAGAAAACAAGTCATGATTTGAAGTTCAAGAAGCTGAAGTTCAAGTTCACTGACAAGAAGCTGAGCCATGACTCAAGCACTGAGTATAGATACTTGCATGCAGAAATCTAAAACCAGGATGAATTTCTTGCACTACCGACAAAAGGCAAAGAAAAATTCAGGCAGACCCAGATGAAGAACAGGACACAATTTCCTAATTGTTGGGGTGGGGTGTAACTAAACAGTGGATAACCATATGGGAAAAAAGTTATGGGCTGCTGTCACTAGAAAGCTAACAATGGGATGAAATCTTTTTTTGTCACATGTCTGACAGTTGCTGCTGCATTCAGGGCTGGAGCTGATCCAGGGTTTGGGAGCTGAGGATCTACAAACCCTCCACCCCTTGTTAGCCATGCAGCCGTGCAGGACTGCCCACACACCTTCCCTGTGCGTGTATTTGTAGCTGTGCAGTAAAATTACTGTAATTACATCTCACTTTGAAAAGCTAAGAAGGAATGCCTTCCCTCTTTCAAAATATTTGCATCACAAAAAATGATGGAATTTCACCTTCCCTTTAGAGCTGAGATACCTTCTCGTCTCAAAAATGACTACAAGTTCATAACATGTTGTAAATAATTCCAATGCCAGATCTGGAGAAGGCAAGTAGGAGGAGATAGGTCCATTTTAAAGAAGTGCTGCAGGAAGCCCTCTTTTTTTAAATGCTTAGCTGCTATATGTTGTTCATGTGCTGATATCCCCAGATTGTTGGTTTGTGTAGGCAGGTTTGTGACTGTCAAGAGAATTTGATTTTTACCTATGTTACTTCCTATGAAAAAACCCCACAAAAAACAAACATACATTTGGCTTCTTGCTGGGCTGATCCAGATATGTCCCTGTTACTGCAAGGATCTTGAGTACTGGGATAATTGGGTTTGTCCTGTTTTCTGCCAACGACACACAATAATTCAGCCTGACTAGACACTTCCTGGTGAGAGCACAGTAGCTAAATTCCACTGAAACAGCGACCATGCAGGAACATAGGCCTGTAAGGCTTAAACAAGTATTCAGATGCTTTAGTTCTCTGCTCTGCCTAGCTTTGGGGTTCCTAAAATAAATCGGTGCTTCTGCTTTGAATTACAGCCATTACTGGATATGTAAATACATGCATGCAATGCAGTACAAGGCTGGAGGCTCCTACTCTGGAGAAGCCCAGTACCTCCTCCTGTAAAAAAAAATAATAATCTGTCACTCAGACAGAGGCCAGAAGGTGACAAAGCTCCACCTGGATCTTGCAGGTATGCCCAAGCAATATACTTGGACTCAATGATCTCAAAGGTCTTTTCCAACCTAGACATTCTGTGATTCCTGAGGCTGTTTCTTTCAAAACCATGGCAAGGAAGGGAGGCTGCCCATCCTGGGCCAGGTGGTGAGGAGAGAGAGCACTCAGGCAGGCAAGAGCAGAGATTGAGGCCAGTCCCTGCCTGAGGAGGACTCCAGCCCGCAGGTCCTCTCTTACAGAAAAATGTCTATTGCGATGCCTGGCCAGGAGCAGAGTGTCCATGGGAGAAGGGAGAACAGCCAAGCTAGAAGAGGTCCTTATGCCGGAGCAGGAGGGTTATAGTCAGGGCTTTAAGGCACAGAAGGGTAACACATGTGTTCTTGTGAAGCCCAGCCCAAATCAATGCAGCCAGCAGTGATTTTCCCTCTTCCAAAGAAGTCTGTCTCACTAGGAATAATATGAATCTACCCCAGTCTAGGGATAATCTGTTGTGTAGGACCACATGCATGATATGATTCTCATCTATTTCCCAGGCAAACATAAGAAAGCACAGTCTGCATTTTAAAAAGCTGTAATTTAAGATTTTTGGCTTGGTGCCTCCTTTCCTCACTATGTGCCAGGCTCTGAGTGTCTAAGCCTCCTTGGGAGAAAGAGAAGAGTTGAGAAAATGTCAAAACATGAATGTGAATGTAAAAAGATACATCCACCCCCTCATTACATACACACCACTGAGAGGAATTTACAGTTCTGATATGAAAAGGCCACCCCATGCACCTTGGTGTGGCAGCTGGACCACTGACCATCCCTTTTCTGGTCATCTATGTAAAGCTCCAGGCAGATAACACTAGTGTACTTGCAGCAGGTAGTTGACTTCCTACGTCGAACCTTCTGTCACGTCCTCCCAGAAACCTCCAACTATCCCAAACTTGACTACCAAAAGCTCCAGCTCTGCTGCTGATAACCCATGCAGTTTAATTAGGCACAGTCATACAGAAAGCTGAAGATGTGGGAGTAGTCTAGAATGTTATTTTGCTACAAGGGCAGAGCAGGTGCTAATGGAGAGACAGCATTATTCACTGTCACACCAGAGCGTGTAGAAACCTCCCTCCACTGAAGCTTCCAGTAGGCTGCCTACCAGCCCTGCCTACTGAAGGACTGAAGAACTTCAGCTCACACTTTCTAGAGCTACAAAAAACGTTTACTGCTGAGAAGGGAACAAGGGGCTCCCCTCCTCTACCTGATACACACAGGAAGGACACTGAGTCTCCCAAAGGGTAACAAAGAAATGTAGCAGAGGCTTGGGTTAGCAAACTGGCAGAATGCAGCTGGTGTTGCAATCTCAAATCAAAGCCACTGAAAATCCAAGTGAGACCACTTAGGGTTTATTCTACTTTAAGCAGGTGGGCTGCTTCTCTTCTAATGACTCCAAGTAATTAATTTGCTGTTCTTCACAATCATTTTGCCAGTTTGCCAAAGAAAGGGGGAAACCTTGCTAAATTATTCTTTCTCTTTTAAGCTCACTCTTTCAAAAAGCAACAACAACAAAACAACAAAAGGTAGTGTGTGAGATGAACTGCTAAAATCACAGAGAGGTATAATGTTATTAAAAATGAGAAAGTGACAACAGACATTCATTTCTAGTGGACGTTTGATAAATGGCTGCAGGCTTATCACCTACCAGAAGGATGAACTAAGTAATTTCTTCTCATATCTGTTTATTGATGAGCAGATCCACTTTCCTAGATTCTAACATTCAACACACACCACACAATACAAAACCAGTAAAGATTTCCCTTGGTCTCCTCCCACCCTCCTCCTGCATTTGGCAAGAAAAGCATGGTGTGGTCTTTCTTACACCAGAGGACCAGAGGGGCAGGGGGGTGACCACAGCCGTAGGGAGGAAACACATTAAGACACATAAATCCCACAAAGCAGAGCAGCCAGTTGGTAACACCCGGAAGACCCCGGCCATCCACCTGGGCACTGAAGGATGCCCTGTTTTCCCTGTCCTCTCAGTTTGCAAACCGATCAGCGTGAGCAGTGTAGCTTTCTCCTGCCACTTGCCCCACCACAGGGCAGTGGTGGCACCCTTGCCTCCAGACAGACCCTCTCCTTTCTCACCTTTCTTTCTCTTCCACACCGGAATAAACTCCAGGGGGGGGGAAAAAAACCAAACCCAAAACCAACAAACAAACAAGTGTTTCTTGGCTCCTTAAGTCAAATAAACCTAATTGTGGATGGCTGAGTCCAAACTTTGAGTCTGTGAGACACAGATGTATTTCTAGGACTGATTTTTTGAAGCCATAACCCTTGAAAAGAAAATCACCACTTACATCTGCCAGTAAATTTTCGTATCTGCATACAGGGCATAATAAAATAATTTAGGAAAAAAAGAATCCCTTTCCAAAACACACACCCACAGCCCCAAATCCTTTGACAGATCTCACAGGAGGCCATCGAAGCAGTGCCTGCATACCTGTGAAATGGGGGATCTGGGTGTGTGGATGCCCACCCTGAGTGCTCAAGTTGCACAATTATGCAAACTGTTTATCCACAAACCCTGGCTGGAGCTTTTTTATCAGAATTATGTTAGTTGGAGGCTGAATTAACTTAAAGAGATGCTGTAGAAAGACGACTTCTGGCTTGTTTTGGATTTTATTCATTACTATTGTGCAGTTGCCGTCTTAGCCTTTATCACCATGATATTTAATACATGCCACAGGATCATCAGACTGCCTAATCTTGGGAGTAATGTTAAACCCCATCAAAGCCTGTTGATTGTGAAAGATGCACATAAACTGTCAGCTTTTTTAGAAGCCCTAATTACAATCTGAATACTCATACAAGTATCACTCTTTCTATCTTATCTATCCATTAATGTATTTGACTCACTTAGCGGCTGTTAGACAACTCAATAGGGATCCAGATTTACAGCCTTTCAAAGACTTCTGCAGGCAGTAAAGCAGCGCTGCTACTAAGCCATCATGTACCAGCTTGAATTCTCAGAGTCAAGCTGGGTTTCTTGTGGTTTGTGCACGAACACTTTTTAACCTGCTACAAAGCATCTGTCAACAGTTGCGCCTACGCAACCGAGGTCAGATTCGCGCTCTGTAATTGGAATTTACCATTAAGTTGAGTTGATGAGAGTGAATCGATGTACAAATGAGATCACTCTATAGGAAGGGATAGTGGAAACCAGCTCTAGTCAAAATGTAATTTTAAATATAAAAATAGCAAGACATGGTATGAAATATGCAAGGATTTGGTCTAGGGGGAAACAGCTTTTCATCAAATGTTAGTTATTAAAGTGAAATGGCAATTTCAATACAAAGAGAGGTGTATCCACATACTCAGTGACTGAGAGCCTAAAATGAAGACTTTGCCACAGTGTGATGAATTCTGCTGTTCTTGGGAAAATTTGAGGGTCATGGAAATTATTTTAGGGAGCTGAAATAATCTGAATTACGACTGTTCATTTAAGCTGGCTTGAGTTTACAGCATGTGGATAAACAGCATGTGTGATTTCAGATAAGTGCCAGAGACAAGAAGTGTAACGTGTATAGATACACGGGATTGCAAATTCGCATCGCACAGAAGCACACAGTGATTGAGGCTGGCGAGCACCTCTGGAGACCAGCCAGTCCCTCCTCCTGCTGACGCAGGGACACTGAAAGAAGGTTTTCCAGGACCATATCTAGTCAGGTTTTGGACATGTCCACAGATGGAGGCTTCACAACCTCTCTGGACAACCTGTTCCAGGGCTCAGTCACCCTCACAGTAAAAATTTGTGTTTTCTTGTGTTCAGATGGCATTTGATGTGTTTTTAACTTATGCTCACTGCCCCTTGTTCTGTCAGCAGGCACTGCTGAGCAGAGCCTGGCTCCCTCTTCATTCCCTCCCATCAGATGTTTATATGGATGGGTTAGGTTCCCCCAGAGCCTTCTCTTCTCCAGGCTGAATAGCTCCAGCTCGTTAGGTTTCTTGTCATAGGAGAGATGCTCCAGTCCTTGAATGATCTTAGTGGACCTGCACCAGACTCGCTCCATGACTTCTGTATTTTTCTTGCACGGGGGAGCTCAGAATAGGACACAGAGCTCTAGATTTGAGTAGAAATGCTCAGAATGAAACTGTTTGGAATGACATAGTATCATCTACATGGCACAACAAAGGACATCCAAGGAGACAATTATTCATGGACCTGGAAGAATTCTTGTGTGGAAACTGATGACACTGCTGTGAAACAGGCAGTAGGAAGTTCAGTCTTACTAAAAACATTGTTTCTGTCCTTCCTGAATTTAAAATAAATAGATAATTTGATAACACGGGCAGTATTCTATACGTTTTTCCAACACACAGTTTTATTTTATCTTGTTGTCACATTCTGCAGGGAATAGAATAAGATGTTCTGAAAAATGTGCCAGACAGGTCTTGAGAGACTTCATTACTAAGCAACACTAATATACTATACTGATCATTACTGAAAAAAAAAAGAAAAGAAAAAGCCCTAAGATAGATCAAAATGACTCTGTTTCAGAATGTAATTTATAAGTCACCTCAGGAAAAGGTGGGAATAGGAATGTGGTAGAAGTGTCTATGGCTTGGAAATGAAATGGAAGCTGGAAGCACAGACAGTACCCACAAGGTGTTGAGACATACAGAATCGAAGATGCCTGTGAAATTCATTTTGAGACACATAGTTTTGTAAAAGCCATTTTCTTTGGCTTTTCGAAGCAAGAGACAGCTGGAAGGTCCTGCTTAATTTTGGAAGTTCCAGTTCCCATGGGGAGAAAACTCTGAATTTGACCTGAATTAAAGCTCAGAAGTATAAAAGCAAAGGAAAAAAAAAAAAAAAAAAAGCAAACCCTTATGAGTTAGCCTCAAAGCAACTTTGTGATTTTGGAGGTGTGATCGATGATTAGCATAGGCGAGGCTGCTGGCTGCTTTAATACAATAAATTGACTATTTGCAAGCTGGTACACTAAATCACAGCCATACCAATGATTAATACAAGATGAATACTAATGAACAGTTGCCCTGATAATTCAGTCTGACACAGTACCTCCACAGGACTCCTTTGCACCATTAAGAAGAGCCCTGAGCCAGGAGCTGAGCAGAGTAATACAGGATGTCTCTGAAGGATGATTGTGGAGGCAGCAGGGCAGTTTGATCATTTTCCCTTAAAGCACTGTGCATATTTGCCACCAGGCAGCCAGTACCACCGTGACAGTGTCAGCTCTTCCCTGCCCCATCTGTTTGCCCACGTGGCCACAGGGCAGCGATCAGAGTGGTGCATCTATTCCCAAGGACCAGGACTATGACTGGGACTGGCTCCTTGCTGTGAAATCTGCCAATATAGGCACCCAGATCAAAAACCAGGCACGGCACACCAAACTGAGTTGAGTGTTCTGGGATAGCACATCCTCATGCTCCACTCAGAAAAGGAGAAAACAAACAACAAAGACAAAGTTTTCCCGTGGGGAGGCCTGGAGCACCTCAAATGGCAGCAGACACGTAGGTGCAGACAACTAACCCGTGCCACACATTGCTGTGGGACGCCTGTCACGAGCTGACTGAAAGGGGTGACTAAATGGGGCCTGCTGTGGGGCCATTAGCCATGTGCTCAGAGGTACCAGGCAGCATCATGTCTCAAAGTCCCTGCTCTCATCTGAGAGCTGACATTAGAGAGCAGCTGATGCCTTCCTTCTTTTGTTTCTTCCCATGCCTTTCTCTCATTGCAGTCGGTATTTATAACCCAACTTCATGCTTTACTTTCAGACTTAGTGGTAGCTGTCTCGACCTAAAACTAACCTGAGAATTGATGCTATACCACATTTAATGCAGGCTACACAACTGCTTTTCATTTGTAGTGGGTCAAAATCTGATGCTTTCTTTTTTCCTGTCACAGCTGGTATATATATCTGCAGCAAAAGGACTAGAGCAACAAAACAGTAGGATGTGCTGGGGTGACATTTAAAAATTTGAAATATCCTGGGACCTTCATGACCCTATGTTGGTCTTTGTAGGCCAGGCATATGGTAATTTCAAATCAGTCGGCCAGTTTGAGCACTGTGCTAACATTTAATGAACTCTGAATTTGCAATCACAATATTCAGCTGCTATATTAACTGCTTCATTAGAAAAAACAGCATGGTCATGAGAAAGATGTTAGAGATTTAATTTACTTTCTGCAAGGCAAACAAAAGTATCCTCCAATGTGTGACTGACACCATTGCTCACTTTGCATAGTACCTTACTTTCTAAGCAATTTTGATTGCAGTGGTCCACTCATTTTGCAAGCTGCTGCTTAATATCAGTGAAGCTGATGTGAGCAGCTCTCCAGGAGTATCACTGGAATTTCTTGTGAGAAATGCAGAGTGGATTTTAGAAACTATTCCATTTGATCTTGTGGTGAAGGGTGCCTTGGCTAATGCAGTATTTTTAGCTGCATCTAACATCACAGAATGAAACTGTGACTTCATCGTCATCAACAGACAATCTTCCCATCCACTTGAGTGGCACCAGGAACGCACCCATCATATCTAGCTGAGCTACCATTCAAAGCGTCCTCACTTATAAATCAGTGTGACCTGAAGCCAGCCAAGAGTAATTGTGACTACTTGCAGAATTAAACATAGACCTTTGTCTCTGAAACCTTAATGAAGAAATTTACAAATCTCAGAAGTACTGCTACATTAATAACACTGTGTGAATGTGTAATCAATAGGTATGTAGAGGTAGCAGGCTGAAAGACTATTATTCAAACCCTTTAATACTGCTCTGAGATTGCAATCGCTAGAACTTATTCCCCATGCCAGAGGTGCAGCCATCTGTAACTCAGAAGCTGGATTATAGAGTGCTGCCATGGGACGTGGTGCAGCCCCGTATTTAAGATAAGGGGCCAAAACCTCTCGAGGCCGTCAGTGCAAACAGCCCAGCCTCAGTGATGGATACAAGCAGCCTCTCTGAGGTGAGTTGTTGCTTATCAGAGGCACTGCCATTTTGCCTACTGTCTGCCACAACACTCCCCACTTCAGGAACCAGCCCCTCCCAGTCACGGAGACTCGGGTACAAAGGTGCTCATGGTCTCATCTTCCCTATGCACAAATAAAGCATCTCCTTATCTACAGCGATCGGCTGACCTATTTTAGTCATCTGCTTTAGGAGCAGATTAACCTGAGCCTAAAAATATCTACTTCTCTCCCCTGGCTGTAAGAGGGTGAGAGCGATCAGCTCAGCTGTATATATTTACTCTGCAGAAATATAAATTTAGGAGGGAGGAATCCCAGCTTTGCTGACAGATTTACCACTGGAATGCTTTCAGCAAAACAGCTAGCTGCTAGCACAGGCTGGCCAGGAGGAGAGTTTCAGCGGGTACAATGGGAAATGGGGCAAAACCAGAAAGCTTGTCAGGTTTTCCTTCTTCCCACTCCTCCTTCCCTCTTGTTTCTTCATGGGGGACAACACAAAACAATTATTTCATTTGAAGAAGCTTGCTGAGCAGTACTAGATCACAGCTTGGGCTAACTTGGCTTGCTGTGAAGGGGGGGAGGCTAATGTGGGATCTGACAATATAGAGCAAGGGCTCCCTGGCTCACCAGAGACTGAGGTGTCATGAAGGAACTGTCAGACTGGAAACTGAAATCCCAGTTTCAGCAGTGTCTTGCAGCTTCCCCCAACCAAATAAAAAGCCCCACCATAGGCAAGTCATTTTGTCATTAATCTACTGCAGTAGCACTGGGAGGCTCTAATTGAACCTAGGGACCCATAACAACAGAAGCAATAAAAGTGGGTAATGAACCACTCTATCTTTGCTCAGAAGAGACTGTAATTGCTCTTTGCCTCCTTTATCCCCACCTGCAAAATGCAGGCAGCAGAGACCTACCAACCTCAAACCAGCATCATCAGAATGATTTCAGAAACCTTTATGAAACTCTCACAAGCCATGGAAACAGCTACCTTAGAAAATAACAGCCATTAAAAACCCGTCTTGTAAAGCAGCAGAGCAGTATTTACCCATTTGTCCCCTTTACAAATAATACCCCATTTAGCAGTGGCATAAAACCATGACCCATGGTTGGCAATCGAAAGGCCTCGCTGTGCCTCTTGGGGCATTATGGGCCCAGCAATGTCATTGCAGGTTTGCGCCCAAGGGTCATTCGAAAGCTTAAGCACATTAAGCACAAAGTCTCTGCATGTTGTTTTCTACTGCTGACAACTCAAATTGAATCACTGTTTTCCTGTAATCAGGCAGTTGCACAGCATTTAAATTTAGGCTGAAATCTCCAGAGTGGGAAATGCATGCTGATGTTTGTACCATCAGCAAAGCACCTGGATCTCCACATCGCTTTGCCACAATTGTGTCTAGACCTCTTTCAGGAGAGATTAAAAAACCCCCACGCTGCTGAGTATCTCCACACCGACTCCTTCTCCTGCCAGAACTTGAGCTCAAACACACCCCCAGTCAAGCTTTTCACCCCCAAAAGGCCTGATGTACCCAGGCCACCTCCTGATGAGGAGGCTGCTCCCCAGGCAGGTGGTGGGCAGGCTTTCAGCAGCACCCACTCAAGGGGCTCTCTGCTGATGCTGCAAAAGCTTAAGCACTCTTAATGGATAGAAAAAGGGTTTTGTTGATGGTGATCCTCCCTGCATGGCAGTGGCTCTGGGCTGGTAGGGGGACAAGGCCTCGCTTGCTGCACAGTGGCTGGCTGCAAGACAGATGGGGAAGACAACAGCCTTCTTGCATCACAAGGCAAATGCCCTGTGCGAACAATTGTTCTTTCTGGCCTCTCTTTTTTGCTCCATTATGAACCTAAAGGGGGGAAAACTCACTGGCTTCCAAACAGGAGGTGAACAGAAGTCAGCAGTGACTGACAGAACCGGTTGCTGCTTCACAGGAAAGCAATCACACACCCAGAGGACTGGATGGTAGCAAGGACCTTGTTTTGAAAACTACTGCAGTGCAAATAGTAACCATGTATATGTGGCAGTGGCTCTGAAAGTTAATTAATGCTTAAAGAGGATACTAACACAGTTTCACCAGCCTTTTCTGGCAAGTCTGGAATGCGTGTCATTGCAAAGGGTGAAGAAAAACTGACCAAGCAGATAACTTTAGGGAGCTTTGAGAAAGGGCCCTTTTCCCTTTTGTCACACTAAAAGGTAACCACTTCTATGGACAACCTACCAGACAAGTGAGACATTAGGGTCTTATTCATTTGTAAGTCCTGGAGTCCTGTAACAGTAGATGCTGCAGAAACCGGACTGTGTAGCCCAGGTCAAGAACCCTACTTTTAATTTCTAACTACATTCCTCTTAAGAAAGCTCCTTAGATTTCTGAGATACTTGGACATTATAGTATTTACCTCTGCACACCATGCTTGCTGAATCTCCAAACCTTTGTGAGCTCCAGGCTTTATTGCTCCCCTCTGACTGTGTGACTCAGTGCAAGGAAAAATATGCTGGCAGGACTGACTGCCCAAAATGCTGAACTGAAGAGGTGTCTGTATTGTTACACATACATATCTGAAATGCGTACAGGATATGTACTGTGAGAAAGCTCAAGTATCTACTGGTATAACCCACTTCACTCAATGCAGAATGAACAGCACAGCTCATACAAGATGCTAACAGAAATATATAGTCTACAGTGAAGAGCCCTACTGACTGTTTTATTAGGATCCCCTGAAAAAAATGGACTTCCAGCAGAAGTAGCTAAAATAGAACCTAGGAGAGATACAAAAGCTCACCACCAATATATTTAACACCTAACTAATCAACAGCAGTGGATGTTTCTTCTGAACAAAGTACAACTGAAGTATGTATTTCTGAGCTAGCGATGTAGAGAAAAATGGACTTCTAAGATAGTCTGACCAGGGTATAATACACTTACCTACATCAGCCGAAAAAAAGGAACTAAAATATGATTCATCCTTAGACAGGTATCAAAAATAGTTCTAATGAACTACAGAAGTGCTTATTTCCTTTCAGTGGCCATAAAGGAAGTCTAGACCACTGACTGTGACATCCTTGTCTATCTAAAATTGTCGCAGATCGATCCTATCCATTTCCAAGGTTTTGCTGTCACTGCAAGGCTTTTGATATGAGCCAAACCACCCTGTTCATTCTGCAGCAGAGCATTTCCATATCCCAGAACAGGTAAAAGTCACAACAGACCTGGGGAAGTCTAGTGTAGCCTCATGGCTCTAGTGAATCCCTGTGACCTTCTGGGTGTATTTCATCAGGAGCTGTGTATTAAGGAGTTGTGAACTAAAAGATTTAATTTTTTTAATAACACAGCCCCAGAACTAGTCATGTGTCCACGATTTCGAGGAAACTAGAGGTTAATAACAACAATACCATGAGGTGGCCTCCAAGTCCTCTGGTCATTTTTTAAGGGTTTTATGGGAAATTAGTTCAGGCTAGCTGCCTATGATTTACTAGTGAAATTTAAGTAAAATTACACCCCGGGTTCAAACTAGTTGTCTAGACTGCCTGTCTGATGCTGCCACAAGCATCTCTTTCAGCATGCCTGGAGACCTAGCTTCTAAACAGCTCGAAATTAAGGAAGAGAATTCCACCTGAAGTGGTGGTTGGTAACTGGTGGTAACATGGGGCAAGAGGAGGGAACAGAAAAATACATCAAGTGTCTTAGAAATATTGAATTTTAGTATTCACCTGGCTTCACCTTTTTTTTGTCATTCAACATCAATTGCAATAGATGTGCCTAAGGAAGCAGTGATAAACCTTAGGAAAGTGTAAGAGAAGATGTCACGTGAGTGAGCAGCACGTCTCCTTTGATTTCAAGTGAAGCTTCTACAGGCTGCGCAGAGGCCAAACCTACCATTTCTCTATTAGCTGGCTTTTGCCTTAAATTGCAAAAGCACACTGTAGTCTTGAACTTGGCCATTCAGCACTCCACAGAGGAGCTCCCTGGCTCTCTCCATGTGTCCCTTTTGTAAAGAAGGCACTAACACTTCCTAGCAGAGGCAACAAGCTGTGCTGCCTGTCTCTGCCTGCACAAACGGACTCAGGAGGCTCTTCTGGCCATCCAATAGAAAGGAGTAGAAGAAAAGCTCTGTCTCTGCGTGTGAGGCTGCAGTTCCAGCTGTATCTGGGAGCAACCCAGGAAAACCTACCACATTCCCCTTTTTCAACGTCTCCTAAAATTAACATTTGCCTTTATTTATTATTCATTTTCTTCTATTCCTATACAAGACTTTTACCCGTAGGTTTTGAGAAGCCGAATACATTCTTCATCACATCTTAATAAACCAGAATTAGAGTCTGTTTAGAAGGACTCTGAAGTTGTCCCTCCACACCTTCAGTTCTCCTGCAGCTTCACAGGTGCTAATGGGAGAAGCACAAAATCAAGCAACCTCCTGCAGCTGCCTTCACCTCACTGCCTTCTCAGCATCATAAGGAAACATCACCATTAGGGGAATTTTCTTCAAATAAGTTTTGGGAGAAATTTCTCAGTGGCTGCAGGTGCATGAATAGTTTGTGCACAGCAAGTGCCTTAAGTGTTGCAATAATATCTTGGGATACTGGTGAAGTTGTTACTGTCTCCTCATTACTCTGACTTCACCAGCCTCCTTACAAGAAAATAATTTGTGCATGCCTCCTGCTACAGAAATAGCCTGTGCACTTTCCTTTGCCAAAGACCACAGCAGACACCATGACCCAGTTTGAGCTGTTAATAGGAAGTTGTACATAAAAGTAGTGTTTACTTCAGACACTAAACATTGTACCTAGTGCTGTTCTCTCACAAACAGTCAGCCAGCTCCCTTTTTGATCAACGGTGATGGACCCTCACCATCTTCATGGCCGACTCAAATCCATCAGGAATAAATGCCAGGCTTGATTTTTCTCTGCTCATGAGCTAGGGGATCTCATTATTTTCAGAATATTCATTAGACTCTCTACTCACTCTAAAAATAGTAGGGTTTTTTTGCTCATGAGTGACTAGTGGGCAGCACCTTCATGCATTTATTCGTTCCACAGTACAAGATCTGGGAACTACACGTACTTGGACGCTGTGCCTTCAAGAGACAGTTGGGATAAATAGACTCCACCTTACAGTATCTGACATTGTCAAAGCACTGGTTAACATTCACTAATAGCAATTAACTAATTCATCTTCAGGGCAACCCTGTGAGCTAGGTAAAACTGATATAATTAACGCATGAGTAAAATGAGATTTAGGAGTTAAGTCAGTTGCCCGGGCAGAGGCCTTCATGGTCTAGTGGATTAGACATCTGTCTCTCCAACCAAAGAAGTTGAGTCTAATCCTTTTTCTGACATTGATTTGCTGTGTGACCTTACGGAAAGTCAATTAACTTCTCTGCCTCAGCTGCCCTAGAGATAATGATGCTTACCTACCCGGTGACACATGGGTGTTTGGAAACTGTACTAAACGATACTTTTAATGTACTCTTAAGGCCTATCAGTGGAAGAGGTGAAACATTAAAGCTTCCTAGCTTTAATGTCCTTGCTGTCTTATCTAATTCCTCCTCCCCACACCAGAAATAGCTTGGGGGTAAGGAGGAATTTCTTAGGCTAAGATGCTGCTAGTAAAACTGTGGCTGGCATCAGGAAATTTCACTGGAGCCTGTTTGGCCAGCAAGTTTATTTACAGTACAGATCAGGAAGAACTGCAATAGAAAGGTTATTTTAAACTCGGTCACAGAAGAAACCAGCACCCTTCCCATACTACCATGTGGTAGAGGCTGCTACAGCCTTCCTCACCAAGCACCCCTGGTTCAAAGGGAGCAGAACTTGTTTGCAGAAACCCAAGAGCCTGCACTCATGCACCATCCCCAGTTCCCTCATGCTTCTGAATGAGATTTCTATGGGATGATATCTACACGTGGCCTTATCACTACTAGGGGTGCAAGCCTGGAGGAAAAAGATACACACACACACCGGTCCTGGAGCAGATCCACCTGATCCTTCCATCTCTGAGTACTGTGGCATTGCACTTAATAGGATGATAAATAAAACCTGCTACGTTCTGTTCATTAGAAGCCATCCTTGAATTTCTGTCCTCTCACCAGCACTGTTTTTCATGACATGTCATTGTGTTTTAAGAACTATTACTTCTGTAGCTGGCATTTGAACTGCCTGGCCGGTACCTAGGCCGATGGTGTGTGCATGTAACTTTCTACCCCTTCTCCCATATTTGATCTAGTTTTTAATTATCTCTTCAGAATATTCTGTTGCTACACATAATGCTGCCTAGGCCCCTAAAAGCTACTACAATTCTAATGCAGAAGGAACCAGCCAAACAGGACATAAGAATTCAACATTTACCTCTAGTTCTGTGAGCAAGATTAACATTCCTTCTCTTTAAAACTGAAGGAAATGTCAGGGATTTTTCTCTTTAGCTTGCTGAATTACAGCAAGTGCAGTGAACATCCATGCAGCCAGAAAAATAATAACCTGCTCCTGCCTCTGATGTGGCACCGATTGCTTCCTGGCATCCTTTCTGCTGCCGATCCGCCCGTGCGCCAGCTGCTTTGTTTCGCTGCCCTGCTCTCTCCACCCTCTGACCAGTTAGCACTTGCCTCTTCTCCACCCTCCCAGCTCTGCAGATAATGTGTTTAACATTTACTTTGATGCTACTCCTTGAGGCTTTTGAAAATCCTTCCTGGAAAGAAGACCATTAAGAAGAAACCCTTTGGGGAAAGACAGGGAGGAAAGCTAAAGCAGAAAGGGCACGTGCATGTGTATCACAACCCTCTGAAGGTTTTGCCTTGCTGCAAGCCTGAAGATGACTTAATGCAAGCCCACATTGCTGTAAATAGGGAACAAATATTGTATTCTCCTAAAATATATCCGGGCTAATTCAATAAACCCTGACTTATTGGCTGCTACTTGTGCAAAAACCTGCATATTAAATAATAGTAAATCACTAATGAGCTATAAGATCAGTAATACAGATATTCCCAAGGCTGAGAGATTGTCTATAGCTTGTGTCTATATATTTACTTACTGCAGGGACTACTAGAGTGGACTAGCACAGGCCAAATGACTCCAGATCTATACACTGTGAAAGAACTTAAAGGTGACTTGTAGTAGCTTACAAGATATACTCCAGGACTGTATACCAAGCAGGCAAGGAGGATGAACTAAAGCCATACTCATCCCTCACTCACCTAAAATACGACTTTTCAGTGTTGGTTTCTCCCAGGGTTAAAATTACCCGTGTGCTAATAGGTGATTAATGTGTAACACATTTGGCACAAGCAGAACATGTAATTGCATTCAGTCAGATTGCTGTTGGGTTTGGTTGGGGTTTTTTTTCCAATGTGATTGAAGACTGTACTCCTTCTAAGCTTTTGTAGCTTATCTAGTAATACTATCTCCTGGACCTGCATGTTCAAGGGGTTTATTTTTGGCCTTACTATATGCGGTGTTAGAATCTCACTGTACCTAATCTACTAATGCATCATAGTATCAATTTAACTTTAGAACTGAGCTTCAGATCTCTGCTGCATCAGGCTCTTTGTTTCAATATTTTTGGTTAATACTGCATATTTTACAAGATTACATAAAACTACCCAGCATCCCACATCTATACTCTGCACTTCAACTTTATCTATCAGTACAGTAAAGAATACGTAATAATAGGAAGGACAAATTATTTTTTCATCTTATTTTCCAGTGGTTTTTATTTAACCCTGTCTATAAATAATGACATTTGCTTGTGAGATGTTTTCCCATTTTTAAGCTTGGAATTAAATGGATGGTCTCCATATAACTTCTTAAGTTGGGTATAAAGGAGTATGGACCTTTGGGTTTATACTGGCTTTGCCATAAATTAACATCGCTGAAGTAAATGGACACATTGGAACCTGCACTGACCTTGTGAAATATCAGTGGCTATTCAGATACAACTGGCTCTATCGGAAGAGGGATGGAAAATGAGTTCATCTTAAGTTTGGTAATTTAGTAATCATTACTGTAAACAGTGTTTTCACATCTTAGCATGATCACTAGAAGACAATGCATAGCCAGTATTAAACCAGGGCAGATACAGATGATAAAGGCAAAGCTTAATCTTGCTAGGATTAGTGACTCTAAATTGATAGGACTGAAAAAACATTGAAAAATGCTCAAGTTAGGTGGCTTCAGGGACAAGCAAAGTGCCTTCCCTGGTAATTTTCAAAAGTCCTTAGAGACACTGATTGCACCTGGAACCTCTAATTTGATTACCAAAATAAAAAATGTCTGCTGTAGTAGCCTCATCTGTACTTTAATTAAGAGCTTTGTATTTAAATATAACCATCTGATCCCCTGAGGTTATTTTTAAAGTAAGCTTCTGGCAAGGCAGCAACGTGGTGGATTAGAGGCTTGGAATTGAAGAAAAATCATCGTTCAACATACAGTTTAGAATAATGTGTGCATATATACAAATACATGTGTATGCAACATCATGTAACAAGATACAGGACAGGATTTATTAAAGCCAAATGGAAAGATATTTCCTCTTTTAATATTCTAGATCTCTTTTAATATATGTGATGTAGAGATATTACACCGCAGTCGGATTCACGTAAATACCACAATAGCACATCAATCTGATACTGTCCAATAAAAGCTCCATTTTTCTACAAATGTAAAACCAAGTTATCAGCTTCACTGTCTGCATCTACAATGCCATCTAACCGTGGCTGTTATACTCAGTGTGGATATATAAGACATATGACCCATCAGCTCCCCATTTATCACAGCATATGCAAGCATGAGCTGAAAAGCAGCAGTGCCAGATAAAGCACACTCGTGGAAAAAAAGAGCGGCAGGGGAGCAGCAGGGGTGACAGACCGGGGGGTGGTAATGATGAGCATTAAAAGGTGAGGGGTAGGGAAAGGGGGAACAATACGTGCAAGACACGGCGGAACCCGAAAAGCCAGGTAACAATGGATTTTTTTCAGTTCTTATTTCAGAGGAGAACTTACAGCTTCCAAATTTTAATGGGCAAGCATGTGCGTCCATGGGGAAATCCTCAAGCTGCATGGGACACTCAGCAGAGATGGTCAATCTGTGGGGGAGTAAAAAGAGAACACATCACTTTTCTTTCAGTGCCTTCCCTTTAGGCCTCTCACCGCGAGGCGTGACTGCTGACACCAGGGAGCTTTCCCTGAGGGCTTCCTGGCTCCGGCTGAAATCACAGCAACCCCGGGTTAAACTGGATGTGAGATGAGCCAGGTGGAGCACTGTGGGTGCAGGCTGTGGGCCTTATCTGGTAACACCGAGATAGATGGACTGATTTTATTTATGTAAGCTGTTCCAGTACAATCATTCCTTCTTACTAGTTTGTGAAGGAACTCCAGTACCGGAGCTTCTGCCACACACCTTATTCTTTTCTGTTTCCTGCAGATACTGCAACTAGAATGGGAATTTGACTCCTGAGTATCATACAGACATAAAAAAAATCTCTGACTTTATATATAGATGTAACTACTTAACTACAGAAAAATAAATATTTATAAATAAATCAATGTTTATATCCATGTAAAGAGTCATATATAAAGTCAATGACATACACATATATATACAAATGAGTTTCTATAGTACTGCAGTGAGTTTTTGTGGAAATGGCATGGTATCAGGGCAGTCCCATTGTGAATCATCTGGGCACCCTACCAGGAAAAAACAACAGGGTGATTTTCCCCAGTATATTGCCTGGGGAACAAATTCTATCCTGAAGCATCCTGCCACTATGTTGAAATTCTTGAGCTGGAGTGGACATATGAGTAGGGAAGCAAAAAGTTAGAAAAAAGATAGAGATAACCTAGGGATGTTCTGTATGACTGACATATCAAGCTGAGCACAAAAAGAAAGCCAAGGTAAATTTCTGAGCAGTGCAGTATCAGTTATACTGCTAGCAAATATATCGAGAGCCCAAGCTGGCTTTTTGGGGTGCAGGCAGCACACAGCACAATGAAAATCTGGTTTCAATTAGGCTACTTTGATATTTGCATAATACAATACACGTTTTCTCAGGATAGTGGGGATGCAAATCTTATTTTACATTACAAATGATCTTATGGCTTTCTCATTTTACACTGCTTTTGTGCCTCAGAGGCAACAGACCAGAGACACCCACGGCCTCACAGACTGCCCAGTGCTGGGGTGACACGGGGCTCTGCTGAAGGGCACCCCAGTTCCTCACCAAACTGCTGCCTCGAGGGCAAAATTCTGCAAAGAAATCCATAACACCCCACTTCCAGAATGCAGAAAGTACCCTTTTCCTATCACAACAGCCACATGTAGCCACACTCCCCAGCTATAGATACTGACTGCTTCACATTAGCCCACCAAAGTGAGTATTCTTGCTACTAGAACTTCTATCCAAAGGGATCGTAAAGGGTAACAATCTGTCTGTGTACAGATGGCACAGCATCTAGCCAGTCCAATTCAATACAACACAATGATGCCTTACCAGGCACTCCAGCTACATGGACAATAAACTGGGGGAAACAGCTCCACTCTGTGCCAACGCACAGAAATTCTGGAACTTTATCAATAGCTGGAAATGGCAAAACAAGCCCAGAGAAATGCAACAGTACCGTTGGCTAAAGAATGTATCATGAGGATGAGCTGGGAAATAGGGAGGGAGAAAGGCAAACTGCAAACAGTAATAGAAAATGTAACAATAATACACCATATAAAGGAAAAAAAAATAAAATCCAGTTCAGAACAGAGGAGGTATATCATTCAGTAAGAAGAGACAGGAAGTCTACAATATAGAAAAGAAATTACTGAGGCCTGAGATACCTGCCCTCAGGCAAAACTGTTCTTGGACTATTTTTGTAAAAGGAATTTTAAAATCACTAAAATACAGAGTTGTCTGTAGTAGAGCCTGCCCTTGGGCACCAAAGCCAACCAAGCCACAATCACTGAGAGTGCTACATGGATGAATTTAACAGGCTGGTTTCTAGTAGCCTCTTGCCAAGAATTTGCATCCTTTTCATAAAAATAACTCTAATGGATACTTGAAAGTAAGGCTGCCATCCCTCAAATGCATCGCTGTATTTTCTGTACTAAGTATTGCAAATTTAATTTTCTTGAAAAATTCGGAAACCTCCCTCCAGGTGCCCTAAGAAAGCCAGTGTGCTTTGCTGCAGTCCCATCTCCTGTCTCTTTGACTACCAGCAGTTCGAGCATGCTGTTTCAAAGGCTGCAGCTTGACAACATTCTAATACACACTTGTCATCTGCAAACATCAAAGGAGGGGATCCCTGTGTCCATCTTACCAAGACAGCAGCTGTGGAATCAGGAAGAAAAGGAAGATTCAATGCAGAATTATGAATACAACCTTCTGTTTCATCTGATTGTCTTATCCTGCTGCCTGCATCTCTGGAAATAACCCTTGTGTGTAATGAGGAAGGCTGTAGGCATTCCTCAGCTCTAAATATGGAGGTGAAGTGAAGATGAGGTGCGCAGAGACTGTGACCTAGTGGAATTCAATTAAGTCCCTCCAGAAATTATTCTTGCCTGCCTTAAATGAAAGGCTGGAGGGCACCTGGCCACCATTACCTGTCTCAGAAGCTGCGAAGACCCTGGGGGTGCCAGGGATACTCCTGTGCCCCCTCTGCCAGCAAAAGGCAGCACATCCCTTGAAAGATGGTGCCTGATACAGTCTTCTGGGAATAGCCCAGGGGTGGGGAGAACCAAGTTTACAGCTGCAAATGTGCTTTGCTACAGCCTTTGCTTTCATTAACATGAATTCTTTTGATGAAGAAGTTCCTTTTGTTTACAATTCATGATACCTACATGCTTCTTTCCTGTAACTCCATCCTAGGGCCACTGCTAGCCCAGCCAACTGAAACAAATGCACCGGCTATACCAATTTGTTACCTGCTGTTCTTAAAACGGGCTTAGCTGAGCCTCTGACGTACATTTGAAATGCTCAGTGAACACTCTCCTAGCTACCATGTACAAAGTGCGTGTGACCCGAGGCTCAGGAAGGGTCTTGTAATGGACAACGCAACAGAAAACTTGGCTGTGGGTACTGACACAGTGCATAAATGTCACCACCTGGAATTGCTGCAGAGTGCTCTGTGCCCATCAGTATCCAGTTTCCATTACTGTGTGAGGAACTGAAAAACAGAGATGCTAAATTGACTCCTGGTTCAAAGAGACTGGATTTTGTACTGCGTGCAGAGAAAAAAAAAGCAGCAGCACAGCAGCCATCTCTTGCACTCAGGGGGCTGGAATCAGAGGTCACTGCACACCAAATCTGCTCCCAGGTGCAGGGTACAAACTATATATTCACATTGTAGCTCCAGGAGTCACAAAGAAATTGATACCTGGGTCTGCTCCTTCAAATATCACCTGGGGTGATATTTGCACACTTCTGGCTTTTTAACATTGTGTTAACGCTTAGGTACCCTTCGCATACCCTAGTTTACACAGGTGATTACAACAAAATTACTCCCAGTTTGCAGTTACCGAAGGAAGAGAAAGGAGGCCCTGGCACTCATCTAAAAACAGCCTTTGCCTATTTGTTTAATGTGGTCACTCCAGAGCGGTCTCGCTGTGCTCACTGCAGCAGAGTCATCTGAGCTAGAGACAGTCTCCAAAGCAGGATTTTTCTGTCACAGCACAAGCACTGCTCAAACAGCAGTTCTTTCCAACAGAAGCATTTAAAAGCTTCCCTCCTCCACCATCATTCTGTCTTAATAAAAGCCCTATGGGATTAGTTTCACTCAAACAGAGTTTTTGACAAGATTATAAGTGGCTGTTAAAGATCCTTTACAATGGGAGGATGAAAGTCTGGTTTTATTGAAGTTAATGGTAAAATTCTCCTTGACTTCAGTGGGTTTGGTATTGACCCCAAAAAATGTAAGAAGCCCTGGTTACAGCTACTGATCTATTAATAATGACAAAATTTCACTTTCATAACACTCCAAATACTTACTCTGCTACCCAAATGTTCATCAATCAACAAAACACTACAGGATACCTTAACTATCTGGGAACAAAAAAAAAAGTTAGGTCTACAAATTATTTGACTTATCATCCGTAACTGTACACAAAAGTTTCATCAAAGCTTCATTATGTACAGCCTTTACTTTAAGATCACAAAGTGATTACCGATGTTCTGTTTCAACAGAATAGAGACACGTAAGTGAATACCAATTCAAGAAAAGCACAACAATTTAAGCAGCACATCGTCTTCACTTCAGGAAAGTCACCTTCAACCATTTCCACTGGAGAATTAAGTAAGACGATGCTTTCAAGAAGGTTGTTGCTTTTTAACCGGCCGGGGGAGAAGGAGGTGTTAGATTCAAGGATGTGGAGAGGAAATAAATGCAGATGTTTGGGAGCCAAATATCCACAGCAAGCGTGCTTCAAGGAGAGTACAAGGCACTCTGTCCCGCAAGGGCTTCTTTTAGGGTGCTGCAGGGACCTCCCTGCTGTTCCCATGATTTCCCTGAATGCAAGGAGCATCTGCTCCTCCTGGTGGGAAAAGGCCCAGGAGACTGAGTGAAGCTATCATCTCTCTGCTGCCCTGGAAGTGAAGAAAACGCTCTATGGAATATTATCTGCAGCTGCCAGGCAGGAGGTGAGGGCAGCCACCTGCCCAGGGAGCCAACAGCCAGCACAGAAACTTGCTTTTCCTTATCAGCTGCTAGCTTCAGTATGCAAACAAATTAAACCAGAGAGCTTTAGAAGGAGAGGGGAGCAGAAAGACAGGGTCTCCAGTGGCTTTGGGGAGAAGTTAACTCAAGATAAGTGTTGAATAACAAGAGTTATTGATGAAGGGGACACAAGGAAAGTTTTGTTGGCTCTGAGATACTGGGGCCAGAGAGATACAAAGCTCTTCTGCCTGTTTGCCCTAATCCCCAAATCAGCTCCGTCTTCTTAGTTGTTTATTTCTGTGCCCTGCCCTCGCCCCAGACAAAAGGAAGCATTTTAATGCTGTGCTTTGGCTCTCCCTGTACCGGCAGTCAGTATCCTCTGTGGGGCTCAGGCCAGAATGAGCACAGAAGAGCCAAAGTGCCCTTCCTGGCACGTGTCCAGCCATCACCATTTTCCCTTAAAAAAAAAAAAAAAGGCCAAATGTTTGCTTGAAACTCATCTCGGACCCATCTCAACATCTCCCCAACATGCCAAGAGAGTTAGATGGATCCAAACTTACTCAAGCCACACTCCATCCCATGATGCTCCCTGTAAAGGGAGACTTCTGGGTTGGATCAGACCATTCTCAGGAGCCAACTCCAGCAAGATCTTCCCTGGGTACCTTCTCCCACAGAACCTTGGTAGAACAATTTGAGCCCTTGCAGGATCTTCAGTACACACTCTCGCACACTCATGAAGATAAGAGAGTAATGGAGAGTTGCTGGTTTTTGCTGGTTTGTTTTTGGGGTTTTTTTCAAACTGTGAACACATTGTTAGGTTTGTGAAACTACTCTTTTAGCCTTAGCTCAAGACCCGACTATTCACTCATTCTCACCCTGCAATGTCTGGGGACACTTCTACAACCAAACTTCTATTCCTTTCATAGAATCATAGAATGGCCTGGGTTGGAAGGGACCCCAAGTATCATACAGTACTAACCCCCCTGCCACAGGCAGGGCCACCAACCTCCAGGCATGACAAGGTTTCTCAGGGCCCCATCCAACCTGACCTTGAACACCTCCAGGGATGGGGCATCCACCACCTCTCTGTGCGGCCCATTCCAGCACCTCACCACTCTTTCTATAAAGAATTTCCCCCTAATATCTAACCTAAACCTCCCCTACTTTATCTTATATCCATGCCCCCTTGTTCTGCCATTATCTACCCCTTTAAAAAGTTGATTTCCCTCCTGTTTGTATGCTCCCTTCAGGTACTGGAAGGCTGCAATGAGGTTGCCCCGCAGCCTTCTCTTCTCTAGGCTGAACAAGCCCATCTCCCTCAGCCTCTCTTCGTAGGGGAGGCGCTCCAGCCCTCTAATCTTCTTCGTGGCCCTCTAAACCATCTCCTCTTCCAATGGGTTTTAAAGCTAGACTTGTTTCAGGCTGCAGCAGTGTTTAATCCTAGGATTTGACAGCTCATTCTGTTCCTCAAGTAAACGTAATGTGTGCGCACACACACACACACACACACACAAAGTCTTTTCTTGGTTCCGAAGAACTTTCCATACAGCCCCAACACGCACCTTGTTGATGGTGAAGTCAGTGGGTTACCTAACAGAGCACAGAAGAGTTAGGATGAGGTTACATGGTTAGTCATGGTATCGATGGCTGTAAAAGTTGCCCCGAAATCTGCGCCTGGCTGGGTAACTGTCTGCCACCTGGCTCAGTGGGGAGAGAAGTGATTATTCTCAGTAACACAAACACTGCCTTGCTCACAAATCTCCATCAGTGTGTTGGATAAGAAGCCAAAATATGGACTCGGGGCCTTGTTCTGCACCTCTTTGTGGGATATGGAGTCAGTTCATCACTGCTTCTTATCTATAGTGCTGATAATACACTCATTTCCTTGGAATCCACTATATAAAGTGAACACAGAACAGAAATTGAAGCTAGGACCTGGAGTGAGGTGGCGTGAAGAAATTTGTATCTTAGCCCATTTTTCCTTCATAACCTCTCTGCCACTACTACCCTTTCCCAACTTTCCTATGATGGAGAGATGTGTTGTCTTTATATAACACCGAGATATGCTTTGAAGATGCCCCAGGGAAGGGACTGTGGAAGAGTAAGAGCTCCAGTTAATGATGTTTTTTGTGAGCTGTGAATATATAATTCAGCTGCATGGTGTTCTTGACAGTAAAACTCTAATTTTAAGCAAACCAAATCCTTAGCATAGCTTATATAGGCAGGATTGATCTCAAAAGCTGTGCCACTATAGGAACGACCTCCTTGCATGTGGAGGACCATGGAGTACACAGAGTACACTCTTAGAAGGGAATAGGGGAGTGTTCAGCCTCTAGGCACAGGAAGAAGAGAGAAAGGCACTGAAATAACCAAGACGGCACTTACATTATTTGATCTTTCATTGGGATTCGAGAGGTTATAGAAAGAGTCATCGCATTTCCAGCTCCTGGTAAAAGTTTGTAATAGAGGTGATACCTTTCATTCTACAGTATTTCTTGCCAAGCTGTCTAATGAAGTCCATGAGGAAGGTAAAATGTGCTGGAAGAAGCTCTGATTTTTATCAGACTAACCAGTACAATTAAAAACCCTGAGATTTTTGGTAGTCAACTTCTCATTTAGGTTCTCTGCCTACAAACCTATTTTACTTTCCTAAAGAAACTTTTGACCAATATGGTTATGCAGTTATGAGTACTGTAAACGTTATCACACCCATTCAAAAGTTTCACTTTAAAAATTCTCCAAGATTTCTCTCCTTGTTGGTCCTTATACATGATGAATTCTCTTTGACACTCCACAAGGAAGGACTTGAAGTCTACCCTCTGCAGTAGCTTCTATATTTACAGAATTCTTGAATTAAAAACCAAAAATCTAACTAGCACTGGCAATGCTGAGAAGCTGATGCAGTTGTTGATGCTGGTAAAATGGGAAACAACATCTCCATCAGCCCACAATTCATTATGCCATGCCACACATGCCCCCCAGTCTACACATGCTACACATTTTCACTATGATCTCATCAGCATGGCCCTTTGGTGGCACATTCAGCTACGTGCCAACCCCTAGAAATACAATTGCTCTTGCAGTGCTGTGTAAGACTGAACTGTGAACTGTTTCTGGCTCACAGGAGAGGCCAGTACCAGTTACTGGCAGAACCAGGTAGTGAAGGGAATGCCCGGTACCACCCAACTGGACATGGGGTCATCTGATCCTTGCTTTCAGTGGGAGAAAACCCAAGTACACGAGGAACAAGGAAGCACAGAAAGCTCCTGCGGGCACCCTAGGTGATGGAGGCTAAAGACTACTGCACAAGGCACAGTGCACTCATCCTGTTATTCTGACGATTTGATCGGTTCAGGTTTTCTGGCTGGTCAAAGGGGCTTTCATTCCTCCATTCCTGTCTGTCAGTACAGCACATGTTGCCCCTTGCATGAGGGTTATCTGGCTGCACAGCCATCCCATTTCTTCCTCCCAGCTCACACGACCTTTGTATTTGTATGGACAGGCACTGAACTGCATGCAGAATTTTCTGTAGAGACAAATGAGCTGGATTTAGAAAGTAGTAAAGGGGGTGACACACCGGGTGGGCAGTGCCAGACTAAATGGGCTCTTTTGCACCTAGACATGGGAGAGTAGCTAGGAGCAATCACGACCTGGCAACACTAAATACAGAGCTGAAATCCTTGGGTTATTTTCCACAGTTCAGACTAACAATCTAGAGCTCCAAAACATCTCACTAGTTTCCCTTCAGCCACTCACATTTAACTCCAGCCTCTTCTTATTCACCACACATTTCTATGTCCACCTCCCAGGTGACCTCTCATCAAGATCTCCTGCCTTTTGCCTGACTTCAGTGCTCCTCCACACCAAGCAATTTGATGATATGCTCTTTCACAGGGAAACACATGCACGTGCCTATTTGTATGCACCCCTGTGGGTACATGGAAGAGGTTGTTTATCCATCCAAGTAGGACATCTGGTTCTTTTGCCTTGCATCTGAAATGCTACACGCTCCTGATCAACACAGCCATGAAGCGCCTGGTAGAGGGGCAGGCTGTGGGTGCTTGCTGCTCCAGGGAAGGAGCCCTCTGATCCCTCAGCTGTTTCACACCATGAACAGTCATTAAACAGTCAATTTACCATCTGTTTTCTATTTATACCACCACCAGTGCTAGCATCTGCTACAGCTTAAACACCTGCTTCCTGGCACCTGAGAGAAGGAAGGGCCAAATGGATCTCCTTGTGACACTTGACAGTCACTGTGCTAAACTATGTCCAACCCAGATTTGCCCAGGATGATGATGCAGTGATGCAGGTGGATAGGAAACCCCTGTTCCTATCAAGATCAGGGGGGTACAATTTCCCTCAGGGTAGGCACTTCTGTCCCCTCTCACACAAACAGGGATGGACAAATCTGTGTCTATGACTCAGTGAGAGGCCAGCTCAGTGACACCTTCAGAAGAGACAGAAAATCAAAAGCAGGTAGAAGAGGTGAGACGCATATTCTACCATATTTTACCACTGGACTGAGCAAACACAGAGACAGCATTTTGAGTTTAATTCGTTCTGAAATAAATTTGTGTAACTGACGTTTTAAGATGCACGGTTAACAGCAAAAACACAGTAGGTGTTTATTATTTTGATAAAAGAGGGATTGTTAATTTTGTCTTCTAGCTGAATCTCCAAGTCAAAACATAGTATTTTTTTTTACATGGACAGGACACTTGAGAGCATTATCCACTGAAGAGATGACTCTGGAATAACCAGACAACTCCATGAAGTCTGACTGAGCCATTAAAATAATCCAGGTTTTTATCATCCCTTCTGGTCCCAAAATTTCCTGGCCCAAACTCCTGACAGCAGTATGCAAAGGGAAGGCCAGCCTGGCTTTCAGAAATTCTTCCTAGGCTTTTATACTGGATGTCATGTACATAGTAGACACGACCTCAGGATTTTAGCTAGAGCCTAGTGAAAAAGATTTGTTTAATCATTTAGAACAGCCAGATAGAAATAACAGTTTGGAATTTTGAGTGATATAAACACGACTGTAAGATACAAATTTATGTGGTTTCAGAAAATTTTAATTCAACAGTAGAAAACGGAATGTTTCAGTCAGGCTGAACATCGATATATGATAAGCTGACATCTATTGGAAAGAAACTGAAGTCTCCGAAGGTAACATCTTAAGGCTTCTACAGAACAGAGTAGAAAAAACACTAGAAACATGCAGTGCCAGTATACTACTCATCAAACCTGTGCAGCCTGCTCCAGCTGGTCCTGTTCTGGCAGGGGGTTGGACTAAATGATCTCCAGAGGCATTCTGATTTCATAGAATCATAGAGTGGTTAGGGTCTGAAAGGACCTTAAAGATTATCAAGTTCTAATGCCCCTGCCATGGGCAGGGACACCTCTCACTAGACCAGGCTGCTCAAGGCCCCATCCATCCTGGCCTTGAACACTTCCAAGAAGGGGGCAGCCACCACCACCCTCAACCTGCTCCAGTGTCTCACCACCCTCATAGTGACTAATTTCTTCCTAATATCCAATCTAAATCTACCCCCTTCCAATTTAAAACCATTTCCCCTCATCCTATCACTACAGGCCCTTCTAAAAAGTCCCTCCCCAGCTTCCTTGTAGGCCCCCTTCAGGTACTGGAAGGCTGCTATAAGATCTCTCCTGAGCCTTCTCCAGGCTGAACAAGCCCAACTATCTCAGCCTGTCTTTGTAGGAGAGGTGGTCCAGCCCTCCAGTCATCTTCATGGCCCTCCTCTAGACTCCGGAACTGGACACAGTATTCCAGATGGGGTCTCATGAGAGCAGAGTAGAGGGGCAGAATCCTCCCTTGACCTGCGGGCCATGCTCCTTGTGATGCAGCCCAGGATATGGTTGGCCTTCTGGGATGCAAGCACACACTGTTGGCCCATGTGCCGCCACCAGAGAAAGGCAACTTACCAATAATTTCCAACAGGTTAACTGTGGTATAACATGGTTCAGGATTAATTTCTCCCTCCACCATACTCTGTTCATCCAAGCAGATGTTTCTGAGATGTCTTACACCAGGTCCTTCCTGTCTTCCTTTCTGAAGTAGCTTGGAGCCACTCTCCAGCTTCCCTAACCCCTTTTTTCCTAACACGCATGCTTTTACTTTCTGACTACTTCAGATCTCTGTATCTCAGCCTGAAGTACCTTTTACTTATTCCTGAGTGACCATTGTCAGTACCAAGTATCCTCCTTGCCAAAACCCTTCTACCCCCATTTCTTGCAAAACTGAAGCACTCAAATCGATCTTCCTGATCCTCCACTGCTGATTCACAGGTACCTGGCATACACCAGCAGCTAGCTGTCCTCTGACATCCCTTGCTAGACACCTCTTTCCTCAAGCAGCATTCTAGGGGCTCTTCCCTCCATCTGAACAAGCAAAGGCAAGATCATTGGGGTTTCTGGAACTCCTCTTAAGGTGTACTATATTCCCTTCTACCACCACCGACAAAAGTGGAGGACTGAACCCAATTTAAGAGTGCTTCGTGTTTCATGGAGAGAAAGCTGTGCAAGTCTTCCACACCACAGCTATAGGACCAGCTGCTGGCCAGACCATCCTGTAGTTTTAGGCAGCCAGCATGCTACCCATCTCCAGGCAACACAAGCATGGGATGGGAACCACCAATAGAAGTAAGTAGGATGGGACTCGTGATTAAATAGGGACATCACAACAACAGTTACCCTATGCTCCTTTTTCTGTCACTGTGAAGAAAACAGGACCCCCTAAAGTGTGAGTGGAGAGAAACTGGCACCTTTTATGCTAAAGTAGACATCTGGAATAACGCAGACACCTAACTCCTTACGAGCATCTCTCCTCTCAACTGGGAGCAATTGTGAGCCAAGAGACTTAGCCACAGACATCAATGTTACAGCAAAATTAGCTGAAGTGAATCCCACCCATCCTGCCCAGTGCATCCCACCACAGCGTATTTTAGATTGTTCATTGGCAGTCTGATATTTCAGCAAAAACAAATGTACTTTGGGGGATGGTGTTTCCAATCAGGTGATGAAGGTTTTCATTTCAGCTGAAGCGAAATGACTAGGGAGTTCAATGCAATGTTCTATCCTTCTCTGATAATAAAAAAAGAGAGTGTAGCCATAACAATTCTTCAGCATCAATAAGCTTCTTCTGAAGCCTCCAGCTGCAGAGCTGGGACCCAGCTGCAGATTTGGGCAAAGACAGAGTCACCAACAGAGCTGTGCTTTCCGGGGGGTGCTTGGGGCTACCTGTCAGGGCACGCCTTCCCTCTGGTTTCTGTTTGGTCACTCCTTCCCCTCCATGCACACTTGGGACATCAAGTCAGCCTGTCTGCAGCACTGAACAACACTTCAACAGGTTTGTGCATATAAAACAAGGGGAGCTCAAAGGAATCTGGCAGAAATTGTACCAGCTAACCCCAACAGAAAGATGGCTCTGCCTCTGTGCTCAGCACAGACCTGGAACTTAAGTTGAACCTTCTGTTAACTCCTCAAAGTCCAGGCAAACCTCTCCCTCATCCAAGGACAGGCTGGTTCAGGCTTGGATTTTATCTTTTAATCAATTCTGCCCTTGCTGTGTGAGTTCCTGTCTCTGTGATGGAGATCTCTGCAGGGCTCTGCCCACTTTTATTACCAGCAGAATAGGCTATTGTCACACACTCTACATAGGGACTATATTTGGGCAGGTCATAATTGCCCATTTTGAATGTATTACACCAGTGTCCTCGGATGCCTCTCTCTCCCTGTGGGTAACTCCAGTCATGGATTTCTCAAAACAACAAATCTCAGTTCCTTGAAGAACAACTTTTGAGAAATAGGGCAATGTGCAATCAAAGCAGAGAAATAGGAACCAGTAGGCTTGGTGTTAAAACAAGAATCCTGCTGCTAACCTCAAGGAAGGGCCCTTCACTTCATATCCCTATTTGCTCTCGCTGTCAAAATCTGAATTGATGAAAAGCAGCTGAGAGTCCTTGCCACCATCGCAGTTTTTCATCACTCTGGAAGATTCAGCCCAATGTGAAGAAATTATTTCTTTTTCCCTTCCGGCTTCAGGCAGTCTGAAGCTTGAATATGAAAGAAAAGGCAGAAAGTCTAACATGGGGAAAGGAAATGCATATTTGTACGGCTTGATAGCTCCTAATTAGTTTTGTAATATTTATACAATGCCCAAAAGCATTGACAGATCCCTTTCTGTAAATATAAAGGGATGCATAAATGAAACCTTCCCTTTGAAATAAGAATAATGCATTCAAATCAAACAGAAATGTTCCCATCTAGAGAGCTGGCTGGTTGAGAACTGAGGGCTCATTTCAAGGCCTAGATTTGCTGGTCACTCCTCGCTCCGGGACACAGAAGCAAACCTACACCTGGGAAAGGCGGTCTTCCGCCAAACTCACCGCTTTGAGAACCCAAGTATCAATAGAACATATTTCCCTTTAAAACCCCAAGCCGACAAACCCTGCCTTTCCTGATGGGAGCCCTGAAAGCTGTGCCCCATCTTCCCATTAACCACGTTTATAAATCGGTGGCTGTACAGCGCACGATGGTTCACTGGCTCACCGACCCCTTCACAGAGGAGCAGGCTTTTGTGCTAACGTGCGTCCAGGGCCTGCGTGTGCTTGCACAGACAATCTGTAACGCTGAGGTATCAAGTGATGTTTTCAGCCTAGATTGCCACAGAAGAGTGAGCGGCGTGGCTGTGCTGCCATCAGGTGGATAGCCAGCCCTGCACACAGCCGAGTTTTTCAGTTACCTTCCAGGAGTCCCTAAAGATACCCGTGTTTCAGGGCTGCACTGAAAATTTGGGAGTTTCTTAGCTCTGAACCGGCAAGTGCCTGCAGTCTTCAGCTGATGAGTGATGTATTTGCAGATCAATGGGCAGATTTAATGCTGAACAACCTTCAGTTGCCAGAGTAACATGGGAAAAAAATCTGTGCGCTCTTCAGGTACATGACCACATCATATTTAAAATTCCAAATCTTGTCGGATAGCTGCTGGTTCTAGTGGTAGGAAAAGGGTCTTGGGGTCCTTCCAAAATGACAGCGGGAACAGGGCTTAGAGGAACCTAACCCTTAGATTTGTCAGTGTATACAAGCTGATAGAAAATAACTATGAGCTGCTGGCAAAAAGTTAATTTATGGTCCAAAAGTTTTACCCTATGGTGTGTTCTTTGCTTCATACTATTTCTGGCTCCTTCACAGCTTTTTTTTTCCCTGACAATTTGTAGCAAAGTTTATCAAAGCTTCTGGGGTTACAGCCAATTCCCACCAAGTGGGAAAATGCAGCTGACACATGCTCATTCTTGCTTTCGCCTGAAAACGTTGCTTAAATCCCAGACTCTGCTTTTCAGTATAGTTTTGTGGAATTAACAGACTTTATGCTCTTATTCAACATTTATTTATCAGGATAAACTAAATACCTTTTAAGTTTTTTAAGGGAAAGAATTATTTTTTCCCCCTCCATTCGCAAAGTTATTTTTCTACAGAGATTAGCAAAATATGAAGCATGTTTGCGAGCACTTTTTTACCACAGAGCTGCTCCTCAAAAAAAAAACAAACCAAAAAATATTAAAAAAACTAAATAAATAAAGGCCAATATGCGGACAACACCCCCCTCTAGGGGCAGAAACAGAATTTGCAGCATTCCATTCAGCAGCGTTATTGTTGGCAAAATAAAACAAACACGGCCTACCAACCCAAAGGCACCCAGAACTGTGAAGTCATTCCCCGCAGAGAACGCTTCTGCTGCTTATGAAATCTGTCTAAAAGGCATTGTTGTATTTCTGCAGTAGCACGGAAGGGTTTTCATACCACACGGATACAGAGACTCACCTATCAGATTTCCCTAGCAACATACATCGCACCAGCTTCTGACCCAGGCAACACATCATCGAACACCACATGCAGAGAACATGTTTTTCTTTATAAGCAAACACGTGTATCATGAAAATGTATGTACTGACAAGTGCTAAAGCTGGAAGTTTGCTCAGCTGATCACACTCGGTATATTTGGAAGCCAAGTAAGATGGGAGGTCAGCATCGTCTCAGCTGCTTCCCTCCTCTTCATTCAGGCAGCCAGATGCGAGGTTGGAAAAGCAATTCAAGCATCTCTGTCAATGACAGAGGGTCCAATCCTCCCTGCACGGATTCCTCCTACGTACAGTCTGGGAAGCTTGCAATTCCTCCTTGGAAACAAGGGGAATGCAAAGCTAACAGAGGGTTGCCTCCACATCCCCAAACCCTGAGAACCAAGTAAGTCTGGTGGGAGGTACAAGAGACAGGGCTTGCACCCCGGCCTAAGACCCAAAACCTTCAACCACTACTGGGACAAGCAGCTCTCCCCTCAAAAAGCCCGACACTGGCTATCTTCCCAGGGAAAGCCATGCTAGGTAGCAGTGCTGATCTGTTACCTTCGTCAGGACATGCAAAGGCAGCTGAAGGTTCTGACTGTGTGTCACAGCCACCCCTGCGCAGGTCAGGACCTGGTCCCTCCAACCACCTCACAGCAGAACCTTGCTCAAGCTGCTGAGACACCCATCACAAAAAAGCGCTATCCCTAAAGTAGCGCAGCTCTGTGTGCCTTACAAAAGCAGTCTCCTGACTTGTGTTTGAACAGAATAGCATAGGATATCTTTTATTTTTAAAGTTATTACTTGCAATAGTGGAAGGCAAAGCTATTTAAACTGCTTTGCGCTCCATTTCTTATCACATACGCCACGGTTAGTGGGAATTTATTTCCACACACATGCACACCCACACACAATACTCTACCAAAAAAAAAAAAAGAAAAAAAAAGTTATGTTGCATGTTTTTTTAGGTTAGAAAAGCATTCTGTGTCTTTCTGTAGCCTACAAAAACATCAGTCTCAAAGAGCTTTCCCTGTGAAAACCGGGGGAAAAGGGACTGAGTGGGACGATGGAAAAGTCTGTGTCAAACCCAAATTTTTCTTCTGCTGCACATGCTGAGCAGGGCACTGCCTTTTCCTCAACATATCTATAGCCTGCAGCACCTTAACACGACAATACTCTGCCACGGTCATAGGAGAGACACCCCCACCCCCTCACCCCCAGTAACTCAGGTTCAGGAGTGTGCTCACCCAGGTGTCACTCCGCTACCTTGGGCAGCTCGGTTCATTGCCTCCCAAATCGATGCTTCGTGGCATTTCTTTAGCACCGCGATACCCAGCGCCTGCACAGAAATAGCATGCCAGCTGCGAATCCGCCACACAACTTCATGTTTTGCTCCAGGCTGGCTGCTAGCCTGGTCTGGACTTTAGTTACACGAGTAACTCGCACGGATAATCGGGAATTGCCTCTGCAGTAGGCTCTAGATCTGTACTAGTACATCCTAGAGGCGGTGAGACTTGGTTTCAAGGTCAGCATTACCAATATTTTTATGAAATACAGATTTCTCTGATAGTTATGCTAACTTTTATTCATTTAAGCATGTATGTGTATCCTCACATCGTTTCCATTATTGAGGAGATCACTCCAGGCTCGTAAGAACAGCAATTCACATAGCAGAAGGGTTTTTTTTTCCTTCTTTTTAAACACAACCTCTATCACATCTAAGTCTGTTTTAGCACTGGTGTAGTTACAACTGTGATGCTCTAAAGCTGTAAGGACTTATGTAAGGATACCTTACTTATCCTAAATCACTTTTCCATTCTAGGGATTTAAGACTAGGGCCAAAATAAGTACGTAAAATGTGTTTGGAAAACCTGAAATAAAACCTGGGAAGTTCCAGGTGCCTGCATACTAAAGCGTAATCCCCTTGAGCCCAAACAAGTCTTAACCACTGGGCCCCAGGAGCGAGCTCAGTGCTCACCCTCCCAATGTGCGGCACTGGGTGGCTGTCAGCTCTGCCCCACAGCAGGACAGGGCACCAGTGGGAGCTCAGCTCACCCCTCCCGTCATTTGGGGGCTGCCTGCTGAAAACCAGGGCATCTCAGCACCTAATCTCAGGCTCACGAGTGCTTTGGTGGGGCTTAGGCACCACTCTGGGCCTGTATGTGAAAAGCTCAGAAAAACACTTGGTTGCTTGGTAGTTTTTTCGCTTCATCTCTTTTTTCAAGTGTTGCCTGTATGACTACACTCTTGAAGAAAACCCTGTTGAAGATAGACAGCAGTCTTAATTACTACAGGCTAATTACCTTTAATAAGCAAATCGCTGTATATTGATGTGGGATTTGGCCTGAGAAGAATTTCAGACCATCCTCTAGCATCGCCAGTATTGTATCTTATATCTAGGTTATGCAATGACAAAGCTTGACAGTATCCTCTAATCAGATGAGGAGCATGACCCTGAAGATCCGAGACACCAATTTGCTTCTCTGCCAGTGTAATATGCCAGCTTTGTTTTCAGGAAAGTACTTTCTAAAGCAGCTCCACAGTACTGCTAGCTTATTTAATTTATCCCAATGATGATTTGCCTTTTAGCACTATTAGTGAAATAATAATTAAAAAAAAAATGATAAAAGCTCTAAGGGTTCAAGATGGACTGCTCCAGCAGAAGATCTCAGATTTTGGCTTTGGAGACAGTTCTCCTGCAATCAGCATAGCAGCTGCAAATACAAACAGTAAGGGAGAACAGATCTTCATGCTGGACTGAATCATCAAATCTGTTGAGAATATGCCTTCCATTTAATCAAAGGAAATATTTAAGCACTAGCAGTGTTCAGAAGCTACAAATTAATTGGTACTTGTAGGCAGCGATTATGTTTTCCATTTTTCTCGATATTCACATAAACAAGTGTGAAAGGTTGGTTGCCTGGCTCTCCTAGGAGAGGGGGAAGTGGCGCTCCCCACAAGCATTTGCAGAGCTAGTTGGGAATCAGCATCAGAAGAAATCAATCTCGGTTATTACCTCATGGTATACAGCAGCGTGCCATCATCCTCCAGGCGCAGGAGTTTGTTTGGGGTTGTCATGTTGTGAGCAATGGACTTCTTGCCGTTGTGGAAGAAAGTGTCCGGGGTCCAAATCTTACTGGCGAGCAGGTTGTTCAGGGGGAGGCGTTGCATAGGTCCTTTGAACCGCAGCCTTTCGTCTTTCCAGCTTTGTCGGAAAAAAACATCGATGGTGTATTCCTGGCACAAAGAAACAGGGGAGGCATCGCAGGGGCTGAACAGAAGCCGTGGTTCCAAAGCCAAGTAAACACAGAGGAGCTGGGAGCCACGCGCTCCAACTTACCATTTCTGTGTCTGACACGGGACCGAAACTGGTAACATAGATGTCTGTTTTCACCTGAGTTATTCTCTCTGGAATAAATATAGATAGGCTCTGCATTAGGAATCGCTATAAGATGCAGATACGTGCTTCTGATGCATTTCTCTGTTAACAATTTCTGAGTCACTCAAAAATCCCCAAAAGCTTGAAATTAAGAAGTTGTTTGAGGAGGAATTTCATCCCTGACCAAATGCAGATGTCAAACTTCGGGAGCTCAGGCTCACTGCTTATAATCAGTGGAAAGAAACAGCCCTTTTGAAGGAACAATTCCTCTGACTGACAGGTTTCAGTGCCAACTATGGGATAAGATGAAGCGTATCTTGGAAGGACCCTCTGCTGGCTTGGGCGATCTGCCCAATTTCAAACATCTATATTATAGATGTCCAAAGTTAGGTGAAATTAATTCTACTCTCAAGACACTAAGTCTTTCTGGCATCTTTTCAAATCCAGGACTAATTTAATTTAAGGGCAGAAATTTCAGAAGTTCGTTACATAAGATAGGAGCATCGAGCCCTATTTTCAAGCATCTCTGTGTAAAGTGAGAGGAGAAGGAGAGAAAGGGATGAAAGCAATGTGTTGGTCTCACAAGAGGAAGGGGAGGGGGTAGCCAGATTAAAAAAGGGCCAGGAAGAAACATAACAGATGGTTTACACATGGGTAGAAGATGAGAAAAATCTGGGGGATAGAGAGCTGAAGGAGGGCTCAACAAGGTTAGGATGGCAAGCAACTATTCACATGTTAGGGTTTTAAAATAGCTGCTATAGAGGTTATCAAAATGACGTATCAATACAGATTTGCTCTAGCTGTCTAAAAATAGATGGTTCAGGGATCTGTTTTTAACAGAGATTTTTGTCACCAGCATAATTTTATACATGCTGACCAGTGAGGGAACCTTGCAGCAACCTGCTAGCACCCTGTCTCGCTCACCTGAGGGAGTACAAGAAAGGAAAAAAAAAATCCAAACCGTATTTAATTACAGAAAAAATGCATAACACAAGCTCTCCTGATGCAACCTCAGATTACCTCAATGACTAGAAGACAACTTTCAGTGACCTTTGTATTGTGCCCTGTTTGCCAGGAGACAAATGCACTTAGTTTAGCTAATGAAACACGACGTCTCACTGAGGCCCATGCTGAAAGAGGGCACTCATACGGGAGGGCATCGTGTAGATGGTGGTCCCACATACCAGGGGACCGTCCACAGTGAATGAGTTATCCTACCTCCCAGCCCTGGGCGCAGTCGGTTGTCGTAGCCGTCCAGCAGACCATCCAAGATCCTGGTGAATATAGTGATGTTATCATTGGTGTCCTCTTTTCCCGATGCTGTTGGCGTTTGTGAGAAGCTATTTTATGCAAACAAAAGGAAACACGTCAAAAGCTGTGCCAGCCCCAAGGGGATTCAGTCACAAGGGAACTTTGCACCAGAACCTGAGCTTCGTCCCTCTCCTGCAGCTCCAGCTCCAGCTGAGCGACATAGGGAGCTGTAGCAATTTCGTCAATACCTCTCCCTGCAGGAGGAGGACCCGAGGAAGGACCTGTACCATGGAGGTATAGCCCCAGGGTGCAAGATTGACGGATGATTGAGCCCACTGACCCTCTTGCACGGGGAGATGCCCGTGCCTTGCTCTGCCCTGTCCCACCACTGCCCCACCAATTCCCTGGCATGGACATGTCTCTGCCCCCGGGTCAGCAAAAGCTGTTCTTGTTTTTATCCCAAGTTTAGCTCTCCAGTCTTTGGGAACTGCATGAGCTGGCAGAGGAGCTGTGCAAGCAGCACAGGTTTGCCTGGGGATGCTCTTGCGAGCCTGCCGGAAGGTACTCTGTAGTCCTTACATGCTGAACTGCTGCCGATTTCTAGTGTTTCTGTAATCTGCTGCCAGAACAAAGGACGAACTCTAACCTCATTTGAGGACAACAAACCCCTGATGCATTCAAAAATCCCACCTCAGATCACTGGAGTATCTGGAAAAAGCTACTACTGCAGGACAGAACAGACAGTTCTTCCTCCCTCCTCTCTCTTCTGCATAAATTAGCCCTCCCTTGTAGTATGCAAATAACAACGTGTAGTGGGCCTCGTTCCATACCTTTCGGGACGGGCTTGGTTTCATTCCAAACTCATCTTTATTTTGGTGAGGTATGTACAGAAGTATTTCAGATGTGGTCCTTTAAGCCCACAAAAAGACATCGGTGTTTTATTTTAAACTTGTCTGCTCAGGTATCCATGGCTCACACCTGTGAAGCTGATTCTCCAGCTCACAGCACAACTATCACTGGCACTGTTAAGTCCATTTGATTTTCATTTAAAGATGCTCAGGAGAATCCCCTGGCTATTAGACTCTTTGCTTACCTAAAGAACAGACACAGGAGTTTATCTGTAAGCATGCTTCACCCACAGCAAGCGAGGAGCACTGAAGACAGCAAGTTTGCCCACACTCGGTGCTTATTCAAGGTTCAGTCTCTGCTGAAACCACCAAAAAACGCTCCAGCTGCGACAGAGGGCACGTTGCCTTGCTAGGAACCGTACCCTGCCAGCAGACAGGATTCACTTAAGCTCCAACAACCTGAACTCAGTGTGAGCCAATCACCCAGAGATAAAAAAAACCCCAACAATAAACAAACCCCACAACAAAAAAATCTATGTTTATTTGCTACCAGTCCCTGGGGGAATAAATCAGTAAATAAATAGAGAACCACAAAGCATTCCTCTGAACAGCTTGCCTTGCAGAATGCTTGTAACATATGCGTTCAGCTTACCTAACAGAACAGAAAGAGGAGGGACCTCAACCTGGTTTTACTTGCACAGGGTTTAGTGATGCAAGACCTGGCTCAGGGCAAGCTGCTGGTGTCCACATTAGCCCCTCGCAGACATGAGGACCCCCAGTCCCACCCCTGTTCCTCTTACAGCATGAGTGCTTCTGCTGGGAAAGGAAAGGGTGGCAAAGCCTCTCAGGAAAAGTGGAGCGAGACTGGGTGGTGGGAGAAGGGACCCCATTCCCAGGAACACTGAAGCACCTGTAAACACCTGACTGAGGAAGCTCCTCATGGCATGAGTGATGTCAGCGCTGCTGTGACCCTCAGCAAGCTCAGTGCTGGGGAGCCCAAGGCCACCAAGGGGCTCACCTTTGCTGCAGATGGGGACGTAGCTGCAAATCTTGCCCATTTCTCAGGCCACCCCCTTTCCCCTTTGGTCAAAAGACAAAATTAATTTTGTTTTCCATGCTGTGACCACAACCTCCAGTGAACAACTGAGGCAAGCAACATCTCAGATGTGTTTGCCTATAAGAAAAGACAGTTAATCCAGCAGATGCAAACCAATCTCAGAAATGTTAGGACATCCCTGCAGCGTGGACCATTCAAGACAAAAGTCTGCATGCTTTTTTGTGAATCCTAACCAAAGGGATTCACCACATAAAGGTGAATATTTACAAGCAGCAGCCTAACGAATACAAACCAGAGCCCATAGTTACAGAGGTTCTTACTATGCAGTGACCGTAACTACTGCTTCTGTAAAATTCTAGAATGCTATTTTAATTTTTTCTTATTTCTTTTCGCTTCTTTTTTTTATCTTCATAAGAGAGAGATATGCATCACGCTGTCTGCCTGCTTCCCCCTATCAATATGAACCCATTTTCAGTTTCCAATGCCTCTGACAAAGCAGCGGAGAGATCAAACTTCATTTCATTCCTACAAGTTTCCTGAGAAGCGGTGACTAGACAAGGGGAGAGAGACCTAAATTAGTGCCTCATTAAGTAAAAATGTGAGGTCAGCAGTCATCTATTCCCTCTGGCTCGCTGACTGGGCCAGTCAGCAGGCATGTAGCTCAGATACAGCCTCAGCAAAACCAGCCCACCTCCTCTCTGCTAATTAAGAGATATGGAGGAGACTCGCAGGGTGATTAGGAAAGATCCTGGGAGAAAAGGAGCGCAGAGGTAGAGTGTAGGTGTTGCAATGGGAGATGGGAACAAGGGATGCCAAATGCGGAGCTGGGATTATTGCAAAGGTACGGTGCTGGGGGCACAGGATACAAAGCTTCACTAGTCTCTCTGCTCTCGAAAAAGCTTGTTATTTTTAGTGCTTACGGCTGAATTCAAAGCCAGCTGAACTCAGAGGGAAGATTTCCATTGAACTATTTTTGTGGGGATGGGACAAAATATACTTGGTTCTTGTAACTGCTCCTCTGAATCGAACAAGGGTAATTGACGCTGCTTCCTTCTATCTCAGCTATGCACACCTTTCACCAGAACAGTATACACACACCTCAAATACTGAAACCCTTTTGTATCTCCACAAGAAAAGCTAATTAATAGATAAAAAAGATGGAGAAAAAACTAGGGGGAAGACTCGTAAAAAACTGTGCACTTCATCTGCAAAGCTGCAAACCAATTTAGATTTGGCAGATCGCTTCACCAGAACAAGAAGGCATCTGATGCTGAATTTTGGAGAAATGTCAGTATTATGTGAAGTTGTGCCTGTAGATGGATTACTGAATGCCATTAATGCACACACTACCTTTTATTTCACAGAAAAGTTACCATTTCATTTCTATTTTTGAAACAGTTGGTAAAACACACGTTTTGGAGTAAGTGCCGAGGTTGTCTTTTATGACATAAGACCTTTAAACTGTATGTGAAAGTTATGTGCATGTAGATAGATGCTACAGCTCTATTAATAGAGAGAAAGCAGGTGATATCCCAAATTTATTATTTCCACGCAGCTAAAGATCAGGTTTTATCAACATAATAGCAGGTAAGCGCATTATTGCCTCTCTGCAACCAAAAATGTTTTTATAGCAGACACTTTCAGTTATGGATAAAAATAAACCTAGAAAAGAACCTTGCGAAATGCTAAGAAAATTCAAAGATAATTACGTTTAAAGCTCATTATTGAACATAAACTAAACCAACCAGGAATACTCCTCATCACATTTATTTAATATTGCAATTTCAGGGTGACTGAAAAAATCAGGAGCCACAGAAGAGGCCCATCAATGTAAAATGTAATAACTCTCTACAGATGCTCAGCTACCTCTTCCGAGAAGTTCATCATTTACCATTTCAAACATCACTGTCTTTTTTTTTGCCATCTAGTCAAAATCATGACAGGTACTATTCACAGCTTAGTTGCAATAAGAGGAAAATGTAAATGTATGGTAGATATTTAATGATTTTCCCAAAATTATTTTTAAAAAAAAAAGGTAAATGACACCGGAAAAATAATTGAGGCATATTATGTGACTGAAAGTTGTATATTTTTTTCCCTCTTTCTCTTAAAAGTAGAGTTTCCAATAACTTGCTTTAATAGGATTGAAATTATAATGGAACTTCAGACAACAGTTTGTGGAAAAGACAGTGGAAGATGTACTTGTGCACTTTTGGGTACTGTCAGTTGGCCAGACATCAAGGGAAATAGATTTACTTTTCTAAGTCAGCTTCTTGCCATCTCTTAGAGATTCCTGAGATCTAAAACCACTGATATTTTGTGAATCTGTGCAATGAAGATTCAATTCTTTCACATCGGATTAGGATAGAGGACTAAGAGCTTTAACGGTCTTTGCAGATCCTTAAAGAATAATTTCATTCTTTTATTTAGCAAAAGCAGTATTTCACTACTTTCTGGGACTGAGCAATACGCGAGTAGTGTAATAAAACCTGTTTTTCATAGGGCAACACCTCATTGCCCTCACGCTCTTGCACCTTAATGCCCCTTTCAATTTCTCCCAGTCATTAAAGACCTCCCAGCACTCTCAGCTCCCCAAATCACAGACCTGCGGGTTCACTAAGAGGCAACACATTTCAGGGCTGGTCTTGCACCAAGCACATGCTGGACGGCCTGCAGGTACACACCTGTCATTTGGTCAGCCGTCAGGCCACGCGAAAGAAAGATGCTGAAGCCGTAGCTTTTTGTTCTGCAGAGGGACAGACTGAGTCTGCCTCCTCCAAGCAGTTCTAGGTACCCACTTACATTTACAGTTATTAAAATCATCTAATGGGTTCCAAAAACCTATCTGGAGACAGGGAGAAGGAAAGAAAAACAGGCTAAAAAAAAAAAAGGAGAAGCATGTGTGCATAAGCGTACGGTAATTCTTACAACATTAGTCTTGAAAATATGCAGAAGAACTCCTTAGCATCTGTAAGTATTTGGAAAGGCATAACCCAGCAGAACTATCTGCTCTGGGTTGCAGCAACTAACTTGAAATAACAGCCTGAAGGGGAGGTATGTGTAGGCTAAATAGCAGGATTATGGTCTTAGTGATAAGGGCTGCGAGCTAATGGAAAAGCACATGAAGCTACAGATGCCACAGACTGAATTCTTATGGTGTGCAGACAAGTCTTGCGTTTGCTGCATTTAATTGGGATCTTCTGTTTTGCATTGCTTCTACTATTATAAATATTATTAGTGGACAGCAGTTAAACTGTGGTTACACCAACATCATCCATCCCCGTTGGTTTCAGCTCTCAGACAGATTTCTGACAGTGCACGTCGAAAATGCAGAAGCACAGGGATGGTGCGGCACCAGTGCGCCACTGGAGATGTCCCTGTGGACAGTCTGGGGCTCACAAGGACGACTCAGGATGCAGTAAGGTTGGCCAGCGTGGGGGCCAACCACATACTACCTAATCTCAGTGGGATCTTGGGGCAGGCGGTCACCCATCGAGCCACCCCTTGCAGTGTTGCAACCGCGTGGGCTCCCCGAGGGTCAGAAAGCGCATGATGATGGGCAGGGCCACGGCAGGACAGCACCCTGCGTTCACTGATTCCCTACCAGCAGGATGTTCGCAGTGTTTGCTCTTGTGGGCAACCGTCTGAAGGGAGCAGGATCCAAATTACTTTGGATTTCCGCTGACCCCCTGCCAGGAGAGCATCCCACCCTCTGCTTGGTTGTGTCAGCCTGACCCCGTAGGCCTTATGCTCATGAAACCACGACTGAGTTCAGTGCAGCCCTTCATGTAAAGCACATGGGAGGAATCAGGCTCTTGTCTCATTTGGAAACACTCTTCACAGTTATATCTGACTTCTAATTATTCTCCAGCTCGGCTATTACCACTTACTTTGAAGACAATTGTGAACTATCTTGAAATCTTCTCATAAAACACCTTAACTCATTAGAGCATTATACAACACAAGACAAGCTTGAAAAAGCCTTGACTTGTGCTGGCCCGTTTCTGGAGAAGCAGACTCATAAAACTGTTACACCAATAACAGTGAGGGACTTTGCATCCTCTTCTCGTTTCATCTGCATCTCTGAATTTTAATCCAGTGATTTTTTTCTTTAAATAACTTCTACCAGCTATGCCTACAGTCCTTCTCTGTACCACCTATTGGTGTGGGTAACTCTCAATAGTCATTCCGCATTTATGTTAAACATTAATCACAGACTTTTGCTGAGATTTCTGAAGTAGCCTAGGAGACTGAGAGACATAATTCCTGTTTATTTTACCAGGCATTGTGCATCAAAATCCCCCAAGGTGGCTTTGGCTATGTCAGCAAAAACTGTATTTATGATTTAATATAAATATGGAATGGCTATGGAGAAATTGTAGACAAATCTCTGCCTTCATCTATGAAGTCCTACTGTATTTTTAATTTGTGCTTGTTTGACCAAATACTTTTATCTAGCACATTGCAAAGCGTGCTGCAACGTTAACAGTGCAATCCAAACACGGATGAAGCTAATGAAGGAGAACCTGGTAACAACAGCAAGGATGATCAGTATTAGATTCTCACAGTTAATATACCAGCCCACATGTAAATCGTACCGTTCTGTCCTGGAGAGTCAGTCCCAAAGCACTTAGCAAATTACACTCTGAAACTGCTTCTGCCTCTGAAGCGGAGCGTGGGAGCTTCCACTGTCTTTTGAGCGGGGTCAAAATTCAGCCCTAAGGCAGCGCGTGAATGGTGCGGCGAATTGGAGCTGCTTATCTCTGCAGGCCCAGACTAAAATTACTAGATCAGAAATGGGGGGTGTGGAGGGGAGGTTACGTGATGATCTCATTTTAGTGCGCAGCAGCTTCGTGAGTAACTCGCAGAAAACAAGTGTCCTAGTTTCTCCTAACTATCCTGTTCCGATTATCTGCTGGGTTACAGGTCACACCAAATCCTACCCGGGACTTAGACTCCGTATTTGCTCTGGAGTCAAAAGGGAGAGTTAAACCCTCTTCCCCCACCCCTGCCCCCGTCCCACTTCCCCCAGATTATTCTTCTGTTAGAGGAGGGGCACAGCTAAAAGACCTCACACCAAACAGGTCATACTCAACTACTGCAACGTGCTGCCTCCTTCCAGGGATGATGGACAATCAGCAAGGCCTTACGGTTATAGTCCTCAGGATTTTCTCAACGTGGTAATAACTTTGTCAAATTACACCCCTGCCACGATGGGTTTAAAAACAGTCCCGCACTACCTACAGTCCCTCTCCATGTCTATCACAAAATCCAGGGAGTTTTGCCTCAGACCACAATGAAAGCAGGATCAAGCTTCTCCAAGGTGAACAAACCAGTGTGCAGCCCTTTGCATCCTTCATAGCGTGCAGTCATGTAAGCCACTGTGGTCACAGGCTTCCACCTACCTAGGTACAGGACACGCTGGGGACAGGGCTAAGTTTTGCTTACAGTACAGTCATCACTGAAAGTTTGGTCTTTCACCAAGTTCCAATCTGGGGGGGTGGGGGAGAAAAATCACTTTGCTTGAAATCAGAAAGTGATTTGCATCTCCATTTTGTATCTTCTTATAGCAAGGAATTGATGGGTGTGCTTGTGAATCAGCACGTTGGGAGGATTCATTTCTTTCTGGTGAAATCATAAATAATTGTTCTCCTCCACAAAGAAGAATCAACCTACGTTTCCAGAGCATTTGCAAAACGCTTTTTCTAGACTCTGTTGCATAGCCTGATTTTGGAAAGTTTTTAAGATCTCCAGGTTTGTGGGGGGTGGGGGGAAACAAACCATATAAATAGGGGCTTTCTGTTTGTTTGGGTTTTTTCACCCAAGAGCTACAGTAGGAGCATTTCTTCAGTGTTCAGAACATCGCCGTCAGGAAAAGCATCCGAAGCAAAACTAAGGAAGCAGCATTCCTTGTTACATGCTTCAGGGAAACGCGATTTCTATTTATTCTAGCAAGTTTCCAACTCAGCCGTCCTTCCGAGCAGTCACGATCTCCGCTTACTCACTAGGAAAGCCCGCACCAGCGAGCAGCACGCACCCAGTCCTGCTGTTGCTGCCTTTGCCTATAGCCTGCGCCCACCGGGTGAGATGGAAGATGCAAGCCCCCCTCATCGGGGGGGCAGGGAGCACCGCAGCCCCCACTGCTATGCTACACCCAGGGCAGAGCTCTCAGCAGCTGTAGGCCTGGCCTGAGCACCCCATGCCCCCTGCCCTCCCCTGCCCAGGTCAGCATTTACAGGCATAAAGAACCGATATGAGACAGTAAATTTGACCAGGAAAGCAATCCACTCCCTTCCCCCGGACACCAGCAAGTTAAGGTGAAATGCAAATCCTGCTTGTTTTGTTCAGCTGCTCCGCATCACGCGGAGCCAAGGTTTCTCCTTTCCTTAAAAAAGCCCACAGCAAAAAAAAAATTCAAACACATTTGGCAACTCACCCGAAGTGGCTGGCTAAACTCATGGAAATGCAGAAGAGGAAGAAGTTTTTGATCATGATAAAGCCAGAGGCCATCCCATTGTCCATTCCAGAGGAGAGGAGGAACGCAGGTGGTTGCTTGGGTAAAGGTGCAGCTGCTCACTTGGTTCTTACGCTGCAACAATACCAGAAAAAAAAAAAAAAGGAAAAAAAAAAAAAGGAGATAAATTATTGCCCGGACAAACAGCGGGACAGCCGAGTTCAGCTAACACCGCATCTTCTGCTATCTCTGTTTTTCACAAACTTATCTAGGCTTATGTAAACATCAGCTGTTTATGTAAAATTGTATATCTTCAAGGACATGTTTTACCTTCTGCTGACAGCAAACTGCAAAACAGGAGAAATTCTTAGTGGCCCAGTTCTTCCCTATATTCGTCCGTGATATAATAACTCAAGAAACAGCCACCATTTTCCAAATGCCAATTTTGACCCTTTACCTATTTCCACAACTTCCACATGCCTGCAAACCCCGGGCAGTGTGCAGCCTCCGCATCCCTTCCATCCATTGCAATTTTTTTCCCATTAAATACCCGGCTTCCTTTTCCAAAATCCCAGTTGAAATGCCAAGAAACACCTACTGCTTCTTGGAATTCACGCTGCTGATGCACGGCTTAGCAAAAAGAGGGTGGGATGGGGGGGGGGGATGTGGGGGGGGGGGGGAAGATGATGGTGGTGTAAAAAGTGACCTTCCTCGCAAAGGCACATAAACCTCACGCTAGCACGAAGAATGACAGTAATGTAGCTGCTCCAGCGCTTGCCGCTTTTCGGATACCTGCCTCAGCGACCAGATCCCCAAGCTCAGCATTGTGCACTAACGTTTTCCTCTGTGCCCTATTAAAAAAAAGACAACAACAAAACCAAACCAAAACCAAAAAACAAACCCAAACCAAAACAAACCAACCGACAAACAAACAAAAAAAAAACCCCAAACCAGAACCCACATTCCCCCCTAAAAAAAACCACAACAACCAAACCAAACCCAACAAACCCCCCCACCCCAAAACAAGCCCCAAAAACACACCCAGAAGGGAGCTGCCTGGATTGTCCACCTGAACCCCGTGCCCCGGCGCTACAACATCGCTCAGCAACTTACTCTGGCCACCCGGCCGGCGCAGCAAGGCGGAGGAGAGCCCGAACCACAAGCCAGCACCCCCGCCCCGGCCCGCTCTGCCCCGCGGCGGGTCCCGCTCGCTCCGCGCCGGGCACTGCGGGGCCGCCGCTCCCTGCCGCACACGCGCAACCCCGGCCCGCCCGCACCTGCCCGGCGACCGCCGCCCGCTACCCTCCGCCACCGCCGCCCGCGCACTGCGCCCCAGGGAGCCGCGCACCGCTCCGCGCCGCTCCGCACCGCCGAGGGTGGCACCTGCCCGCTCCGGCGCCCGTTCCCCCTTCTTCCCTTCTCATCCCCGCGGTGCCCCCCGGGCTTGCCCCCCACACCCCGCCCGCCCGCCAAAGTTTCCCGCGGCCATGTGCGAGGCGCTGGGCGCAGCGGCGGCCGCCCCGGGGGGCTGCGGGCAGGGCTCCCGCTGCCCTCCCGCTGGCCCGGCCGGGCGCGGGAGCCCAGCGCTTACCGACAGCCGGCGGGGGGACGAGGGCGAGGGGGCGGTGTTCGCCCGAAAGTTGCGGAGCGGCAGCGGGAGCGGAGCGGGAGCGGCGGCGCTGCCTCCCCGCCGCTCGCAGGCGCGGCCCCGCCGCAGCGCCGCCCCCGCGCCGAGCCCGCGGCCGGGAGCGCGGTGCGATGCGCGGGGCGCGCCCGCCTCTCGGGGACCCTAGCGGGGACCTCCCCCTCCCCTTTTCCCTTCACGCCTCCCTTTCACGGGCAGGTCCGCGGGTGTCCGGTCTCCCGGGAGCAGCCCTTGTCCAGAGAGCAGCGCCCTGGGCTAGCCCGGCCGGCACCGACCCTCCGCGGGGAGAGCCCCTGCCACAGCCCGGCCGTGCAGGTGTCGTGTAACGGTGAGGGATGGCCGAACCCGACAGCGGGTGAGGCTTGCCGGTGTGCCGGACTCCTTACACGCACATGTTATAAGCAACCGTGCATCCAGACACCCATGTGTACACAGATCTGTATCTATAGATTCCTCTTCTGTAGCTTCTGGGCCTGAGCTAAACCGCTGTGTGCTGAGGTTGGGGATTCCACACCTGGGACATGAGCTCTCCACATAACCTCATCATTAAGCATTCGCCCGTGTTTGGCATGGGTGTTAAAAATTTCAGTAACGTCGAGGTTTCCTCGTGACTGTACGCGGCATCTGTCCAGAAAGATGGACGCGCTGCTCCACAGCCTCTATACGGGGAGCCCTGCACTGGCTACGCGTCCAAGCCACGGATATTATGTACCCTTTGTAGGTGTAGAAGGATCGGTGCATGTTCAACTCTCCGAAAGACGAAACAAGTGTCGTGTAGTCCCAGTTCCTGCAGATGCCTGGAGATGCCCACAGCATTCGGTAGCACGCAGATGCTACATGTGATGAATACACACTGCTGTGGTCATACTTCGAAATAAAGCTCCAAACTCGGTTACTAAATTATCAGATCAAAAGAGGTAAATGTCTGTCTTTCAGGCTACGTTATGGATCAGTGAAGCATTTGTCTTTTTCCTATACCTGTAAAAAAAGCTCTCTGCAGTCAATCACCCCCTGCCCTCACTGAAACCAACACCGATCCCGTAGCTCATGTTAGAGAGGGTGCTGCTATGCGTGCGCCCCGGTTCACGGTCTGCATGGTTTGAGTTGGAAACGGGTCCTCAGGAATTTCAGTTTGCATTTTTCAGGTTATACGTGGTGCTCAGCTGCCTTCGGGTGTTCCAGCAGTGAGTTATGGTCTCCAATGCGGAGCCAATGACATACGTTGCTCCCCGCTGTGCCTTAGTGACTCCGATAAATACGAAGTTGTGAATGAATGTCGCTATCAGAATAGCTTTCCCGGTGCTTAAAAATATCTAAGTAGTACGAAGCGCCGGTAGTTTCTCATGGTAATGTTCTTGCCTAGGAGTGTTTAAATCAGATTTTTTACAGCGCTTTGATTTCTAGCATGAGCTATTTATAGCTCCGTATAGGTGATACTGCAAAAATACGCGGTCTTTAAATAATTTTACGGAAAAGCGAGCCGTGGGAACGCCGGCCTAGCCTTTCGGTGTGAGCGGCCGAGCGCTGCGCGCCGTGCCCGCTCGCTCCAGCAGAACCGAGCCCCGGTTCTTCCCCCCGCCCCTTCGCCCCATCCGCCTCGCAGCGCCAAGCCCTGCGCTGCGGATCCCCTCCACGGGCGCAGCGAACACGCGGGGAGGCGGATCAGCGAGGAAACGTGAAAGAAAAGCCTAAAGCGGGGGCGGAATAACGGCGAGAGCCCCTCAGCCAAGCAGCGGGCCGGGCGGCCGGGGCTGGGAAGCCGCGATGGCCCCCAGCGAGCTCCGCTCCGCGCCGAGCCCCGCCCGCTCCGGGCGCAGGGACGCGCGCCGCCCCGCCGCCGCCGCCAGAGGGCGGCACCGCACCGCGCAACCCCGGCGCCGGCCGCGCTCCGCGGGGCGGGCGGTGGCGCCCGCGGGCCGCGGTAACCCCGGGGCCGCGGGGGAAAGGCGGGGGCGGGGGGGGGCGGGGTGGGAGCGGTGGTTGTTGAGGAGGAGGGGGCGGTGGGTAGGTGCCGGGTAGGACCCGCGGTGGGTGATTCGCCGAAGAGGGTGGCCGGTAAGGCCGCCGGGAAGCTGCCGCTTGCTGTGTATGAGGCAGCGGGGGGTTGGGGGGGACGGGGAGGGGAGGGGGGCGATTCTCAGGCGTCGCTGGTGGCGGCTGCACCCGCGGGGCAGCGCATCGGGTGGCTCCGAACAGCAGCGTCGGGGCTGGGCTTGGGGCTGTCTCTTTTCCCCCGTAGCCTTGTCCGTGCGGCAGCAGCAGCGCAGCAGAGGGGCTGGTTCTGCTCCGCAGCTAATTATAGCGAGTGACGCACTGTGCCTGAAACACGGTGCTTGCGATGCGAGGTGGTAGCTCCTGGGCAAAGGTGCTTTCTCCAGAGCTTGTCAGACATTAATTGCCTGGGTTTTGGGGCTGGATCCCTGCAGGATGGTGGCTTTGACCCCTGGTAGCGGAGTTATTACAAGCAATGGAGAGGTCTTTGCTTGGAAGGCAGGAGTGGTGTACGTGCCCTCCGCCGGGTGTTTTTTCAGGCACTCCCTTGTGATTCACACGGACCCTGTTTGGATCCTTAGCCTCCTTGTTCGGTTTTAAAGGACATGTTGCACTTTGTATGTGAAAGAATTGCTTTTCACTGTGGTCAGGGGAATGTTTTGGTCGGTTGGTTGGTTGTTTTCTGTGCGTTTAGCAAAAGCCAACAGAGCCCACCAGAAAGCATTTCATGTTTCATATTTGGGAGAAGATCTGTGTGGTCCCTCTGACATTTCTCCTCCCTGCATCATTCACTGGCGTTGCTTGTTTGCAAAGATAAACACGTTAGAGCTAGATCATCCTCTGCACGGGACTGAAACAGCAGAATGGGCAAACGGTGCTGTGGTTATCACCATGGCATGTGTGAGTACTTGCACACTCAGGACCTCACTGGGAAACGCACGCCAAGTCCTAACAGCGTGACACTCTGTGTTGCAATAATTCCCGTCTCTCTAGCAGCTGAAGGCATCTCTGTCATCAACCAAGCTGCGCCTTCTCCCAGGAGAGCTACGGAAAGCTCACAAAGTTGGATGGAGGTGTGGCGTGCTGTGACCCAAGCAGTAGCCTCCTCAGAGTTGTTCTCTTCTAGATTCATCTAGGTGGAGAGGATTGCCTGTTTTCTTGAAATCTTCTGTCTTTGGCCTCCTGGCCAAGACTCCACAAAATGCAACACTTGGAAGAGTGATTTTGGTGATATATATCCTTTTCCAACAGAAAGCTATATTAATTCATCAGTTGTTGCATGAATCCCTTACTATCAACTAACACCAACTTGGCCACTCACTGCACAGAGCCTGGATCTGAACAAAGGGTGAAAGTCTCATTTCCACTTCCTTTGTTCTCAGTATTTGTGGAGTTGACAGTCAAAAGGCTTCTACTTAGCCCTAGTGAGACCCATACTAGGACCAGCTCTGGGCTTCTCAGTATGAGAGAGACACAAACACGATGGAGAAGGTCCTCAAAGGGCTGAGAAGATAGCTCAAGGACTGGAACATGTCTCCTGTGAGGGGAGAATGAGACACTGTTCAGTGGAGAAGGAAGAAGGCTCTGTTCTGTGAAGAAGGCTCTGGGGTCCCTAACCCATCTGTATAAACACCTGATGGGAGGGAATGAAGAAGAGTGAGCCAGGCTCTGCTCAGCGGTGCCCGCTGACAGAACAAGGGGCAGTGAGCATAAATTAAAACACATCAAATGCCATCAGAATGCAGAAAACCATGTTATTACTTGTGAGGGTGACTGGGCCCTGAAACAAATTTGCCAGAGAGGTTGTAAAGTCTTCATCTGTGGAGACACTCAAAACCCGAAGGGGAATGATCCTGTGAAACGTGCTGCAGCTGACCCTGCATAAGCAGGAGGAGGGATTGGCTGATCTCCAGAGGTGCCCTCCAGCCTCAGACACCCTGTGATCCTCTAAGCTATGAAAACACTGTCATCCCATGAAACTCTGTATTATACTTTCCCCAAGCTATTCCACAACTGTATCTGGTAGTGATGCGATGTAGATAACCTTGCTGATATGAGAGGTATTGGCATCTGATAGATTTTGAAGTACTGGGTATATTACTGAATGGTAAGGAGGGATACTAAAAGCCTTTAACTTTCCTCCTGTATGACCCCTTTACAATGACATGGACATCCACAAAACATGACCTGAATTTCACTGGTCTGAGGGGCCACGCTGCAGACAGAGCTGCAGTTAGGAGCCTGGTGTTTCTGTGGTTTGTTTCATGCACCCTGGTGGCAATAGAGAGTGACTTAAAGGAGCTCTTTGAAAAACATCTGGAGGTGGAGTAATTTTGGGAAGGATTGCTCAGAGATAGAGTTGGTCCCTTTTTGTGTGACACAGAATAGATCAGTGGTGCCACTGGCAGAGAGAGGCAAGTGACTGCTCTCCCCGTCCCAGCAAAATTCCAGCTTGTCATAAAACAGGATGTCTTTAGCAATGACACCCACGCTTCTGCATGCTGTTTGTTGTGATTCCCAAATCTGCAGGTGCAAAGGTCCAAAAGCTTCCTCCAAAGATGACCCTGAGCATGTTGATTTTTCCACACATTCAGTTTAGAGATGAGCAAGGGGCCACTTCTTCTGTTTGGTGGTTCAGCCTACCTGTTATGGGCAACGTGTGCTTCAGTCCCTTTCCACCTACTAGACTAAGTGCTGAGTGAGTGCTGAGAGTATTCCTGAACACCACTAGCATGGATTTATAGCATGCCCTAAGCTTCACGGTGTTCATGGAAACCCCTCTAGGCACCTTGCACAAGTCCCTGCTCTGAGATGAGAGCTTCGGGTGCTGGCACCCCTGTTTCTCAAAAGCGGCTGGCAGGAAATTTAAATGAGTTTGGATCTGTACTCAACACTGGTCTGCCCCATTAGACCAGGGAAATGATATCTGGAGATACCTTTCCCTCCTGAAGGAATAGAGAACCTTCCTAACATTTTTCAGTCTAGTGTAAGGTTTTATATCTTTGGATTAGAGCACTAAAGCAAACACTATCTGTTACTTACAACGACATCCTGGTCTTTCTGCATAAAGACACATAAAGCAGCTCCATCATTTTCCCTTGTTGCCTGACTGCTTACCTTTCCATTATAGATCCGATCCTATCCTATCCTATCCTATCCTATCCTATCCTATCCTATCCTATCCTATCCTATCCTATCCTATCCTATCCTATCCTATCCTAAACTATCCTTCCTACATTTTAACACAGCTGGTCCAGATTTATACAGTTGAAATTCCACCTGTGTGGCTGAGATGAGTGTAACTGTTCAAAGTCCAGAGCTGGTTGGTGAGGAGCATGGGGCCAGGGCCAGCGGTGGGGTTCAGGCCTGGCACTGCCCTTGAAGCACCTTTGCAGGGAAATGTTATGTGCTGGCAGGTTTTCATAGTTCACTCCTATCAGTTCAGCTTGCCAGGGAGACAGCCCTTGTCTCCTCTGTCCTGGAAAAGAGGGAATTTCCTTTACACAGGTGGAGAGCAATGCCAGGTCAGAGTGTGGGGTCAAACCTGCTCACAGATGTTTTTCCCTTGGAAGAACTGAGGTTTTGCTCACGTCCTTGCCAGGTCCAGATGAGAATCTTCCCCATGTTTCTACCAGAGAAAGTCAAAGGGATGTGAAACACACCCTGAACTGCTAGTTCATGCCCCTAGATTCAGGGGGTGGAAGGGGTCACCCAGCAGCAGTCCCTCATTCATCACACAGCCCGCAAATTTCCATAGCAGTATAAGCTGTGACTCCCTGGTTTGCTTTCCCCTTGCTTTGTGAAAACACAGGCTGTTTTTTTTCTGGGTATCCATGACCCATGCAGCAACTCACCTCTCCCTTAAGTGTTATATCCCACAGACAAGTGCCTGTTGCTGTTGTTGCCCGACCTTGAGTCTACCTCCGGTTTCTTCCCATGCTGGCACAGTGTTTTTGACAGTGATGAGACTGTGGACTAGTGAGATTGGCATTGCAAGTAGAAGGAGATTTGAAATAATGGTGTAACCCAAACAAAGTTTATAACCCAAAGTCCTCTTAGATTTGATATCCTGGGCCAAATTGATAAATTGATTTAACATGCCTGTATGGACATAGTAGATACAGATGGGAAGCTGACATTTTGCCCAGCTCTGGACTGGACCAGTTAAAGCTTCCCTGCCTTGCAACCACAGACATGGAGATATCAGTATGGAAATGACAGTGCAAATAGATTTATTTAAGCTTCTCACCAGGCCTGGTAAGAAGCAGGTGTATTCAAAAGCCAAAGACAGATGTATATGGAGCAAAATGAAGCCCGTTTTGTCTTCTCCACCTGTGTGCTTACTCAGCGGTGGCAGTCATTGTATCCTAGCATTCCCAGCCTGTGGATCTTCCAGAATTTAACTTTTACATATGAAATACATTAAACCATAGTGTGCACAGAAAGAATAAGGTGAAGGATGAACGTGTTCTCTAAACATATGAGATACTTGGAACCAATGTGTTCAAGTCAATAATTCTATGTTAAACACTGGTGGTACAGGCATACATCGAAAATGGTGCCATTTTCTGTGTGAACTTGGTGAGCATCAACAAGAGCATCAACTCAGAAAACCCCTGAACTGAAACATTATGATCCTGTCATATATAAAATACCTGTAGTTAATTTCTTCAAAATGGCTAAATTTACTTGTTAATATTTTAGCTAGCTGGAGCAGCAGCTGTACCTCTGAAAAGTAACAGGTTGTTAGGGTAGCACTGTATATGATCTTTAGGGCCTCTGTCTGGTGATTCAGGTGCATCCGTTCTGTAATGAAGCACGACACTACATGATGTGCTCCTTGTGAGGATGGGGAGCACCTTTGATGACAAAGTGGAGCCAAAACCCCAAGCATCTAAATAAGAAAGCACTTTGGGCAGAATAACCGCAGTGATTTGGATTCACACATATGATTCATAAAGAAAGATTCATCATGCTTAAACCACAGCATACGTGTCCTGCATCAATATTCAAGGGTTCATGCATATGCTACTGTCCATGTTCCTTTGTAACAGGAAGGACAACATGGAAATTCATTGAACTGAGATGGAGCACTACAGGCTGGGGGAAGAGTGGCTAGACAGCTGCCTGGCGGAGAAAGACCTGGGGGTGTTGGTTGACTGCCAACTGAATATGAGCCAGCAGTGTGCCCAGGTGGCCAGGAAAGCCAATGGTATCCTGGCTTGTATCAAAAACAGTGTGGCCAGTAGTTCTACGGAGGTGATTGTGCCCCTGTACTCGGCATTGGTGAGGCTGCACCTTGAGTACTGTGTCCAGTTCTGGGCTCCTCACCATAAGAAGGACATTGAGGTCCTTGAGCGAGTCCAGAGAAGGGGAACCAGGCTGGTGAAGGACCTGGAGGGCAAATCATATGAGGAACATTTGAGGGAGCTGGGGATGTTTAATCTGGAGAAGAGGAAGCTGAGAGGAGACCTTATCACCACCTACAACTACCTGACGGGAGGTTGTAGAGAGGTGGGCGATAGTCTCTTCAGACGGATGACAGGAGACAGGACAAGGGGAAATGGCACAAAGCTGTGCCAGGGCAGGTTCAGATTAGATGTTAGGAAAAAATTCTTCACTGCAAGAGTTGTCAGGGTCTGGAACAGGCTGCCCAGGGAGATGGTTGAGTCAACATCCCTGGATGTGTTTAAAAGATGGGTAGACGAGGTGGTCAGGGATATGGTTTAGTATAGGACAGGAACAGTTGGACTTGATGATCTTAAAGGTCTTTTCCAACCCAGTCATTCTGTGATTCTGTGAGATGGAAGAATTGATGTTAATACATTCTTCATTAAGTATATATTCAAATTTACATAATGGATGGAAGATGAGTGTATTCATAGACAATGTAGGACTATAGCAACAAAATGTACTTAGTGATGTTAAGGATAGAGTATTCTGATGTTTAGAAACTGGCTACAGACAAAAGGTACCAAAATCTATTGGACAGTAAATCTCCCAATTTTATTATGCATACATATGTATGTATGTGTCTCCCTCATTCTTATGTCATAAGCTATCAATATTTATGCCTATTGATACATGTATGTCAATGCCAAGGCTACCTGTCAGCTGGGTGCTGGCTATGTAAATGCTAGGATAAGATTGTACTTGCATGTTTTCAGTCATGATGAAGTCAGGCCTTTCTGGCTGCTATAGTTTCCATATTTACTGCATTTCTACGTGTTGTTTCCATGTGTGCTGGGCATATTGACAGAACTCATTATTTCTGTTTCCAGTCAACACAGGTAACTGTCAAAGATACAAACAAATATTAGTTTCCACTTCTGTAAAATTTACAAATACTTTCAAGTCACCCTGTAATGATTCATTCTAATAATTAACTGCTGCTACAAAAAAACTACATTAATGCACCCATTTGGAAAGCTGTAGACACAACTTACATCTATTTTAGGATTTGCAATATACTGATTTTCAAGCTGAATTTATTGGCAAGGCTGAGGTGGGAATAAATGTTCTCAGCGGTTCCAAATCCCATTAAATGTGATTTCTGTTTTATAGATTCAAGTACTATAATTAATAAAATTTCAAGAAAAATGAATTTTTAAATTGTCCAGTCTAGAATTAACATTTCCAGAAATTGGACAGAGTTGCTTAAAGGAAAAGAAAATTAAAAAAGAAAATAACTTGAAAATGCCCTGTTTTGGAAGAAGAGGTATTGATGGAGATTTCACAATGATCTATATATAGCACCACAGGATGTTAAATATTAATGGCTGAACTACAGCAAGCATTATAATATACCACACCAATGCTAGTGACGTCAGTCCTGCAGCTTTGTGTAAAAATATTTTGTCAGTCCCAGAGCAGTAGAACTCTAGAAAGATGAAAATGATGACATATATTATGCACCTCAGTTAAAAAGTCAGATCTTCATGTAGTATAACGTGGCGTAAGTGAAGGGCGGTGGGACAGTGTCCATACATCGGCTGAGGTTATGCCTCAAGCACGACCCAGTAATTACAATTCAGTCAATGAGAGTTTGTTTGAATCTGAAGAATGAGATTTGGCACGAATACTAAGTAGGGGATTTTTATTTTTTTCTTTCTTTCTTTCGGCAAATAATTTATTCAGTGAACAATGTAGGTGGCTTCCCTGCAAAACAACTGTGGAGCAGGCTGAAATTTGGCAATTTGTATGAAAAAATTTGTATGGAAAATTGATCAGTGGAAAAAAAACCCCAACTTGAGTAAAACACTAGATATATGGAGCATTTTGGTTTTGATAGTTCTAAAAATGTCGGTGGGATGGAAGAGGGAGACATAGCTGCAGAAAGAGTGGAGAAAATCTTTGAGGAATCATCTTACCACCCATGCTTTGGATATTCCCTTTGGCTGTGAGAGACCCAGGTGAACCCTTTGCTGTGGGCAGGCATTATCTTTTTCAACATAGGGAAGTTTGTAGGGAGTTCCTTTGGTCTCTCCTAGTAAGATATTCCACTTTACAGAAGTGATGGGGTGTTCAGTGGGTCAGCGATCCAGTGGAGGTGGATAGCTGTGTGCCAGCTCTTGCCAAGGAAAGCTGTGCCAGGAGGGAAGGAAAACACCCTTGGATGGAGCAGATCCAAGTTCAGTCCTAGGGGCAGAGTATTTTCCTTGACTACCTGTACCATAGTTTTTTAAAGGAAGCAAAGAGAGATGCTCTGTCCAGGTCCTCAGGCTGCACACTCATTGTCATTCTTTAAAGTCCACAGCAACCCCATTGCCTGCACATGTTGGAGAAACAGGGCTACTTGCATAAGATGAACTGGATTAATCACCATACCTTTCACCTTCAGCAACTAGTGGATTAGTTTCAAATTTAGGACTTTATACTTGGATCAAAGACTGATGGTCAGTGGTGTACAAAAAATCTGCCTTGGATACAGGGAGCTAATACCTGTCTTAATTTTAGCAGCCAGTGTGGGAACGGTCAATGAACATGGCATCTCAGGTGTACAGAAGAGGATCAAAAGAACACCTTCAAAGAGAAAAAAATTACTTAAATAAAATATGACTGCTGGAATGGTTGCAGTTTGATCTTCTGGTGTTTTCCCAGCTTACTGAAAAGAACAAAACAAGAGCCATCAAATGTTAATCAGATGCTTTTTGTGTGGAGAGTGCAGGGGCAGAATCTTGGGTATGCTCAAAACAGCATGAGGGAATGAGTTTCAGGTGAATAATCCAGGAGACCTTAAGCCTCTCAGTTTTCCACCATAAATGTGTTTCATCATGAAGTGTTATTTTGTTGAAATCAGGTTATGGTGCTTTTATCACAGCTTTTCGAGTTCCAGCATCTACGCCATGGAAAAGTAAATTACCCACCCTGGAACCACCAGCACCCTGGTAGCTCAGGCATTCACCCAGGTGAGGGTGAACCAGGTTCAAGACCCTTCTGTAAACACCAGACTTGAGTATTAGTCTCTTAATGTGATGATAAACCCAATATTCTAGCAGCTGACTATTAACTGTGTGTCTTATTTTATGGATGACCAACTTGGGCTGCCCAAGGCTTATAGAGCACTTGCAGTGGTAGACAAAGTCAATGAGAGCCGTGGCTTCTCAGCACCTCTGACTGCAAGGCAGCACGGTCTCCAGTAATGTGCACAGGGTTTGCAAGCCATGAATTTTAATCCTTGCTCTGCCGCTAATTCACTGTGTAGCTCCAGGCAAGTCCCTATCTCTTCAGCTGTAAAATGGGAATAATAATAACGGCCTCCTATCTTTCGGCAGCGATAAATTCATCTGTGTTCTTGAGGCATGCAAATACTACAGTGATGAGTGGCCCAGAAAAGACCATGAAAAAATGAATAATTCTGTATTTACTGCAGGCTCTGGGTGTGCAGTAAATAAGGCGCTGCTAACTGGCTGGTGAAGATTACTTTTCTAAGTAGCTGCTTATTCAGTAGGTACTGTGTAATCAGTACCTACTTATCCTGTGTAATGAATGATAAAGGGTTCTTTGGGGGGGGGGGGGGGAGAAAGAAAGGGAGGCAACGGCACATTTTAAGAAAAATCTTCATATCGATTTACAGGAAAGCATAATTAGGATTTCTTCGTCCATTTAGGCTTTAGTGTTCTCCAACTTTAAAGGACTTGATTTTGGCAAACATCATAATCTTCTTCTAAGGCAACTGTCTTCTGTGCAGGCACATGATTAGGTCTGTAACTTGCACCCTGCCTTAAGAGCTTTACTTAAAAATAGCATTTTGACTGTGCACATGTATCCGTTCTTTCAATGTTATCTGTCCAAAACCCAGGGAAAAACGATCTGCCCTCTTTTTCTAATACGTCTGTTCTGATCACACCACCATATTCCCATTCCTCTATTGCACTTTTCTGGGTTCTCAGATCAGTTGCTGGCTAGGCAACCTGTTCGATTTGTTCATACAACGGACCTCTCTTTGTATAGAAATAAAATCCTCACCCCCCTGCTGCCAAAGTCTCCCTTTCTCAGCAAACACATTTTTGCCTTTGAAAATAGCAAGGGAAACAACAAAGACCACTGTGCATGGTTGTATGGGAATACTCCAATTCAAACTTTATCAGAGTAGTCTGAGCATGTTTATCCTGCAATTTAACTGCTTATTAGACCATTGCTATCACATCTGCGAAAAGCATGTGCAATCCACACAACAAGCTGCCAAATGTCCCTTTACAATTACGTTGTTCAGAGATCTGTACTGTCATTCCCTATTCTGTATCTGTGTATACGATGTGTCAGCGCGGCAGTCCCCTGACGAGGCTCATCTGAGTATGGTTGGACTCATGCTTATTTTTCTATCTATAAGGAGATCCAAGCTTCACCAAGACAGAATACGCACAGATCTGTTGGTCTTATCTCCACCCCATTTGGTGATGCTAGATTTAAAATTAGGACATATCGAATTAGAAGCGTGATACCTGAAATAGTCTTGACATAAAAGGCAATCATCCATTGTGTAATACTTGCAGCTTTCCAACGTGTCTAATACAGCTTTTCAACTTGTCTAATAAAGGAGCGTGTTGTGTCGTAGTCTAAATCTACGCATCTCTAGACATTTACTCAATATTATCTGTGATATCTGAGATATATTCAAGATACTAAGAAACACTTCGTAAAAGACAGCAACATATGACCTCAAAGATTATTTTAAAATTGTATCCGAAAAGCATTTTTTCTTGCTATTTATGTTGAGAACCTGCTTGAGCAAACATTTAGGAGAAAATTACTGCCATTAAGCGTCTCGTTACAGGCCCTGGTCTTAGGAACTGCAACACGCGAGTCATTCTGGGCATGTGAATTCATTGTAACCAAACCTGCGTGCAAAGTTGCTGTGGTGATTAACTCAGCAGAAAAATGTTTGCAACACTCTGTCCTTCAGGTTTTTACTTTCCACTTGAGAACGGTGCTACCAGCTACGAGCAGGGTACAAACAATGGGCACAGTATTGTTGTCAGGGACTGGCTGTTACCTCTAGTCGCTTATGAATTAAACATCTGCTGTCTCGCATCGAAAACGTTTTAAAAATAGTTTGCATATGAAAAGGATAACTGTAAAAAGAGATTTCAGTGAAGAAATCTTTAACTTGTTGTGAACACGGCAGCCGTGCTGCTCAGTAAAAGTTTGCCAGAAGTATGTCACCCTTTGCATTGTTGTCTGACAGGATCCGATGGCCTAAATTTCCTTTAATATGTTTTCTTTAGCGTTTCCCATTGGCTAGGTCTACTTCTTCAAGACACCTAGCTATTAGAAAACACAGGCAAGTAAGTAGAACGTGGATTATCTGAAAGCGAGCTTTCATGTAGGCTCCCCCATGAGAGAGAGAGAGGCCAGTTGAAAAATACCCATTTTCTTTCAGCACTGATGATGCTCACCGAGAAAAGTCTCCTGCCACGATCTCCCACGAAAACCGTGGCCACTGAAATAATGTTACTATTGAAAGGTAGGAGATTAGCATAATTGCAACAAGCTGAATTTCAGCAGGGGACGATGCTAAGGGCAAAGAATTCAGCGCGAGAAGTATTGGAACGATTGTGACCTGGCTGTACTCGGAGTTAAACGCAAAAATCTCGTTTTCCTGGAATAGCACCCTGATGCTTGTAATCAAAACCAATTTGAAACACTGATGTGTGTTTCTTGGTGTCAGGGAAAGAGATTAAGGGGAAGGAGAGATCACTGTCATCTTTCATATCACGGAATGTACTTTGAAAAGGTCACAGTTAGACCAGGGAGGAACCTGAATGGAGGGAGAACATCCCATCCACCGCCACTCCGGGACCAGTTGTAATGTAGAGCTGTGCGCCAGCACCGCAAGCAGAGCTGTAATAAGAATGATGCCTGAACTCAACAAAGATCTGTACAAGCAGGAGCGATGCAATTCCAGCTTATTTAACCCAGCCGTGACTGCACATGGGTTTACGTTTTAAAGATGAGAATCAGCTGTGGAAAGGAGCCAATGCTCCAAGTTTTGCTGTGTAAGGGCTTTTGTTGAGATGCGTGGAGAGAGTCGAGCTTGGTTTGGGAGGCCAGACTCAGGTGATACCACGGAAACCTGAGCAATGCTCCATATTATATAAAGAGCTTGAATCATTGAGAAGATTTTCTACCTTTAAAAAGAAAAAAAATAGATCACAGATACAACTATATGGCTCTTAGGCCCTCAGATGCCTTCATAAATAATGAAAGCTTTGCCTGCCATTCTTTCTCTCGCATGTAGACACTCCACAATATTGGCAACTTTGCTAATGTGGGTAATTTCATTTCAGTCTTTTTTTCTTTTTCTTTTTCTTTTTAATTATTATTTTCCTCCCAATCTTTCCTCTATCTCCCCAGTGTCTAAAAGATTAACGATTAGCCTCCCATTAGGGAGGAACAAGAAGATGGCTTCAGCATTATATATTTATTATTCTTTTTCTTAGCTGGAAATTGAATTATCCACTCCCTTCTTAAGACCCTTCTAATGAAAATGTCAGTTATCATGAACTAAATGTTCTTTAACAGCAGCAGTACATAACTAGCTAGCAGAGCAGAATAGTGGCGGGGTGGGGGGGAAGCAATCTTAGGTGTAGAACTGTGCACCTTTACACATGGAAACAGAGCAGCACCTCAGAAGAACAATTGGATTCATCCTCAGTGCACCCTTTGACTTGGCCAAGTCTTTCTTGGTGACAGGAGATAAATAGTAAGGAGGATAGCTGCGTGGTTTGGTAGGGCACAGACATTTAAATTGTTTCTCCTCAATGTTGGATAAGTGCTTTTCTTAGTAGAATCTCCTAAATTCTGCTAATGGATGTATGAAATAAAAACTCTAGAATATCCCATGCTGCCCATGTTATGAAGTATTCCTGTTAACTAATTCTATGGAAAACGATGCAGCTTTCCAATCAGGTGGTACATCAGGGTCTTCAAAGATCACTGGGGTTCCTCACAGTTCAGGATAACCTACTGACAGTAGTATGGTAGTAGCTGGTAGATGCTGCTACCCAGTACCACAGTCTGGTGGGGTTCTTTCCAAAGGATAAAAGAAGTAACTTTCTTAATCCAATTAATTCATTAGCAAAATGGCTCTTGTACCAATGCGGAGCCATCACTGTGCTCTTTCTGTTGGCTTTTCTTAAGTCTGAACTTGGGCAGATATTTTGCCTCTGTTCTTTCTCTGAGCTGCACAGGTGAGGCAGTTACTTGCCCCGGATTTCCCTTCACCTGCGATATCATGAGCTCGCTGCTGTCTCTCTCTCATCCCAGTTCCCTATACAGGAATGACCAGTGCGACCAAGCCATTCCTTTCTTCCTGGCTGAGTTTTCTGTCTCTTCATACCTAAGCACCTCTGAAGTGTCAGGCAGCAGTTCAGGGCTTGGCGACAGCTCAGAGGCTGGATGAAGCAGAGAAGTCACGCCCTGGCATTTAATTTGTTTTAGAGAACAAGAGGAGAACACCTGAGGTCTGGCATGGTCCCGGATTTGACAGTGCACCCCATGGCATTACACAGGCTCACAGCTCTCTGGTTTAAGGGGGCACTATTAAGGAAACTTCTTAGTTTAATCTGGGGTGTTCTTTGACTATCAACAGATAAAGTCACATCTAATTTAAAAATGGTGCCACTCTCCTGTCAATAAAGCCCTGAACACCCTGTTTTTCTTGCCGTTTAAAGCCGATGGGAATCTCAAGTGCTTTTATTCATGTGTAAGCATCCACCAGAGATACTTCTTAAGGGAAAGGCTGACCTAGTGCTAAGCAGCCCTTGGCACAACAAGCAGGGTGACTACAACACATGACGTGTGCATGTGTGGTGGCACACACAGAGCTGTGTCTATGCTCCCATGCTCTTCCAAGGCAGCTGTGCATTTTACTGAGGGTTGCATCTGCATTACATTCCTGTCCCTGGTCTATCAGCCATCCTCCAAGATGGGAAAATAAAACCCAGCCGTCTTCTACCCTGGCCAAACCACAAGAGGAGGACACATGGTGGGCCTCATCAAGGTGCAGCATCTGGCACGTGTTTGCTGTGCCTGATGGAGCTCCGGTGCTCCCAATGGGGTGTGCAGCTTGCCATAAGCTCCAGGGTAGGCGTGTTTGTGTGAGGCACAATCTGGCCTATAGTTTCATATAATCCTCTTAATTTAGAACAAAAACAAAGAGTAAATCGTTACTTGGAACAATGTTTTCTTTTCCTAAGGGTTATTGCTCTTTAATTATTGTTCCAAAAGTGGATTGTGTGTGCCTAAGTGTCAATGAAAGCAGATTAGAACAAAAAATTACTTTAAAAAATATAAATTATGTTACAAGAGTTAGGTTAATCTTTACAGGAGGAAAACTGGAAAAGACGCCAGAACATAGCACATTGAAATGTAGAAGCTGTCAGCTCCACCGGTTCCTCTGTCAGCCTAGCATCAATTACAGTGGACTTGTAGCAATTTCATGTAATATTGAAAGGATCATACTACAGAAGAAATAAAGATTGACAAAGAATGCATTTGGTTCAATTTGCCCCTGTTTTAAAGAATGAGGTTTTAAACTTTCTGAAAGTTATTAGATTTTATGCATTGAATGAAAAGCAAGAAAATTTGTAAAGCATAATGTGACGTTGATTTCTAAAGCAAAAGGGAAATTGGATGTGAAGTTCAGCGAACTATAGCTTATTTTCATTACAGATATTTGTCCTGAGAGATTCTGGTAAGATTTAGAACTGCTGCTAAATGTACAGCCACCGAGTGAGACAGCAAAGCTCTACAGCTACAAGGGAGTTAAGAGCAGGAACGCTGAATGAGACCAAAATATGCTGAAAGTTACAGAAAGAGGGTAGGAAGAGGGCAAATACTCACTAAAAGAGAGGACAGTTCCTTTGTGTTTAGCAGCGATGAAGGGATGGGAAGGCTGTGAGAGGGTCGGGCCTCTCAGTCCTTCCCACTGCTGTGCCAGCCTGCTCTGGGTTTCTATCAGAGTCCCCACTCTGCCTGTGGTCCACATGCTGAGATTTCAAGGGGCTGGGGAGGGTGAAAGGGAAAAAACCAAAAAAGTGTATATATATATAAGCAGGTAGTCTGGGAGTAATGAGAAACTTTCTGGTGGTGGAGGAATTAGTATCTCATTTGCTCAATGGCCAAAATTGCACTCCCTGGCACCCAGCGTTCAGTAGGCAGTCAGCCCCTCCGTAACTCTCAAGTTCCAGCAAGCCACAGTTGAGAGTTAAAAGTTAATCTATATTTAATCATGTATTATAAATCTATAAATAAGTTATGCATGCCAAAAAGAGGTGTATTAGGATGTCTGAAATACTGTAAAATGGATATCTATTTGATTTATTTTCCTAAAGCACTGCTGAATGCGGAGCTGCTTTGGATAGGGAAAATACCACTTACGTTTCCTAGAAGTTACATCGGAAGTGCTGGGTGTAGGGAGACAAACGCTCTCTTCCCTCTCTGCCAGGGAAACCTTATAACCAGAGCTCACAGCTTGACATTGATAAATGATTCAATTCCACAGTGTTTGGCCCATATTCCTCAAGTGGGATATTTAAATGGAGATGAATAACTGCTCTCTTCTCTCAGGTTATTGGTGCCCCAATTTTACATTGTCTAATATATGTATACACAATATTTAAGAACTTCGAAAGAAAACCACAAAATATAGTTAAAAATCTACCTGAGAGGCTTTCAGCCATTTTTCATGCATAACATAATTTATAAAGATGATGATGAACAAAGCCAGGCAATTTGGACATTCTAGTGGATGAATAAACACTGAATAAATGTGAACAAATAAAGGGGTATGAATAGATATTTTTGTTGTTGTTCACTGGCGACAGAAAAGCGTTTCAAGCTTATCCAAGTGTGTTCATAAAATTCTCAACAAGCTGAGGTGTTGAAAAGTGTGCTTCGATTTCAGCAGCCTTTTTTTTCCCAGACTTCAGCAGCTCACAGTGGTTTAAAATAAAAATGGAGGGAATTTTGAAACATCTCTTGAATAAAAACATCTAAAACATTTCATTCTTAAGAAGTCAATGTTTTCTTTTCTTTAGGAAAGTTGAGAGGAGAGCTTAGAGTATCCCACTGTCACTGGATGTTCATTTTGAATTTAAAGGAAAAAAAGTTTTAGTTGCTAAAGTTCCACTGAGCCCTATTAAAAGCACTGGATTAGAATAAAGCATTAGTGCAACAGGTGCTAGGATGCCCCCATATATTCAGGACAGTTTAAGTGTACATATTCACATCCCCGAAACCTGTAAAATAAAAAGGGTATTAGTTCTTCTGTTTAATTTTTAAAGCAAAGAACATTTCCATGTTTTCCATTTCACAGAACAGTTCCAATTTTCCGTAGGCTGCCACGACTGTTTAACTGCACTTTGCAGTCCTCTCACCCTCACACTCGATGCGGAGTAGGGGAAAAGGCAGAGATGCGTACACTCTGTTACCAGCTTGTTTCTCTTTTAAACCAAAACTTCTGACATTTAAGGAAGAGTTATAGATAAAAAGAAGTGCAGCTTGAGGCTATGATACAATGCACTTAAAAGTCCCAAAGGTGATATTCTTAACATCTATGACCAACTCTGAAACATACCCTGGGAATGTAAATGTTAGGGCTGGGCTCTTAAATTTAAGCCTTTGAATTTATAAAGACTTCCTATCTGAACAGCCGAATGACTTACAGGTCACTGACAATATTATTTTGATCCACACCTACGAAGCAGTAGCACCCTATGAGAAAATATTGCCATATACATCTCCAGCTGATTATCTCATCTGATCATACATGTTTTCATCATCTTAAAACTGTTCTTCCATGCACAATTTGGAAACCAGTTTTGACTGTAGAAGTAAGTAGTCGAGGGGTGGGAGGTGTCAGGGGCATTCCTAACCCTATTATATGTAATTGTGTGTAGTGTAATGATATATACACTCCCACTGAGATTTAGAATGCATCAAGAAACTATTCTACCTTGTGATTTTTTTCCAAAAAACTCAAATAATTGAGAATTTAATGGAAAAGTCTCCTTTCAATTTTTTTAAGAACATTATTTTTAAAACAACACAAAAGAAAGTTTGGGGGTGTTTTTGTTTGTTTGTTTTCTTTGGCATCTGCAAGATCTAAGAAATTATGCATAGAAACCCTAACTTTTTTTGAGACCAAGGGCACCTTAAATTTTTGCAATAAAAGTACCTGAGGGGTACCTGACAGGCCCTGTCAAATAGATGTTCCCGTTGGCACGGCTATTACACCGTGGCAAAGCGTTCAGCACAGAGCATGTTAGTGACACCTACTCTCATTCAAATCCGTCATAATGTTGGGTCAAGGTGACCTCAGCATTTTCCAAACAGGTCATTGAATAACGATGCCAGGGTGAGGACTCAAGGGTCCCGTCCACCTCCTGGGTAAGTTTGCACAGAAAACCTACGGCCCTCCGTGGAGAGCTGGCCTTTTGCAGTTATGAGCCTCTAAGAAGTGGCATCAACTACTCTTCACCGATTAATTTGATTGCACCCAGACTATTAAGTTTCATTCTGAGAATTAAATAAATAAATAAGTTAAAAGAATAGAAAGAAATAGAAGAGGCTGAGAGAATAGGCTTCCTTCTAAGTCATAATTTCTCCTGCTGCTGAAGTTGAGATGTCTTCCAATACACATCGAAGGTTTGCACTGCTTGTATCAAGAGTCTGATGTTTTTTATAATATAGATACAGTTGTCAAACATATATTGTAGTCTGTGAGAATGTTAAGAGTTTGTTTTTTTTTTTTTTTTCCTGGGGATTTTATGAGCACTAACAGCATATGAAATTTTTTTTCTTTCTGAAAAAATGTCTATGTTTTACAGCATCCCCCTGATAGCTCAGGAGGGTTAGAAGGGACGCTGGCAAACTTTTTATCAGCCTGGCATATGTGCAAGTGCTTCAGGGGATCGAAGAATGGAAATTAAAAATGTGCAACTGAATGATTTTCTGAAGAGAAGTGAAACCCGAGGTTTATTTGCGGAGAGTGTAGCAATGAAAGCAACAGCACAGTTTAAGATGTGAAAACTGTTTTACTGCTGGGTCACAGTGAACCTGGAGCCTGTATTTCCAATCACACTGAATATAAACATTCCTGTACCGAATCAAGCCAAGGTTGCATCTGTTTTGCTGTCCTGCCTCTGACAAGGGGCAGTAGCACGTGCTTTGGGAGGAGCATAAGAAATGGGACAGACAGAAAGCAGCTCTTCCCCAGGTATAACCTTTCGGTTTCAAGCAGTCGGAGGTTTATGGACTTCCTCAGCCAGAGGGTGCATCCACAACATTGATTTTAATAGCCATTGATGGAGCTCTTTTCATGCATTTGTCTAATGGATTTCTGAGCCCATTTATAACTTTGGCCTCCACAGCTTCCTCTGGCAATGAGCTCCACAATTTAATTATGCATTGTGTGAAAAAGGACTTCATACTGCTTGCTTCACTGTCTGCCTGATCAGCTGAGTGCTCCTTTGTTTTTTACAGCATGAACAGTAACAAATAATCATTTAGGTGGCCTCTGACTTCATATACATCTATGGTATCTTTCCTCCTTCCCTTGTCTTCTTTCCAGACTTAAGTGTCCCAGGCTAAGCCTCTATCTTCCTACCAATGCCATTTCATACTTCTAATCATCCCTGTAGCCCTCTCCTATACTTCTATCTAGCTCTCAAGTTCTTTGAGATGGAAGAGACCTGCACAAAATTTACAGGATGTGGATAGACCGCAGATTTCTTCAACACTGCACCCATCTTGTTTTGTCCTATTAATTCCCTGGTTGTCTTTAGCACTTGTTCACCTTTCCGACCTCTGCTGAGCATCCACAGTGACTCTGAGATCTTCACTGTAAGGATAATGGCAAATTTACCTACCACTGTTGTGTGTATTTTGAGAGCTCTCCCCATGGCTATTTTTTATATTCAGAAAGAGAACAGATTAAAAAGAAAAAGTAAACAAATCCTTTGCACCAAAGGAATGGTACAGAACCTATTTGTTCTGATCTAGAACTAGACACCATCAGGAATATCAGATTTAAAATATGATCAAGCAGGTGCCTACATTTTGACATACTCTCACTATGTCTTTCCTACCTTAAATGTCAACTGGTGGGTTTGTAGGCGTGCTAATTCATTGGCATGTTTCTGGGCAATGCTAAACTTCCCAGCTCTGGCTGATGTCAAAAGGAGTCAAGAGCGGCTAGCCCTCATAGAATTGAACCTGAAAAGTATTGTTCTGGTAACTGTTTATACTATGTGACATTGTCACTTCCATACTCTTTGTGGAGCTTGATGTTGGGAAAAATGAATTTCTGGAGAGGTTATGAAAGATCAAGGATGCTATAATGTCATCATAATTACATGTAACTTGGGCATCAGCATTACATAAAAGCATATTGAATGCTTACTTAACATAACATTTGAATAAATCATGTTTAAAATCATGTTCACTGAAAAATTTATTACAGCTCGAGCCACATAGTTTAAGCTTCTCATACATAAACATTTTTGGCATTATTTATGAAAACTTGGCTTGCATCCACTTAATTTATACTTTAAAAAATAAGAGATAGCTATGTGAATCTTACATTTATAGCAGAAACCTCCATCGTCTGCTGCTTACTGAGGCTTCAGCAGATCTACAATGGTAATTCAATAACTGTGTCTATAATATCCTGGGAGTTTTAAACACAGTTTCCCATTTTTGCATTTGGCATTTCAGTCTGTACTTTCTTACTTTTCTTGATAGGCATCTAGGCACTAAAAATAATTCATTACTGCCTATCACGCTGTGTGACAATGATGCCCTTGAATACCTAACCTAGTTAGCACGGGGTGAACCTCCTTGCAAAAGGGAAACGTGAATGTGATTGACTCGTTTGTGTGGATGCCTCATTGCTTCTGAAGTTTCTGGGGGGAAGGTTTGCAAGGTGGGTTAAGCAGTCTTGAGGCAGAATCTCGGAGGCAGCTCTTCCAGGGAGGAAGATTTACAGTGAGGTTTTGCATCTAGCTGTTACAGCCAATGCTTAATGCACCAAAGCCACGTAGTATGGTCTTAATTTGGTCTCCATTGTGTATGCTGGGTCAAGCAACAAAAACAGTTTCTTCACTTCAAAATGAAAAAGCCTCAAATATAATGAGGCATGCATTCTCTAAGCCCGTGGAGAAGTTTAGCATCACATTTGTTTTCCTTTCTGTTTGTAAATAGCTCGTATGAGGTGTTCCGAGTTCTTTCCAGAGTAGAAAAATCAAGTATTTTTTCTCAATAGTGGCATGCTTTCAGAATCTGAAGCTGATCTATCTCACTTTCTTCTTGTTCGCATTATCTTCCAAGCTATAAATATTAGCCTTTGTATCTATATTTTCATGCTGAATCATTTTGTTAGATACATAACATCAAGAGTACTTGTTAAGCATTCTGTGATTCACTAGCATGGCTTTGTGTTCTGGCCTTAATCCAGAAAGGGCTATTACATTTCACTCTCCTAAAGATTATTTTCAAATGAATATGATATTTAACTTCATTTCTGCATTTATGTGATCTTGTAGGATTTAAATGCGTGACACAAAGTGATGATCGATGTTTAAAATTTATCTTACATTTAGTTAAGAGACTGGCAACTCCAGAAACATCATACAAACTTAACAGCTTTCCTGCTTCTTTGCTGTCCACTCTCCATTGGCAGAGATACTCTTTGGGGAACCCCAACCCCAAAACATCTTGGTCTAATAAAACTTTGGAGGGCAATATGCTCAATGTACTCAAAGAGATCGAGCCTCTCTTCCCATTAAATCACCAGGGATGGCATTTCTTTTATGCAATGTCACATACCCAAAAGTCAAACATCCAGCTAGGAGGAGGCTATGTTCACAGTTACTAGGTGCTTCTGGAGAGTGATTCTTCTACACTGCTTTAGTTTTTTGGCCTTTGGAGCTTCTTTCAGTCTTTGGACTCCCTCCCTCCCCTCCCCTGCCCTGATTATTAAAGTAGCTTACAGTAACTGGCTCGAACGTACACATTTGATTTCTGATGCTTACATCAGCAAGGAGGAATCCCAGCTGGAGACATTCAGAGTCATGGTATCCTCCAGAAATGGTGAAGGCTTTTAAAAAAAGCACAGAAAGTTCTTATTTTGCAGTTCAGGAAAGTCCTAACGTACCAGTATGAGTTTTTCACGGTATATTTTCCCATGTTACATTGAGTGAGCCTTGAAGAGATCTGTGGGGAGGGGGGGTAGGGGAAAAGACGAGCTACTATTTTTGTTACTTTAATATCCTAAATGCAAAACATTAGCTCTTTCTAGCAACAAAAACTCCACCAGCAGCAATACCGAAACCATATGCCCTCCATTTGATTTACCATCAATGACTGCCTGGCTGCACACAGAGCCTCTCTGCTTAATAGTGGCTCTAGGCAAGTGCATGTAGAATATTCAAAGCAGTTTTGTTCTTTTATTAAAGTTGTGATAAGGATGCAAAGCATTTTAATGGGAATAATCAATTATATAATGATATTCATATACAACAAAGTGCTTTTAATAGAAGTACTTTTAATGCGGCGCTTTTGTGACGGGGGAATTACTTCTGTAATGCTTTCAGAAGCGTGTCTTCTGTTGGTGCCCGGCAGACAGCAGCAGTAGGAGACTTCTGGAAGTGATGAACTCCATTTACTCTTCCCTCGCAAGATGGCATTTTTCAGTGCAGGGACCAAAGGATTTTACCACTCTGCTGAATAGGAGAATTTCAACATCAAGATGTGCCTGCATTTTTGTAAGAGAAGGGGAAAGTGGTGTGCATCATTAGTCTGACATAAAGCCTGTTGAGAAACTTCAACGTTTAAAAGATGAGTTTTGACTCCCTGTTACATTTGCCTATTTTCCTGATCTCCCTTTGGTGTTGTCACCTCCCTTCCAAAACAAGAAGTTAATTCTATCCCGCCATTGGCATTTTTTTGCTGATGGATGTCAAAAGTTATAAACACAGGGTGGCCATACAAAATGTTTTGCACTCTTCTGTAGGTTTTAATGAATATATTAACATAAGCTGTTAGTTTATGCAAGTTTCTTTTTATCTTATGGGCATGCATATATTTGGGTAAGGGGATTGAGAAGTTATGTATCTGTTCTGAAAGCAGACATGTGACTATGATCAGGGGGTATATTTGGGTCAGTGTTGAGGCATCAGATGCCTTTTCTCTGCTTTTCTTCCCCTCCTCAAGAAATTAGCCCACGCTTATACCAAGTTTCAGGGGCCCAGACAACTAAGAAGTGTGGAGACTAAGTAAACCTGCACTGGAGACTATCAATCAAATCACAAAATAGCATGCTCCGTTGTGGTCACAGGCATGCAGTACTATATGATGTTTAAATCCAGGGCCATGTGGCTTGTGAATCCTGACACCCAGAACTATCAAAAAGAACATAAGATACTGTGAAATTTGGGGTAGGATTCATCTGAAGATTAGATGTCGGTGTCCACATGAGGACTGGGTGATCCCATTATGTCAACAGAGATCTAGTCAACTTGGTTAATGGAGCCTATGGATAGAAAGCTGGGGATCCTTCTCTTGGGTGGAATCTGATCCGTGAGGCTCAGCCCAGTTCCCCTATACAAGCATTCGGAGCCATTGGGATGCTCCAAGGTTACCTCTCCAGTAGAGCATGGGTATCATCACATAGGTCCTGCATTGTAACTGACAGGTCTGTGCAGAATCTCAATAACTCAGGTCATATTTAATGGACTAGATGGTGACATCTAACCTGAGCCTTTCCCAGCCCTACCAGTTCTGTGTTAGATGGCTGGCTGTTTCCAGAGGATGCAAGACATGAGACATGTCCCTAACCAGTGCACAAGGGAGCCGGGCATTCAAAGTATTCAGCTGTTAACATCCTTTAGCCAGTGCATATTTAATGTAAAATGCATAACCACTCCAGGAACAGGGACCAAACTCAAGGTCTACCTTTCCCATCTAAGTGGAGCTTAATGCATTCAAACTCAGGATCATTTACCCCATGCTTTTAGTTGCTTCTCTTTAACTTCTCTAAGCAGACAGGTAAAGTAATGTGGAGAGACATAAATCAGATTGTAAGATACAAATCAATACTTATTATGGAGTGCCCCTTACATTCATCACGCCTTCTCAGAAACTACTTAGCTAAAACTTATATTTTATTGCTGATTCCAGAAAAGCCAACATATTTCAGACAATATCTCCTCTTCTTCTCTCTTAAGTCAGTGATACTACTTCAGAAGAGTCCTTTGCTCCCACGTAGAATCACTGAGGCTTGAAAACACCTTTAAGATCATCAAATCCAACTGTCAACTTGTCAACATATTTGAAATAGTCCAACAAAAATTTCAGGATAAAATCTCATTTTTTTTTAGTTAAAGACAGTAAAGTGTATTCTGCAAAGCCATGTGGATTTCAATTTTAAAAGCTCAAAAATAAAGACTTAAGTTTCAAATTTTCAATATTTTCAGTATTTTATTTTTTTCAACAACCTCAATGTTTAAACACACATAAAAGTATTAAAACCATCAGAGATAAAGTATTTCATTTTACATTTAATGCATTGCATTAGCCTTCAGTGCATTGTTTTCATTTGGCTTATAAAAAAATTAATGAAATAACGGAATTGGATAATGTTCATCTGGATCAATTAGAAACCTTTTCTGAAAATTATTCACATAGCTCTATTGAAACCATATTGTTGCATTGTGTTTTTCACAAAAGCAGTGACTATTTTTTTCCTTTTTCATTTCTTGGCAACAGAGTCATGGATCTATAATTAAAAACCCACTTAGACAATCTCCAAAAGATTATTACAATCTTGTTATGTCAGGGGTTGAACAGTCAATTTATAGATTTTTTTTCCCCTCTTAAATTCTACAATGATGGTCTGAAAAACCTTCAAGTCCCGAAACTATGTTTTGTTTTGGCAATGGACACAGAGCATGCAAATGATATTCTCTCTTTCTCTCTTTTTAGGAATGCAGTTGAAGAAAACAAAAAACTGTATGCAATTTATGACACAAGGTGAGTAACAAAAAGCACTTTAAAACTGCGATTCTTCTCTGTAAGTGGAATGTTAACCCTTTGAAATGTTGAAAATTATTGTTAACATTTAATTTTTTTTTTTCTCTGCCACAAAGTAATCTTTAAATTAAGGCAGAATGACAGACAGTTTAGAACATCATAGCCAAAATTCTGCATCCACCTAATAATGACTCCCCTTTACCTACAGTGATTTCCCTTTATATACAGTGCATATGATGAAGAAAATGCAGTTACACAGCCAGCTTAATGTACATGTTATTCCACAGATGGAATATGGCCCGCCATCCTGATCTGCCTATTAGGAGCTTACCCATGGCTGCTTCCAACGCCAGTGTTTGAGGAATGAGGGTGAAGGGCTGGCTGACACAGCCTAGGGAAAAGTGGATGCATTTAAAAAGACTCGGAGGCACTTCCACCAGCAGAGTGCTGTCTTGGCAGAGCAGGGCTGTGGATACACAGCCTCTGTGTAAACACACCTCCACACTCCTCTCTCTTAAGATTGTCCTTTCCCCTCATCCTTCATGGACTATTTCTTGTTAAGGGTACTCCTTAGCATAAATAAAAAACCCAATCCACCAAACTGTGCAAAGGATAACAACAAGATATACATCACTCAGCTTATTCTTCCCATAGCTGCTTCTTTGCTACTCCAAATTATCACGTCCAGAATTCTTCCTAATATTAGCAAATCAGGACTCATGCCAAGTCCTTTCACTTCACTTCCTTCCCATTGCTTATCCTGTTTTAAATGGGAGTGTTTGCACATAGAAATGGTTTTCTTTCCACCTCACCCCAGTGTTTATTCTTTGTCTTTCTACTTTTCCACTGTTAAAAAAGGGACGCTTGAGTAGAAATGTAGGGATCCAACAGCTCTTGATGTTTTAGATAACCCTCACACAGATGCTTCAGTTAGGATCCTGACTTGATCTTCCTTTAAATATACGTAATACTAAATACCAGCAATGCAACAACTCGCCCTTGTCTTCCTCAGTCCATATAATCTCTTGTACAATGAGGCTTTGGTCTTGACTTGGACTTCTAGCTGCTAGAGTGAAAAAAATGCATAAATAATAATTAGTACAAATGAGACTCATAAAGAGATGGATAAATATGAAAACCCAAAGAAATGGGCTTTATCCTTCTGGTTTTATCTAACCTTAAAGAAAAAAGGTGACTGCTGCGTACTGTTTTGTTAACAATAATGCCCTCCTGACAAAGGCATTTAGATGAAAACACCCAAACACAAACTCTTAAGAAAGAAGTCCTATGTAAAATAGCTCTTCGTCAATTCCAGTTACAGTAAGAAAAATAACTCAGTTACTTGTCTGGTTTTCTAAATAAACTCTGTTTTCATCAGGACAGAGACTTAAAGAATAGTACTTCTAAAGCACCACAGGCTTCTCTAATGTATTTGTGTTATTTCAGTGCATAATCATTAATCTTTATGATGTGAGTTATAAAGAGCCTTGATTATTTCTTCCTCTGCCAAAGTGTCAATGGATTTTTATTTTGATGTGTCTGACTCATTATGTGCATAATCCAGAGGTTTTGCTGCATAAGGAACGGCATATTGCAGGAATTCTCTTTTAAATTCATTCAGATAATGCAAATTTTTGTTCTATATTCTTGAATATGAAGAAAAATAACCATCTGAAAATTAAACAACAGTTCAAAACAATTTGGGTCAAGCCTCTTATTAAAGGCAAATTTGTCCCCATTACTCATATCGATTAACACCTTATTTTTATGTGGCTCACTGAAATACTCAGATCTCCACCATATAAGAACTGTTGACATAACAACATTAATATTTCTATATAATTAAATGAAAACCAGCAAATTATGCAACCAAAGCAAACGGATTCATGCAACACTGTTTGCAATCTGCCCTAAAGAAATGAGGACAAAGAGTATAAACTCACTGCCAGGTACAAACTCAGCATCAACTGTAGAGTATTACTCAACACCAGCAAGTATTACACATGTTTTCTGATAAATATACATAGTAGATAATTATAGTATTGTTTTCCTCACATAGTATGTCCAAGAACCACTGCCTGTTACCTGAACAGGCAAAACACAGCCTAGGAAACTGTCAAAAGTGCAGAGTGTTCCCCGAGCCCTGGTGCCGCATATCCCCTCCCTGGTATCCTCTTGTCACTCTCAAACTCTGCTGCTGCTGAGATACTGTAGGACAGAAGGTAAGAAAGCTGATCTTTCTGAAGGAAATGTATAGTTTCCATTGAATTATATTTTGGCAAAAATGGTCCTCAACTTTTGATTTCATAAAGGGAAATAGAAGTCAGCTTGGGGGAGGGGGGATCAGGAAGAGTTGAAAATTTTCTTGTGGGTTTTGTCCCAGCCAGTTTTATTAATTACACCTTCTCAGCAGGTTAAACCGGCAGGCTATTAAAACTGCTGCAAGGCAGAATAGGTAAGCAGCAGCATGGGTATCAGCCTAGTAAGATTAATGCCCTGTGTTCCTCAGAAGACACCACTTCAGCTGCAGCAGCAGTTCTTCCCACTTTTTTTTTAGTTTCTGTCTCTCTTTTGTATCCCTGAACCCTCTGTGATTGCAGTTTGCTTCAGGACAAGACTGGATCTTTGTCAAAATCATTTAGCTGACAGACAAGCCAGAGAGGAAAATGAAAAAGAAAACGTTCTGATAAGTGATTCTGACCTCAGTGTGTAAGTTTGGTTCTGTTCATTTTGTCAGGTAAACCCTCACCACCACTTTCCAGTGCAAGAGCTCAGTGATGTATTGCTTGGTGTGATCAAATACTTCTTCCCTGATTCTCAAGGCAGTCTTTCTCCTACAGTCTGGTGACTGATAGTGGTAGCACTGCAAATGCATCAGCTGTGAGCAGACCTCTTCTCCAGCCTGCCTGTCATTCCCTCCTCTTCGGTATCTCCACTAGTACTGACAATGATGAAGAAAACTGGAATTTGTTCCAAAATGTTGAGTGGCTCCTCATTGCAATCCCTCTGCCTTCAACAATCCCTGTTCTTTAACGAAGGCTGAGCGCGACCTGTTCCAGCTCCTTCTGAAAGGAGGTGATGGGCGCCTCTACGTAGCATTTTAGCGCAGACCAGGACTGTGCTTGTGAAGTGAATCATTTGATCATCCCCACTTACCGTGCTCTGGTTCACATCTCAGAGCAGTCTCACAGCACGTGAATTCATTTCCTTTCATACAACACTGAGCTGGAAAGCTCACCCCAGCAGCACACTGAATGGGGTCCAACCACTAACGAGCATCTCATCTATGGGACAAGATTAGAACATCTCTTAAGGGGAAAAAAAAACCCCACTCCAACCACAGTGTGTATGGTGTGGGTGTCAGGTCCTCAGCAACAGCAGTTTTGCTCTAGAGACCAGCCTTGGTGCCTGCTAAGCCAGACATAGCTGATGGCAACATTTCAACCCCACTCACCCCAAGGACTTCTTTCACATGTAAGCCTGGCAGGTGTATTCTTCCACATCTATCTGCATTGGCCCAAGGACAATCCTTTTGCTCCTTCACATGTAATGCTTGCCTTTGCAGTTTAGACTTTTCTGTTTCTGAACCGGCCTTTACCAATATTGGCAATGCTAAGGAAGAAAAGAGTATCGCTGTGCTTACCTTATTGAACAGAATTTAATTGGGAGCATAGATCTTAAACTGTCTGGTGGCCCAGAGGCTGGAACATTCCCCAAAGTAGTAGAAACAGTGATGAATACTAGTCCCTGAACTACAACATTAGAAGTCTCATCTTTTACAGGGATAATTTTACTGTATATTTTGCTGGAAAAAGAGCAAGAGTGAGCATGAGCGATGATGAAGGCACCAAGGGGGAGCAGAGAATCGGGTTCCGTTCCTTACACCACTGAATGTTGATTTATTTTATCCAGTAATTAATTCATGAATTACTGGATTATTTATGAAATAACAGTACTTCATAAATAAGAGCCAAATCACTACGCCAGAGAGTCACGTTAACCCTTTCCCTCTCTGCCCTACTTAACTGTGTGCTGAGAAGCGGCACATTTCAAGCAGCAGAGATGAAAACCTCACCCCAAGCTACTGCAGTCTGGGCTGGCATCGGGTGATGCATTCTTGGGATCTTCTTGGATGGAGAACATGCAGGTTCTGACAGTGTGCTCTGCTTTGGTGAATACCAGTGCTCAGACTCCTTCCTGCCACATCTTGGAATAACCTGTTTGCTTTTTGAAAGGAGATGTTTCGGAGCCTAAATCCAGGAGAAAAGTCAGGGTGATGAATTTCAGGGTAGGACAAGGAGTCTATGTCCCTGCCCATTTTATTCATCTTGGAAACACTGAATGGCTCCCCAAAAGTCTTTGCTTCCATTTCCTTAGATACTCCTCACTATGCAGGGCTTTGCTGGGTCTTACCTTTAGACTGTTGCCACAGCAGCTTTGTTCCGAGTCCTTCCTGCAGGCAAAACCCAAAGCGCTGTTTCCACCATAAACGCCCCATGACTGAGAAGTCAAGACACCTTTCATGAAAATCATTGATTGTTTGTAATTTTTGGCATCTTTCAGTTACTGTTAAGGCTAATGGAATCCAAAGCCCCAAGGAAGAAATGCTCCATATCCCACTATCTACTTCCTTGTCCCATCAGCTCCAGCCTGGATTATCTTTAAACTACCCACAAGTAAAAGGAAACAGTTGCTCTGAAAGATCAAGAAGAAAAGTACTTAATTTAAGTGATCAAATATGGCAGACTAAAGCACTGTTGATTCATTCGTACCTCAGATATCTTTCCAAAGTTCCGGGATAGCACATTAATCAGAAGTAGCTTCCTTTAAAAAATTTTATTTCTGTTATAAACCCAACAATCTATTTAAGAAATGTTATTAGTGCTTAAAGGCACTTTTAAACCATGTTAAATTCTTCATAAGAAATATTTTCTTCAGTCGATACTTTCTTTCAGCACTTACAGGGAAAGAACTGAGTTGATACCCTTCCCTAAATTCACTTTCACTTGAGTCTTTGAAAGAACTAGTTTTCAATACCGCCCACCCATATCATTAAAGAAAAATCAGGATCCATGGCCCTCAAATCACATATATATATTATCTAAATATAACACATCTATGTATTATTTTTCTTCTTTTTGAGCCCTTGAGTCATGTATGCTTTGTATCACAATTCTCAAGCTTTCATCATAAGCCTTATTAGTTTTTAACTGAAAGCTAAGATTTTCACTTACTTTATAATCATACTAATTATGGCACTCTTTAAGAATCCAAATATTGCATGACTTAAAGCGAAATCACAAGATTTGGCAATGCTCAGTTAGTTTCTCTATATTTTTTCTTATTGACTATAGGGGTTTATGCTGGTTTTAAAACTGAGCCTGCTCCTCCTTTCATTGGAGTTTTATTATTAACTACAACAGCAACGAGGTCAGGACATAGGCCATGGATGGCACTTGTCTTTCTTTTTTAAGAATTTGTTGAGCAGAGACGAAAAGCCATCCATGCTTTCTGACCTGTACACAACACCACAACATTCCTCAAGTATCCATCCTTTTGCTGGCAGTTTGTCTCAGGAAAGAGCGTATGTAGAAGCAAAAGGTAAGGGGAAAAGTGCAAAAAAGAGACAGTGCTTTTCTCCCTTGACTAGTGAAATGCTGTCACGGACCAGCAGACATCGACTGCAATTTAACCAGGAGCGGGAGCTGGCTAAGTGCATGTTTACACCATCGATAGAGCATGGTGAAGAGGTCTGGCACCGAGAAGGAGCTGGCTCTGGAATCAAAAGCAATATAGCCAAGTCAGCGTGCTTCTGTTTCCATGCCAATTAGTCCTGCTGAAAGGACTAATTAACCTGGAAGGAGGTTAACAATAATAACAACTGTGCTGTCTCCATCCCAAGCAATGATTTATACAAAGTTAAGAGCACCCAGAAGCTCACAGGCACCACAACAGAGAGCCCGCAGCTCTCACCCTGCGTCCCTTTGATACCAGCGCAGTTGCCCTTCATCACTGCCCCACACAACGTTTGTCTGGCAAAACACATGATCTATGTCTGTGTCGATGGCACCCACCCAGGCTTGTCTGAAGAGCCCAGTGCCTCTCCATACATACCACACCCCTGGCCGTGGCTGGGGCACCCCGCCACCCCATGCCTGCCCGGGATAGGGTCCCGGCCCAGCCCCCTCTCCTGCCCCAGGGGCCTCCCACCCGGCACGGCTCCCAGGACACGCTGAGGGGCGGGTGGGCGCAGTCACCCCTCTTGGGGCAGGCCGAGGGGCAGGGTAGGGCGGCCTGTCTGTCCCATAGCTGAGGCCAGGCCCCCACGCTCTCAGCCCGGCCCGGCGTCGGGCGGGCAGCCCCCCTTCTCACCCGGTTCCAGGTAGGTCCCGGCGAGTTGCCCTGGTCCCGCTCCCACCGCGGGGATGTCCTGGCCTTCCCGAAGAGAAGGAACAGCCTGCGGAGAGCCCCCTGCGGGGGCTGCAAGGGGACACCCCTGCCTCAGGGCGGGTGCCGCGGGAGTCACCACCCCCTGATACCAGCCCCGGCCAACCCCGCTCCCCACGGTGCCCCTCCCCGGGCTCTCCGCCGGGGAGGGGGGAACGGCGGCGCCCTCCCCTCCCCTCCCGGCTGGCGGGAAGGCGGCGGGGCGTGCGGCGGCGTGCGGGGACGGCGGGCGCAGGGGAGGGGAGGGTAGGGTAGGCAGGCGGCCGGGCTCCGGCGGAGGGCGGCTTCCTCCGGGGCTCGGCGGCGTCCGGCCGCGGAGTGGGCGCTGCCGGGTGCGCGGGAGGCTCCCGCCGGCCGGGCAGCGGTGCCGGGGCAGCGGGTGGGGGAATTGTTGTTTTATTATTTTTGGGGAGGGGGGGGGGTGGGAGGGGGACGAGGACTGTCGCCTCCGCCTCTTCCTCAGCGGCAGCTGGGGCAGCCGAATCGCAGCGGCGGCGGCGGCTGCTGCTGCGCGGAGAGAGCACGGAGCGGAGGGATGTGGGGCTTTGGAGGAGGCAGGATCTTCGGGATCTTCTCCGCTCCCGTCCTGGTGGCCGTGGTCTGCTGCGCCCAGAGGTAGGAGCCAGCATACCCCGGCGGCGGGGCGGGATGCGTTTCGCCAGGGGAACAAGCTGATGCGCTCCTTCCCCACCCCACTCCCCCCCCCCCCCCCGACCCCGTCCCCCCGTTTTTCTCTCCCTCCGTCACCCCCGTCTCCCCGCACCCCGTCCTCTGCCTCCCCCTCCTGATTCCCACCCCCCCCTCCCCGTCTCTCGCCCCCACAGTGTGAACGATCCCGGCAACATGTCCTTCGTGAAAGAAACTGTGGATAAATTGTTGAAAGGCTACGACATCCGCCTCCGGCCGGATTTCGGAGGTGAGTCCCCACTGCCCGGGTTCGCCGCCCGGAGCCCCCCTTCCCTCCGCGCCGCCCCGGGGTTTCAGCCGCTCCCGCACGGCGGAGCCGGCTCCCGCACCCCCGCTGCCGCGGTCCCTCTGGCCGCCAGGTCCCCGGTAACGGTCTCCTCTGCCCGCAGGTCCGCCCGTTTGCGTGGGGATGAACATCGACATCGCCAGCATCGACATGGTTTCCGAAGTCAATATGGTGAGTAGCGGGGGTGGGGGAGCCCAGCCGGCGCCGGGGCTGCTGCCCGGCGGGGTCACAGCCGCCCGTTCCCCGTCGCTCCCTTCGCGGCGGCCGAGCTGAGCGGGTCGCCGAGCGCTGCCGTCTCCACCTGCAAACTTTATTCCCCCTTTCCCCTCCCGCTGCCGGCGGGTATGCGTTGTCCCGGCCGAGCCCGGGGGTGCCGGGCCGCCTGAGCACCCCCGCCCTCACCTCTCCGTTTCCTCCCGGCTCTGCCGGACCTCCGGCGCCAGCCGCGGCCCCGCAGCCGGCGGGGTGCGGAGCGGAGCGGGCTGGTGACAGAGGTCGACGGTGTTACCGGGGCCGGTGGCGGAGGGCCGCGGCCGTCGGCATCTCCCGGCTTCTTGCGCGGTTCGGGCATCCCAGAAACGCAGCGTGACGGTGGCGATAAACTCTCGACATGTGCGAGCGTGTCAGTTACTGTCGTGCCTCCCGAGCCGGCGCGATTGCCTGCGGGCTTCGGGGGGACTGTAATCTTGCTGTGGCAGAGGGATGGTGTTCGGGGCTGCCAGGTTCGCTGGGGAAGAGGCAGGTGTTTGGTGCGGTTCTGCCCTTTGGTCCCCGGGTCTGCGTAGTTTGGGGTTGGAAGGTAGAATGGCTGTTTCTTGTCCTAATCCTACGTCTCAGATGGGTTTTTTTTTCCTCATGCTGCTGGGCAAATGACTTACTCTGCCTGTATCTCGGATTGTTCCCTTTCCAAACCTGCGGTGAAAAGGCCGGTCTGCTCTGCTATTCTGTAGTTATATTTATGGCATTAAAAAGAATAATCTGCATGTTTGGAAGCTGAGCTCTCTTCCAGTAAATATGACACTAACACCAGCACCCACCCTTCCTTCAGTGCACTGTTGCAGTGTTACTAGCTGGCATAGCGTGGCTTTACACAGGGTCTGTGTGTTTTCCTTAATCCTCCCCCTTCTTTCACCCACTCCACTCAAAATTCTAGGATAGAAACTTTTTGCTCTACTTCCAGTCTTTTAAAAAAATGGCTTTAACGGAGATGCGGTTACCTGTTTTCAGCTGAAAGTGCTCCTGCTGTCTTTCTACTCATCCAGGAAGGATGAATAAGACGGCTCTCACTTAGAAGAGTTTATTTTAGGCTTCCTGCAAATTCAGGCAGCTGCGGAGACACCTTATATATTCCACAGACTTTTCTTTTTGTACCTGTAGGATTCCTTCTCCAAAAAAAAAAAAAAGCTGAGTTTTTGATGAATAATTGAAAACCTGACTTACTATCCCCAGTGCCACCTTCCCCACCTTTGGCTGTACTTCACACTTAGGGGAGCGCTACACTGCGCATTAAATTAATATATAACGCTTTGTGTATGTGAAGTGTCACATAAGCAATAAATATCATTGAAAGGCAGACTGAGATTGGAGAGAACATGATGGTGCTTTTCTTGTGTCGTCCTCCCCCCCCAACCACCAGCTGTGGGAAAGCCTGTTAGGTTTAAATAACAACTTGTCCAATCCACTATAGCAGGGATGTAAGGAAAAGTAAGTAATTACACTGCTTGTTGTTCTGCTAGACTGGGTAATTAGATCTTGAATAAGAGAAGAGCTCCTCAAGAGGATGGGTGCCATCCTCTTCTTTCCCTTTAGTTTCTAGCTGGCCCACAAGTCAATGCCCGACGTTTCCCAGTAGTTGCCAGAGCTGTAAAGAGGGTTTTTTTTCATGTCCTCTCATGGGGCAATTAAGAGTTTGAAAAGTTTCAGTATACATCTTGCAACAGAAACAAATACATGTTTCTGAAGGGAGTCGCTAAAGTACTATTGTTACAAAAACTGTGTTAATCTACTTAAGGAAGGGTGATCAAAAAGGGCTTCTGGTTGGTGAACACCTTACTACAACTGGACTTTGGGCTGAGCTTGTTTCTTCTCCCTGTGCAAGAAGTAATCTCTGACTACGCACAGCTATATTCAAGTATTGAGGTGGTTGCTTCCACTTGTTTTGGGTAACTTTATGCTGATCTGCAAAGATTTTTGAGTAAATATCAAGAAACAAGGAATAAGGATGAATCACATGATCTTTTCAAGATTACTGAAGTATACACTCCAAGATAGAGATTTGGAAGTGGAAAAAATAAATCACAGTTTGTTTGAAGACCTGAGGCATAGCTCTTGAACTTCATGCTGGTTACCAACTAAACTTTTAATCTTTGACCTGTTCTTTCATTTAATTCTAAGCAGATATTGTGAGCATTGACCTTTAGCCTCATCAGCTATTGAAATGTCTTACAAGAATTTCTCTCTGTGAACTGTGGTATGTGGACATTAATTCATTTGATTTAAATCTAGACATTGGTGTAACCTTTTATAAATTAGCTTGTTAAAATTCATCTCTATATTAAAAATAAAATAACTAGAGAATTAACATTCTTCAATTTTATGAATATAAATAAAAAGTTATTACAGAAAGCTTTATTATAATAAAGCCTTATTGGGAGCATTTAATGTAGCTTTCAGTGATATGACAATTCTTTGTAACAACAATTACAGCCTGTATCATGCTCTCTTCTATTCTTAATCAAACTGTAGGCTTACATATAATATATTCCTCTATGCATCTTCAGTTACTAGTTATTAATTTGGCTTTCTGGCATTAAAAATATATATATTTGTGTATTTTTAGTCTTTCTGGTGCAAGTTTTTAAAAATCCTTTGCCCTCCAAGCATCCAAGCTACCTGTAGCTATTTTTTTTAGAATGGACTTATTGAGTAGTAATGTGCATCTTCCTCAGATTACATGGAAGAGTTCACATTTTCCTTTACTTTTGATGCTGAAATGCTAAACTGGATCAGGAGGACTGATGCAAGTATCAGGACTGCACAGCATCAAATTGTTTTACTGAAAAGTTTTAAATAAGCAGTTTCTATTCAATCTCATATAATCTTGAAAATACTGAGTAGCATTATCGAAATTGTTCCTCTGCTATACTGTTTGCATCAGACTCAAAGTATTAAACATTTCTGAAGCAAAGATAACATGCTTTGATATTTATACCTTGAGTTACAGGTGTGGTAGCAAGAATGAATTAAAGAAGTGGTATGCAAGAAATGCATTGTTAAAGGAAGGGCTGCAGCCTGTTAATGATCTACACATAAACATATATACATATAGAAATATATAAGGAGATCTCCATACATGCTTTATTTCCTTGCTTTACCCGGGCATGCTTTCTCATTATTATTTGGCCATTTCACAAATTATACCTGTAATTGGGTGCTTAACCACCTTCCTGTTTTTGTGCATACCTCCAATAATTGCATTTAAAACTGCTGCAAATGCTTGTAAAATGTACAGTAATGTACATCTCCAAACAAAATACCAATCAATAATAGCAGAAGTAATACTGAGAAAAATGCTGTAAGTTGTTTTGCAAATAAAGGGTTTGGAAGATTACTGTTGTCAGATTTCAGTAATTTAGCTTTGTAATTGATCATTTTACATGATTTGGGTTGATTGTGTTCTGTACTTGCTGTGTTTTAGAGGTATCTTTTGCTTACATGATGTACATTGAACAAGAAATAGTTCCTGTGCTTTTTACTACTCTGCCAGCCTATTTCCAATCTGACAGGATCCACAGTTTGTAATATTTTTACAGGCTGATTCTTGTTCAATATTTGCTCTGTGAATCAAATGCATTAGTTCCAGGCATATAATTTTCAAGAACCCAAATACTCCTGCAGCTTTTTATCCTTAGGAAGTTAAATAATCAATATGCTGAGTCTCCAAATAACCCCCTCTTTAAACTCGTTGTTATAGCTGTGAGACTAAGGTGCCGTGCTTTCATTTTCCCATCATTTTAGAATGTAGTTTGTAGTTTATGGGAGGTAAACCTATAAAATGGATAGAGGAAATGAGGGGATCAGTGCAAAAATGGACCTTTCTCCTTAGAGATAATGTTTTGCAGAGGATAGTATGATCTCCTGTAAGAAAGGAAACTTGTGCTACAGCTCTCTAAAGTGCTGTCTGCATTCTCTTTGTGTATGGACAGAATTTTTCAAAGGCTCTAATTTTGATAAAATTAAACTCAAACCTGCAAAATCCAGGAGGAATCATTGGCTAGATAGTCATCCTGCTCTTTTGAGAATACCTGTACTTGGAAAATTAGGAGTTGTTATTTCTGAAAAAGATGTAAGCTGTTCTATGCTAACACTGTCATTTTTCATTTTTATATGTTCCATTCTACAACTGCAAGTATGCACATGGACTTCATTGGGTGCCTGCTGAATTTTACAGCAATTTTGACACCTTTCTGACAAACTGTGTTTTAGATGCTGCTCTAAGGTCAATTAAAGTTCTTGCTCACCGAGGGCAAATACTGTCTGTCTACTTTCCTCAGACAGCAATGCATAAATAATTATTTTTAAGTGAACTAATTCATACTTCACCTGAAGTACTGAAGGTACAAGACCTCCGTACTTCTGTTGATGAGATTTCTCACATCTTACTTTAGATGTCTACAGACTGGGGTTCAGTTCATGTAAATTGGGAGGTATACAATTTGATGTCTGAATGAGAGCTGGGTTGCTACGCTTTACAGCTGTAGTTAATGGGGATCTATAACAGAATGCTTAGGCAAAGGTGTCAACTGTCATTTTGGCTTCATGGCGTCATACTTAAAATTTCCACTCCAGATTGGTGCAAGTCCCTGGCCACGTCTGTGTGCTCTGTGCACATGTGTTAGACCGACACCAGCTCCTGAAGTTGAAACAACTGAATCTTATTCTTGTCCATACGGGTGATGTAATCCAGAGAGCTATTTATCTTAAAATAAAGACAGCACTTCTGAGATACTTAAAGCACTTCAAGGTATCCTGTTTGGACTCCAGATGCCTCTCCAGAAGGGCGGGGGCCCCCTATAGATCCTGTGCTGTACATGTCAGGCCAGTGCAGAGGTTTTGCATAATCCAGAACATCCAAAATGGCACCAGGAACCCTTTCTTAGGTAATAATTGTTCCCTAGCTGTCCAACCAAGAAGTTCAGCCTTCAGGCTCCTTCTGGATTTGGGAGGATATAGGCACTATGTTCAGAGATATCTTAGACATGTGTGGGGTTTTGTTTGGATTTTTGGTTTGCTTTTTTTAAAAAAAAAAGATTGTAGGATTTGTCCTTCTGATAGGTGTCCTTCTTTCCTGAAAGGCTGTGGAGTCAAGGCAACTTGGTTGGTCTTTGAGTGGCTGCAGCTAGGCAGTGTAAATTAACCTACGTTTCCTGTTGAATATGTAGTTTATTATTTCCTGCCATAAACAGCTACTTTCCAAGTACTTTACAAACAGAATCTCAAAGTTACGTCATGCAGGAAATCATAACGAGTTGTGACATACTTCACTTTGAAGATTCAGATGGAGAAATTAAATGAGTTGTACTAATAGAGTGATTACATAATCATTTTTATTGCAAACACAAGTTTTCTAGCTAGAAGATTCATGTGTGCTGTGCTTATAACTTGAGCACAAATCACAAGGGTATAAAATAGAATACATACTGATTTTTGCTTTTATATATTTTATAATTTAACATACACAGCGAGACTGCTAGATAATACTAAATAGATATGGCAGACAAAGCATCTAAATCATTTTGTGTGTCTGTGTCTATATATATATATGTATGCATGTGATAGATGAGAAAAAGAAAACAAGAAGAAGAAGAAATAAATATTGCCCAAGCAGGGAAGCATCTCCAGAGGCCAGTATAGCCCTGCAGTGCTATCACTGTGCGGGTGATAAGCCAGCAGCTGTCCACAAAGAGCTGGCAGCAGCGGGCGCTGCTCCTGAAGGACAATCTATCTGAGCAGCTTACCTGCCTTCAAGTTGCCAGCAGGCAACAAGAGCATCCTTCCTTCTAATCCTCTCTTTCGTCCCCTTCCATTTTTCTTCCTCAGGACAGTACCTGTGAAATCCCCCAGCCTGCCTGACTCCCTCTTTCCACTCCTGTCATGTCTCATAGTTCCTGTTGACAAGAGCTCGTAGCAGACGGTGTGATAGGGGAATGATTCCTGTTTGACCAGGGGAATTGATGACAGGCTTCTGCTTATCCGCAGAGGAAAGCGGTTCCTGTGAAGGGGAAGAAATACCTGCCTGTGCAGAGACAAGGAGGTAGTTAATGTTACTGCAAGGTGGCAATAGGCTTTTTAAAAGCCAGCTCCAGCTGCCAAGGTTGAATCATCCTGACTTAGATGATGAAATAAATGAAATCTGTGATGACATCAATGTGGAACGATTGCAAACATTTCAGGGGACAAAAAGGGAATTAGAAATTATGTTTACAAATTAGAGAAATGGCCCTAAATAAAGAAGGAGCAAGCACAAAGTACTGCATTTTGTAGGGAAGGAAGAATCTAGTATTTAAAATGAGAAGGAATTGGCTAAGCAGCAATGCAGAAAAACAAAAGGTTGTAGAGGTTTTAGTGGACCAGCGTAAAGCAAGTGAAAAAGTTAATCCCAGTCAGAAGTGCAATACAATTGAAAAAGGATACATCCTACTTTTTAATAGGTAAATAGTCGTGTCATTCACAAGACACGGGGATTTCTCCCTCCGCCATTAGGGAAGCCTGAGCAAGAATGCCGTGTCCAGTGTTTTTGCACTGGCTTACCTGGAGATGTAAATGAGCAGGAGGTGTAAGTAAGGAAAACAAATGTGTCTAATTAAAATAATTAGAAAACAGGGTATATGCAGCGATGTTGAACTAAATGGGTTGGTTTGGCACTGACAAATAGGGTGGAGAGAGGACATAAATTTCCCAGTATGTAGGAAGCTATGGTGAGAGTAGGATGCTATTTAAAACCAATTGAAGTAAGATCTGAAGAAATTAATGAATTGATTTCAGATTAGTTTTCAGCTAGCTACGTGTGTTGTAGCATCTGCTTTGTCACAGGTTTTCAAGAAGAGTCTAGAAAAATACTCTTCCAGTGGTGTGGCTCTTGCCTCTGGAGAGCTGGCTGGTGCTTTGAGATCTTTTCCAGCTCTGTATTTCTGTGAATCCATGCTCTGATTTAATTATTATTTTCTGTCAGTGCTCCCCTGAGTTGTTCACACACAGGTGTCTTGGTGTGGCTACAGATGCCCCTGCTGGTTTCGTGCTGATGCTGGAGAAGATCAGGAGGCTCCCATAGGTCATTTGTAATATATGCCACTGACATAAAGATACGCCACGCCCTCTGAGATGCCATTAGTTGCCAGCATTGTGTCTGTATCTTCTTCGTGTTCCAGGTGTCATTGCATTGATTGCAACAGGCATCACATGCATGTCCTTTCAAATATACTGGTCATAAAAAAAGGGAAAAAACTGAAAAAAAAAAAAAAAAGGAAGAGTTGTAACATACAAGGTCAGGACTTCTGTCCATGTAACCATAAGTAATTTTTACCTGTTGACAGCCTTTCATCATGCACAAGTAAAGAAGAAGTACAACATTTTAAGTTGTCCAACCAGAGTGGAAAATTCATAGGAACTGTATGGATTTATACCTACTCTCTGCCTAGCAATTTTTCAAATTCCTTTGAAGGCAGAAGAAAAGAGAGAAAGCAGAGTGATATTTATATGAAAATTTTTATTCATGCACTGAGTGCTTATTCAGATAATGTCTGTAGTCATACAGAAAGCTTAGCGATTGGAAAAGGCACGGCAGAAAATCTCATGATTGGCAGAAGACAGTGTACAAGCACAGGAACGTCTGTGACACATCTGATTAAAGGTGCATCCAGCCAAGTGCCCTGACTGATTCTGACCAGTGGTGGATGCTTAAGGAAGAATAAAATAAATGTGTACTGATTCTTCTCTAGTGTACTCTTGCAACTTCCCATGATTTGTGACTTGGGACTCTCCAAGCCTCAAGACTCTTGGAGAGAGTGCTTCTTGTTTAGGTGTCATGAGAGCATTAGGATCATTTACTGATGATACACTTTTCCACAGACTTTTCATTTTAATAAAGATTCAATTATATAAAGAATTTAAACTCAGGTAATATAAAGTGCAATCCATCAGTACTGAAGGATAATAAAAACTTTTTGTGGAAGAGGTTGAGTAATATTTAGTTACCATTAGGGGTTTTAGCTTATCCAGGACAAACTTTCTTTTTTCTCCCCTATGACACAGTCATAAAAACTAGCTGGAAGAAGAATCATTTCAAAAGGAGAGCTCATTTAATATTTGTAATTGAATTTCACAGTTCTTTATAACTACAGAGACTGCGAGGAAAAAATCCCCAAGTCTAAGCATGTCTAATTCATTATTCACTATTACGGATTTGAACCAATAATTTTGGCAAAATAATTTGTTCTCTCAGCAGTTAGGAACCAGTTACAGGTTGCTGTGATAATGTAACCTGCAATATGAATGTAATATTGCATACAGCAGAGAGGGAAGGTGAAACAGCTGTGCTGGGAGGTCTGCAGTTACAGCGGATAATTGGCAGTTCAATAGCAGTTAATGACTTTTTTCTTTATACTAATATGAATGTTGAATTTTCATTAGTTCATGGGTATGTCTCCGTGGCACAATACAGCACTCTGCAGAGATGCCAGAAGTACCTCTGGTGCAGCTAGTACAGTTTCTGGAAGCTGTGAAGTTATGTCAATATGGAGCTCTCTGCGGGATGGTTGTGTCAGTGGGAGCTGGGTCCTTGAATACCACTTGGTTCATGAGCTTTAAAATGTGTTATCCAGCGTGTGACCAGCATCCTGCTGGAGCTGGTTGGCAGGCCTCCTTCTAACACAGAGAAGCACTTCTATAAGACAATACTTTTTGTTCTAAAACAGTTATTTAAGATAATAAGGATGATGCCCTCCAGCAGTGTCTGCCTAGAAGTGCTAGCAGAGTAATAGGATGGAGAAGACAGTGAGAGGAGTTGACTGTCCTAGGATAGGTGCTCAGTCCTTAGTTAGAGTTGGGATTAATTCCCCCTATTGTTTCTCTTTATCCTGCCTTTTCGAAAGTGAGTAGTAGACTGTGCTGAACTGGTACACAGCTGGTATTTAGCAGCACCGTCAGGTTAATGCCTGTGAAATTCTGTGTACAGTTTGAACTATGGAGGATTTTTCAGGTAGATTTTGTGTGAGTCCTGTATCCAAATCCATGTAGGACAGAGAAGGTAACCGTTAAAAGCAAGCTCAAATCCGTGTGATCAGTAATAGCTCATCCCTTACTCTTCTAATTGAGATGTTCTATAGCACCACTATCATGCTCTGCTGCTCGGCTAACCTCCAAGTTACCTGAAGAGATTTGTTCCCTGGAGTCACACGTGGCTATTTCCCGATCACATCAGGGATATTTTTAACATCTCCCATTCAGGTGGTTACTTATTCATTATAGGTTTAGGATGTGAGGTCATTGCTTAGTTATAATGTCAAATGTTGTGGTGTAATCCGATTCACATGCCATGTGAGCTTGGTTGAGCAGGGGCCTTTGCTCTTCAGGACTGGGCTGGTGCAGCATCAATATGTTGAGATTTTCCCCTCGCAGGAGCTGAATTTGGTTAGGTGAGGAAGCTGAGCCCCTCTCACATTTTTCAGTAGGGAAATAAGTCTGGAAGAGTAAGAAATTACATCTGTCAGACTCAGAGTGCTAAAAGGGAAACTAGTGGCAGCCGTTTTTCTGCTTAATCAAAAGTTGTTTTGTAAGCAGAAAACTATTTTTCTTGGTGGTTTCCAACACCACTGTGTCTTTTTAAATGCACTGAAATGTTGAAGTTGAAAATAATAGACAAGATGAAAATGCATTTAAATTCTGAATTTTAGAATACACCAACTCAAGATGGGAGTACTGAGTAATGCAGTAAGGCTTGTTGGTCATTAAAGATACAGGAGATGAACTCGAACCTTTTTTTTTGGTCATACAGCACAGTGATATGTCTGTGTTTCTCTGCACTAGCAGTGATTTGCTTTACCTTCTGACCTCCTGAGCTATTCAGATAATGACACTTGGCTTTCTAAGCATTTTCCAATCATGTAAAATAGGCTTTCTATTTAGATAACAAAACCATCTTCCAAACCAACTGGAATTTTGCATAGCAAAACATTAACAGAACTTGCAGAATAGATATGTCCCTTTATCTTTTTTTCAGAAGGACCCCAAAAGCTAGGGATCTGCTAGATTTAAGACTTGTGATCCTCCTGATAATCTGAAGACTGTCAAGCTCTCTGTGCTCGAGCGTGGCGCTGGAGCTCAGGCATGCACCCACTGTATGCTAAGTGTGAGCATGGATTTGGCTCAGCATTTTCCCAAGTTATGTTTGAGTACTCTGAGGTGGTTAGCACATGTGGGGTCCATTCCCTGTAGGAAACTCGGATGTATCTGCTTGTGCTGTGAAGTAAGTAAGTTTGTCTAGATAGTAAAAAACTGTACCATGCCACTTGTTCTTTGGGCAAGAACTCCCTGGCCCACATTATTCACTTGGCAAGATATATCCAAACAGTGCAATCCATTGCATCCACATGAAGTTACATAGTGACCTTATCTAGTGAGAGAGCTGTGACTCTCCAGAGTGCGATACATCCTTTCTGTCTGGTGGTGCCTGTATTAGAACATAACTCACTGCAGTGAGCTGGCTTCTTTCCATTCTCCATACTGGGACCACAGCCTGGGCCAAATGCCTGTCTGTTAGGCTTCTGGACACAGGTGAGATGAATGCCACCTGCACGTCCTCTTGACTCAGCTCCGCCGTTGGAGCTCTTTCAGAATCTGTTTTCTAGGGGTAATACATGGAGAAAAATTCTCTGCACGCTGGGAAACTGCTGTTAAAAACTTGTTTCTCAGGGATGACCTCTCTCTCTTGGTTTTGCTTGGCTTCATACCTGTTGGTAGTGACTTGTCACATGGTTAGAAAGCTGCATGTTAAGCTTCATGACAGAGCAGAAAGCTCTGGTAGATAAGCGGTAGACCATAGACAGAGAGGAGAAGGAGCTTGGGGCAGCATCCAAAACAGCTGCACCGGGCAGGTAACATGCACTTAAATCCAGATGGAGACGTCCACCTCAGTTTAGGCACCCAATGGTCTATCTACAAAGGGTTTCCAAAGTCCTTACCTCTGTTCATTGATGCAAACTAAAGAAAGTATCAGTCCCTTACGCAGCCTTCACTAGGCAACTAGAATGTAGGTGCAAGTTTATTGTCAAAGTGAGCTGGACTGGACTTGCCCTTTACCTCGTGTGACAGAGAAAGCAGGTTGCCCTTGGGCAGTAAAGGATTGTGAAATGTGAAGAGGAGTAGTTAGCAGTACCTGTGTGTTTGTGTGATGAACGAGAGGTGATTAAGAAAAATCAATTTTAAGGTGGAAATACTTAATTTCCTTTTATTCAAAAAATGGTGTCTCCTTTGGCATTTCTTCCATTTTTTTTTCTTCAGAAAAATGGTTGTGGTAGGGAATAGATTAGTTTTTTTAAAAATGCTGATTATCTGCCTACAATTTTTTTTTTATAACCATGCCCCTTAAATGGGCAGGAGAAAAAAAAAGAGAAGGAAAAGGATGGACAGTGAATTAGAAAATGCATTTAAGGTAGTTGATCAGCTTATCTTTCCAGTAGAACCACTTTAGTCACAGGCTCATATATTATTAACCCGATTGTAAAGTACTGCATCAAGGTTGATACTGTACATCTTTCCCGGCATACCCATTTATGTAGTGTTGGGTACCTTTTGAATTGGATACTGCTGCTGTAATTTGGAAAGGGAAGTCAGAAGTTTGCATAAAGTAATCCTGTTATCCATTAATGAAGTATTTCTTTATGTTAAAAAAACCCAATTTCAACCTCTGAATAAGATACTTTTTCTTAGCCTTCCTAAGGAAATAATCTAACATTTGTGATGTTATCCCTTTCCTTCATTAATCACATCTAAAATGATCTCATTCATAATCTTGCTTTATATTCCCCTAATTTACCCACAGAGACATATGTATAACATTGGTTAGTAACCTGCTGACACAAAGGTTTCTATGTGTGCAAAGTGGTTTCACTGAGAAAAGAATTACTCCACTCAGATATAAGTATACCTATTAATTAAACTGCTGGTGCTCACTGAAAAGCTGTCTCTAAGACATAAGTCATCGTCATTTGTTACTACTTCTCCCAAAAAGTCTCTGAAAGATTTATTTTTATAAATAGCTGAAGAAAGTGACCAAATCTCACGAGACTCCTGCATTAATCCTTCACAACTTTTTCTCTCTTCCCTTTTGACTCTTGATTATTCTCATCTGTTGTGCTCTAAAGCAGGAGGCTGCATTCTTCTCATCATTATTTTTCTAGTCCTTTTCCTAAGGTAGTCTACCAAAAAAAAAAAAAAGAAGAAAAAAACCCCCTGCTGTGGGAAAAGGAGACCCCTTCCTCTCCATGAAAACACTGCTGAATTAAGCTAAATACAGATGTAGCTTTCTGTTTCCTGGCACACAATTAGCTAGTCCTTCGGAGCCTGACAGTAGCTGGTGCTTGCTACTGCGTAGTGTGGTAATAAATGAGTTCTAAAATTCACTGTAACACTATGCTGTTGGATTATAACATTATAGAGCAGTGCTGAACATCCTCAACACCCTAATATGTGTGGTGGCATGGTGGAATCCCCTGTCTCTTTATGCATCCCCTGTCTCTTTATGCATTGATACGTTTTTGTGACCTCCTTCATGATAATAAAATCAAAGCAAACCTGAAATAAAATGTTATGATGAATCTATGCTTAATGGCAGATCACTTGTGAGGAATTCGATTAAAACACAGCAATAATGCAGTAACAATGCTGAAGATTCAGAAGATGGATTTAGTTAATTCCTTCTGGAGGACACAAAATGAAATACTGCCTTTCATAGATGAGTGATCAATCTTCAGATATATGGAAATAACGTGTGTGAAGAATTGACTAGTTGTAATGTTGATGAAGGCAATCAAAGGATGAAAGTGTCGGGGTTACTTTTCAATCTGTCATTGAACTGTGGTCATCTATCACTGCAGCGAGATTTTGTCCTGGCTTCTACTGAGACTACCAGTATATTTTCATCTTTTTCTCCCTGTTGTCCCTTGCCCAATCTACATGTCTATTACTCTCCGGTCATCTTTTTGTCAGACATGTGATATTTTTTCATCACTTCTTGCAGCACAACCACCCCACTGCCACTTAGGCTTTTTCATACTCTTCAAGATGCCCTTGCCTACAGCTGGCTGCCCTGCCTCATTGCTCAATGCTCGGCTTCAAATCCTTTTCTGTGTCTCCTTTTCTGCTACTGTGGCATGGCTGTCAGTACAGGCGTGCTAATTTATTTGAAAACATGAAGTGCTTATTTCTAATGATAATATTATGCTCTTTTCTTTGTTTATTTTGACTTGTGTAACACAAATTTGTGCCGTATAAATAAATATAGGAAGGGTCAAATCATTACAAGACTTGAGGGACAGATTTTCTGCAAAGAAACCTTCTGGTTTATTTCAACCTGAGCTTTTGCTGTAGTGAGCGTTACTATAAATTGACTGTCTCCATTGGATCTAGAGAACACAGGAAAGGAAGGCAGTGGTGGGGGCTTGTTAAATTTTGGCATTACTATAAGATCATAGTGGAGTGAAAATTCAATTTTATTTGGTTCTCATTTCTCATCTGGGACAGGGTGTGTTTATTGTTTTTCACAAAAACCATTGGTTCAATAGGAGTTATTCAGAAGGACTTGTAGTCTCCACATGTTCAAAAACACGCATTCAATATTCCTCCAAGACATTTTATTGATTGACTGAAAAAACTCCAGAGGAGACTATTTTAGCATATTATGTCATATCAGATTTCTGAGGAATGCATTTTCCTTTCCTTTCCAGGGAAAACGTGTCAAATTTGGCTATTATATGCAGTGGTACAATTTCAGCGGTGTCAAAGAGAAGAGGTTTTGGCCCATCTTCTGTCGGCTGTCACACAGACTGGCAGAAGCAAAGCAATCCAGTGCTGATGCTGATATCCCGACCATCAGCTTATCCCATTGTGTCTTCATAGGATGGCATGAAAGCTACAGACACGCAGATCTTCACATCAAGACTAGAATTTTTAAGCAGTTAGGTTTCAGAGGCTGAATTTTTAGGCTTTTCAAAGGGAGAGAAGGGGCCACATCCCCCATCCTGTGTGTATTCCTCAAAAAACTAGGACCACAGTGTTGTAAGTAATAGGGAGTGTGTTAAAAACAGCAGAAGAATTATATATAATTACAAGACTAAATTCTGAAAATACTTTGAATCTCCATTTTGAAAAAAAACCCAACTTTCAGGTTACCTCTATCTATAATCCCATGTTCTGAATGAATTTAGGTCTCATCCTGCCCTCTCTATGTTTCTGAAAGCAGAAAAACACATAGCAGAGCCATGGCTGGTACTCACTTGAACATCTTCATACAGGTGCAAATAGTATTACTTGTTGCAAGAATATTGGCTGGAGTTCTGAAATGCTGACGTGCTTCTAAAACTTGCCCTTCTATCAGCATGCGCAGAAGTTTTGTGCAACAGGGTCTGTTCGATGCTTAGACGATTCAGTGGCATTGTATTTCTGGAGTCTTTGCTCTGCTCAAGTTCATGCTGAGAGTCTGGCTGCTTTGGGATCACAGGAACAAGAAGGTGATTTAAGACAACTCACATTTTTCCCTTCAGCTCTTCTGAATGTAAACTCCACAGGATGGAGATCTGATCAGTTCATTTTCAAAATATTGTTTTCTTAATACTTTTAAAGCAAAACTCCTGGTAAAAAATACAGAAGGTGAACAAAAAGTTTTGTTTGACTCCACGTCTGTTATCTACCAGCAGGTCCGACACCATTTTTTTTTTCTTTGTTTCCCTTCATGGGAATAAACATACTAGAATATTAGACACTGATAAAAGGGGAGATTTTTTTTTTTTTAATTATTCAATGATGTCCAGAGGCTTGGTGTCATTTAGAGGTAGTGTAGATCCCAAAAAAGATATTAAAAGACTTTGCAGTTCAACATTTACTGACAGACCACAAAGAAATAATCCCAGAAACTGAATTTACTTGACATGCATACATGTGTGTGTCTGTTTCTTCTGCCATCTCACCATGACACTCAGCCTTTTCTTGTGACTTGCACAACAAAGGCAGGGGGATCACACTTGCAGACCCTGCTGCCAATAGGCTACTCCATGTTAGTAATCTATGGAGTTTTGGAAAACTGTTTCTGGGTACTGGAAGTCCAACCAACCCTACTGATAAATCCTTGGAGCACTTCTGTGGTGTTTTTGGCCACTGCTGGCTTGTGCTCCTTCACAGGCTTCCCAAGCACTGCTCAGGAGTCTGCACAGGCCAAAGACACTTCTGATCCCCATCTAGCCTACAGCTGCCGCTTTTAGGAGGGTGAGAAAGTCTAATAATAAGGACTCAAGATGTTCTTGCCAGATGGCCTCAGTACCAGAGTATATGTTTAATATTCTAGTCATGTTTAATTCACTAGTAGAGACATAGCCATGGAGTCTCTTTGAGAAATTTATATACTGACCTGTAGGCCTAATAAATTCAGCTTTTTTTTTAATGTACCAGATGTACTGACTGTACTGCACTGAGCCTTAGTATGCATCTTCACTAAGCTATACCTGTTGTACTTTTAAGCAGAGGTTAATTCTCAAGAGTAATTCAGAGCTGGTGAAAATTCCCCAGAGCTTTCAGTGACAAAAGGCTCCAGTGATGTTTGCAGTTCAGCTTTTTCCAAAGAATTTTTTTCCAAAGGAAATCCATGAGTCAAACCTATAGCTGATGCTGCGCTGGCAGGTTGCCTCCATTGGATGAGATAGCCAACTGTGTGGATGGCATCACCCTGTGTCACCATTGGCACTATTAAGAGCCTTTCTGTGGTGCAAACTTTCTTCCCGCTTGCCTTTTAGCGCTCCAGACAAATACTTGCTGTTCAGTGTGTGTGAGATGAGGGAGAAAATGTCAATAAAGTTACCACAGATAAAAATTTGTTTGCTGTGTGCTGATCAAACCAGGTATGTTTCATTTTTTTTAATGCTGTGTAGAATTATGTTGCAGGCTCTATGTTAACAGAAGTGGGAAACTGTCTATTTTGGAAAAACGTCAGTGGAGAATGAAGCTGACTGACATCTCCATTTATAGCTGCAATGAGTAAGATTTCCATTAAAGATTGCCTTCTGCACACTGAGCTGATCATACCTACCTGTGCGCTCTGCAGGCCAACCTTTGGGGTCTACAGGGTCTGATTATGTCCAAATCAGTCTTTCTACTGGTGAAGACCTTGAGACGTGATACGTGGATGATCAGGGGGCTAGAGCACCTCTCATGTGAAGACAGGCTGAGGGAGTTGTGCTTGTTCAGAGAAGAGAAGGGTCAGGGGAGACCTTATAGCAGCCTGCCAGTATCTGAAGGGACCTGCAGGAAGGCTGGGCAGGGACTGTTTGTAAGGGCATGCAGCAACAGGACGAGGGACAGTGGTTTTAAACTCGAGCAGGGTAGGTTTAGATCAGACATGAAGAAGAAGTTCTTCACTGTGAGGGTGGTGAGACACTGAAACAGGTTGCCCAGAGGTGGTGGAGGCCCTATCCCTGGAGACATTCAAGGTCAGGCTTATGAAGCTCTGAGCAACCTGATTAAGTTAAAGGTGTCCCTGCTTACTGCAGGGGGTTTGGAATAGATGGCCTTTAACAGTCCCTTCCAAGCTAACACACTCTGTGATTCTGTGATTCTATGAATAGTTTACAAACCCAAGGTACAATACCATATGTCCATAAGGGAATTGATTGCCAGAATGTCATGTTAACAGTGCACTTGAAAAAAATTGTGGAAATTGCTTCTCATTGTTAGGTCTCAAAGTTCCATCTAAAGGAGTTAAAGAATCTTAATGGTGTGGGGTCACAGATGAGGGGAACCATGTCCTACATCCTTCAGTAGACTAGTGGCAGACCCTGCTTTCCTGAGATCTGGTCCAGTTTTTGGTGACAAAGGCTGGTACTGTGCAGATCTGTAGAATGCAGCTGGGTGGCCGGTGTCCACATGAAATACTTCTGCTGGGAGTTTGTTTTGTAGTGGTAGTTCTGGTTTGGTTCAGTGGGCTGCATAATGAGTTATAGTCGGAGCTTTAGGAGTGCTTCTGGAGAGGACCTCTGGTTTGCATCTGTCCAAAAGCAGTAAAGTCAACCTGCTCCCAAACAGCTTTGCGGCGTAAACCAAGGTATCGTAAGGGAGAGCTGTGAGCAGATGCACTGCAAAAGCACGTTCCTGATTTGAACTGCAGTGCTAATACAGATTACTAAAAGCCATACTGACTCACATTTTTAGAATGAATTGTCATTTCATTTTGGGACACTGAAGCGCATCCCCATCTGATGTGTTACTTTTTCATCACTTAATTAGCAACTAGTTGTGAAGTGGTGTCTTCATTTTTATTCTCATTTCTCTGCTGTTTAAAAGAAGCAGTGGTAAACAGGTGTAAGATTTGCTGTACGAGCTCAGACCAAATGTCTCTTAGCCCAGGATAATATCTCTGACTGTGACTCATGTCAGGTGTTTAATGAATACCATAAAAAGTGATACTTCCCTGGAAAAATCTTCCAGCCTTGCTGATATTCAGTTCAGGAGTATCTGTGGTTGCAGTTGGTTTCTTAATGCTTAAGGATATTAAAATAAATGATTGCACTTAGTTAGCTAATGTGCTCCTAGGTAAAGGATATCTCTATATATAGTTATTGGCCACATTTTTCCTTGTAGATCATATATTTACAACATATTGTTATAACACTAGTCATTGTCATTTTTAGTTGCGCTCGTTAAATCCCCAAAACTGACCAGTGTTAATCACTGACGTTGCAGTGAAATCTACCTCCATGCATTCGTGCAGATTTCGGGAAGTCACTTGCTTTTACCAACTGTTTCCTCTGAGTGCCAGGAAACTTCAATGCACAAACAGTATAAAGCACTGTGTGTATGTCTGTCACTGTAAAAGAGAAATACTGTAAACTCTCCCCTAGATTTCTGGACTTTTCCAGTATGGAAATTTCAAACCAGCAGTTCATTTACTTTAAATTGTGCTAGTCCTCAAGAATCCTTCTGAAGTTATGTTTGAATTATGTTATTGTGAATGCAGGAAGGGAAAATCCAAATGTCTTTGGATGGATATTCAGTCATGAATTAATTTATGTCTGAGACTACTTTTCCTCAAGCTCCTTTTGCCTACAATACTGAGTTCTACAGTATAAGGTATAGGAGTGTGTAATCCCCAAGATGAGAGTTTCTGATGACTTCAATGAAATTTAAAAAAAGAAACTAAAGTATTTCCAAAGCTGTTAAAATCTGTATTTTTTTAATGCAGAGCAGGAATTGAGAGCAGATGCCTTATTCTTTCAAGAACTCGTGACTCCTCCCTTTTGAAAAAGATAAAACTTCAGAACTTAAGTCATTATGAAATCTAGGACAGAAAATTGATTAGACATCAGGGTTAGGTATTGTATCCCATGAAAATTTTATTTGCGTAATAAAAGGTGGAAAACAGGATATTTTTCCTGTGGTCATGAGATTCTTAAGGTATGGTTCTTAGAGATATGCACCCTTGTTCAAGAGTTGGCAGTGAGTTCCTGGGTGTCTCAGATGACACATAATCTTTCATTCCCACTACACACACAGATCTTTCACCGACACGCAGTCTTCTGAGTATGTACTTTCTCATGGTCTTCACATCATCTTCTTCACTTTTGTCTACCCTGGAATTGGTACAGAGTTTTCCAGATAAGTCAATCACCATAGCCTTAGATATGAGGAGGTACAAGAGGAGAACAGAGGACGGGGAGACAAACAAAACCTAATTGTCACAGCCATTTGTGGTACTGTAAAATGCTCAAATTCTTCTCTAGTGAGTTATTTCAAGGTCTTCTGGGACTATCTTGGCTAAAGTTACTGACCAGATGGTGCAAGGGAACTTACAAGTGTCTGTGTGCTCTCCCCCTCTCCTCAACCATAACTGTGAGTTGTCAGACTCCAACATGGATTCCTGATACAGTCAGGAAAGATGACAACAGGAACAAGGTGCATTTTGAGGAATGAGAGCTCTTACTCTTGCAGAGTATGAAGAACCACTGTAGAAACCTTTCAAAAGAAGTCTGGAGTGTAGGGGAGGGGGACACCAAGTATCAGACTTACTGTGATGTGAAGTCTTCTCTTGATGTCACTTCCAGATGCAAACCATTAATTAAAGGAGCTGTGCGGGAACCAGACCATCCACTTTATGTCAGTTTTATTATTTGCACATTTCTTTTGGCCTAGAATAAACAAAAATACTAAAATATTTTCAATAAAGCATATTTTAAAAAAAAAACTTGGTACAGTCAAAATTATTTTTACCATAACTCCAATTTTTTGCCAATTTAATATCAAACTATACTGAAATATTTACTGAAATAATTTACTGCAACAAAACATTGATTGTCTTCAAACAGTGTTTTTTCTAAATGACATTTTGTCAAAATCAATATATTCTGGCAGACAATATATAATTTTGATGCCATAGTACTTTTTAGCAATGTGGGAGCAACTGCAGTGCTGTTGGAATCTATTTGTGGTGCTTCTAGCAAAGTGAAAGTGTGCGTGCAACAAAACTGGCTCACATGTGCCTGGTGAATCTCTTTAGTACAAATGGTAACATAAAGACTTGACTTAAAATAGCCTGTATTTACTTATTACCATGTAGTAACAATCACAGAGCTAACTCCGAGAGTGCAAAATCATATTGAAACCAGAGCTTACAAGTTTTTGTTTTCACTGTTATTTTAGACAGCACAGGTAACACCAGCATTTTAACATGTGATGGTCACACCTTTGCTTTGTAACCATATTCCATGTCACGCTCTAGAAAATCTCTGCCTTAAATCAACTTAGATAGAACCAGGATTTGGACTCGATGATCCTTATGGGTCCCTTCTATCTCAGTATACTGTATGATTCTATATAGTTATTTTCTTTTCCATCTTCTTTTCTAAAGAGGTTTACAGTAGAACAGTTTAGTCTTTCATAGTGGGATGCAGTTGTATCAGAGACTTTCAGAGAAGCCAACATTATGTACCTGTTAAATATTTCCCTGAGGATTTATAGTTAAAATCAATCCTGACCGACTGTTCTCACAGGACAGGGTATGAATATACCTTACCCAGGCAGATCTTTATGATCCTTTGTAAAGTTGCATCCACTCAACAAACATCTATTGATTTTAGACTATTATTTGCTCTGTTAAGTTATCTGAATGAGTATATGAAGAATCACAGAATCACAAGGTTGGAAGAGACCTTTAAGATCATCAAGTCCAACCATTCCCATCCTATGCTAAACCATATTCCTAAGTACCTTATCAATCCTTTTTTTTTTTTTTGACACATCTAGGGAAGGTGGCTCAACAACCTCTCTGGGCAGCCTGTTCCAGGCCCTGACAACACTTTCAGTAAAAAATTTGTTTCTAATATCTAATCTGACCCTGCCCTGGCACAGCTTTGTGCCATTTCCCCTTGTCCTATCTCCTGTCACCTATCTGGAAAGACCATCGCCCACCTCTCTACAACCTCCCGTCAGGTAGTTGTAGGTGGTGATAAGGTCTCCCCTCAGCCTCCTCTTCTCCAAGCTAAACATCCCCAGCTCCCTTAGCTGCTCCTCATATGATTTGCCCTCCAGGTCCTTCACCAGCCTGGTTGCCCTTCTCTGGACTTGCTCTCACTTTGGATGGGGCGGATGTAGAGAGCTGTTAGTATCTTTTGCCTGAGGAAGCCCAGGGTGAGAAGTGCAGTGTTAGGACTGGTCGCACCATCAGTGCTGTCTGCACAGATACAACACTGTATCCTTTAAGCACACAGTAAGCTGACGGAACTGAAGTGGAGCCTAAGTAAGTGCATTTTCCTACACTGGCATCGTAAAAGTCATTAATTGATGCGTGCTTATATTGGGCTGTTAATGCCTACATGAGACCATGAGTATCACAAAAATCCTGGACTCTCAGGAGAGACTTATAGTGGGGCCATAGTGGGATAATTTCGTAGTCCTCAGATCCTGCTGTCATGCTTATGGTCCAAGCTCCTGAAAGCAGCTCCAGGTGCGTGCAGTGGTTGTGACATTTGTAAAGGCCATGGCATTGCATTAGACTGATTGCTGCTGGAGCAGCAACTCAGCTTTAGAAGTTAAAATAGAGACCAAATCTCCTCTTTGATGTGTTACTTGCCTATTTATTTTTGCCATAGTTGTATTTAATAGTTCTTTTTTACACTTTAAGCATCACAGAAGGTATATATTTTATATCCTTAGTAACATATGTAGCTATATGTAATAGTGAATTATACTGAGAAAGAAAATACATACTCAAATCAAATCTGAAAGCTTTTCTTGAAGTTGTAGCATTTTCAGAGCTGTCTTCCAGTGAGACCACTTGCAACAAGCAATGAGCTGCCTTCTTGCCAGAACCTCCTGAATTGCTGCCAGAGGTTTTTTTCGCCCTCTTTTTGTGCTAACACGTAACACAGGTCTCAGGCTCCAGCCCGCTTCCTTCGTCGTGCACCTGATGCAGCTGACAGGCTGGCTCCTTTGCTGAAATCCTCCCATGGCCCAACACGTGTGCCTCTGTCCATGGGCTCTCACTGGGGAAGGCAGACATACCATAACATTTTATATTAATTGCGAATTAGTTGTTGGGGTTTTTTGTAAGATGCTGCACGTCATCCCTTGTGTGAGAATGAGATGGTATTCTACATTTCATTAGTTCAGCTGCGACTCAGTACAGTAGAACAAAGTTATGGACCTAATTAATCACCCTTCTGTAGAGCACCAGTGTTTAATTCAGATTATTCTTTTTGGCAAATGTTACATTGTATTCCTTTGCCTGTGAAATAACTCAGTGTCAGGGTGACATCACTTAACCTTTACTAGTTACGTGTGGAGAAAAATCTGTTTAAATTGACTGGAATGCCTATAGCAAAATACATCTTAGGATCAGCATTTTAGAAACATTTTGATTTTGCAATAATTTAATAGAAGAATACAGCAAAATAGGCAGGTAAAAATGCCAACTTCAAAAATGTCTCTGTAGTGGCTACTCCCAAATGCATTAACATGTAAAATAATTTCTAATAATTTTTACTGTATCTTAACCAATGCATTAGACTCCCAGTACTGTGTGCATGTTAGGATAATACCAAAGGTACAAGTTGTTTGTTTAGTAGTGCATAGACAAGTTTATAATTATTTATAACTTGTCGATTACTTAATAGAACATTAGTCATCCGAGTTTTAATTTTATATTCCTTTAAGATACCTCATAATTTTAGAAATAAACAAAGACAGCCTCTGAACATTTTACATAGATGTGTCCTGGCCTGTTACTGAATTTTTTGAAATGATATTTTGCTTTTTGTTCAGATCGTGTTTCTGCTTGAACAGCTCATATGCTTTTCTGTAGTGTCTGAACCACTTCTCCTCATGAGGTCGGCATTTGCCTCCAAGGTACAGTCCTGTGTTGCACTCAGTCTTCTGCAAATCCAGTTAACATTTTAGAAAGGTAAAATTGTGGATAACTCTGCGTTCTCAAAGAGGAGGAAGTAAGATGAGCCAACACTGAATGTGTTGTTTCACTCAGCAGTGGTGTTCCCCTGCATTTGAAAAGATTGTTTTACAGAGTACCCCCCTTTCAGACCTGTAGCACCAGGACAACAAACTCCTGTTTCCATTCCCACTGTGAGCATTTTTTTTTTTCAAGTACTTATTTGGATAAGATGATAGGCTTTAAAAAGTGGGGGTATTGGTATTTCCATTTACCTGAGTTGCTGGGTACTTTTTAATGATAAATCATTTGGCTGCAAGTAAAATATAAAGAAGTGGCATTGAAGGAAAATGACTTCTTCCTTCCTTTCTTGTGATTTCCCTATTATATTTAAAGTTTGCAAAACCAGCAGTAGACTTGTACTTACTGGCACGTTGCAGTTAAAACTCCAAGGTATACTTTTTCATTGTTTTTACGGCAGAGCCTGATAAAAGCGATAGCAACTCTAACCTTCCCCCTTCTGCCAGTTATTTTAAATGGTCTTTTATACTTTAAGAGCTTATCATAAATTTCTAATGCCAGTGTCAGTGAAGGTTGGTACAAGTTCCTTTACTGCAGTGACAGGTATTGCATGCTGTAACGCAGCAGAGCGGCTGCTGGAGGAAAAAAACCCTCAAAATAAGCTGTGGGTGATTTCCAAACTACCAGAGCAACCCAAAGAGTCTCTGGAGACCCTGTGTAGGTTTTCTACTCTGTTAATTAAAGATGATTTCTTTAATGTGGAGAACCTACCTTTTATGATAATCATAAATTCCCAATCTTTTTGTTGTCATCTGTTGGAAGTGCAAACGTTTTCCGACTAGAATTCTTCACTTTGTCTTTTAACTGTTTTTGTCATCTTCTTGAGTGGAAGTGTGAGCAAATGCAGCTTCACCTTTTGGGAATAGAAGCTATTTTAAAAGATAAAGTTATCTAGCTATTTTTATTATTTTCTGTATCATCAAGAAGCAGAGAAATGAAGAGTCAGGGAAAAAAATATGATATTCTTCCTTCAATCTTAAATGTACCACTTCCACCAGAAATTAGATAGAGCTTGAAATACTTACTGTCCCCCAGAGCCAACAGATTACATCAAATTGAGATTACTGAAGTCTCCCAGCTACTGCATTTGAGAAATGGCAGAAGGGTCTGGCCACTCGGGTGGGTGTGAGGCACGAGTGCAGAGATGAAGAACTGCTCCATCCTGGGAGCCTTCCCCAAGGATTTGCCATCGGGGGACCGGTGCCAGGTACCCCCAGGATTTAAGATGTTCCAGCAGCTTTGGTCTTTTTACCCCTTGCCCCTCTTTCTGACAGCACTGGCCCTTGTAGCTGCTTCAAGGAGAGATTGCTAACTGCAAAGGGAAGGCAGACATGAAAGAAACACCCTGTACGCTCTAGGACAGCATTGTTGGTATTCCCTGCTCTGTGGAGCCTCTGAAGGAGCGCAGCCCGAAGGCTCACAGTTTACAATCTGGCTGCAGGAATTTCCTTCGGGTTCATCTATTGAAAGCTGCCTTGGGAATGACATCATCCTGGCTGCTTCAGTCACACTTTCACCTAGTCCTTTCTGCTTGGCTCATAGTGGCATTATGGCAGAGCCATGCAGAAAGGGTGGAGAGCGAGGAGAGAGTCTTTCCATGGTTGTTCAAGACAGGCAATGGTGTTTAAAGGCCAAGGTTTGGCATCACCGTGAGGCACAGCAGAACTTATGGCACTCCTTTCCAAATGAAAGTGGATGAATGTGCTTCTCTGACTTGGTACTGTAGTTGGGGAAGAAATGCTTTTTAAAGTACTTGTTTGTGAAAAATTTCATAGAAACAGTTTACAGATTCATGGTCCATTTAAAAATACAATTTAATAAATGACCTTATATTTTAAGATAAGGTGTAAAATACTTTATGAGTAAAGCCTTATTTTTCCCTTACATTGCTCTCATACTTGGCTAACCTCAAGTTTAACACTATTCTTATGTACAGTGTTAACTGGCATATTGTTTTATGCCATTTAATCTTGTTTTACATTTTATATTGTGAAACCAGAATGAGCATTCTGTAGGAAGATCAAAAACAGAAAGTAAAAATAGTTGTTAATTATTAAGTTGAAATTGCTTCCTTCTCAATGAAGGCATGGCAAATTGACTTAAGGTTTAGGTGACATCAGGTCAAGCACAAGAATAATTTCTCTGACCACCTGATGCTCTCTGAAGCAACACCCTAATCCTGAGACAATCTCCCCTTGTAGATACAGATACTGAAAAGATAAAAAGCAGTTCAGAGTCATTAGAGGAGACATAATATACACATACCATACAGATAATCTATATTATGACAGGATTAGGGGGATTAGTCAGTGTCTTTTGCCATCTCTTAGATAACATATATAAACAAGCAAACAAATATTACTTCCTTCAGCAGCATTTTTAGAGGTTTTTTTGGGTTTTCAGCCCTTACAAGATACCCTGCTGTTTCCTTTTTCCCTGTGCACCTTCCTTTGGTTTTGACTGCTTCATTGTGTGTGGGTTGCAGGTGAAGGGGAGTGGGGTCTGTACTTCCGTCTGGCTTTGGCTCCAAGGTCAAGGCATCAGTAAATTTCACCTCTTTATTGAAATCGGGACTGCAATAAAATGAACAGCAGCAGACACCTTAAAGAAAAAACTTCAGGAGGGATATGAAGCTTGAGGGCTGCATCTGAATGTTAAGACTGGAGAGCCCAGATCAGCAGGATCTCTGGGGGAGATAATTTGCACAGTGGTTTTGCAGATGCTTGTCAGTACCAGTGTGCAGGGAAATGGGGTAGCATTCAGATCTTCTAGTTTTCTAAAATAATTGTTTAAGTTTGAATAATATCATTTTGGGTGTACCTACCTCTTCTGAGTTAAACGTATTTCTTCTGCACTGTTGTGGTCCTCAGCACTGTTAAATGTCTGAGGTTGGAGAAGCATTAAGGCTTCTAACATTTGCCTTTGAGGAACTGATCCAATCCAACACTTGCTGTCTTCAATACATTTTTGAATCAGGGCTCAAAATCATATAGGTGACATAACCTTAACCTCCAACAGTGTAGCAAGTCTGTTAAAAGGCTGCTGAAGGACAGAGCCAGTGCTGGAGCAGGGGGCAGGGAGCATTTGGTAGAAGGCACAGGGCAGAGCTGGGCGGGGGGGGGGCAGTGCTCTCTTTAAAGACCATATTCCAGATGTGAAGTCTAATGATGGCTGTCCCATGTTGAAACTGATTACAAAGCTGTATTGTACTAGTACTTGTCAGATATAAAAACAATTTGTAAGGCATTTTGCTGTTTTATGGATTCTGAGCAGTAAGAGTTCATTTTTTGATGGTTTTTCTTCTGCAACTCTAAGGGGTAGATTATATAACTCCAAAACGAGTTTTGTTTCTTGTACCTTTTGTTTTCATGCTGAGCATCTGTGTAAAGGTGTGTATGAACAGAACTTCTTGTAGTCCCGAAGACTGTATGCCCAGAAGCATATAGGTGGGGAAAGAAATCACAGGTGAGTAGTCAGGACTGAGAAATGTAATTGCAGGGATGAACTCGGAACAATTTCCTCATACATAAAAAACCCCAAAAAGTGGGGTTTTTTAAAAATCACAGGAGTTTGATAAGATTTACCTGAACTTTTATTGAAGGAGACATTATTTCTCATTCTTGTCTTGTGGGGTTGGTCCTTTATAAAAGTTTTTATGCAGGTCCTACAGAGTCCTTCTTGACATGAATTTGGAATAATGTAAGTCATGACTGAAAGAAGTATAGTATACAGGCTCTGTAAAGTAAGTAAGTTTCTTCAGTCTACCATCAGAACTTTGTATATAAAAGAAAGTTCATTTTTCCTTTCTGGTAGAGGGTGGAAGGATTTTATTATAGAAGTGAATAGTCCTTAATTTTGTAGCTGTTTTTCTCATCAGCTATCTGCCCAGAGCTCTCAGAGATCTTTCTAGCTGTGTATCTACAACAAGCATTTCTGAAAATATTGAAGAAGTCCAAGTTTCCTGAAAGATACCATGATTCTTTATTCCTCCTCCCTGACCAGAGAGCCCTAAAACTTGACCATTTTGTTTAAATTTTCATACACTTCGTAGAGAATGGCAACAAGACAAGTTGCACTGAAATCCCTATCGTTGAGAAAACACAACAAATAATTGTCCCACTGTTAAATAGGGAGCTGTAAGGTCTATGTGGTCTTTATCAAGAGCATAGACAGTGTAGCTTAGTCTTCTTATTACCTGAAACCTGGCTGCAATATGGCATACTGTGGTTTGAAGGCATCTTTTGTTAAAATTGAGAATTTTATTTGTGCAATAGGCTCCCTTTTTTCACTCAATGAAACAAGATTGAGAACCAATAGATGCTGATGTCACATGTATTTAGAGTCAGTATTTCCCCTTCAGTGAACTGCTAGTCATTTAAATAGCTAAATGTGTATTTATTGAACAGATTTGTAATTATACAATCCACAATGAAACTGGGTTGGAAGTCGCAATCCTGCTGTATTTTTTAATCACAAAGATTACTCATTTTAAAGTATTTGGATAATGTCTAAAGCACAGTTAAATTGAATCAGGGTTGCGAGGCATGTTTAGGAAAAACTTTGCAGTATAATGAAAAGCATAAGGGAAGGGAGAACAAATGTGACCTGGGTTATCTGCCACTTGAAGCTTGAGTATAATTTTACTAGGATGACTTAAAACCATGTATTTGATGTCTGTTTCCATTTCTTTAAAAAATAAGAGATGTGGAATGATAGCTACTGGAAAGTTGGAAAAGTTTGTGCTTGGTGTTTGCAGAGGGGGTCAGTCTATATGGAAAGCTGCTGCCAAACCACTTCACAGCCTGATAGATTCTGGCATATTTAATCAAGGTAATTGATTGTACTTGGGACGAATTCTTTGATTTGGAGACTATAGAAAAGAAGTACATAAAATTTGTGAGTTTCAACATACTAAGCTGATCCAAACTGTGAAAAATTGTCTCAGTGCTCAGGGTCCACAACTGAGGCTGCTTCTGCAGTTTTGGGAAGAGAACTTGAACATAGGCATCAATTACTACTGATGCTCCGATTTTAAAGTAAATTGAACCTGCTTTACTTGTACTGATCCTATCAGTGCTACTGCACACTCTCAAGGGACAGATCACAAATCCCACTTCAGATTTTCACAAGCCAAGGTAAATAAACCCACTTTAGCGAACATCGACCTGAATTACTCATGCTCAGAATGATGAAACATTGACGTTCTGTGGCACCAGTATCTTGAGGAGAAGCTGCTAGTAAACAAATACATACAGGTCAAAATTTGGCATAGAAATATTATGGAAATACAAAGTAAATTGTTTACTTTGGTGGTGAATATTTTAGTTACAGGAACAAAAAGATTATTACTACATGTGGAGTTGAAGAACAGTTAATTCTGTCTAATTTCCCTAATGATAATACCTGTCAAAACTTATGTTTTAATAATTTTGTAGTTGGATTACATGTGGCAAATGCTGCACCTGGATCTTAACTACAGAACTTGTTTTTCTGCCTTTCATTATCCCAAGGATATGTATGGTAGGTTTTTATTAAATGACTACTTGGAAATAATGCTTTAAATTACCAGGCTGGAATTTTTATGCTTTTTTTTACTTTTACTTATGCCAGGCTGGAATTTCAATCAGTTAGGATGAAAACATCCTCTTTGCCTATTTTGCCTTTGTAAAAAGAGTATGTAAAATAAAGATTGAGTGCTTAGAGTGGTACACATGATTTGATAATATTTGCATTCATTTTAGTAATGTTGGGATATGGTGCCATCATTTGTATCCTGATAAAGCCTGATCAAGTATTGAATGTTTGCCTTCGAAAATGTTCAGCCTGAGATGCCTTTCCTCACAAATATGATAGTAGCCCTTGGAGTGGAGCCTACTCAGCTCTCCTGCTGCATCTCATCCCACAGTATTTTCTTTTTGAAATGTTATGTAATGTTTAAATGTTTAGTTAACAGGCTTTATTTGCTTCACTGCATACTGCAGGTGAGAGGCATCAAACCACTTACCTGTGTTCTTAAAAATATATTTAAGCAACTAGCTCCATCTGCTTTAGGGAGATGTTGGCTGAAGTGCTTTTTGAAATGGAGCGAATGATGAAAAATCTGTGGTAAAACCTGGAAGTTCTTGACTGTCAATAATATGTGCAAGCCACTGTCTTACAGCATGAGACATCTCAAAACCCTTTTTAAACTTTATGTAATTATAAAAAAGTCCAGCAATTTCCTCCACTGCTGAAATATAACTACATAGTGCCATAGGATATAGTTTCTTGTTCTGCACTTGTAATAGGTTTTGGCTTAGAGGACACTCTAAATGAATGGTGTAGTAGTACTATAGATATGGAACATAAGTTTCAAGAGAAATCTCCTCTATTTCTGCTGCAGTGAACAAAAACTGGGTTAAAAAATGAATTCAGGGCATCTTGCCCATTTTCTTCATCTTTGTCTTCATTTTCTTTGCCTCTGCTGCCTTCTCATATCATCCACTTTCACCAGAATACTTCTCTGACATTTCTGGAGAGCACTTTTTCATTCCCTCCCTATTGGTAAAATGCCAGAGTGTTTTTCTACAAAAAGTTTTCAGACTTTGCCATTCTGAACAAGACAATGTAGGACAGCATTAATGTCCCTTTCCTTAAAATACCTCTCATTTATAAACAAAACTAGGAGGCGAATAGCTTGTGCTACGTTTGTGGCCATCCACTTCAATATGATGAACTTCCTCAAGTCATCCAGACCAAAACTGGTTGGAGCAGGCTGCATTTCTCCACAGAGTTTAATCTCAGTGGGACTGGTGCTTCCAAGCATGTATCAAAGGATGCAATGGCTCAGCTTGTTGGAGTGATGGTGTTGCTGTCCTGGTACAGCTCTCGGGTTTTTAGGTCTTGGCTAATACTGCTGTGCTGTGTTGTGGTCCTGCTGCTGCACTGTGGGCACAGGAGCTGTCTGTGGGACCTTTTTAACTTGCTGTTCTCATTTATACAGTGGGTTTGCTGTATTTACTGCATCTTCCTGTGTGTCACCTGCCACACATTAAAACCTGTCCTTTCTAAAGATTTTTTTTCTCCTCCAGTCCATCAGATTACTTTTGGAGGCAGACCTACTCAAAGGATAATCTGAATGTGTAGGATTGCAGTACTTTGTGGATAGGCACTAAAATGACCTCATCAAGGAAATCTCCATATGCCAAATTGTATCTGTCAGCTTTAACTGACTATCTGCTTGCATTGTTAAAGACACACCCTTGGCACACAATCAGGAGGTGAATCTGGGATCATTTTAGTCCTGAATTTGATCAGAAAGTGCCTACCCAAAGTGAGTCAAACAGGTTGCATTGAACATGAAACCTTTGGTTCTGGAAATGACAGTGGGTAGTTGTTCATTGGCCTGTTTGTATCAGATGCACTTTAAGTGGCTTCTAAGATGACTGTCAAAGACTGATGCTTCTATCCTGTGGTAAAAAAATCAGAAGTGAGGTTCCTGAGATTTTGGAGAAGGCACCATTTACTGCATGGCACTGTTTACCTGCAGGCATTGCTTATGTTTACAGTGCTGCTGTGTATGCCTTCTACAAACACCAAAGCAATTAAGTTTTGTCTGTATAAATGCTCTGGGCACAAGAATATTAGGCTTGCAAACTGTAAGTCTTGCCTTTTACATAATGATTAGTTGTATAGTAAGAAAAACCCTGTCTCCACCAGTCTTCCCTGATGAACCTTAATTTCAGAGGCTGCTTCTGCCCTTCTAATGCAACTGGTTAGTAACTTACTTCTAGTTCTCAGTGGATGGAATTGTGACTCCCATCTAATCCTGCCATTGCAAGGGATGGTATTCAATAATTTTTGTGGTACTTTCCCATTCTCTGTTCCTACACTCATAAATCTGTCATGGTTTTATTTAAATGCAGCCAGTATTTCACCCACTTACAGACTAAAGGATTCCACTATGCCCTGTATGCAACATGATTAAAGTTAGGAGGATGTGGTCAGAAAGGAGTTAGATAATAATTTTAACCTTCAGGGCTAGGACTGCACTAAACAGCACTCAGGCTGAAATTATTTGAATATTTGCTAATCTTGCTTAATTGCTGTGTCTTCTGAAAAGTGTTCCCTTCCCCCACGAGTCACAACTCCAAAATGCTGAAAATGCCTTCACAGCATGATGTCAGCTGGCAAAATTATCCTGGACAGCCAATCCTATAACTGCAGCTGTAGCCTTGAAGTAATCTTCAAATAACCAAGCTAGGGTTTCATTAGAGACTGTGCATTGTTTATCCTCATACATTATATTCTGCCACACAGGGAATCCCAAGGTTTTTCAAGCATTCTGCTGATTCAAGTCATGGGTTTTCATTCCAGAAACAATTCTCCTAAGCTTCTTTGGTATATCAGTCTGATTTGTAGAACTTGGGAAACAAGCATTCAGTAGCAAATGCTTCCATTAGTTGTTCTCAGTCCACAAATGGAAAAACACTTGGTGAACTGTAAGGAATGATGATTGTTTAATGACTGTTCACTGTTAAACAGTGCCTGCCCATCTTGCAGTGAGTCAAGCTGGTGCAATGCAGAGACACCTGTACAGGTTAATGTGTAACAAGTGGTTTTTGCAGAACATTTCATGGTGGATGAGACAATGTGTGCTGCGGCTTCCTTCACCTTGCACACCATTCCTGCTCAAGAACATGCTTGTAGCCGGGTGTATGTCTCTGGTTACCCAGTAAAGAGGTAAAATCGTTACATCATAATCTTCTGCGATTCAGGCTTCCCATTCCATCTGGAGTGGTGAGGTCAATGCCAGCTCAGCAGTTGCACAACTGAAGACAGATTTTCAAATTAGAAACATGAGTTTTGACAAGGCTGTGTTCCTTCGTGGGCGTTGGAATTTGTGTCAGGTATTTTGCTGATCAGTACTCGTGGTGCTGACGGATTGCTCTAACCCATCTTGCTGTTTATTTTACCTCAGCGTTACCACTTGGTGATTTGGATATTTGTGGTTGCTCAGGTTCTGTAAGACCTTCAGATTGCAAACTTGGCTAGTCTCAAACTTTGCTATGCTGTGGAAATCTCAGTTCTCTGTGTCATCCACTGCATGTTTTAAGTAGTCAGGAGTGTGATTAGACATGGCCATTGCTGCCACCTTCTTTCGTCACCAACTGGAGTCTCTACGACAACTCTCCTGTCTTTTTTCACTTCCCTTACCCTGATCCTGCCTACCATGATGCCTACCTACATGGTCTAACTTCTCTTCTGATATCAACTGTCTGCTGTAGCTTTCTTCACAACCAACCACCAACTTTGTTAGGGATCTCTATTACTTCACTAGAACATTTCACAAAATTTACACAAAAATAATTTACCCAGAAGAAAAAACCTGAAAAAGTTGTTAGCTAACACCCAAATAATTACAAATATCTCAGGGACGTGTTTTTCAAAAATGATTGTTTTTCCCTAGATTTTCTTCCAAATTTTTGTAAGTCCATGTTTTAGTGCAAAGCAGTGTGAGGTTTCACTTTGGAAAGTGAGTAGGATCTGATTCCGATATTCTTACCCTTACTCATCAGTCCTTTCACCCTTGGGATCCTGGAGGATTGTTATAGGCTCTACTGTGGCAAAATGAGGATATTCAAGTCTAGTCTTCCCTGCAATTTTCTTACATAACTTCAGCAAGTTTGTGGGATACAACATAATCCTTATGTGATACATTTTGCCTTAAAAGATCCTGCTTGGTAGTTCCAACTCACATGCATACCTTTTGGTTGCTTTCTTGTTCAGCACAAAAGTGTTCTGATGTCACCCTCTCTGAAAAGTTTTTCCAAATTCCATTAGGAAACTTCTGTTTTGTAAAAAAAAAAAAAAAACAAAAAAAAAAACCAAACCAAAATTAAAAAAGAAAATAAAAATCGAGATAATTTTTGCCCAGATAGTGTCAATCCTGATGAAGAAGAGTTCTTTATTTATTTGCATGTTAACTTAAAATCTGGTTTTGATGGTAAACACTAAAGTAATGTTTTCTTTACTTTCAGCTCCCAATGATCCAAAAAGTACCAATTGCTGAAGAAGTTACCAGATATAATTTAAGAGACCTATTCTGTCCAGAGGACAGAAGACATAGATTGCTCTTAAAAATACAAGACCTATGAATGAATTTTTCCAGCAGTTAATCAATGCCATGAAAAGTAGAAAACTTTGGGCACATTAATGAGTTTAATTATTCTTCTCTTGGTTCTAGTAGGTAGAAGTTCCTCTGTATCTGTGTTGGAAGCAACAGAGTTCCTTCCATATGTCGCTACAAAATTTTCTGGGCCTCTCAGGTCATAGATGATAAGATTTTTCTTTTTTGGCTTGGACTCTCCTGGTTTGGAGCTGGAAGGTCCCCAGTGCGTTTGATGCTGTTTAATGCTGTAAACGCATAGTGATGAATTTTACTTTTCTGTTTAAACATCCTTTTTGTTGTTGAACCCATAGAATAGCAAATACTACATGTTTTAAGAAACATTTGGTGACTTTCATGGAAATTGCTTCTGCTGGTTGTAACAATTATTCTCTGTTTTCCTAAAACATGTATGTGTGTCTATTTGACTAGTCCTTTTGGTCTTTTATCTATGAAGGGTATTTGGGACTGGCTACCAGTGTGCATGAGGGAATTAAGTTGATTTTAAGAGCAACCTTCCAGCCTTGGCTATACTACCTGCCCACCTTGCGGCTGATTTGTAGGTTGTAGAGCAATCCAATTGATTTCCAGTTAAATTGTGCCAGGATGGAAAGTGCTGCTTACAGATTACTCTCACCCTTAAAAGTGGGAAGCAAGGAGGTAACTCTGACCCTAGAAGGTGTGTTGAAGGCAAAATGCTGTCATGATTGTTGTGAATCAGATGCCTGCCGTAACATTTCTCGTCATTCAACAGAAAGGTGCAGTCCAGTGAGGTAGCTGTAAGACTGGTTCTCTCTCTTAGGCTGAAATAGGTGATAAGCATGTTAGAACATCAAAGTCTTCAAAACCAGGGAGGGAAACCAAACCAAATCAAAACCACACTGTCTACTTGTAGTTTACTAAGAGCAGAATGTCAGAAAAATCTTCATGATGATCCCTCTATGACAGATCAGTAAAATTGACCTGGAACTTCAAGGAGCACCTGAGGTGATTCCAATTTCTGCTGCTGTGTAGAGATCCTTCACATATTTTGTGCTGCTTCAGCACTTTTCAAAATAAAGTCATCATTACTTAAGTGAACATATGTAATACAACAGATTTAGCTGATGAATTGTTCTGAAGTCTTCCTTGTGTATATTCACTGGAATTCTGCCATAGATTAAATTGTCTCCTTTTTTTTCTCTTTTTTTTCCCCTTGGTAGCACAGAATTATATTCTGAGTTATTATTTTGCATCAAAAGGCAAATGCTAATAATAGCAATCAGCTTGCTTAGCCCAACATGCTAAGCGTGTTAGTGGCATAATGATTTCAGCTATTGAGCTTTATCAGCAATATGCTTGGGGACCGTGCCAGCTGAAGAGTATATAGTATAAAGTAACATCACTGACACACTAACATTAAGAATTTTTAGTATTTCTTGAATGTACAATGTTTTAAGAACCTTTAAACATAAGAATGGTCTCATTCAGTCCCTGTCTTGCTTTATTAGCACTAACCATAAGATTTGCTTAAAGACATTGCCAGTAGAAAAGATTTGCTTTCTCACTGCTGCATTAATCTAAGATTCTATACACGGATTAAATTATACATGATGGAAAAGGGAGAACAGAAATTTAATTAAATTAAATGACCAAGTTGTCTCAGTCCAGACGCAGTTGGTCAAAAACTGTGCCAGCGTTTGCTGTAGCAGAGTTAAGGCTGACCCCAACTAAAATGTACTCTTGGAACTTTTTAAAAAGAGAGAAATAAACAAAACACAAACCAATTAAATACCTGATGAATAATATTAGCAATCAAAAAAGAATTTACAGCTACTAATACAGGTTTTGGATATTGTAGGGACATACACTTCTTGATGGAATGTCTTGCTGTGAATTCTGCAAAAGACTTGCCGAAAAGGTCCACAAAGATGCACCATTTTTTTCCAGGGTGCCAGGTGACCAGCACAGAACCCATCTACTTGTTCACTCCTACACATTCAGGGCTATTAGGGCACTAAAAAATTTTGCCTGAATGCCCCATTATTCACAAAACCATATTTCCCCATACCTGCACCAAATGGTTATTCAGTTTTCTGGCTCTTGCTGTCTCAGGTGACAAAGTCCTCTGTGTTGCAGATGACTAAAATAAGGACGTGCGGGCAGTACTTTTCAGATGATACAATGTGTGTATTCTTACATATTTCACCTGTATCTTACATATTTTTCTAAATACTATTTTGTAAAATGAAAAAAAAAATACAACACTCCTCCCCCACCAACCAAAGCCTTAGTCTATATTTTTCTTGTCTGCTGCTTCTTGAATAGTGTTTTATTTTTGTTCATTTTGATTCTTACCTTTTCTTCATTTTGATTCTTTATTTTTCTTCGAAGTTTATCAATCCTGGATATTTTAATAGGTTGCTATGACAAGTGTTGTGATGCTTTGGTGCATCAATGATGTTTGCTTTGGTGGGAATTTTTATTATGAAGCATACATGAAACAACATATAGGAAGATTAAAAAAACTGATAATTCCATAGTGTGTTTGATACCAAAACCATTGAATATAGTAATTTTAATCAGCCAGAGCCTGACTATCTCTGAACATCTCTGAATATTTATAAACTAATTCCATGCTTTTCCTGACCTGCAGAACTGATCAGCATAGAACATAAACCTGAACAATCACGGTGGCCATTTCTAGTTCTTGGTGAGACACAAGTGTACACCAGCGAACTGAGGGTGATTGTGCCCTTAGCTGAAACAGGCAAGGACTGGTCTTCCTGAGGACACAGAGCAGCACTAAAGGAGAAGCTCGATGGTACCTTAGTGTAAAGTGACCATACTCACAATCCTCTATTCCTCTTTGTGAAGTAAACTTCCTTGGTTAAAGCCACTTGCCTGGTATTCTAGGTGGTCTTAATTCACTGGTGGGTTGAGCTGAGGATAATCACTGTGGAGTTACAACTTCAAGTCTTTAATCTTTGAGTCATAATTCTTTAATCACCTGTGATCACCTGTCCAACCACTAGCTGTCTGCATAAGCCAATTGCTTTTAGTATGTTACTCCTTTCTACCATTCCCTATCCCATTGTGTTCCTTCTCCTTTGCCATCTCTACCTTCCCACCTCTTTTTTCATCCTGCCTTATGTATCTATGCATAGAAAGCTTGCCACACTCTGACACTAATATGACTTCTATTGCTGTTGCGCTCTTCTCTCTGCTTGTTATTTTTCTTTAACTATTCTCGGTGTAGGAAGTACTTCAGTTTAGGAACTGACTCAGAGACTTTCTGGTGTGAGGTCCTGTTTTAAATTAATCCTGTAGCACAGTCAGTGACCATAATTGTTGTGGTGAACATTGCGCACAAGTGCCATGCATCCAGCATAGCAAAAGAATTTTTAAATGGGCAAAGAGAGGTCCATAAAAGAAAAACTGGGGAAAAAATAATCCTTATTCTACTGGTCTTCAGTACTGTTGTGAGAAATTGGTTTACAAGGAAATTACACCACTGTCTTTAAAAATCACATTTAATATCACAGAAACGTCACTGACTTCTATTCACAGCACATAACATTGCAATTGTCGTCAAAGAAAACCTTGTATTTATTAATGTTAATAAGCAGAACCTACTGAAATAATATATTCTACTATTAAGGACAAATCTGTATTTTAATAGAACTTAACATTTAAGAAATGCATCAGGTAAAACATCAAATCTATGTGAAACATAAATAAATGACAGACATTATGACTGTTTGATGAGAAGGAATTTTTTAGTGTAGCGCAAGTGTTGCTTTCATCTGAAGAAGTCATTTTTCTTGAAAACTAAAAATAGCTTCTTATTGAGATTATCTAGCTATGTTGCATGGAAACCATTTTTCTCTATTACTGTACTTATGTAAGCATACTTTCCCTCAGAACACTGACTTCAGGCTGAAAAACACAATTGTATTTTTATTAAATTAACAGGTTCTTTCTCCTGCTGCTGCTTTACAGATATGCACGGGTCTTATTTCACGTAACCCCTGCCCTTTTGTGTGACATACTGAGCTTCCATGGCAGAGCGGAAACGTTCTCAGCCAAACGCTGTGGAAGGGTGATTTCCATCTCTGCCCTTACTCAGGGTGTAAGTTCCAGCTTCTGTTGTGAGCATTCTGTGGGTCCTAGAAGATGGTATTAGTATAAAAACTTAAAAGCTGAGCTTAAGTAATTCTGTTTTTCTGTATCACTGATTAAAATGAAGCCATTTTGTTCTGGTGAAAAAGAATATCTTGGAGTTACTGGGCTGGGTTTAATTTTGTTGGTTTTTTGTGGTGGTGAACAAGCCTTCAGACAGACCTAGAGCTGTGTGGATAACACATGTTTTCATGATTACTACTCTGCAAGTGAAATACTTTTGTATTGCCTTCAGTTACTGAAATATGTTTTGAGCTATGATTTTTAGCTTGATAAGACTTTTTCCTCTAGGAATTACTTTTCTATGTGTTTTCTCTGCGAGACACTGGGACAAAGCATTAGAAGAGGAGTTTTCATGGGTCCACGGGTTCTCTATAACACTTCATGATTTTCCATTTCCCCTGCCTCTCCCCCAGCCTTTGGAGAGCTGTGTATTTCCATCTCAGCAGTTTCTCGGTGTTCCTGCCGTCTCTATGTATTGATTTCTGCTTTCCCTCCTTGCAGACCTTCCGAGGTACAAAGCTGTAACAAATAGGCTGTGGTCCCCGGTGTTTATTAACACAGCATCCATATCTGTCACTGCTGTGATATGCCTTTATTATAGATGAAGAGATACTTCAGTCTCAGGGTTTGACTGGGTAGGAATATATGCCCGCTGACGAAAAGGAAAATGAAATCTTTGTGATAGGGATCTGGAAGCCAACCATTTGTCTAAGACAGAATGTCATATGTAATGGGGCTTCTCTCCATGAAGCTCACCATGGCTGGAGTGTAGGAACAGAGTGGTTGTACACAGAAAACACTGCACAGAGACTCCTGGTGTCCTACAAGAGAGACTAGGCTTGTTCAGACATCAAAAATTGGTTTTATCTCTTTATTTTAAGAAAGAACTCTAATGCACAAATCTCAAAACTGTATCTTTCTCTTAGCTGCTGTTTGAAATATCTTCCCCCCTTTTTTGAAATACCTGGTTCCAGCATCCCTTTAAACATACATTAGAAAGCCGCCTACTGACCACAGTTTCCCATTAAGGAAAAAGCACAGGGGTGTCCCAAGCTTAGTTAGTGCCAGTTATCCCATTTTTTCCCATGTGTATCTGACTCTCATCGCAACCCGTGAACAGTACTGTAATACCTCATCCCCGGAGAAAAAGACCCCAAAATGTGCCTTGAATGCTGGTCCCCAGCACCCTATTCTGGGACCTGACTGGTAAGTGCTGTGATTCTTTTCTGGCCTTTGTAGCAGCACCTGGAAGAGCTCTTGGGTTTGTCTCCCTTTAGACATATGCAATGGGCCAGATGTGCTCTACCCCATGCATTATAAGGGTGCAATCCTCAATATATTGAATCTCTTTCCATTCAGTGAGATCCTGGTTTTCCTCTACAAAACAGAAGGAAGCTTCTCTGTTTCAAGTGCTAGTGTCACCCCCAAAATGTCATCTTAGAACGACAGAACCACAGACTGGTTTGGGTTGGAAGGTACTTCAAAGTTCCAATCCCCCTGCCATGGGCAGGCACACCTCCGTTTTACAGCACCACTGGCTGTGGTTGTCTTGAAAAACATGGAAGAGATCTCAGTTGCACCTTTCTAACAATCCTGTTACTCCTTTGTTTCCTCCAAAGCTGCATTCACCTGTAGATAAGCATAAGGATAAGGCTTAGGACTCCCAATTTTACTTAGTCATTTTGCATCCTTTAAAAATCTTTCAGAGCTTGTAAGGGTCTTCTTACTTTCCTAATTACCAATCAATAACATTCCGGAATGCTTTCCTGCTTCTTCTAATGGCCCTTTTCAGCTACATCTCACTTCAGATGAGGTTTGTTTGAAGTTTCCAGAACAGACAATTTTTGGACATGCAACATGGCAAAAAGTGCTAAGTGACTCTTCAAAACGTAATTAACACCTATTTATCCTGAGTGTCCGATCTTACTAGTGGCTATACCAAGCATTCTCAAATTTAGGACAAAGAAAGGTCTTCTGAAGAGAAATGACTGCAACATCTGAAAGAGAAAGGAGCATTTTGTTGTGTTAGGGGTTTCTTTTGTTGGGTTTTGGGGGTTATTTGCTGGTTTTCTGGGTTTGTGTGTTGGGGTTTTTTTGTGGTTTTGTTTCTATTTGAAGATCTAAAGACTAGAGTTAGAGTTGAGAACCTTGGAAGGAAAACAAAGACGCAAATGGTGAATGATTGCATCTTCCTCTCATTCCTCTTTACTATAGCAGAACATGCTCTAAGAAATTGAGACTCACTGTATTCCTAACTCTTTGAAAGAATAGGGTATAGGATGGAAGGAACATATCTCACTGAAATGTTTTCCCTGTTAGTAGAAGAAAATCTCAAATGCATAGCTTCTTTCCCCTAGAAAAGACATTAAAAATACCTTATCAGAGAAGCATCTCAGTCCTGCCATTTCCTTCAGCTGCAGAGCTTTTAGTCCCCCTGCATTTTCCATTCACCTATAGAGAGGCAGTCTGACAGCACTGCTGTGCACAGCTATTAGGTTTAATTGCCATGGGTTTACTTTGCTTTTCTTTAACCAAAACATGTTTGTTGCTAAAAATAGAGGTATTCTTTTCTGATGTAGATATAACATCTCTGGGAGCTTAATGGGTTACATACTGTTTGCCAGCAGAATAGTGATTTATAAAATGCTTACAAGGGAGCAACTCTATTTGTAGGGAACCTAAGAGTTCTCAGCTGGGGGATTGTTCTAGATGGTCAAGCTGTATTTGTGTATTTTTTCTCTTAATTTTTGCTCTGTAGTCCTACTTGTCATCAGCCCTCATTTCCTGGGTTTTTTTAATGTTTAAGTGTTTGGGTTTTTTACTTGGGGTTTTTTTTTTGGTTGGTTTTTTTGAGTGGTTTTGTTTTGTTTTGGGGTTTTTTTTTGCAAATGATCTATTTTGATGTGCAGGAAGGAACAATGTGGACCTCATTAAACATAAATGCTCAGATAAAATTAGATGATTACTATTTAGCGTTTTATATGCCCCATGAAAAGAATAGAGGACAACCCACAAAGTAGAAACAAAGACAAATATGAGTGGTGATGCTCTGTCTCATGCCCCCAAATGGAAGACAAGCCTTGCCAGCTCACGGCTTGGAAAGTGAGTACTCTAGGCCAGCTACCTATAGCAAGCTACATCTATGGCAGTTGACACTTGTTTCTCCACTAGTTTTGGCACAGTGAACTCAAGGTTACTACACAGTGAACATGCTCTTACTGAAAGTAAACTAAAACTTGCTAGCAGCAGCACTAAGTCCATTGCCACCTGCCAAATGTTGGTTGTTTGGGGTTTTTTTCTATTTGTTATGGTAAATTAATTACCATTCAAACAGTCAGACTTCTTTTTCTTTTTTCCTCTGAATTCTTGTTGACACAATGAGCTTGATCTCCTCTTGAAGACTGTAGTATGCCAGAAAAAGAATGACTTTTGTTTTCTAATAGAATAGAAACAGAGTAAAACAATATGGAAAAAATAGTGTAAAGCTCCTTGGGGTAGCTCTGTACCCTGGTTCTCAAAGGTAATAGAAATACTAATATTGTCATCTTCGATGTCAAAGATGTGGGCTGACCTATGGGCTACTCATCAGTGGCACAGAAAGTAGACTTTTCTTTTGACATATATAGGTATATATCTATATAGTTTTAAAATACAATTTGCATTGCTTGTGAAGGAAACAGAACCAGACTTGTAGCCCTGAGGACTGCAGTCTCCTGTTGATGCACAGGACAGGTACCAGCAGTCAATCTTGTGCCAAGAAGAGGCTGGATTCCTAGGCATAGTAAGACCCCCCCTCGTAGAAAGCAAGCCCACCACCCCCATGGTGGGGAAGGGTATGACCTGCTGGTGCCAGTTTTGCCCAAGTGGCATGACAGAGATTCTGCATCACCCATTTGTTGGTGGACCCTGCTCTCCTGGAATCAGCCACCTCTCAGCTGGGCATCAGGCTGAATAGAGAGACTTCTCTAAGGAAATGTTTTGGTTTATTCTTTTGCTGATGATGACGTGTTAGAACACTGTTAGCTGAAAAGATGAAAAGATCTTATGGCCAAAGCTAGTTTATTTTAAAAAGACTCCCATCTCAACGTACAGTTCAATCATTTCTGCTTGAGAATTTTATCCTTAGCTCTTAGATGTTTGACTGAATGCTATGTATTTTCCAAAGGTTTTGCTAGCAGAGGTCGTCCCACTCTCCTGCGAGTGGTCTTATCCTCCTACATTACTCCAATTCCTGCAAATGACTCTTCAAGTCCTGAATAAAATTACCATTCAGCATTTTATCTGTGGATTTTCAAGTTATAATTTGATTAAACACCATAATGTTAGCATCCTGAAAAGTACCACATCTGCACAGGAGGTGGAGAACCAGGCTAAGGTCTGCTTAGGAGCTCATTTCAGAAGCCCAGGACTCCTGGAGCGTCAGCAAGACTATTGGAAGGGGTTGCCATATTATCACTCTCCCTAGGTTGGACAGAAAATCACACCTATCCTGTCACCAATGCAAAATCCTCCCCAGCCCCCGCTGATATAATTCTGTTTGTGTCTGGACGAAGGCATGCCTGAGGGCAAAGTGGTAATTTATTCTCTATGACTTTGGCCTCCCAACTGAGCTTCCTCACAAGAGTGTAATTTAGGTCTTATTCAGCAGCTCACTTAGGTGTGTCTTCAACTTGGAGCAGGCATGTTGTACTCTTTGCTTCTGTGTGACCTCTGCCTAGGCATAAAGTTAGGAATGACCTGAAATGTTTTGGGCAGCGTGAATTAGTTTAGCCAGGCTCATAAACAACAAACATTTAAAAAGTTCTCAATCACCTTTCAGCGTTTGCGGCTTAACCATGTTTGTGATGTGCTCTTTAAGACTTCATTAAGTAGAACAAATAATTCATTGAAGCTATGAGGCACAGTGAGTATGGGACTTGACTACCTGGCTCTTGTAACCTGCACTGGGTGTAGAGAAATGGCCTGCAGTGCACAGGATCTTGGCTGTCCTGTTTTCTCATGCTCTTTCTAAAGCTAAGCACATTTAGGAGTCTTTAGAAGGGAACTCTTCAGTCAGTTAGCACATTTTATCAATAGGAATGATAATTGTTACTGGTTACTCCATGTTTTCTAGAGTGTTTCTACAGATTTTCATTTTGCAGCTATTACAATTACACTAATTATGCACATAAATACACCCTGCACTTGTAGACAGATTTCTTTTTGTTTGAAGAATGTACATACTAATGGGATCTTTTCAATACAAATTAAGCCAGCTTGAACTATTGAAGTTAATTTATATAATAGAACTTGCCTATGAAGCTTGGCATTTTGGTCTTGATTATAAACAAGGATATCTGAGAGTACACTCATTACTCCTGTTAAGCCTCCCTACTGTGAAGAGGGAGTGAAGTTTTGTTTGTTTAGATGTTTTTAAAGTTTACAGTTAGATTTAAGCCTATACAAAATATCTCTAGACATGTTTGTGTAGAAACGCTGTTCAGATTCCGCTTTTTCCCCCTCCAAGACCCAGTGAACAACAAACATTGCTAATGTTTGTCACACTGTACCAACTCCTGCCTACAAACAGATGAGGAAAACAGCCACAAGATACTGGTCCAAATGGCTCCATCCCTCTCTTCCTTCTCAAACAGGGGAGGGTACTTGAAGTTGCAAGTAGAGAAGTGAAGTTAGAAGCCACAAAACTGTCCGCTGAGCTTAGCATGGGGACAAGGAGTGACTTGACAGTGGTCTCCTCTTGCTTCCCTTCCTGCCTGCTTTCATGATGTCAACCTCTCTGCCAAGAACAGCAAAAAAGTGTGTGCGAAAAGGGTGGTGAGGGAATAGATCAAGGCTGCAAAGAAGCAGGATGGCCAAATGATTAGCAATGGGATGTAAATTCCAGTCATTGGTCATTTGAAACAGACTGGCATTTCTCTCCAAGAGAGCCCTGAATAATTGAATAATTACTAATTATGTCAGAGACACAGAAGTTAAGAAAAACAAACCACCATCAAAAGGAACCCATCCCCTGGTCAAGTTCTAAGTGTGCTGAATGCGACCGGAAAGATTTCTTCAGCACTGGCTCTTCGTAGGGCAAGCTACCATGCTTGAAATTCTTCCATAAGTCTTACCAAAGAACTCCCTGTGTACATATGTGATAGGTAAACCTTCTCAGTAGTTCTCTTGTCTAAGTCTGAGCCAGTGTTAGCTATTGACAATATTTTTAAATTTAATTTTTGGTGCCATTTGGATCCAAGACTGAGTAATGCTTAGATAAGTACATAGCCCCAGGCTTGCCTTTCCATTCATATTCAATGTTTGTGTAAGGTTACAAACAACTAATTTTATTTATTCTCTTTCTGCTCATAGTTACTAACGCATCTCTACAATAAGTTTCTAAAACATGTTCTTGTGTGATCCAAGCTCACTTCAGTGTCCTTTAGTGACATTGCCTTTCCTTTTCTGTTTTTCCTCAAGTACATATACTCGAGCAGTTTTTTTCTGCCAGTAAAATTGAATTAAGAACTCTCAAATTGGGAATCCCACCATTGCTCCTCATTCCTGTTCCATCACATACACTTTATGCATTTTATCTTCTGAAAACAGCTGTACCTTTTGTGGCTGATTCCTTTTTGTATTTTATCAGATTGCTCTCAACCCATACACAAAGGGAGCTACCTTCATCTTCCTCACCCTTCTGCTGCTCCAACAAAATTCCTTACATCTTTTTTGATGCAGTTCTCCATTATGGGTAGGTTTCAGGCTGCTCATGACCCATTTCTGCTGGAATGCCAATGACAGACCTCTAAGTTTTAGTGCTTTCAAGTGCATTGAGACCATGATGGCATAAGAATAATTTACTACTATTTTAATAAGCAAAGACAGTACGCAGAGTGTAACAGGAGAATTGGTTGTGTTTGCATTTCTTCCCAAACATCCTTTTACATCTCAGTATGACTTGTAGAGCGTAAGCTGTACAGAATGAAGACAGGATTCATGCCTATTCTGTGCAGCAGCTACCAAATACAGCCAAATCAAAACCTAAATCTAAATACATTCAGGTGCTGCTTTAACATTGCTTTTTAATGATAATAAAAGGAGACTTTTTCTGGCAGCAAATACTATTGCAATTCACCGTTACCGCTTGCTACTGTTTTACCTCCCTGGCTTTTTTTCCACATATTGCCACTCAAAACAAGGAACACACTGACTGTGGAGATGGATGTTAACATGCAAATTCAAAGGGAAAGTCACTTGCTCTGTTTAACATTATGAACTGATGCTTTAAAAAATTATCTGCTTCAGTGCTGATTTTACCTTGTGATGGAAGTTAGGGTTTAAATATGTAAAATGCAATGAGAGGACAACAGCCGCTATTAGTAGCCTGGAGAAGTCCTCTTGCTTGCCTCAGAATAACTGTGTAACCTGCCTCTGAAAGGCAGGTCTGGTTAATTACCAAACTACCTAGAAACACCTGAGAGTGCTGCTGAAAGGAGTAAGTGGTGCAGCTAAGGAGGAGTTGCTGGAACTCCTAAAGCTTGGAGGGAGCTTGAAAGAGAGGTAGTGTCCTTTGACTTCATGAGCATTTTTAGGGCTGTAGACAGCTAGGAGCTCAGAAACAACTGTTCCAAGGTTCTGTTGAAAGAAGACAACCGAGTTGAAAGACTCAGACAACAGAGTTGCTGTCATGTAAATAACGTGTGGCATAATAGGGACCAGTCCGTGGTAGGCTTTACAAGGTATGTGCCAACAGTAGTAACATCTTTCATGCCCTCCCACATGTATTAATCAATGCATGTTCTGTATTGATAAACAGGAAAAAGGCAACTCCTAAATTCTGCAGAGGAATGGCAGCAGAGTAATTTGCTTGAAGAAAACCAAACAGCTCTCTCCTCCTCCGCCTACAGTAGTATTTATGCATAATGGATTTATTTAAACAGTCCAAATTTCATGGTTCAGAGAATGAAGCCTCCATGGACTGTGCCACTACTACCGGGAAGAGTCAGTTCAGTATCTCTTCAGATAAAGCTGTGGACTTTAGCAAAAAGGCCCTTATTTAAGTCAAAAATAGCAATTGTAGCCCATGCTAATTACATTATGCACACTCCAACAACTGATAGCCATTGACCTGTATGGAACATTTCCAGTTACAAACTGATTAAAACCGCTTGAGGCGATCGTTCTGTTTTACAGGGAAGCGCTGATGCCTGATGTGATGACCTGACCAATGCTAAGCTAATGCAGAGCCCTCTAAGCAGAGCGGTACAAATATAGACAGCCAAAAGGCCACGCACTCTATGCCTATCAGCTGTGAATGCTGAGAGCAGGTTTCACAGCCATGAATAATCCTCAGCTGGCTAGTCATCCTCACCACATTCCCACGTAGCTGAACGTACAGCAGCTAATTTATTTCTGGGCTGAACTGGATGGGTTTTTAAAGCTATCTTCCTACTTCCCGGGTAGTGCAAGAAGTTACATTTATGTCTCACTCGGTAAGTGGGTGAAAAGCATCAGTTGAAAGTCATTGCTGTGCTCATGGCAGCTGTAGCACTTCGTCTCTTCCTCCAGCCCTTTGCTACTCCTGGGCTAGAAAGAGCTGAAAGATTGGGGACCCTGCTTTCTGACGTGCAGTTGTGTATACTAAAGGTGTGTTCCCTTTTCTGCCAGTAGTCCTTGAGGAGTTTTATGTAAAGTGTAGGTATTTACATAATTAGGATACACATTTAAGGGCCACTAAACATGAGAATGTAACTACGTTTGACATACTGGAGAGCCCTGAAGGCCTTAGAAACTTAGATTTGCTGTATCTGAATAATGTACTTGTCATAAATTGATGTTACCCTTCCTGTATCTACATTTGACAGTACAAACCAAAGGTTGCCATATGCTGCATGCCATGCACCAAACACGAATATTTATCCATGTTGTTGTGCTTCCTTATAAGCCAGATTTCTGTACTACATCAAGGTAATGTGCAACTTTTCCCTGCATCAATGCTGTCATGAATGTTTAGGATGAATGCATTTCTGAATTATGCTTTTAATTCTCCGTTATTTTCAAAAAGTTTTTAAAATTCAGATTTTTGATGCTTCCTTTTTTCCCCATGCATCACTAAATAAATTCTTTTTTCAGTTTTCTTACCAAGGTAGAAAAAAAAATTTGGGATAACAAACATAGAGCATTTAGATATTAAAAATAGGTCTATAATGAGGAATTCCCCAACATTAGTGGGAGTGATATTAAGTGATAAAAAGAGAAATGTGTGCTTGGAATTCCCAGACACTAATTATTTTTCTTGGGAAAGAGAAAATTGTTCCAAATGGTCAGGTTCTGGTGAGTGTTTCAAAATCCAGCAAAGTTAAGTCAGAAGGAGGCAGACGAGCATAGCAGTAAACAGTGATGAAGAGTCTGACATTCTTGTTTGCAGTTCAGTAGTTTCCATGCTTACAAGGTCAATATAAGTCAGATCAACTCCCTTACCTCACTAATCCCTTCAAACCACTTATATTACAGACTGCCGCTGTTGTTGGTCAGAAAAGCAAGGAAGCAAGATGAAAGCATGAATAGCAGGAGAGAAAAAGTTAAGGAAGTTCAGAGCTGCTGGGAAACAGTCAGGAAAATGTTAATATCCTTGTCTGTTTTCTGTAATGTCCCCATCTGTTTTCCTCTACTTGACTGGACCAGATAGGATTTTATTTAGGTTAAAGGAGGATGTACAGATTTGGTTGTGGAGTCTAATGGAGTGGAGTCTAATTAGTCCCAAGCTAAATAAACGGAGCTGTCGGAATGGGACAGTGCCCATTCCCTATCCCTGTTCAATCAAAACAGATTCATGGTGACCCACATCATGCCAAGTCTTTCTGGTTTTGGGTTTTTTTTTCCCTCTTTCTTTTTTTCTTTCCCCCCAAAGAGGGTTCCGGCCTGTTGCTATAACAAGTTCATAGCATCACCAGAGTGCCACACAAACAGCTAACCCAGTCTATGGAGCCTCAGTTCACCCCCTTTCACTGTTCCCAGTGTATCCTTTCAACACCAGTTTTACATAACGTGCACCAAGGATTCACATGGGGCTCCACGCAAATTAAAGTTTCAACCAGGCAGCAGTCAGCATAATTGTACATCCTGCGCAGCTTTTCCAAGCTGCTAATTGATGGTTATTAGGGAGAAGGTTAGTGTTTGGCATATGATTTTAAACAAATGAAACAAACAGCACACATTTGCACTGTGAAATTTAATTACTTCTTTATTGTGTAAATCGAGTGATTATTTTTTTTCTCCTGTATCTTAAGTTATCTGAGCAATAACTTATCCAGCCACAATTAAATCAACAAACAAGAGAGAATGAGCTGCAGGATTATGCGAGAGTTGTGCTTGGGATTTACTATGGCCAGGCCACTGGAAAACAGCTAGTGAAGTAGCATTTCCGTGACTGGTATGAAACTAGTACATCTTTTTCCTTAGAGAATATTTCAAATTCCAGAAGTAGTATATTTTACTGCAGCAGCTCAAAGATGGAGAGGACTTAGCTTTTCGGAATCACAGAAAATGATGTTGCAGCTTCCCAGTAAGAGAGTTGCCCTGTTACTTTCCTTTCTGCAGAGGGTCTCAGTTTGGCTGGGCAGAAATTGTCTTCCCTCCCCCAACACCAGGGAGAAACAGATACAGACCATGAATTAGAACTCGCTCATGTGTGGAAATACATAGGTGAACTCAGAGGACCTTCCAGTTAAAGAGGAAGGTGCCACATTGAGCCTTTTTCAGCCGTTTTCTGTTCTTCAGAGTCATTGTTTTCCAAAAGATATGGAACACTGCTCTTTATGAGATTTGAAAGAAAGGCCATCAAAGATCATGGCCAATATGTCCTTTGACTTGTAAACCAGTTGGAATAGTTTTCTTTTGGATTTTCTGTTTGGTCTCTATAATTATAGTTTCTTTAGGAGTGGTGATTTTTTTTTCCTTCTGTAAGTATATTGGAATTGGAATTGTCTTTTTGTGTGTATGTGTGTAAGAAGTGAGATTGACTCAGAAGGCACCCCGTTTCCAAAGGAAAAAAAGAAAAAGACTATGTAAGTCAGAATAATTAAATAAAAGAGGTTTCATTTTCTTTATAGGCCTTCAGTGGCACTCTTACGAATGAGGATCAATCCTTTCTTTGTCCAAGTGGGATTTGACTCATTTACCATTCAGAAGACACAACAACAAGCATAATTTACTCGCATGTGTGGTCCTGTGCATCTCAGTCTTCTGTTGTATTTGGTGTGTAATGCTTGGGTATTTGCTGGAGCAGGAGGAGAAGCTCATTGTACAGGTGAATGTCCTACTGTCTGGTGATGGAGTTAACTTCACCTTTGCTTCCTAATGGGTCCCTGCCTATTTCAGTATTTTAAAAATCGTGGAAACAAGAAGTCTTAAAGATAGGAGTCAGTCAAAGACATTGTAAAATACCCTTCAGAATACCTCTGACAGGGACACATATATCTGAGAGGCCTGTATTCAAATCTCTACAACTAAAGCCAACTACCATCCTTGTTAGATAGCCTACTGGACAAAGAAAAGAAAAATAACACCTCCCTTTTTGCTTTCCTGCTTTCTTGTGCTGGGTGGAGTTCAAAGTCTAGCTTACTGTTCTGTTACTTTTATTGTAATTACAATATTTGAAATGGCTGGTGATATTAACTACTGCCTCATTAACGTTTTTTAACGGTCAGTTTATATTTAATTTGAAGTCTGGTTGGAGGTTCAAGAGATGTAACTTGGCATAGATGCTAACATGGGCAGTTCCCCACACCTTTTGATGCTGGGACAGAGAAAGAGGCAGAGCAAGACCTTTGTGTTTCTTACTCTCCCACCCATTTGGATGGGGAAGAGGGTGCAGATCAAAGTTAAACTCCAGCCTTCCCAGGATCACAGAGCACTGGAGGAGAGCACTTTCTGTTGAGTCTCACTGTTCTCCTCACTTAAGAGTTGATAGAGAGGGATGTTTCCTGAGCCTGAAATACATGTAGACCATAGATAAAGGCAAGGTAGAGCTCTGAAGTACCCTCTACGCATTTCCAAAGCATTGGTATTTCCGAGTTCTCTTGCTGAATTGTTAATAAAAAAGGTCAATTCTGTTCTTGTCTTTTTGCACAGCTGACCTTTGTTTTCTCATGCTTTTTTCTGAGTTAAGAGTAACTGTGTTAAATTTTGAGTTTTGAAGAAAGAGGAAGTGGGGAGTGCAGACAAAACTTGCCCATTTAGCCTGGATAATCCAAGTCAAAAAATGGTCACTTAGAATTTTACAAATGGATTTGTGATCATGCCTGTGTGAACAAATGTATGTTTTTACTTAAAAGCAGATGTTTTCTGATCATATATTTTGCACACTGCTATCCAAACTATTTTAAGTCTCACTTAGCTGCATTAATTTTGCCTTCTGTCCCTGCTGGGGGTAGCCGGCCACAGAGAAATTACTGCAATACACTTCACAATTACTATGTAAAACATAGGAAGTCCTGCCTCCAGGTTTGTTTGCGTCTCCTTGTGTGGTTGGTTTGGTTTTCCCTGGTACTATTTATGAGTGGGTAATGAATACTGCCATGGATTTGTCTCTGATTTGCCTGAAGCCTTCAGTTTGATCTACAGATGCTTGAAAAAGCCCATCTGGCATCAGTACAGCAAGCCTTCTGATGTTAACCTGTTTTCCCAGGGAGGTAAAATTGCATCCTCGCTCCTAATGTCACCCATGGGTATTTAGGCTCATCTTGTTTTCTCTGGTGTGTTTGAAAACAAAGGTGGACTTCAGATGCAGTCTTTCCAGTTGACAGTCTTGTCTGGAGGTGCTCTGATGCAACCCATGCACCTGCATGTTTTACAGTCATGTTCCAGGTTTGCAGCTGTCTGCAAGCCCTCTCTGCCTGGGAACCCTGTGCCAAGGGGGCAGAAGCACAAGAGTGTACAGTGGGATGAACGACTCACCCTTGGGGGCTCCTCTGACCTACAGATCCTGTGCATAGTCATTCATAGCTGGGTTTTTTTAGATGGAACAACTTGGTTTAAGCCTTTCTTCACTCCAGAGCACTAATCAAAGGCCCATTATCTGTCAGACATAGGTGGAGGTGTAAAGCAGCAGCTGTCAGGTGGCTGTAGTGTGAGACGACACCAAACCAGGCAACATTATTTTCAGCTTGTTGCCTGAAACAGCCTACATCCACAGGAGTTGGATCGTGTGCAGTCTCTTAAGCTCTCCCACTGGAATTCTCTTATGTGTAGCTTCTCATTTCCTTGGCTGCAATGGCATGAATCTTACTGAAGTTTCTGCCTTCCTTCCCTCTTTCCCTCTCTCAGTCTCTTGGCAGCCACCAGCAGAAGTCAGCTCAGTGCTGAACCCTTTTGCAAGCCAGAAGAAAATTTTACAAGGTCTCTACTGCAGCTTTGTGTATAGAGGGCCCCTTTGCTGCTTGTCTTGTGTAAGAAAAATGTGTCCTTCCAGTACCTTTATGCTGAGCCATTTTCCCCAGAAAACATACTCAAGAATGGCTGGAATGTCTTCTACCAGTTTCTAAAGGTCACTCCCATAGGATGGGCTTTTTATTTCTTCTCACTAGATTTCTTCATGAGGATGCAGACAGTTATTACAATATTGGTCATACTTTGTCCCAGAACTAAATCTTAGTGCCTTTTTCAAATCCCAAAAGTTCATTTAACAGCTCTTCCATAATTATTGTCAAAAATTAATAATATCTAAAATTGCCTTAGTTGCACAACAATTTGCATAGAGTATGATTTTGCCCTTCCATTTATAAGCTTGTATCATACAGCTCTTTTGCCATCCATGCAGTATTTCTTACATCAAGTTTTAATGACTCTTTAAAATGAGTGATGTCTGACAGACACATTTCTGCTATTAATTTCCATAATGAATTCGATGTAGAATTAATGAGAATGACAGAATCTTTTCCTGCTGTTCTTGTTGGCTCTGCTTTGTGAATTTCAAAGATTACTTTTGTACACAAGACATGAACAGGATATAAATACCTTAATTCTTCAGATATACATATGCTTGAATACTTGCACCTTTTATCTGTTTTAGTTCATAAAATAGCAACTGTATATCAGTATAATTAAGTTATATTTGGATTCCTCTTCACACTTGGAAAAAGCTGGAGTGCTTGAACTGAAGGACCACATTGCACAAGCACAGATGCCAGGCATGTAGTTCATGCTGGCAAGATTAATTCTTCTTGAAGATAATGTTTGTAGCTGGTCATTTGCTGTCCATATAGAGATATTTGAAACTTTTATGTCTACTTCTTTAAGTTAAAATCCTGCCTTATGTGAAGACTTTGTCAATGAACCATTAAGGAAAGTGTTTACCCTATCAGGGCATATATTGTCAAGCAGTGTTTGTCTAGAGGCTTTTACAGCTTTGGGAGCTGAAATTTCCATTCTGGTAACTTGTTCTGAGGATGCCTGGGTGGAAAAGTTGGAAATGAACAATACAGATAGGGGCTGAAAAAGAGTTGAATCGGTTAAGTATTTCTTCTGATCTTCTATCTCATTTCTCTTTTGACTTATTTATAAAGAGAAAATGAAACCCTGATAGAGAAACAGCAGGGGCTTCTTCTATGACTAAGTTAGCAAAATAGAACAGAAAAGTGGGAGATGTTACACAGGAGGCATGAAATTTGCCATCAGAATTTGTGGCCTGTGCTTTTGCCTGCTATTTGTGACTTGATTGGTTGTTTCAGTCTAAAGTTGGCGCAACTTCTGCTCCCTGTCTCTTCTTTCCCTTTTTCAAAAAAGACCCTGTATTCATTTTCTAGCAGAGATGGCTGGATCCTTTGCTCAGTTACAGGTATCTAGTGTCCCTCTGGGTGTTGTAGTTATTGTGTCTGGCCTCCAGGCACAGTCCCAGGAAGGGAATGGGTTGTCAGATAGCTGTGTGTTCTGTCCGGAGTCTTCTGCAGAAATCTCACCCGTGCAAGAGGAGTAAGCGTGTGTGTCTTGGTAACTGAACCCTGCCCACAAATACCAAAGGGACATGTCAATCAGCTTCCAGGCCAGCCGAAGGCATTACTATGAGGTGTTGTGAAGCAGAAGGCAGGATAACACTGAGATCTGGAGCCATCTGAGTACAGAAATGCACTAGGTTCCAGGCAGAGTGAACTTCAGCTTCAGAGATCCATTCACTTCTGTATATTTACACCTGCTGTAATGAATTGCTTGGCAGGCAGTTTTAGGCTGGGGTTTGTGGTTTTTTTTTTTTTCCATTATGCCTCTAATATGGAAATACTTGCTTGGCTTTATGATTAATAAGTTCTCTGGACTGAGAGTTAATTTCTCTCTGGAAAAGAAAGAAAGGGCTTAGGGTCTGGTTCTAAGTCAAAATTTGTTTTATAATGTTAATTATTTCATCACTGTTCACTTACCCTCTTTTTCCTTGCAGTACATAAAAAGGGTTTCTAATAAATATGAAATCACAGCTTTAGATAGTCTAACAAAATTGAGCTAATGATTGTGTGCACAAAGAAATTATTTACCAGGTTGGGATGAAAATGGAGAGTATTTGTAAGGTGACAGCAACACACCAGTGCTTGTCCAGTAGTCTGTGAGTCTGCCTGGCAAGTGTAGCTGCCAGAACCAATTCTAGCTGAAGCTGGTGGGTTATTTCTTGCTTTATTTCTACAAGCAAATGCATTTTTTATTGAGGCATATGGTGTAATAGAAAGGGTTAGTTATCTGTTTACTAACTTGAGTGCTAAGTAGACAATGGATGATCCTTCCTATTTGCAGAACAGTTGGAGGCAGCAGGAAAATGAAATGTAAAGCTTCTTGTGGACCTATTATAAACAAATACCAACTCTTCAGCTCCAGAAATGTAATTAGGGGCTGAAATAGACAAGATTTGCTTGCAATTATGTGGTGAAAATTGGAATAGCGAGGCTAAAACTCCGTTTGCAATAGACATTTGATGCAGATTCTGTGGTATTTAGTTCAGAGGTGGCTTTATTTCAACCCAAAATAGTCCAAGTTGACTAACTGTCCTGTGAAAACTGAATTGAGGTTCATATGAGGTGCCTAAGTGCATTTGTCATAGGTTGCATACACTGTCAATGGGAAGCAAAGTGCACCTCCAGAGGCTTCTGCTTGCCTCAGATCTAAATGGCCCCGGAGAGCAGCTTGACTTGCTCCACTGGCCGGGGGCAATTATGCATCTCACTCCTCTTAAGTGCTTAAAATTCTGCAGGACCAGCCTAGGCCTAAGGACTTATGCTCTCTGAAGAATAATAGAGGTTTTCTTTTACTTTTTCCTATCATTTATGAAAAAGAAAATGTGGTCGTCAGATATCCTGTATCTAGAATCTCTGTCCGTCCAACAAAATGCAAGATTGGCTTCATTTCAGATGTTTATTATAGCATGTATTATTTCTTTCCTTGGAAGCTTTTGCCTCTTTAATGTCCAGCAATATTTGGCATTACTGGCTGCGAAGGAGTTTTTCAATGATCACAAGTGTTCAGAATATGGAGGCTGTAACCGAAATATGCAATCACATCCTTCTGCTGAGAAATGATTGCACGTGCTTGGAAAAGGTCCAGGGCTAGGGAATTAAGAATGTGATACACTAGCAATAAAATACAGCAAGAGTATCCTGGGTGAGCTTCTCATGGGGTACCGTTCCTGTTGTCCAACATCCACTTGAGTTTCTTTTCATTGCTTTCAGTGCGTGATGGCTCAAATGATGAACTTTATTGCTTTTAGTAAAAGAAGAAAAAAGAGGGAAGGGGAGAAGTGGAGTAAGGGGAGATGGGGGAAAGGCAGGATAGGGAACAGTAAAAGAAAAAGAGGAGAGAAAAAGGACAATTGTAAAGGCAAAAGAAACAGTGGTTTGTAATGGGAAAATTTAAATTATTACTAAGAGCCAGCAAAGAACTAGAAGATTCAGAAAATAGTGTTTTAGTCTGGTTGACTAAAGTTGCCAAGCATTCAGTTCATGAGTCATCTTGTGTCAAGTATCCAGTAGAGTGAAAAATGTTCTTTTTCTTGAAAGATGTGAGATGGGTTACTGTATTGCAAGGACACGAGCTGGTGTTTGGGTGCCAGATTTAAGACCTCTGAAAAAAACAATACCTTGAGCACTAAATGAGCTGTAAGTAACACAACCAAATACACTATGTTGTGGAGTAAAATTATTTGTAAAGAGTCACTGAAAAAAATAATTCTTAAGAAATCCTTGTAAAATAAGTAGTGGTTTGGGGGTTTTTTGTGTGTGTATGTGCAAAAGAAAAGCCCAATTTACACACTTTCTAGAGTTAATTTATCTCATAATCAATATTTACATTCCTAGATTTGAGCAGACTTTCTCAAATTTGTAATATTTGTGTTTTGGAACAAATGTGCTTCCATTACTACTTTATAGATTTCTGGGGAAAAATATATTTTGCTTTTAGGTATATGTTCTTTCAAATGAAGTGCACATACAAGCATCAGAACAACAACACAACCGTTATATATCTAGCTGAAATTATGTAAAATTTGTACAGACTATAGATAAACATTGTCTGTTGGATTGAATTTTCTTTTCATTTGTAATTTGCTGTGCTGTCCCTTCATTAAGTGTCAAAATGGAAATAAAATCTCCTACTAAATGTTGCCCCTGATTTTCCATCCTGTTTATATGGCATCAGTATTAGGTGACTGACATAGTTTACCAGTAGTCTCAATATTCATATCTGTTGTCAGATCAGCATTATAATACCCGGAAAACATATCCTGGTTTCACCATTTACTGGTGATCCCAGTTTACCAACATTATTTGACATTTGGGTAGGTACTCTTTTTGTCCTTGTCCTCTTTTTGATGAGCTCTTGGGCTTTATATACTGCCAATGAGACCACATCAGCAAACAGCTGCTGAAGACAGTGTGAACACAAAAATGTTTTCTAAGAAAATAAAAATGTTCTGAAATAGGTTTTGTGGTGCTAAAATGGTTTATTTTCTCAAACTTTGTGAGAGTTTCTAAGGTCCAGCAGTCCAGAGGCTCTCAAAGATGGATGCAAATATGTGTGGGAGTACAGAAGGGAAAATATGAAGCATTTTTGTCACAGGGAAAACTACTTGGCAGGAGCAGATTCTTTGAATTAGTGCCAGCCAGATTATATTGGTAGACAGAGATCACATAATAGTTCAAAGCTACCAAAAGAGGACAGATGCAAGAAAGGAATGTGTTTATCTCATGTTTATGGGTATGCAAATGATGTGCACTTTTGTACGTCAGATATCCTCAGAAGCATCAGAGTGGATGATGCCCGTGGAGTTTTGGGTTACTTCTTCACTGAAACTGACATCGTGGAGATTTGGACAACACTCTAATTTGATTAATTTTTATTTTTTTTTTAATCACAAAAAGGTTACTTTTTAATCAAGTTTGCTTTAATGTTTTCATTGAGCTGATTTAATCGAACAAGTGGACAGGCAGACTCCATAGTCATTACATCCTGTTGCATACCTTTATTCTGCTAATACTGCAGATGTACGTCAGTGACAGAGTGAAAGTGCTGATAGGAAGGTGAACACTAACAAACACAAAATATTTGTATCTGTTGTGTACAATATAAACTGCATTACAGTGTGGGTTGGGTTTTTTTTTTATGAGAAATACAATAAAATCTGCATAGCAGGCTGACAGCTCTACTGCCTTCAGCTATCACATACATCTCCCTAGCTTTAGCCAAGTTGTATCATTGCTTTTATACAGATATTCATTGTGTCAGCTGACATTTTACTGCTTTCTATTTTTTGCAGCCTGAAATGGCAGTCACTGATTCCGAAAGAAAGAGGTGTTTTCACCTGCTACCCCCAGCAAATGCGTTAAGCCGAAGAGGTTTGCTGTTTTGAAGCAGACAACTTCTTTTATAAATTAAATTCCTTTCTAAAGATAATAATAATAAAATCTTGGATGAGCAAGAAATGAGCAAATCTTGGATTTTAACCACACTCTGTAGTTAGTTATGGGTTGATGTCTGCCTGAATTGGAAATGCTGAAAGAGTAGCGCAGCTCTAGGAATGAGCTGATTCAGCCCTTGAGTTCAGTACACAGGCAATTGGGAACCCATTTGTTTAGCCTTCTTTTTTTCCTAATTGTAAATTTGAAATAACACTGTATTTCCTTGTTCTGCATTCAGAGGTTTTCAATTACTTCTGCTTCAACAGTGGCTTAAACCTCAAAAATTTAAGTGAAAAATAAAGGATTTACTAAATTTTTTTTCAGGCATATTAAAATATATTAGTATATAAACATCTTTTTAGTGTGTTTCTTTCATTTTTTCCATTCATCTGGTGCTTCATAATATGTATTCCAGGCAGAATCAGTTTTGTAAATACTAAATAATGAAATTGTTTTCTGTGAAAATTAATTAATCATTAAAACTGTAACAGCACATGTGGCTATTCCTGTGCTGAGATTCACGCAGTTCCATAACATAACAGGGTCTTGTTACCTTCTTGGTAAGAAGGGGCAACAATTGAGTTTTGTTTTATTTGATCCAGTCGTGATGCTTATTTACGAAGGAAACATGCAAAGGCAAGACTACACACAGTCCTGGCCACACTATGCGTAAGACAGAGGAATCTCCCTCCTATTCAGAAAGAAGTTGGTCATGGCCACAAGCACTCCATCCAAAGAAAGCCCCATGGGCCTTGGCTTTCTCCCAGGGATGCACACAGCCTTCTCCTCTTGGTCCTTTCTTCCTTGCACATGTATCTTTATAATGAAATTAAATCTCCAGCATCTGCATTTCCAAACTGTGCTTGGGCACAGGTGTGATACGTGGGTTTTCTTGCTGAGTTGAACCATGTGTGAGGTTCTGTCCTCCTAGTATTTCAGCTGTTTCTGTTCTTTGATTGGAAGTCTGGGTTCTCTGGTAGAGCCATACCCGCAGAAATACTGTAGCTCCCTTGGACTGAAGCACTTCTAGGCTACTTAAGGGTAGTACAGTAGGGTTTGGGGGTTCCTTTCTTCTGGCTTCAGTACAGGCATATGACGGATCAATATTTTTAGTGTCAGTCTCTGTTGTCTACAGGTGTCAGTCTCTGTTGCCTATGTTTCTTTTATTTGTACTAGTTTAAAGTGTATCAGCTAGTGACACTGTATCATGTGAAGGTAATAGATAATCAAAATATTTGTGTCTTTAATTGCCGAAGGAGGCAGACCACAACCCCTCAAGACACTCTGCATTGCAGCAAACTATTCCCAAATCGTTTCCTCATCTGCTGTATGGATTATTTCTGCGCTGTACCTAAATCATACTTGTGCAGAAGAGTAGAACTGAGTTGGTGTAGTTTTGGGGGAGCTGTTTCTTCTTGTGGAGTGATAGCCACACAAAATGAAGGGGGTTTCTTCTTTGTGATTAGAGGTCCAAGTGACAAATGCACTGCATGTTTGAACAAACGTTAGGGCTGAAGTTGTATGGTTTTATGATTGTTCCAATTTGCTTTTAAAACAGAAAACAGCAAAGAACTGTGGAAGTTACTTAGTAGTTTAAAAAACCCGAAAGAATAAGAACAATATTGCTGGACTGAGATTGCTGAGAATTTTCTGATTAAAATTACAACTTCACAGTTAAAGTGATCAGTGAAGGGAACGTGTGCACACTCCAGTATATTTCTTCAAATATTGTGTTAAAACAGTATTTTTGAGCAAATGACATTCACTGTTTTTTCTGTATATGAAGAGTAAAAGAATAAAATGTTCCCAGTAAAGATTCAGTATTCAGAATAGAAATTTCCAAAAATTGTTTTCAGAAGGGAGTTTTAAAAATTGTTTAGAAATAATTTGGCTAATCCATCTGAAAGATGTTTAAGCATCCTGGGAAAGTTGTGATGTGTATTTTTTATGAGGCAAAAAGTAAGGAAATACAATGACTGCATTGGATTAGTTTGGTTGCAGACTGCTGTGATTCACGCCTTGCTAATGAATATTTTAATTATTCTCAACAGGTACTTTTGAGGAACTGATTTGAAATCTACATAATTGAAAGAAAAGTCTCCAAATGACTAAATGCCATTTCATTAAAGCTGTATGTATAATGATCAGGTAGTTAGACCTGCATGAACTGTCCCTCCTGTGAATACCTTTCATTTGGCTGGACTCAATGATCTCAAAGGTCTTTTCCAACCTAGTGATTCCGTGATTCTGTGGTTCTGTTCTGTACAACTGCGGTATCAGTCCATGGAAGCTCCCAGAAAAATAGGGATCAGTTGCCAAAATTACCCTTTTTTAAAAACTTGCATTTAAATCTTATAATCCAATGCAGAATACTTCTGGCTGAACTCTGGAAATCTTTCAGCTTTCCTCTTCTTTCAGTCTGTTGAATTTATAGGCCTGGTAAATTTGAGCCTGGGTGGCTCAGATCATATGTAAAAACCTGAGCACATTGATAAAATTGTTATGTTTTAGTCAGCTTCAATTATCTGTATTTTTTCTGAGGCAGGGAGTTATATTTACTACCGGTGAGCTTTGGAGACATTTAGATTCACAAGGCATAAACCAGTTGCATCTAGCAGTGACTAAACACAGCTGATGCACACATGTATTGCAAGAGCCAACACACAGCAACCAGCAAAATTCCTGAGACCAGCCCTGCAGAATTGTATGACTGTTCGTTTCTCACAGCACTTTTATAAGGAAAAGAAGTGCTTATTAAAACACATTCACATAAATACAAGTGATGGCTTGTGGAAGAAGATTGATTCCAACACCTTAAAATGTTCTGTGCCAGTTTCTGCACTGTTAGGTCTGTGTGAATTCAGACTAAGTCCACAGCAGAGAAATAAGGAGGAAATCTATTGTTCTGGTCTGATAATATTGTAACGAGTGTAATCTAAAAAGCGCGCAGTGGCAGAAACAAGTATGGTGGGAATATATTTGGAGGAAGAAATATGATTTCCATGGAAGGAGGAATGCATTTGAAAGCACAAACCAAATCAGATATACTCAGAAACAGAAATATGGCAGAGAGGATAAAGCTCCAGTAGCATAGACCATAGAATGAATGACTGTAGGAGGAATACTAAAAAAAAAAAAAAATCAATAAATGAAGAATTTGCCTGAGCGAAAACTCAGTTTATAGCAGGAGAAAGAAATATCTAGCAGGCAGAAACCAAAAGAAAAAAGAAAAGTAGCATTTGTCTTAAGAGAAAGGAAGCATACATGTTTAATTCTGGGTTGTATTTAGTCTTCCATCATAGCATTCTACACAACTTATTATTTTATTGTTTACTGGGGGAAACATACATCTCCTTTCCAGGAGTACCACCCCACCAGAACCTGTAGAGTTCTGACAGCATCATATTAGCTGAATCTGGCCCATTACTTGTGAATTCTCTGACTGAGCTCCATCCAGAATCCAAATCCGACAGCAGAAGTATTTTAAAATGTGTGGATCTTCTACTATGACTCTGTCCTAAAGAATGCTTATTCGAGTGTGGATGTATGTGCTGCAGGTCTGGTGCATTAAAGCTGTGAATATGCTCTTGTCCTGCCTCAGTACCATAGTAACTGGGGTTGCATGTAAACAGCACATGATCACTGTTGCAGGTTTTCATCAACATCTCCTTTTAGTGCTTCCTTTTAGTCAAAATTGAACATAGTCCTTGAATGCAAGAATAAGCATCTTTTAAATGAAACTGCGATAATGCTGGTATGATGATGTTGAAACAGCAACTGCTTATGCCTGGGCCATAACTTATACCCTGGTTTTGAACCCAGGTGTAAGAGTCAGGGTGCCAAAGCAGAGCTTTACCTCTATTTAGTGACTTCTTTGTTCATCAGCCTGTCTCGTGAGCTCTTCCCTGTTTGTCACCCTTAGATCTTGATACTGAAGCATCAGTCTGATCCTGGGAAACTCCAAAGCCCAGATCACAAAAGCACTGACACCCATTTATAGACCCATCATGTCACTCAAAATATACTTTCAAAGACAGGTTCTTGCCTCCCTCTCCTCTGTTCCTGGGCCTTTGCATCACATTTTGGTGAGGCAGTGTATCAGCAGATGACATCAGACATCTCCAGGCACTGTAGAGATTGAGTGTGGCACCATCATCCCTCCAATATCACTAGACCCTTTGCACGTAGTTTCACACGCTCTGCTGGTCCATGTCCCATTTCCAGATGTACACTGACGTGTGCGTGTGCGGTGTGACTCATGCACGTGAATAGGATTGAGATATGTAAAGACCTTTGTGGCTTTAGCCATAAGTGTGCTTGAATAAGTCCCACAGCTTCAGTTGCAGTTCAGATTTTCTGGTTTTAATGCTATAAATCATATAAAACAAACAGTTTGAATCTTTCATTAGTGACAATCAATGACAGCGGCCAATGAGTCAGATCAACATTAAGTAGACAACTGAGGGTTCTAAATATAATTAATACTTTTTTTCCTAACAAATTAGAAGAAATGTGATTAATTTATTCTGATTAATTCCCATTAAAATATGAACAATTTATTTGATGAGACCTTTGGTAAGGAGTTTAAAATTGTAAGTAATCTAGGAGCCTATATCCTTACTGCACCTAGGCATCTTTGGAAAAAAAAAGGAAAAAGATGTGTTGCCATATTTTTTAAGAAACTTGAAGTTTATTTTAGGACTTTCTGTGAAAGGTTAATGTTATTCAATGAAGAAGTGTGGGTGGGTGGTTCTTGAGGCAATCAATTGTAAGCTGTCTTAGTTTACATGTGAACATGGAGTGTTTCCTTCCCTAGGATCAAGGTAAACAATGCAGATGCCTCCTGACTGTGTTTTGCTGAGACCTAGGTGCACATTTTCCCTGCATCTTCCACTACTCAGTTTGAATGAAATCAGTGTATGCAGTGCAGGGAGAGAGTCGTAATGCACTCCATTTTTTATGCCACAGTGCTAGAGAAGCCAGTGTTTTATTCAGGAGACAGGTTCTCTCTTCCCTTGGCCACTTGCTGGACCTCTGCTGCATCTTTTCCAGTTTAAGTTTTTGAGGAAAGGTTTTGAGAACTTTACAGTGTATTTTAGGTGAGATCTTAACTGATGCCATGTGCAGTGGCACTGCTACTTTCATCACATGTTGCACGTGTGGGCTACAACAAAAACTTTCATATCTGCATTTCAGTGGTACCTCCTAAATACCCAGCTGCATCCTGACGCTTCCTGCCAGCTGAGTAGCTAATGCCATTCTTAGTCCCTAGGGCATGACTTTCCTCTTCTGTGTTCCCCAGTTTCAAACCAGTTCATCCTCTTTAACTTAACTACATAAGAATGACTGGACTGTGTCCTGAACATATAAGTGAAGAAATTCTAGCCTTACAAGAGGCAGGGGCCAATTTCCTGCATTTGCCGATGCAATTTGTGTTTGTTGTTGCTGGAAGCGCACAAATGACATTACATTTTGTAGTCATTTGAAGACTATTCCCACAAAGGAAGGTCAACCAATTCTAAAAATGCAGGGTATGTAAAATAGATTCTTGTAATCCAGAAAGAGCAGTATTACTTACCAACATTTTTCAAATCAATTTTAATTAAATCATTTTTTCTAGAAGTCATAGCTTCACATAAAGGTTTCGAAACAATAGCTCCAAGCAGTGAATCTTCATGTATTTCAGGCAGCTTGGGAATGATCAATGAATTACTTCTTTTGAAAATGTTAACCATAAACAAGTCAATTTTTAAAGGCTGGGCAGGGGAGCTGTGTTACTGAAAATACGAGTTTGTGTGACACCAAGACACTGGATGTTTCTTGCAAGTACACTAGCATGGAACCAAGATTTAAAGCCTGCATGCCTGCACATACAAATGCATGTATAATCTGTGTATCTGCTAGGGAAGATAAATCATTTATATGTGTATTTAGCTCTTATATTATCAGGGACCCACTTTATGAATCCATTTGGAATATTTCTACCATGTCACGTTAGTCTAATAATAACACATCAATAATTCTAGCAAAGGCCTTTTCTGTGCATAAAATAAATCACTCCACTGGGGAACAGGGTCTGAATTCAAAGTAACTAAACTCTTTTATTAGTGTCAATGCATTTGTTACAGTTAGTTGTAAAAGATAACCAACCGACCATGTTTTTCAAATGCATCCATTTCCACCATTATGACCAGGTTTCTAAGAGCTTTTTCCTCCAGTACAGCATCAGTTTTCAATGTGCTTGGCTTCTGCTCTGAGGGTGAGCTGCTAGATGTGGGACCATGTGGAAAAGCTGGCCATATAGGAATGAATTTTGTATGAGGGCAACCCACCCAAATGTGGAAGAGATAATGTAGAATTGTGTTGCATACTGAAGTACAAATTGCACTTATGTTAAGGTTCTTGAGTTTGAGAAAGGGTCTACTTTTTGTTGGTTTTATATATAATCAGTGATTTGGTAATTCTGTTTCTGCTAGTAGCTGATAATTGTAAAGCTAATGAGAAGAAGATGCAAACTTACTATAGCTGCTGCAGAAACTAGCTAACTCTGCAGAAAAATAGGAACAGAATCAAAATTCATTATAGCGCACGAAGGTGGGTGAATAAGTGTTTTTAGCTTGTCCACTGATCTATATTGGCATGCTATATGATTATACATACTTCTTTCTCATCTAGTAGAATTTGAACTATTTACAGGTTTTATCCCATGTAGGAAATTTGCAGAGACATTTTGTCTACATACTGTGAACAAAATCAGATCATCTAATAGTGAAACAAGTATTCTTAAAATTTAAACTGATAAAATAATTTATCTGTGGTTTGAATAGATAATTTAAAGTCCAATGGCAAAAGAATCCAGTAAGGCTGGGCACTCTTCCAGAAAAAAATCTTAAAGGTGCAGGAGCAGGCTGTCCCCATGTACAGAAAGACAAGTTGTTGGGGAAGAAGACCAGCCTGGCTGAACAGAGAGCTTTGCCTAGAGCTCAGGGAAAAACGGAGAGGTTATGACCTTTGGAAGAAGGGGCAGGCCAGTCAGGAGGACTACAAGGATGTCTTGAAGTTATTCAGGAAGAAAATTAGGAGGACTAAAGCCCACCTGGAACTTAATTGGGCTACTGCCATAAACAAAAATAAAGAATGTTTCTATAAATGCATCAGCAACAGAAAGAGGGCTATGGAGGATCTTTATTGGATGCAGGGGAAACATAGTGACAAAGGGTGAGGAAATGGCTGATGTACTTAATGCCTTCTTGGCCTCAGCCATTAATATTAAGACCAGTTGTTCTCTGGGTACATAGACCCTGAGCTGGAAGACAGGGACAGGGAGCAGAATGATGCCCCCATAATCCAAGGGAAAAAGGCTAACTATCTTCTTTATCACTTAAACACACACAGGTCTATGGAGCCTGATGAAATCCACCCAAGTGTACTGAGGAGGCTGGAGGAAGTGCTTCCCAAGCCACTTTCCATCATTTATCAGCAATCCTAGCTAACTGGGGAGACCCCAGTTGACTGGAGGGTAGCCAGTATGACACCCATCTACAAGAAGGGCCAGAAGGAGGATCCAGGGAACTACAGGCCTGCCTGCCTGATCTCAGTGCCAGGGAAGATTAGGGAGCAGACTATCTTGGGTGCCACCACATGGCACATACAGGACAACAAGGTGATTAGGCCCAGTTAACATAGGTTTATGAAAGGAGGTCCTGCTTGATTAACATGATCCCCTACTATGACAAGGTGATCTGCTTAGTGGATGGGGGAAACTCTGTGGATACTGTCTACCTAGACATTAGTGAAGCCTCTGGCACTGTTTCCCACAGCTTTCCATTGGAGAAACTGGCTGCTCATGGCTTAGATGCATATACACTTCAATGGCTAAAAAACTGTCCAGATGGCCAGGATGAAAGAGTTATGGTGGATGGAGTTAAATGCAGTTGGTGACTGTTCACAAGTGGTGTTCCCCAGGGCTCAGTGCTGTGGCCAGTTCTCTTTAATATCTTTACCAATGATCTGGGTGAGGAGATCGAGTGCACCCACAGTAAGTCTGGAGATTACACCAAGTTGGGGGAGGAATTTCGATCTGCTGAAAGGCAGGAAGGCTCTGCAGAGGGACCTGAACAGGCTGGATCAATGACCTGAAGCCAACTGAGGTTCAGCAGTGCTCAGTGCCGGGTCCTGCACCTGGGTCTCAACAACCACATGCAGCACTACAGGCCTTGAGAAGTGGCTTGAAGAAAAGGATCCGGGGGAGCTGGTTCACAGCCAGTTGAATATGAGCCATCAGTGTGCCCAGGTGGCAAAGGCAGCCACCAGTGTCCTGGCTTGTATCAGAAATAGTGTGGCCAGTAGGACTAGGGAAGTGATTGTGCCTCTGTACCCAGCACAAGTGAGGCTGCACCTCAAGTACTGTGTTCAGTTTTGGGCCTCTCACTACAAGAATGACATTGAGGTGCTGGAGCGAGTCCAGAGAAGGGCAGCAAAGCTGGGGAAGGGTCTTGAGCACAGGTGGTTATTAGGAGCAGCTGAAGGAACTGGGGTTGTTTTGTCTGGAGAAAAGGAGGCTGAAGGGAGACCTTATTGCTCTCTACAGCTACCTGAATGGATGTTGTACCCAGTTGGGTATCAGTCTGTTTTCTCAAGTAGCAAGTGACAGGACAAGAGGAAATGGCCTCAAGTTGCACCTGGGGAGGTTTAGATTGGATGTTAAGAAAACTTTCTTCACTGAAAGGACTGTCAATCACTAGACCAGGCTGCACAGGGAAGCGGTTAAGTCACCATCCCTGAAGGTATTTAAGGTGCTTGGGGAAATGATTTAGTGGTTGGACTTGGCAGTGCTAGGTTAATGGTTGGAATTGATGATCTTAGAGGTCTTTTCAAATCGAAATGGTTCTATAATTCTGTGATTTTTTGCTGTGCTCTGTGTATGAGAGGTGATAACCTAATCAACTTTGCATTTGGTGCGAATAGTGTGACTTCTTGATTTGAGATTATGTTGCTCTTTCAGCAGTTTCCAGATTCCAGTTTTTCTAATCAAATCAAATGTTGCGCCCTCTTTCTTCAGTACATTTTATAACCCCAAAGAGTCCAGAGATTCTCCAGCATGCTGCTGTGCAGAGCAGCAGCCTTGTCAGGGACAGAGCAGCAGTACAGAGATAGGGACATAAAGCTGGCAGCTACTCCATTGCACAGCAGCAGAACCCTGCATGTCAGGTGAAAGGCGCTGGGTGCCCGCAGGCTTGCATGGCGGTAGCCAGCTTGGTGGCAGCAATTTGACCCTGGGCACAACAGCAAGTCCAAGAGCTGTTCTGTCAACAACTAACCCAAAATCCAGGGCTACAGTCATGTGTGAGAATGGTGGAAAGGCAGAATGAGAGGCTGCATGAGCCTATGGGACTGGAAGTCTCAGTCTGAGGATACAGACATAGTTGAGTGTAGAATTGTGCCGCAGGGGATTTATAATTAAACTTCTGTTTCCTGACATACACCAGAAATCTATGCAATTGTTATGTGTGGGGGGAGGGTGTTTAAAAAAAAAAGGGTAAATGCACCACTTTAATTGGGGTTTTCACCAACTTAAAAATCTTTTAACATGTAAGAAACACTGAAACAAAGTGTGAATGGTGTTGCAGTTTGAAAATAAGGTCAAGAATACTACCCCTATCAATCAACATAAATTGGAGAGAACACAGTTCTGAGTACGAGCTCCAAACTAATTTAAATTTCACATAGACTAAATATATCTCTCATCTTCAAACAATATTTTCACTTGGAGTAATGTATCTCTCGTGTTTATTTGCTAACTTCCCAACTATAAAATAGATATTTTAGCTATCTGATTCATTTCTGTGTTGTTTGCTTCAAAGGCTTTTTAGCTCTGCTTCACAAAAATCTGATTTTTTCATATCCTTATTCATGCTATGCATATAGAAGTATCGAAAGGTAATAATTAGACACATCTGCTTACATTTGCCAGAAGCAGATGTTAGACAAATTAAAGTGAACATAACTATCACTCAACATCATTAAAGAAGCAACTCTATAATAATTTCTGAACTTTGACAGGCAGTTAAGTATTCTACATTGGCATATTTATGCTATTTCCAGAACTCTCATGTACAGAATTATCTTCATATGCAGTTGAATCAATATGAATTGTTTAAGTGTTCCAGGTCACAACTTCTACTTCCTTTCCCCTAGAACAATAAGTTGTCAGCCCCAACAGCAGTGCTCATTAACACCACAGGGCAAGCACATCAGTTCATGAACAAGTCCTAAATTACTTCATCACACATTCCAAGAAGATAAGGAAATGAGAACGGCATTATGAAGTTAGTCCATCTTTCTTGGTATCATATTTCCAATTGTGGGCGATGGTGAAGTCTCAAGAAGAGCATAAAAGTAGGAAGAGACAAATCGAGGTATTCCTTTTGTATTCTCCCAACATCAAACAATGAAACTGCTCAGGGGCTTCCTGGGACCTCTGCATATTTTTGACATCAAGCAGTGGATAAAAACTGCTTAGTTTAAACAATATGCATGTCCATACATGTGTGCATAAAAAAGAGTATCCTTTTTTTTTTTTTCTTTTTGAGCCTGATATCTGGTAATTTCTTTTGCTGCTCTGTTTTTAAACATGAGGAGTTGTGAATAGCTTTTAGTCTTCTTTGCAAATTATTACAGGTATCTGCACTGTATCACTTAGTTGCTTCTTTTGTAGGCTGAAAAGTCCTTGGGTGTTTAGTCTGTCATTACGGAGAGATGTTCTTGTGCCTTCCATTCCCATTCCTACAGTTCCTGGTACTTTATTATGTTCAGCTGGGGACAGGGACCAGAATGGCACACATTATTTAATATTTAAGCAAACTAAAATGGTGCAGCTCAATGACTTCTCCTTTTTTTCTGTTTCTTTTTCAAACATTCTTAATGTTGTGTTTGCTTATGTTAAGTCTACACAATATTGAACTGATCTCTTCATAAAAATGCTGATTAATATCACTACTCTTTTCTTTTTTTTTTTTTTTTAACTGAGTGGCCATGGCTAGCTCAGACCCCAGTCCACAGTTAGGACATTTTTTTCCTTTAATGCATTATTTTGCATCAGCATTGAATTTTATCACTCAGCAGTTTGGACTGCTGCTGTCTTTCTGCAACTCCTCACATTCACATCTTTCATTTTTGCTATTCAGAGAAATGCTGTAGCAAATATGAGCACGTTAATGTGCATCCCCTGTTTAGGAGGATGATGATCAGAATGGAGTCCTGCACCGATGCCCGTTCAGGTCTCCTAGTGACCTCCTGCTGTTGTGAAAACTAACTGCTAGGCTGAGCTGTTTGTTTCTGGTCTTCTACCTGGTCTTTAATACACGCATGAACAACTTTCCTCTTCTACAAGGCATTCTTTAAGACCATTTGATGATTTATAATAATAAGCCTTTAGCGTAATTATTGCTTATGTGGTTTTGGCTTGATTTTCTATATTTATCCTCAGCTATTTTTTCTGCTTTGGATGTGAGTTCTTATTTTGGAAGTACATCTTTTTAGTTCCAAGAAAATTGTTTACCCAAAATTTTAAACATTCTGGGTTTTGTTTGTCTGTTACTCAACAGTTACTTTTGATATACAGAAGTTAGTACTTTGATGACTATAAAAAAATCTTTTCTCCAACTTGGAAATGAGCAGTCTCATTTTTTATACAATTTACTTTTTGAAATTAAAGACAGTTTTTATGTCATTTTAGACTTTTTTTGGTTTTAAAAGATAATTTCCTGATTCCATCATGGGTCTCTCACAGCATTTTGACCCATGTCTTGCACATTGCTCAGAACCAAGCCAAGAGTGTCTTGCCTTGTTTCAGCTTTCACCAAAAGCTCTTCCATGAATCAGTCATTTGTGGTATCATTAAGTCTCTGCATCACACCCCAATCTGACATTTACCCAGTCTATGTGGGGGTGATTGAAGTTTCTGATTACTAATTTGTTTTTTTGCTGTCTCTTAAATCTCTCTTGGCACCCTGCTGACACCATTGTCATCCTGATTAGGCAGTGACAACTTATTTCTAATACTTATGTAGGCCCGGCATCTTAATTCATAGTGATAATGTGTAACATTCATTAGTTAACTATCATCTGATGCAAAATTATCTTCAACATACACTATATCCTTCCTTTTTCTTGCCTGTGTAGTTTGGTTTATGTTACAGGTTTGTACTGACTACATCCCTTTCATCAAGTCCCTGATGCTCCTCTTAGGTCACTATTCTCACTTAAAACTAGATATCCTAGTTCCTTTGTCTTATTTAATAACTTTTATCATTTTAATAGTAGCATCTATGCATTTTAGCTGGTTAACTATTTATCTATTCTGTCTTTAAATGGTATTTTTGGGTGCAGAATGAGCTTAACTTGTGTCTGAAATGAGTTTTACCATCTTCTGTCTTTTTTTTCTCAAGGATATCAGGCTTTTTTAATTTCAGCCCTCTGTGATTCATCCCCCAAGACAGATTCTTCTGCACCTATTGGCTTTCCTGTAGTCTTTAATTCAATCCCCTTCTCTGGCAAACTTCCTGGTTGTTAGTTCGTGCGGATTGACCTGAATCCTAATTTTGCTGTACAGCCTTTGTACGAAGTTTGTGCAGTTCCTGATGAATCTAAACCCTCCATCGCTATGCCATCGTCTGAAGGACTGATTCTCCAGCCAGCATGAAAAAGCACTGTCAGAGCCAGAGCAGAAGTACATGATCAAAGATAATTTTTTTGTGTTTGAGGAGGCCATCTGATTACCTTAACTAAAGATTGTCTGCAGAATACTAATCTCTGGCTAAAAGCAACGGTATACAATGTAGCTTGCTTATGCCCCTTTACTCAGCTACATATATTCTCCCAAAGGCCTCATGGGGAGAATGATTTCTTGACTTTTAAATGCACTTTGCTAGTTCTGAGGCATTTGACAACAGTAGATGAATTAGGTAGCCTGTACCTGTGGTAGGGAAGACTCTGGTTATTTAAATAACTGGTCTGTGTCTTTACTTCTGAATTTGAGAAGTACATTTTATATCAGTGTGTCCAGTTAGCATAGATTTATAAGAGTTGTTTTGCTGCAGGAGAAGTATTAATATACATCAGAGTAACTGCCTAGTGAGGGAAAAGCACTTTTTGTGAGGGAGGTACATAAACCAAGTTTTAAGTTCTCATTGTTTTTACCAAGTGTCCAAGACAACAAAAATATTTGCTTTCTATCCTTCCAGTTGGTATACCACACTAGGACGAATGTCACAATAGACGTGGCCCCTTCTGCATTCAATTTGCTTCAAGGATATCAAGCTAACACATGGCAAACTACATTCATAGTTTTTCATCTTTGCAGGTTCTTGTATGGTACATACACAATGATGTCAGAAAATAGCCTACAGTAGCTTAGAGGAAAGTGTTGTTACTGAACATAGATCTCAGAACCAGAGAATCACAGACTAGTTTGGGTTGGAAGGGACCTGAAAGACCATCTAGTTTCAACTCCCTGCCACAGGCAGGGAGATCCTCCACTAGACCAGGTTTCTCAAAACTCCATCCAACCTGGCCTTCGACAGTGCCAGGGAGGAGGCAGCCAGAGCTTATCTGGCAACCTGTGCCAGGGCTTCACCACACTCAAAGGTTGTGAGAGTGCCTCACCCAACCTAAATCTATCCTCTTTGACTTTAAAACTGTTAACCCTCATCCTATCACTACATGCCCTTGTAAAAAGTCCCTCTCCAGCTTTTTCATAGGCCCATTTCAGGTACTGAAATGCTGCTGTAAGGTGTCCCGGGAGCTTCCTCTTCTCCACATCTCAACAAGCCCAACTCTCTCAGCCTGTCTTCATAGGAGAGGTGCTCCAGCCCTGTGATCATCTTCATGGCCCTCCTCTGGATTCACTCCAACAGATCCGCATCTGTTTTGTACTAGGGATTGGATGCAGTCTAGGGATAGGGATGGGGTCTCACCAGAGCAGAGTAGAGAGGCAGAATCACCTCCCTTGACCTGCTGGTCATGCTGGTTTTGATGCAGCCCAGAATCTGGTTGACTTTCTGGGCTGCATGATAAGATTGCCTGGTCATCTCCAGTTTTTCATCCACCAGTACACCCAAACCCTTCTCCTCAGGGGTGCTCTCAGTCCATTCATCAATCAGCCTATACCTCTTTGGGATTTCCTTGACCCGTATGCAGGACCTTGCACTTGGCTTTGTTGTACTTCATGTGGTTTGCCAAAGTGGCCAACACTTTATCCACTATGGGATCAGTTTTACTCTAAGTATCTTTAGTAGATGCAGACACCTCAGAGTTCCTGCTGTCATCAGATAACTCCATATTAAAAAAATCTGGCTTCCAAAACAGGAAGCTTGGAAGATTTGTGATGAACTATATGTTTTGTGTTGATTGTTTAGACTACCCTGTTTGCAACTTCAGGAGTTGGGGCAGTGTTTGAAACCCTCCTTATCCCTCTTTATCCAGTGACACATTTTGATTCCCTGATTCCAAATCCTATTAGCAGATCTTTGCAGGGTGTTCAGATCATGTGCAGGAGTGGAGATGCTCCCTCAGCAAGGCATTTCCTTTAAAAATCAGTCACAGCCTAATATTTTAAATGGCACTGGCAGGGGGCACGCTCTTCTCCACTTCTTTCACAAGTCTCTGTAAAGCAAGAGGTTTGTGTGGGGGCTGAATTTCACATATGCTTGTACTATTTCCTCTTGGGTGCCATGTTTGGCTTTTTTTAGCCATTTATTTATTTTTCGCTTTACCAAGTTTTTTGAGCATAGCTGTGGCACGTGATGAGTTTATCGTACCCACAGTAATGTATTCTTAGCAAATGCATTTTTCTCTTTCTTTTGACTTAGCACTCCTAATTTTGTTATTGCAAGATGTAAAGTTGGATTTATCATTACTGATAGAGTGAAAGGGTGAAGTGAGGGGATCTGGCAGTGAAGGAATGTCTCTGGAGGGAAGGGATTAGGCTGCATCCAGGGCAGTTCACTGATCACCTTTCCAACTCTCTGTCATTGCTGAGAAATCTCTTCTAGTTTATTTCCTTATTCAAAAATGAACCCAGTGAACTGCCTGTTTACACACAAATTTGCTGTGGACACCCTGTCATGGTGTTCGTAGTGGTGGGGACTCCCCATGCAGGGCAGCAGGACAGGGCCTGGCAGACAGGGCCCATCCCAGCCTTGGCTAGGTGCAGCGCGGCCAGAGAAGGGGCACCAGAGCAGCCCTAGGGCTGTGTTGGGCACCTCCACAGAGGCAGAGAGATGCTGAAGCTGGGCTGGCACATAGGCCCATGGGTGGCCTCAGCTCAGGGGAGCCCATGGCTAAGCAGGTCAGGCCTGAGGTGATCTGGAGACTGGCCATACTGCAGCATTGCTGGGGCAGGGGTTGACAGCCTGGGGAGGCTGACATGGGGTCCTGGGCTCTGGGCAGGATTTGGGAGCCCAGGGGGCCAGCAGAACCAGTGAAGTTTAGGGGTGCCCTCCAGGCCTGGCACACCCAAGTGGCATACACTGGGATATTGAAAACTACATGTTTCAAGTTATGTGTTTTGAAAGCATTTGATCACAAATGTGTTCTCAACTTTCTTTCTCAAAGGGCATTTTGTTCATGGTGTCAGTCTTGAATGGGATTTCCTGTAAGAATAACCGGTGGTTCAAATAGTCAGGCAGCAAGTAGAAATTTGGGCATCAGCCTGGCTGTTCCACTGCCAGAGAGGTTGGCTGGCTCCCAGAGTCAGCAAATGAATAGGTTTGGAGGTGAGAAAATCTAAAAAGTTGTCCCCAGACTGGAGTAAATAATCCTTTTTTTAACTAGAATGTGTGGATGTGAAGAGATATGTATTTCAGTTTTCATTCAGGGGCATGTTTTCCTTAGCTTTCAGTTCCTAAATATAGTTTTGTTTTATTTGTTAACTCTGGAGTGATTAAAAAAATTTCACACAATTTCTGGAATGCCTTTAGAAAGGTCTTCTTACAATTCTATGGTGACAAAAAGACTGCAGACTTTTCAATCTGATACATGGGTTTACTGAAAATGGTTTTGGATGTTTTTCATGTTTAATCATAGGAAATAAGAGGGTCACATAGCTGTTTATTTATGGTCACAGTATTTAAAGCACACCTGTGTATGTGTTAACTGCCTCCATCTCTCTTACCCTAGAGGCACCTTGCCGACACTAAAAGAGTTATGCTTGCAATACTCTAAGAAGCAGGAAGACCCAAACAAATATGAAAAATAATATCAATTTACAGGGCTTTCTTTAGTTTTGTTTTGCCTTCTGTATTTTTGTTGATAATTCAAGTAATGCAAAAGAGAAGTATGAATCAATGTATTTATAGAACAACAAAGTAGAAGTGTGAGCAGTCCTTAATTATCTGAAATGGGTACCTGGTAGGTCCTGAATTTTTAGCCTCTGTTCATATCTCGTAACTGAAAAAAAATAACTCATAGCTTTAAGATTTTAGGGCTCTAGCTTGTTTCTCAAACTCACTCATGGCACATCCTGCTATTGTGTAGGAGGCACAATCCATTAGTTGTCAGTTCCCATCTCTCTAAGGTCAGCTGCCTCAATCGTGGGAACCAGCTGACAACTGATAAAGGTTGATTTTTTTTCTTCCCTGTGGGTTGTTAGCAGGATTTCAATTAGTGCAATTAAATGTACCTGTTTTCTTAAGGTCCCGTGAGCTCTAAAATAAATAAATAATATGGTTTATGAAGGAGGTTCAGTGCATCACTGAGTGATTATATTTCTTTCTTATAAGTTTTTTTGGGGTTTTTTTTAAGGATATTTGATGTTTTTTCCTGCCTTGATCTCTTTTTGTGTTTTCAAGTATAGCATCCAGACATTTGACATTTCTATTTCTATTTATCTTTTTTAGGAGGGTTCCATCAGATGCTGAATTTTCTCTTGTATTTGTCCATCATCAGGTGGATTTTGTTTGCAATTTGCCACATAATCTGGACAGATCTTCAGGGGTGCAGTGAGGACAATACATCTAGCTAGCTTTCTGCCACCAGATCAGAGAGCATGATACCCCTGATATGTAAAGGTGTATGCTAGTTTGTCTTTGATTGGTCCTTTGGAAATAGAAACTTCTCATTACCGAGAAGCCCATGTTGTAGTACTTGTGAGTCAGAGAAGGAATATTTAAGTGTTGCCCCCCTACCCCCATCTGTCAGAGATTAAATAGCTCAGACTGGCTTCTTCTTGTCCTGATTTATGTCCCAAACCTGAAATATTTGCAGTAACTTTCTTCCATCTCTGCATATTCACCTACCAAGCTCAGCATTGCTTCTTTGTCAGCTGGTGTCCTCTGATGTTCGGATGAGAGAACACCCCACGAGCAGGAAGGCATCCCTGCCAGTTTGTCGTGGGTAGAGGAACACATACAGAGAAAAGCCAATACACAGCTTTTGAAGAGTAATCTCCCATGGCCGCAGCAGGATAGTGCTGTGGAGCAGTGCCCACCAAGGGTGCCTGACTACTGTCTTCATTCCTGTTGAGAAGCTTCTCTTCTGTCACAGTGACCACCACCTGTCCCTGAAAAGCTGGGGAGAAGCTGCTTTGGCTGGTTGCTATGTCAACCATGCTCCCTTTGCCTGCTGAAAGCCGAGTGCTGGTTGGTATGGCAACCCTCCTCGGAGCACCCAATGATGCTCCTTGGAGAAGGCACTGTGGTGGTTGCGGTGGAGACAGAAACTCTTGTGTCAAAGGGTATGAGCGGGCAGGAAAGACTCATGCAATTTATTTGGAAAACATTATTTTGTAGCATGAAATGGTTTCTCGGAGGCTAAATGTTTCCTATATCTGTTTAGAACACCATTGTTGTATGTTTCAGTAGAAGAGGAAAAAAATCATGGCAATTTGGTACAAAGAATGCCCAGACAACATGGATAGATGGAGGGTCACAGTGAAATCAGTGTAATTTTGCTGCTTTAGCATTTTCTTAACAGAAGACTATTGTAACCACATGCTTGGGAAACTATGTGCCGTGTTTTCCACAAGTTATAATTATAGGGGTTTTGAGTGATGTCAGATAGAAGTTGAGATCAGGATCTTATGGGTGAGATGACTCTTAAGTATAGTGGCAGGTAGACCAAGAAACATTAGAGGAAAGCAATTTGGTGGGGTAAGGTGGATGTGTGTGTGTTTCTGTGCATGCATAAATATCCTTCACTCAAGGCTACTCATGAGCTACATCTAACACCTGAGGGGTTCTGATCAGGCAGTGTTCTTGTAAAAGAATTTGTAGAAGAATAAGACTTTGGTGATTTTCTCCATACACTGGCAATTAAAAAATTAATGTATATTTTAGTCATTGGGCAAATCAAAATGTCAACAGGTAAATGTAATCTATTTTCTTTCTTTAACTGATCTTTAATAAAACTCTTTTAATATGAAAGAAAAGAAGGGCCACGAAGATGATTAGGGGCCTGGAACATCTCCCCTATGAGGATAGGCTGAGTAAGTTGGGACTCTTCAGCCTTGAGAAGACTAAGGGGGGACCTAATTAAAGTTTATAATTATCTTAAGCAGGGGATGCAGGGGGAATCAGCCAGCCCCTTTTCAGTGGTCTGTGGGGGTAGGACAAGGGGCAATGGCCTCAAGTTGGAGCACAGGAAGTTCCGCACCAACATGCGGAAGAACTTTTTCACAGTGAGGGTGACAGAGCCCTGGGACAGGCTGCCCAGGGGGGTGTGGAGTCTCCTTCTCTGGAGATATTCAAGACCCATCTGGACGCCTATCTGAGTGATATGTCCTAGGGAACCTGCTTTGGCAGGGGGGTTGGACCCGATGATCTCTTGAGGTCCCTTCCAACCCCTACAATTCTATGATTCTATGAAAGTTGCTAAAGCTTTTAGAAAGCTTTCAATTACCATCTCACACAACTGACTAGTATTGCTGGCAAATTCTGATTTCCTAAGGTTAGCCTTTGTAATGATTATGTCTTTATTATAGTCATATTTAACTGTGTGAAATAATGTGTGTGTGAATCTATTTATCAGGTCTCTTCTGTGTATAGTATAGGGACAGATTTACAGGTATGTGTTGTCAAAGCATACAATTCATGAGTTTGGCTTTGCCAGCTCACTTTGGGCTTATTGGGAAGAATGCTACTCAATCATCAGTGCTTCAGAAATACTTATGCTACAGTAGCCATAGCTAATTTTTGCAATTATTGGAAGGTGAACAGAAAGGATGTTGAAGTTATAACTCATCAAATATAATCCAAAAGCTGATGCTAATGATCACATTTGTTGGTTGGTCAAGAAAACCAGGATGTGAATTTACATCCAGATGCAAAACTAAAACAGGAATTTGCATTTCAAATAGATACAAATCTGTTGTCCCAAGCAGTGGAATATTTTTTTTTATTGCACAGCTATTTCCAGTAATTTTCAATATATTTATTTATTTTGCAGGAAGAATTTTCATTTATTAACTGCCATATTAACAGTATTCCATCATAATTATTAATTGTACTGTTCTATCTAGCAATCATTTTGAAGAAACACATCATTTTTACAGCTAATGGAAAACTTCAACATCCTTGATACATAGTACACCAACACTGTAAACAGTCAGTTTTAGAGCATTATTGCTGCTTTTTTTTCTTTTTAATGAACATATTTTAGATTTTTTCTTTCCTTTTTTATTGAGTGCAGGAGAAAAAAGCTAAAGATATCAAGCCCTATAATAGTTTTATTGTTTCACTGTTAGGATTGCAGCATATTGGTATTTATTTTTCATTAGTCCTATAGTCAGTGCATCACATAATGTACTGTACTATACTGTAATACATTTTGCCTGTGTGAAATGGCTTTGTAGTTAAATCATAGTGGTGCTTCTTACATGGTAAGTGCAGTTTGTGAAGACACAAATATCATGTAGAAAACTTAAAAAATTATTTCCTCGTGGTTAACACCATATCATATTTGTGAGTCTCTGTAATTCTTGCTTAAGGTGTTTTGAAATCACAGATAATACACCCAAAAAATACAGATATGTTATGGTCTATTTAAGTTGCTATATAGACCTCCTTACCATTGTATCTAAATTCCTTCCCAAGTATTACCTAATGTTTGAGTTTTTTCTTTTATTTTTTTGTCCCTGGGGGGAAAAAAAAGTTGAAAAAGCACTAGCACACCTTTCTGTGTGCCTTTCATAACATCAGTGGCATCGTTGCCATGCCAGAAAGTCAAGGATGCTGGTCACCATTCTTTATGCTTGTAGGATGTTCCATGGTCTTTGAATACACAAAAGACAGGTCATGTTGCCGGTGCAGTCCAGCTTTTTCTGTTTTGAGGACATTTCTCCTGTACTTCAGAAGTTTCTCTTCCTGACAGGGCTCTGAGTGATTTTGTTACCATTCTCAACCTGAAGTGTCTATTACTCTGAGGAACTGGAGAGGGGAAAGGGGAACCTTGGATGTGACATGGTATTGTATGGGGAGAAAATATGATTTATGGAGGTTGTTGCTGCTGAGGAGATTGTCTGCTGCTCTGTGCGGTAGTTAGAATTTCCTAAAGCTGGCAGCTCTGTGTCATCCTTGACATATAACAGCACCCTAATACAGTAGCAGTAGTGGGATTAATCTCTTCTAGCTTTAGACATCTGCCCTCTTGACCTCTATATCAGAGCTAGTCCTCATATGCTCCCCCGGAGGAAGGTAGCCCTTAATAAACTTTGTTGGCTACTTATTTAGGGGTAAAAGTCCGTTTTCACATTTTACCTGACACATACCTAGTGCTTTTGTTCCAGTCCACACTCAAACCACTTCTGCATTTTCCTCTGGAGTATAGAAAAAAGGAAAGCTTCCTATATGGGTAGAAAGACTAGCAAATTAGCTAATCAAAGAATGAAAGTGGACATCCTCATGGGTTTTAATAAGCTTAGTTTCTGATGGCGGTGATTTTGGTCCTACTTATTTTATCGCTCCTTGCACAACCAAGCAGTTTCAGTGGAGTTCTGATTTGAGTTTGCAGCTGCTTTTTGCTTTGAGGTGACTGGAAAAAACATGATGGTGAACATACCCTGTCGTCGTTCTTCCTAACCTGTCATCTTCAGAAGCAGGTCAGGCTGGCAGAGCACAAATGTGCAGTGATCCTTCAAGGTGTGTGGTAGGTAGCACCCATGCTTTCTTGGGAGCGCTACGTCTGCCACATCTGTTGTTCAAATTGCAGAGAGTGGGGTTGGGCACATGCATCAGTGGATCTGGATAGTATATTGCCACTGCAGATGGTGCATTTTCCTTAGATACTGAACAAAGAACTGGGAATGAGCTCATATTTTGCATGCCATGATGTAATTTCTTTATTTTTTCAACAACCTATAGAGGTTTCATTGCTTTCAATACATGCAAATACAGTCATATACATTAGCAGGTGCATAGATAGATGGTTTTTATTTCAAGCTAAAGTGAAGTAAGAAGTAAAGGTAAATTGAGAGACCACTAATGAAATTTGTACCTTAGAGAATGTATTTTGGAAGTTTGTCCTTCAGTCAGGACACTGAAAGTTCTTGGTGTTTGCTGGGTGCTGTTATTTCTGTGTGCGACTTGTAAACTTTATTCTCTGTAGTTCCCTGCCATAGCAAATAAACAAACAAAAAGACAGACTATTACTGCTGGTGTTATTATATGTGCTTTACTTAGGTAAAAGGAGTGTTTAATTATTCCATTAGTTAGGTGTTAACATGTATTTTATGTCACACCAAATGAAAAAAGGGGGCCAGCCTAAAGTTCTCCTCTACTCACTTCCCTTACGTTTTAGGGCTAGCTGGTGCAGCACCACCCCATCTCTTTATTCCTGTTTTGCATTATTTTGCACATATATTGTGCATTTTTACATAGAGAGCTTTTGGTGTACTGCCTATGTGTCCACAGCTTTTGTAATCCCCAGTTTCTTGACATTGATGTGCAAAGCTCTATGGAAGCCAAGCACATAGCAAAATCTGAACCTTAATTGAAACAAGCTTTAATTAAGGTGAGACAGAGCTGGTAGAGGGTATTCATTCTAATGCATCAGTGTCAGAAAATTGGTTGCAGATAGCATGAGGGAAGATGTGGTCATCCTGGATTTTTACTGTGAGCGAGGCAGCTACACCCAGTGTGGCATATACCTTGTTCAGCAATGAGCAGAGATGATTAAACCCACTGAAGATAGCTTCTGACCTAAAGGTCGGATCACGTTTTCCTGAGCAGTTGTGTTGAATTTGAGTTTTGAAGAAGGAGCTTCCTTCTGGGCAGTTCCACACAGGTCCCTCTTTCCCATGACCAGGCCCTTTGGTTTTCAGAGGTCTCCTATAAACTGGCTTGTCCTTGATATCTATAATGATTTATTTTTCTACGCAACTAGAATTGTTTTCTTAAAGCTGTAGCAGCTCCCTCCGTAAAGGTAATGGCTCACTGAATAAAAAATGGAAAGGCTGTGAGTGTGAAAGGCGTGCTCAAGTTTCACTTGATTTCAAGGAAAGGCTGTAGGGCTTGAGGGAAGCCGGGCAGCATCAGTGCCCAAAATTGGGTTCTCTCCACATGAAACCCATTAGAAGAATGCGCTGCTCCCAACAGTCGTACTTAGAAAGCCTGAGCTTCCTTTTCACGAACAAGCAGCAAGCCTGAAGGGTTTTGCATCACCAGCTTGTAGAACCAGATGCAAATGCAGGTACCCTGTGGCTTGCACACCTGCTGCTGAATATTTAAATGTGTTTGGAGATCACATAAATTTCTCAGTGTTTTGTGAAGAGTTTCATGAAGAGTTTTATCGTTTAGAGCACTTCTGTAATTTGAAAATCAGAGTTTTAATGGCCTGCACTTATCGTCTCATTTTTTTTATTGTTAAATATGGCAATATTATCAGACCTAAACCCAGTGTTTTCTTTAATTGTAAACATTAATTTCCTTAGATAAGCAAGTATTATCTTCAAATGTTCACTTTTTTATTTCCTGCATACAAACAGGCTTTCTAAAAATGAAAACATCCTTCCACACATTGAAATTTTTGAGGTAAAGGAAAGATGAGGTTTTTCTTTCCTACAATGAAATTGTCCTGCTTCCTGTGATTTTTTTTTCCCAAACTTAACTTTAAAATGTACCCAGAATTTTATATTTTTAATAATATCATGAAGCTAATGAATGAGGCCTGTTTTCTAAGACTTTCAAAGTGTTCCAATATAGCATTATTATGACATGACCAAGTCAAATGAGCAAATTCTGAAATGAAATACTTTTTAAAAGGATGTTTTAGACTGTTGTGTTGATTTTTGTGCTCTTATGTTAGTGATTATAGCTCTTAGCCTGCACTGTGAACCTTAACTGAAACTTAAGGTGATTAGCAACAGGTGGTAGGACAGGGACAAGACTCTGGATGTATTTAAAAGATGGGTAAACGAGGTGCTTAGGGATATGGTTTAGTAGAGGACAGGTATGGTTGGACTCAATGATCTTAAAGTGATTCTGTGATTATGAAAACCAAACATTGACATTAGCAGGATTTTACTGTAATTTACTGGTCTTCTAATTACCTATGTAGCCTGTTGAGAAAATTTTTATGTCACTGCAACATGCAGTATCACACAAAAGCATGTGTTAGACATCATCTATGCAGTTTTCTTTTAAGATAGAATTTTGCATACTACATACATTTGCAAAATGCTATGAATGTTTTTCCATTCATCTAATGGTTTAAAAAATGGGGAAGATGACAGTATTCACCTATTGCCTTATTTATCATTCCCCAAACACCATAATCTGCGGTAGCTGTCAGGGGGACCAACTGCAAGAAATAGAGGAGCAGGACAAAGCATGCCAACGATAGCTGAATGTCTTAAGATTTCAAATGCTCCCTTAGACCAGAGTGGCACCTGAAATGTTAGAATTATTTAATAAGTGACAAGAATATTCACTTTTCCCCAAAAATATTTAAAATTAAGTTAAACCAACATCAAAATAAACTAGTGACGGGGAAGAAAAAAATAGTTTTCTAGTGACCACAAGTATGATTGACTTTTTTTTTTTTTTTTCCTTTTCTCCCCAGGATTACACTCTGACTATGTATTTTCAACAGTACTGGAGAGATAAAAGGCTGGCTTACGCTGGCATTCCTCTCAACCTCACGCTTGATAACCGAGTGGCAGATCAACTCTGGGTGCCTGACACTTACTTCTTAAATGACAAGAAATCATTTGTGCATGGCGTTACCGTGAAGAATCGGATGATTCGCCTTCACCCGGACGGAACGGTGCTTTATGGCCTCAGGTCTGTACTTCCATGATGAAGATTTAATCACTGTCGTTATGTATTGTTGATATTTGCTTCCTGGTGCAAGGTTATTACAAACATTGGGCAGGGTATTATGTAACCTTCCCTGTAACGCTGAAAGATGCCCGTAGAAAACAAATGACACACTCGATGTTTCTTAATTTTGCCAGAAGCGCCTTCAGTCAGATTTTATCTGTTTCTGTAGAGTCACCATATCTGGAAAGCCCACTGGCTATAGGAAGCAGAAAGGCACGCAATAATAGTAAACCTGAATTTTTTTTTTCCAAACTACAGGCAATAAGATTGAGTGTGGGTGCTTATGCTGTCTCTTGATGTGTCTGTAGTGTATATAAAAAAAAAACAACAAAGCACAAACATTCCTGGTTGAATGGAGTCAGGCACAGTCAAGACTGTGGATATGGATACATTCAGTGATCACTTCAAACAGGGATCAGCACTGCAGTGTGCTATATTTCAAATCAGAGGTACAAAGTGACCTTAAATGAACCTGCTTTCTATGTTATTTGAGGCTTGACCATGTTTTATTTGTTTTTTTGTCATAGCTTTTAAGGTTAGTAATGCTAAAATATCCTTTCCTTAATAAACGTATTTATGTTAGTGAAAATCTTAATGGAAGACTTGGTAGTATCAAAAAGTGGCTTTCTTTGGACAGGACACTCCATTCACTCCACTGACTTAAACTAGACCAGCAAAACAAGTTTTTGCCAGTGAAAGCTCCATTACCATCATTGGGAATGTCTAGTCTTTTTAAGCATAGATGATACTCAAGGTTGCTGTGCATACATAGTGCAGGATAAATAGTCCCTAGTATAAAAATGAATGACACCTGAAAAGTGGTGACTGCTTTTTCTGTTTTTTATCAACAGTTGAATTTTTTACCTGACCTGGCCCATGGCCTCTCATATCTTTAACTCCTGGTACATATTATGTATGGACTATAATGGGATGAATCTTTCTAGGCAAAATAAAACCAGAATCAGCCTATTACAAAACTTGAAAGAAATTTAGGATGTTGTCCTATAATTAACTGTTTTTAGCAATAGGAGGCTTTTATCTCACATGCTTTTGACCAAATATGGAATACTGTGGGTTTAGGATTCCTTCCACAATTAGTTATATATCAAAAAAAGATGCAAGATTTTTTTTTCTTAATGTGTCTGAAGAACCATCCCCACAAGCTATAAAATGCTTAAAAGGTGGAGATTAGAAATCTTGTGATAGTAATTATGTATAGAGGTCTTTCTGTCACACTAAGAACATTTTGAGCCATTCAGATGAGGATTATCAGTCAATAAGCAATGATCCTCTTCTGCAAAATATAAATGGCCATGGATTGAATTTCACTTCATAGCATTTGCTTGGCATTGATTTCACCAGTGGCTCATGCATGGCAAACTTCTTCCCACTGCCTTCCCTCTGAAAGCACACAATGAATGGTCAGATATCCATGGTGTAAATCAGCTGAGTTGCTTAATGAAGGATAACTGTCTGAAATTAAATCCTGGCAAAATATAGGACATTGTGATCAGGAGGAGGAAGGAAGAAAATATCTGAGCCTTAGCTGTTGACCTTTGTGTTGTTCTACCATGAGACTAACTTCTAGTGTTGTGGCTTCAGAGCATCCTGATGGTGTTGGCCTAAGCCTCAGTCTGGATGCAGTGATTCATCCTGTGGGCTGAGACCAGAACCCAGAGTTTTATGTGCCTCCAGACTAAGGGTCACTGAGAGTAATAGGGGAAATTTTGGAGGACTGCAGCCGATTATAGAGTGGGACAAAGCATTTCCTTAAAAATTTATAATGAAAGTGATCCCGAGGCCACACTGGCTCTGTGTTCTTTTCTGAACAATGTAGAATTTATCATAGTTTTGAAAGACTTGACCTTGAGTTATCTGAGGTTTCTCTATACTTCAGGGAAAGCAGTTTGCAACCACAGCAAAAGTCTGTGAGGGTGGGGGAATGGGGCAATAGCTTTTTGAAGTTCAACCTGTTTCTGGGGATTTTTTTTATTTGGGAACGACACTGACTTTGTTCCACCTTGTTCAGAACAATATACAAGGCACATGATGATACGACAGCTTTTTTTCATAATAGGCCAAAAAAAGAAATAATGACATTATAGATGGGATCAAAAATAGAGTCTTTCTGACTGCTTGTGTTTTTGCAACCATGCTTATTTCTGTTCTTTTTTGGATGAGTGTATTTCTGTATCAAGATGAAAAGAGGATCAAGTTAGCGATCAGGACTGTGAGCTAGTCCTGGAAGAAGTATTTATGTTGCTCAGACTGATCTATATTGTAAATTTCTTGGGGACAGAAAATATCCTTCTGTCAGTTGCTTATGCAGCACCTCCCAGCACATCACAGGTGGGGTTGCTATCCAATATATCAAAATAACCAAAGGCAATCAGCCCAGTAATAATGTAGCAGAGATAAGCTATTCCCTACTGGAGTAGAGAATTTTTTTAACAATTAAAAATATTTCCTTTGTATATTGTTTTCACCCAAGATGTATGTGTACCTGTGTACTGCTTTTATCTTTGTCTGGCCTGTAATTGCTTCTCTGTCACTGCTGTGATGATGAGTCCTTGAAACCTTGTTGTCCTGCTGTGTCAGGCAGCATCTCATCCCGTAACAAATAAACCTGCTCTTCTTGGGAGCGTTCACAAGCCTGAGCAATTAACATTTGCTTTTGGTGAGTATTTATGCAAGTTAAATTTGGTTGCTTGAACATTCATTTAGGAGGGACCTCTGGGCACTCAACTTTCTTCCAGTAAATGGGGTAAATCTGTTTCTACCTAGCTACATCTTCTTTTCTAGTGGACTTTTTTTTTTCCTGAAATTAAAAGCATCCATTTCCCTGCGGTGTACAAAGTTTCTTGAGCAAGAATGTGCAGTTTGGTACTGGAACTTGTGACTCAGAACCACCGTGGTATGTGAACAGGCCAAAATAAAGATGCATTCCTTAAAAAGCCATAAGGAAATTAGTAAATCTAATGCAAGTGTTCATGCTGCATAATTTTTAATAATTCTGCCAAATGAACCATTGGTAAGTGCATGTTTCCTGTGTGCCTGGCTTTTAAAGCTAGTTATACAACATAATAGTTGAGATGCTGATACCACACTCCCTCTTGTATCAACTTGTGTCACGTGGGTTCCGCTGCAGGACCTTCAACGCGCCCTAAGCCAGTGTAGAGGAATGTACTCAAGCATGGGGTAGAAACCTTGCAGCAGCAATGCCCCAGTGTTCCTTCTTGTTTTCCTCAGAAAACAAGTGGTTATGAACGGAGTCTGGAGCAAGATCATTTGTTTACATGATCATTATGGCTTTGTAAAACAAATCTCTGTTAAGACCTTGTTCATCAATGACCACAGGTTGAAGACTAAGTTTTCTCCTCCAAGACTCTAGACTAGTCCTGATCTTACATGTTTAGCTAGAGCTGTCTTGTGGTTTAACCCCAGCCAGCAACTAAACACCACGCAGTCGCTCGCTCAGTCCCTGCCGACAGGATGGGGGAGAGAATTGGAAGAGTAAAAGTGAGAAATCTCGTGGGTTGAGATAAAGACAGTTTAATGGGTAAAGCAAAAGCCTTGCACAAGCAAATCCAAACAAGGAATTTATTTACTGAATATCGAGGAGACATTCATCACCATAAGTAATATCCCTGCGTCTAGCACCATGCCTGAAGGTTCAGAAGGGCAAAGAAAATATCCCCCCCTAAAGCGCAGAGCAACAGAGGAATTTCTGTTTGCAAAATATTCCTGCCCACTGGGACATGCGCTAACAGAGGAACCAGAGCATCTCCCAGCAGGCAGCTGAAGGAAGGCTGAACTGAAGTATCCCCCATCTGGAGTACTGTGTCCAGATCTGAGGCCCGCAATACAAGAAGGATGTGGAACTGTTGGAGAGGGTTCAGAGGAGGGACACAAGGATGATTACAGGGCTGGAGCACCTGCCGTACAAAGAGAGGCTGAGGGAACTGGGATTGTTCAGCCTGGAGAAGAGAAGGCTGCGGGGGGACCTCATTGCAGCCTTCCAGTACCTGAAGGGAGCTTATAGGCAGGAGGGGATTCAACTTTTTAAAAGAGCAGATAATGGCAGGACAAGGGGGAATGGACTAAAGCTAAAGGAGGGAAGGTTTAGATTAGATATTAGGGGGAAGTTTTTTTACAGAAAGAGTGGTGAGGTGCTGGAACAGGCTGCCCAGAGAGGTAGTGGATTCCCCGTCCCTGGAGGTGTTCAAGGCCAGGTTGGATGGGGCCCTGGGCAGCCTTGTGTAGATCCAGGCCTGGAGGTTGGTGTCCCTGCCTGTGGCAGGGGGGTTGGAGCTCTATGATCCTTGGGGTCCCTTCCAACCCAGACCATTCTATGATTCTATGATTCTATGACTAACACAAGGGTATTCAGAGGACACCCAGAGAGGAAAACAGTGCCAAAGACACGATCATGCCACAAATACGGCTGGGAAGGACAAAGATCTGGTGTGTGCCTTTCTTACTGGCTGCTGGTAGGAGCACAGGTGGGAATGTATGCTGAGTAGCAGATTCTTGAGCTTTTTCCTCTCCTGGTCCATCCATTGCCCTTGTGCTCATGCAGCTGCCGCTCCCTTTTCAAAGAAATTATACTGTTTTCTTGGAAAAGCACCTGCTCAGTAAGAGAGAGATGACTTCTGTTGTCCTATCAGATAGTTAGAATGGGCTTAATCCCTTTGTTTGGATTTTTTGATACTTGAAATAACCTATCTGCTAAGGATAAACATTTTTCTATTCTATCCTGGGAGAACTGGATGAAGTGTTCCTAATAATATGAGGTCTTTTTCTTTAGTGCAAAAGAGTTGAAGAAAGGCACCCAAGTACTTTTTTCCTCTTTAGATGATACTCTGGAATTTGGAACTAGTTTACCAAATTAGAAAATTTTCATCCTTGAAGGTTAATAGGTCAGAGGGAAAGCTTCAAAACTGAGAAAACACATGTACAAAACCATAACACTGAGGGTCTCAGCTTTTAGAGGTACATTTAAGGTATTTCCCTTCTTGCGTTACGAGCATCAGTTATCACCAGGCTGTTATTTGTCCATGTATTGTTTGTATCAGAAAAGGATGATTAAGGAACAGAGCAGGCAGGCCCAGAAGATAATATAAATGTTAAATTTGTATGAATCCACTATAAAGAAATGTTACATAATAATGTACATACTCTCGGTGAAGGCTGTGATTCAGCAAAAGACTGAGATACGCTGAAGAGTAATTGTGAGCATATGGTTATATCTGTCCAAAAGTTAGTACAGATATATACGTCCATTAATTTAAAAATAAAGTGCCAAGGCTGTGTGAAGCTGTTAATGCAATTGGTTTGGGTGTACATGTGTACTGTTGACACTCCTGATTTACAAGAGCTGAGCAAAAAATGCAGACTCATGAGCAGTGAAGTGGTTTGCAAATTCATCATTAATGTGCTCAGTTGCCGACATTAGAAATAAAAAAGCAAAAATGCATTGTTATTTGGGGATAAAATTTAAAATTTAGTATGGTGCTTCATTACAAAATGCTCTTTAAATTTGAAAACTAGAGAAGTATACTCACCTTTGAAGCAACGCATTTTGCTGGACTTCAGACATCTTTTCCACATTTCAGAGTTTTTCTAGAGCTGCCACAGAACCAAGAAATGAGTTACACACACAGATTTCTAATCATTTTGACATTTGTAGCAGACTTTTTGCTTCATGTTTCCTCACATAAAGCTATATTCTTTAATTGTGGCAAATGTTTGTGCAGTATTTGTGTATGCAGATAGGTCCATTGAATCCCAAAGGGATCAGCTGCGTAAGGGTAAGTCCCAGCGAGTTGTTCTGTTGCAGTCAGTGTAACCACTGTTGTATTAAGCTGCTGGTCTATATAAAACAATGGACCAGATTTTCCATTGTCTCTCTTCAGAGAAACCTCACTTTGAAATATAAACAATAACCAATCTGGATTACTGGATGTACAGTAATGCTGTCTGATGTTTGCATTTCAGAATCACAACCACGGCAGCATGTATGATGGACTTGAGAAGATACCCATTAGATGAACAGAACTGTACTCTGGAAATAGAAAGCTGTATGTACACAAGGAATTGCATGTGAAACTTAGTTCAGCTGCAGGCTGTTTTCCCTTTTATAGAACAGTGTGATTATTTACACTGGTGTCTATAAACACTGTATGAATTATGTAATTATCACTCTTTGAATTTTTTTTGTTTGTTTCTTTCTTTAGACATCTGACTTAAAAAAAAAAAATAAGGGATCATCCATTTCTAGATGGATGGATACATCCTAGGAAAATGGGTTTAGGAGAGAATGAAGCCATTTAATGCTCTAGCCTGACTTGGCAGAGGCAGTGACTGCATGTTTATTTTCAACACAAGAGAATGAATGTTCATATTTTAATCAGATTCAAGAGAGCAAACACTGTGATATCATTTTCTTTCAGTGTGCTTTATTATGCATGGATGGTCTTGCCTCAGGACCCACCCCCCCGGGCTTTCAGATCGGCCCCATTTATAATTTGCAATTCTGTTCCACACAGAACCAGATTATCTTTTCCATCTAGTTCTGTCCTGGGACTGCAATATCCAGATGTATATTTCTGATTCAAGAGTTCCTGCTCCATTGCTGCTACTAGCTGGAGATTCTCCACACAGAAAATACTAGTACGTAGTACATATACGTATACCAGTAGATAGGATATACATATTCTATATTCAATTGAAGTCCTCCCCTACAGAAACAAATGGAAATGGTACGGACTCGTGCTATTTAGTCTGAATGGAAAAGATCTGCCTCAACTATGTTTCTTTGTATTCATTGAATAATTCACCTTTTTCCTGATGATTATCAGCATAAATACACATTGGTTTAAGTGCTAATTGCCTATGATGCCTTAAATCATGCTCATCTGCAGTTTTGCAGATTATCAAGTATTTTCTGTCTTGTTGTGGCCATTAATCTTTAAGTGAATTTTATGAAAGTGATATATAAAAAAAAAAAAAAAGAAGAAAACAGAGCATTTTGCCTCAAATGCCTGTGCAGACTGTGATGGCACAGCTTTTCGGGAGACCTTCCCACAGGCAGAACAAAATGCCATGCACCACTCCAGCTGTTCCCATTCTTTTAACTGTCTCAAATGGCAGACCACGTGTACTGTGTTTGAAGCTGCTGTTGAGTCTGCTGTTAGTCCTGACTTGCTCTCCTGCTTTGCCTGCAGACGGCTACACAACCGATGACATAGAGTTCTACTGGAGAGGTGGAGATAACGCGGTCACTGGCGTGGAGAGGATTGAGCTGCCTCAGTTCTCCATCGTGGAATATAGACTGGTGTCAAAGAATGTTGTCTTTGCCACAGGCAAGTATTGTCATTTGCCTATTTGGTGTTTATTTTCCTTGTGTATGACAATTATTGCATTATTAATCATAGTTAATCATTATTAATCATTATTATATGTAGTCTGTGTTGTGTGTTTGGCTAAATAAATTACACACTTGACAAAGCCTGGAGGCAGAACTCCATGAAATAGCATTTCTTGTTTATTTTTCTTCTTCATGTGTGTGTGTGATACTTAACCGGACACCTAAATATCAGTGATCTAAATAAATATGAAGTAATTCACCTCTGAATCATCAGTTTAAATGTAGCCTACAGGGTTACTGATCGTACATAAGTGTGTTTTGGCATACAGGGTCAGAAAGCCACCATTTTTACGAGCACCTCCCTGCAACTTTTCAGTGCATGCTTGTTTTGTTGTTGTAGAGTGAGTGCAATGCTTTTTATATCTTGATTTGCACTCATGGGTGTATAATACGGTTTATATAGCCAGTGCTTTTGTTAACATGCTAAAAATAGATCTGGGTGTTCCCTCCTTGTTTCCTTGAAGATATAATAAAAGTTTTTGGTAATTGACAATATTGGATGTCTTCAGGTGACAAAGCACGACATTAATTTACATGTTTAATGTTAGACAGCAGCATAGGAAAATGTTGCCATGTGTGACAAGACTAATGCAACACAGAAAGCCATCAGCAAGTGTAGGGCCACAATTCAGAGAGATATTTTCAGTGCTCTTCAGACCCCAGAAGTGTACTGTTCTGTCTGTCCCAGTGCACTAGAACACATGAAGCACAGCTCTATTATGTTTGTAAGCATCACTTCACCCACTCTTTGGACACAGCATCTGTTTCAAAGTACACAGAAACACGAGTTGTATTTCAGAACAGAATGTAAATATTGCTGGGATTGAAATTAATATGAGGAGGTATGCCAACTGTTGCTGTTCTTGGTTATCATTGTGAATGGAAGGGCTTTTTTTCTATAAGAGAAATGGATACTCTAATCCTATATCCTTCCATTCTGCAGCTAGCGTCACCTTTAGCAGCCAGGGCTCACCTGCCCCTCCACAGGAATATATGTGTTCATGTGGGGTGGCTCTTCAGGACAACCACAAGAAGACAGAGAATTTATTTGGGAAGTTTTAATGATAGTCCAAGGCCCCCTTTTAGTTAAGTATGAAATATTTCAGTAAAGTAATTTTGAATTAACTGAAATTACTTTAAAAAAAAAAATAAATTTAGTAATTTAGGCATGAGAGAGATTTGTTAAATTAAGCAAAAAGAGAAATCCAAAGAGCTGTGAGACGAATATGAGAGATAATAAAAACTAGGAACAGGCATTTATAAGACTGACCAGATTTTTAGAATTATATCATTTCTTTCTAAAAAAACTTTGTGGAAGAAATAAAACAGTCTCATGTTTCAGTATTTAAACCAGCTTGACATTAGGGATTATGATGGGAATCATAGAGAACAGATTACTCCATGTTTCTCGTACAATTTTCTGAAGCATATAATTTTTGTCAATGATGAAGAAATACTGAATTCACTATTATTTTGGTACAGAACATGCTTAATTGATTATGAAATTTTTAGACAAGTTTTTCCACACAGGGGAAACGTTTCTCAAAACCACATATTTAATTCTAAATGTGGAGGATGCTAATGAATTTGATGGATGAAGTCAGCACACTCCTTTCAAATTTCTTAAAAAGATCCTACTTTTGTATGGTCCTAGAAATTAGAGCCAGTTTCTATATTTTGTGGAAAATAATTCAGGCATGCATTTTTTTTTTTTGAGGGAGGGAGACTTTGAGGTTATTGAAGTCTCAAGGGAAGCGACTAGTTCTTTGAGTGCAAACTCAGTGAACATTTCAGAGATTGCAGTACTAGTGTGCTTTGATTGTAGAAAACTAAAAGAAGGCTTCAGAGTCATGTCACAAACAGCTTTTGGAGTAGTTATTTCTCCTGTCCTCCATGAGGAACAGTGCTGTACAATCTTGTTTAACTTATGCAAATAGCAAAATCTGTTCCCATAGTTACTACTGAGAAGCAACAGTAAGCATGAGAAAAAACCCATAGATAATGACAGAAAGCTGTGTAGGGCTGCGAGAGTACTGGAGAAACTACATACATGTTGAAGCACAGCATTGGAGTTAGAAATGATCATGCCAAATCAGCAAAATGGGTCTGAAAAGAAGTATAAAAGTGGGTATGGACAAGTGCATAGTACAGCATCTGTACAACTAATTATTCCTTTCCAAATTCAGCATAGGGAATATCAGGTTAGGCCAGGGTTCTGTGTGTAGAAATCTAGGGGTTCCCGCTGATCTCATACTGAACGTGAGCCAGTAACATCTTTTTTAGGGAAAAAAAATCAAAATACATTCTTATAAGTAGTGTGACTTGCATTGCTAAGGCCAGAGCTCAGGATTTGTGGTCATGGATAGCACATTTCAAGACAGTTGTGAAGCAATAGATGAGGGTCTATTGAAAATGAGTAAATATGAGTAGAAGTCTAGAAAATTAAGTACCTGAGACTACTGGACAAACAGGTATGATCATGTAGTTTAAAAAAATAGTTGGTGGAAATTAAAAAGTCTTCAAGTGTCTAGAAGGTATCTGCAAAGGTATGGGCAATAGCCTGTTCTCTTTATTCCTGATGGAAAGAAGAAAAGTAGTATTTAAATTGCTGTGAAGAAGAAAAATCTGGTTTGACTGTCGTTCTAACATCAGCTGAAGGCCTTACAGGCTACTATAAGATGTCTAGAATGGCAGTAGATGCCTATGTGTCAGTAACTGAATCAAGCCTATAGTCAAATGATACCAAATCAGTGCTGTCAATGGAGTCTAAAGAGCTATTCAGCTCTTGAACACCTCTATTCTGTCAAGTGAATAGCTCTTAGGACACTATTCAGTTGCCTAAACATAGGTATCTGGTGCCCCTTGAGATGCTGTAGAGCATCCTACTTAACTGTTAGCCTGCTGTTCCTGTCTTACTGTCATATCATATGTGCCAATCTAGTGCTTCAGTATTAATTGCTAACTAGTATTAATTAACTTATATTCTTTGCTAGCCTAAGGCATTAGGTATAGGCAATTAAATCCCACCCTTAGAATCAGCTGACTGTACATCTAGGTCTTCATGGTTTACACTGAGAGCTTATGCACCATCCATGTGTAAGTACCTGCATGCAGACACCTGAAATTTAGTGCCTAGACATGTGAGCTGAATCTGCATCCTAAATGTTTGTTATCCAGGAATGCTAAGAAACTGAACAGGAATGTGGATATGTAAAACAGCACCTAAAAGCTTCAAGTTACACATCACTTAAAGCCAGATTAGCAGCCTGTTGGTAAGAGGAGGGCAGTCTTAAAAGATTTGAAAATTAATTATTTGCTGTATTTTGAAAGATAAGTCTGTAAAGTACATTTCCAATTAGCTGAAGAACCTTCCCAGAAGAACAGATTAAAATAAGAATTCTGTTACTGACCAACTCTGTTATCTTGGTTCATACTTGGATAAAACAGCAAGAGACTAATTTAGCCTTGGAGCTAGATATTTCAGCTTGCTAGCTTTTAATGAAATTGAAAGGGAAACAAGTAATTACTTTTCACCAAGTGTTCAAATATATGAGAGAGGAATATTTTGGTTCAGTTATTGATTAAGTATTTATTTTCATGTCTGCAGTCTCAATACTGTGGTTAGATTTAAATACTTCAAGCCAAATCCTGTTATTTTTCTACTGTATAAATTAGCCTGTATACATCAACTTGTTATATGAGATGTGAGGAATGGTAACAAATCTGGTCCCTGAACAACAACACTGTTCTTTAAGCAAACACAAATTTTGATGGAATGTTAGCAACCAGATTTTTTTTGTAATTAATCTCTTAAATGTACTGAGCCTTAATTGACAAATCGTTATCCAAGCATAATCACCAAGTAGCACTGTAATTGTTGAGCTCACCAAGAAATCTATTTTTATTAAATATATAAATTACACAAGAAGGTTCCTTCTTAGATAAATAAGGATCTGGGCTTTCAATCTCTGTCTCATGCAGGTTCGGACCCATCCATTTCACTGAGTGTTATCCATCCAGTCAAAGAGGAGGACATAAATAAGGGAAATCAGGATTATTCCTTCTTTTAATTCTTTTTTCCCACAGATTCCTATGGTCTGATTACTAGAGGATAGTATAGTAGAGATGGCAGGCTGGCAGCAGGGCCAATAGATCATCAGTGAAGGCATAAAAGCAATGTAGGTGAAAGTAATATCAAATTTTGTACTCTGAGGGAGAGCTACATAGAGGAGAACTCTTGTCTGCATAGTCTGAAAAAAACAATTCTCTAGGTTTCCTTTACTTGGTTGATGAGATGAACTGACTGTCCTGTAAATATAATTGGAGCTTTGACACCTAGCTCATGTGCATGCAGTTCAAAGGAGTAACTTAATCAACTGCTGTTTGATATGCCATAAGGCATCCTTCTTAGTCTGCATATCAAAAAACCGTAAGGTCTATATCACATCTATCAGTAGCATGCTGTCCTCTGAGATGTCACAAGGCATCTCAAAGGAATGGTACACCTTCAGATTCTCAGCTGAGTCTTTCTGTTAGAGTCCAGTGACATCTCTAGAGCAGGAAGACAGTCGGTAGTGACAGCCCATCCCTGAGGTATGGTTCTTAAGGTTCTATCTTCCAGATCCAGGACAAAGAACCTGGTACCTGAAGGAACTTCATGTTGATGTCTCTGGCCTAGAGATAATCTGTCTGGAGTATCCAGCTTTAAGGCCTGGTCCAGCTAGTTTCAGTAGTTAACAGAGATGGTGATGAGGTAGTAGGTGATGGTCACAGATGAAGTATTCAAAATACATGTCTAAAGTTTACTTGGTTACACAGTTTCTCAGTTCAGGACTGACGATTGCTGACATAGGTGGCACATTGCATGTCTTCACTGTAGACACACACATCCTCCATCCATTTTTCCTGCTTTATCAATATCAAAGCACTGGTTTTGTTCCTTCTCTGATGTTCCCCCGTGCTTCCAGGGTCAGCCCTGGTGCAGCGCAAGAAGAGGCTTTGATTCAGTGATTCAGTTCCACTGAACCTTCTTGAAGGAATCCTTCAGACTATTTATCAAAGAGTCAGTATTTTATGGGAGATTTTCCGGCCATCGCCTCTTTCAATAGTATTATTCCACAAACACAGACTGAACATGACTTGTGGAAAGGAAGAGATTTATTGAGAATCCATTACATGGGCGGTGTATTATATGAAATAATTTTTCTCAACAGAACTTTGTAAAGATTTCTGCCTGAGGCACTAATCTTATTGCAGAAAGGTGATCAGTTCTGCTACGTTTTAAATGTGTTTAGTGATGGCAGGGTATGTTCCTGTTGTATTTACATAGTGTGCAGACAGGCCATGAAAAACATTTCATAAGAAGCTAAATGAAAAAGTTGAGCAAGAAAAAAGCAGGCATGATTTAAAAAAGAGAATTTGTCTTTTGAAATTAAATATTGGTCAGAGGAAAATGAAGATGCTAAGCAAGCTAAAGTCTTAATGATTCTTTGTTGAAAATTATATTGACTGCTTTAGAATGCAAAAAACCTCAGTCAGATTTTCATGATGAAATAAATTCTTCTGACTCCACCAATATTCTTCTATTGGTAAAATTAGAAGGCATTTCATGCTGGAAAAAAAGGTCAAAGCAACCAAATGCAACAACTAGATATTTCTTTTTCTGGTGATAGTTCTGAGATTGATAAAATAGTTAAGGATAGTTGCATAAAGTTTGATACTGTATGGATGTTTCCGCTGCCTGGAAATTGTGTAGCATTTTTTCTGTCACATGACTCAAAAATAACTATCAGGGATGTGATGAAGAGAAATCTGAAGGTTTCTATTCCTTTTTTCACTTTCTTTCCAAGGAAATCCTTTATTCTTGTGCATGTGGGCAAATACGATTTCTTATGCCCAGATGCAAACATGCAAATAGAATTTAAAGGGAAGTTAGCAAGTTTTTTCTTTGTTTCTAGATGTAATCTCATATCTTTCATATCTTGCACATATTTGCATTAGAATGGGGGGCAAGAAATTTCTTCTCAGAGGGAGTTGTTAAGCATTGGAACAGCTTACCCAGGGAGGTGGTGGAGTCACTGTCCCACGGGATGTTTAAGGAAAGGTTGAGTGAGGTACTTAGGGACATGGTTTAGTTAGTAATATAAGTGGTAGGGAGATGGTTGGACTCAATGATTTGGAGGTCTTTTCCAACCGTAATGATTCGATGATTCTATGACTAGTAATGCAAAAAATGAAGTGTACATGGAGATGATATGTGAATGACTACCTATTTCTTGTTCAGCTGCTGTACTCAGATTTAATCCTCTTTGCTTTTGGTGAAAGAAGTCACCTTTTTTTTTACCTGTTTGAGATTTCTAAATATACAAAATGTATTCAGTAAGATTAAGACCAATTTTGAAATACAACAGATTGAATGTAAGTAATAAAATGCTTCGCTTGAAACATTGACACTGAGGCTATTAATCTTTTTCCATTATTTATTTGCTCCAATTGTACGTGAATCCCGTGTGTATATAGTATATATATATACTCACACACATATAAAAGCATAAATTTTTTTCCTTAAAATATGTTTTGAATAAAAATTCTGTCCAGCTCTAATTGATGTTAGAGGTCTTTGGATTTAGCCTGGAGGCTTTTCCTCACTGGGATTCATTGCAATTTATTTTTGACACCACAGGTAGCATGCTTCTCATAGTTCAGATGTAATTATGAAGTGCTATCTCATGAAAAATTCTCCTGTGTAAATAAAAAAAAAAACTATGCCCATTACTAATTCTCTAATTCTAAGTACTTTACATAAAACTGTATTTGGATAAGCATTTTACATGGAGACCTAAGCATCTGTTTTTAAAAACTGGCTGGTGCTGACCCATCTGTTCAATAATCTAGGATAACTGACTCTCTCTTTTCTTCCCAAATACAAATTGCTTGGATATCACTATATTCACTGCAAGGTTTCTTTTAGTACCAACCAGTAATACAGTGAAGGCGTTTTCCCTACTGTTCTGCAGATGTCATGCTACCCCATAAAATGTGCATGCTTTTGTTTCTACAGAAACTGAAGACAAGTATCTGCAAGTATCTTTTCTTCAGCATAAATGACGCTGTTTTCCCCTCCCTTTCCTCAGGTGCCTACCCAAGACTCTCACTGAGCTTCAGGTTGAAGAGAAATATTGGATACTTCATTCTTCAAACCTACATGCCCTCCATACTGATTACCATTTTATCCTGGGTGTCATTCTGGATCAATTATGATGCATCAGCAGCAAGAGTTGCCCTTGGTATGTGCTAAGAGTGAGTGGGACATTAAAATGTCAGACTGAATGTTGCCTTTTGGAGGTTGTTAAAGACTGCAACGTGATGTTGGTGTTTTGATATTCCAAAATAATTTCCGTCAAAATCATGTCATTCGGTGTTGCCTCAATAGTCATGAGTTTTCCCCTGCATGCAGGAATGTAGCTACCACTGAATCTCTGACATGAGCTGCTCATACAGGTCCCAGCCTTGTTCTCATCAAAGTTAATGTTGTTGTCAGTAGCTTCAGTGAGGGGACCAGCTCCAGAATCATTCTCCAAGGGCTTGAGCGTCAACTTTCAGTCCAGCTCAGTGTGGGAAGACAAGCATGGCTCCAAGCCTCAACCTAAGGTCCTGGGTGCTTTAACTGACAGTGGCAGGAACAGACCTCAAGAACCATATTCTAGTTCAGAGCACAGGGGCATGTCAGCTACAGACCATGACATCCCACCTCACCCTCAGATTACACAGTACGTCAAGTGTCTTTTTATAACAGCTTAAAGTGTCATTTATCTCATGGCAGATAAACATGGATTTGGCACAGGTTGGTGATCCCAGTCCAAGACCTTTTTGGATCAAAGTATCCTTTAGATAAGGGAAGACAGCTTCAAAATATCTCACAGGAAATATTTCATCCATTACAAAGCATACTCAGGGATAGCTACAGACAAAGAAGATTAAATGCATCCATAAATCCTTACTACTGCTGCCTCTCATCTCATCCCAAATCCCATCTTCAACCCTGTGCTTCCCAGTAGCACATACCTTCCAAAACTTGACACTAATCCTGTGCTGCATAACTTCCTGATATGCCGTGTTCTCAAAACAGGAGCATACTCCCTAGTTTCCTTATTGCTCTGATACGTAGCACAGCAAACTGGGTCTCCAACCCACTGCCATGTGTGAGATTCCCTATTTCTGTACCCTGTACCGCCCAAGGTCCTACATACCAAAGCATGATGGGCAGCTACACCTATACTTTTGAGCGATATAATATTGCATCCTACTATCTGAACGTGGATAACTGAAGATAGTGCAAAATAACTGCATTTACTGTAAATAACTGCAGTTACTGTACGGTCATTCTGCAGATACTGTGGATTAGCTGGTGCACATGGGCATGACACAATGTGGCATTACAGCTCAGCAGCCAGTGCATGTTCAGCAGGTTACAGCTAAGTAGTAGCTTAATATGACATGGGACATAGAGTCCAAATAGCTCTGATGTATTTATAGATGAACTACTGGATACTAAAAATCCACCCTTGAGACTTTATGACTGAGGGGAACACTCCAAACACATCACTCAAAATCTAGATTTTACATACCAGAGAGGACTGAAGAAAGCAGATGCTTAGAAGTTACCGGTGACATTCCATGCCCTTCTATAATGTCTTCATGCATTTTTTTTCTTGTTTAAGGAATAGAATTGTCTCATGTGACCTATTTCTGTGTGGCAGAAGTTCATCAAGTACCGTACTGTGATAACACAAATATTAGAACAAAAGTCAGAGAGTACATTCAAAGCAGGCTCAGGAGCCCAGATGTTCTATTTCCAATTGATAGAAAGTCCTTTTGAGAGGATGAAAATCCATCTAGTAGGTTCTTCTGAGAAAACAATTACTGCCTTAGTAATTATGTCTGTGCTGTTTGCATAATAAAGTTCAGTACCATAGGTCTATCCTACGTTCCTTTATATAGTCCCTCTTATGAGTCTGAAGCTGATACAAAATGGTGTCAAAGCTTAAAGGCAATATAACACCTTTGGACATATGTAGCTGGCTCTGAAATGCACAGTAAATAGGAGGCTAAGACCTGTGGGCCTAGGTATTTGTTAGAGGAAGGGCTCCCTGTGCCATTCTTAGTGACATGGAGACAAGTTGTTACTCAGCCCCTGCGGGAAGCATGAGTTCTCCACAAGGGCCTGATTCTAGTACATTTGCTTCCATGTTTTTGCTTCTGTCCTGGGTCTGTCGCAGTGTGCTGTCAGTGCTCCAGCCTGTGCTGAACCGAGTAGTTGCCTCAAAAGAGAAGCCCAGGCATGGAGCAAATTCATTCCAGAGACCATGTGCTATGGACACTGCAGGTAGAGGCTGATGCGGAGCTGATCACAAGACAAATACTCAAAACCATCGATTCTGCTTAAAATGGAGTTATTACTAGTTAGCCCTAGAAGTTCCTTAATTCAGTCCTTTGAGTGATGAGAAACATAATCCCTAGAGTTCTCACTTTTGGGAAGGACTATAATCACAAGATTATCCTGTTTTTCTGAGATTGGTGAGTGTCATCTTCTCCACCAGCTGTGCTTTAAAATAAATTATTGAACTTCAGAAGGACATTTGCCTGCAGGGTGTCAAGATCTCCCAGGGGACATATTCCCTTCTGGTTAGTGATGGCCATGTTTCTGTTCAGTGTGCTTAATTTTCTGGATCACTAAGAGAGCCACGAAACTCTGCCCATGTTGTGTTTAAAATCTCAAGAATCTAGATTCCATCCTGGCAACAGGCACCAAAAATGTGGGCGCTGTAACCCCCACTGGGCAGGCTTCTAAGTCCCTTGCTAACCTAGGCTTTGGTAAGCATCTGTGGAATGATTGTGAGATGGCTGGGGTGTGTTGAAAGGGATCTCTGGGATTTTTGATAGAAGAATCAGTTTGATCTTGGGTAACTTGGAGTCCCTTATGGGAAGCAGCAGCAGGTAATCCTATGTAGAAAGAAGCTAATTCAGGCTAGAGAAATCCCTTGGGCTGTAAACGTGTGATTGTGCTGTAGCCCTCCAGCTTTCTCACCCCTATTCCTTGTGCTGCCATGAAGGCTTTCTAAAGACTTTGTCAAGGTTTCTTTAGGTAAAAATAATGTGTCAGCGATACTCATTTCACTGCAGAGCTGGGTGAATTATATCAAATACAATTTTAAAATAAGCTTGCACTGTGTGCGCCCGCTGTATTTCAAGCCGGGTAACATCCGACATAACACACACTTGTTTCACAGTTTAGAGGAAAAGAACTGCAAAACCACATGATGCTAACCTACTAAATATACAAAATATCAGTTACAACACCTCACAGGCTACTACAGTTGCAGTTCCCTGGAGTGACACTGTTTACACCAACAACTTGATTTGGAGTTATATTGTCTTTATTTCGGTCTCTTCAGGTAGAGGTAGCTGTGCTTTACAATATGGCAGCAATTTTCTTTCATTCTTTATTTTTGTTCTGCATGCGTTTTAGTGACTACTTACAAACTGATGGTATAATTATAGAATCAGAGAAAATAGTAATGGAGGGTACCTATTAGAATAGCTTGCCTCTTTTACCAATGTAGGCTTATTCCACAAATCAGTGTTTTCAGCCACCTGTGATTTGTGATTCCCATAACATTTCCAGCAGAGATACAGACCCTGCATTTTATTGTGAATTCAAGCAGACTGACAATAAATTTGCTTTTCGTACTGGCTTTTCAAAAGTGTGCTCTGTAATGTATTTTCAGGTGCTGTGTCCATTCTCGAGTAAATAAATGAGGGTTTGACATACCTTATAGATTTTTCTAGGTACTTTATTAGTGTCCAGTCAATCACTATAAAAATACAACTCTCCTTCCTTGTCTTTTTCTTTCCCCCAATGCACGTACCTCGCTGCTTCTCACTGCTCATCTCCCTTCTTTTTTTTTTTTTTTTGTAAAAACTAAACTCCTGCTCTAAACTAGCAATCCTAAATCCCTCTTCTGTGTTGTCCTTTCCTGAAACTGGTGCCCTAACCAGGTGAGATGCACTGCTCTAGAAAGGTGCCTGTCTCTCACCACCTACTGCAGAGGGGCCTTTACAGGACTAAATTCAACCAACTGCTTAATTTAAAACTGCACGGGAGGAATCTTTCACTATCTGTATGAACACCCTGCCTTAGTACATGCACATGGTTTTACCTATCTGGACCTCTAATTAGTTCTGTTACTTTCAAAAAGTTTCTCTGCATCACGTCAAGAAGCACAGTGCTGTAAGAGCACACCTTGTATTGCTGGGAAGACTGTCTGCCTTCCTCTCACAGATGGGCCTGGTCTTCACAGCTCCAGGGGTTTCCATGAAGTTAAGTTAACTCACCACAGTGGTGCCAGGCCCCATCAACTGATCCCTCAATCACATGAAGGAAATACAGTCACAGAGTAATCATGCACCAAGCTTTAATGTTACTTCCATTTGCAGTTATAACATCTGCAAGGGACCTTTCACACATTTTTAAGCTTCTCCACACTGATAAGGCAGGTTGGCCAAAAAAGGGAAATAAAACTGAAGTGTCATTTGCTTAGATTTATATATGCTCTTTTTTTTTCCTTTGTGTAGGAATTACAACTGTGCTGACTATGACAACAATCAACACTCATCTGCGAGAGACTTTGCCTAAAATTCCGTATGTTAAAGCCATTGACATGTATCTTATGGGCTGCTTTGTATTTGTCTTCTTGGCCTTACTTGAATACGCCTTTGTCAACTACATTTTCTTTGGAAAAGGCCCTCAAAGGCAGAAGAAACTCGCAGAAAAAACAGCAAAAGCAAACAACGATCGCTCAAAGTTTGAAGGCAACCGGGTAGGATTCTTTAATCTATATATAGTCATTCTTTTATTACAAAAGCTAACTGTCTGAAATAAACAGAAAAAAAAAAGTGCTTAAAAACATCATCAACCACATTGCATTTTTGTGGGCAAACTTTGGCATTTCTATGTTCAAGAACCTACATAGAAGAATATATTTAGGCACACGGAAATCAAAATGAACATGACCTGTGGAACGACAAACCGTAAGAAAAATACAGCAGGAGTGCAGATAGGTTTGAAATAAAGCCCCAGAACTACAAAGGCTTTTTTTTTATTTAAAGTCAAATATTATTTAATTGTGATTTTGTTAAGTACAATCCAGGATCTGAGGATACTTATTCTCCCTTCATTTAGAGCAGATATGTTTAAAATGGGAGACAACAGATAAGGGATTAGTTCTGCCGTGCTAATTAATTGGCCAGCATAGCTGAACAACTGCGTGTGGCATTGTTACCTGCTGCTGTTTAAAACCAGCAGGAATTTATGATTCCTAGAGAAACTTCAGATTGATTTCTAAAGCACAGTATTGGCATGGTCTTTGCTGATTACAGTCCAGCCTGTTTTCTTGCCTGCAGTATCACTTCATCCAGTGAATATCGGGAGTTTTTTTCCCTTGGAAGGCAAATTCAAGGTATTCCATGCTAGATGATGTTAACAAGCCATGTCAATTTGAATAGAACTTTTTTTTTTTTTTTGGCTAAAATGCTCCCAGTAAGGCATTTTCATTCAGTTCTGTTGAGTAAGACTTTTTTTTTTTTCTGTCGGCTATAAATTAGAAGAGTTCACAGGACAAAACCACTACAAATTTAATAAGGACCAGCATCATAAAAGTAATTTCAAGATGTATTTTTTGATCCTAATGGATCTCTCTGCTGTAATAAATGTAATGCAAAACTACACCTAATTATCTACACTCATATCTGTGAAGCAATTTTTGAACCAATAAACTTAGTTTTTTCCACTATATTATGAAACCAAATTCTCATCACAGTTGGCCATGCTGCTTAGGACTAAGCTAGTAGGAAGAATGAATTCCCTTTCCTGGAAAATTAAGTAGTTATAAAAAAAGCAGATGGGGAAAAAGAAAGTCAGAATTGAAAGCAATGGAGAAGATTTTAGCTTCAAGCAGGTAATGCAGATGTATGCACTAAGGTTCAGTTGTCCCAGTGGAAACCATCTGGTGAATCTCATTCATTTAAATGATTTACATAATTCAATACAAGTCCATGTTAATGGGCCAAATAGCACCCCGCATCTGACTGTTCTATCTTGAAATCACTTGGTCTGTATTGTCAAAAGAAGCATATGAACCTTAGCTAATGAACATGAGGGGCTTTTATACCCAAATCAGGTCATGTTTTTATTCCAGGTCTGATCATACCATATATCAATCAGCCCTTTCTTTTCCCACTTTTCACCTACTACCTTTTCTTTCTGCAGCATCCTAAGCAAGTGTAGTGGACTTTTCTGACTTTTCTGCTAGTTTAATATCGACCATGCACAAATGAAATTAGGATACAAATTCAGCAGCACACCAGGGCTGAAAGAAGAGTGTGTTGGTTTGTCCCCTGTAACCCCAGCTGTGAAAGGGAACTCTGTATTCTTTGTAGAAACAGATACGCTCATGTTGTCTGTAAATGTTTGCTGTTCAAATGATCTAGGATAAATAGTGAGGTTTGGCCCCATCCTCTGTGGAAAACATTTCATCTCCAGGCTCAGCTGGTGAAGCCAACAGAGCTTCATTGCAATTGCTGGATTCAGTGCTTTCAGAGAAGCAGTGCCAGCATACAACAGGAAAAGACAGGGACATTGGGTAGACCTGATCAGAAGTCTTCCTTTGAAACCAAGCATAGACAGAAAATGGATGCGAGATGCCAAATCTGAGTTTCTGGTTTGAAAAACACTGGCAAATGCAAAGCAGAGGGAACTGCACAGAGAAGGTAGGAGGTCCCATTGCTTTCAGGATGTGCATCTCTGGGAAAATCCATCTAGTAGATCTACTTTGGACAAAATTTACCAGGGTGCTGAAGCAGGAAGATGGTTTCCATGTTTCTTGGTTGTGCCCCGCCATGTCTCATGCTGTAGCAGCATCCATGCTGTAGCATAACAGGTGATCATGCCAGACTTTTTAAATGTGCTTGCCATGGAAGACAGTACTTGAGAGCTCTGCAACCTTGACTTTGACCTCTTCAGGCATTAACTTCCAAGCTGTTAGTTGGTGCCTCTCAAGGATTATTTAATCTGATGGAAATAGCAGCTGTTTGGCATTTGCTTGCTTCTTCTGGAGTTGGGGATCGGTGGGGCGGATGTCCTGAGAGAGGCTCACAAGTTGGAGGGCATAGTGCATGGTAAAGGAGGCTCAGAGACATAGGTGAGGACCACCTTGCACAGGTTCAATGGAATTAGTGGGGATATTTTCGTTTCGGTGAAGCTTCGGACTTCTACAGAGGGTATATCTCTTCAGAAAGGGAAAGTTTCTAATCCTGGGAAATATTTCAAATCTCATGTGATTTGGGGCTGAACAACATTTTTAAAGAATGGGAGCGTGCCTAAAAACAGGCAGCCCCCTTTGCATCTATCACCACTATTTGATGACTGGCAAATTGTACGCTGTGCTGGAAAGAAGATTGAAAAGTGTTCAGATATAAAACTGGAAGAAGGCATTATTTTTAGTTTGTCTCTAAGACTACCATTTTGAGTTGATTTGTGTTGCTGTTTTGCTTTAGTAATTGAATTTGCTTGTATACGACCCGTGTGCATGAGCTCCCTGTCATTGATTTAGAGGACTAGCTCAGGGCGCTAGAGAAAAAAAAAAAACAACTGAAAACCAAAACAAATAAATAAATAAACATTAGCCCATTAATTGTCTGCATCAGATGCTGTAACTTGTGGGTGTAGTGACAGAACACCTCGGCGCTGCAGCAGGTCCAGCCTGAGTCAGTGCTCAGGCAGGAGGGGCTGCAGTGCTGTGGAAGTCACTGGTTTGTGTTGGGAGGCAGCCCTGGCAGATGCAGTGGCAGCACATGTTGCCTGGCATTCAGGCCTGGAGCTGGAGCGTTGCTCCTGTGGTACCCAAGACTGGGAGTGCTGCTGAGCTGCTGTCTGTCTCTCAGGCAAAAGGAACAAGATAAGGATGAGGGAAACCACTGGTGTCCTGGGGTCCATTAAGAAAAGCATGGCCAGCAGGTTATCCTCCCCCTCTGCTCTGCCCTACCCTGCCCTGGTGAGGCCACATCTGGAGCACTGTGTCCAGTTCTGGGCTCCCCAGTTCAAGAAGGACAGGGAACTACTGGAGAGAGTCCAGCAGAGAGCTATGAGGACGATGAAGGAACTAGAGCATCCCTCGTATGCAGAAAAGCTGAGCGAGCTGGGTCTGTTTAGCCTGTAGAATAATAAATGCTTGTTCTGTTATCTACAGAGCGGATATCTAAAGGATGGGGCCAGGCTCTTTTCAGTGGTGTCCGGATGACAGGACAAGGGGCAGTGATCACAAACTGCAACTCAGGAAGTTATACCTGAATATGAGAAAAAAATTCTTTGAGGGTGACAGAGCACCAGGACAGGCTGCCCAGAGAGTTTGTGGAGTCTCCTGTGGAGATCTTCAAAACCTGCCTGGATGCTGTCCCGTACAACATGCTGTAGGTGATCTTGCTTTTAGCCCCCCTCTCCAGAGGTCCTTTCAAACCCTTACCATCCTGCGATTCTGTGAAAATGCCATGTTATTTTCACTGAGGAGCTTTTAGACCATGGAAACCAGTAGAACCAGCATGGAGGCTGGTATGGTAGTTAATTTTTTACATTTCAGAGAATAAAGTCTGGTGTGCGAGCTAGCAGGCTTGGTTATAAACATTCCTCTTATGGTAGCAGCAAAAGGGCTTTTCATGCTTTCCTAGTCCTAGTTGATTGTAGAGCAGAAGAGTTATAACAACAAAAATGTTCTAGACCACAAAATCTGCAGATGCGGGCATGTTCGTGTTTTATTTGGTAATTGCCTTCCCAAACAGCCACTGTTCATGCTCAGTTACTCCTGCTTTCTAATGCATGCCTTTGCATTGCCCTGCATCAGAGGTTATGGGTTGGAAAAGCCAAAAGCGACCCAGCTATCTCCCTGTCGATGCTGTGGCTCTGGATGTACCTCTCTAACGCCAAGCTTTTAGGCACTTCCCTCTGAGTTGTTCCTGATATGCTGCCGCTGAGGCTTTCTGTGTTGAGGAAGGCTCCACCAGCTGCTGCCAACGAGCTGCCCATTGGCTTCACTGCTCCCGTTCCGGCTTTCTGTCCAGCTCTACCCATGTGTTAAAGCCAATGAGCCCAGTAGCTCCAGGCGTTAGGGAATGAAGCATGCAAACGGCACAGCTGGTGTCCTCGCCTGGCAGAGAGGACAGAGAAAAGCAGTGGGGAGAGGAGAGCTCTGCCCCACACCATCCCGGGTTGCACTGCTGAGGGTGGCACGGTGGCTGAGGCACGTCTGACTAAACTGAGTCTCTGGGAACAGTCTCAGAAGATTCAGAGCTCAGAGCTGGTGATGAGATGAAACCTGAGAGAGCCTTCACGAGTGACTCATCTGTGGATCAGCAGCTGTCTACAAAGAAAATTTCACACGTAGCTGTCTCTTCTTTTGACTGCTTTTTGCATCATGTTTTACTTCAGATAATGCACTGTAAATAGCATTCCTCGCTGAACTTATCCAGCCTTTTCCCAGTAAAACACAGTTACCAGAGACGAACATGCAATGCTCCTTTTTTTTTCTTGTAAACCAATTTTTGTGCAGGTACCTGTTTCAAATTGAAAACTCACTCTCTCAAAGACCTTGATACGCTGGTTCATATAAAATGACAAGCTCTAGGATAAAGGAAGAACTGAATTGTGATTTTTTTCATAAAATCTTTATCCCACTTATGGTATCATTGCCTAAATTAAAGTTCTCTGTTTGTAGAAGAACCATCAGAAAAGAATAGGTGGCCTGTGAAAATGTTTTCCCTTGAAAATTGATCACCGTTGTTACAGATCGATTCTGTTTCTCCTGTTTGTATTGGCAGATTCAAGCTTCATTTGTAGCTCACCATGCACTTCCAGCTTTGCTCCATAAATTGTTTCTTTTAAATAAGGCTCAGATACAGCCTAATTTACAACTAAATCAGCATGAGAGAGCTCTAAGGCAATCCCGTTCTCACTTGTTGTTCGCTCTTGTGATAGAGGCTACTGGCATAATCAGCTGGTGAGCATGTGTTCTGGACATCGCTCCTTCTGGGCCAATCCACAGAGGTTATGATTTGTTACAGTCCCCTGCTAAAAATATTGCTTCTTAGTTCAAGCTGTGGCAATTTACATTTGCGGTTTGGTGGGACCAAAAGTTCAGCCTCAGGGTATCAATCAGGAGGGGAACTATGACACAAGCTTATTCAAGCTTCAACCCCCCGTGGCTGTCAGACATGTGGGAAGAGTTCCCTTTGAACAAAAAATAATGCATAACCCTTTATGAAAAGGCCCCTCTCGTCAGGCAGTTTCCTGCGTGTTTTTTTAGCTCCGGAGATTCCTGGCTCAAACCCCCGCTGTAGGCCAAGGCGGCAGCTTCCCACCAGGCGCTGCTGAGAATAGAGGCTCAGGCCACTTACATCTACTTAGCGCTTTTAAAGAATTGTTAATTGTAGCAGCCGCTCTCGCTGGTGGGATTTTATTCTGAGAATGAATAAACTTGGCTGCTGTGGCAGAATTATCACTCAGTTTAAATTGGGAAACATGAAAATAACGAAGCTGCCAGTATTCTCCGGTGCATCTTCATCTTCCCTGGATACTTTTTTTTGGTGAGGCTTTGAACAGCGGCGTGCTTCTGAAACGAGCCATGAGTAGGTGCCAAGCTTTGAAATAAATCTGTCAGGGGCGATGCGCACAGTCCTGGGGGGAAGAGCTCTTGTCCCCTAGTGCTCACAATGGGGATATCCAGTGTGCAGTCAGTCACACATGTACTGATGCACGCTTTGCACAAGTGTGAATGGTGCAAGTCCGGAGATGGTAACAAGGATGGTACAGGCAATTCAAAATGCGGCCCAGAGAATGGAAGAATCCACCAACAATGTCAAATGCAGGGGATGGAATGAGCCTACATTCATTTCCTTTTCTTCATCAGTTCAGATATGCTAAGTTTAATTGTGAAACTATTCTTACTTGGTGAACAGTGATAGTAAGATGCAACTTCCTCATATTGGTTGGGTTTTTTTCCTTTCCATTTCCCCAGTTTTACTGGCTACCCTGGGTTCACCTACTAAGCTGACATAGCATAACTGTCTTTCATAAATATATTACGAAGGTAGTGAGAGAAGTATCAGCTTTTGGAATCAGGGAGAACACTCAACACTATCATTCTCTTGTGCTTGCAGCTTGAAATTATTTTAAAGATACTCAAGGCATAACATGGCCAGTGAATTTTAGTTTAAGCACAGATAACCCTTAGGGCCTGATCACGTTCTGTTCTGCATGTCAGAAAAGTAAAGAAGATGAGTAAAGAAGATGAAAACTGCTGTCAGGTAGTTTGCCCCTTGCATAAGCATAGAAGCTTGCACCAGGGCAAATCAGCTGAGAATCAGAGAGCTTGAGTCTAGATTATAATTTCCACTAAAAAAATTTTCCATTTTATTGCAATTTTAAGAGGAGATCTATTTTGTGGGATAATGTACTTGAGTAGTAATTTCGATGTAAAATAATGCAAGACTAACTAGAGACAGCTTTTCATGCTGTTATTTAAACCTGCTATTTGCATTTATATTGCTTCATATGATGGAAAGTGTTTACATGGTAGTTAAAAATTTGGGATTGATGAACTCCTAAACATACCTATGGGGTTTGAGCAAAATGCTGCTTCTCTTTCTTTTTGTGTAGCAGAGTGAAATTCTTCTAAGGAAAAAGAGATTTAATTGTAAAGTACTCCTTAAAATTTATGGAATATTAAACACAGAACCAAATGAACCTGAAATAATTTAGACACTACCTAACAATAAATCAAACCTTATGGTAGTTTTCTGACCCTTAAGTGTTTCCAAACTGGCATTAAAGCTGAATTTTTCCAAGAATCTTGATTGGAGGAAAGGCATTCAATAACAGCTCTTGACTTTCATTTCTTTAAAAAGGTAATACTTAACATCTAAAAACCCCCAGCATCTAGCCTAGAATTAAGAAGCAGATTCAGAACTTTCCAGGTCTAAAAAGGGCATTGAAGTTTTCTATCTACAATGTACATTCCAAGCTGAACCTACAGGAAATATGATGTCCTTCCAAGAGCAAGGGCCAGAAGTTCTTTGTGAGACGTATCTTAACTCTCCTCTTTTTTTTTTTGTCTCATTTTTGTGTGAAGACATTAGGCTGCTAGAGTATTTGACTATTTCCTTTGTCCTGTAATATGTGTAGTTTAGAAATGGTGAACCTTCAAAAGGGAATCTGTTTTTCCGTGTATAAAACATCTCGTGCTTCTCGGCCTCCAAATGGAGTTATGTGAGATGCAATCATTTCACCCTGGTGCAGGAGCTGTAGTTCTTCAGAGGTGGGAGGGATGGGGTTTGATTAAAATTGATTCTGAAATAAGAGCATCAGTTTTGCATATTTGGATCCGCGCTGATCCAGCAGGGACTTAATTAATGATTCGGCACTCAGCTGTTTCCATCTGCTTTGATGAGCTCACTGGGAAGCACTCCATGGAAACAACCAGCCCAGGAGCTTCTCAGGGAGGAGATGGGAGCACAGCAGTGGAGACCACAGCGGGGAAACGGGAAGGAATGGCTTCAGGTGAAGCCATGGTTGGACAGAAGGAAGACTAGAAGAAGGACAGAGCCCCAGGGTGACAGGGGCAATCTTCAGCTTAAAGCAGAGCTGTAAGGAGTGAGGGGAAACTGGATGAATACATGATGTCATCTCTCTGATTTGTGACAAGGTTCAAAGGCAAAGCCTGGCATTACTATTTTGGGGAGAATTTCCAGTGCATGGACAGTGACATTTCTGAGCCAGGTGATAAAAATATATTCTAAAGCTCATAAGGAATAAAATGAAAAGAGATGTTGGCCTTATTCATCATGTGTAGCCGTGATTGTAATCAGTTCAGCTGCTTTTCTTAATCTCTATCTGTACCTGGAGGAACAGTTTCTCTGAAACCACTGATCTGCCCTCACAGAATGGTAGAATATCTCAAGTTGTAAGAGACCTATAAGGATCATTGAGTCTAAATCCCTGCAACTCATATTCACTCACGGAGGGTTTTGCCTCACCTTAATATTCAGGCACACGTGCACCAACTTGCACAGGATACCCTGCCATTCCTTGTTTGCTTCTTTATTTACTGGGAAAGCCTGTGTACCTTTGCCAAAGCCATTTAAATCATTTCTTATGTCATTCAGAAATCATGCTTACATGCAAATATCTTTTAACGTGTTACACACATAAAGTATTCATACTTCCCAACATCACCTCAAGATTGCCACAGAGCATTATCATATATTGCTCTAACTTTGTTGAGAGCTTAGGTGGTTGATCTGAAACCTCTGAAGGAACCAATAGAAATTGCAGAATAGGTCTCAAGAATATCTGCAGACCAGAAGCCTGATTTCAGTTTCTGCAGACCTCTTCTATCCATCTGCTCCTTGTATTTGGCATGCAAGTCTGTTGCTCTATTAACAGAGAGATGCATTTCAAAAGTATGTTTCCAAACTCGTCTCATTTGGTAGTTTGAGAAAATAGATGCTGTCATACAACCCCATGGGACATAATGGCATGTTCAGACAAAGCATTCACACAAATGTTGACCACCTTTCTGGTTTGATTTATAGATGCAGTGACAAGCAGTGAGAAGTGGCAGCATCACTGGCAGATCAGAGGCAGAAGCTGTTAGGGTGACACATCAGGTTGGCAGATGAGGTGAATCAGGCTGTGCGGTGTGATGAAATAAGTGGAATCAAATTAATACTTTCCTTGGACAGGAGAAGCCTGAACAGATAAACGTACCCTCCAGAATGCAAGCTTTCACTTATTAAAATCCAGGGCTCGATGTAGAAGGACAAAGTATGGTGGACAGGTCAACATCTGTATGTCTGTAGGTGGCAGAGTCAGGAGAGATTAGGAAGCCCTGAGGGAAAGAGCAGGTGACATCTGTGGTGGTGGATGGAGAGGGAGTAGAGACCTGCAAGAGAAAGGCAGTGCTGTCAGGATGGAGCCCAGCATAATGGTCTCTGCTGGGGCACTTTTAGTAAGCCGAAGGATATTTCTCAAACCTGGGAGGAGATAGGAAAGGGAGCTTGGATGAGATATTTAGTTTTAAGACTCATAAAGAAAATGCAGATTATGGAGTATTTTACACAGTGCTGTTACAAATCTTGATCAAAATTTGTACTCTTTGTTAAAAAACCCTAGAGAAAACAGAATCAGGTTGGGTTTTTTCCGAGACCACTGTAAGCAGTGAAGATGTCCATGGCTGTATTTTACAGCCATGTGTATTCCCTGCTTACAGATACTGCTCAACACCATGAACTCCTTTCTACAAACCTCAAGCTCGTATTTTTGTGCCCCATGGGTTTCTGCCATGGGGAAAATAAATTCTTCTTAATCACCACTGAGGCTTCTCTGCCCCATTATTTTGGTTCACGTAGTTTATTTTTATTTATAGGCACTCATCAGCATAATGTACTGTTGCCTACAACAGCAGGATTTGTTGGGTACCTTAGGACTATTTTTTCTCCTTGCCTGTATGTCATTCATAGAATTTTATATTCTTTTTCCATTTGCAGGAAGCTTGGCAAAGCATTACTGATATACTATCGTAATTGTTTTCACTGAGAAAAGATAGCTGGAGCATCAATAATTGATGAAAGAAATATCCATTTTACAGAATTGCAACAAGATTGAAAAGAGCTAAATGCATATGGGCAGACACATAGCAGCGTATACCTTTAATGCATCACACAAAGCTTGCAAAGAAAGTGGTATCAGATGACTGTACAGACTTCAAAAGGCCATGACAATAGTGTGTGTTCTCAACCACTTTTAAACAGGTGCTTCTAGGATGAGATGTTCAACTGCTGCATGGTTAACGCAGCTAGATCATGTGGCAGGTTAGAAAAATGTATTAATTGTGGGATGAATTGTGGATGAATAAATCGTATACATGAAACTGGAAATTATCCTGTATGCCATGATTCACTATCTATTTCTGACATGGAGAACCGAGTTCACTTGAACAGAGTCACAGATGAGTTAACTGCCTGAAAATACCCAGTGCAGAGAGTTGGATTTCACATTTAGATGTTATTTTCCTTTCCCCAAAGCAGGCAGGAAAATTGCAGCTGATCCCTGCATCAGCCATCCTCTGCCTGTCCTCCAGCATGCAGGGCATGAAGTACGGGGTGGGGAATATGTAGTCCCACCACTGAAGCCACCACAGACTGACCACAACGGCATCCTTTGGGCTGCCTGTCAGTGACACTCACGGGAACTGGAAGCTTTTCTGGACTGAAGGAGCCATACCCAACTCTGTGCTGCTCCTCCTCTATTGGTACTCAGGGGGACTAGCGAGTCTGGCACAGAACTTAAGGACCGTGAATAGATGATCATGACATTCCACATCCTGAAAATGGCGTCGCGTTGCTCGCCAGTACTCAACACTCTCTCACTGGATATAGAGGTGGACAGGAAGTGTGTCACCCATTCCCTCAGTTCACCAGCTTTCTTTCTTGTCTAACTCCACTGCTTTTAAGGTCACTTACCCAAGTGGAAGAGTCCCATGGATAAACATTGCTGCAATCGCAAAACTGTGCAAAAGATTTTGGGAGGAAAAGTTTAAGCTAGAAGTTGTAAATAAGCTCTGTGATTCCCAAATGCAAATAGCTCAGCAGGTCAGAGCTACTTTTGTGATTTTAATAAAGTTCACATGTAGGTAGCAGACAGAGAATCCATCTCTTACCCTGTCCCCCCACTGCCAGCAACATGGAGATTTCACTGAACTACACCATCCTTTAAAACATGGCTGGTTTAGAGAGAGAGGAAAGTGATGGACTTTGCCAAATACTTTTTCTTTTGGTATTGAATGTTGGTAGTATAATAACCCTGCTTGTAAAAGTATTTAAGCACTTGCCTAATTTTAAGCATCTGAGTATTGCCATTTTTTCCTGAATGCTTAAAATGAATACATGCTTTCTTGAAATATGTATGGCTTTGGAGATTTAAATACACCCACATTCTGCTGATGAACGTGAAGTCTTTCGAAACCATTTATAATTCTATTTTTGCCGCATAGGTTGACACCCATGGAAACATTCTGCTAACATCGCTTGAAATTCACAATGAGGTAGCAAGCAATGAGGTCACCACCAGCGTTACGGATGCTAGGAATTCAACAATATCCTTTGACAACTCAGGAATCCAGTACAGAAAACAAAGCTCACATCGTGAAAGCCTTGGAAGGCGCTCGTCAGAAAGAACAGGCTCCCACAGCAGGAGGGGCCATTTACGAAGAAGGTCTTCGCAACTGAAAATAAAAATCCCCGATCTAACAGATGTGAATGCCATCGACAGATGGTCAAGAATGGTGTTTCCATTCACATTTTCTCTTTTCAACTTAATTTACTGGCTATACTATGTTAACTGAGTGACTGAACTTTTTTAAAAAGGACTTCAATTATAACAAGTGAAGTACTACTTGCCTGCAGAGTTTATATATATATTTATATGTAAAAATATATATATATATGAACTTTTACTATGTAGACCATACTCATGTATGTGTGAATACATATAGCAAAGAACTGTGTGCCTACAGAAGCACACAGTGCAGAGCAAAAGTGTATGTATGCACACACACATGGACCCGCTCGCTCTGAGGTTATGGACACTTTAACATAGAATGCACTCCAGAGGAACTTTTTAAATCAAAAGGCAGGTGTCATCAAAACAACAAGCCTTGAGGAAGTTAGTGTTGTATATTGTCACTACGAAACTTTGATTGTCATAGAAATTTTCAGACAGCTGTAATCGTGTATAAAGTCGGTATTTAGTAACTTTGTTTGTAAATGCTGCCATACACACTAATCATGAAGTGGTAGAGTTACACTGGTTAGTGTAAAGCAAGTCCTTCATATTGCAGATCCGTCAACTGTGTTTTCATTGAGCCAAATTTATTTTTCTTTGCTAAAGTTTCTTGGGTTTATATATGTCACGATACCTTTTTTTTTTTTCCCAGTCCTGAATGGGCATCTCTTGCTTTCTCTTCTGCAGTAAGCAAGCTGATCATGGGAGTGTTGCTTTAGGTCTTTGGAGACATACACATGTTCACTATATTCCAAACAAGCATTTTAAGTGTCCATCAACAGTGAAATGAATCTTTTGTAAGTACTGTAAATGCACAGCACATTTTCCTTCCCTTGGACTGGTTCCAGCTGCCATGTCATTTTGAAAGAGAACAGCACATTTTTAGTATAATTTAGCTGAGAATTCAACTACTATCAATGTGTTCTACATCTGCTGTAGATTTAAAGATTGTTATTCCAGTGAAAGCATAGAAGATGTCTCAGGTTCTTTGCTACTTCGACATGAAACCACCTAGCTGTAGCCTTTTTTAAAATATGCATTCACATTATTTAACATTCTTATAACATTGTATGTTAATGTAAAATATATTTGCATAATATGCATATAAGTATATTTTCTCAATATTTTTCTTCCCTGTGCTTGCTATTGTGACCGCATGCTCTGTCATATTTTCGTTTCTGTGATGTTACAACTTTTTATTCTCTAGAATTGAGCAAATAGAGCACTCCTGATACTTTGATTCAGTAATGGAGCATTTTCATATTTTATTTATATGACGAAAGAGTATATACACGTACACTTTCCAAGCTAGTGTGCTGCAGTCACAGATCACAAGAGATAGCGAACAGTCTGCTTTGTTTCAGCATCACCTGTGTTCAAACATATCCTTCATGCAAATGTGACCGCTTTGGTTTTCATCCCAATTCATTCCCTCACTGGGGATTCCAACTTTTTTCAGTCTAGTAGATTGTAGTCGTCAAGGTATGCCAATTTCAGATCTGTAAACTTAATTTGTTATTTATCACAACTAAACCTTTCTAAAGAAAAGAAGATATATTTTTGGTAAAGAGTGTTTCTATCATGTACATTCACAAGTAACAATGGATACAGTAGCATAAATAGATCTAAAAAAAAATAATCCAGGTGTGGCCCTGCCAGGTCTCTGCATGTAGAATTCCTCTGGACATCGATGGCAATTTTTGGCAGGTAGAGAGCTTTGGATGCAAGTTAGAGACCTCTCTGGGATTAAAAATGCGTGGATATGCGTCTATCAAAAAACACCACTGAGGGATGAAACTGGAAAGGCTGCCTTGGTTCTGTAATGACCCGTGCTCTTGCTAGTCCTCAATTTGTCTCTGAGTAGAGCAATGATACTCGTGTTGCTGCCACATGCAGTCCGTTACTCTTCCCATCCCTGACTCTTTGCAGCTGAACTAAGAAACTTTGCTCTGGGCTGCAATTCAGCATAGAAGAACCTGGGTTGTCTTGTAACCCCATCCCTGGGGCCCCTCCTTGGGCAGGAACGGGCTCTGCAGGAGCCGCAATGCGACCCCTGGCTGGTGGTGGTTCACCGTAACCCCGGCTGCTGGCGCACGCAGAATCAGCACCGCAGCACTGCTGCATCCTTGGCAGTGGTGCAGAGCGGCTGTAGCTGCAGTTTGTAAGCACCGTGTCTGCAGACAGCTATACTGGATGAAGAGCCCATATATCTGGAGCAGAAAAACACGGGTTTTAAAAGCTCCTCAGTATTAGCTCCCTTTGGTAAACTGTGATGTGTTATGTGCTCTCTTGTGTCTCTTTAAAGTGTGAAGGGATTACAGAGCACATTGTCATCTTTATAATCGAAGTAACTAAACAATTAGCCACCCTCCCAAGTTTTTCCTCTCGATTTCAAAATGTAATTTTTAAAAAATATAATCCAGTTTTAATAAACTTTAAAATGGTAGGCTTTGCTTTAGAGCAATTACCCTAATCAAACGATCTTTGAGCAAGTCCTTCAGTAATTGGCCTGAAGAGCTACCCTGAAAAATGGGATTCAAGAAGAGAGTGGTCCCACTCTGATGATTTAATTGCACTTTGTTCTTTTTTCAAGCCCCAGCTCCTAGGACACGTGTGGTCAGGCAGAGAGCTTCTTCACCAGGAAGAGGAGACATTTTAACCGTGATAAAAATTTGCACTCCAGATCCCCCTGAAATGAGTTCTCCAGTGGCTTCAGCCAGGATTTTTAAGCAGATGGAAAATTGCTGTCTGACCGGAGCAATGTGCATTTTTGGGACCCAGCATGGGCAAGGGAACAGGAGTTTCTGAGGACTCTCCTTCTCTTACCCTTTGCACATCCAGAAGGCAGTGCGCTACTGCAGCCCCCTCATGAAACTGTGCTCCCCACCATACCTCTCATTGCAAACAGGTGCATGTTTCAGCTTGCTCAGGAGATGGCGTATTCATCAGTCTAGTTGAGTTCCATGGGGCATCAGCAGCTTGAACCTTGACGAAATCCAAGGCTTGGTTTGATTTGAAAAAAGCCAGGAAATTCTCACTTAAGGTTAACACTTCATCTTTAACACGCATTTTTGTGCCTTTTTTTGCCAATTTCCTTCCTCCAGACCCAGCACCACTTCTTACACACAGACACACACAACCATGTGTTAAGAACAGTGTTTGCCTTGACCTCCCATTTTCTGGCTCATGTCCCTTTACGCTAGCTGCAGTGTGTGGTTTTATCCATAGATGGCTTTAAGACTAAAAGCAGTAATTTCAACCAAATTGCACCAGGGTAATGTATTTCATAGCTAATTAACTCCTTTCTAACTCAACACAACTATAAATAACATTTACACATCATTTGTTTGTGAAAGGCATTGAAAAAAAAAACTAACCCAAAACTGGAACTATCTTGTGTTATAGCCCAAAGGGTCAATAAAGAGTAGAAATATTATGGTGGTTTAACTCTAAGTTGATTTCATCCCATTGTAAAAATAAACTAAAACCCAGTCTTTTTTGCTTAAGGCACATCTATGTATTTTTGGTATTCTTCAGCAGTGGAAAAAAAAAAGGAATAGCAAAATGGAATGATGAAGAGATGCTTTATGAAAATATTGATGAATGAATATTCATTTATTAAAAAGGATTTAAAGATTAATTGCTTTTCTTTTTTTTTCTGGGGAGGGAGTCTGATGTCTGTGTGTAGCTAAATTTTAATGTTTAATTACATGTTAAATATTATGTAATAGTTAGTCTTAAACAATTTTAAACATAAAAACCATGAAAGCATTTTCTTATTGGCACACAGATAGCAAAAGGGATTCATAAGCATTAAACTGCTGGACCTCCGAGTCTTCTCTGTGGTAGATTAAGGAAAAGGGAAAAACGACATCCACTGACTTAGCACGATTGTTAATAGGAAACCAGCCTCTCTTCAAGCTGGGCCATTGCCTCTTAGGAACAGAAAGCTTCTCCTCTGCTTTATATGAAAGCTCTACCTGTCCAGGAGGCAAAAGAGCTTTTGATAGCAAAATAAGATGGAGGTGTCCTTTTTTGTTTCTGTAATCAAATAATAAGTATTTCTAAACCAAACCAGAAAACCTTTCTCCAGCTATGCTAATGGTATCAGGAATGCTAATTGTGTTTGTTAGACTTTTTATTTCTAAGTATTAGTAAATTATTTTAGAGCAGTCAGGATATGGGGAGATTCCAAGAGGGGTTTTTAAAGCCACCTTCACATTAGTTCACCAGGCCCTTCCCCCAAAACAAAAAAATACTCCCAAGATTTGGAAAGCAGTCCATCCTTAAAGCCGATTGCCATGCTTTGCCTGGGAGTGAGCGGTCACGCTCTTGCTCAAATCTCACAGAGGCTAATGATACATGTCGCAACGTTTAAGAGCAGATAAAATATTCAGCACCATAGATGTGATTGCCACGACTTACGAAGTCAACCGCAGAGCTCCCTCAGTAACGTCTTTCATCTATTTATTCCAATCCACCATATGGTGTAGAGTAGAGAAAACTAATGATGCACCAAGTTTAGTTTGTGATTGGGAGTATCTGGTGAGAGCCATACTTCTTTGTGTATTTTGAAGCTGATGTATGGATAAGCATTATCAACTCACTGCTTAAGTTCTTTCGGGAATGATTGGCTGTCTCCCCCAAATAAATATTCTTCTATTAGTATCAAGACTATTTCCACAGATGTCAGTTTTGTAGTCACGACTGTCACCACAGCAAATGCTACCTGCTAACACAAGTGCAGTATATAGCTGAAAGCCAAACTAAAAGCAGGGCTTCTCTGAACTACTTTGGAACAAAGATGGAATTTCTCATAGGTGCCTTCAAACTCCCCCAAATACAGGCTCTGAGCTCTTCTAAAATCATTTCAGGTTTTGGGTGTTTAATTTATGTGGTTCTTACAGCTTTGTGACAGCCATACTTGTGAACACTGGACGTATACCTTCTGAAAAACAAACTTTGGCAGCTTACTCAACATACAGCACACGTGCCATGCCTGAAAAGGAAAGCCATTCCAGTGGGGTATGAAACAGTACAAAATGAACAAGCGCTGCCCTTAAATTCAGCCAGACTTTACATTATTGCCCAATTAAACTGAACATTAGGTAGTCCTCAAGGAAGAACAGTATTTATTTGGACAACATCTCTCACTTTAGCAATGTGCTACATGGTGTGCCTTTCTCCCAGCATTGCAGCCTGATTTATGTTAGCGAGGTTTGTGCTCTCCTGGAAGCAAGGGAAAACCCACAAAGTGTGGCTGCTGAGGCCAAGCATGCCCCCACACTGGCGGACCTCCAGCAAAGTACAGGGAGAGCAGCACCTCCCTGGAGTTTGCCCTAGACAGAGCTCCCCAAGGCCACTGTGGTCCCTGCTCTGAAGCCCTCTTTGGAGGCACCAATCTCTCTCCTTTGACTCCAGAGGGAGCCTTAGGCTAAACTCTGAATTATCCCCCAGTTCGCCACCACATTTGGCTTCTTTCAGATGTTAATGCTCCTGCTGCAAAAACCTGGAGATAAAGTAGCTATTATCCTAGCTGGCAGGAGGCACGCCAGCAAACAGCATGTGTACTCAGGGCTACAATACATCACCGTAATCTTTAGGTTATTTGTTCTAACATTGTATTTAAATATATTTTGGTCTATGCTGTAGCCTTCACAAGTTAGAGCACTTGTCTCCAAGTGCTGATGCTTTTTTCTATGTATGGCCTCCATAGGCATTCCTAAAGACTCTTAAGTCCATTCAGCAGTACTTACCTGGGCATTTCCTCCCTCCTTCAGCCATAGCGAAGGTCGGGTTTACATCACCCCTGCACTAGGTTAACCACCCGTCTATAGGCTTTCAGGAGCTGAAGCCCGCAGACGTGTGCTGCCAAATTAGCTGACAGCTGGCTGAACATAAGCCTGCAGTGTGCCCAGGTGGCCAAGAAAGCCAAGGGCATCCTGGCCTGTATCAGGAATAGTGCAACCAGAAGGAGTAAGGAAGTGGTTGTTCCATTGTACTCGGCTCTGGTGAGGCCACACCTCAAGTTCTGTGTCCAGTGTTGGGCCCCTCACCACAGGAAGGATGTTGAAATGCTGGACCACATCCAGAGGGGAGCGACAAAGCTGGTGAAGGGTTTGGAGCACAGGTCCTATGAGGAGCAGCCAAGGCAGATGGGACTTTTTAGTCTTGAGAAAAGGAGGCAGAGGGGAGACCTTGTCACTCTCTACAACTACCTGCAAGGCAGTAGCAGAAATGTTGGGGTTGATCTCTTCTCTGGGGTGACAAGTGATAGGACGGAAGAAACTGCTTAAAATTGCACCACAGATGATTTAGGTTGGATATCAGGAAGAAAATCTTTACTGAAAGGGTTGTCAAGCAATGGAACACACTGCCCAGGGAAGTGGTGGAGTCACCATCCCCAGAGGTATGTAAAAGGCGTGTAGATGTTGTGCTTGGGGACATGGTCTAGAGGTGGACTAGGCAGGGTTAGGTTGTGGTTGGACTCAATCATCTTAAGGGTCTCTTCCAACCCAGGTGATTCTATGATTCTATGTTGCTATGAAATGATGGCTTGCTCAGCCCACACCATTAGATATCCCGCTTGTTAGAAAGTCTTGCAGATCAGACACTATATTAGTCTAACAACTAGCTGCTGCTTCACACTTCCTTCATCTAAAATGCCAGCACTGCCACTAGAGACCCCATTTTCCCATCCTTTGAAAAGTACTAGAAAAAGGGGAATTTGCAGGCTGTCAGGCAATTAAGAACCTCTCTTGGTACACCCAGGCTCAAATTTTGCTGCAGGTTATACATTTAATCCACAGGGACAGAAGTAATTTGGTACAAAATTCTTCCTGCCTAGGGCTACTCTTAAGAGTTTGCAGTCCAAAACACCAGTAATGTAGGTAGATGCCAAACTATTTAAAAACACTAGCAGATAAGTTTTTCTGTGGTTTGGGTTTTTTTCTCTTCTGGGGATATTTAATGTGAAATTCACAAACACTTGCTGGAGCGGGAACCGGCATGCAGTATATCTCCCAGTGTGGGTAGCCCGAGAGCTTGGCTGGAGTCAGGCCCTTGTGCTCCTCTTGCTTTTAAAGGTCTTTCTTCTTGGCTGAGCAGCAGAGAGTTTCGATGGAAATACCCAGCTCAGCCAAGGAAAGTCCCGGGACATGACCCAGACCCTGCTCGGGGGAGTGTTCTAGGCATCTGCCTCTGATGTAAACAGCTGACAAAAGCACTACATCTAACTGCATTGTAGAGCGAGGGGACCCTCCTGTCATGAAAAGGCTTTGGGTGCAAGCAGATATCTGCGAGTGCCTTCAAAGCACCGACTCTCCCTAAGCTCTGCGTTTCCCACTGCTGCTCCTGGACAACTGCACACTGGACAGGCTACTTCACCCTTCACAGCTGTCCAATTCCCCTGCAGCTGCAGAGGACACACGGGCTGAACTCCTTCCATCTCACACAGCACACACATCTGAGGTGTTCAGTCCCTCCTTCATTGCAGACCCTATCTACAACCAAGGGAAATGCATACTGTCACCCTGAGGCCTGCTAAGAGCCCACATCTGGAGATCCAAGCCAACCTTTGAAGTTTCAATCCTTTGAACAGCTGCACAACCATCCCCCAGAGAAACCTGCGAGCCACAACAGCGGGGAGGTGCCGTGGTTGAAGTCTCCCGGTGGCAGGGAGTGCAAGAGGGAAATAAGGCCAGAGAGATGGCAGTAGTTCCTACACTTGCCCCGATTTATAATGGTTTGGACTAAACCGTTCCAAGTGCAGATGGCAGAAGACACTTTGCAATGAGAGTGGTCCCATGCCATGGTCAGCACATTGTTCTGCTCGCCTCTTCCCTGGTATGGGTGAGAGCAAAGCGCAGGCTCGCATCTTAGGTGAGAAACTCAGCCCCACCACGCTGCCTGTTGGGACGTAACTTCTGTTTGCTCATCGGGATTGGAAGACTGTGGCATGACTTCATATGCAAATGGGAAGAATTTAAAAACGCGTTTTCCCATGAGCTTTTAAACACTTGAATTTGCCTTATTTTAAGCTGGAAGCTACTGCATAAATTGCATTTAACTTTTCACCATTTAATGTGAAACATTGTGGGGTTTTGTTGGTTTCACTAAAAATGCAACACCCATTTGCAGCAGGAAAGTAATTAATCTGTGTAATAAATGTGTGTACAGCTGCACATAGTGCACACTGTCGAAAGTGAAACAATCTAAAGGGCGCCCAAAACCTGCTGTTACTGCTTGGGCACTATCTAAAATACCATTAACAACTACATTTGCAAAGTATTCTTAGTTGATCATGGCATTGATTAGGTATTCCATAGGGGCAGTTCATATAGCATACTTCCATGTACCTCATTTGCTTTGACAAGGCAGTTTTCAGTGAAGCCAACACTGGAACAATTTCCTAATGACCTCACTGATGTTAAATTTCTCTTGATCATCATTTCTTGCAGACCTGTAACATTCTGAATGCAGATGACAGTTTTGACATTCACAAAGATGTAGGTTTAATTATCAACTTGATTACTTGAGCTGGAAAACCAGATGCCTAAATATCATAAAAGGTCGAGTAGAACAAATCCTGATAGTTGGTATCTTTCAGTGTTAGAAACCTTGTTTGGATTGGAAGGTGACTTAAAGAGTGACAACATGTAATTGGAAAATAAAGGGCTTTTTTCTTTGCACATCCCTCTTCCTGCACAAAGAGAAGTTGTTTAAACAGGAATCTGGTCCTAAAAGATGTGGGAGTTTGAGCTGGAGTACCACATGTAAATTACCTCAAATAAAAAAGAGAGCAGAAAGGAGATGCACACAAGATACCAAGATATATAAAGATCTGATAGTTATTTCACGGTGTCCTGTGTTAGGTAACACTTTATTGTTGAGACACTCATATAAAGCACAGCAAGTCTCCTCTTTTATAGCAGAAAATTTGTCAATATCCTTTACTTTTATGTGCATGATTTATAAATCTATTTTCTAAAGCAATTTGAGGGTTGTAAAATCATACCATTATTTAGTACACAGCTCCTCACAGATCCTGGTTTATCAACTGTTAGGTAAAGAGTGGAAAAAAAACACCTGTTAATCACTCATTAAGCCAGAATAGATTCAAACAAACGACTGCTATTAAGAATCCTGATCCAAAGCCCATTATAGTCGACAGAAAAGCTCTCAGAGGTTTCAACAAGCTCTGCATACCACCTGAAGTTAATATTAGCCAGGCTGATGGAAAATTTACATCTTAATTGATTACATGAAATTCAAGGCATAAAAAAAATGTGAAAAACTTAAGGCATATATGGGAAAGATCAAAACACAGTTGGGGACTGAAACCTGACATCACAATAGCCACAAGGGATGGAAATTTTATGGGATTTTAGTTTATTTCTAGTACCTCGCTGCTGCAAGGTGACAAACAGCTGGGCTCTGTTTTCATTCCTCCACAGATGTCCATGAAACCCAGGATTGCTAAACTAAATATAAAACCTCCAAACTGCCACCCCTCCCCCCCCCCTTTTCCCCCCCCAAAATGAAAGCGGTGACAACTCTGGACAGTCAGAGAGGTCTCCCCACCTCCAAAGGCAGACTGACGTCCTACATTTTATTATGCAAACGTGGATATCATAATATCAGTTGTGTTGTTTAATAATAAAATAGGTGTTACACGCTTTGTTGAAAAGGAAACCTTATCTAAGATCTGACAGCGTTCAATCAGGTTACACTATCCCATGCCATGAGACAGATCTGACTTAGGAGGTGAAGAACTTTTGGCCAGAAATTGCTTTCTGATGTACAAAAGTAAAACTGAGGCCTGAGTCTCACGCTGTTTCCAGCCCACTGACACCAGTGGGGGAGTTACTGCAGCTTTAAATGAGGATGGAGAAATCACGACAGTCACGGAGGATGAGGACCTCGAAGGGGAGCTACCCACATGCTGCGGACAGTGTAGCAGTTTTGGAAGGATATCAGTTTAAAATCTAGGTGTCCCATTTGGAATTCAACGCCGTCTGACAAGTCAAATGGTCTTGAAGAGTATATTTAGTAGCTTCAGCTGTAATAAGAAAAAACGATGATAACCACTGAAGCACCATCCTCACAGATGTACACCTTTTCCCATCGTGAAGTGATTGTAAAACAAGAAGGTAAGAGCTTCAGGGGGCTGGTTGGATGAGGGGCTGATAGCTAGCCGTGGAAATTTTCAGTGACCTCTGTCCTACTGATACCTGCTAGCTAAAAAACAACAAAGGCTGCAAGCAAATCCTCTGCTCATTTCCATTCTCATCTGCTTTGTCAAGAACAAGACCTGAATGTAGGAGCATTCTGCCCCATCAAAGCCAGGCAGCCCTGTCACTCACTCCCTTTCGCGCAGCAATCAGGCTCTACCTTTACATCCCAGAGATTCCAGCCGAGAGGATGCTGCAGACTTTTGCAGAACCTTGCTGTTCAGATGGTTAGAAAGCTCTCCAGGCTGAATGCATTTATGGCTGATTTCCCCACCCACCCCCCTTTTGTTCTTTTGCCAAAATTGCCCTTTAGCTCAAATAACCCTTCTCCATCTGGCATTTACTCTTTTGATATAGTTCTAGAGAGAAATCACATCTTTCTCAACCTCCACTTTGCTGAGCTAAAACAAGTTCAGCTATTTTTAGTCTCATCATGCTCTTCTCTCCCCTGACCACCATCTTAGACTTTCTCTCACCTGTTGCAGAAAAAAAAAATTAAAAATCAGCTTTCTTGACCATAAATGAACAAAATATTATATGCTGTTCTTACTGTATTCCTCTGGATCATGTCCCCTTTGGTATTGTTTGGACACACACTCCTCATAACTGCTGTCAGTCTCTTCCCCTGCCCAGCTCTTAGCTCACCGTTCATTTCCAATCTTCTTCGGTGTCTCTAATTCTCTTCTCACCCTGATATCCACTTGCCTTTGGATGTAAGGAAAGGAGTTTGTGTCAACATGGATTACCAATGCCCCAGACAAGCTGGAGGCACCTTTGTAAGGAAGGAGCCAGTTTTAATACTGAGGAAGCTGGGGATATTTATTTGGTACTGAGGAAACTGGGGATATCTATTTGTAGTCCCAGTCTTTTATATTCCTTTTTGCCAAAAAAAAAAAGGCTCAAAGTCTCTGTCTTTGTCAGCAAGACAGGTGGGGAAGGTGGTTCTCACTCCAGCTTCCCTTAGTACAAAAGGCATGTGCTCCTAGCTCTGGGGGAGCTGATGGTTCTTCATCCCCAGAGATCTCCATCTACCCTTTATGTGAAAGACGATGGAGCTGATGGGATGTCATCTTCCCCTGTGTGCCAGGAAAAGGTTCTCTGTGGCTCTGGGGCTGCTCCAGAGCTAATCCAAATGGCACCTGTGAAACGATGCTCTGTACAGGGTCAAATGCAATACCAAGAAACATGCCTATTGCTAAAAACATAATCACTTGGACTCCAGTTCTTTTAGGTTCTCCAGTTTCTTCAATCAAGGTCGGAAGCAACCTTGAAGAGGCAGAAGTTGAGCGCTGTGCAAAAATTCATTCTCATCAGAGCTGTTACTGGAGGACAAGAGGATTGTTTATGGTTTTTCACATAACAGAGTACTTGTCACAGCTGCAGTTGTGGGCTTTTTTAATCTAATTGCTGACTTGAAATGCAAATGACTGTAAAATTTCACAGACACATTTTAAAAATGCAAATTGCAAAGTAATTTTCACGTACTATTTTTCGTTGCTCATGAGTAGCATTTTTTGTTTGTCTGGGGATATTTTTTGGAAACTTCCCAGGTGGTTAAAATGCCTAGCTTACACTACGGAGAAGTATCCTCTTATTGACAAATATAAATGCCTGTAATACAAGGGACACACTTTGCACATATTGAAGAGAAAATGAATTACAGATAAGCATGGTCTCTGCAATCTTAATTCTCACCGCAGTACGTGAAGTAATGTAGTAAGTTGCAGGTCCTTATCTGCGTGATTTTCTCCCTTGGCATCAACATACCAACATGGGCCAAAATTTTAACAGCTGCCTGCCTAAAAAGTCCAAACATTTGAAGCTGGTGGGGATGCCTGGATGCTCAGAAACTTCAATCAGAAGCCTGAAAATGCAGAGTTCCCATCAGGAGCTAAGGAAGGCTCTGTGGTGCTGAGGTCGAGTGTGGGTGTGCAGTTTGGACTAGGCAGCTCCTGCGAGGTTGCCTGCAGCTGCTGGATCAGTCGCAGTGCTGCTGGTGGTCCTTCTCTGTCTATTTTTAAAGATCTTGGCCTTTAATGTTTGTGCTAGAGTGTAGCCGCGTACTCGCTGAAAAAAGTGGGATGAATCCCAGTTGTTGGAACAAATTGCTCTCACCGAGAACAAAACCAATCAGTTATTAACATAACATGCCAGTAGGAGGCTTGCCAAAGTTGACTTAGGCCTCCAAGCGATAATGCTGTGCAAATAGCATTAGATTGCAACTAAAAGCCTGAAACTGAGCAACAGGAGAATTGCAGAGCAGATGTGTAGCAAGCAGAAAACTGCAAGAAGAGGAGGACATAAGAAAGATCTGTAACAGCACGGGAAGTTTGAGGCTTCTTTGCAAAATTACTCAGAAAAGCAAGCTAGAATGTCACTGCCACAATTTTGGTATGTGCATCCAGACTACCCAAGAGGGACTAACTTATTTTCAGAGGTACGTGCTCCGCAATTTTGCCAAAAAAATTACATTACTGGTATCTGTCTCAGGTTGAGATATCCAATAACAGCTGCCTAAAATTGCTTACTACCTTAGCTGAGATCATAAAAGAAGAACAAGGAAACATTTGCACACAAATATAAACTCAAAGTGGATAAAACTAAGCTTTCTTGTTGACAACTTATTATAGAGTTCTGCACTCTCAAAATTTCTGTGCCTCCTGATGGACAGAAGCTAATTTTCAGAGATTTTGTTTAGGGTTTTTTTGGTGCTTTCTTTAGTACCCAGCAGCTCTTAGTGGATCTAGGATATTTTAAAGATATTTTGAGCAGGCTTAAAGGAAGGATTCAGCTTCTGGTTCAGATATCAGGTATCTGGTTCATACACACACTCAGAGGATGGAAAAGACTCAAAGGGAGTTCCTGAGAAATACCTGCACTGATTTTTCACCAGCCAGACACACCACTAGCTCTGAAATTGAAAACAGAAAACCCTCATCTCCACAGCGCCATGGAGACTAACAAATCCTTCTGAGAGGCAGAGCTTATGAGCCTAGCTTCCTTGTGGCTCTGAGATGGAGACCCAGACCAGCATCCCTAACGCCGTGCTAGCACACGGCTTGGGTCACCGGTAGTTCATGCACATCTACACCATGCTCCACTGCATCATGTAAACATGCCCTTCACGTCCCTTCTGTTACTCTCTGAATGGTGCAAATGTACAGTATAATCAGTTGCATAAAGGCAGAGGTATAAATAACAACAACTGATTAAGAGAACATTGCAATTAATCACGAGAACGCAGGCTCGATGAACTCTGTTGTCATTTTTAATGAACCATACATTATAATTAGAGACACCCAAGGGGAATTGCAAGTGCTTGCCAGTGCAGGGATGTCGAGCACAAGAGTATCGCATCGAGAGCTTGTTCTTATGCCATTTGTTGGGCTGTTTGAGATTCCTTCATGAACCAGGAGCTGCATCGCAGTGACGACTAGAAAAAGGAGTGTGGAATAAAAGAAAGTGGAAAAAAAGAAGAAAGGAAGGAAAATAGGTCCAGATTAATCTTTTATATTTCTGCAGGGCTGTGTGTGATTCCATAGTGCCTGTGAGAACTGCGAAAACAATGCAGAAGAAATCCCACTGTGACATCCAAATTACAGACACATTCAAAGATGGGATACCAGAGCAAGCACCAGCAATAGAAATGTATTTCCCTTCAATATTACTAAACTAATACTGACATACCTGGTATTACATCAGAGGGAAGAGTTCTGCACCTCCATCTAGAGTCTGATACACACAACCCATAAAATTAGTTATGGTCAGCTTTGATGATTCTTTGTGTGATTAAGTTATGTGATCCACATACAAGGTTAATTGTTTTTCCCACAGATGGTTCCTGGTTTGTTTGGGGTTTTTTCTAAATTTGATAACATCCATTCTGTCGACCATCCATCAATGTATACTCTTTCAGACAGCCTGTTCTTCCATGGATCATTTTCCTAGATTATTTGTTTGCCTGTGGAACATCCACCAAGTTTTACTTCAGGTATGGATCAACAATATTTTAAGACATATTCTTGGTATTTTTCTAAGTGCAATTCAAGATAGATTTAATCTTGGTCACATATTCCCAGATTTCTTTGGGTCTCTAACATTACACTTGAATAGCAATAGAAAAAGAATATATATGCCATTATGTTACAATTTTATACTGTATACATACACGCTTACTATATACACAATATAAAAATGTACTTGTATATCTATCATTTCAAGATATATAAATACACCCTTCTGACATCTTACTAGTAAAAATTATCTAATTAAAGTAAAGTTAGCAAACTTGTTTGCCTACACTCATTTGATTGTTTTCAAGCTAGTACACCTTGTATGGCACTTCTAGCAGACTTCCAATCATATTTAAAAGACACCCTGACATTTTGAAGACTAGGGGAGTAAAGCTACCTCAGGAGCTCCCATGAGACAGCTGGTGGTTTGATTTGTTTAGTCAGACAATATCTATAAGTCTCATACATATACACTGGTGTTCCAAGGATGCAGAATATTGTTGAGAGCCTGAAGTAAGAGCCTGACAGCACGGTTAAGTGCTTTTTTTCCCTCGGAGATTAGAGCTTGCATGAAATGTGACACAGACTAGTCTGAGCTAGGAGGGAAATTCAAGAAAGCCAGAGAATGGAAAAAACAACACTTTCAAGAGCCTTCCTGAATATTTATCTTGTTTGGGATATATCTGAGATCATCCTCGGGGTCAAAGACTCCTGTGCATCTAATTCAAAAAGTTTAACATGGTTAAGTGCTTTTTCCCCTCAGAGGTTCCCTTTCTTCAATTATGTATCTGAGAAGAGCCATCAGGCATTGCCCAGAGATATTTTTTGTAAGCAGATGTGAGGAGTAGGAACAGCACAGTACTGGGCTTTTGTTTGAGATTGAAAAGCAAATAAAGATAAGTGCACGCAGCACTACTTGAGAAGAACAATATAAAAGACCACCTACCAATAATATCCCTCTCTAAATGCTAAGATATTTAGGGACATTCATTTTCAATTTGATGGTCAGCCCAAACTGTTTGAATTGAAGCAGGAGGGTCACAGGAGCCCTGTCTCGACCTGTTGGCATCCAGAGGCACTCCAGCTTTTACTCAGAGAGAAATCAAATCTGAAAGAGTTAAAGGACGAAGACGGGATATGTCAACAGGGACATTCCTCACTAAACAGCAGTGTTGAAGAAAACTTGGTTGATTGTCAAGAGTAGACTGAGCATCTCTCTGAATCTTTGAATCTGTGACTAGATCATATATTGACATTTTTTTGTGAGCTAGACATAGATATATCACTTTTGTTCACTCATTGCACTGCAATAAATACCAGCCCAAAGAAGACCATGGGTAAGGGAATTGTGTATTTACCAGTTGCAAGACTTTCTGGGAAAAGGTGCTATTGATTTGCAATATATTATTAATATTTAACTATTATCTGATAAAAGTGTCAAGATATAATCATATATATATATATATATATATATATCTTAAGTATTTTTGCATATAACACTAGATCGGGAGGAGCTGTTGCATCTGTTGAGGGTGAGAGCCCTTGCAGAGAGACCTGGACAAACTAGAGAGCAGGGCAATCACCAACAGCATGAAGTTTAACAAGGGCAAGTGCTGGATTCTGCACATGGGAAGGGGCAACCCTGGCTACGCATACAGACTGATGCCATGCTGAGAAGGATTCAGAGGTCTTGGTCAACAGCAAGTTAAACATGAGCCAACAGTATACCCAGGAAGCCAGGAGGGCCAACCATATCCTGGGGTGCATCAAGCATGGCTTTGCCAGCAAGTCCAGGAGGGGATTGTCCCCCTCTACACTGCGCTGGTGCAGCCTCACCTCCAGTACTGGGTGCAGTTTTGGGCATCACAGTACAAGAGGGACACAAAAATATTGGAGAGTGTCTGGAGGAAAGCAACGAGGATGGTGAAGGGAATGGAGAGGAAGTCTTACGAGAAGAGGTTGAAGTCCCTTGGGTTGTTCAGCCTGAAGAAGAGGAGGCTGAGGGGAGACCTCATTGCGGTCCATGGCTTCCTGATAAGGAGAAGTGAAGGCGCAGGCACTGATCTCCTCACTTTAGCAGCTAGCAGTAGAACCCAAGGGAACAATATGAAGCTGCAACAGGGGAGTTTTAGGCTGGATGTTAAGAAGAGGTTCTTTACTGAGAGGGTGGTTGGGCACTGGCACAGGGTCCCCAGGGAAAGGGTCACAGCACCGAGCTTGACTGAGTTCAGGAAGTGTCTGGACAATGTGCTCAGTCATATGCTCTGACTTGGCCTTGTGTGGAGCCAGGAGCTGGACTTGATGATCCTTATGGGTCCCTTCCCACTCAGGAGATTCTGTGATTCTACGATTCTATAAAGAAAAAGGCAGATGTAGTTAGTCTCCTTGGTCACAGGCAGCTATTATGGCTAGCCATGCAGTCAGGAGATACTGTCTGGCTGTACTGATCTTGAAAATTATTTGAGTGGGCTTCCAACTCAAGTAAAGGTTGTGATAATGAAACAAACCCAGTGACTGAATGGATGATGAAAACCAGAGGATTTTACAGAAAGAGATAGATGGTGCTTAAAATGATGGCCACCACTCTACATTTGGATAACCTTTGGACTCCTAAATACCTAACATGTAGATCAAGGTGAAGATGGAGAAGATATTTCATACTATTGAGGCAAAATAGTATTTTTTTCCATTTTCAGTTAATGCATTTGATACAAAGATATTGCACAGAATTTTCTCTATGTGTATGTCTCTTTCCCTTTTGCACATACATAACTTCAAAATTATAAGCATCCCAATGAGTGGAAGATCCCAACAATACCAAGGGAACGGTACAAATCTGCACCCACACAGCTGAAGTGAGTGTGGCTGTTGTTTTGGAGGTTTTTTTCTCTCCCCAAACTGCTCTTCATCTGTGGTGGCCCTGGAGAGGAAGCGTGCAAAGATATATGGACCCTTAGGACCAAAAGACAAATTACCATATGGCTACATTTTGTAAATAGATATTAAAATAGCTGGTTCAGAAAATCACTAGCTTCCACATGTGCTTATGCACAGCTACAGAAGAGTGTCTAACTGCATTAAGCAATGTCCAAAGATGACTTCTCCACTGAGAAAATGCCATCTCATGCCAGCACAGGACCACCACTGACCTCATTGCAGTCGTTGTTGATTGACACCCCTGTAACTCAGAGAAAAATTAGACTTAGTGGGGAAAGAATATAGGTGTAAAAAATAAAAACAGCAAACAAAGCCAGGTAACAAATCACAGAAGAGAACAAAATGTTCATCACTGATGTAAAAGAAACAGCTGTCATCCAGGTTATCCTGAAAGTACAGATGGCCCGAGCTTCCTCTTTGTCTGGATTTGAAAAATAAATTAAAAGAAAAAATATTCCTGCATCCTTTCCCAACTGTCCAACTGCGTTATGCCTTTGTTACACTGCTGTGAATGAAAGCATTGCTCCTTGTTTGGAGTCAGGGCAGCTGGATCAGGTGTTTGATGCTCTCATCCTCAGTGGCATCCAAGGAAACTCTAGATCCTTGTTAGGGCTGAGGCTGGGCCACCCATGATGCAAGTATCAACACATCCAAGTATCAATGCATCAAACCATCAATATCAAGTATCAAAGCACAACACTTGTGCTTTCAGTCATTTGTCCCTCTGGAATAAATAACTTCAGCCCACAGCAAAACCAATGCCCAAAGGAGAGGCTACACAACTTCCCTAAAGAAGGTCTTTTGCTCTCTGTGGAGCGTAGCTTTGTAATGGTGACTTACTTCAATTTCTCCTTGCTCAGTTAGGGTACCAATGATCTTCATCCTTTATTTTCTTGCTATTGCTGTTATTGGCAGGAGGGAAGGTGATTTATTTTTTTCTTTGCCCTTGAGCAGTCTGGAGAATGGTTACCCAAGATTTGAAAAACACAACTTGCTCCACTCAGTTTTGGTTCACGTGTGTTGTCTCTCACCAAAGTGTCCCAGATTCTAAGATGAGAGGAAGGAATCACTTCTCTGCCTTCATAGGGTATCTTAGGTAAATTGCTTAGAGAAGATCACTAACTTCTAGCTGGACAGGTGACCACCTCACCTTCCTCACATTGTCCCAGTGCTTGGCATAGAGTGGGAAAATGACCAGTAAACATCCTGTAATTTCATTGTCTTCAGGCACAAGAACCTTCCTGTAAATACATGTACACCAGTCTATTACATAATGGATTTATACCACAAAATCAGTAGGTAATGTTCTGCCTCTCAGATCAAGACAGAGGCTGAGCACAAGTTTGGGTGCTCCTAAGCTACCCCAGGAGATGCACAGGATCCCTGTAGAAATCCTGGGGATGGAGATATTATTTGTCAAGATAGTCTCCCCTCTGATACCTCCTACTCTCCTTAGAGGAGAGGAAGGAAGAGGACAGAATTCAACAGGTATTTGTTTGGAGTCTAACTGTACTTAGATGCACACACTGTTTTAATAGGCACTATACCTTACTATACCTTATCTGCAGAGGTAGAGTTCCTCTCAAAGAACAATTTAAAGTGCTTTAGTGACTCTGCTCCTCTTATTTGCCCTGTGGACATTCCTTACCTACTCTATTTTCTTCCTAGGAAGTTAGGCTTGAGACTCAGGCACCTGATAGTAGCTATTTATATCTCCGAAGGTCACTTCAGGAACCAACTGATTAAAGATGATCTATCAGTTTCATAAACACACTCCAGTCCCTTCTGTTTCTGTAGCGTATCTGAGCCTTCAGTGATAGATGGAAATTCAGCAATTATTTATCTAATAAGTTGTGAGGCCATAAAGGCTAGAATACATCTTACTGCAGAGGAGACAAAAAGATTTTATTGAATAAAAGCAAGTGCAAGATTTGACTGTGTGCAATATTAAAAACGTAAAGAAGCCATCTGTCTTGTCTTCACGGAGACCGATTTTGTGTGCTCTGCAGTCATTAATGATGCATACTGGAAGAGTTGGCTATATTTGCTCGAAGTGGAGCACTGTGCCTAATGGAACACCAATTAGGGTTCCTAGAAGTCAAAATGCTGTGGAAATAGATAGATGAGTTAGATGGATGAGTTACCTAGCTACAAAAAGACGTTAGCACATTCATGCATTCCTGGTGTAGAGCGACACAAGCAGCAGAATGCAAAAGCAGTATTTTTTGGAGAAAATCTTCCATTCCCCCTCTCTGCCTATGTATGTTTTTAGCAAAGGTCGCACATGCCACTCACATATATCCTATACAAAAAAAAAGTAAGTAGGGTTCCAATTTGTTGTTCACTTGAGGAAGCTGACAGAATAATGCTTCATTATGCCCATCTGCATAAGCTTAGGTACATACCCAGACACCCAGAGTCTGTATTGTAGACTTTGCAGAGGTTAAATTCAAACATATGAAAGACTGAGCAATAAACACATGGCTAAAGCAAAATCTATAAGCTGTTTAAAGGGCATTAATGCTCCAAACTCATATATTAAAAATAGATGCCGTTATGCAGCTCAGTGTATACTTCCTCTCATTAACTTCAGCACCAGCTTACATGGAAAACATGAAGTTAAAATAACACCACTGTTGTTGCCAACAAAAGCACCCATGAGCTGGGAAAACCTCAAAATTTAGTTGTGCAATTTGCACATAACACTTCTCTGCTGCATTTGCCTTATGAGGGAGTCTTCACATCAGGCACTGCTTTTCCATGTGACATTGGCAACATTTAGTACATATGCCATCAAAGACTGATTTGCACCTGCTTCTGTCTCTGCTTATCTTTGAGGTCAGTAAGTATGCAAACAGCATTCTTCCGAAATTATGTTTATACAGTAGTTTTGAATAAACTTAGCTTATTAAAGAACACCAATTGAAGAGAAACCCAAGACTACTTTAGGTACCACCCTATCAACATTGGTTTGGGCAATAGAGAGGATTTTCACTTTTAGTTGTTTTGCCTGGGGCTGGCAGAGGACCCCACTGCAGCAAGGGTGCTGTGCCCCCCACCCGCAGGGATCTCCACTGGTGCAGCATGGCACACACTCTTGCATTTCACAGCTGTGCTTTGGCAGTATAGTTCTCCATTTCCTTCCATATGTCATCCCAAGCCTGAAACTATCATATTTTTACCACAAACCTGCTCTTGACTTACTGACATCTTCATCTCTACCTCCTCTTCCCCATCCCTACAGCAGCCACAGACCATACAGTAACCGTATTGATGAATTGGTCTCCATTTCTGTGAGCTCCCCACCCCTCTCCCCCCCCATGGGAACTATTCCCAGGTTTCAGACCTCAGCTTCCTCATGAGTGCCTGGCTGACTTCAACTGAGTTTATACAGGGATCTGGAGGGCTCTAAGGTCTCTGCTTTCTTAAGGACAAATGATAACAAAGCCACAGTCTATTTTTTTTTCCCAGAAAACAAACTCAAATGGAAAGACAGAAAAATTTCTGGTTTTTAGACATAAGGAGAGAGGGATTTTGAATTTCAGGGCAGACAGGAGTACATATTCAGGACTAAAGTTGTTACAGTCAATCTCTATGAATGAGAAAAGAGTCTGGAGGCAGAAAAGGAGATGGTTTCTATCCTTTAGAGATGGTATCTATCCTTGCATTTTTAACCTTTCCTTTAACCTGTGACAGTTGTAGGTCAGCTTTTTTCCAGTGTATACTCTTAAATTTTCACAAGAAAACATTAATCTCCTTAACCTGGAGAAATAAACTTTGACTGGCATATATCCATTTCCAGTGACTTGGCCTATTGGCTTTTATGTATACCTCAGGTCACCAGCATGGCTATGTCCCACTCTCCAGTTGTACCCCTTATTTAAGAGTATCCAGATACACCAACAATATCAGAGCAAGAATTGCTCAGAGGTCATGTTAAATCTGAGCAAATATACTGTTGGGCTGCCACTTCCTGCTAGCACTGTCTGGCTCAAGGAGGGGCTATACCATTGTGGTGGGGTGAAAGCAGAACAGTTTTAATAACCTGGTGAGGAACAGATAGAAGAGCAACCTGGGCTCCTGAGTGTATCACTGCGGCTGTGTGTATTACTGTAGGACCATGTTATTGATTTCATCTTCCAGTCTCAACAAATGTAGTTTTCAACTTCTGTCCTTCTGTCATTTTGTGACTTTTCAGGGGGATTTGATGTAAGAATTTGATGTGCAACTTCTGTAGATTCAGCAGAAGCCTAATGCAACTCCCTATTGCACTGGTCATTTGTGAACATTTGAAGGGTTTTCTCCAAGACATACCTCTGCCATGCTACACCATTCAGCATGCTTGTAGTTTAGCCCAAAATGCTTTCTGTTAATATGAAATCCACCTAGTCTTTTATAGCTTATGAGGTACCTCCTTTGGTGATACCTTGTCAACTTTACTGTGGAGAATGGCTTTATACTGAATGCCCAGATATTTATGATCAAGCTAATGTATCAGACCCAGTCCTCAGCAGGAAGCACCTGGTGATCCTGGGACCCAGACCAATATAATATGGTCTCATCTGAAATCTGATTAATAAGCTTGATGTCCCTATGCCGAAAGGCTTGCACTTAACAATGACTGGGAGAGGGAGCTAGAAGTGTAGTGAAGCAAAGCACAGTCTGACCCAGAAGGGCACTATTAAGTATTTTGGTTTGCTTTCATGAACATCAGAATGACAGGATGAAATATTTTAATTAACCCAGCTTTTGGCTTTGCAAGCTTGGTCCAAACTTTTTCTCTCTTTTACAAGCAGGCTTGCTCTCCATCTGTAGTCTTCCACCAGATGTGTCTCCCCTGGCCTTTCTGAGGCTAAAGTACCTTTAGCAAAGGTAGAAAAATGTACCTTGGCAGACAACTTGCACTGCTAAAAATAATCTCCCCTGTGCACTGAGCAGGTGGGGCAAAGGCTATTCAGAATGTGTACGTATTGATCCTATCATTCACATGCCAGGAGTAATTGCTCCCTCTGAGCATGTTTATAGATCTATACTAACTCCTGGCTTCCTCACAGCATGTCAGGGCTGAACAAAATCTTTCATAAATCTGTGTGGTTTCTGGAGCACATGGAGAGCCACTGAAGTTTCTGTGGCAGATCACACGTCTGGCATAAGCCCACTGCCTGGGACAGACTTTTCTGATGACCAGAGCTAGCAGGAAGATTCATGAGCAGCTGGAGGGGCAGCAGGGACCCTGTGGACATGCCTTTCAGAGGGATCTGCCATGCAAGCACAGCAGTTTGCACTGAAGAACTCCTTTCAAGCAGGTTTTCGCCCCCTGTGTTTTTTAATTCAGGGAACTGTGGTCATAATCTCTCCTCCCTCAGTCATGCTCCAGGTTCAACCATGGATTCCTGACAGGTTTAGAACCAGTTGGAAGTCTGGATAGAGATTTTTTTTTTTTTTTCCAAAAATCTGTGGAGAGTTTAATGTTAATCAGGCTTTATTCTCATCCTGTCTGACTTCTGTGAAAGGTAGAAAGTCTCATGGTCTCTTCATTCCCCACATCCAACTGAAACACACTTTTCTGGCATTTCTCACTGTGTCCGGCAAGATCAGTCCATGACTTGTTTCAATTCACTAGTAGCATTATAGTGTGCAAAGAGACAGATGTTCTTATAAGTGCAATGTGAAGTACTCTTTCTCAGGGCTTTTAGGTCCACAACTTCCTTCATTCCTTCTCCATCACCTTCAGAAGCTTGAGCCCCCCAAGCTTGTTACTTGCAGAGATGTAGTGCAATTAGCCTCAAAGCCCAGCTCAGTCTGGCTATGTCTGCAGAGCTAGATAAATGCTGTAGAAAAACTGATTCCTGGTGCAATAGCCAGATGGGAGGTTTATAGAGCCCTTACAGAAAACTTATTTTCAAGACAGCCAGTCTTAGGAGGTCAAAAACGGGTTAGGGAATGAGCCAATAGATAAACAAAAAGCTTCAGAAAATATTAATTTAGACTGACTCCCTCTCCCTGCATGCATATTTGCATGGTCATGCACTCATGACCAAAAGAATTGTGTGTTGTTTAGTCATTAAGATAAGAAGTTTTCCTTCCCGTTCTCTCCTCCTTTGGCAAACATCCACAGCTCTGGGGTAATACAAGACTCTGCTCCCTTCTCCCCCCCGCCCCCACCTCCCCAAACGCCTAAAGCCACAGTAACAAAGCTTCTTGTGAACCAGCTGAAAACATATCCCTTGGCTTGTTTGCCCTAACTCATTCAATCAGCCTTTCTCAATAGGCAACATGGGGCATAGTACCTGACATGTTGATGTGACAGGTGGCAATTAGACAACACTAGGACAACTGCCAAAAATGCTGCCTGCAACTGTGCGACCACTGAGGATACACATTGTTTAATCAGTAATCACAAAGCAGAGGTACCTTGAACATTTAATATCTTCATAGGTGTCTTTTTCCCTACCAGAAATGCTCGCATGCCATGATCCAACTTCAAGTCTCAACTGAACTCCTGGGAGAGGTTCTGCTGCAGCTCATAAAGTAGGATTAAGAACAAAGAATTTACCTGCCAACTGCTTGTAATTGTTTTTTAAACACAAAACACAAAGTGTTGAATTCATAGCTGCCCCGGCTGCTTGGGAGCACTGACAAAGAGGGGAACCACAAGAGGAAAGGACAGGTGACACATAGGTTCAGTTGCAGCTGGTGCACTTTCTGCCATTGCTTTCAGCATGCTGTCTTTAGGAAAGTCAAAGACAGGCACAGAATAAAATTGAGACACAGAAAGAGCCAGATTTAGGGACAAGTAACCCAAGCAATTACCCGTAACTAGGTCTGTTGGGAATTAGTTAGCCTCTAACATATCTAGTCATCATGCGTGGGAGAAGGAGGAAGGGGTGTGCACTTCTGTATATACCTGAGACTTTATAAGTGTTGCATAAATCTAAGTGAAGGAGTCAAAGTATTAAATAAGAAATCAGGAAAGATTTAGAAGGTGTCCTGGGTTTGGCTGGTGTAGAGTTAATTTTCTTTCTCAGTTGGTAGAGCATAAGACTCTTAATCTCAGGGTTGTGGGTGCCACAGAAGATGCGGAGGAGAATGAAAAAAACCTCATGAATTGAGATAAAGACAGTTTAATAGGATAACAAAGGAAGAGACTACTACTACTACTACTACTAATAATAATACACGTAATGCACAAATACAACTCCTCACTGCATGCATAAGGGAAAAAAATCCCAATGCCCAGCTTGTGTCCAAGCAACGATCCCACCTCTGGACAGCTCTCCCCATTATATCTGGAACATGACATTGTATGTTAGGGAACATCCCTCTGGCCAGCCTGGGCCAGCTGTCCTGGCCATGCTGTCCCAGCCTCTTTACCTGTCAGGGAGTGAGAAGATGAAAAGTCCTTGGCTCAGTGGACACACAGCAACTGTTCAGCAACAACTAGGTAATCATCAGCGTGTTATCAAGGTTATTATCATACTAAGTCTAAAATGCAGCAATATACCAACTACTAGAAAGAAAATTAACTCTATCTTAGTGAAAACCAAGACATGGCTCAAGTATATTAGGACTTCAGGTATACACCTAAGCACTAAAGGTGCTCAGATACCCCTCCAGTTTCAATAACAGTGTCACTACAAGCCAAAATACCTCCTAATATGGCAAAAGAGGCACTCTGCCCTTGTGAGGCCCCATCTGGAGTACTGTGTCCAGATCTGGAGCCCCAGCCACAAGAAAGATGTGGAAATGTCTGAGAGGGTCCAGAGGAGGGCCCCAAAGATGATTAGAGGGCTGTAGCATCTCCCATACAAAGAGAGGCTGAGGGAGCTGGGCTTGTTCAGCCTGGAGAAGAGAAGGCTGTGGAGGGACCTCATTGCAGCCTTCCATACCTGAAAGGAACATACAAACAGGAGGGGAATCAACTTTTTCAAAGGGTAAACACTGGCAGGACAAGGGGGAATGGACTAAAGCTAAAGGAAGGAAGGTTTAGATTAGATATTAGGGGGAAGTTCTTTACAGAGAGAGCGGTAAGGGGCTGGAACAGGCTGCCCAGAGATGTAGTAGATGCCCTGTCCCTGGAAGTGTTCAAGGCCAGGTTGGATGGGGCCCTGGGCGACCTTGTGTAGATCAAGGCCTTGTTAGTGGCCCTGCTTGTGGCACTCTGTGATCCTTAGGGTCCCTTCCAACCCATGCCATTCTATGATTCTATGATTTTATGAAGTACGTGGTAAGGAGACAAATTCATTTGTATGTGTGCCAAGTACATAACTGTGCTTCGAAGTCACTTAGTAAGCATGCAAGGCAGTGGGGCAGAATATGCATTTTATGTAAAGGATGCTGGGCTGGGAGAGTTGGGACCCTAGCAGCTGCCCACTTAGGTTGTAACAGTAATTGCTTGGCCAGCCATCTGCCAAATGTTGTGCTGCCTTGTTGCTCACTACATTGTGCAAACAAAGCAAATGTGAGTGGCAGTTCTGGTGCTGTGTTTGTGTCGGGGGAACTTAGGCAGACCAGCATAAGTACAGAAAGATTAGACAAGACCGAGATGTTTACTCTACAAGTACTCAAGTGCAGAAGAACAAGGTATGCAGTTAGATATTTCTTCTGTCTGTGTAACAGACTTTAAAGACTTTTTTCTCATTAATTTTTCCTGCTGTTTTGGGGATCAAAGTAATCTTCAAGGATTTATCACAGAATCAGAATAATATGGTTAGAAAACCTTTAAAGGTTGTCCATCTGCAATGAGCGGGGGCATCTTCAACTTGATGAGGTTGCTCAAAGCCCCGTCCAACCTAAGCTTGAATGTTTCCAGGGATGAGGCATCTACTACCTCTCTGGGAAACCTGTTTCAGTGTTTCACCACCCTCATAGTAAAAAATGTCTTTCTTATATCTAGTCTGAATACCCCTTCAGTTTAAAGCCATTACCCCTTGTCCTGTCACTACAGTCCCTGATAAAGAGTCACTCTTCAGCTTTCCTATAGGCCCTCTTTATGTACCAGAAGGCTGCTATGAGGTCTTGTTGGAGCCTTTTATTCTCCAGGCTGAACAAGCCCAACTCTCGCATCCTGTCTTCATAGGAGAGGCACTTGAGCCCTTTGATCATCTTCATGGCCCTCCTCTGGACTCCAACAGTTCTGGTCTTTCTTGTACTAGGGACCACAGAAGTGGATGCAGTACTCCAGGTGGAGTCTCACCAGAGCAGAGTAGAGGGGCAGAATCACGTCCCTTCACCTGCTGGTCATGCTGGTCATAGCCCAGGATATGTTTGGCTTACTGGGCCGCAAGTGCACTTTGACAGTTCGTCTCCAGTTTTTCATCTACCAGTAGTCCCAAGTCTTTCTTCTCAGGGATGCACTCAATACCTTCAAGCCCCCAACCTGATACCAGGGGTTGCCCCAAACCAGGTTCATGACCTTGCACTTAGATCTGGGGATGTGTTCAGCCTTTCCAGTGTTTATTTTTCCAGGGAGGTTGTGCTTGCAGCACAAGTGGCAGAGCTAACTGAAATACCATGGTGTGCTGTACAGTCTTTGTGACTATTTCAGGACATGTTAAAACTATTACCACATTTGAAGAGGTTGGACTTTGAGGATCAGAACATTCTGAAGCAGTGCACACTTGGATTTATTTATAACTTGTGAAAATGGTACTATGATAAATGTGAAAGAGCTGAGGAAAGAGCTGAGGTCAGCAGTGGTATTTTCTATATCTGTCTCCCACAGAAAGTTTTGTATATCTCTTTGTACATGATTAATTGTTGTTGTCTGAGCTCTTACAGAAGACCTATAGCTGAAGAACTGTGAGGTTATTATATATCCATTTAATTCTACCTCAAAACTCTACACTTCCATAGAAAGTACCACACAACTTATCTGAAGCTCCACAAGTCTAGATTTCATGTGGCTTTGTTTATTCTCTGTTGAGCATAAATTTCAAACTTTAACAAAAATAAGTGTATTTGAACATTCTGTTAGAACACAGAAACAGGAGTAAATAAAGCACGGTATTTACAGCTTGACAGAGCACAGAAACAGTTACTTTATTTTATAGTGCAAATAGGAGCTTGTTCTGCCTCAATTGTGCTGAGGACCAGAAGGCTAATTTGTGAGTCAAATATGCCTTTGTTACACTGAGGAGGCCTATCTACCCAGGCCAGTGCAACACACCACATTGTTGTGTTATTTGCCCAGATTAACTGCAAGTCTTTTCCATGAATCTCCTGGACACAAGATAATGTGCAATATTTATCATCACAAAGTATGCCTGGTGGTTTTATGATGTCTGGTTCCTTATGCTTATTGGTCAGGCCAGCTCTGCTTATGTATCTCAAGGACCTACTTCCACTGTTGTTGATAAACACTTGATACAATTAATTCCAGACATTTTCCCCTTCCTCCTGCCCTTTATCGGCCTCTTATGAAGAACCAGAACCTTCGTTTTCCTGACTTTGCAGTGATCTGCTCCAAGGTTTCCTCAGCCAGGAAGCAATAGCTTAAACCTGATGAGCAGGCACAGTGATGCTCTGGAAACACACCCAAGTCAACACTGAGGAGCTACTTTGCTGGTAACTTAGATTTTTGTGCTCCTTCTCCCTATCAGAACAAGAGCCTTCCTATACACTGTATGAATACTCCACCCATGCAACCGCCCCTCACCCCAGCCCCAAGATATGAGGTTCCTGGGATATGAAATGTCCCTTTAGTTAGTGTTGACCCACAGTTTTCATCATGTGACTGCGTTTCAGTCAACTACAAGAAGGCAGGAATTTACTTACTAATTTACTTACAGGCATACATCTTCTCTATGTCTGCTGTTTTGGGGGAAAACAGGAGCACTGCATTGACAGAACAGTCCTGAGTGTCTCTGTTTCCCAATAAAATTTGTCAATCAACTCTCATCATAGTAAAATTGAGATGCACGGTGGTAAATGGAGTACAGATACTATACTTGGGTAAACTTTGATTTTTGTGGCTAATCAGTTAAACTTCTCTCTCCACAGTGATGAGCGACTTAGTCTTACTTTGTTTTTATTAAGGGAAGTTCAAACATAGCATTGATGCTTGCCTTGTGTGGAGGCAGGCTTTTTCCTTGTCCCCTCTGGTTTGATGGGGAGTTGAAAAGAGGTGATCTTCTTGGCTGGTTGTGATGGATTTTTTATTGCCATGGATTTAGGAGCGAAACAAATGCTGTGGTATGTTCAGTGACTGCTAAGATCAAGTGCTTCATATGGAAAAGGAACTGCCAGTGTGAGAAATGGACACATTTCCAGTAACAGGCGTTCTGATAAAGCTTATGACAACCCGTACTCTACAGTGATTTGGTCCTGCAAGGGATATTTCTGGATTTCAATGCCCACTTGAAATTGTAATTTAGTTCATAGATCAGCCTTCTGGTTTAGATTTTTGGTTGTTTGGTTTGGTTTTTTTTGTTTTTTTTTTTTTTTTATTTGTTTGTGTGTTTGTTTGTTTAAATGCAAGTTCTCTTCCAGGAAGCATACAATGTTAAATGCCCAAGACAGAAATGCTTGGACTGGTACTAGTAAAAAATCTGTGTCTAGACTTTCTAGGGTTAAAGTGTAGAGCCCCAGATTCCTGCTATAATTCAACTCAAATTTCATTCTGCAAGGCCTGGAGATGCCTAATGTTTGTGCTTAGGAGCTCTTTATGTAAGATTTTTTTTCCTTTAGAAGTGAAAGGATAGAGGAATTCATAGTTTTGAAAACATCTCAAGGTTACCTGGAACCTTCAGTTCCAGTGATCATGCAGTGTTACACATATAGGACAGTAAGTGATAAATGTCTTTACAACCATGCTTGATTGATTTTGCTGTTCCTGCTGAATAGTACAACTAGAGCTGATGCTGCTGTTTTGCCCATGAAGTAGTTTCGAGATCTACACCCAGGAAAAGTTTCAAAATGTGTTTACTAACCAGCTTTGTGGGATTATGGCTTGAAAATACACACACTTCACAATAAAATAAGGGTAATTTAAAGAGAATGCAAGAACAGATGCTATCACCCTCCTCTGGGAAATTATATATAGATGTTTTACCTACTCTTAAAAATTTCAGGTAGAATTCAACTATACCACATGCCACCACAGTGTTAGTTGGTTTCAGAAAAGAACGTTTGTTAAAATTGCATGTTTTATTAGAAAGAATATTTTTGGATGAGTTGCTAATTTGTTCAGATGTTGTGTAATGGTGTATATTTCCTGAAGGTCAGACTGAATTACATATGTTCCAAATAGGGAAAGTTACTATAGAAATACAAAACAAACTTTTTGGAATTAAAGCCACTTGTGAAACAATTTTTTATGTCTAAGAGAGCAAGCTCAAACTCACTGTGATAAATAGACTATGTAGTCCTTACAAAATCTAAATGATCCTTATTATCTCCATATTGTTAACATCTACATAATTCTTGTTCTCACATTTCCTAAGCACTGTGGGCTTTCATTTTCTGATAAGTGAAGCTGACTGCATTTGGTGAAATACAGTCATGCTCACACTTGGGGTAAATTCTGCTCAAGTAATGAATCAATTGTATGAGGATGATACTGTACTGATCCCCCAGGGAATGCTCATGGCAAAGCCAGCATCTAAGTCACGCTGTAAGCTACATGCAGCAGCTTGAAGCTCTTACTGGAAGAAAAGTCACAATTAACTTGCTAGCTTCAAGGTTTTTATTTTCAGTCTCTCAAGGGTCAGATGCCACCCCCCAAATTATTTATGTAAAAGATGATTCAACCCAGGATGAGCCCACTGTGATCCTGTTATCCTGCCTTTTGATACCATCACTCCGACATCACTGTTGCCCTTGACACAGCCCTACAAGATGATTCAGCCACCTGCATGAAGACACCAATCCATTTAGGGTGATGGTTGCAACTAGGCAGGAGTGAGAGAAAAGATTTAGCGTCACATGTTTGCATTTCTGTTCTTGCTAAAACTGATGGCAAGATCTTTATTTACTACTAAAGCCCACTCACCAGCCAGAGTTTATTTATAGAAATACAGTATTGCAGGGACAAATTTTGTAACATCCTACCTAACCAGGAAAACGCTGCAAGCTTGACTGAATAGTATGTGATTGACATAACCTCAGAAAGTCTGCTTAACCTACGTGGTCAGTAAATTCCTGATGCTGAAGGCAGCCTAAGCAGCCAAGCAACCTACTGGCTTGGTGAGTCTTGCAAGCTAAACTTGCCCACATGCTCTTTTCTCAGATTTCTTACTGAGATTCCAGTTAGTTATTGGGAGGTGTAAAAAACTTGAGCCAGCATTTTATTTCCTTCATCTCTCACTTGTTTCAGTCTCTAATTCCTCTTATGTGTTGGGCTAAACCATAAAGCCAGAACCAGGCTCAATCCAGCTATTAGTAGTGGCAAAGGTAGGGCTGAAGTAATCTTGCTGATTTCTAGACATCCCTGTCCCGTTCAGAAGAATTTCAGGTTCACAGAAGATGGTGCAGCGGTTTCTGCGGGTTCCAGTTCTATTAGAAGGGCTTTGGGCAGTGTTGGACAAGATGAATGGGTGTCATAGCATCGAATAGGGATGCACCTGTGGCGACAAAGCCATTTAGTGTGTCCTTGGGCTGGTGAAAATTGCAGGCTTTTTTAACACAAGCAGTTCCCTGTGTTATTGCATCCTAAATGTCACTATATTGAAAAAGTGATATTTCACAGCCCTGCAAATATTGTTTCCAAAGGACAGAGGCAGCTTGTGAATCACCAAACTTTATTTGCAAGCTAATCACGGTTTTCATGTAAATGACAATCTCTTAGCATTTGTCAGTTTGGTCAAAGCTAGAGGAGGAAATTGTTTTGCCAAGCTTTCTCAGCATGTGGTCTCCCCACTTACCTCACTCCTCTGCCTTCTGCTCCCCTTTATCACAGCGCCTGATTCACTGCGCAAACTGGATGGAAAATGACAGAGCCTCAGCCATAAGCTTGCTTGGTTGAAGTGACATTTCTTGTGAATGACCATAATGCAAGTGGCATTTACGCGACAGCATTTTGAAAAGGCAAGAAATGATGTAGTGCTGTCAAACAACCCTTTTTTCCCTGCATTAACAAGGATGGACAGTTGCCATTCACTATTTGACTATCAAAATACTTCTATTTAGAGTCAAAACATCTGCTGCCTTTATATGGCTTGATTTTGCAATCTACTTAGCCCTATCTGATTAAGTGCTTGTTGGAAGCTGATGTTGAAAGTGATGTGTTTTTATCACACACTCACTCCTCATCCCCCCACCTCCTCCCCCGAGTTTCAGGGACATGATTTTTCTATTTTCTAGTAGGAGGAGGGGATGAAGTACGTTGGTCTGAGCTGGGTTCAAGAATGAACCCTACCTAGATGTATAGGGTCACTTACACTCATTGACCACAGTCAACAGCTTGAAATGGCTTCTCTGGTTTAGACCACAGACCAAGAAAATACAATCTGGCTGTGCTTGTCTGTTCAGAGGGATGGCTACATTAATGAGACAGGAGAAATTCTGAATTATTGCGTGAAGGTCTGCATTTTAGCAGACACGCTGCAGGTGTGATTTAATCTACATCAACCCTTATGAAGAACTTCAACTGTCCAGGAAAAGGAAATCCAAATATTTAATCAGGCTGGGAAATAAAAAAATAATGCTCCAAACATAGCTTAATCTAAAGCCTTGGGATCCAGGACTAGTCTATCTCATGTCATATGCATACAGGGGAAAAATGTTCTAGTATCTAACAAAGCTTTGGGTCCACCTCTCTAGGCTTACTTCTTTTCTCCAGTTATTTAGCCCAGTTTCATAGCAAACGTCACTATTAGAGCTGAAGTAATCAAAGGACTTGGACCTGCTGCTGTAAATAGAATTTTACTCCAATTGCTTTTCCCCATTACACTCTCTGGAATAACCCCTGCAGAGGGTTTCATCAATCATTTCCTGTGAGACTCTATCATTTTCAGCTTCCTTAACCACTGCTGTATATCATTTCTTGTCATGTAAGTAATTAGGACATGACACAGGAAAGAAAAGGCCATAACTTGAACATGTGCTTAGTGGAAGATAGGATTTGCTCAATCAGGGCCTTAGGTTCTTGATTACTTTATATAATCTAGAGGGAGCATTGCCCCAACTATATTTCTATGCAGAAATGTGTGATAGGACCTCTTGGACCTCTCCTGTGAAAACAAATGCTCACAAGTTCAACCTCACCTGAGCCCTTCCTGAATCTTATTACTGCATCAGTTCAGCTCCCCAGACTGACATCTGGTGAAAGGATTTATTTTCAAATATATTAAGTCTTTACTCTTTTCAAGTAGGGAGTTTCGAAGAGATCAAAATGTTTTACCTCCTACTGCTAACATGCTAGTTACAACTCTTAATCCAGTTCTTTAAACAAATCTGACTGACTGGGTTATTCTGTTTTATTAAACTTAAGGGATGGGCATATGATCAAACAGACTTAATTAATTCCTGGCAACATAAACCTACTGCAACTGTGAAAAAAAAGGAAACCTTATCATTTCATTGTCACAGCAAAGAAGCTGTGAGCATCTGTAATGTTAAGTTTAATGAGTTGATTTTGGGAATGCCTCTTTAGTAAAAAAATCCAATGGGAGAGGGAATTGATGAAAAACAATTAGAAGCCCAAATAATAATTGAAACATAAAAGGAGACAAGGTCATATCTCCAAATGTTCACTTTCTATGTAATAAATATAATACTGAGGGCACAAATCCATGCATGTGCTGGGAAATGGGGAGGAGGATTTCATGAAAATGATAACTGATGAAGATGAATAGTAAGATGGTCAGTGAGGGTCTTGTTAGCCCAAAAATGTTCTTAGTCCTGACAGGTGAATTGACCGCTATGTGGCCTGTGTAATCTTGTACACTAAATATCTTTGTATGTATTTTCTAGCCCCCATTGTCATAATATTGACGTCACTCACACCAGTATATTCCACCTCCACCATTACAGTGTATGATGGGGAAATAAGTAAGACACACCTAGAAGTTTTCTAAATAAGGACATTTTAAGTTTTGACTATTTAATTGTAATAAAAGTTCAATTTCATCTGTCACAAGTATTTATGCCAGAACTGCTTATACCATTCCAGGAAATATTCCAGTGTACTTGTGTTCTCATTCGGACTTAGAATCGCAGAATCACAGACTGGTTTGAGTTGGAAAGGACCTCAAAGACCATTTTGTGCCAGAGATGGGGCAGCTATAGCTTCCTTGGGCAGGCTGTGCCAGGGCCTCACCATCCTCACAGGGAAGAATTTCTTCCTTTCCTAATGTAAATCTATCTTCTTTCAGTTTAAACCCACCACTCCTTATCCTGTCACTGAACACCCTGATAAACAGCCCCTCTCCAGCTTGCCTGTAGGCCCCTTCAGGTACTGGCAGGCTGCAATAAGGTCTCATAAGAGCAGAGTAGAGGGACAGAGTCACCTCCCTTGACCTGCTGGTCATGCTGATTTTGATGCAGCCCAGGACATGATTGGCTTTCTGGGCTGCAAGCGCATGTTGTCAGGTCATGTTGAGCTTCTCAACAACCAACACCCATAAGTCCTTTTCCTAAGGGCTTCTCTCAATCCATTCTCTACCCAGCCTGTGGTTGTGCTTGGGCTTGTGCTGACTCATGTGCAGGACTTTGCATTTGGCTTTGTTCAACATCATGAGGTTCAAACGGGCTTGTCAAGGTCCCTCTGGATGGTACCCTATATGCTGCTTTAAAAAAGTCACACAGCCATCTGGCAGTAATCCACAGTGGTTATGAAGTCACGTCATGGAAGAGGACTAAGTCTATCAAGACTAGGAATCACAGGCACAGAACAAAAATTCTAATCCTTTCCCCAGTTTGCACATTACATGCAGAAAACCAGCGAACATATCAGGGAAATGACAGCTATACTGCAAAGGCTCTGGAGGTATTCTTTCCAACACATCAGTAGCTAGATGTTGTCAAGGACTTTGCCATCTTCACAGGGAAAGAGACTGTGAAGGAGGGACCAAAGGACAATCTTGATGTAATTCTGCAAAGGTTTACAGACCCTGTGGAAAACGCAGGTGATACCATAGGCTGAAAAGAGTTGCAAGAAGTCATTTTGATATTGAACAGAGCTGAAATGGAAAGGCAAAGATATTAAGATCCTTGAAAGAGATGACAAGTGGCCTGTGTCTGATAAAACAGAAAAGAAAAAAAGACAGAGAAAAGCTCCCAAGACAGGAGTAATGTGATCAAAATTAATGACTCATAGAACAGCACTTTGCAGCAGCAGTCTGAATGGATATGCAAAGAGAGGGATTTGCCAAAGCAGATGAAAACAATTTTGTACTAATAAAGAAGAAAGATAGTGAAAGCCTGGATAAGAGTCATACTGTGTAAAGGAACTTTTGCAGAAAGAATCGACAATATTGAGCTATGGCAAGACTGAAAAGCCAGAAAATAGAAACACTGTGACTGAATGACAAGCTGGCAAGATAATAGGGTTGTCCACAATGAAGAAACATTGTCATGAAAGAAAGAAGTTTGTACCCACAGCTTGGTTTTAATTCTAATAAACTTAGCTGAATGGATGGAATTTCAATATACAATCCTCAGTCTTCGAACAACACGCTAGCTACACATGGCAGCTTCTACAGCAGTAGAAGAGGCCAGCTCTTCACTAGCAGATAAGACATAAAGCTATTTATTCCAGGTGTGGTGGAACAGACACCAGCACAAGAAAAATCAGAGTTTTTGTTAAAATATATGCTGGGTTTTTTTTCTCCTGTTTTTTGTGCCTGGGATATTATCAAAATGTGGACTTGTCTATTAGGCCTTATTCACAAAGAAGCAGACTGTGACATCTAATTATCTCAATGTGTGGTGAAGGGTGGATTTGTACAGAAATATTGCAAACTACATAAATTAAAGGAAATTGAAAGGAGGCTAATTGCCTTTGATGGAGTTCATACTAGCACTATTGCAGTAGTATGGAGGGAGGCAGTTAGAAGAAGGGTAGTTAGCAGAGCCAGAAGTAATTCATCATGAGGTAGAATCACTCCAGGTTACTGGTCTCACCTGAGGTGCCATCATTGCTGACCCAAGGAAATTCTGCTCTGGGGAGCGAACTGTCCAGCTGGTGCTGGACTGAGGAATGTGTTAGCAAGTAGGAATGGAGAGACAGCAAAGTGAGTGCAACAGACATCAAGGGAATGAGGAGAGTGTGGGCATACAAATATCTGAATAGCAGACAGCCATAATATCCAGATCATGATCTAAGGAGCAGCCTCGAATATATGTCTGGGAAATCTATTAACTAATGGTCAGGACCAAAGAACTGTGTCTATGCCTCTTTGACACTGTTCTTGATGGTTACTATTACAATTACCACTAATCAGTTAAAAATACCCTCTTTTGGGAGAATAGGGCTTGCTAAGAATCGAAGGCCTATTGACCAAGACTCGTCCTCAATAATTAAGATTGGGAAGCAAGGGGTAGAGGTTTATTTACTGTCTTTCCACCATCTTCCCCCTCGTAGAGTTGGAAGTCTTGACACCCATCATGCCCACTAGATAGGTTAGTCAAAGGAAAGTAAGAATGAGGTAGAGAGAAAAAAATCACATGTAGAGATAACACATGTAGACAGGACCAAGAATTGCTATGCTGAGATGAATCCAAATTTATGACATTATCTGTTCTGCTATCACTGCAAAAAAAAGTGAAAATAGTTATGTCATCTCATTTTACCTTTCTTTTGGCAGAACAGTGATTTCAATAGTTGCTGAATTCAATGTCAGGGCTTTTCTTCACTGTCTAGCTTGAAGGTATTTCCATAAAGAAGCAAGCAAAAGGGAAATAAAAGGCTCAAAGTATTTACTAAACACTAGTGGGAATCAAAGCACTCAAATTTAAATGTAATCAGATTGTAGACTGTAGTTTAGGGAAATAACTTATCTCAGTTTTATTTTCTTGATAGATTTGGCAAGTAAAACCTGTAATTTAATGAATGCTAAACAAATTTATTTAAAATATCAATCTCACTGAGCGTGAACTCACACACACAAACCCATCATTAACACAATTACCACTGTGAAAACTCTGAATATTACCATTAAAAATTAATTTCCTAACAAGAGACGGAAATGCAAAATTTGCTTCAGGGTTGTCACTCACAGGGCTACATTTGATTCGATGTCTTGTGGATCCCTTAAATCATGTTTCAGTATTGATTATAAAATACGTACACCATTATTGAGACAACCTTCTAAGCATTCCTTCCTAGTCTGTATATAAACTGCTTCAGATCTAAGCCGTATTTTAATATCTGTAAGATCAGTTCCAGGGTACTCTTGCAGTTACAATTTAAATAAATTGAAGATCTGTTTAATACCATGCCATCTCCAAGCTCCAGACAGTCATTATGCAAAAGCCACTTTTTCCTAATATCCTCTACAGTCGTTCCTCTGTAATGAAGTATCTGTCTTTTGGTGGGGGATGCTCACCTTTTGTCCACCTTAGCAGCCGTCAGTTCCTCTGCATGCTCTTTGAAGGGAGAAAATGTTACAGAGAGGATTGAACCCCTTCTACACAGCTGTGGAGGGTTGCCAGAGCAGCAGAACCCTCTGGAAAAGGAAGCCAGATTTGGAGATGTTGAAGTACAGGTGTGTCTTCTTCAACCCCACCCTGACTGTTTAATCCCACAGGGATTTCTGTCCAGCAGGTGCAGAGCTGAGCTAAAGGATGAAAGAAACCTGAGACATGAATCTGCAAATGCTTGCTCTGAAAACCCCTCTGCATCCAGGTACTAAGATGTCGATTTACTGTTAAATCAATGTTTCATGGCAGCAGTCTCTCTGCTGAGTCTCTGTAATTTGGCATGGGATTCTTACTGAATGCGACTTTGTCATTTAAGCGATGGTCTCTGTTCTTATGTCATTTCAGAGCAATAATAACCAGCAGAATTGTGCCAAAATCCTAGGATGTTTTTCTTCTGATCTGTCTTATTGATGTAGACATTTCACTGAAAGTCTTATGGCTTCCTTTTTATTTAAAATAAATCTTGTGGGTTTTCTGTAAACAAAGCAGACTCTGGGAATGTGAATACCTCATACAGGCAAAGCCAACGTTGATCATAACAAAGAAAAGTAAAAAATGCTTACACATACTTCGCTTTCCACATAGCTCCACGACACTATACATCCCTGGTCTACTGCGTGTGGGGTGGAGTCAGCTCCTCACTGCTTTTGCAGTTTTTCTATTGAAAATCTAAAGTGGCAAATCAGCCTTCTGTACCTCATGGGACTAGGAAGCTAAGAAATGCTAGTTTTGAAGGTGACCCAAGGTATAAGTATCTTCTCTCCAGCCTGTTTAAAGAGCTAAATCCCCAGAGCTAAAGAAGTGTAAGAGCTACTTTTCTTCAGGACTAGCATGGCAAGAGGCTGAGAAAAAATACTCCCTTGTGGATGAGGTGTGTGTATTATCTGGGACTAGAACACAAACCACACTGAAACCTAGGCAGCGATTACCTCTCCTTTCTCAATGCCTTAAGTCTGGAGCATTAGAAAGAAACTTTTGTGTCAAAGACCTAATGATTTGAGGAAGAAAGAAGAAATGTGAAAATGAGTGACATTTCACATAAGCTCTACTTTCAAATGAGAAATATCTCCAGCAAAACAACATCTGTGAGCCTGTGGTATTGTTCATGGTTCTATCCAGGATGAGGGATCCAAACCTGGTACATCCTTCTCCTTGGCAACATGATTGTCTCTTCGGCATTCATTGACACCATTAGAGACAACAAAGTCTGTGAGGTTGGGCAGCATCTCATCTACCCTAGGCCAAGCCTGGGCCAGTCACAGCATGTTTCTTTTACAGTTATTAGAGAAAAAAGGGCACCTCCAGAGATGGTTCACTTGATCTGTTTCAGGCAACTATTTTAAGATGAGCTGAGTCATTTCTGGAGGCCCTTTTTTCTTCAAATCAACTCTACAGGTATTACAGGTGTCTAGCTTAGATCTTTAGCTGGAAAGTTATGGTAGAAAAACTTTTTCAGTAACCCATCCAGTTTACATCACTGAGTATTTGGTCCACTTAAATAAAATATCCTGGTATGAAATAGGTATTAAATCAGGGTAAGGAAGGCATGTTGTAATCAGGTACAATTCTGTCCTGAGGAAAATTATTTGGAACACCAGCAAATTGGAACCCTTACTTTACAGAGTGGAAGGGGATGAAAAGACCCTTCCAGTAACACTGAAATGGTTTTATTAATTTCTCCATCTTCCCCAGAGTAATTGGAATAACTAATAAAATTATATTGCTTTGCTCCTAACACCGAAAAGCTTAGTATATGTTAGAGCTCACATTATTTTGAGTTTCAGTCTTAAGCTATTTCAAACCAGAGTAAACCCATTCTCTTTATTGTTATTAGGAGGCTCCTTCCCATGCTCACCAAACATGTTAACTTCAGGAAAAGCTGCAGGAGTCTCCAAACCCCGCTGCCTGCACTGACTTGGGCTTGGTGCTGTCACCTAACCATAGGTTATTATCCTAGATTAGACCCACGGCACTCTGCAAAGGCAGCCAAATAACTTCAAACATTTCAGCAGCCCCATGGCACTTACTTTTTAGGGAACCATACTCCACTCCCATCCTCTTGTCATTATTGTCTTATTTCTACTCGCTGAGCAGCTTTCACAGATTATTTTCTTGTTTCTGAGAGAAACATGTGTGGCAGCCAGGAGAAACCCAGCAGGGGACAGCATATGGAAAGAAAGTACAACACTGTGGAGAAAACTTTTCCATCAGGGTATCATGAGGTTTTCCCTGCTTGTACACAGGTGCTGTTTTTCAGGGCATGAACACAGCAACATACACTCTTCTACCTGTCCTGGTGCACGGTGGATGTTATTGATGGTCATAAGGCACAGCTTATATTTGATTTGGTGCTAATATACAGTTAAATACATGCCATAAATTAGGCTGCTTCAATTCAATCTAGATCAACTGAGATGAGCTTATTTTTCCGCCACCAGGAAGCTCTGTCGTGTACTCAACACCTTTATATTCATTGTGTCAAGGACACCTTATGAAATAAATATATATTTATCTGTGAGGGAGGCTCTGTGCTGTATTCACCCTTTCTTGGTACTTGTTTTTCTTCACACATTTTTAACTTGTGAAATGACTTATGCTTTCTCTTTACGTGCTCTATTATACTTTCATATTGAAACAATTTTCATTCCCTCTCTACCTGTATGAAGCTTCTTAGAGCAGCCAATCGGCCTTGAGGCAGAGTCCCTGCTCCTCTTCAAAATCTTTTCCTGCTAATCCCCTATCTCACGTGTATTCACTGGACACAACAGCTTCTGTGAGCAGAGCAAGGCAGTGCTGAAGGCAGGCTCCTTCAGCTGGTGGGGTGTATTGTCTGCTGAAGATAAAGGTCTAAGGAGTTAGGAAATCAGAGGGAGACCAATGGCTTCGTTTTCCATAATCCTGTCGTTCTTAACCTCAGGGGCACAAGACCAGTGAAGCTGATGAGATGATAGGGCCAACAGTTTCCTATTTCTCAATGGTTACATCTATGATTTAAACCGAATGGCCAAGGTTTTCTGGAAGCAGATTTTTAATCTAGAGACGCCCTTAGAATATGTTTGGATTATTTTTATGATGGGGATACAAGCTATAAAATTAGATCGCTGAAACTAAACTTTTTAAGATGTTTCTAATCAGGTACAAACATACTAATCAAGCATATGGCACAAAGGATAATTTTAAAATGTTTGAAAATATGTACAGCAGCTTGAGAGTCAGACAAGGGTTCAAATACCCCCACTTGGTATTTTCTTGTCTTTTAAATACATTATCTATGAATGCAATATAAAAGGACTTTATTGACAAGTAGCAACTTCAACTGGTTTCTTACAGAATTTTCTGTCTTTCAAAGAGTATATTTTCTTTTTCTATCTCATTCATCAGCATATCCTCAGCAGGTATAAATCAATAGAGCTTGAATTACATTCCTGAAGCTATGCTGACTTCTGTCTCTTGGGGATATGCTCTACAGCCTCTAAAACTTTAAATGCATAGAATACAGGGACTTCTGCATTATTAAATTAATGGGAAATATAGATTCACTTTGGAAGCAATGCAAACCCAAAACAAGAGGCAGAAATCAGAATTTCAAAAGTTCATGACTTTCTGAAATGATTTATAACTCAAAGAACATCATCATTTTTCTTCAGACTCTGTTGAAAGTCTTTGTCTTTCTCTCCTTAGGAAATAGCACCATTTTGTAAAGTGAACTTGTGGGGAGATGGATAATTCCATCTTCATAAAGACAAAATATAGTTCATAACTTGCAGGTTCTTGAAAGGCAGCATCTAGAAGACATTGTTCAGAAGAAACTTGATTTTGTTTACAGAATTTTTTGTCAAAATACAATTTGATAAGTGGTAAAAAGAGACTAAAGAACATGGGCAAATTGCAAGAATTCTGCATTTTTAAAGCTTTTTTTCCCCACCTTTATTTCCCAGTGATAGTGACAGGATGGGGTAAATCATGACCCTATGCATTAACTGGAAAACAAAACCAAAAAAATAGCTCTGTAGCAAGTTTCTGAATTGTTTTCAACTGGCAAAAATGTGGAACAGGGGGACTAGATTAAAAAAGAGAAAGCAATTGTGAAGGGACTGAGGCAATGACTATCAAATAAGCTGAGGAGTGAAATACTTTATGTACTGACAGTTTCTAACAAGGTGCTAGTCACTTGAAATAATATTGACATCTGTGCACAGAAAAAGGGCAATTCAGCTGTGCAATCTTTGCCAAATCACAAAGATCAGTTTTGTACTTTAAGTCACAAGAACCCTACAAGATGTTTTTAGGAATAATCTGTGTGGTGTTAAGATACTTAACTTTTTAAAGAGGCTTTTAAACTATTTGTTTTAGTGGGATGGTTTACCTTAACTAAAATGCAAACAGGCAAACAGTCAAATTCTATCTCGTTCTCACAAATGGCTACTCAAAACTTGGTAAGATTACTTAAGTTTGCAGAGATCTGAAACACTTAGCATTTAGTGCTTCCATAGAGTTGTTCATCCTGAAGAAGGACAGCAGTTACTAACTCTCAAAAAAACTCTTGTGCAAAAAAGTCTATATCCTTAAGGAAATAAGAAGTAAGCTCATAAATTCACAACATGTTTCCCCATGAGAACACACTTTCAAAGCTTCCTGCCAAGTGTTCTTTCTGGAACAAAGTTCAAGTTTTGGTTGCATGTGTTCTCAACAGCCTGAAGATAAGTGACTGAGGTGAGTGTGAAAGTGGTCAGATTTGCGTTAATAGACTTGAGAGAATTCTATCTATAATCTTCTTTAAAGGCCAATTATAGGTTAGATACACATGCATTGTCAGTGAAATCAGGTTCCTTAGCTGTTCTGTCCCTTGAACTTTTTGTTGTACCTTTGACATCTACATAGGTGTTTTTCTAGCTGTGGTAGAGGGATTGGAGATACATGGCAGAAACCTTATTCTAGGATCTCTGTAAGAAGAAGAAAATAGAAAACTGATGACTATTCAATAAAAAAACCCTACTGAAAAATAGTTAAGGTTTCAAACCCTGTAGTCAACAAGGGAACATTTCTGTAAGCAAGCTGAGATATAAAAGTCCTAGGTGTCTCCCTGGTTTAATCAAGCACAACCATTCCTTTGCTACCAAGGCAATGCAGAGTCGGAAGAGCAAAGACAGCCAAATACACAACTTTGTTGTATGTTGGGACAATTTGGAGAAACAGAGAGCCTCTGAAAACTGGGTCAGATTCAGTGGGCTATGAATTGCCTATCTTCTTCATCTCAACTGTGCAGCCACCATGGGGCTACTCTTGCCCTTAGGGTGGAGTATGTGTATATATTGCATGGAAAGGTAACAAGATGAGTGTCACCAAAAACTACAGGGAGTTATTTTTAGAAACATGGCTTCAGAAGGCTGAGCATTAACTTCTCCCTGAGCTCAAGTGCTGGGACAGAGCTAACAAGTGTGGCAGAACGGGCTGTGTAGTATCCACTGTTAAGAGAAAACAATATAAATTAAATAAATTACCAAGTTTTTAAAAATAAAAACATGATAAGATTTCAGTTCCCTAAATGCCTGACAGCCAGGGCCTGCCAGGAACACGGAGCTTTGGGGCACTGGGCTAGTCTCAGCCTCAGGGTATCTGGCATCTCCCTGTGATGGGGAATGGGATGAGGCCAGGCTGGAATGTGGGCCTGTGGGTGGGTCTGGTTCAGTGGGACCCATGGCTCTGCAGGGCAGGACTGTGGGGAGCTAGAGATGGGCCCTGCTGCTGTGGCACTGGGCCAGGCACTGATGACCCTGGGGGTCTGATATGGGGTTCTGGGCCCTGGGCAGGGTTACGAGAGCCCCAGGGGGCCATTAAATACAGTAAGGTTTGGGGAGATAGATGTGAGGCCTGGCATGGGCCCAGAAAGTTCAAAGATAAAAGAAACCAAGGTAGATGCCTAACATGGTCTTCTTCATATTTAACTCCAAATTTCTACCCTGGTCAGAATACCTACTCAGCAAGAATGGAAACATGAATAGAGCATTAAAAATAATTGTATTGTACTTTATATATATGTGTGTATATATATATTGCATTGTATTATACTGTTTCTGTACAAAATTTTATTGTAGATTTTTTTTCAAGAAGTACTTCTTGAAGGAGGAATCCACTGGTCAGAAGACAGGCTGTTGACTCATGGTTCTTGGTTTTGCAATTACATAAAGTTAATTTGTGGTTTATTTTCATTACCACTTGATGGTTACCTTTTAGCATTCATGCAAAAGGACAGTTAAAACTTAAGAACAATAGTGCCAAAACAACTACTGCTATTTTAAGAAATATTGTATATGAAGTTTAACGTTGTCACCTGCAAATGAGCCCAGAAAACAAGGCAGATCCAGCAAGCATCACTGGTCAGAGATGAGTAACACTCTGTGATTAAGTGTATAACAAATGACATTGACTAGCTAAAATGAATATTTTATTTAACTGAGGACTATTTCTTGCCTTGGCTGTAGATAATAACTATCCTTTAAAATATCACTGTGAAAATCTGTGCAATTTCCTTTTGATACAGTGGCCCTAAAGACTGGGAAGAAACATCATCTAGTGTATCTTGAATTTTGCCAGTCCAATAGTGGGAAAAACATTACACCTGAAAAAGCCAACTGCATCATACAGCACAGGGAATGTATATCTAAACAGTGTTCATACTTAAAAAGGGCCCGTGGATTAACCTAGGTTGCTGTCTAGAAAACTTTGCTGTATGAGGAAAGAATGTAGAACGGGATTTTTTTTTTCCAGAAAAATAGTATTCCTCAAACATGTAAAACAATACCTGTAAAAAAAGAAGGGCATGAGCAGTCCTGTGTGCCCAGGTGGTTGAATAAAAGGTGGGTAAAAAAACAAATACTAGATGTAAATATACATGAATCATGAGGAGAAACTTTGTTATCACACAAATAGTTATGCCCTGGAACTATGTGTACTCCAGAATGGATTTTTTTTATAACTGGATGGCCTCTTGAAAAGTTTTCAAGGCTTTGTTTCTGTATTCTCCCTAAAAATACTCTGACTTAAATGCTTTCACCTAGTTTTGGGGACCACTTCTCCAGCAGGTATTGGACTTTCACCATGTTTCTATAAATTCAAGACTGGAGACTTTTTAACTTACTTTTTGGCAATTTTTGACTGAAATCCCTTTGGTAAATCGTACTTTTAGATGTAAATCCCACTGGGGAAACGGAAGGGACATTTCGTTCTTCGTGGAAACATCTAGCACTATAAGTCTTTTTGAGTCCAAATGTCATTTTGACAGTTATTTTTGTATGTTGTAATTCAGCACCCAACAGGGCAGGGATCAATAGCTGCCCTCATTTGCTGTCTGTCTGACAACACAGAACATATCCCTTAGGGGCGTATGCTTAAAGTAAATTATGTTGCTAAGAAACCCATTAAAGTATTTTGTTAATTGACGATGAATAGCCTCCTAGCTGTTGGGAACATTTCTTACCAGCTCTGTTTCATGTGGTGTGCAAATGAGACAACATGTACTGGTAGCTGCTGATGTCAATGACACTGGTTATTTAAGAAGCGCACACAGCAGGGAATAAGAAAGGCCACAATTATAAGATAAGGAAATTGCTTTTGTTTGCTTTGATGTTAGTAATGTTATTTGTGTGACATCACTAAACTCTGTGTGACTGAAAGGAAGTGAGCAAGAAAACAGAAAGCGCAGTGAGATGGCCTGACTCTTTGCAGTGAACATTTGTTTCCTTGTCACAGTCTCAGGAGCAGAAGCTGTTCTCTCCCCAGTTTCTATTTATTCTTGGAGCAAGGTTCTGAACATAAGTAAATGCTCTGGCTAATGTTAATTTTAAAAAATATTTTCAGACTGGTCTCTGATATAAAATACACTCAGAACAGATTTAAGTAGGCTCTGTGGCAATGGCTGCCCTCGTCTTGGTAGAAATGTATAATGAAATGTACCCCATCAAAAATAAACATAAGAATTGGTACTGACCCGCTCATTTCAATTGGGTATCCTCAGGCTGTTCCATATTGCTTTTAAAACCATGGCCAGAGGCGCCCTGTATCCTCCTAAGTAGGATGCAAGCACTGAGAAAAGGTGTGTGGATTGCTCAGCAAAACGAAGAACAGCATATGGAAGAACAAAAGTATTGAATGTTGCTCTAGTTAACAGGCTTTTTAGGATATGCTGAAAGGGAAAGGGCTTTATGGAAAATGTATAGCATCTGAAAAGGGAACAGCAGTGTGTTTGCCCCTTTTCTGAATTTTTTCTCTACTGAAACGCTGCGAACTCTATAAGAGCTTTGCATAAAAACTGACTTACGGACTGTACCGTGGAAGCTCTTGCAACAACTCCCCTCCCTAAAATGCTTCTTACTGAAAGCTGAGCATAAGTAACTTAGAAACAACCACATTTTATTTCCATTTTAAACATTTTACGCTGACCAAAGTGGAGACAGTGATAGTGGGTAAACAGACCTTTACTCCACTTTGCTGTGGTACAGGTTCTAAACATCCTCTTCTACGCCGTTATAAAATGAACGAAGAAGCTACAGAAGATATTCCCTTGAAAGGAAAGCTGTTATTGGGATAAGCATGTGTCCAGAGGTGCTCCAGCTGAAAATGCTGTTGTGCTCAGGCTCTTACCTGAAGGTAATGGTCAATTCTGGAATGAAACCAGCTGCCATGGACAGGGGTTGCTCAAGCATGTGAATGAGACTGTGTAAAGCATCTGTATTTGTACATGTATTTTCCCTATGCCTGAAATACTTCTGCTTTTCACAAGCTGCCTCCTATATTCCAGTTTTGTTGTAAGAGCAGATCATACATGTTAAAATATGTAGTTTTAACATTTTCATGAATGCAGCTACTTACCTTCACTCTCTTAGCCTTTCATCTGATGATTATTTACCAAGCCCTAGTTTGGTTCCCAAAATCTTTCTAGGTTCTAAATTCTTATAGTTCATCCAACAAATTGTGTTGTTAACCACTATTCGTTGTTTTGCTTTCAAAAACCTACAGCAGTTACACAAACTAGAAGTAGATAATAGAGCAGGATCTAAATTAAACATGACATAAATTATATATACACCTGTAGCTGTGTTTTCTTACATAGAGTATTCTAACAGCTTTAAGAATACCATGGATCTACTTCATGATGTGGTGGCCAATGATTTGTAAACAAAAAGGAGACATATTTTAAGAAATCATCATAGTGAAAACTCATTTTATCTTTTCTGCATGTCCTTATCCCTAGTTTTAACTGACATGAAGTGTTTATTCCAATTTCATCTTATCTGTATGAAAATGCAGTGAAAAGGCCTAATAACATAACACAAAACATTCCATGTGAATCTTTTCAGACAGCAAATATTGTGTTGAGGAGCACAAGAGAACACAGCTGTGAAGTAAAATAAGAAAGTTTATTTCTGAAACAAAAAAGAAAATGGCGTAACTTATTACAATCTTTTTGGCAAGGAAAGATTAATATTTTTAGGCATTTCTTTAAATTTTGATTAATACATTTTTTAATCTAATCTTAATAAAACACTTTTAAACATACTTCTTTTAGAAATCATGGAAACTTTGAGGTTGGTTTCATTTTAGGAGAGATTTGGGTATTTGGGAAGGATTGATTCTGGTGGCTCACTTAAGCATTGACTTACAGAAGCCGAATCAGCATTGATTAGAGAGTAATTGATCCTTAGTACTAAGCAGAGAGAATGTTGGAGGGTTATTAAAATCTTGTTAGTCACATTACTTCCAATCTGTCAGAGTTTTTCTGCATTACAAGGTCTATGATCAAGAATATGTATTTACATGGCTGAGCCTCCAAAAGCTAACCATAAAACTTCTAACATAATGAACAAATTTTGTAACATCCTTTCAGTACTCCTTCATATTACAAAGAAAAGGGTAAAAATGTAATACATTCAGTATTTCAAATTTAAAAAAAAAATTAATCAAGAATTTCCCAAGAACAAGAGCCTTTATAGTTCTTCCTTATGACAAATTTATTGGATGAATGTCTCTGACAAGCCATTGCTGCCTGTCTATCCAGAGTAGAGGTTTCTGTGTTCAGGACATCTTCTAACTCAGCGAAGGTGAGATCAGTCACTTGGATCTCTGCACTCAGTCATGTCAGTTAACATGAACTCTCAGGGCAAGCTCTGGGGAACAGATGAGACTGCTACTATGGGGTTTGTGAGGAGTGTCCCACTTAGTATTTCAGATGTGTAGGGATATTTTTGTATACAGAGAGAAGTAAAATGATTCTAGTTAGTAACGCTTTTTTTTACTTTCTGAAGGACATTTTGTGAACTTAGAACACATCAAAAAGTTGTGTCCCGTGTCTCTATTGCTTTGTTTCTGCTTTAGACAGAGCAAAATTCACATCACTTTCAAACTTTGCACCTGATAATCTGAGAATAAAGGCTGCATATGGAATACAACCCTCTTATTGTCACGTAACCTTGTGAAGTTCCTTATACTGGGCTGTATTAAGTCCAGAAAACTACTAAAATCTACTTATGAGGACCAATTGTGATTTACTTCTTTGACAAAGTAGTTTATTGATTAAACTTGGTCCTGAAGCTAACATTCATTTTGGAGAAAAAGCCTGCAGTAACCACTTAACACAATGAGAAATTTGTTTCGCCATGGACACATAAGGAAAAGCTTTGGAACTGAAAGATATAATATACATATTAGTCCAAGTAAGACATTGTCGTGTTTAATCAAAGTTTATAAGAGAAATTAATTTCATCATCCATCTCCCCTCAAAGTTATCTCTGGGTCAACAGTGTAGGAAACTAAAGTTATTAACCAGATGATGAAGGAATTCTGCCAAGAACAGTACATGACTGCTCCCATGCGATCTCTAAATACCACTAATACTTTCTTCAGTAAAATTAATCCCTGTTCATTAACGCAAAACACTGAGCAAAATCTGCATGTTTTAACCTAACAACAGAGCTAGTTCTGGCCAAGCAGTCCTTACTGCATGCCAGGCTTGGAAATTTGGGGGTTAGGAAATTCAGCTGCTTATAAAGATTTTTGCATTCCTTCCAGTTACTGCCTTCTGGTTCCTGATCATGAAAAAAAGCCTCATTTTCTATGTGCTGTGGAGATATGGACAGAGAGGTCCCGAGGGAGGGGTGCAGATGTCATGCATTTGAAGAGAAGCTGTGACAAAGCTTTTCTTCGTCAGGAGACAAAAATGTTCAGTCAATGTGGTTGGCCGGCAAGATGCAACATGAAAGGTTCAGACTGACGGCCCATGTCTGTGGATTTCCTTCACTCCCTCTGAGGACTGCTCACCTACCGTGAATTTTTGCTGATCTATTCTTTTTGAAGCAGAAATTTAAAGGACACCTGATGCCCATTAAAATTGTCTGACACATCAAGTGGAACTGCACCTAAGCTGACATAGTGAAATGATATTGTACTAAAGATATTTCTTTGCAATGGAAACTTTAATTTTTTTCTTGGACTAGGAATATCAACTTGTCTATAACAAGTCAGTGAGAAGACATTAACTGCCTGAGTTTACGCTGAACATTCAAGTATGGCTGTGAGAAACTGACGAAGAGAAAAATATCCAATGAGAAACCACCAAATGCTTGTGTTTCTGATCTGATTTTCAACCTGTGTCAACTTGGTTTCTGCTGATTTTAACAGGGATATTTGATAGTAACATTATTAAGAGCTTCTAAACATCTTAGCCTCCTAAGTCTTATTTTAAAACTTTCAATAGTTGTAGTTTTGCATGGCTGGGTTCTTCTGGTGGAGGAGGGGGCTGCAGGGGTGGCTTCTGCAAGTAGCAGCCAGAAGGTCTCTGCGGGCCCCACAGAGCAAACACCAGCCGGCTCAAGGTCGGAGTCATTGCTGACAAAGGCTGAGGCCATCAGGGACGGTCACAGCGCCTCTGGGAATCACATTTAGGAGAAAAAAAATGCAAACAGCCATTTTTTTCTACCAGTGAAGAGAGTGAGAAGATGTAAGGAACTCTGCAGACAACAAGGTCAGGGCAGGGGAGGAGGAGGCGCCCCAGGTGCCAGAAAGATCCCCCTGCAGCCTGTGGATAAACCCATGGTGGAGTGGGTGTCCCCCCACAGCCCATGGAAAAGACTGAGAACCCACCTGCAGCCTGGGCAGAGGTCTTACATTGGAGCAGGTGAAGACATACAGGAGACACTGTGACCCATGTTGGAGCAAGCCTCTGGCAGCACTTGCAGCCTGTGGACAGAGACTGAGAAACAGAGAGGAGCAAGAGAGAGACATCCACATTGGAGCAGTTTTCCTAGGGGGAGGATGGGGAGCTTGTGACCCTGTGGAGGACCAGGCTGGAGCAATCTGGGCCTGAGAGACTGAGAGACATTCTATGATTTCAGCCTGCACCCCATAGAAGTGATCCACACTGGGACAGTTGGTGAAGAGCTGAAGCCCCAAGAGAAAGGACTTGTATCGGAGAAGTTCATGAAGGACTGTCTTCTGTGAGTGGGACCCCACGGTACAGCAGGGACAGGGTGTGAGGAATGCCTCCCCCCTTAAAGTCCTAAGGTTTGCACAAAAAAATGGGGGATTTATGTGCCACACTAAGAGGTACATGATCTGAGGCAGCCACAGCAGTACAATGTCCTCTATACAATGAGGTTGATGGGCTGATACTGAGAAGCTGTTTTTTTACTTTCATTCCCTAAATTTATTTTCTTTCCTTTTTTCTTTTGTTAGTATAAGAGCTTTCATACCACTTGCAATTCTTCTCCCATTGTTTTCTCCACAGATGCTATGAAGATTCCTATGGGGCTGAGGCCTTCCTACGAGCAAGCTAGCAAGCCACCCACTAACATTTCTACTTCAATCTTCCTTTCTCATGTCCTTTCTCTCAGTCTGACACATTGCAAGCTCTTACTTCCATCTGTAGCTCAGCAGAGCCAGTGAAAGTCAAAGCACGTAACTTAGATGGCTGTGACACTGCATCAGTCAAGTACACAGAGATCCCTTGCAGGCTTGTGATTTGAATGAAAGGGTAATGCTTGTTCTTAAATCAGCTAATCCACTCATATTTTGGGGAAGGAGTCCATGCTTAAAAACGCAGTGACCTACTTCTTCCATGGCTAGGATTTAACTGTTGACAGCAAGTATTTATTTTCTGCTCCATTCAATAAAGTTTACATGTGTAGGGGGGTGATGAATTTCAAGCTTGTCCTTTTAACCATTTACTTTTTATTTTATAAATATTTGCTTTCAGAATATCACTTACTTTTCACTGCAGCAATTCAATGAAATCCTCACTTGTCTTGCCATCATTTGGCTTACCTCACTTGTAGAACTGTTCCATAAATATCATCCTATAAACTTTTAAATATCATCCTATAAACTTTTTTCCACTGCCCTGCTGACACATCTTATTTTTCATCTCATAAGCTCTTCTGAGCAGTGATTCTGATTTTCTAAGCATAGTGACTAGCACTAAAAGCCATACCTGGCTTTATTAATGCTCACTCCAACACTGTCTGTGATTCTATCCCACTGATTTCACCACCCAGGAATCTCCTCAAGCACCCCATCACATCTGCTCACCCCCTACACATGCTTTTTTCTTTGTAAAAAACAGCATCATTAGGAAAGTGGATATACATGTGCCTGGTTTTCTCCTGTCATCCAGCTAAGTGACCCTAACCTGGACCAGGGAACAGTGGTAATACTAAATACTAACACTAATAACACTAACGCTAATACTAATACAGATGTAGTTCAAGGAATATGACCCATTCAGATTCACTAAGCACTGTTAACAAGAAGCTACCCATTTTCAGTGCTGAATCCTTCATCCTTAACTATCTTTCCCTTTTGTTTGAGAATTCCATGACTCAGAAAATTGGATGTTGGTGTATTTGGGGGATAATGGTTTTAAAATAAGTACACAGATAAAAAGATATTTTCAAACCATTTTTTTCCAGCTCTCAGATAGGGGTAGTTTGTGGTTTTTTCTTACATAAAGTTTGCAACAGTACCACTGCATTTACACATAATTTCAATACCTACTTTATGGCAAAGTTAATCAGAGAACTGTAACTATTGTTGGATGGGCATTTTAACCCTTGCTTCCCTTCTTCTAATCATGGATAGTGGAAAAAAACATGGCTAAAATTAAGTGAAAAAAGCGATCAACTTATGAATCTGGTGATGTTAGTGTAAGATAGGAGTCAGGGCGCACTATTCTATATATCAAAACAAGGCAATGATTTTTTCATAAGTCCATGAGGTACAATAATTCACCAGGAAGAGGGAATCAGGAGTACAACTTCAGTTTAGCCAAAACACTTCATCTCCCCCCCGCCCTTGGCACAAATCTTCCTTTCTCCTGAACTCAAATCCCAGGAAAAGATCTTTATCCTCAGGCAACACTGCGTATACGTTGGAGCGTGCTCTTCTCCTCTGCTGAAGCCCTTCAGCTATGCACAACACAGAAGAGTGTAACTCTTCAGAGACACTTAGATGGAACACCAGGTGGTCTCTGTCCCCGGTGCTACCCTAAGGAGACAGCTGGAGGGCTGCCGTGGTGCCCGCAGATGCTCCTGGGTGTATTCAAGTGCTCTGAAATGAGCAAAAAGGCTGCAAGTATAGGGTGTGAGGAAGCTGCTGTGGAAAACCTCACCAAGGTGTTGAGCCTGCTCTCGCAGGAGACCAGAGAGGTGGATCTGAGGCATTCAGAGGGGATCCACAAGGCTCAGAGGACATGGGAAAAGAAACCTCAAATCAAACAGCGAAACCCAGATTAAACTGTTTGGAAAATGCAGCTGCAACCTGACATTAGAACAGGAAAAGCACATACGTTTTGGCAAAATACCTACATGATAAGAAAAAGAAAAAGGCTTTCATTATAAATCTGTGGGGCAGCATCTCGGTAATATCTTGCCTCCATTTAAGTCAGCACTGGAATACCTGTCAGGCCATGGGGAGCTTCTAGGGAGTAATGAAAATTAGCAGAGACTTCAATTTCACAAGACTTGTAGTAGACACTCAGGGCCCATTTTAAGGAACCTGCAAATGTGTCTCAAGGGGAATCCTTTTGCAAGCATTTGTTGGACAGCCGCTGTGATAATCGAGTCATATGTATGAGGCATTACGCTCTTTCTCCCACTCCAAATGCAGCTATTTTACCTAGAAGACATGAAAAGGGTTATTGATTTAGAGCCCTTACTAGGGTCCACAAGAGGTTAATATGATTAAATTCACTCAAAAGAATGTTGTCATAAACACTTATTGAAATTCCTGCTTTTTGTACATGCATTTTTCAACCGGAAATTGGTAAAAATACTAAAGGCGATGATGGAAATTAATTTCCCTGAAGGAATCATTAAATCTTCCTCCTCCCTTTTCTCCCCCCACCTACACCTCCCTCTTACTTCATGGCCTCCTGTACTGGAAGCTTTTAATTGTCTAGATTGTCAGTTTTTTGACATCTTAATCTCCCCTGATGAGCCTGGTATTTTAGAAGCATAGCATCTGAATACTAAACACTGCACCTCTTGGATAGCCGCTATGCACAACCCAGCTGCAGCTGGGCCCCAGTTTGCATCCGTGCTCCAGCTTACTGGTCCTAGCTGCTCCCTGCCTTCTCTCCATGGTGTAGATACGGAGCTCCACCAGTTTCCCTGAAGTAATTCTCTTCTCTCTGATTTGAAAGTCAGTATTTCATTTCATTACCTGAAACAGAAAACCCAGGCAGTCACAAAAGCAAATATTGCTACAGACTGATCACTTATATCAGTGTATTTCTGTTCAGGTCAATTTGCACCTCGGATATGACCTGAGTTTACTGTTTTTTATCATAACAGAACCTGTTGCGCTGTGCTTGTACAGGCTATGTACTGCCCAGACCTGGGAGCCTCCGCTTCCCACTGGGAACATGTAGAGTCAAACCAATGATACCAATCAAACCTTGATTGGTTTGATTGCAGGTGCCAAACACAACACAGGTGCCATTGTGTTATACTGAATTCCAGACCTGTTGAAACAAACCTTGGAGTCCCCCGGATGGGGAGGCTGGAAGCAACATCGCTGTGTGTCTGAAAGGAGGCAGGCAGCCTTGGTCCTTCATGAAAATCTCATGGGAGAGGAAGGAAGAAATATCCTTGGAACAGGGAAGCAAGCAACTGCTTATACATAGTTGAGTAAAAGCAGGGCTCAGCAACTGATTGCTTGTTTGATAAGTACTGTGTGTTCAGGGGCTGTGCACCAGCTGCACTGCCATGAAAGTTCAGAGTTTTCCTTCAAGGCTGCACTTGGAAAAGAGAACTGTTGCAATGTGAGACCATTGTACTGGCTGTCTCAAAGCAAGTCTCTTGAAACAGCGCTGGCATAGCCTTGGAGTTTATCTCTGCTAAAATAGTGCCAGAGAAGACACAATGCTTTCCCTCTCCAAACTGCAGACTTACAAAGCACTGAGTTGCTTCTCTCTCATAATTTTCCTGCAATTCCATGGATTTTTAATTTTTTTTTCATTAGTGATAGCATAGCTATTTCCTGGAAAAGGTTGTTACCTGTTAACATAGCGGTGAGGTCCTGGATTAGCTGCAGGCTATGCAATTACATTCACTACAGAGATTCCTGGAGGGCAAGGTGAGTCCTGCTGACATTATGTTTTTCTTTCAGAATCAATTATCGGCACAAAAAAATTAAGAAAGGAAAGAATATGAAAAAAAAAGTACAATATTAAAGCAGTGGCTGTTAATGATGCTTTATTGAAATTGGGAGAGATTCTGCTTGTACCTGGCTCAACCCGGGAGGATGCTGTGGCTGTACAGGGACACCAGAAATAGTGCCCTTGTTCCCCTCGTCCTAAATAAACACACACCCTCCAAATCAGGCTCCTCTGATACAGCATAAAGCTGCTGTCAGCCATTTGCAGTGGCTGATATTGATCATTTTGATAAGGCCACAGTTTGTGCAGCCATAAAGGTTCTGTGGTGGCAGTCCAGACTCATTCAGGGTGTCACCAAGCATACCTGTGGAGAAATACTTCCTAAAGTCCTTGGGAATCTGGACAATGTTGGGTTTAGTGGCTGCTCCCTGTCAAATCAATAGAGAAGCACAGGGCAGAAAGACAGATTAGAGCAGCCTTCCTCCAGTCATTCATAAATATGCCCCTGCTTGCGTGTACTTCCTGGAGCTGCAGCCCACTGTCTCCCTCTACAGTGTCTGCTGAAGGGATGATGAGTTTGCTTTCCTAATACGTGGGGGTTCTTTTAATAAAAAAAAAAAGGACCTGAATTACTATGTTATTTTGGAACAGCACACAAAGACCCCATGGGGCTGGTAGTATAGACTAAAATGTTTATTTGCAGGCCTTTCTGATGCTACAAGAGAAATTGCTCAGTTCACACGGTTTGGGTTAGATCAGAATTGACAGAGTTTATTGATGTATTAGTGACAGAACATTGACTTTCAATCCATTAACCATATATGCAGAATCAATATTGGCAATGTAACAGATAAACACAAAACTAGACAGTTACAAAATGTTAATAAACACCTACCAAGTTCTAAATGCCCCCCTGTAGCTGATTCCAGAAAGTTCTGATCTCATATATGCACATGTGCAGGATATATGGCTGCTTTAGCTACATGTCATCCCACTGCTCTCCATGCCCCGCAGACTTCCATGATGGTAAGGAAGCCTTCACAGGTCCACAAGCACACCTGAGGCATGGGTCCCTCTGCACTGCACCCACACGGTCACACCCTCTGGGTGCTGTCTGCATCCCCAACCCATGTCCCTTGGGGAGGATGCCTGGGAGGTGACTGTGGGGTGATCAAGGTTGTCACCGATGGTCTGATCCCATCCCAAGCACTCTCTCCTCTAAAAGAAGTATTTTATGCTTCTTTAATACTTATTTTCGAGCCAACTTCTTTGTTTCAAACCCCTGGTTATCACGTAATCCATCGGACATTCATTTTCCTCGTTAGCATGATGCTGTCCATACAGTTAGGGTGTTAGACCCCCACATATGCGTGCACACACGCATCATTTGCTGTCACATTTCTGTCTTACCTGCTGTTGTTGGTAAGAGGCCATTTGTCCTGGGAAACGGGGGCCATGTGAGCATGATCATGCCTAATGGTGTAAGTTATGTCTCCCTTCTAAGCAATAAAAATGGTTGACTATTTGATGATTATGCAACAGTAAATGTTGGCAATGTGCTTTTTCCAATGTGATATCTATTATTTTACAAATATTTTTTGCCTAGAACTAAACTGAATAATTCACGCTTGAATAGCCTGTTTTAGCTGTGTTGCTGCCTTCTGAATATTTTCAGTTCCATTTTTCAGAGACATTTTGGAAATATATAAAAGTTATTTGGCATAGTTAGAGCATTTGGATTCTAAATGTTAACATTTAAATAAATCAGTTGAAAACTTTTTTATTCAGAATAGAAAACGAGCCCAGACTTTTACCTGAATCAAAACTTGTAGCTTCAAATGTTACCTCTAAATTGAATTTTAAAACTGAACAGCCTTTAGTTTCACTAGTTGAGACAACTTTTGCGATGACTTACAATAGTTTTTATTTTCCACCAAGAATGTGTTTGCACTAGTTTATTTCAACTCACAGCTGTATTTAGTTAGTATTTCAAAGCAAATCAATCTCTTTTGCATTTTACTTCCTGTCATCCCCGTTACCACTGAGGGCAGGGGACTGACAGAAGCCTTTAAGCCAGCCCCAGTCACAGTCGGGGACACAGTGTGGGACTCACCTCACCAGATGTCCAGATTTATACTGTAGGCTTTCATGTCCCGGGCTTATCATCAGCAGAGAGAAGCAGGTTTTTCTGTGTGATTTTATTCATCTTTACATGGATGTTTAAAACATGTTGAGGAACCAAGTTCCAGTGACTCTAAACTGAGCCTGGGAAGACATGTTCACGCATGGACATCAACACCTCAGGTTTAAAAAGTGAGGTGAGATTACTCCAGCCCACAATGTCTACCCATTGTGGCTCACATAAATTAGTGCCATGGTGGAAGGAAGAAACAGAGATTTATCAGATAAAAAGAAAGTCTCAGTGATGCTCCAGAGGTGAGCAGGTCAATTTAAACAGCAGAGGAATGTAAGCAATGTGCAGACTAATCCATCCACTGCTGTCCCTTGATATCACATAAATAAAAGTGTAAGTCACAGAAGTGTCAGTGTCTTTACCAGGAAAGATGCAGTCTGTTCTCCTAGCACTAAATTTACTACCATAGACTTTTTTATCTTTTTCTTTAGAAGATGTGTGTCTTATACCTATCGCTAGGTCCAACATTTAGAGCCATCACCTTTTAAAACAGAGAAGGTTACTTTTGTTGCCTAAATAAGGATGGGGAGCTTGTAAATTGCTAGGCTCTTGTTTCACAGTTTGAGTGTACCGGAGCACAGCAAAGATGATGTATAAATCAGAGGTGAGATTGAACGCTTCTTTCTGCATGGAAAGAAATCACATGAACTTCATCAGGACCTTCAATTTGAGGATAGCTACTGACAACTGTATATAGTCAGTAGCTCATATCAATTTCTAAAAGGCAAGGATTACATTTCGTGCCAAAACATATTGCACACAACATTAGGTAACTCTTCCAGAACTTGCTGTGAAGAGTAAAGGTAGAAATACCATGACACTAGGGATTGGTGGCTGCCTGGTAGATGTGGTTGTGACCTGAGGACATTTGGTGTGAAGAGAGCGCAGTCCCAGCTCTTCAGTGATTCTTCAGGCATTACCACTAAACATCACATACTCACATTATCATGCTTTATCTAAAAGCAAGCATTATATCACTGCCAATTAATTTGTGGGTGTTGTATACTGCTGAGAAGATGAGATCATTTCATATGTATTTATTATATACATATCTAAGCATGAGAAGGGGAAGAAGTAATATAGCATAAGGTGATTTCTTAGAGAAGTGCGTGCAAGCAAGCATGATGAGTGACACATCTCATTTTACTTGCCTACTAGTTGTCTACAACAGAGCTATCCACCTCAGCCCTCTATCATCAACACAGAGAGTACATCATTTAGGGCATGATTTCACCTGCCCTACTTTAAACACTGTCCTCAGGATAAGAGTGGGGGAGCCTTAGAAATGTGTGTTCCTTTATGTTGTAAGCGGTAATTCAGGTGTAGACACCTTCATTGTACAGATAGATTTGATCAGGAGAATCCCTTTGGTGAGGTGAATGTCTTTCTGAGAGTATGCGTTTAGAAAGAGAGAAGACGATAAATCAATATAGGAAGAAGGACACACTACTGTAGAAAGCAAGTGTACTCAGAAGTCTTCAGGGAGAGTAACAGCAGTGTTACTGTGTAATGTGAGTGTAGGACTGATGGGGTCTTCATGGCAATACGTAAGGAGAAATGAACAAGGAATTGGAAGGAGTCTTCTTTGCATCAAATGTGAGCAAGACCCCAAAAATCTGCCCTCCATTTCTGGTCTCAAATACAAAGAGGAACTGGAGAAGGCCGAGCAAAACATTATTCAAGAGACCAACAGAAAGGCCTGTTAAGGTAAGATTTTTAAAAAGGCACAATAATATGGTATATGACACAAAAATTGTTATAAAGGAGATTTAAAAAGTGACTTGATTGCAATATTTAAGACCCACTCCAAGAAGAAAAAATTTATATATGAAAAGCTTCCTTAATCTAATAGAGACTGACAAGTACTAGCAGCTGAAAGCTGGTATCAGGCACATTTAAGTAAGAAGTCAGGTCCTTCTTGAGGAGACCCTTTCAGACTAGCAGATCAATCCATTTCTGTTTGGAAGAAATAGTTTAGTTAAATGTAGACTGAAGTGTTTAGTTTGGGAACAAAATGTATAACAGCCTTCTCTCCAAGACAGAACAACCCTACTTGCACCTCCAGGCTCTAAAACGTCTGAAGCTCCTTGGAGAACAAAGTCAGACTATATTAATTTACAAACAGTTTTCAGCTTCTCTTGGGAAGCCTTAGTGGAGGAAAAAAAGGTTTTGCAAGTAGAAAAGCATACTATTTGCAAAATAAGAGTTACTACACTTCACCTACACATCTGCAAGAGAGAAAGAAGCAGCCAAATGGTGAATATACAGACTGCAGACCATGACATTCAGCAGGAAAATGGTTCACAGCTAAAAAATTTACTCTTGAATTTCAATTTTATGGTGTATTATGCAAAGGAATATTAAGAAGACAATGATCATTTAGAAAGATTAAGATATTCATGGTAATGACTTTGCAAGCTATAATTTAAGGAACAAAAAAGGCTCCAGGTTTTCTGTGTCGCAATTTTTAAGCCATATTGAAATGTAAAATTAAAGGAGCCCTCATTTTTTTAGATTGTTCTGTTCTTCAATATAAAATTATCATTCCTTTTCTGGGGAATAAGAACACAGTCTCTGTCAGCCTGTTTTTGTGGGTGCCAGTCAGAACTTGTCACTGCATTTCTTCTTATTTACCTTATCTCACTATATGCAAGCTTCCCTTTTGTTAGGTCCTTTTGCCACTTTGCAGCTTATTTTGGGGTGAGAGAGACCTAAAACTGAAAATTGTACCATAGCAAACCTATTTATTCTTATGGAGGTACAAAAATGAGCATAGACAGAAAAAAAGATTAAACAAATTGGGCAAAAAAACAATGCTAGAAGCACAGAAGCACTGCAATCAGTTTTCATTGCAAACTGCTTGCTGACCAGAGAATCCTAATTTTCAACAGAAGGGGTTATGCACTAGAAGTAGGGGAAATTACTGAGGATGACTGTAACTCAGCTGCAAGTTGTGCCCAGTTCCTGAATATGAGAGTTTACTCTGTCCAGCACTGTTCTCAGGGGAAGGGTATACTCCAGACCTTTCTGCTTTTCTGCACTCTTTTCATAGCACCACAGAATCACAGAGTAATTTAGGTTGGAGGGAACCCTTGGTGATCATCTAGCCTAATACCCCACTCAAAGCAGGTTCGGTCAGACCATATGGCTTATGGTTGTGTCCATCTGCAGTTTGAATGTCAACAAGGATGGAAATTCAACAACTTTTTTCAAAATTAAGCTAACTTTTCCTTTAAAATTTTCCCTCACACCTGGAATTTACTGTGTTTCAACTTGTGTCCATGGACTCTTGTCCTAGGCCTGTGAATCTATGAGGATAAAGCGGCTCAGCCTTCTCTACACTTTACTAGTATGTGAATAAGAACAGTAATAAATTCCCCTGAAACCGTTTCTTTTCAAGGATGAACAGGCATCTCCCCCTCAGCCTCTTCTCATTTGTTGGCTGCTCCAGCCCCTGACCATCTTGATATCCTCCACTGTGTTTGTTCCACTATGCTAAAGCTTTTCTTGCATGGGGATGACCCACACTGAGCAAGGTTCTCCAGATGTGGTCTCACAAATGCTCAAGAAATTTGAAGTATCATTTGCCTCAACCTGCTGGCTAATTGTATTTCTATAGAGCCCAGTATGTGGTTAGATTTCATCTACCATAGCTAGTTGACACAGCATAACTACCTAGTTGAGGGAGGTGATTGTGCCACTCTACACTGCCATGGTGTGTCCCTAACCTTGAGTACTGGGTGAAGTTTTGGGCACGTGGATACAGGAAGGACATCAAACCATTAGACTGTGTCCAGAGGAGACCAACTAAGATGGTGAAAAAACCTATAAGGTGTGGCTGAGATCACTTGGGTTGTTTGGTTGGAGTAGAGAAGGGGTGACCTCATTGCAGTCTACAGCTCCCTCAAGAGAGGGAACAGAGGTGCTGATCTCCTTTCTTTGGTGACCAGCAATAGGACATGAGGAAATGTAATGAAGCTGTGTCAGGGCAAGCTCAGGTTGAATATTAGGAAAAGGTTCTTCACTGAGAGGTTTCCTGATCACTGGAACAGGCTCTCCAGGAAGCAGTCACGGCACCAACCTGCCGGAGTTCAAGAAGTGTCTGGATACTCTTAGTCATATGTTTTAGTTTTAAGTAGTCCTGCAAGGAGCAGGGTGTTGATCTCAATGATCCTTATGGCTCTGTTCCAGATGGAGATATTCTATGATTCTCTGCACACTGCTGACCTGTGGTCAACTTCTTGTCCAGCATGAACCTCAAGCCCTTCCCTTCTGGTCAGTTGCTCCAAGCCTATACTGATCCATGGGACTATTCACCATTTAAAAGATGGGTAGACGAAGTGCTTAGGGATATGGTTTAGCAGAAGACAGGTACGGTTGGACTCGATGATCTCAAAGGTCTTTTCCAACCTAGTGATTCTATGATTAAACCTTAAAATCAGTGGACATTTTTGAAATATAATTTCATAATCCAATAGAAAAATACGTAAAATCTGGAGATAACTGTAGTTTCTTTTGCTTCCTTTTTCCATATTACAAAATAGCAGTCACAAAATTTCTGGCAGCTATACAGGACTAAGAAGAAGTTTCTTTTATGTCCTCAGAAACCTCTCTATTCCCTACATTTATCTTAGCAGCATATAAAATTACTGGTGCTTTAACATGAAGGTACATAAAGGCAAATACCTTTTTGAGTAAAATCCTTTCATTATTTATCTTTGTGTAAATGATCTATGTTCCCTTATTAACCATGGCTGTTGAACTTAGATTCTTTCAAAACTTTTTTATAGAGTTAACTCCAAGGCATAGAGACTGGGTTCGTGAAACTCATAACTAGCACCAGTGTGTTTGTCATCATTCTTCGTCACTGCATCTGGTGGAAACTTTGAATTGGTTCATATTTAAAGCATGCTTTGAAAAAGCAAAGCTCAATGCTGTTTTTTTCCATAATGAGGTCCATTTCTTATACTGACTGATAATCAGTCAGTATAAAATGATGGGCTCTTTAATCTATGGGAATTGTACTTAATGAGAATTACTCTGATTCCCATTATATTGATTTCAGTGGGAAAACTTTCACTCATTTTAATGGGAAGAAGACCGACCCTTGCTGAGGATTTGGAACCAGTCCAGTAGAGATTATAAGCGTACAAAAGGGATATACAACTCACATTAGCTTCATTGCTCAGTCTCATGTTATCACACTGTGCTGTCTGTAAACTGTCTTGCCTGATTGCATAGGAAGAGCTGAGTACCTGAGATTGCCGTGCATCTGAAAATCCTTCGAACACAAATATTTGCCTGAATGCCACATTTTGAACCCTAGTTAAGGACAATTCAGCTCTGTTCATGTAGAGTCCAGAGTTCAAATTCCTTCCTAAGAGCAAACTGCTAGTAGCAGTTTTTCTAAAGAACTGGTCAAGACACACCACTTTCAGTCACAAGGGCTACAGATGCCCATGTTTGCTGTAGCCAAGGAGTTAGAGAAATTAATTATGAAGCGGAAAACCCAGGTTCAGTGCCTTGTTCAAGCATTGCATGTCCATTGGGCCACAGGACAAAATACACAGTGCTTACTCAAGTCTTACATAGATTACTTGTAACCATGAAGTGAATAGTACAAGATTAATGAGGGAGGGGTGTCAAAAGAAAACACAAATCATTGCAAGACAGTCTTTATTAATGCTGATTTTCTGTTCCCTGATATTTTAAAATAAAACCTATCTTGTAGTTAAGAAGACAAGTTTAAAAGGACAAAACAACATGTTCTTAAAAGTTGTCATTTCCCAGAATTATGATAATGACAGAAGTACAAAATTGCACGATAAAAGTGCACCCTAATAGTTCTTTTACTTCTCCAATTCTCATTCTAGTTCTTAGATATATTTCAAAGCATGCCACTGCTCTAAAACACTCTGACTCTTTGGGAAGGATTCCAGGACCCAGTTATAGATCTTTAATGCTGCTTAGGTGCCATGGGGTAACCCCCTTGTCCTCTGACGTTCCAAAGGCAAAGCACGTCCTATGTTAGGTTTTCCAATGTTGCACAGATGTCAAGGCTACATCAGGGCATCTGAAATGGCTTTCTGTAGGCCAGGCATGATAAGGCAGGTAGGCAAATAAATCCCACCCTCTGTTGTTGTCTTTTTGTTGAAGTGTGTTCAAAGATCTATCAAGAATCATAGCTACAGGTACAGCTGTGTGGAAAGCTATCAAAGCTTTGTTGCTGCACCTCCCCATAAGTTCATGAGCTTCACCCAGGAAAGGAGTACACACAGTGTAGTGCTGTGCAGAGATGTCAGCTCAGGTCCAAAACCCAGTGTGGTTGCACTAGTGTGTCGCTATGCTTCAAAGCTAGCTGGCGGGCTTTGTCAAGCCACAGGTATCCAGATGGATTTCCCCATGCTTCTCTCAATTTTTCCTTCACATAACCTCAAATGTGACTACTTACAATGCTTGCAAGGTATTATAAAATCACTGATTTGAAGTGCATTCTAGTGCATTATTTCCATCAAAGTAATTTGCTGCTAAGATTACCACTTCCTTCTACCACGAGAAAAACAAAATTTATGAGATGTAAAGAGAACATGCAAATTATACATGATCCAATGAAGCTTCTGCTTTAAATGAAATGTCCAAATAGCTTTGAAAAGGCTTGCTTTGGATGCAGGTCTGAATTATCTTTCCCATACTCTGCATCTATCCATTTCTCTCAAAAGCGAGTTTCTTTTTACAGGTTTCCTTCTCTGACTCGTATAATTGCACTTACCTGGAACATCTGTCCTTTTCAAGAGAGAATAGTATTAAGTGAACAAAGACTTTCAGCTGTGAGTAGCTGGGATGGGTAGGAATATAATCTATTTGCAAGGTGTGACTTCTTTTTTTCCCCCTAGGTGCCCATAACTAGTCAATGTAGCCATGCCAGTATTTACTTTAGGTGCCAATTCACATTTGCTAGTACACATCCAGTTATAATCAGTTTTTATCACACTGGTAGGTCTCAAGAGTTCTACATTTCTGCAATGAGAATACTTGAAGAGATATTTGCCACCTTACTGTAAGCACTCACAATAACTGTAACAAAAGAAGTCTAAATACATTTTGGTTAGAAGACCTTCAGAGAAAGGAGTGGCCTGCATTTTTCTCATCATCCTGAGACCTGGTCTTTTCTGGAGCCTGTAAAAGTGCACTCAACAATGGCGCACCCTAACCTCAGTGCTTGTGAGTAACTTGGTAACTCCCCATATGCTGGTGTGCCTTTTGAATTTGGCTTTTGACTCCATGATAAGTTACTAGAAATCAGTTTTAGTTCCATATCCTTTTTTACCCCCTCTTCTTTTTCTTGTAATGAAACACAAGGAAAAATTCTTTCTCAGTCAAGTTAATTCTTTTCAAATACAGAATCTCTGAGTAAAAGCACTGAAGAAGTGTGACTAAATCAGCCTGCACAAAATCTTTAAATAACCTTGTTTAAGGAGACCAGGAGGACTGGCAAGTTTTTTTGATAATGAAGTCCCACTCTTGCAAATGTATGTGGGTTTGCATTTACTTCATACAGGTTATGTGCTGTGAAGATATGGCACTTGATTTGGTCACATCCAGTTGTAGATCATAGTACTCATTCCTCAGCCAAGTGACAGCCTGATGATCTTTTCAAGATCTAGGGTTGATGATGCTTGGTTTTCTCATTAATACCTTAGTCAAGCTGACTCACACTGAAAAAGCTGTAAGTCAAGCACTAGGAAATCTGACAAAGATGGAAGAGATGACTTATCATAGAGGGATATTTTTTTCTTCCTTAATCACCTACAGTTAAAAATGAACACACAAAGCTACACCTGTAGTGCCAGTAAACGAGAGCAGTTGCGGTACAAATTACAAAGAATAGAGTGTTGCCAAAAAATCATGCAGAGAAATGAATCTCTTCCTGATGGGCATCATTTTCCAAATGGGCTCTTGCATGCTGTTGTGGTTTGAATGATGAGTTTCATGCAGATACAATCTGCAGTTCAAGTGCACGGGCTGGTGAACAGTAGCTGCTTGTCTAGAAAAATGAAAACAAGTGATAGCCTAGCAAATGAGTATTGTAAATTGAAATTAACAGAGAGGTTGTCTGCTTTAATCTCTGAGTGAAGGGCATACTGCTTTCAAAAATGTTTCAGTGAAAGAAATAACTCCAGCAGAATTAAGTGTTTTGACTTGTAAGATCTGTGAATGTAACTTTGAGAACTCAAGAAATTAATTCTTGCTTGTTATTGATATATCAGCTGCAAGGAAACTCTTAAATGTCTCAATATTCACAGAACCTGTAAAGTAATGCCTTGGTATGACACTTGGTCACTAGTTCCTATGCAAGCTGTTCAAAATGTCACAATGGTCAGCTAAGACATGATGGTATATTTTTTATCAGAAAACATTAATCAGACATTTGGGTGAATTTGAAATTTATTTTCCACAAATTAGACCTTACTGAAATTTTTCAGTCCTTTCAAAGGGAAACATACTTCTTGCAATGCCTAAGTAAACATTTTTCTGCACTATGGCCTCATGTCTATCTCAGAGGACTTTCAGAGCTACCAAGATTACAGTCATCTCAGCAGGCAAGGCAAAGCAAAGCAATAACACAGCCTCATCCTCCCTCATGTTGCTAGCACTGGTGATGGAGATCCCAGCTTGGCAACAGAGTGAACCTCCCTCTGCTTCCTTGTGTATTGCTTCCCCCCTGGGTAATTTACACTTTGGCCTTTTTTTCTAGTTTATTAGTAGTGGAACGGTTTATTGGACAGCCTTTTAAAAATGATAAATGAAGCATTTTCTGTACTCCTATAAGAGATCATCTAACTTTATTTTTATCACTGTAGCATCTGAAGTACTTCACAGTCTTTTTCCTCATCTTCACGATTTCCCTTGGACAGGGACATGTACCACCCTTCCCACCTTATACCTGAGAAACAAAGGCCTGGCAGGGGGCTGAGTCCTTGCTCCGCTGAACTACTGGGGTACTTAAAGCAAACTCTGATATAATGTAGATGTCTGAGCTTAAGACTATCACCTATAAAGTGCCACCTGCCTCTCTGGCATCTGCAGAAGCTGAGGTGTTTGCTGGCCAAGTTTACTCTTAATGCAACACTCTTCTTCTGTGGGTATATCTATGTTAGAATATGACTTCATACAGGGGTGAACTTTTGAAGCTGATCTCCCTGCTGTCCCTCTCACCGTGCTTCATGGACAAGTCTTACAGCACTAAAGGCAGATTTCTTTCAGATTAATTAAACTGGGAGAAGTGTAGCCAAAATCTACTAAATACTTTACAGATTGTAATAGTCACTGTGTCCATGGACTGAAGCTAGAGCTAGTCTAAGGAAAAAAAATGTATATGTACAGTATGGATACTAGGTCCTCCACACCACCTTTCTCAGTATGCAAATTTTGTATCACACTATTTGCTAGTGTAGACATCACAGTTTGTAATGGGGATGGGTGCTGAGGTTTTTACAAGGCACATCTGACCTCATCTGAAGTCATCTCATGATACAGAGTTTGATATATATGCACACACAACTCACTCTGACAGCAGCAAGGATGGCAGAAAAAAAGGAATACAGTGCTATAAAGTATTTCTCAAAAATATATGAGCTTTTCCCTAACAGTGAACCTATGTTGGTGAAGTGACTTGGGAAACGGTGTGCCTGGGTCCAGTGACCTCTCAGTCTCACAAAGGTCAAATCTTTTCCCAGACAAAACACCCTTATTGATTTTGTTATAGACTGAGCTGGAAGGTGGTAGCTCTGATACCAATGGTACCCAGTCTTGCTGTCAAAATTACTTAACTACTCCTGAGACCATGTTTGTATGTTTGATTGTAGATAGGACTGGGACCGCCTCCTTCCTGAGCCTTCATGCAGGACCTGCATTTTTCTTCTAATTTTGAAGTTCATGTCAAAAATGTGAAAATGCTTTAGGTGCTTTAGGTGGGAATAATTATGTTTAGGTGCCCAAGAAGGTTCTGTCAGACAGCGGCGCTCACCACCTCCCTGTGGAACCAACTTCACTTAGTAGAGTCAGTCCTTAAACTGCTGCACAGAGGTGCAAGTTGAAGTGGGGGACAGAGGGAATACACCTCACCTCTTTTTCAAGGCCAAGGCTTCTGCCTTCTGGCTGCTATAGTTTTCTGGGAGTGAAAAAAAACCAGTTGAACCAGTTGAGCTACGCTTTTCATCAGCAGAATAACACCCTGCTCAGGTAGTGTGTGGGAGTACCCCTTCTGTACGAACCCCACAAAGCAGACTCACTGACCATACTCTTCCTCTCCATCCAGGGAAAAAAAGTGTTCCCTCACAATTACTGACCAGATTATGAGATTCTTTCTCTTATTGCTTCTTTTTTAGCCGTGATGCAAAGGAAACATGTTTTCCACCTTAGCTATCCTTAGAATTCATAGAAAAATTATTGATTATAAATCGGCCACCTGAGGAGGTCTCAATTTGATTTTTGAAACCACAAGCCACACCAAGCAAATGTTATCTTTAGAAGATGAGTTACCTTCATAATACTCATCTACTCAGCAGCCTAATGGTGAAATTATGATTGATTTAATTTTATTAAGTCATCAAAGATTCTATTTCCTTTCTGAATAGCTAAAAAAATGCATAAGGTCTTAATGCGTTTGGATACAAAAAAAGGCAAATCAAAGTGAAGAACAATTCCTGAGATTTATGAAGCTGTGGTACTCTTTCAATTTTAATAAAATATAACCAATGAAAAAAAGAACTATAAAAGTATCTAATTAGAATTATATAAAATGTAATTGTGCACATTCTATAAATGTAAAATTGTATAAAAAATTGATGGCTAAGCTAGTTGTATAATCACATCTCTGTTGAAATGACCTTGACAGGTTAAATGGAGTTGGCATTCCAAACAGGTGTCAAATGGAGAGGAATATTTGTTAATTTCAAGCAGTTTTTTCATATTTTGATTCTCTTATCTGATTTTCATAATTTAACAATATCAGCCTTTCCCTTTCATTTTTTTGCATTCATTCAACAATAAGGTAGAACATACCTCAAATTTGGGACTGAATTAATCTCATCTTAATATTGTTAGCTGCAAGGTGAATGCCTACATGTGAGCAATTGGCTTGGCTCCTGTCATGGTTTAACTAGAGCCAGCAATCAAGCAGCACACAGCCACTTGCTCTCTCTTCCATGGTGGGATGGAGGAGAGAATTGGAACAGTGAAAGTGAGAAAAATCATGGATGCTAATAAAGGCAGTTGTAGTTCTGTGTGGCTGGGTTCTGGTGGAGGAGGGGGCTGCAGGGGTGGCCTCTGCAAGAAGCAGCCAACAGAGCCAACACCAGCCGGCTCAAGGCCGGAGTCATTGCTGACCAAGGCCAAGCCCATCAGGGACAGTCACAGCACCTCTGGGAATCACATTTAGGAGAAAAAAATGCAAGAAGCTGCTTTTTGCCACCAGAGAAGGGAGTGAGAAGATGTAAGAGACTGTGCAGGCACCAAGGCCAGTGAAGAAGTGGTGGGGAGGCACCTCAGGTGCCAGAGAGAAAGATGCCCCTGCAGCCCCAGGAGACGACCATGGATATTGACAGGGGGAAGAGATCCCATCTACATCCCATGGAGGACCCCACGTTGGAGCAAAGGGAGACAACTGAAGGATGCTGTGACCCTGTGGGAAGCCCACATTGGAGCAAGCTCCTGGCAGCAAAACTTGCAGCCCATGGAGAGACTGACCCATGCCAGAGAAGGTTTTCTGGGGGATTTGTGACTCCGTGGGGCGCCAGGCTGGAGCAGTCTAGGCCTGAAGGTCGGCACCCCATGGAAGGGAGCCACGCTGAGGCAGTTGTTGAAGAGCTTAAGCCCTGGGGGAAATGACTCATGTTGGAGAAGTTCATGGAGGACTATCTCCTGTTGGGAGTGACACCATGCTGGAGCAGGGGAAGGGTGTGAGGAATGCTTACCCCGTCCCCAGCTAAGAAGGAAAATAACTTGTGAGGAACTGACTGAAGCCTCCATTTCTTCTCCCACTTCCCCTCAGTTCTGTGCCACCCTGGGCAGGGAGAAGGGAGCAAAATCCTGAATAAAGTGAAGTCTGCTAAGAAGGGAGCGGTGGGAGGAGATGTTCTAAGATCTGGAAGTGCTTCTTATTACCCGGCTCTGGTGTCACTGGGTGCGCAGTGTAATAAGAGAGTTTCTTTCCTTTATTCTGTGTTGAGTCGGTTTTGCCCATGACACTGATTGCGGAATGATCTCTCCCTGTCCTTATCTCGACTCCTAAGCCTCTCAATATATATTTTCTCCCCTGTCCTGCTGTGAAGGGGAGTGATAGAGCAGCTTTGGTGGGCATCTGGCCTCCAGCCAGGGTCAAACTACCACAACAGTTTTATAAGTAAAACAAAAACCACACACACACGTAAAGCAAAACAAGGAATTCTCTCACCACTTCCCATGGGTTGCCAGTCATTCAGCCATCCCCAGGAAAGCAGGGCTCCATCATGCATAACAGTTGCTTGGAAAGACAAATGCTGTTACTCTGACTATCCCCTCCTTCCTTGTTTTCCCCCAGACTCTTATATGCTGAGCATGAAGACATACGGTACAGAATATTGCTTTGCCCATTTGGAGCCACCTGTCCCAGCTGTTTCCCCTCCCAAGTCCTTCAGCATCACCAGCCTACTCACTGGTGGTTTGGGGTGAGAAGCAGAGAAGACCTTGGCTCTGTGTAAGCAGCCCTCTGAGGTAAAGAAAACATTGCTGTGCTATCAACACCATTTCCAGCGCAAATTCCAAACACAGCCCCATGCTAGCTAGTATGAAGGAAATTAACAGTTGTCCCAGCCAAAACCAGCACAGCTCCACCCTAGTCAATAGCAATCTAGTCAATACCAGCCAATGGAGTCTAGAGAGCAACTCACTGAAACCTAAAATAGCCACCATATAAACCATCGTTTATATACAATTGCTTATGTTCACTAGGTCTCTGTCAGCACTAATAGGATCTAAGAAAGATCAAAATTAGCCACCAGAGTTAAGCAAGATGAATACTGTCCCAGGCATCTATTCTCTTTGTCCTTTGCATTCACCAGGATCTATGTGTCTATGTGGCTGAGATATCCCTTTCTATAACAAGTTTTACCTGTTCTTGTGGTGCAATTTATCAGTTCTACATTAGCAATAATATTTAAATGATTCTCTGGTCGTATGCTTTATGTGATTTTGTTTCCTAGCTTAACATAAACCATGCAACGTGACATACACCAGTAATTATGTTTAAGCCTAGTCATGTCTTCCAAGACACTTAAGTCTTAAATGCTTATATAGACACTCTGTTTGCTGTATTCAGGAAAAGGTCAATGACTCCAGATTGCTAAATTGCACATCCATTTCTGTAAATATTTGCAGCCAGTGCTTCTGGTTTCCTTCCAGTATTTTGTGCTAGTCCTGTTGGGGGAGATATTTGTGTTCTATAGCAACATGCAAGAGACTGGCCTAAGAAACTTGACTTTTAGTTCCCTTCCAGAGGGAACATTTATTCTTCTCTTCTTTTAGTACCTGTCAGCCTTGCCTTATGGTCAATCCTGGGTTTTAAGTCTGGAGTCCAGTCCAGCTCCTGCAACTCTAGAAAAAAAAAGGCTGAAAAATACAAAATTAATATTAGTAGTATTAGTCCATCCACAAAGACAGTGTTTGGCAATTAGACCATCAGTATACATTGCATTGACCTCAGCTCACTATTTTATGCAATTTATCCTCAAGTTGTTCAAGGTTTATGGTCTTCATTTGAGGAAAGTCTGGCAATTTAATTTGCCTCCAGGAAAACTCAAAAATTTTCACCCTACCCATTATCGTTCAGATTATGCTTGTGCCTTATGGGCAAGAGTATGATTTTAAATGTACTGATCTTAAGAGATGGAGATGGGCTACTTAATTTCTAGCAAGCAAAGAGTTAGCCAGCTGCTGACACATCTGTCTTATAGGAATAGAGACTGGAGAAACAAACCTCATTGACAGGAAGAAATCACATTAGAAAGTAGATAACAGAGCACTCACTTGTAGCTCAGATAGGGATTTGGGTTGTCCTTACTTATAAAAGAGTGTTGCTGTCTTTTCATTGCCTGCTCATGCTAATTTTCAGGAGTGAAATGCTCTGGGGAAAAATGTGCTTCATAGGATACTCAGTGCTAGAATAGATGGAGCTTACAGCTCCTTTTTTCCTTAGATTGCTACTGCTGTCTTCCCCCAGTTGTTATACCACACTGCAGTTAACTCCTTAGCATCCTTTCTATCCCTTTTTTTCCTAATGACCTCCAGTTTGTCAACATTTTTCTGGAAATTTAGTATTTGGTTAGAAAGCAGCCACAGTGCAGTAGAGGAAAGTCTTTTTCTTGCTTCATGAATCCTCTGGGTACCCATGTCCTAAATAACACTGGATTTTTATCCCATCAGTTTGCATTAGGGACGTGGGTGTAAATCTGCTCACTATTATCTTCCACATTTCAGCATTAGAGGACTCTAGTGACTTTTCTCTCATAGACAATATTTATGATGAAACTTATGGTTATACTGCTCACTGTATTTCAGAATTACATTTTAAAGTGTGGGTGAATAAGAAGATACGAAATAAGGAGGGAAAGTAATGTTATGTTGTTATGCTTATAACCACATAGGCATCTGTGTTAAGCAGCAATCACTTCATATTTAGTGAAGCTTACATACAGGTCACAGAGTATAAAGCTATTAATTTGAGCATGCAGAAGTCCTGAGAAAAACACAGTCTTAGATATCTACTATAAATACATAGAGGGACAAAAGAGTGTATACACCTTGTCTAGGAGTCATGTCACCTCATTTTAGCTATCTAAAATGTGTGCATCCATTTTAAACCTGGTTTTGGGTGCCTGTTTTAACATTTAGGGGAAAAAAATACCCTCTGCCTTTCCTAAGGTGTGGGGTGAGTTGCTTTCTGGAGGTGCCTGATCTTTTCCTTATTGACCACAGAAATAGGCTGTTGAGATGAGTAATCTGTCCTAACAGAAGCATATGAAAGTTGATCTAAATCTGACTTGCTCCTTTTATGGTCACTGTAGACAAGCAGGCCTCCCCCACAGCAGAGTTCATCTCATCCTTAGTGTGAAGTAGATCAGAAGAACTTTCTCCAGACATCTTTTTCTTTCCAGTTGTGTAAGAGTCACTTATTCTGAAATAGGCATCTAGAGTTTAAACATTTCAAATCTGGACAGATGAATTCTGTTTGTTTGGGTTAGATGACCTCAGAATCTTCCCTGATGTTTACAACCTGAAGTGAAGACATCAATGTTCAGAGCAGTGGGAGATGTCTGTATCTGCTGGCATGCACAGGCATGGCACCTTGCAGTCCCTGAAGCAAGCGTGGTTTGGAATCCAAGGCCACCACACTGTTGGGAAGCTAGATTAATGAATTAATTATGACAGCTTCCCACCATCTATAAGCACAAATACACTGCTTCCAACCAGTGTCTGATTGGCATTGTGACATAAGGATCAAGTAGGCACACCAGCTCTTTCTGAAGAATCTTAGTTATCTTTGTTGTGGAGCACGATTAAGCATAGAAATGACTTATAAATCTGCTGCTGGAAGTGAGAAGTGCATGTGGATAAACAGGCGAACAAGTGAATTCATTGCAGTGGAAATTGGGAAGGTGAACTTCACACTTATTCTGGCTTTCAGGCTGTAGTCATTGTGTTACCACCCTTTCAGTTGAGGTTAAGCAGTAATCCATGAGCTGAACTCGATGAGAACTGCACAATTTATAGTATAGTGGTCAAATTCTAAAGCATATCAAAGATGTCTACACTATTTTGCAAAATTTTCCATGTTGCTACAGAAGTTCTTTAAAGTACAGTTCATTTCTATCCTCTCTGTGGTCATCCTCTTGGAAAGACCAACTAAGACAACTTTTTCAAAAAGCTCTTTTCATTTTCAATCTTTTGTGACTCAGTTCTATTATAATTCTGTTCCTCCATATTTTTTTTTCTAGAGTCTTTTTTTAAATAGATCTATCTTTTTCTTTTTTTTTTTTTTAACTGCATGATGTCCTTCTCTTTCCAGTTTTGCACCATCTGATTAAAATTACACAGCTTGTTTCAGAGGCTGGATCCAGTAATTGGCTTTCTAATGTCATCTGAATCCTTCCCTGCTCCTCTATACAGTCTGACCCTCCTGCAGATTGAGCATCTTTGTTTCATTGCTTCTCTTTTATGGTCCCTCCCCTGTATCGGTTCTGTCGACCTTCGCCTTTGAGCATGTTCTGAAGCTGTAAGATCGCTGTTGGCTTAAATCTTATTCTGTTCTTCATCATGGGAACTTCACAATCTGATCTTTGCAGTAAGAACAGACATCTAGCTGCTGCCCTGGAGGCTTTGGAAATAGCAGAGAAAGAGGTGCAACTGATGTCCCACTCCCAAATCCACCTCCAGGGCTCAGCAGTGTAAGAGAAATGGATTGCTGCCCAAAAAGTGGGGAGCTGTGCTGCCCATGACCATGGACAGAGACAATCAAGCCAAATAGGTGTAACAGAGAAAGAGATAGACAGCCCACCAAGAGGAGGCTCAGGAGACTTGTTACCATCATGAGGCAACAGCTGCCATACACTTATTCTGTATCTATATGAACACTTGTTTAGAAAGGTTTCTATTTATTATTCTGGGAAAACCAAAGAAATGGCACAAATAAAAGTAGCAACATCTATTCAAATAAGCAATCTTTTAAAACTCTCAGGAGAGAAAAAAGAAAATCTCATCATTATTATGAACCTAAGGTAAAATGATACATTCTTGCCATAGACATTGAAACTCAGTCTTTCTAAAGGAAAAAAAAAAAGCCAAAAAGCACTGAACTGATACCCTGTGTGCTTTGAAGCATGTCAGAACACAGTTCTGTGCAGTGAAAAATGCAAAACCCTATAAATACCATCTACACAGAACATAATAAATTCAAGCATTAATTTTCCGCAGTGGAAACAAAAGCACTTACATAATATTGTCCCTATATCAAGTGTGAATATTTTTCATGTGTTTGTTACTCTGTATGATACCAAACTTGTTAATCTTTTAAAGCTGTTTTCTTTGGGTCTCCTTATTTGCCTGATAAATTTATTATAGCATTATTGACTGGCAGCCAAAACTGCTGTGGTAAGCCTACTGTAGGTTTTTATAGCTACAATCATTCTTCTACAATGTTTCATTCTTGATAATAAGTGTAGTTGTAGTTTTTGACAATTAAAAGACACGCTGGTTGCATGCGTGTCTTTACAGTGTTTTCCTCCAGCTTGTCATCTTTTCTGTCCTCAGGCTCTCCTACACCTACCTGGTGCTGCCTTTTCTAATGCAACTCTGGAGGAGTTCACATCTGCCAACAACAGGGGGAAGGTTCATGAGTGCAGCAGGATTTGACCTAAGAAACTCTGCATATTTCAGGCATCTTTCTGGGGAGGTGGAAGAACCCTTATATCCTTGGAACTGCCCCCATGAATTTACTCATGCAATAAAGGTCTGGTTTTAGAAAATTAATTCTGAAGGAACAGTTCATACATCATATATTTTAACTGTAGAAAGTAGCTGGCCACCAATAAGAGAAAACAAAGCCTCTATGTCTGTAAATCAACTCTCTTTCATCACTGTCTTGTAAGCTGTGGGCAAAGTGTCTTCCTGCTTTTCTCCAGAGGATGCTGTGCCCCTGCATCCTTGCTTAGAGATGACCCTGTGACTTTACCCCTGCATTGCCTGGATTACCTGTTTCTTCAGGGCAGAAGCAGCTAGGAGCTTTCCAAGGACAACATTGTGTGACAGCCTCTTGTCTCTTCCCACTACTTTCCAAGACCTACAGATAAAAAACCAAGTTAAAATTAACATCTTTACACATTTCCTACTAACCAATAGAACTGCTTTTTTTTTATTTACGTGTTCTGTTACTGCTATCAGCTCATATGTTTATTTTTACAAGTGCCTGCTTGCCCCTCTTATCCAAGATAACAATTCTAACAGAATTAATTAACCATTTACCTTGTCTTGAAATAAAGCATTTTGACAAGCCTCCATGACATGTATGAAAAGCAGTGTTAACGAGTGATCTTAAAATGCTCAAACCTAAGAATACCATTTGATGAAATAATATTTTTGGCCTTTTACACTTCAAGCATTGCTCTCAATGGTAATTTATATCTGCAGTCTTCTCTTCATATAGTACCTCTGTGGTAAACAGAATAAACTTGTCTCCCATAAACCTTATAGTTCATTTATATTCTTTTTTTAGGAGATGGAGGAGGTAGAGGGAATGTTATGGCATAACTCTGCCAGAAGCTCAAGAATTAGTTACAAATACTTTCTACTTTCCAGTAGTCATCTGTTCCATTTTTGAGTCCCTCAGACTGTATCAGCAGTCGTAATGTTCGTAAGGGAGCCATATGGCATCACAAGATAAAGGGAGGAAAACACACGTCATCTGTGTACAAATAAGCTGAACCTTCTAGATAGACAGTCCAGCAATAAAAAACTCCAGTCTGCGTCTAAACCAAAATGCTATAACCCTATTTATTATATTTTTTCTGTTTTGCTAAGTCAAAAGAGGGATTATTGTTCCTTTACTCAGGGGAAGAGTCTCTTAATTCCCATCAGAGAAGGAAATTTCAATTTACATTTAATAATAATTTAATTTAATACTGGAAATTTAACATTTTTCAAGTTGTAGAAAACAATGAAATTACCACTGGACCTTTTGAACTTACAGATACCATCACATGTATTAGGCCACTTTGCAACCTTCTCTTATTGTATGTGAAAATCCAACTCTGTTACTTTTAAGATTAGAGAACAACATATTGTATGTAGCCTCATAATGTTTAATGATGTATTGCCCCATAATGATTAATGATGTATTTCCTCCATTGTGATTAATGATGGAGGAAAGTGATTCTATTCAGTCCAGTCAAGTGTGATTCTTGTCTTACAGTTAAATATGCTTAAAATCAGAAAAACATAAATGTGTCACCCATCTTCTTAGTGTCTCACAATGAAACTCAGGAAAGAAAACTGATCCAGCTAAGGAAATTCCAAGTGCAGCTTTTATTTTGAATGGAAGTGAAGAAGGTCTTCTGGCACACTGATTGCCTCTCACTGCTGCTGCTGCTCCTTAAGCCTTTGTTCACAGGAATGGAAAAAACATCAAGCGCACTTGGTTTCTGGCTCATCCTGATAGTTAAATGAGGTTCTGCTGCAGTTCCCTTGGTTTAACAAAATGAAGCAGAGCTTTTTGTCCAGCTAACTACAGTACTGCACTGCCAAGAAGCCCCTATCATAATAAGAGAACATTTTTGGTGTGTCTCTAGGATACACTTTATGAATGAATTATTAGTTTGAAACCCAGCCTGCATCAACAATTATGCATAAAATTGACTTTCTATTTACCTGATTTGTAACTTCCAAGAGCGTTTTCCAACTTGAACATCATGTTGAAGTGGCAGTATACAGTCTATGAAGTGGCACTGTACAGTAATGACTCATGAGCCCAACACGTACAAGGTGTTCTATAATTTCATGTCTTTCTTATGAAATATGGTAAAGATTTTGTATGATGAATACATTAGGAGAAATCTGATATAGAAGATCCCTTTCCTGATAAAGACTATGCAGTCCTTACTGAAGGGTGTAGGGAAGAGAAGGAAAAATAAAAGCTGTGATTCAACAAACACTGGAAAGTTCACTCAGTCTGGAAAGCTCACTCAGTCTGCCACTTCTCTTACTCATGCTGAGGTAACTGAAGTAGGAAATGCAGATTTTCAGAGAAGCTGAGGGTCAAATCTATAATACAATATGGGGATATAATTTGTAATGCAAGCACGCTGCTTGCTTCTCTAGGATCCTGCAAAGGTATTAGCATGTGCTTGTGCCAACAATGGGACTAGTCCAGCCATCCACTCAGGACTGGGGCACTAGCTAAATCCAATTAAAATTTGCACTGTATGCCTTTTTTCCTCAGCAACTCTTCTTTTTAAAATACAAAGTAACCATAGGTATGAAAACAAATTCATAAAGCAAGTGGCACATTTCCTGAAGGTACCTAGTTCTTTGTTATTGAGTTAACCATCAATCTCAAATGCACAAAGACACTGGAGGCAAGAGGAGGGGGAGGACTGACAGCCAGAGCAGTGGAAAGAAAGAAAGAGAAAAGCAGCTTCAATGGGCTGATGAAGCTGTTCCATGGATTTCCTTCACTGGAGATGTGCATTCACAGGGATCATTTTCAGATACCACAAACATTTTGTGTGCACGTGTGTGTATGGTGCAGCAGAATACTTCCAGAAAATCCTGAAGCCAGAAAAAAAAATCCAGATTGAAGGCCTTGGTGGACTGGGATGGTGAAGTACAGGAGCAGACAAGGGACTTTAGCAATCACATGGAGATATTTAGACAGTAATGAAGCTCAACTGGTAAGGCTTGAGATGGGGTGGGTGCCACACACTAATGACCCTTGCAAGAATCTTTTCCAGCTATAGGCACAGCATAGTCCCAATATATCTGAGGTGGTATAGAGTTAATAAAACCAAATATTTGGAGCATTTTAAGAACAAAAGAAAGCATCCTTCAGTAAGCATCCAAAAATACCCTGGACTACTTTTTTCCCCCTTAATTTTCTCATCTAGGCTGCAATGGACGTATAATATTATATGGAGAATCTTTGCGTTGCCTTTAGTGTACCTTCGGGCTTTCCTGTTGGACCAAGATTGATTGTCTGTTTACAAGTGAATTATAAGACAAGTAAATGTACTGCAGATCACATCTGGGTTAAGATTATGGAGGTGGCTACAGAAGCTGATAAATTATTTTTCTTACTGGAGAGCAATACACAATGCAATCCAGAAACATAATTCATAATCTATTAATATGTAAGTCTTAAAAGTGAGCTAGCAAGAGATTTACAGGCTGAAGCTGGTCTTCTGCAGCAGCATAAAGCAGCTTCCAGAGCAGCTTTTGTAAACACAGTAAATGGTAGAGGAGTCAATATTGACTGATGGGTCTCAGCACACTCAGTTTCAAAAGGATGTGGAATACTGAAAAGATTGTTTGGCTTCACAGATAAGTGGTGGAAGCTTCTCTAGACACACTGCAAACAAAATAACTTAATTACCAACCTGGTTGTATATATATATTGAGTGCTGGACTATGAATTTCATCCAATAATGCTCTAGTAACATGCCTGTATTATAAAAGGCACATAATTTTCTTGCTTTCACTGGTTTATTTAGTTTCTGGGCAGGTCTGACATTGCTGGCTTTAATTCTTGAACAGAGTGTTCATTTGTTTTCAGAGGTTATATTAAATGTTACATATAGGCATTTCAAAACAAATAGTATTAATTAAAATGCCAGTTTCATCTACAGTTTAGCACTGGGTCATTTCAACTTAATATGCAAGGGCTGTACAAACTTCTAACAAGAATACGAAGAGTGAAAAATTCTTTATTCTAATATGCCACTGTTCTCTTACCAACTTCACTGAAATCAAAAAGGATATTTCAGTAATTTCTCAATATTACAAGATGAGTTCACTATCTAGCTTTGGTCACTTCTCATTTTTAAGTAATAGGGTGTCAGGAATCTCTGATTTGGTTTGTGCTTTAAGCACTGAAAAATTTGTACAAATCTTCTGGTGTTTCACCAAGGAAAATTTAAAGAAAATAATTAGGCAAGCAGTTTAGAAACTTACGGTCTAAAGGCAAGTTACAAGCTCTTAACTTTGGTTAACTGATCAAGAATCCAGGCTCAGGAAGAGGAATTGGTGTTTATTCACTCCATTGATTACATTTCATTTGGACTATGTCTATAGTAGTAAATAAATATGCTGTGGACCACCCTCAGGCCAAACAACACAGTGGCCGCGTGCTTCTACTTCCCAAAACACAACGACTGCATGCAAACCACCCTTCAGTAATGGTTACTTGGCCATGCTGTGATCCGAGCTGTGCCCAGGAATTTGGCTCAGGCTGTGTCAGTACAAGAAGTCTCGTTCCAGGGCCTGGCAATATGTTCTGGCAGCAATTAATTTCATAAATGTAGAACTAGCACTGTGGACCAGAGACAGTAAAGAAGGAGTCATATTGTTTGGAAGGCTCTTCTCACTGTTCCCAACTGTCACTCCATCACCGATAGTCAGGATGTCCATTTTCAGCCCCTTACCAAATCAGTCATCAGAAAGCCTATCCCCCAGCCTGCATCTAGACACCTCAATTTTCTGAAAGTGCAGAGGGTTGAAGCCTGCCTAGAAACGGAGACCTCCCTGTCTTGTAAAGACTGAACTATGTTCATTAATGTGGCTAGTTGCACAAAAAAACAAATAATAATGAGGAAGGAGAATTGATAAGCACAACTCCTGAGCAATGCAGAAATCAAAATAAACAGTTTAAGGACAGACAAGACCATGAAAACAGTTTTTCATCCTGAAATAGGTCTGCTTGTGATGTTTTTTGCTGAAGGACTTCAAGCAGGTAGTGTGTACGACTCGCAGTGTTCATAACTTGCAAAGTCACCAAGTACCTAGTTCACACATCCATAATATGTTTTGTGTGAGGACTGCAGAGGGGTTTTGCAGGTCTCATATAATGTGCTTACATGTATTTTTGGAAACAAGAGGAAAAAAAAAAAAGGTTCCAACTGTGAGTTTTGCAACGAAGTAAAGAGCCTCTTCTGGTTTCACTCAGCTGTATAATGAGATGATCCTGTGTCTAATCACAGAAGAAGAAAGAATGAAATGTACCTACGTCCTGTTATGTAAGATGCTTTATGGCTGATCAGATATGTGAAAACAGCAAAATCTGCTTTGATCTGCTAGAATAAGCCATTGCTCATATATGTTTGAAGTTATTTCTCAGTATTTTGTACAATGATGAATGTTTAATTATTAGGCAGATGTTACTGTGTTCTGCTTTTGTACAAAATCATCCTTAAGGGCTACAAAATGTTTCTACTTCAGCTTTTGTTAATTTTTTCTTCAAGCTTTTCAAATAATTCTGTGAAGACTGTCAGTTTATACAAGTAGTAAACAGTCTTATTCATGATTTCAAGCTTATTTTCTATGACTATATTACAAACCATATAATTTTCTGAGTTCCATAGGAACCAACTCATGAAGTTCAGTGAAATTATACCCATGAAACCAAAGGGGTATTTCTTTAAGTATGGTCCTACAATTAAATGCTCTTAGACCTGGGACACCCAACCATCCCCCAACAGATGATGAAAAAATACTTAGACAAAAAGAAATACTTTGTTAAGTTAGGAGGGTGGTTGGCCCTGGTTAGTGGCCAAATGCCCACCAAAGCCACTCTATCACTCCCCTTTTCAGCCAGAAAGGGGAGAAAATATATATTGAGAGGTTTAGGATTCGAGATAAGGACAGGGAGAGATCACTCTGCAATAAGTGTTAAGGGCAAAACGGATTCAACACAGAATAAAAGAAAGAAAAACTAATTTATTACAACTACACTACACACCTGGTGAAACCAGTCAGGTAATGAGAAGTGCATCCAGGTCTTAAAGCACCTCCCCCACTCCTCCCTTCTTAGCAGACTTTATTCATTATTTTACTCCCTTCTTCCTGCCCCAACATGGTGTGGGGAGGGGCGGGGAATGGGGGAGTGGGGTCTTCAGTCAGTCCCTCCCAAGTTGTTTTCTTTCTTAGCTGGGGGAAATGGGGACATTCCAAACCCCCTTCCCCTGCGGCACCACGGGGTCCCACCCACAGGAGACAGTCGTCTCCACGAACTTCTCCAACATGAGTACTTTCTATCAGTCATCTCCTCACCAATTGCCTCAGTGTGGCTCCCTTCTATAGGGTGCTGACCTTCAGGCCCAGACTGCTCCAGTCTGGTCACCCACAGAGTCTCAGTTGCCTGATAAACCTGCTGCAGCATGGATCAGTCTCCCCACCGGCTGTAGATGGTTTCTGCTCCCAGTCATTATCCACAGGCTGCAGGGGGACAGCCTGTTTCAGCATGGTCTTCTCCATGGGCTGCAGGGGAATTTCTCTCTCCAGCACCTGGAGTGCTTCATTCTTCAACCCCCCTCCTTCTTCCCTGGCCTTGGTGTCCGTGTGGCTTCTTACATCTTCTCACTCCTTTCTCTGGTAGCAAAATACAAAAAAACCAATAAAAATAAAAACCCACCACAATTTTTTTTTAAACTGATGTGAACAAAAATCTCTCAAAGAGAAAACAGGTAAGTCCTGAATCAGCAGGCAATGCTATTAAGCTAATATAGTTAAGTCCATGAGTTAGTGAAACACCAAAATATGAGCGTGACAGCAGACAGCATACACAGTAGAAATCACTAATTTAACAGTATGAAACTAGTTATAAACCGACAACATGTCAATGTGCTTTTGCATATCTAAATTTTTTGCAGATTAATCACATAAATGAGTAAAAATAATGATAATAAATGAAATTCATAACCACTTGAAAATTTATGTTTTTGACAGAAAGTCGAGACAAACATTTCATTTTTGGTATCTTTAAAAATTGAGTTTTTGACAAAGTAAGTTTGACAGCTATGAGAGAAGTCATTATGTTCATTATTATTGGTTTGCTGGATGACACTATGATATCCTATGACACTTTACAGCGGTTTTAAGATGTGACAGACACTGTCCCAAATTATTTCTTATTTAAACAGAGTCTAAAAGAAAGGCAAAGGAATTGAGTAGAAATAACATGTACAATAGCTGTGGCCAGTACACTCAGAATGGTTTTAAAAAAGAAGATGGCTTCAAGGTGGACTTAATCCTACTAGAGTAAAACAGGGACCTCATTCCTCACATAGAGTGAAATAAAGGGATGAGGAAAAAAAGGGGAAAAAAGATTAGCCAAGGATTCAAGAAGAATAGCTGACACAAGGACAAAGCAGGGAGGGAGCCTCCAGATGCAGATCCAGCTGGCTTGAAGGTCATGCAGGAGATCCCGTAAATAACTGCTGCCTGCAATGCATTCACTAACATGGAAAATAGCACTCCCCTGAATGGAGGCTGGACCAGACGAGCTTCGGGGAACCCTCCCAGCCTAAACTATCCTGTGATTCTGGTAGCCTGTCTGGTAAGGTGTGCCAGCCTGATCTGTCACATGGTGAAGTCTTGGGAAGGCAATGTGATGTTGAGATATGGCACATCCTCTGTAGCTGGCTCCTCTTGCTGTGATGTATGTTCAGTATTTCTGAAAACCTGAACACCCATAACAACTAAAGACAGATGATCTGGTGTTAGAATAAGCAGACATCAAAAGTCAGCAGTTTGATGTGATTTTTACAGATGCCTAAAAATGCAATTGGGTGCTGTCATGAGCGGAGGAAACAGAATTTTCCATTAATTGACACATGACTGGAAGGAGGGAGAAGGAGACGAGAGGGAAAAGAGAGCAAGCACATCTTAATCAGTTTTGTAAAAGAGATGTAACTTTGAAAGCTATATAAATGATTCTCACTCATTAATAACCTCAGCCTCTCAAATAATATGCAAAAGACTCATGCATAATTGTAAGGGTACAAATATGACACAGAAATCTCATTTTGCCATCTCTGCACTGCAAAGGATCTGTAGGCCTGTGAGGTTTTTAATAGCTGTGCCTTATAACAAAGCAAATTAATCTTCATTTTGCAGCTAAAGAGAGTTGAATTTTAGCAACAATTTTCTCATTAGTTCTGCACTGCGGCCTGCCTCTGCCTGACGCTGCTCTCCCTGTGAATTTTTATTGTTGTGATATTTATTTGGTCATAATTATCTCACATCTACCTACACCAACCTGTCAGAAAGAGTGCTAGTTTTTCTTTACTGATTTGTAATTCTATTACACAGCCCATCAGCAGGCTTGTTTCTGATTATTGCAAGCAGTGTGCTGTTCTGGTAGCAGCTGTTAATATTTGTCCCTGCTTTATTAAGCAACAAGTACTTGTTGCTCGCCCGTAATAATGTGGAGCTAATAATGTCGTCCCGGGCTGCTTCCTGGGAAATTATGTTCTCCCTGTTCCCTTTCTTTATATGTATAACATCAGCCAGGTAGTTAAGCAGCTATGTAATATATCCATCATCTTGACAAGTCATGGGAACCAAGAAGGCCCAGCAGACAAGGCAAGAGGGATGCAGAGCAACAAGGATTGTGTTAAAAACTCTCTGGCGGGATTCACAGCCGGTAACCTGGAGGGAGATCAGAGTACATGGGGAAGTCATGGCTCATCCTGAGCAGAGGAATGCTGTCGTCACAGGACAGGCAAGACTATGAGTGTTCAGGGAACCTTTTGGATTAGTAGTATCCCAAGACCTATCTAATAGGGAGCATGTTTTGAGAGGGGCAGTGCCAGGCAAAGCAATTTGTGGTTTTCATTTAGGACTGCAAAAGGCCAAGATGGAAAATTTTACAGAGATTTATCAAATATTTGCAAGCCACCAGTTCCTTTTTAAGACCTGGTTGGGTTTTTTTTCCCCTTTCTCTATTAGTGCCAATCTTTGGACTTTGGGAGGATCTCACCCTCAGATACAGAGAAAAACTCAGCTTCCTTTGAGATACCAATGACTGTTAAAGGAACAGTGCTGTTGACCTCAGACAGGATTTCATATCTACATATTCATTCACAGTTGTCATTGTCACCTTTGAAGATTACTTTTACCAGAAGTTTCAATTCCTGACTTTTTAAATATATCTGTTCACACTCCAGACATCTGCAGATGAGGGATTTCAAGCTAAGCTACTAAGATTGTTTTTAAACATCTTTCTTCCTAGGATGTTGAAACTTTCAAGTTACGTTCTTCAAATCTATTTTTTAAAGTTATGCTTCAATAGCATTCAAGTCAGTAGAACTGATGTAGAGTGTTGATTTGAAAATACTCAATGCTGGGAATTTCACAGCTATCTTCTGGTTGTACATCCCATTTCTTCCTCACCTTGTCTGAAACCCAGTTCAGGAAGATCTTGTCCAGAAAGTGATTTACAAGAGAGTGAAAAAATATGTGTATTAATTTTAATTTTACACATTTTTATTTTCTGGGAGTTCAAATGTCAAGATTTTAATAAGGAAAAATTGCTTAGCAAAATTGTACCCTCTCTCTTTCACAACAGAGTTAAAGTGTGGACAAATCCAGTGCATTAATCTCAGTCAACATGTCTGAAGGGAGTGAGAACATGTAACGTACTGTGCAGACACCAAGGTCAGTGAAGAGAGGGGTGAAGGGAAGTGTGCCAGGCACCAAAGAAAAAGATGTCCCTGACGCCTGTGGAGAAGACCATGGTGGAGCGGGTGTCCCCTGGCAACCCATGGAAGATGACAGGGAGCAGATATCCCCCCTGCAGCCTGTGGAAAGGCCCCACACTGGAGCAGGTGGAGACATATAGAAGATGCTGTGACTTGCTTTGGAGTAAGCCTCTGGCAGGACCTACAGCCCATGGGGAGAGACAGAGATACGGAGATGAGCGAGAGACAGAGATCCACGCTGGAGCGGGTTTGATGGGGGCAGGGGTACTTGTGACCCTGTGGAGGACCAGGCTGGAGCAGTCTGGGCCTGAGAGACTGAGAAATGTTCTATGATTTCTGGGTGCACCCCACAGAAGTGACCCACACTGCGGCACCTGGTGAAGAGCTGGAGCCCTAGGGGAGCAAGTCCAGAGGAGGCCACAAAGCTGATGAGAGGGCGTAAGCATCTCTCCTATGAAGACAAGCTAAGAGATTTGGGCTTCTTCAGCCTGGAGAAGACTCTGGAGAGGTGTTGTAGTAGCCTTGCAGTACCTAAAGGGGCCTACAGGAAAGCTGTAGAGGGACCTTTTGTCAGGGAGTGCAGTGATAAGAAAAGGAGTAATGGCTTTAAACTGGAGGAGGGGAGATTTAGCGTAGACATCAGGAAGAAATCCTTCCCTGCTGAGGCCCTGGCCCAGGCTGCCCAAAGAAGCTGTAGCTGCCTGCTCTTCTGGCAGTATTCAAGGCCAGGTTGTATGGGGCTATGAGCAACTTGGTCTAGTTCCACCCTGCTCCATTGCAGCAGGAACTTCCACCTGCTAACACAAATCAATCTGTGATTCTACACTTCTGTGATTCTAAGTAGAAATCAGCACATCATGTTTTGCACAGTGTCAGTGTAAAGATCGTAAGTCTAAAGAGAGATTCTGTAAAGCTGTGGAGGTTTATAGCCAGAAGCAGTGGGATGAAATTAGAAGGAGAAAAGTTAAGCTGCACATCACAGAAGGTCTATTAGATTGAAATGTGCATTCATATGGGAAATGAAGATTACTCTCTGGGACACTTGGTGCTGCAGCTAACTAAATTTGAATCCTCTAAGAAATGCCTTGTAGTGTACACAATGCAGAAATAGCAAGGCGTTGGAGTAGGTGATCGAATAAGCCTTTGCAGTATATCTAGTTGCAATAGTTACATGAAATAGCCTATAGAAAGAAAAAGGAAAAAAAAGAGGGAAGATGAAAGAGAGAAGAGAGAGAGAAGGAAAGGGAGGGGGGAAAGAGGAAAAGAGGAAAGGGAAAAATGGTGGAAAAGTGGGATCTCCCATCTAACATTTACAGACTTGAGAGTAAAGATTTGTCAGTGGGGTATTTACCTTTTTTTCTAGTTTTCTTTATTGCAAGCTAGCAAAAGACAGATGCGTCCAAATGAGTTCCCTTCCTCGAGATCTTACTAGGAAATTAAGGAATTCAGTGTTTTGCTGCTCCACTTCCTTTTCCTGTATTACATTACATTACATTATCTCCAGGACTGCAACATACCTTGAGGTGCTTCTAGCACTTGTTAATCAGAGTTCTTAAAATACAGTCTAGAGCCAGCACTTTCATCACATTCCTTCAAGTGTCATGCTAAATATTCACTAAATAATTAATTCAGCAGTTGGCATGATGTCACAAGCAGTTATGAATATGCAACAAAATGTTGGAAAATCAGTAATTTGTATTTAAAAAATAATTATTTCTGAAAGAGTAAGTTTCTATGCAATAAATAGATGTACAAAAATGTGAAAGGATTGTTATTGTGAATGTGCATCTATTACACTACTATGTCAGGGGCAGGTGTCACTCAAAATATTCTTAATGATCTTAAAATGTGTGAAAGGTTATTTACATGTTTATGTTACAGCCATCTACCTATATGTTTATGGGCTCAACTGTCCAGCCTTTCTAAAACAAGCTTTTGTTAACAGCAGTGGTAGGTTTCCTGGGAATGCTTGGCAGAAGGAGAATTACAGAAAATCTACAACCAGAACCCAAAAATACCTGATCCTCAAATTGTGTGGGGTTTTATTTCAGGGCCTAAGGCCTAATCCTCTGTTCATACACCTTGTGAAGCCATCAAACCTTGAAATGTATGTGCATCAGTTGAGCTCTAGGCACAGCAGCTTCTAGAGACTGGGAGGTACAGGAGATGAAAGGCACACAAAAGCCTTATCAGACAGACAACTGGTTCAAACAGAGGAACTACCATCTCTGCAGTCTAACCTCATAGACCCTGAACCCATTTGTAAGAGTAGATTTTTTCAAAAGCCTCGTATGACTTCCCCTCCCATCCCCCAGCATTTGATAAAGCTTTTGTCCTCAGGCTCCTTGGCTCAGATCCCTCACCCCACTTATCTTTGGGGATCTAATTTTGTCTACAAGGATCCCAGGCTCTCCGTAATGACAATTAAAAGAATATAGCTACTTCAGAGGCTATCTGGTACTTGGGAACTGATTCACCCTCCAGTGAGCCTGAGTGAATGCCTATCTACTTTGGGCATGACAAAAGCTGAGGAAAATTATTTCGGGGTGAAATTAATTCTTGTCCTTCCTTCTGTTCTTGCCCTGTCCTTTCTGTGTGAGATCTGGACTGCCCTCATATGTCCTCACAAATGTGTCCTCTTAAATAAGAACAGAAAGGCTATGAAGACAATTCATAGGATGCTGCCTTTTCCCTGGAAATGTTCTCATGTCACTGTGGAGTGTATGAGATGTGAAGTCTGAAGTAAAGCACACAGAAAGTCCAGCAGTGATCAGAGGCATCATTCCTGGTATATATTTCAATATCTGGAGTGGCTTGGTTCAGCCTAAGTAAGTATTTTGATGAGATTCAGAAAATGTGTGATGTGATATAAGTACCATCCAGAGAGAGACACAGCATGTGCCTCAGATGGAGAGGAGCCACACTGGTGACAGAGCTCCCAAATAGGTTCTCAGAAATATGTGAGACCTGTTAAATCAGCTATGAAATGGTGCAGTCTGATGCTGGAAAGGTAGCAATGTTCTCTCAGGTGATGCATGCAGTCAAGAGCGCTTTGTATTTCCACCAAGCTAAAAACTTGCAGTACTTTCTGCATATTACCTCACCAAAGCAGACCCACAGAAACACTTATTCTTGCCTTTTATTTTTCTCTATGCTAAACTGCCATCATTAGGTGGGGAAATTGGTAAAGGAGACAATGCACTAGTGGGATTTCATCCCTGTCCAGCCAAGAGGTAGAAGTTAATCCTCCTCCATTTCAGGCTTGTTTCGATTTCCTTCAAAGTGCTTCAAACAAAGACAGAGTAAAAAAAAAATCAGAAAAACCCTCTAAACAACATAAGCTAATGCCCCCTGCCATCACTCTTCTCATGATTTCACAGTCTCCTTTGTAACATCTTCCATTGAGCTACCTGCAAGACAGGTAACCCTTTCCTGCTGCCATACCTACAAGAGGCATTAAGACAGCTTGGGCTGATGCTGATTACAGCCTGCATTGCTGTTTTATCTTGGTCCATCTGACAGCACTTTGCTCCTGACTCTTCAGTGGATACCAGATGGGTTTAACAGGTGTCCTGTTCACACTGGGTTGCCCCTAACCTTCAAAGAACTTGCTGTGCTGAGTGCTTATGCTTAACAAGAGGTATTATGGTAATGACTTTCTATATACTCTGATGAGGTGTTCTGAGCCTGTCTTTGCCTCTTCCATGAGGGCTGGGTTTCATTGCCCCTACACATATCCCAAGGGAACTAGGAAACCATGGGAGACTGAAGCAATCCTTGTTTCTTAAGAATAACACATCTCAGGCTAATAATTATATCCAGAAGTAGCCTGTGGCTGTAAAGAGCAATAATCAAATGAAATGGTTGAACAGTTTCATTGAAGGGAGGGAACGCAAGGGCGCAGCCAGGTGGATAGGTGGAAAGGCACCTCAGCTCTTTGAGAACAAGTTAGCCCCCACAGAGAGCTTGGGCAGTGGGCATAAATCAGTTTTACATTAGCACGACACTGTGGCACAAAGAGAGGACACCTCTCAGCATTAGCATCTGCTGAGCTCACCATCTCACAGAGACAGACAGCACCAACACGAGTCCACCCCCTTCCTGTGGCTTTTCCTCCCTTTAGAGAACAGTGTCTAGAGAAGGAAGTAATTTATATGAACCCTAATTCCCTGTTTATTTTCTTAATACCATCAAGATGACTGAAGGTCTTTAGAGAAACAATGTGAGAACGAAAACAGAATAAGAAATAAATTAGACCTACATCTCTCTTATTCCATCTCCATCTCACTATGGAAATAGGCATTAGCTGTTTTGAAGAGTCAGATAAATGCTGCAGTAATTTGTCTTTTTTTAATCTGCTCTACAAGCTAGCTATGAAATAGATGTAGAAAATTTAGCTATATATAGACCAGGTGTGAAAGCTTGTTCTAAAATGACTCTCTCCCTCCTCTTTTGGTACTTAGCAAACGGAAACAAATGATACATTTTACCAGATTTGAAATTCTAATTAAAGAAAGTAGAATAGGGGTCAGTTAACAAATACATCAAAGTGCTTCATGCAAATTTGTTTTCTCTCCCTGACAAGCATGTTGGACACATACCTGTGGTAAATGATTTGTATAAAAATTTTTCTTCATGCATTATGGACAAATAAAAGATGCTGCTGACCTTGGGTTTGTTGGTTTGGGGTTTTTGGTGGTTTTTTTTTTTCCAAATTAATCATATCTTAGTCAAATTTCCATGAAGTTTACTTTTTGCAATATGACAATACTTAAATCCAAGCCACAGAGCACAACCCATCATGCTGGGTGCTGTCCAACAAAGTTGCAATCATACCTGACTTTATGTTTTGCAATTTGAATAAGCAGACTGTTTAGATAGGGAAAATGGAAATTCTGGGATGAAAATGCCTCTATTTTGATCAGCACAGTAGACTGATGTCTTGATTCATACCTGCTCTCTGAAACTGAGGAAACCACAGAAATTATTGAGGAGAGGAGCAGAAGCACTTTCTTGCTATTTCCAGAAGAAAGCGAGAAAGCATTTCGCAGAAGCACCAAGAGCCAGACTCTATTCCCATGGGGCTGCATCTGTGGGATGGGCCCTTGGAGGACAGAAATCCAGCTCCATAGAACTCACTCATGTTTTCAAACACAAAAGCTTTCATTTCATGATGCGACAGGAATCTCCTTCAGGCCACAAAGGAGCAGAACACATCAGTGCATCCATTAGTTCCACAGCACCAACACTCAGAGGTTTCCCCAATAAAAAATGGACTGCCAGATCAAAGCCCAAGAATTTTCATCACTTCTTTTTATAGCTTTTAATATTTTTTTCTTTCTCTTCCAACTTTTTTCTTAGACAGATATATTTTTCCATTTCAGACAAGTTTTTGAGGGCCACTAGCAGCACACTGGGCGTCAAGATACAGAACTTCCATCAGTCTTTGGCATGTCCAGGTACTCCCTGGTTTTAGGGCAGCCTGACAGGTTGTGACTAGTGCAACCAGAGAGCTGAGCTAGATAGAAGAGCTGTGAATATTGGTAGAGACTGACCTGTTTTGAACACTAAATATGAGCTCCATCCTGGTTAATGACAACATGTCTAGAGACTTGAGCTGGGCCATGATTTCAGATCCAGTGTTTATACCCAGCACCTGAAAAAGGGAACATTAACATCAGAACATAGGAATATTGTGAGAAGTATAGTACTTGTACTTCCACTGCTACGTAACATTTCTACAGGAAACATTTGTATAGTACCACCAGCAGCATTATAACCCAAATAAGGTTCACCTTGACACTTTTTCTAGTTGTCCATAATACGTATGCCTGTTCTGGTTGCTTATTAGGTGAATGTCTCTATAAATCCAAGGGTCCTACAAAGAATTAGATGTTACAAATTAGTGTACCTAAATCACTGTTTTGAAGCCCTGTGATTTGTGGACCATGGATGCTTGATGGGAGCACCCACACTTTTGGAGATTATGTAGGTTATGCAGTAAAAATAGATGGTTCAATTATATTGTGGTCGTTTGGAAGAACTCTAGTCAAAAAACACCTGTTCCTCCCTGTTTCCAGATGGTTTTGCAGATGTCTGAAGTGTCTACAGAAAAGTGGATATAGCTGTAGCTTGGAATTTTTCAAAAATGAGATATTTTTTCCACCAGCAAATGTTGATTCACTTAAAGATTCTTTCTACAGAAATGTGACATACTGGGGAAAAAAATGCGTCAGAGAGCATTCTGAGGTCCAGTATGACGAACAAATGCTGGACGATTGTGGTAAAAAAAAAAAAAAAAAGTAGTAGTCCCAATGCAGAAACTGCAAGATTTTGTTCCATAACCTAGTGCTGCAGAAAAAGTTAAATATAGTTATTTAATATATATCCAGCTGCTTGCGAGAGCCCTATTGACAATTGTCTCTATCCATTAGAAGTTTCTGCAGCAAAAACCCATGACAGACTTATATGTTATGCAAGCAAAATGTAAGAGTTTTTTCTCAAGTTCAGTGCTAGCTAGCTTTGAACACAGAGCTGGCTTTGATGCCTTTGAACAAGATAGGAACAAAAACTGTTACTACCAACTCAAAATAAAAACCCAATAATAATTCATCCAACATATACAATTTTCCACAGCGTAATCTACAAGCCTACTATGTAAAATTCAGATTTCTTGTTCTGCTGTACCCTGATGTCTTTGGTCCTCAGGAACTGGACCTGAACTCCCAAGCAGTTCAAATGATCTTTCCAAGTGCCCAACCTACCAACCAAGACTCCTCATAGCTTCAGAAAAGATGTGAATTTCTCCAAACTTTTCCTGCTGACCTTACGCCTTTCTTTCCTAGGAATAGTGATCTCCAACATTTCACAGTCCCCCTTAGCCAAATTACACGCCACATAGAGTTTCTCATTCATTTCCACCTTGTCACTGAGACTGAAATCAGAGCATCCATTTGGCTGGTAGCTTTTCCTCCCACAGGTTTTGAATATGAAGGTTCTCGAGAACTTCTCTATTCTTTATTTTTTTCAGCTAATAAAGTTACCACAGAGCTGTTTCATAATAGAGACAGGATTGCATTTAAGAGGTGTGTTGGAAAGCACCCTTGTTGGATGTTGTCTATATTACATAAAATTGAAAATCCAGGATAATAAAATGTAGCAGAGAGAAAAAAAAGTTCTTCTAAATGAAGAATTGTTCAAATGGAAAGTAACAATGTCTTATCCTCATGCCTCAAGTCAGAATATTTACAGAAATCTGAAGACTTTTGAAATGAACTTTGTATAAAATCTGAGCATACTGCGAGGCAAGCGTAATAGAAAATTGATTTGTTAAGACTAGTGCTGTTTAGCAACTGCGTGTTATATTTAACTATATTTAATTATAGATTACATTTAATCTACATGACAAACAGGGGAAGGAGACTTTGAAAGACTGATTAAAAGAGAGAAATTCTGCTGCAGCTACAATGATTGATGGTTGAGGTCCACAGTGTAATCAAAATATTGATGCTCCAGTATGGGTGTCTTTGCATAAGCACAAGCAATTGGATTAGTACTCCCAAATAAGTTGCTTTCCTTGCAAGAAGTTTGTTTTTCCTCAGCTAAAATGTGGTCACCTTTCTCGCCCTGGGCTGTGAAATGCTGTGAGGTAAAATGGTTTGCTGTTGATTATCTAGTGTCACAACATCTATTTCATTTACCATACAATTTTAATGTTATTCAAAATGTTAAATGCTGCACATCACAGATGGCTGAAACCTGTTATTCCACTAACCGTTCCATTAAGACTTTTGTTGAGTTAAATAATCAATTTTATTTTATGTTCCAATGGGCTTTGAAGGCCAACATGGTCAGTTGCTCCATCTCAGCCAGAAAACAGTGCCTTCCAGCTATGGGGTGGTATCTTGATTACTTTTCATTGTGCCCTGACATACCTGGGTTATTACCCAAAAGGGAATGACACAATAAAATTGTAGAATTAACCCCTGGTAGAAACTGCATTGGAACTGATCCAAGAGTTTCTAGCCTCAGAGATTTTCAGTTTGGTTCAAACTTAACACAAAAACCTATTTATTGCTCAAAAAAACCCACCCCAACAAACAAACAAACAAACAAACAAACAAAAAGGCCAGGGAGGAACTTCACTCTACTATAATTTCAGTCATTCTTCCCTTTGCACCATGATTCAGCATTACCTTTCTAGCCTCCAAAGACAGGAGGTAATCAGGTAAAGGATCATCTCAGACGTGTGACTTTTCTTCAAAAATTACAACTTTTTTTTCTTTGCCTAATCAGTCCTATATATTTCATTTATTGTTTAGTTTCATTAAACATCATTGTTGATTAAACAAGGAAATACCCTTCTGCAGCTTGATACAATGCTTCATAATTTTGTATATTACTAATTGCAATAAATAATGAGTCTTAAAACTTGCATATGAAATTATACACAGAGGAAAAGCATGCGAGCTGTAGTATGTAAGCACAATGCACCTTTGTTTGATATTATTTACACTTGTGTTTCATGAAAACTAAGTGGAAAACATGGGCTCAGAAGCTGCTGCACTGGATATGTCATTGTCGTGGAATTCCCAAAAATAAAAGAGACTGGAAACCCTTGAACCAGGCTGCTGCTGAATTAAGCTCTCCTTACTTTGGGGATTCTTTTTCTTTTTTTTTTTTTTCCCTGTAATTTATGTATCTACTTTCACTGCATTTACTGAAGCCATTAAATATTTAATTTGTATCTGATTCTTCTCTCATGGCTGGAGTTCATCAGCTGCCCTTACTTGGAGTAGGGTACTAACACTGCACACAACATGCATTTAAAGGAACACTCCTGCAGCCTTGTTACTGGAATGTGAGTAATTATTAACAAACGTAAGGCCAGTTTTATTTCTGCTTAAATATAATTTGGTTTCAATTACATGATACTAAGATGAACAGGTCATTGAGTTCACTACTCTATTGATTCTAGTTTTAGCTGAGCTCTGTTCAATTTTTATTTGAGCTCATTTTCTATGGCTTGAACTTTGACTGTGTTATTTGATTGAAAGTTAGCTTCCATGAAAATTATTGAGAGGTTGAGGCCTTATACTCCTGCATACATCCCTGAATTAAATTTGATGTTAACTTTTGCAGGGCATATTTTTCTCTTTCAGGATACCATGCCGTGGCTGCAGTGTTCAGAAGGTCCCAGGAATCCTTAGGACCCTATTCTTCTAAACTATATGTATTCTTACGGCCTGGCCTGAAAACGAGCTGCTGCTAGGAGGAAAGACTCAAAAAACAATCACAGGATGGGGAGAATGGGGAGAATGGGGAGAATGAGGCCCCTTTTTGGGCAGGGGTCCCATGCAGTAAAGGATCCCATTGGCTGGGCTGAATGCCTGCAAGGCAGCATTTCTGGGAGCAGAGGCTGGCCACTCCTGACATAAGTCAGCTGAGAGTGACCTCCCTGATGCAGATGTAGGGCTGCTTTTGGGGCTGTGCCCCAGAACTTCAGAGACTGTGGGGCTGCTTTGGCTTGAGTTGGCCATGGGAAGAACAACTTCCAGAACAATACAAGGGTTAATGGGGAAGGTAAATCCTTCTGTGCCCATCCCCAACCTAGTAGATAAAACTTGCTAGAAAAGGATCCAGAGATCACCTAGTACAGTCCCTGGGCCAGTGCATGACATTGATGAGCAGTTAAATGGGGTGGATACAAAAAATTGTCAAACAGAGCATCTCTAAAAAGGTACAAAACTATCGTATTGTATTGCCTGGAACTACCACGATTGCATGCTACAGTGTTTGGCAATTAAAAACTGTGATCCAAAAGCATTTTTCAGCTGGCTTTCTCAGAGAGGAAGATTCTTACATGCAGTACATAAATTTTTGCCATGGAAAGGAGTTGTGCTTCTGGGAAGAAGGACCTGCCATACTTTTAACTTCAGTACTCTTCATCTTTTCTCTAAAAGGAGGAAATGACTGCCTGGTTGAGATAATTACACACAGTGTCTTTCCCATCACCATGAAATATGGCTGGTGATGATGTATGTGCCAGATAGGAATGTATAAATAAACACTTCCCAAATAAATCACTCAGCAGCCATCTGAAGTTCTCTCTTCATCACAGCAATGACAGGCTGGGTACAAACCTGCAGCCCAGCAGGGAATACTCTGGCCGTGTGAATCCCTTCAGTGCTTTTCAGTTAACTTATCATACTCTCAGACCTGGACAGAAAGTGGCAGCATCGTCTGATTAAGACCAAAAGATTTCAGCCACCCTTTCTTGGGTGGCACTAGAAGTGGAGACAGATGGAAGAGTCATTCCCAAACCATCTTGCCATAGTAGTGCCACTTGCAAGAAAAAATTCAAGTCTGGGGGAAGTAGGGATGTTCAGAAATTTGACACTCACTGATGGTTGGCCCTGCTGCAGTCTCTCAGGCAAGAGGGAAAGGGGATTGACTGGTCCCAGTTTCTTGCTGAGCACTCTATTAGCCTGCTATAGAGATTGCTAATTCAATTATTCAGCTGGTATGGGAAAAGAGGTTGTCCCTTTTGAAACTGTGAAGAACCTAGGGGATCAGCCACACAATTTCCTTTCACCACCTTTGATACATTGAACAAAAGAATGCAGCCACTGCCTTCAGGGGTCTGTGCTTCGCATCCAAGGCCAGCAAAGACACATTAACTCCCAGAGAGGACCGGGATTTTGTCTTTTCCCTGCTGACTGAAGGCCTGCTACAGTAAGCTTGCTGCCTGTGTTATTCTGGTGTCTCCGTCTCGCCCCTTGCATGGCACAGGCATGTGTGGTGTGCCATCGAAGGGGCTGAGGGGCACAGCAGTTTGTGAACATTGTCACAACCCTCTTTCAATACTCCAGGTGCTTTTATGTGTCTGATTCTGAAGCTTCGTAGCAGGAGGCAATATTTACTGGACAATACCCAGAAGCAGTTCTGTATAAAAGTGATGGTCATGTGGGTAGCATCAAAGTTTAGGGGGTTGCATAGAGACTTACCTTCGTAGAGAAAACTTGGGGTTTGTACATTTGGTGGCTTAAATAACTGGAGAGGGAAAGAGAGAAGAGAAACAAGCAAGCACTGACAATGACAGCCTAAAAAGGATGTTCCAATCAAGGGGGACACCTAAGTAAGTCAGAGGTAGGAAGGAACCTCTCCCAGTTTTGGTGTTGCTCTTTCAGAGAGATGTCAGTTTAGGTGACTCACTGGAGCAAGCCAAAAGTACCTGCCTGATTTTCAGAACTCCACAGTTTTCAAGTCCCTTTTCTCTTGCCCTACTGGCTATTTTTTATCTTTCCCATGGAGAACTAGAGCAGCATGTAATGAGCCATGTTTCTCATCTACTCCTAGCCCTAGGAACCCTATTGATCTCATCAGTGTTAAATTAGCCTTGATAGCGATATGGTATTTTGGACATTACTAAGCTGCAATGCTGCCACTTCCTAAACAAGCTGTGGGCTTTGTTTCAAATGAACACAGCAACTGATTAATCAATACTGAAAGGTTATCAAAACCTGCCTCCTGATAGCAGGGTTTCACAATGCCCAAGGACCCTTTTTTCTCTCAGTTATACAAAAAAAAATAGGTGCTGCATTTTTTTCTTTTTTTTTTTTTGTTTTGTTTTGTTTTGTTGGGTTTTTTAGTGTTTTTATTGCTGTCTTCTGGAGCCTTGTTTTCTCCCTCTGGCAGTCCACCCCATTCCCTTGCAGTATCCTGGCTCCAGGGGAACTTCCCCCATTCCTACCCCCAGGTGGATCACAAACTTGTCCAGTTTCCCCCAGGGAAACCATAGCGGGCTTAACTGCTTTCTAGGGTCTAACTCAAATATCTACATGGGACTGGCAGGCTCAAAATGTTCTCTGGTCTTGGAAGGTGCCTCCACCCCCAGGTCCCTGCTTGCCTGCTTCCAAAGAGCAGATCAATGAGGCATGCAGATCCTTTGGGATCTCCTGATATAAATACGGCCATGGCGTGCTTCCACTATATAGTGGATTAGCTCAAAAGTTTGTTAAGTTGTGTGATAAAGACTTGCAAAAGGAGTAGGGAGACCCAGGGTTGTAAGAAACACCCTCATTAAGCTCATGGGAACCAATGGAGTCCCCAGACCTGGATTCTCCTGGGTGTCACTGGGAGCAGCCACCCCATGGGCTGGTTGCGATCCATCAAGACAAGTCCATGGAAGAGGTTTTGACCAGATCACTTGATCAATGGGGAGTGACTGCCTGAAAGCATGAGACTTTGTGTCAGGGAAGCAGTTTTGGAAGAGATGTTTCAAGGAGGGAAAGAAGATGTTGAAAGGGAGGGATCAAGGGGTAGTAGGGAGAAACAGATATGGGAAAACAGAGGGGAAATGGGATAAAAGGGGTTGATGGCATGTAAGTGCTTGCTGGTTGGTCCATGTGTCTACCCGTGCCTGTGCTGGCCAGTGCAGACTCTCCTGCTGGCTCATTAAACTCTCTTTCTGGTGTTTTTTCTGGGAAAGGGCTCCCTATCCCCCTTGCTCATGCAAGAGAGGGCTGAGCACCCACCAGGACCATAGGGCCGCACCAGAGAGACATGAGTGTGGGGGATGCGGGTCCATGCATGAGGATGCAATCACAGGCAAGTACAGGCTGGTGAGGAGCCAGGTGTCGAGGTGAACCCTGGAGAGAGCCGAGTCACTGCCAGCAGGCAGCTGGGGGCACCTGGTTGTGTGTGGTGTATGTAAGTCTGTCCTGCCCACTGCAGTTCCACTTCCATACAAAATGAATCTCTGACATCCTTGTGAGAATGGGTAGATGCCTCTACAGGCTAATTGCTAAAGCAATTGGGCATGGGGGAGGACTTGTGTCCTGGGCTTCACTCTAACGAGTGTGTAAGTACGTGGTATAAATCAGAAGGGCTTATTAAAGCAAGAAAAGTCCCTATAGCCTAGACTGAACTAGTAAACAGAAGCTGGGGCATCCCTTGAAACATCTCACTTTGAGCAAATATTGAATTCAGACTAAACTGTCCAGCATTCAATAAATGTTGATTTAAAAAGGAATCAGTGGAAAGAAAATCTTACCTTTAAAATATAAAAAGGAAATTTTAACTTACCCCTGCACTCTCAGGGCTTTTAAAACCATGGCCTGACCACTTGCTCTTGTACCTTGTAAGGAAAGGCACTAAGTACCTAACCACAAAGAGGCTTGACACTGCATCCCAAGCAGCACAAGGTGTGTTCCCACAGCCCAGCGGGTCTGATGTAGGTTTCTTACCTTTCCTTAAGCACCAGCTGCTCTCTCTGCATTGCATTTTCTATGAATCCCTTGTTTTAGGACCTAACGCTTCCTCTGTCTCGAGTCACAGCTTGTGACAGCTTGGTGTTCATGAAACCCGCCAAGGGGATCACCCTCTTCTTTTGCTTTCAGCTGTGCACAGGCCCAGACCTCTCCCATGGACCTAAAGAAGCTTTTCCCAGAGAAAAATTTACATTGCTATATTATGCTTTTGCTTTGGCTCATCTTTAGGGAAACCTGTTTGTCTTCATTGGTTGCAGAAAGGGCCCCATGCTTGCAGACTTCTCCCAAAGGTATGCGAGGGTCTGTTGATTACACACCCACTGCCACCAGATATACCCCATATGAGTACCCCTGCCTAGGATGTCAGCTTGTCTTTACAATAATCATATAAGATTTTCTTTGCTGTGAAGGGGTTTGTTTGTTTGTTTGTTTGGGTTTTGTACAAGATTACTGTTCCTTTTACAGAGCTGCCTTTGAGAATGAAACCCATTATTCCTAGCATTCCTCACTTCAAGGAAATATTAGAGAAAAAAAAACCCTAAATTAGCTCCTCTTGATTGCACATTGGGCTGAAGTTTATTTGGTCCTTTCCTTTTTTGAGTCCAGTCCTAAAATTAGCTGAAGGGTACTCACTAGCACACTGAAATATAATATGTAGCATATTGCATATAGTCTATAGCTTATACATATATTCTTTTATTTCTAAAACTGCGAACAGTTTGCACTTTGATGCTAATCTTCTACTTTTGCTATTTGAAAACATAAGCTCTTTGCAAACAAAGTAATGAGGTCAATCAGAGGGAAGAATCACAGAGCTGCTTTCACTTAGAATTAAGCAAAACTTTATTAGAGTGAGGGAGAATTGATCTATTAAGCCACCCTGTGTCTGTTGTTGCTCTGCTGAACTTCCTATGCAAGTAGCATGTTTTATTGCAACACCATCAGCGGAAATTCCCTGTTTACACAAGCTGGCAAGTAGATCATTCTCTGCAAAGTGGTTTTGCAACTTAACCCTGCTTGTAGGCTCCAGTTTTAAGGTAATAATGCCCATTTTCAAACACTGTTCTTCCAATGAGCCCTTTGCAGTGCTGACCTGTCAAACCACCAAACCTGCATGGCAGCCAGAGGATGTCCCGGGGTTGTTATATAGTGAAGTGTTTCTCCACTGAGCCCTGTTCCCTCTGCTTGCTGGCAGAATCCCTCCCCTGTTACTTCCCAAAAAACAACGGTTGCAATCAAAGTGAAGATGAATTTTTGTTCCTGGGACAACAGGTTTAAAAATTTCCCAAACTTTGTGCCAACTTCAGACTCCACCTGATTACACTTTACAATGAACCTTTATTTAAAGCTTTAGAGGGTATTCTAGGCATGAGTTTTCCTGAGGGAGAAGAAAATGCTCTTCTTCTATCCTCGTACCTCTGGCTTTCTGAAAGTAAACAAAAAGCTTAGCTGGATTTTCGTATTTTGACTTAATTATAGGTCTTGGAAGCACTTTTCCCCTGTAGTTTTATAAAAGGACAAGCTTTGCATTATTTTGTTACAAAAGTGGGGGAACTGTAAAGCTGAATCAATAGGATTTTAAAAGCTGCTATTTAATTAGTTTCAGCTGATTAGACAAACACTTGATTTTATAGTATTGCAGCCTGCTGGGATTAAAGGGTAATAATATCTAGACATATTTTCTGATAACAGTTTTGTCCATGTATGTATTATGGGCACATCTGCAGATGGTGGGCAAGAAAATGAAGTTATGAAAGGATGGTGAATGTACCTACTAAAATGATGGAATGTGACACAGAGCATTTCATCGCCTTATGTAAGAAGTAGTTTGACTGCTCTGCGCTTCTGTCCTCTTTGTACAGCAAGACTTCTAACAGGAGAGGTCTTGGTCCAGGCAGCGCGGTGAGGCGAGTCATTAAAAGGGTAATTCTAATGCTCTCTGTATTCCAGCCTCGTGATCCATGAAATAGATTCAGCTTCTACTGTTACTCCAATGCAGCTTTTTTACAATGAACATTACTTACAAATGGTGGTGAGATTACCAAATGTATTATGCTTGAGAAGACTGCCAAGCTCTTCAGATGTGGCTCTGATGTTCAGAGTGAACCAACAGCAGAAGACAAGGGATTTACTTCTGAATAAATGAGAAGGGAAAAAGATTGTTTGGCACATTTTTCTTAACACACAAATTTTAGTTTTGCCTACTTAGTGCTCTTAGGAAGAAAACCACACTGGTGTCCTCTGTGCTGGAGGCTTTTCAAACATTATACCTGGTAGCAGCTAGGCAAATCCAAAAATGCAGCTGCTACAATTTAGAAATTAGTGCAGTCCCCAATGAAATAAGAACCACATATTTAATAACAAACTACTATTTGATGAGTTACCTTATGATAGAAACTAAATCATTGTGAGAAGGGTGTTATCCAGCACAGCCTTCTTGCATGCCACATAAAATGGAGGCATGGGGACTTGGTCTTTAGTTCCCTTTCAGACAGATCATTTTTTTAATCAGCAGCCTAGTAATGGTGACATTTTGCCAGAGCCTGAGCATACAGTCCAGTGCTTGCACCTAAAACTCCATTTTTACTTGAGTATGGAAGACCATGACATGTTTGGCCTTGCTTGAGAAGAAGAGTAATTCTTATAGTCAACTAAATCCCTTTCTAGGTTAAAATGACTCAATTGCAATTCTAATAAATGCCTGATTATGGAGACTGGAAATTTAACATCCATGCTAAGTAGACAAAATTGAACTAAATGCAGAGAATAAATGCTCTCAGCAATACAGCTAGCTTTTAACACAGAAGCTGTATTCTAGGAAATCCAGATTATTGTTGGCACAGAGTGAATGCCTGGGAGATGGTATTATGCTTAGTATACCTCTACCATGAGGCTATTTGGGAGCATAATATAGGACACTGTTCCTGAAATCAGTTCAAGTTCCTCCCCAGTACATTGCAGAGAAGGGGATTTTTTGTTTATTTGGACTTCTGGACACAAAATCAGTAATAAACCTGACAAACATGTACTTGCAACTCCAAACCCCAAAGTTGAGCCTGGTATTTCATTCTCAAATCTTCCTTCTGCCCTGCCTTCACTCCTCTCACACATTTGAGGTGAGTTTTTTGGACCAAAAGGCTCTTCTGGCAGTTACCACAGCTGCCAAAGGCAAGGAAGCAGCTCAGTGCAACTCCATACAGGAGTATCATGACCCGTTAAAAAGAGCACTCAAAGGCACCTAGGGGGAAGATCTGCCTTAGCAGGTGGATAGGACAGAGATGCTGCCTTTGTGCCTGGCACAAGGGCCGTGTCCACAGAAGTGCCATTGCTAATAGAAAGATGAAAAATGTGTGAGAATGACAAGACATCTACAGAAAATTAAATATGGAAGACTTGTAGTGGTTTGGGGTTTTTTTAATATCAGTCTTGTCTTAGCTTTAGAGCGGTAGAAGGGGCAATCAAGATATTAACTCCACAATATTTGTAGAGGTTTTGTTACTCTTGGTCCATTTTCTGCTTTTTGCTGGTGGAATGTAAGGCAAAGGCAGGGTGTCACAAAAGTGTTTCTGTTGCAAAGTGTTAGCATCCAAGTTCTCTAACTCTTGCTATGCAATGATTTAGAAGAATTTTTATGGAGATGGAAGAGTAAGTAGTTTTGAAGATTCCCAGCTAATGTAATAAAGTGGGTTCAAGGTGAGCCACAGCCTTTCCTTGCTCCCCTGCATGGCAGCTCTTTCACATATCCCCAGCCAAGTTTTGAGCAGTACGGATTTATTATGCATGTTATGAGGAGAGGAAAGTTACAGATACTGGAAGGCTACAGAGTAAAGGAGCATAACCTGAGAAAGAGCAGTGAGCAGAAAGGGGAAATGAGAAGGATTCCCTAGTCTTACTACCTTCAAGATCCTCCACAGATTTTCAGCCAAAGCAAAAGAGTGAAAATTAGTGAGAAACAAAGAGAGAAAGGCAGGGAAGGAAAGAATCCTGCACTAATACCAAACTACAAAAAACAAACACCCCAAACAACAACAACAACAAAATAAAACCACCCCACCAAAATGTTACAACTACTCTTCTCTGAAAATTTTAATATTATGACATTTGATGGTGTAACTACCTGCAACTTGATTCAAATGGAACATTATCACTAGTCTTTTTGGACTCTGTTCCATCTTGCTGCATAAGCAGCATTGGTGGGAAAGGAGATGGACAATTCACCACTTGAACAAAAAGATTCCTAGGCCAAAACATCCTTGATATCTTGGTCATTGTACCCTTTCAGATGTCCTTTTACTAGTTACCTGCATCTGCCCTGTGAAATCACCAGAAATATCAGTCTGCTCCAGGCAAAAACTCTTGCAGCATTTATCTTTCCCTGTAATGAGAACATCAATGAACAGGCTGGCATGCAAAGAGATGTTTGAACAGTAATACCTTGCTGTTCTTCCAGCTAAATGCTTTCCACCACCACTCTGAAACTGTTAGTTCAGTTATGTAGCTGAGTTGGTAGATAAACTGTCTTTCCACCTAGCCTCCCATCAAATGCTTAATGAGCCTGAACAAAATACCAGTGGGCACAGGCACCCCACTGGTTATCTGTGGAAGTCAGTGGAAGGAAAGCCTCAGATTGCTCGCACTGTAAATAGTAGATTGCTGGGTCACCTCAGCATCGTGAGACACTAAAACATGAGACGTCAGCCATATTACACTGATGTCTGTTAACTCCCCTCTTTGATTGATCAAGGCTTACTTAATGACCATAAATACATCTAGCTGACATATTTATAGCTCGGGCTCTCAAGTCATGTGTCACAGTGATAGTGCCAGCAGACCTCTGGAGCACTGTTTGCTATTATTCTAGAAACCCTAACACTGCCTGTGATTAAATGGCAACATGCCTGTTTGACCACCTGATATCATCCAGCACTGACAGCTGATTTGTTGGAGTCAGACAGCAATGCCAACTTGTTTTTTTGGGGTTTTATTTTTCACTGATAGAGTGACTTATTTGCCTGACCTGGAAACAAAGGGAGAAAGACTAAATCCAAGAAGATACACTTTCTCATCAAGTATACCTGCAGTCACTGCTGGTTGTTTCAGCACCAGATGGCTGTGCAGACCTAACACACACTGCAGGGAGACATGACCACTCGCTGAGAACTCACTGAGTAGATTTGAGATCCACAGCTGCAGATATGTTTACATCTTAGATCTACAGCTGCACAACCTCTTAAGTAAGGTAGGTAACCATCTTGGGATCACATCCTTTTGAAATGCCCTTCCAACACGTACCCAGCAGGGCTATGGCTACAAAGCAAGGTAAGAATGAATGTTAGCTCATACTTGGGTGCCCACATCCAACACAGTAGACAGTCCTAGTGGGAATAACCAGATAGGGATGACTTTCCACAGAATTTAAGCAGCGAGTGGCTAAACCCAGTGAAAATCACATCCAGATGCTGAGAACAGGGTTAATAACTAAGGAGGTAGTTCATCTGATATGTCAATAATGTATGGAGTCTGCAGCACTTAAACACTTATGCCACATGATTTAAAAATAACAAGTATATTGTTAATGTGAAAATATAAGTGCAATGGCCTACTGCTTAAAATCTGGTGAACATTTTGGGGTCTGCAGTGCTGGTGTTCAAGATCTCTGTCTGTTTTATAGAGGTGATGGCTGGGACAGGAGCTTCCAAATCTTGCAGGTTGCAAAGTGCCTGAAAGCACAGTGCAACAACTGCCCTCCCACCCACATCATCCACCCTCTGGGTTGTCTGTAGAGAGCACCACGGTTCAGGACATACTTACATTCAACCTAATAATCAGTAGCAACAATATTATTTTTGTCATGTCCTTGAGAAGTAATACAACAAACTGCAAACAAACAAAGCAACACCCCCCCCAACCCCTTTAAGAAAATGTAATTTGGACATGAATAAATCATTCCTGAAAGGCAGAAGCAATATTACTGTTGAATTAGTGCTGGATGTTCTTTTGTTAAATTGTATACAATCAAAGCAAGGTGCCAAATTGCCAACTAACTGTCTGGAGGTCGATTTTGAAATTCACGGATGAGCTAATGCATTTGTGGCAGTGATCATAAAGGGAGGAGTTCACCTTGCATTAGCCTTGACTCATAACTATAAATCTACAATGTTACCAGAAATAGATGTCCTATTTCTTGTCATTGATCTGCAAGCCATAATTTAAACATTTGCATGTTCTAATGTTGAGCCTTCCAATTGCCCGAAACATCTCTCTCCAGGGAATGCTCACTACAAAGACAGACAGTAAAAATAAAGGCATAAAAACTGGGAACCTTTGGCATCCTGAAGTTTGTCAGAAGTCTCATAAGTCAGTGAGAATCAAAACTGAAATATAGAAGGATATTGGTAAGGGTCAAATGAGGACATGGCAGAAGTAAAACAAGAGTATGGTAGATTATGGTGCTGGTGGCCAAAAAAATAATTATAAATAAAAAAATTTTTAATGACAAGCAAAAAAATGAAGAAATTGCTATAAAAATAACTGATGTATTGCCTTATCTTTCAACAATTTTACCATAGTTACTCACTAATAGAAAAATCAGAAGTTTGTTCCACTTGAGGCAATGCTCCGCGTTTCCCTGAAACTGATATTTTAAAAACAATATATATGGGAAACGAATGAGTCACCAGTTATGAAAAGATGCATTCATTCAGGTGAAGCACTGAAGCACATGGCAAATCTAAAGGAAGTGATTTCAAGGCTGTAGTATGACTGAACAGACATCAATTGTAGGGTAGATGGGAGAGTGCGTAGATTAATTTCCAGGTATGTTTGCAACACTTGTAAGTACATACGCAGACCTCTTGCCTGCTTCTTGTGAAGTGCTCTCTTTCCTAAAGTGTGGAAATTGGTGTCAGATCGCTAATTAAACCAGTGCAGTATGTCCAAACATCACAGCAAAAGGTCCAAATACCAATGTAAGTCGTTAGGTGTTTTGAATTCTATCATTTTTAATGTAACTATTTCAGACACCACTTCAGAGAGGTGATTCAACACAAAGCGTGAGAAATCCTGCAAGCAGTTTATTGCAGTATTTTAGTGAGTTTTAAATCTTGGGTTTTATATCAATTTGGATATCTACTGCTCCTTATAATTTCATTTTTTCCCTAATCTGCAGTGTGCTAAGTGTGCTAAGCAGGCCAGGTCTGCTCTGCCTTTAACTGAGGCCAATAAACAGATAATGGGAGAATTTTTGAAAGCATTGTGAAGTTTAATACAATTTTGTGGCCTTTCATGATGAGCCCAATTACAAACATCGGTGCTGCAGGTCTAACGCCTACCTGATTTCATTGCTTCAGTTTGCTATTTTTCAGCAGCGGCAAATCAGTAAAACTAAACTCTCTGCCTTCTTGTTGAGATATACCTGTAGCCTAACACTTTGACCTGTCAGCTTTGAATTGCATGTAATTTTTAATCCAGTTACTTGTTCATGGCTTCTGTTTGCTACTTCTTTCATACAGTTCTTTGCACACTAAAAATGAAGAAACGTCCATGTATGCAATTGGTACACCAATTGGCTCAATGGCCCTAGTCTACATCTAATTTCCTTGCATCCTCTCTTTTAATTCCTTGCATCCTAAATGCATATGTAAATTCACCGTGTTTAAAATCTCTGCTAAACTGAGTAATAATTACACTACTTTTTTTTTTTTTTTTTTTTTTTTAAGGAATAATTCAGTGTCTGCTCTTACCTCTGAGGTAAATGTGCTCCTGGGGGTGCTCCCTTGGCAGTGGTCTTGTGGAATCCTGCAGACTGGGGGACCTGCAGGAGCATACCCCAGTCCTTTCTTGTCCCCACCTAAAGAAAACTCAAGCTCAAAGAACCTGGAAAGTTTTGAGGATTCAGATCTTATCTGCATGTCCTGGGGTCAGCAAACCCTATCTAGGCCCGGGAAGCACTCCCAAGACCCAGGGTTCTGGTGGAGTCAGCAGAAGCATTCCTCAGAGGTAAAGGTACTTGGTTCATTTTGGGGAAAGGCAAAGCTCATACTGACATAGCCTCAAACATCACTGCTGGCCATTTTTGCAAATAGCACATGATGTCTTCATGTAGTTTGGCAGCACCTGTGTTCACATTTCCTAACAAAGGTCTCAGCATGGCCTTAAGAGGATCAGAGGGTTTTGTCCTTTCATGTTCACTAATTGTTTAATGGAAAAAGGAAAATTTCTGACCATGTCTGTTAGCAAGTGAGAAAATAATATTTCTTTGAATGTTACTTTCTATAAATAAAATGTACTTAGCTATGAAATTCATGCTCCAGTTCAGAAACAAAAAGCTCCTTCCTTAAAGGCTACTCAGTGCCTCATATTTAATGTTCAATGCATTGCTTATTTAAACAAAGACAGAACACACCCTACTTCCACAGATTTAGCTAAGCTTTGCCAATTTTGATTTTCCTTTTGAAAACCACAGTGTCTCATAATTCCACTGTGACCAATTAGGATGATATATTTCAGCCTAACTTTCCCATTCAATAAACAAACCTGATGTTTAAGTGTTCCCAGACATTAATACACAGCCATGGCCAGCAGCAGTTAGCATTCAAAAGTACAGAGTCCAAAGCTACCAAAATGAACTAGCTTTTGGACAAATAATACAGAAGCAAAGTTTTAGTTTTTATCCTTGCATAGTAGGTTTCTAACTACAACCATTAATCTCAAGGGTGATATAAGCACTGCCTTACCTGTGACAATTAAATCCCATTCTATAAAGGGAATACAAAAAATAAAAGCAGGCTCAGTTCTGAAAACACACAGTGTGGCTGCATTAAAAGCAGCAATAGGACTCCCAAGGCACTCACTTTTACACAGTTGTCAGCAAACACAGGTATGCTAATACATGGCTATCCATGAAGGCTCCTTGAAGTGATAAGAAGGTTTGGGGATGATGTTACGTCAGGGATAAAGTATCACATAGCTGTTCCTGCTAACATTTAATACTCACTACCAGCAGCAAATGATGACACAGGAAGCCAAACATGAAATCCGGGTTAAGAGCAACACTGATTTCAAAGGACCCCTGGCAGCAAATGTACAGCAGGAATCCAGGCAGGGCAAATAATTATCTGGATGATTACTGAGCATTTTAGCTCAGACAAAAGCACCTCAGCCAGGTGCGTGCCTTACACATGTTTATGTCAACTTGACAGCAGCTATTGCAAGTGAAAAATCGACAGCAAATGCTAATCTTTCTCCTTCAGACATGAGTCCTGTTGTTGCAGGGGGTTGTTTCCTCCTAAGGAGCTTTGAAAAGGAGTTTTCAGGAGATGCCTCAAGTTAGCTGTTCCCCTTTCTCTGCAAACTCCTATCTGGAAAGGGAGGTATCACTCAGATCATTTTGGTGTGATAAGCTTTCCTTCAAATCCTGTGTCTCATCTTACTATTAGTGACTCTCTAGCTCAGAGCACATGGGTACACACAGATCAGAGACTGGGGAAGACCAACCATTACACTGTGCCTTTTGCTGCACATCCTGGGTTTGGCTGAGGGAAATTTTCTTTCTAAAAGCAGGTATAGTGCTGTGTTTTGGATATAGGATGATATAGTATGGGAATAATGTTGATAACATACTGATGTTCTAGTTGTTGCTGAGCAGTTGCTGTGTCTACAGTCAGTCAAGGACTTTCCAACTTCTCACTCCCTGCCAGGTGCTCAAGAGACTGGGAGAGCAGAGCCAGAACAACTGGCCCAGGCTGGTATGTTCCCTAACACACATCATGCTCCAGATATGATTGGGGAAGCTACTGGGAGGCAGGATTGCTGCTCAGAAACACACTGGGTATTGGATTGTTTCTTTCCCTTTCATGTGATAATTGTTTTTATGAATTACTTGGGGGTTTATTATTATTATCACTACTGTCCTCCCTTGCTATCTTTTTAAACTGCCTTTATCTCAACCCATGAGGGTTTTTTCCATTCTTCTCCCCATCCCTCTGCTTGGGGAGGGGTGAGCGGATGACTGCGTGGTACTTGGTTACTGGCTGGGGTTAAACCACAACACTGCAGCTGATGGCTGAACTTGGCAAGTGCTGGAGCAAAAGCAACTGGCCTAAAACTGGAGCTTGTCATCAACTGCTAAGGGACCTGCAAGAAATTGTTCCAAAAGTGCTATGCTGCAGCTGATGAGTGCTCCAGTCTTATGGTTGTGTTTTTCTTCTATATCCTCTAGCAAAAATGGATGGCACAGCACTGTTTATTTCCAGGGTAGGTTTACCAGACAGACAGGAAAAAAAATGGTCAAAATAATCACACCAGTGGTTCATCTCATCACTCCTGGCTGCCCACAGAAGGTTGTACTTCATTTGAGGATGTTAATCATACTTTTCCTGTCCTCTCGACACATTGATTTTAGGTGAGAGAAAAAACTAATCTAAAAGATTTTTTTTTTCTACTTGGCAATAAATTCTCTCTGTTTTTACTGTTACACCATTGGTCTCCTTCATAGTTTATGATAGGACTTGATTTACAGTATTCATAATGCCACTAAATAGACCTGCAGCTCTGACCTATAAATATCGAGGTATGTGGCTTCTTCATTTATAAACAGAGTTGATGAGAGCAAATTGGATAAAGTGTTGTGGGCTGCAGGAGGTGTGAACTGAAGGGCTATCAGTCTGCCTTCCTAATCTAATCTTAATATTTATAACCCTCATGGAGAGAAGTCCCCTCCCTTCACAATATCTGGACTGCAAAGCTTTTAAAATGTTAACATTATCCCTGAACAGTTATATTGTCCCTTATTTACTACAAGAGGTGATGGAGAGGTATGAAGAATGTAAGAGATGACCAGTCAATAAATTTACCATTAATTTGAATGAGGAGGAGAAAGCCAGATATAAAAAGTTATTTGCCATAACTTATTTAAAACTGTCCAGAAAGAGAAAAGCTCTTCTTTCTAGTTAAGATTTACTTATGTTGTGGTGTATGTTCCTACCAGAAGCATGAGGAACATCTTTATTTCCCAGAGAATGATGACTGCATTCATCATTTTTAGAAGTAACTGCATACTACAGTGGTGACCACTCTTGCCTGGTTTCAGTAAGGGCTCCAAAATATTTAAGAAATAAATGAACAAGAGAAAATTATCCTACATGAACTGCCTTAGAAAAAAACTTCAATTATTTACTGCTCTGCTCTGAACTGCAGTTATCCAGGTACTCTAACACATAGTTCACAACAGTTCCCAAAAAATGTATAGAGATTAATTTATTGTCATGACTATCATTTGGAAGTCCCTAAACCAAATATTTTCTCTTCTCATTCTTTGTGTCTCTAATTTAACAAAGACACTGAAAAATCGTATAGCATTCAGACGTAAGTTATACCAAAAAGGACACTATGAGGCAACTTAATCACCTGCTGGAAATGTCCATGCTGGAACATAAAACACCAATGGAAAAAACTGTAAGATACCAAGACACAATGACCTGTTGCAGCTCATGGAATTCAAATGGATGTGATTATAAAGGTGAAGCACAATTACTACAAAATTTGCCAAAGGATGTAGATATATTCCCAGCCTTTTGGAGGTATTTTCTATTTCCAGAATGAGTTCTCAGGCTCTGTGTGGCATCTGTGAGATTCTGTTGGCAGGGCAATGAAGGGTGTCAGGTTTGGTAACTGTCCTCATCCACAGTCCCATTTTAATCCATTGGTCTTCATTTTTTCCTGGCTTTACTTGGTGGGTAGAACTGTAAGCAGTGAAAACAACTACATATTCAAGTCTGAAGAAGTAACGCTTCTGGATATTCATTTTTGCAGAGAATATCATTCTATCAGTGTCCATTCCACTCCAAGATTTATGAGATTTAATAGGGAAGATGATTTATAAGGAGAGCTATTCCCACAGTGAAGCCAATTTGTCCTAAATGCTCACCAGAGTCAGGAATGATTATGAGAAACAGCAGAAGATGATGTATTTTAGACTTCTTCTATGTCATAAGCAGAAGATAGGCAGGTGGTGTATGACTAGGAGAAAAAAAACCCACCACAGATGTGCATGTAAGTCATTGGACTGTAGCTAAAAGGAAATTAGGATAGGATAAGGATAGCCCTGTAATAGTTGAGCAAGTGCCATGCAAGGGGAGAAGCTGGTGGGAGACAGGTGAGCAGAGAAGGGGAGGGAGCGACAGCAGGTGAGACAGGATCATACCCATTGCACTGCTGGGGGATAGTGTTGCAGATGATGTAAGGAAATGCCCTTCTGTCTTGCCCTTTTTACAGAAACCACCTTTCAGGTGACTGGTACAGATGCTAAATAGCGGCTGGAGCATCAGTGTCTCTGAAAGTGCAAAGCCACAAGTGCTAAAATTCAGTGGCTGAAGCTGCTGTCAGAAAACTACTGGTGCTTAAGTTTGCAGTCTCTGAAATAAGCTGTATTGCAGCCTCCTTAAAACCATCCTTGTACAAAATAGGTCTTAATTATTCTCTGCTCACTGGATTTTATGACGGACTCCTCCAACAGCCCTTGCACTAGACTGCATCGGCTTCCCCCTGTTTATGAAAACGTTGGCTGCTGGGAGGGCATGTGCAAACCAAGCACATTTAGTGCAGGGTCTCTAGCAACCTCAGAACAACAGAGTTTTTCTCTGCTTTAGATCACATTACACAATCTTCTTTATCTCGTTTCTATTTGCAACAGGGATACACCATCCTGAAGAGTGACCTACTTTCCCTGCAATATTTGCCTTGCTTTTAATTATAGCAATTATAGTGCCCTGATCACTGGCACAGTCCCCAGAATGTTGACTCTTTTTCTTAATGTTATTGTTATATAGATTACACAGACTCTTTGCCAGCATGTTGCCCTCTAATTATCCAGCTGAAGATGTTGCCTGTGCCACAGACAAGCAGGAGAGCTTTGTGTGGGATCTTTGAAGATTTCTCAGGAGGCTGCTGTGAAAGTAATCGCTGTGCACAGACTCCTTCAGGGGACAGGTAGGGCTGTATGTTGCTCCTCAACACCCTCTTCTTTCTTAATATTGTTCTTCCCTTGCTTTCGGTGCAGCCTTTTTAGCAAAGCGTGTAAGACAGATAAAGCAGCCTGGAAACCATCAAACGGTTGCCACATCTGTCAGCTTATGTACCAGAACATATTTTTTATTGTCTTTAGATAGATGCATTAGGAAGTTTTTTCTTCATTAAGTTATTTTATGTCTTCTTATTTGCTAGCTTATTAACTTTTTCCTGTCTTTATTCTGTCTTTATTAACTCATTTAACCTGAGAACTAATCTAGGCTAATTATATTATTATCCGACAACAGAACAATTCGTATGAAGTTTAAGAGATTAGGAGGGTGAAGCAAATTAAGCACGATGGTATGTAACACCAGAGAAGAAAGGAGCAATGCTCTTCTGCTTCATAAATGGATCCAATATTTCCTGGTTTCAGAGCACCAAATATTTGGCCTTAGAATAACAGTGGTGAAGATTACTTTTCCCAAAAACGTACTAAAGAAGGAAAATATTCTTGTACCACAAATATCACAGGCATGATTGCATGGCTTAATCAATGGGAAACTGTTTCAAGAACTTCCCACTGGTAGAAAATGCCGTTGTTACTGCATCAGAGCCCTCTTCCTTCCCCAGGCTCAATCCTTGCACCTGCTCTGTCCTGATTCCTTATTAAAAGATCTCAATTAAACAATGAACTTTTTCTAAGGGATGGATGAGATCTATGTTGTGTCTTGGTCTGGACAATCAGGTCACTGGTTTTATGGGAGACCTTTTCTTGTCCTTCTCTGAAGGAGACTTTACACATGTGTGTTAAAATCCTTGGTCCCCTGTCTCAACAACCTTACTGAGCAAGAAACAGTTAACTGAGAATGTTTTACTAATCCCAAAAGTAATTCAAACATGTAGTAAATGTATTATTGGAGCTAGATCAGAACCACTGGTACACACACTGGATAGTAATTTCATTCTCCAGTTCACCCCTGGGTGAACTGATCTGTTGCTCATGCTTCAGAAATGTTAATTTGCTTATGGGAACTCTCTTTTGGAATGAGCTGATGTGTTCCCATTAATAAAAATAAATTAAAACAAAACCCTGGGTTTGCTTCTGAGGGAAGTCCAGCCCAGGGACTACTCTCAGTGGGCAGTGTGGAAGCGTCAGTCCTAGGCTTGGGTCCCTCTGCCCAACCTACTTCAATGCTGTCATAGCAATTTCTGCATCTCCAAATGCCCATCTGCCCTCGTGCCGTGCCCCAGATTGTGCATTGTGTACCCAGTATTTCATGCTATAAAAATATCATCCTGGTGTGCTGAAACAGCCTGCATAATTTCAGAAATTTGTATCCATCTCCATTAAACTGCACATTAAAAACATACCTGTGCCTGATGGCTAAAAGGATACCCCGCACAGCCCAGGATAGACCCTAGGCTATGTGCTGTACAATGTGGTCCCCACTGATCTTCTCTGGAGGGCACTCCAAGGCGCTCTGCTCTGAGTCACACCACACCACTTGGCTAGGAGCTGAATATGGTTTCCAAGGGCAAATGAATTTTGTAATGTGGGTGCAGCCAAGAAGAAGTCCCAGCTGTAACCCTGCCCCTGTGCCAGCTCTAATTCTTATGCGAGATGAGCAGGCCCTGTTTGTATAATGCTATTCTTGTTCTAGCAGCCCCTGGGACAGATCTCAGGTGCACCAAAATATCTTGCTTGGGGAAGGTGGGTGGCCTAAAACTGCCAGGTCATGTAGAGCTTGGTACCTCCCCACCTTCAGGTCCTTCCTTAAGGGACGTCCATGGCCACTTGCATGCCTTTCAACAGGAGATGACGGGGCAGTTGTGGTTAGTATGAGCTGTCCCATCAAACCATCTGTTGTATGACTTGCCAGGCTTCTGCACTCTCTCCCTTCCTTTCATCTGAATTTGCTTTTATCTCTATAAATGCATGCACATTTACCTACGTGTATATGCCATGCGACATGTTTCTACTCATCACTGCACTGGCAGAGCCAGTCCCTTGGTTTTTAAGTAGCGATGTTATATAATGAACATTCAAATCCCAGGAACACATCAGGAGGCTCCTGACAGTTGTAATTATATTCCACAAGGCATGAAGTTCTCATTATGCTCCGCTCGTGGTTGTTTTTCGGGTTTTTTTTTAAGCTGGAAAGGCAATTTTTTTGGTTGATTTCATCCATTTAAAAGCCGAGGAGGTATATTCCTTTGGGGTGTTGTGAAAGGTTGACTGCCAATGCAGACATAAACAGGGTGTGGGGATTAACAGGGGACTGAGAGGACACGGCTTTCTGTAAATATAGCAGAACAAACATTGATTTTAAATAACGCTTTTCTTCACAAGGTGCTTAGGTAGTGTCACAGCATGCCCGTACAAAATGGGGATAAAGTCTGCTTCTATCACAGATTTCTTGCCAGAAGGGAAAACAGAGCCTTTACAGATACAGACCCCACTGTTACCTCTACATGTTAACTAACTGTAAAAATGCAGTAAAGGTAGTCAGCATAGCAGAGGTTTTTGCCACTGTTAAATGTTAAAATGTGTCAGAAATCTGAATTATTAGATCTTCATCTATACACACAAATTTGGTCTGGTTTAAGTAGTCTGTGTGCACACTCATGTATCATCTTTCAATTTAATGGTGATTTCCCTTTCCTTACTTAACCTGTTTATGAGTTATTTAAGCACCACTGAAGTAAATAATTCTCAAGACAGTGCAAATGTCTTGCTTCAGTTTCATTAATCCAGTCTAAATTTAGCCCTTATATGAAATACTACAGTGCTTTTTTTGGACAAGCCGTATATATTTGAGTGAGATAGGCGAATCTCTCCTTTATTTATGGATATGATTTCACTTGCTACTAAAATAAAGTTGGTTTAAACTACATTGGTAGCTAGACGTACTTGACAATGTTATTTAAGATCAGGACATATCAAAGTGATAGGAAAAGTCTGAACTATGGCTATGACCCTTTCATTTCAGGGACACTCTTTTTTTGTGGATAATCATGTTATTTGTGCCCCTTATGAGGAACTACACTACTCAGAGTCCCTGCTCCTCAGCTACTTTACCCTTGTGGGCTGAGGGCTTGAATACATCTAAGCTCTCATCGCAGGGATCCAAAGTAGCTTATTTCAAAACAGTACATCATTTATTCCAAAGCAAGGTGATCAACTGTGTTGTTTTCATATTTCCTTGCAACTCAGGGAATACTGCTCCACTCAAATCCAAGTTCCCTAACACCAGCTAGGGAGAGGGAGAAAACGCCTGGAGCTGTACATTTCTCAATGTGGACTTCCAGAGGGCAGACTTTGGCCTCTTTAGGAGACTGGCTCACAGAGTCCCTTGGGAGGTGTCCTGGTTTTGGCTAGGATAGAGTTAGTTTTCTTTCTAGCAGTTGGTGTAATGGTGTTAGGGAGTTAAGATGAGAGTGGTACAGATAACACCCTGATGTTTTTAATTATTGCCAAGCAGCCAAGGATTTTTCAGTTGTTCATATAGCCCTGCTAACGAGGAGGAAAAGATGGGGCATGCCCAAGAAGCTGGGAGGGGACACAGCCAGGACAGATGACCCAAAGTAGCCAAAGAGGGTATTTCATACCAATTAGATCATGCTCAGCATAAAGGGGGCCTGTTCGGGGATAAGCACATGGCTCCAAGATGTGTAGTTTTTGGGGACGGTCCAGCTTTGGGATGGCTCTGAGCTGTACAGATGAGTTGTGTGGTTGAGTGAGAAACTGCATTGCATATCACCAGTTTCATATATTTTTGCTATAAAAGTCCTGTTATTGCTATTTCTCACTCTTTTCTGTCCTACTAAACTGTCCTTATCCCAACCCATAAGGTTTGCCTTTGGGTTTTTTCCTTCTCCCCTTCCCCTTTCCCCTTCCCCCGAGAGCGAGTGGCTGTGTGGTGCTCAGCTCCTGGCTGGAGGCAGAACCATGACAGGAGGCAGTCCTGAGGGGCAAAGGAGTCCAGGAAGGCTGGACATGTTACAAGACGGAAATTGTAAAGGAGCAGGCTGTTCCCCATGTGCCAAAAGACCAGCGGAGAAGACGACCAGCCTGACTGAACAGAGAGCTTTAGCTGGAACTCAGGAAAAAAAGGAGAGTTTATGACCTTTGGAAGAAGGGGAAGGAAGCAAGGATGTCTTGAAGTTATTCAGGGAGAAAATTAGAAGGGCCAAAGCCCAGCTGGAACTTAATGTGGTTACTGCCATAAAAGGCAATAAAAATGTTTCTATAAATACATTAGTAATAAAAGGAGAGCTAAGGAGCATCTCTGTACTATTATTGGGTGCAGGGGTAAAAAATGTGACAAAGGTTAAGGAAAAGGCTGATGTACTTAATGCCTTCTTTGCCTCAGTCTTTAGTAGTAAGACCAGTTGCTCTTCAGGTACACAACCCCCAAACTGGAAAACAGGGATGGGGAGCAGAATGAAGCCCCCATAATCCAAGGGAAATTGGTTAGTGACCACTACACCACTTAGACATACATGAGTCTGTGGAGCCAGATGGAATTCACACAAGTGTACTGAGGAAGCTGGTGGAAATGCTCACCAACCCACTTTCCATCATTTATCATGAGTCCTGGCTAACTGGGGAGCCCCCAGTTGACTGGATGCTGGCAAATGTTGGCACCCATCTACAAGAAGGCCCAGAAGGAGGATCTGGAGAACTACAGGCTTGCCAGTCTGATCTCAGTTCTCAGGGTGCTTATGGAGCAGATCATCCTGAGTGCCATCACATGGCATGTGCAGAACAACCAGCTGATCAGGCCCAGTCAGCATGGATTTATGAAAGGCAGGTCCTGCTTGAATAACCTGATCGTCTCCTGTGATGAGGTGACTTGGTTAGTGTACAAGGCAAAGACAATTGGTGTCATCTACACAGACAGTGAAGCCTTTGACAGCACTTCCCACAGCTTTCTCCTGGAGAAACTGGCTGCTTATGGCTTGAAGTAGTGTATGCCTCAGTGGGTAAAAAACTGGCTGTCTGGCTGGGCTGAAAGAGTTGTGGTGAATGGAGTTACATCCAGGGGGCAGCTGGTCACAAATGGTGTTCCTCAGGGCTCAGTGCTGGCGACAATTCTCTTTAATACCCTTGTCAAAGATCTGGATGAGGAGATCAAGTGTACTTTCAGTAAGTTTAGAGATGATGCCAAGTTGGGCAGGAGAATTGATCTTCTTGAGGGTAGGAAGGCTTTGCAGAGGTATCTGGACAGGCTGGATCAATGGTCCTGCACTTGGGTCACAACAATCCCATGCTTGGGGAAGAGTGACTGGCAAGCTGCCTGGCATAGGGTTACCTGGGGGACCTGGTCAACAGCCAGCTGAATATGAGCCAGCAGTGTGGCCAGAAAGACATTGACGTGCTGGAGTCTGCCCAAAGAAGGGCAACAAAGGTGGCAAAAGGTCCAGAGCACAAGTCATATGAAGAGTGGCTGAGGGAACTGGGTTTTTTTAGCCTGGAGAAAAAGAGGTTGAGGGGAGACTTTATTGCTCTGTACAACAACCTGAAAGGAGGTAGTAGCCAGGTGGAAGTGAGTCACAATTCTCAAGCAATAGGGCAAGTGGAAATGGCCTTAAGCTGCACCAGAGGAGGTTTAGATTGGATATAAAGAAAAAACAATCTTCTCTGAAAGGGTTGTCAGTCATTGGAACAGACTTCCCAGGGGAATGATTGAGTTATCATCCCTAGAGGTATTCAAAAGAAGTGTAGATGTGGTGCCTAGGCACAGGGTTTAGAGGTGAACTTGGCAGTGCTAGCTTTATGTTTGGACTCAATGATCTTAAAGGTCCTTTCCAACCTAAATTATTTCATGACTCTACAAGTCTATGATTTATGTACATTTTGTTCTGGAGGAAATCTGGGAAGTAGAGATGAGCTCCTGAATGACTGTATGGAATCATTGCATTTGAGAAACGGACTTGAAGATTTTTCAGTTTCAGTCAAATAGTTTTCAGATTCTAAGGTTAATTGAGAACACTTCTTTCTCTAATGGTGCTCTCTAAAAAGCAGTCTTTAGGTAAAGTCTGCTATTTTTGTCTGAATAGGTCTTCTGTCATCCTAGTCTGCCAGTAACCAACTCCTTCTACAAAAAAGATATCAGAAAAAGCAGTATCAGCAGACACACTGCATACTGCAATAAGCTCTGCAACAGTCATGCCTGTGCTTTGCCATGTTCCTTGATACTCCTAAACTGTGGTCTTCCCATCTTGACCTTAGACCTGCCTAATGACTTGGCAACCTGACCTTTATTACTGTTACCAGACCTGCTCTGCTACCCCTGCTTGTGACAAAGTTCCATAGTCCAGCTTCTGTCCCCCCTTCCCCTGAGGAGCAGCTGTCCCTGCTGCTCCCTGACCTTGAACAGCTGATGCCTACCTGCTCTACTTTCTGTTGTGAAACACTTTAGCACTAAGGTACCCAGTTTCCATAGGCATTCTTAAAGAATAAGATCAAACAGAAAGAGTCTAGAAAGGAGTTATAAAATGATCATAGCTCAAGAGAACCACACTGAAATTGGAAGAAACAGAGTTTAGCCTAAGGATAAGAAGTGCCAGAGGAGCAGGCTAAGTGTATTTAAAGGACTGTGTAAGCAGGAGAGTATTCATGTATACGTGTGATGGATAGGATAAGAAGTAAGAGACATTAGTAGCAGTAAGAAAAATACAATTTAGATTTGCTAAAAAGCTATTTAATGATAATGAGAGCAACACAGTAGAAAAAATGGCCTGAGGAGACAGTGGAGTTCCCATTTCTGTAGCTTAGACAAGTACTCATCAGAAACAACATACACATATTTGGTTCTGCCTTGGGATGGGGGTGGATTTTGTTATCCTCCAAGGTGCATCCTAGGATGCAAAAACCTTCAGTTCCATCACTGAGGACTACTGTTCTGAATCTGGGTCATTTCTTGCAGTCCACAGGTCAATGCTCCTCTTCTGCAACATCCCACACCTCAACAAGCTGTCTTTTCCCTCGTTCTGCTCCTCAGTGTTTGCTCCTTACTGAAACTCTGAGTTTCTGAAGACCACTTGTGCACAACTGATCTTTTTCTCTTTCATTTACACCCAATGTGAATTTATTGGACTACATTACTCTATTTTCCTTAAGACAGGAAAAGCAAGGTGAAAATATCCATGAGGGGAAGACTACTGAACAATCTCATAAGAATCACACTGTTCCTCAACTGAAAAGTAACGTGCTAGATGAAATAGAACTGTGAACTTCTGTATTTCTGACAGCTCCGTATACAGTAGTAGCTGCATCTATCACAATATTTTCAGCGCATACTGTGATGTGTGACAAACTGCTTAATAGTATATACAAGCTGTTGTGGCTGTCAGTGACTGAGACGTAATCCTGGTTGTCTTATGGCCTCTTTTAGCTGACTCTCTTGGTGGAAGCAGCTCTAGAAAAGGCAAAAATCCTCATCGGTGAGCAGCCTTCTGCCAGGAAGGCAGATGTTGTTCTTCACTCCAGCGCAACACTTAATGAAGGGTGTGAGCAGATTTATCTGTACCAGTGTTTAACCGGTTAGCCCTGCTATTTGGAGTCTGATCCTTGAGTTTTTGCTCAAAGGAAGCAAAGACTTCAGGAATAGTCTCTGGTGGACAAGGAAGAACCTTTAGTTTGAATAGCTGAAGATCTAAATTTGCTCCACTTTAAGGAGGATTTACTGTGGAGAAGCAATTCACAGAACGTAGAGCTCCAGAGAGCTGTAATTCAAAACAAGTGAAAATATACAGGCAAAAACCTACTTCACACAAATGCAGCAAGATGAGCAGTACCTTCAGTGGGTTTTCTGCATAAAAAGAAACCTTCCAATGAAAAATGGTTTTCGCCACATATTGGCAGTAATGTTTCTTTTCCATGCTCTACCACTAAAGGCTAATCCCCAATATGGAAACATTCACAAAAGTGATAAAATCTTTGCCTTATCTCTGGTTTAGAAATCTGAAGAAACCCAAGTAAAGTGTATTGGAAGACTCGCGTCTGCTGAAGTTGAAGAATCAGTACTCCTTCCTCTTTTCTTTCTTCTCTCCAAAAACACAAGTCAGACTTACTCTCATTTAGCATCTCTTAGTTTAAGTTGGAGAGTTTTTACAAAGCCTATTACAAAGTAAATGTTCTGTCTTCTACAATTAGCAGAGAGCACTGGCCAGCTGCCCACGTAACTAATTACCATGAAACTTTTATCAAGACACACTGCAAGTGATATTAACAACCTTATGCCAGATTCTGTTGCTACTTTTAGGGTGATAAAATGACATTCCAGCCAAAAATCAGTTTGTTGCTGTTTAAGCTTTGTCTCGTTTGAGAAGATGGTAACTAACATCAGATTATATTTTGAGACTCCAGCAAGAAAATGCTTTGCAAAAGCTAATGGCTTCACAGAAGTAATCGCTGTGTGGTTACCTTCACTTAGTGCTACCCTCTCCTTCAGATGAGAGCAAAGAAGAGTTCTAGTTTAATTGCACAGCAACATAGCCCAAAATAGACACAGATAGTGACATCTGCACCAGAATTGCTCAGCTAGTCTGAAAATTTCTAACAAGTGCGTAGTACTGTAAGTGGTTCCCTGCTTGGTCGTGGGACAGTAGACCACTTTTGACTGAAGAAAATTTCAGGTGCTTAGTAACATCTAATTCAACTCCTTTGCTCTATTTTCTATTTCCTTAGCAGTCTGGACTACTCGGGATCTTCTTATCACCCTCTGCAGGAGCATTCAGTTCCTTGATTTTCTTTCCATTTAGGGACAAAAGGGAAGGCATGCTCTTTCTCTATTTTTTGGTGTGGAGAACCCTCAACTTAGAGCCACATGAATTTTTTTATCACCCCCTGGAGACTAGAATGCCAGTAAGAGCAGCTCTAGCCAGGTGCATGGAGGAAGCAGCCTGGCTGTGGCCTTTTCTAGACCACAGTTTTTATTTTTTTTTCTGTGTGTCTTATCGAAGAAATAAGTTTTCTAACAGATCCTCCTTGGCTGCTTCTTTGGTATGATGGGCCTTCTGAGAAGGGGAATTCATGAATGCCATTGCATGCATCCCATAAGGTTCCCAGACAAGCTGTAAGTACGTAGTCCAAAAGCGCACGGTTACATAGTCTCTGGAAGAGGATGCTCCCTTTAACTTTGGGTGACTTCTCAGTTCCCCATCTGCTGCAAAGAAATCGTTGCTGTGTCTGACGGGCAAACTGAGGACTTAGGTGTATGGGTAGTCTGGTTATTTGTTGGCTCTTTGGATTTATGACAAGTTTTGAAGTTATTGCATATAGTTCATTGCTATTTTCTCTCTAAAAAGAAGTTGTTAGAATTTTTTAGCAGGGAATAGTCTATATCAGAGCATGCCAGCACACCTGTGCTGATAGTCAGACAAAAAAAACTATTCAAAGACAAATACCTGAACACTTAATTCCCCTCTGCAAGTCTCCCTGTAGCACTCTGCAGTCAGATTCTGCTCCTTCTCCAGGCCACAGCTCTATTCCCTGATGAGAAATCATGTTTTGTTTGGGTAGCAGACTTTTTTCTCAAGGTGCGCCGAAGTCACTGACTTACACTTCAGTAGCTGGTGACAGCAGTGTGCCCAGTGGCTCCTGAGGATTGCAGCTGTTTGTACTTTTCACTGCTCAAACTTGGATGTGCCTACGGGACCTCGAGGAAAAATGTTCATCTGAATATCTGAGGCTGTGTTGTACAATATGCTGCCTAATTTCAACACTGCGGTGCGCTGGCTTCCCTGGGAGGCTTTCTTAATGTAGTCTTATTGCTCGATGTACTCCAGTGGCTGCAACACGTGTAGCTCGCTGGGAATGTGGCAAAGCAAAGCTACTTGAAACCAAGCACTGCTCATCGTTGGCAGGGAGAGGAAGGACCAAGCAAACACAGAGCGTGCAGGTGACATGACAGGATGGGTCCCGCAGTCTCTTCTGTTTCAAAGGCATCAGCAACCCCTGCCCACCAGGCTGCAAATGCTGCCTAGCCCACCCAGTTGCCAAGCAGTTGGTGGCTAGAGGCTGTCTACACCATTCAGTTCCCGGCAGTGGACCCAGCATCCAGCACCTTCCATGCACCAGCTGAAGGGGGCAGCTAGTGCAAGCATGATTTCCTGATTTTCAGGGGGGCTTAGGGAAGAGGAAGGAGGTGGGGAAGTGGCTGCATTCAGAGTGATGGTGTTTGTCTTCCCAAGTAATCACTATGCATGATGGAGCCCTGCTCTGCTGGGGATGGCTGAACGCCTGCCTGCCCATGGGAAGAGATGAATGAATTCCTTGTTTTGCTTTGCTTGCGTGCACAGCTTTTGCTTGACTTATAAAACCTGCCTTTATCTCAACCCACAAATTTTTCCCACTTTTACCTTTCTGACTCTCTCCCCATCCTGCTGGGGAGGAGTGAGGGAGGGGCTGCGTGGTACTTAGCTGCTGGATGAGGTTAAACCATGACAGACACTCTCAAAGAAATGAGGATCTTTTCTTTTTAAGGAGACCAGCAGTGTCATAATGGCATCATCCTGAATGTTTTCATCTGAACAGGCATTAAAAAAAAAAAAAAGAAAAAGAAAAAGAAAGGTAGGCAGGGCTATTCTATAATGCTGCTGCTGGTTACAACCATGTTTTGAATCAATGTATCACTGCAGGATATTGCTTCCATAATATATTGCATCAATACATCAACGAAGCACTGTAACTCTGATACTGCACTGTGCCATAAATCATCCTCCCATCATCAGCTGTAGAATTTATTGATTAGCAGGATGGATATCTGGGAGGAGAAACATTCAAGTCTCAGTATGTTTTCGCCTACTGTTTAAGGAATGTGCAGAAAACAAACTTCTAATTTCCTTTTAGAGGAACATGTGCCCTGTCTGGGAGAGGAGCAGCTTCAGGTGTTTCTTCCCCCATCCCCAGTGTGCTGCCATCTCTGCAGAGGAGCATTTCCCATCCCCATGGCAACAGGAGGAGGAAAACAATTTGGCTCTCCACATACGACCCTCTAGATAAATCTGCCCAGAGGTTTTGGCTTCCCACAACTCAGACAACAGCACCAGGACTCCCCTTGTGACTGGAGTTGCCCTGGAACAACAGAACCAGCTCCCCCTACAGCAGTTTTCCTTCCCATCACTACGCTTTTTGCCTTGAAAACGGCTAAAAGTAGTAATAAGAGTTTTGGTGGCACGTTTCAAGGAGACCCCATCCCTCCTCATAAGGCAGCAGCTACAAATGGAGAGGGTAGGGCAGAGGGAGCCTGGTTCCTAGCAGGGGCACAGGCAAAACCCGTGCCTAGACAGCTGGACCGACTGCAAGGAAGCTCCTTGAGGCAGCAGCCGCTGTCTGAATCAGTGCTGCAGGAGTGGATTGCAAAACTTCTTTATACCTTTTCCCCTTCTTTTCTCCCCCCCACTTCCAGGCACAGAATCTCACTGCCACTCTTTCCACTACTTCCCTTCCACCTTCCAGAAGTCCCACTGCAGGACATAAAGCAGCTATTCTTTTTCTTATGAGGCAATCAGGATACCTGCCTACACCCTCTTCTGCCAGTCCACCTAACGGTGTCTTCTTTCTGGATATTTCACCCTTTTTTTTTTTCTGATACATGACCTGGAGGAGGACAAGGTTTTCCATCAGGTCTGAAGGAAATAGGACAAAACTCTGTATCTTGGATGGTACTCTCTAACTATGTCTCAGAATAAATTAAATTAAATAAACATGACCACTGAAATCCTGACTGTTAGGAAATGATGGACCCAATGATCAGTCTTTGATATATAGATAGATATGGATATAGATACATATGGAATGATAAAATCAGTTCTGTGGGAGAAAAAGCAGAAGCACATTGTGGTGCAGAAAAAAACAAGGTCATGCAGATTTCAGACTCCTGCTACACTATAGGGAGATGGACCTTCCTGGTGGGGATGCTGGGCTCAGACACTGCAACATTGTCCTTCAGAACTTCTTAAACATACAAGTAAATCTAAAAGTTAAAATACTATGAATCCCTAATTACTACCTGGTAATCAGCACGTTATTCAGAGATTCTCTTAACTTTAACTATGACCACAGATAATTTTAATACAAAGTACTCCCTCTCTGGACTGCCACTGCCTTCACAACTCTTCACAGAAATACTGTGCTTTATCTTTCAAGAAGAGAGGATGTTTTCCAGCTCTCAGGTGGATGACTTCCTCATCCTGATACCTGGGGTCAAACAGCTTGTGACTGAAATCTTTCAGAAACATGAGTTCTGAGTGAAGAAGAGTTGGTCATGATCCCTCCAAAACTTCATTGTCCTCTAGGTGATGTAAAGTCTTAAATTTATTTTTCAGAAGATTGAGAGAGCGTTGAAGTAAGGTATCATTTCAGATCAGTAAATCAGCCATTAGGTGAATTAAGAAAATTAATAAGAGGCTAATAGTGGGGAATAAAAAGACAGTTAAGGGAAAATGATACAAAATATTTATTCTGAAGTAGCTTCATATGCAGGAAACACTTTACTGTAAATGAAAACACGATCAGAACAAATCTAGAGAGTCAATGAATAAAATATGAATAAATATAGTTTAAAGTCAACAAAGTAGCAATCAAATTCCAATTAAGTTTTTGATTACTATGCCATTGGTACCTTACAACCAGCAAAATTAATTTAATTATTAAATTTAATGTTTTCACTGAATAAAGTAGCATTTATTAATTTTCAAAATAATTTCCACTTCTGAATTTATTTTCAAAAGCATCAATCTCAGGCTTTTCTGTAGTTTGACATTTTTAATATTTAATGCTCATAATATTTTAATTGACCAAAATTTACAGGCAAAGACATAACTTAATAAGATAGACAGATTTCCAGTTATTTTGGTAACAACTGATATTCTTTTTATTTTTGGCAGCAAAATATTTGGTCCTATTATGTCCTCTTGAAATTTAAATCTAATTTGATACGGTACAAATGTAATGTATTTCATGGTCTGCTTTTATGTATTTTAAGAGTTTCAATGATTAACTTTGCTGAAAGGCCATAGTATGCTTCCTTATGGTACACACCTTTTTATGCTCTGTTGATTCCGATTTCTGTTTCACAATACGTGTTCTCAGCAAGGAAGAGGAAGTTACATCAGCTCCTGTCATCCTATTGCTTTGTTCTTATTCAACCATTTTCATTCCAGAGACACAAAACCCATCAGCAAGTGTAACTGGGCATCCTCGGAGGGTCTCACTCATCACCTGCCTCCATTTCCTATTTGTGTGTCTTTGCAGACCACAAGGAACAGTAAATAAGTGCAGCACATCCCTCATCCTCAAACCCACAGCCTGGTCTGTGTCTTTAACCCGACCTGTGAAGCAACCGGTCAGCAAAACCTGGTCTTTGCTGGCAGCACCCCTCAGGGGACAGTGAGGGCTTTTAAAGAGACTCTTCCCTTTTCTTAGTCCTCACAGGTGCTTCCAAGGGTACGGATGCAGCACTGTAGTATGCTGCTCATACCAAAGTTAGTTTTAGCTCATGAGTGATGACCACCTCCTCATTCCCCTCCTGATACATACGTGCAACGTAAAACACACTTTTCAGTTCATTCAGTTTGTGCCTGAGGAATTTCTTGGAGAATGGGGCCATGAACCTTTAACAACTCTGCAAAGATAAAAGGAAAAAAATATGTCTTCTTTTTACTCTTTCCTACACTATTTGACGAATGAAGTTGTTCCTGTGCTCCCAACAAAGGGATCTTCACCAGCTCAGATGCTTGTTCTGTGTGCCAAGGCAGTATTTCACGCTGCTGCCACTGTCAGTTCCTCCCATCATAGAGAGGACAGACGAAAGGTTGACATCTGGTCTCCATTCCGGGTCCGTTGTTCCTTTCTGTTTGCCAGAGGAGAAGAGAACACTGTGACTTTTCTGACTCCTCCAGACTACCTGGATTCCTTGTTGCCTTCAGAGCAAAGATCTTTGAAAAACAAAATTTCACTTAAACTACTGTTGCTGAGGGGTCACAGGCTGCTGTTTTGCCTAAGTCCAGTCTTGCTCATCTTTCTCTCTCTGCTCTCTTGAGCTACACCTACAGCTTCCCACTAATGCCTCAGATGGTTAATACACTACCTCAGATTCTATGAGAATTTTTGCAGTTGAGTGTGAGGGCAGGAGGAACATGCAGGAGTTGATTCTGTTACTTTATGTACACTCCGGGTTTTGTTTAATTTCACCCCGTTTCAGAGTTTCATGGGCTAAAAATAAGCTAAGCCATCACCTGTTCTACGAATCTGAAAGCAACTTTAGTGTAGTCAAGGCCAGTGCTAGCTACCTGTGAGATTTAACTCCTTCTTCAATCTACCTCTTAGGCCAGAACACATAAAAAAACCCCTGTGTTTTTCTGACTGTAATCACTTCTGATTTTTCTTTTTAATTAAAGCTGCAGATTTATGTATTTTCTTCACAGCAACTTAATTTTAGCAGGGCTTACTTTTACCTTCACAATTCTTCAGCACAGAAAGTACTGTCACTGTTTAAGACCTAAAAGTGATAATCCCATAGCAGCCCCCAGCCATTATAATGTTCACTGGAATATAATTTTAATTTTTGTTGCATTCTAAGTTACAAGTTATTCCTCTGAATATGTGTGCCTTGTCTCAAGGAAAAAAACACTCAAAGATGTTGGTTGATGTATTAACAAATTTCTGGTGCTCCACTCCTGAGCACTGGTCACACTCAGGTTCCCACCTGAGCTGCTGTGGTTTTCTCAGCCATTTTTTGCCAGAGGGGCTTGGTGTGAAGACCATGGTATGACAGAAGGAGGTGTGCAGGCTACTTCACCCTGACTGCACTGGGGAACGGCAGGAGCTGAGGAGTTGGGACATGCTGGTTTCTGCACCTCCTCCAATGGGGCAGTAATTTCTGGCAAAGAGCATGGGTGGCAGCTTCACCCATGAACACATAGAGCTTGACTGCAGACACGGTAGACTTCCAAGGGGTGCTCCAACCCTGGCTTCTGAGAATAAGCAAGACAGTGCTTGATGTGTACTGAGAATTTACTCGAGTTAACTTTCCTTTTATCTCAACAACGTTTTGCTTTGACCTCCAGGGAGTAATGTAAGTAGAGCAATTCAAAACCATAACAACATTATGGGTAATGCTGCAAATTATAGTTTGTGGCAACCTAGGGTCTGATTAGCAAGTGCATAATCTTTAGCACAGGAGAAATTCCAGTAAAAGACAAACTGTATGCTCAAGTATCCTGCTGAATTTGAGTCCTGGCAACTATTTTTTTTCCTGTTGATAGGTACATATCCTGAAATTTGCTGATTGTACTCACTGCAGGACACCGACACAGAGCCTAATCCATCCTCATAGAAGGTTTGTGTCCTTTTTCTAATCATCAATATGTATCAGAGCCACAACAGTGATTTTATGTGAAAACTTAGCTTATCAAATAACTTCCACATTTCTGTATCTGTGATAAAAACTCCCAGTAGAACTTCCTGGTGAAATGTTAAAGTTGCTTCTCCAGGTGTAAGCATGGACCTGCTCTCATTTACTCCCACTTACCTACAGACTGGTGTTAGTGGGATACACACACACCTTTTGTACCAATTATTTGTAATCATTCAGAGAAATTAATGTTTTAATATCTCATTACAGTCAATGGACAACAGATTAGTACAGCTTAAACAAGAAAAACATTAGTGTCAGCTGAATATATGAGCCATGTAATTGTCCAGTCTAAATAATGGGAAGATTCAGTTGCCTTAAATTTTGGTGCCCTATTAGGTATATCCAGCTACTGCTTTGAAAACAGTCAGACCTCCCAGCAGTCCTAAATGTCTTTGAAACCCCAAAATAACTCATATGGCAGCAAGTGACACATTTAGGTAAAGAAGTCCCACACCACTGATTTGGGCACCATCAGCTGTGCTGGAAGCTTTGGCACACATTGACAGCCACGTGCAAACACCGGAACTTCAATGCCTGTAAACTGGAACAGAAGTGCATCCCATTTTAATATGCATAATATACGTTGCATAATTAAAACTTGAGCTCACCCGTATTTCGCTGCTGCCTTTACCCTCCCACTGTTTCTTCCCTTGCTTGCTTCTTAACTGGTGCCACCCATAGCTCTGCAGGAGGATGCAAGGCAGGTCTCTCCTCTGAAGGACATGACAAGGCTAATTTGTCAGGGAGGGGATGGTGGAGCAAATCAAGCAAATCCACCCCAGTGATTTGTAAACTCAGGGGGCTGGTTGAGATAGGTTTATGGACCTAGAAGTTCAGCCCAGCATGGACCAGAGAGCAGATCATCAGAAAGCATTATATGTGTTATACCTCTTGAGAAGGATTTTGAAAGAAACAAGGAACTCACAGAAACTTTTTCCCCCCACAAGCCTGTTTCAGAATCTAGAATGCTTCAGATGTTAAAAACGTGGTTTTCTTCTTGTCACTGTGATAACATTAGCTTTAGGTTGATTCCTGCTGCTGTGTGACAGCTGGTGCAGACATCAGTTGGAATGCACAGACCATAAGTTTGTCATATAAGTTTAAGCTAACCAAGCGCTCTTCTCACTGTAAAATCTAGCCCAGTCCTCTCCTGTGTGATATCTGGCTGCTGAAATATTAAGCGACTACAGCAACATCTTGGCTAATTGCATCTATCAATAAAAATGGATTCCACACAAAAAGGCATCAATTAAAAGTACGAAACTACAAGAAAGCAGTCACTTTTAATGCATCATTTATCACAACAACCTGGTGTTCTTTTCTTCCGCAATTTTTAGAACTCCTGTTGCCATAACAACAGGATGCAGCCTTTACACAACATGGGCCAAATCCTGCCCTTAGTGACACAGATGTAAATTCAGAATAACTTTGACTGAAAAGCCTGGAAAAGCAGTGATGCAAATACAGCGTAGCAGAGGCAGAATGAGACCAGCTATCTCCATTGTGTAATCATTTTCCTCTTCTTTCCCTTGTCAGGGAGACAAGATGTTTTTCTCTTCTACTCTGAGTAAGCTTATAATGTAGTGGAATAATCAGACATAATGACAGGTTAAACCACAAAGGAGTGTTACATCCTAAATACCATATTAACTTAAATTTTAAATTTGTATATTAACAATTATTTAAAAAGCCCAAGGAAAGAGCAAGTCTGAGATAGGAATATATTCTCTCTATTCAGAGGCTATGTCTAAATCATATAATATCATGAATATCTTGCCTAATAAGAAAATGTAACAAAGCATATATTCAAACTTTTTTGGCTAAACAGATTACTTCTCATAGAAAGAAATGCACAAGAGAGTCCATGCTCTCATTACCTAGAGTAGGGATCCATGCAGACAAACCCCATTTATCTACATGGGTCTTATTTCAAAGACATCATCACGAAGTGTTCTCAGACTCACCACTCTTCCCAAGGAAACCGGCAGGAATTCGCTGCCACCTCAGAGTCTATGTATGGATCGCTACGCCCAATGAAGGCAGAGTCCAGGAGGAAGGTGTGGATCTAGTCTGTCTGGGTGGTTCTCTAGAAGCATTTTTCAGAAGGACAACAAACAACATTTGAATAAATTATAACAGATATCAGAAACTCAGTGCTTTGGAACTTGGTAAAGCTAAATCTGGTGGATTCATACTGTAAAAATAGTTGTATCCTCCATTCCTATTAGAAAACTGAATGAATCAACCAGGCAAAATCCATCCATAGGCAGGAGAGGGGTATATACAGAAATTAAAAGGCAAGGAATTCTTTACATGTAGTTTGCACACCTAACCAGCCTGCAAAATACTATGCAGTAGAGACACATTTTTCCCTGTTAAATGCAAAAAATACAGAGCTGTCATCCTTGACAACAGCTCTTCACATTTTAAGGCTTTCTCTGGGTGAAAGGATAACCAAAGATCTACAAAACCTAGCAGTGAGAAGGCAGGTGACTTGCTACAGTCAGAGCAATCTTAGAATAATGTCGTTTTAGAAATTAATTTTGAAAGTAAACTTAATAGCAGGCATTACTAAGCTCAGGTGTAACTGAACATTGATGCATCAACACTGCACTGAGGCAGTATAAGAGCCTCACAAAAACAGATTAGCAAGCTTTGTTACCCAATGAAAATGCAAGATTATAAAGTTTAAAAAAAAGCATCAATTACTTTGTCTATCTGCCCAAAGCTAAGATCATCTGTAACTACATCATTCCAAATAGATTTTTATCAGCTTTCATCTAAAGACCTTCAGCAAAAGAGGCTTCACAATTTCCAGGCACTCAGTTTTGATGGGCCGTTATCTTTATCATTACAAGGCTCTATGGTGCATTTGAGGTTGTGATTCCCACATGAGTAGGTATTTCTGCATTATCTTTACTGCAAGCTCAGGCATTAAGAGCCGTGAAGCCCACACCAACACAGGCTGCATTGGCCAGGCTTTGACTGCATGTCCATCACTAGCAACAGAAGCCCATTACAGTTTTACTGGTATTCAATAAAAACAACTGATCTGTTGTGAGTATTTTGCTACCACCACCTCTCTTCCAGCAGAGGTTTGAATTTATTTTCTTTGAGGTCAGGATGTTTCACCTGCGACCTGCTTGTTGTGGCAAACAGCAAACTCCGTGGTTTCCAAGCAGTTCAGATTTTTTCAAGGTTGATTCAGAATCAACTTGCAGGTGACTGACCAGTGCTGTACTGCACAGTGTGTGTACTAGTAGGAAGCAGGCAAACCTAATAACATTAAATAGTTCTCTCATGTTTCCAGCAGACTAATGTCTGTGAGTCTGTGCAGTGAGTATCACTGTATTGTACCACAAGAAGGAAAACGGACAGTATCAGAAAAGGTGAGCCAAGCGATAGGACAACAGGAACAGGGAGAGGCTTAGACTGGATATCAGGAAAAATGTCTTCACTGAAAGGGTTGTCAAGCACTGGAACAGGCTGCCCAGGGAAGTGATTGAGTCATCATCCCTGAAGGTATTTAAAAGTTTCATAGATGTGGTGCTTAGGGCCATGGTTTAGCGGTGGACTTGGCAGTTAATGGTTGGGCTCAATGATCCCAAGAGTTTTTTCCAACCAAACAATTCTATGATCCTGTTATTCTAAAAAGCAAACACCTGGTTGAAATTCCTAGCTTATGGGTTTTTGACATTTGTATTTCTCTACATACTCAACAGGGACAGGGGGAGGGAATCACTTCTGCATGGCAACGCTGACCTCATAAGCCTTAAACCATCACCCGGAGATTTTTCCTCCCCCACCTCTGCCCCCCAGCCTTTCGTCTAGGCAAGAGGTAACGCACCTCTCAACATAGGCATCTCAGTTCCAGCGGGATATATTCTGGGAGCAGAGTCAAACCAGCATCACTGACCAAAAGCTCCGATTCTACTGCAGTGAAAGGGCTTTCAGAAGAAGAAAATAGAAAACGCACCAGAGTTCTTCAAATGGAGCTGAAAGACATTGCAGAGACTGTACAGCATGAGGGTGGGTCACTGCTGACCAAACTACCAACGGCTTTTTAGTCCAAAAGCCTCAGAGGCACCACCGATCCTCTAATGCTCGCCAAGTATAACGCTTAGTGCGGTGGCACTATTCTTCCTTGATCATTAGGCACTGCTGTAATAAATGTGAAGAAGGGAATCTTTATTTTATAATGCTTTTAAAACCAAACCAGAAGCCAAATAGGAGTCATTACATTCTGTACAACAGCAATGAGTAAAATGATGTGACCTACGGACTGAAGGAAATCATCAGTTTGGAAAAGAAAATAATAAAGTATCATAGAAAAGATGTCTGGAAGGGATTTCAGGAGATCTAGTCTGCCTTCCTTTCCCAAGCCAGGATCTGCTGCTTCTTTGACATTCCTGATAAATGTTTATCTAACACCTACTCTGAAAGACTGCTGCTAATAAAGATTCCACAGACTCTGGAGACAAGCTATTTCCCAATTCACCTTGAAATTCCCCTGCAGCAATTTAAAATTGTTCCTTCCAGCCCTAAGGTCTACATACATTTCCCACTTTTATTCTCCATCTTTTGAACCCAGCTCCCTGTTTCAAGGAACACAAATCTGAGTAAGTCAGTAATGTACTAATTTATACTCTTCACAGCCCTACTGAAATCAGTTGCTTCCAACAGTGCAAAACTCAGCATGTAATTAAACCTGTAAGATTCCATCTTAATACTGAAATAAAGGTATAATTTCATACAGACTTGTTCTTTATGCTCATCTTGATATCTGTTATGTAATTCTGTTACAATTTGTCCAGCACGTTTTATAATGTCAAATGACTTACCACCTTCTATTCTGAAATTTAAGCCTTTGGCAATTTTCTATTACAACAGAATTTCCCTTCCATATTTATCTTTTTTTTAAAAAAAACTTTTTTTCAATACAAAATTACTTTCAGCTCAACATCTTTATGTGGCCATCTGCATAATTACTATGACTCTTATTGAACCAGCAGCTTGCAGATTATTAACTAGATTCTGTTCCTCCTGGTATCATTGGGAGTTCTGCCACCAACTTCAATGGAAGCAGGACTAGACTCCCCAAAAGAGCCTTATTATTGGATAACTCAAAGCTCTGGTGAGAATTGACATTGGTATATTGACAACAGCTTGTTTATTTTCCCCCCTTTAATTTAGAATCCCTTTATTGGCTTAACCAGCCACTTTATTTTGCGTGATGATTCTGTATCTCTGAATGCAATTTTCTCTGATTAAATAGGAAATGTTTCCTTCTTCAATTGACATACAACAAGAACAGCAAGCAGCTTTTGAGCAAAAGGACAAATTCCAACATGCATGCTGCAAAAAGCATCTTTTCATGTGCCAAGAATCTCTGGGTGAAGAAGGAAACACGGTAGGTGAGGGACTGCATGGAGGGAAGAGTGAGGAAGAGGGAATTCAGGCTGGGAACTGGGAGTTCAAGAAGAATTAACCCTGACTAATTCTCTTTCAGGCGGCTCAGGCAGGAACAAAAAGCATTCAAAAGGCTGCACCTACGCTCCTCATGCTAGGCAGATGCTGGCTTCACAGGGGTGTACTCCTGCAGCCTGTGGGATTCAGTGTGATACTGCTGGTTTGCACCAGCTGGGAATGGACAAATGAAGGCTGGTGAACAGAAGACATTTGCTACCCAAGCTGAAGTTCAGGTCCTTTACAGGTGAGGCAGCAGGTAAGGACCTCCCACTCACAGTTCACAGGGTAACCCTTGGCTCCGCTCCCACCTGCTTTGTGTTGACTGGCTGATAGACTTGTTGGATTACTCAGATTTGTGTCCTCTGCCCTCACCACAATGCATCTGCAGCTTCCTGAGGAGGGGTGATGCTTTGGCCCTTTTTTAGAGAGAAGATCCAGGCTGGCCCCACAGGAACAGGCTGTGGGTGTCCGGATGAGATTGAATGGCAGGAGCTGATGTTCAATTTGTCTTTCAAAAAACAGAGAAATTTCATTTCTTTGGACTGAGCTCAGCTTTCCCCTGGGGACAGGCATTGAACTGCCTTAACAAGGGAAAACATATTTGTCAGATTTTGTTAGTTTAAAGGCTCTAGGGTCCCTAGTCAACTTTTTTTTTTTTTTTTTTTTAAATGTTACCTTATTTTTAACGTGATTCACACCAGGGAAAAACATGCTCTAGAGCAATGCCAGATCAAATCTGCATTGCTTTCAGCCTGCCACATACTGGCCAAATAGTTTCTAAATTATCCATATGCTACCTAACTTTTTATCCATAATTTACTCTGAATAGATTCAGGAATAATTGTTCCAGTTGTTTCCCAGACAGTGATCTGGCAAGTGATTCCAAAGAGTTCATGGTTGTCATTTATTCAGATTACAAACAGGGAAACAATTTAACAATTGCTCGGATTTAGGAATTTTTCGGCCCAGATCACTTGCATTTTTTGTTCTTCTTTGACATAGATCCATTCTGGTGTTCATGACACAGGAAAATAACTCTGCCATCGGTCTTGCAACACATAAAAATCCTGGAATTCTACATCCCCCTGCTGGAAAGATACCTTGAGTATGCATAAAGCATTACACCACCATCTGATCCTTGCTAACTTGGCAGTTTAGAAAGAAACAAGACGGGAGTGTATTGAATTCCTCCACTTCTCAGCTCAGTTAGGGGGCCGTCCAACTACAGGAATCCCTGTTAAAGAAACAGACCATTTTTACTTACCAAGTATACTTGTCACGCAACACAGCAAAGGATTGCTGCGGATTCTGTGATGTAGAAACCAATAAATTAATGACTTTACAGAGTTTTAAAAAAAACCCAACCCACAAAAATTTAAAAATCAGAGCTACCAAATCAAGGCGATAAAATTGCCTTCAAAATCTTTATGATGGAAGAAAAATATTATTGGGTGAATCCTGTATGCTTAATTACACTTAATTTTACAAAGAATTATTTTTATTAGGCTGTCTGTTAAAAGGATAAGAAAGCCAGTTAGTTGGGGTTTTTTTCCCCCCTAAGATACTGCTGCTGTAAGGCATTGTGTTATTGGTTGTGTTAAAGCAAGTTGTGACATCCATCAAGATGAATGTGTTTACATGCATACCTGGTGACATAGTTTGAAGTGGTGTGTTGTAGGTATAAAATCCTGATCAAATTTACCTACAGTAAATCTTGAGGCAGTAATCGTATTTCTTTGTTCCTTACCAGAATCAGAGCAGCTGCCTGGAAGCATGCAAGCATTTAATTTTGTCACATAATTCCCTCAATTTCAGGCCATGGTAAGTAACACTTTCAGTACATGTCAGCTGTCAATTCCCGTTAGAGCATCTAGCTATTACATGGCTTAGATGTAGCTGCCTGATGATTAATGCTGTATGTTGTGAATTCATCACTCCTAAAATGGCAGAAGTAATTGAATAGTAAGGATTCTGTATGAATTAACTCAACCTGCAAAACGATGTTTCTGAAAGCTTTATCACTGCGCCTGCTTTTGCTGGAGAGGAACACAGAGCACGACGTTGAGGCAAGTGCCTTGGAGGAGCAGAGATACATCTCCTCTGACCAAGCCAAGAGAGACCTCTACAGGTGTTTGGGTTCTTTCAGCCCAAAGAGCTTTGGAAGGTGTTCTTTGAAACTCTTATCCAAAAGCTGTGCCCAGTGTTCCGCTGCCAAGTCAGAGGAGGTAAGAGAAGACCTGACCGTGCTCCCGAGGGGAGCTGTGCTGAACTCCTCTGTGCCTTGGTGCAGAGTCCCCATAATGATGCTCTGGGGACCTCAGCTACCTCAGCAAGAAGTCTGCGTGGGAGGATGGATGTGTAAGCAAGGGGTCCCCAGACCAGGGAAACCGTGTTTTCCAAACATGTACAGGGCTATTCCTTCCCAGGGCAGGGTGTACTTGGCTCTGTGGCAGAGCTAATTAAAGGCCAGACAAGGTTATAAACAGCCAGTTTCATTACACTCCACTGCAAGGCATATCGGAACACAAGCTACTTATTATTATAACTGTTTTGGAGTGCACACAAGGCCCCAGAGACCACAAAAGCAGAGGGAAGCACACATTCCTATGGTTTAGCAGCATATAATTTCTGCTGTTTCTTCTGAGATCGATCCATTTCCATAGGCAGCAGTCCCTACTGACAATACCCTTCTCTGCTTGAAGAGCACAGTAGGGTATAGCCTTGATGCAACTCCTTGTTGCATGTTTTGGAAACAGTGCCATCTTTCTCCATAACTGATGTCTTTTGATGGAACTAAAGGCAGCCTAATGGAAAACATGAACATTGTTTGCAACTGTACTTTCTGCACCAGTCTTCAAACTGTTCTTCTCTCACAGGTATCAGCAGGATTCACATCACTAAAAAAAGCCAGCAAACAAATGAGACATGTAAGAGAAGAGAAAGTGCAAAATGATGTTTCTCTGACAGGAATACTAAAGATGGCAATGGAAAGCAGAGGTAAAAGCTGCTGACTCTTTACAGTGTTTCTGCAGTCTGGGTGGAAGAATAAAGTCTGTAAGAATCTCATCAGCCTCTTTAGATCTATAGATGCCAATATTTTTCCAGAAGTTGTAACTGGGCACAGATTCTACAAAAAGTTACGGCCAAATTAGGAGGAGCGTTTACTTTTCATAATAACTACTTGTGTGCTGAAAGATTGGTATTCTGAAGTTTCTCATGCACAGACTGGATCGATGTGTTGCTGTTGGACACTTTTCAGTCATTGGGAGTGAAAACATTTATTGATGGAGCCACATACTGGAGACTATTGAAAACTAAATGTTCTGTTGCAGAGAGAAAAGATGAAAAGAGTACTCCAGGGAAAACATAAACCAAGAAAAAAGAAAACAAATAAACCCTGACATATAAAAATGAAGAATACAAAAAGCAAAGGGTTTTCTTTTTTCTAAATCTGTTTTTCTCATTGACATCTACACAGGCTCCACATTGTTGCTATCCCATGCACTCACTCTGCCCTGGAATCGCTATATGCATTGATACACTACTGCTGACTGCCTAAGATGTAGCCACGTTGGATTCACAGGACCTCTGTTCTAACAACTCGCAGCCACAGCATTGATGTCTGGCCTTGAGCAAGCTGCCCAATCAATCCTCTGCTCGGTTGCTCAGCTGTAAAATAGAAGGAACGATCCTGCCCTGGGAATAGCTGGTCTCTTTTCTCTCTTGTCATCTGAAGCTTTTAGAGAAAGGTATTACAAGCACTTAAAGGTCCTTGTAAAGTTCCCACAAGTTTAAACACCAATCAGTAAACAAGGGGGTGGGGAGGAAATTGCCATAATATGATGTTTACCTTAATAAGCTCTCTGGTCATGGTACATAGTTACAGGTATACTATAGTATGTAGTACCACGATCTCACTAGCTGTTTCATTTTTTAATGAGTTTGTCTGAGTAAATCATTCTGCCACACCATCACTAATGACAAAACCAACTGGAGAAAGCCAGATCCACTACTGGGTCTAGAAAGAAGTCACACACGTGGACCCAAATGGCTGACCTCAGGAATCCACAGGCACATGCATCCCCCTGGAGCACCTCTAATTACTGCACAAGGAGAGATGTGCCACCCTATTGACTGTCTGTAATTATGTGACAAATGTCACTGGCAGAGGTGTGACAGAAAATTATTTCATATTATTCAGAAAATGCCAGTTTCCAGGCTAGCTGGGCTTCCTGCTTCTTTGTTGTGTTGGGATTTCCTACCTCTCAGGCCATTTTTTCAGCCAAAGCGTGCACTCAGCCACTGTCTCTGTGAAGTTTGTAAGTCTGCTGTTACCATACTCATGAAATTTGCATGGATGTTGCACACCCATACCCTTCCTGTGTTTTCTCAGCCACTGTCTCTGTGAAGTTTGCAAGTCTGCTGTTACCATACTCATGAAATTTGCATGGATGTTGCACACCCAGACCCTTCCTGTGTTTTCAGGGCTGGGTAAGCTAAATCCAAATAGTCGCTGTAGCACACCGTGCTAGGTGCAGATACAGCACATCTCATGGTAACAGTTTACCTGGCTGCTTGCCCTTAAAAGAAGGCTGACATGTCAGTTTTCAGCATGTAACTGCTGCTTTGGGTCTGTTAGCCCCACATGAGCGCTACCAGTTGTGCCGTCCCACGGCGCTGCTTTAGAGGTACTTGGGGACAGACCTAGCCTTGTGCTGAGGATAGGTGCTGTGAGGAGACTGCAGAGGAGCTGAGTACTCAGTTCTGTGCCTTTTACAGCACAGCACAGGTGAGGACTAGGTATCTCTGAGGTTTTTTGTTTCCACTACCCTTAGGACAGGCTGCTGGAGGGTTTGAAAGTGCTCCATCATGATAGAGAAAACTATATTCTGTGTTCTTATCTGCCTGTGCATGATGTCCCTGCAAGCAGCAGAGTGTTTGATCCACTTGCATATTTCGTCATGTAGCAACACTTCTCCAAGCCAATGCATTGGCCAGTGGGTATTTCTAACGATATAATTATTCATCATACAAATAGCTTGGTAATTAATAGTACACCTCTAGAAATTCTGTTGCTTGATATTCGTGTTAGGTCCATTCATTCCCTTCCCATTAATTTAAATGAAATGCTTGAATTCATGCAGCACATCTTTATATTCTTGTACTCTTGATTTGGTTGCTAAAGGTCAGCCACAAAGCTTTTAGCGTCAATGGTGATCTAAATATAGGTTCCTCCATTTTAGAGTCACATTCACTAAATACCTACTTAAGTTCCTAATGAAAGAACAGGGACGCCAAAGTTTTGCATGACTTGTGACACAGTTGTGGTTGGGCTGAGCATCAGCCTCAGCAGCTGCATGAAACTGTAGCCTATGGGGGATGCATGTGCTCCTGGTACCACTCCAGCCGACATGTAATGACAAACCATTCTGAGAACTGCAGAATCACAGAATGCCAGGGGTTGGAAGGGACCTGGAAAGATCATCTAGTCCAACCTGCCCCGCCAGAGCAGGATCACATAGATGTGGTCACACAGGAACATGTCCAGGCAGGGTTTGAATGTGTCCAGAGAAGGAGACTCCACAACCTCTCTGGGCAGCTTGTCCCAGTGTTTTTCCTTATGTGCCTTTTAGACACTTAACTGATGAGCACCCTGGCTAACAAGACAGGAGTTACCCTGAATCTGTTTCTCTACATTTATCATCAGTCAGGTAATGGCTAGCTGACTGATTATTTAAATTAATTAGATATAATTTCCAAGTATTTATGCATGTATCTAAATATTCTCCTTTGGAGGAGTTCAGCAGTGACATGAAAGCTGTTGTAATCAACCAAAGGAGTAAAACCACTTTGCAGCGTACCCTGTCCCAGACAGCCATTTCATCCAAAGTCCTGGACAAACATATTCAGTAGCCATTGTTTCTATTTCCCATAGGGATTTAATAATAAGCTGCATTTATAGATAAAACTTATATGGTTGTATAAGAGAAAAACTTGCAAATCCTATGCTTTTGAAAGGTTTTTAGGTTTAAATGTCTCTAGCTAGCTTTCAGAGAAAATACCATCTACTGTCACTAAATGATATGTTTAAAATTCAATTAAATATCAGCCTGGCTATACTGGCTTGTCTGAATCACAGTGAAAAGCAGAACTAATGCTCAAGCAGATATTGTACTGTTATGTAGTCAGTCAGAGTTCTGTATTTGTTCAAGCCCACAAACATGGAAGTGTCAGCAATAGTGAGAAGTGTTGTGCATTTACATTCCAACTAAAGATCTACAACTATTTCAACTGCAAAGTAGTTAATCTCTGTTATACTGTCACACAAAGCATATGGGGATGTTGTGCCATCCAAATAACCCATGTTCATATCTGTCATCCATTAGGCTTACTGTCATGCGTAGAGTCATGACTACAACAAGAAAAATGTTGTGCCTTGCACATTTCATCTCATGAAAAAATCGATCAATCTGTGTGTCTGTCTATCGATTATTTTATCTATCTGTCATGCTGTAGGGACCCAGTAAACAGAACCAAACAGCCTGATACCTAAAGCCAGGTCTCTGCTACTTAAAGCTTACAATAGAAATGTGACTGATAACTGCAGCTGTAAGAAAGTTGGAGAACATGAACTCAGGGTTATGTCTGGTCATAACAAAAGGCCAAAAAAAAAAAACCCAGACAAGGGAAAGGATATTCGTAGAATGATAGAATCTTTAAGGTTGGAAAAGACCTCAAAGATCATAAAGTCCAACTGTCTGCCCAATACTACCATATCCTGGAGTGCCTACACCTTTTTTGAACACTTCCAGGAATGGTGACTCCACCACCTCTCTGGGCAGGCTGTTCCAATGCCTAACCACCCTCACGGAAGACATTTTTCCTGATATCCAATCTAAACCTCCCCTGATGCAGCTTGAGACTTTTTCCTCTTTTCCTTTTTTAACCTGATCACTCAGCCTTGGCCAGGGACAGGAAAGACCCAGTTTTGGGAGCTCACCAGAACATGCCATGCCAGAGGCAAGTTGCCGAGGCTGGTTTGGGCTGACTCAGAAAGCCATGGCAATGTCAGAGCAGTACAGGAAATTGCTTAATAATGAGCACAGGCCAAATAGCTTTGCTATATTTTTTGTAACTTTATTCCATAGTGGTAAATTTGTGTTTTCAAATAAACAAGTCTTTTTCCTCTCTCAGTCTTGCTTAATGCTATTTCTAACTGTGGCTAGTATAATAATGGTTTGACATGACATTCTCTCCCGTTCATTGAAATCATTATTCTGGAGTGTGGAAGGGTGTCTCAAGCCCACTAAACTGTGAGATTCTCAAGAACATCTGGCATTTCCAACCCCTGAAATGCAGATGTTAGGAAATTTTGAAAAAGCATCTTTCTCGGAAGCAGACAGCTTGAGTCTCTTTAAGAAAGCAGAAAGTTAGTGAAAGAATAAGATATGTGGGTCACTGTAAAATGAACCTGCGAATGTCTGGACCCTCATAACTTTCCTAGATACAGATTTTTTATAGAATTCATAGAAACATAACTAAGTTTGATACCAAGATCTCTCCCTCAAATGAGAGAAAAGTGCATGGATGTAGAGGTCTGTACAACTTTTGTTTCCTGTGGAAACTGGGATGTAAACCACAGGGGAAAAAAGAAAAAAGAAAAAAAAACAAAAGCTAAAGTAGTGCCTTCATTTTTGCATAAACTTGTAGCCATTACTGATATGTAACGGAAGATGGCCACGCTCAACTTCTTCATCAGTAAACAGTGGACTGGATCTATTCAATTCACCAGGCTTCAGAGAACAGAAATTCTCTACTCCTCCTTCCCTCCTGCAACTTAACCAAGACTGAGAAGCTCAAAGAACCAGAAAGCACATAAAAGAACAGCAGCTTTTTAATGAAATTCTTCCTTGGGGCATTAATTTTTCACCTGCCTTCACAAGGTAATTAGATGAATTTGATCACTGCCTGCATGCCTGTGTCTGTCCTGCTTCCCAAACATTGTCTGAACTTTTTGGTTGACTTCAGACAAATCAAATCTGATTAAAAATTCCCAAAAGCTCCATGGAAGCAAGTAGCCAAGGGAGACCCCCAAGGTTCTTCCTGAAGAATAGCAGCAGGTGGCAGGGCAGGAGACAAGCCACCCTGTGCCAAATTTCAGGGCATTCATTTGTGGGACCACCATGACGCCAACCTGCAGCACCTCAGGATCTCTCAAGCATCTCCTGTACCGTCCAGGGGACAAGGGCTGCAGAAAAGCAGCCTCTCTCCTATCCTGTTGTTTTGTATTTCCTAAGTGCCATAGTCTTTTACCTGGACTATGTTTCTCTCTAGCTGTAACCATTTGTTTTCAAATCCCTGTTTCTTTAAATGAGGCTGTCTAAATGTGTTACTGTCATTTTTGTTATAACTTCATTAATTTTATTTTTTGTGTGTTTGATGCTAGTTGCAGGCACAGCTCTAGCCACTATATGACTACTTAATCTGAAGTTAAAAAAATATACCTAAAATAATTACTGTTTTCTCTTACGGGACTTATGAGTTTCTTCAAAATTTCTTCAATTTCTGTCAGTTGTGTTATAGGGGAGTTCTAAAGTCTCATGAAGAGTTTATCCAAGGCTTAGTTTTGGCTATCTCTAAACAACAGCCAATGGAATAATTCCTTGTTTGCTGACTCCTCCATTCAAACAGAATTACATGATTTTGGGCAAGGAGAAATTTTTTACCTTGGATGATATGGACATGTAAATCATATTTACAATAAGTTAGGAAACTCATGTGATTTTCCTTTAGGAACATGAAAGTGTTGCTGCAGTGGATAAGTATGCCAGGGTTAGATCACATTTCAGGTGAGGGGATCCACAACATTTCAAATGAGAATTTCCAGAGAGAAGCCTTGGTAGAGGGGTCTCAGCTATGAGTATGTTGTTGTCTCTCCACCGTAAAGAGAAAAGGAAAGATTCAGGAAAGTTACTAAGTCCAGGAATGCCACCAAGATGGAGTGCCAGTGCAGTCATTTCATGGCAGGGCAAGGGACTGTCCTCCCTGTGTACAAAGGTGTGTATCTCATGCTGGATGCTACTGTGAGGAAACGCCCCAACTGAGCAAAGTCAAAGCCGAATTTTCCTCCCACATGTGCTTCTCCTAAATCTCCTGTGCTTACCTGTGCAACTACTCCTTAGTAAAATGCAGTAGTTAAGGAGTATAATTTGATTTACATCTGTCCTACTTTGCAGTCAAATACACAATTCATTATCCAAATATCCCCCGTTCAAGATAAGGTATAACTGGGAAGGAAGAAATGCTGACTAAATGGCTCCACAATTGCATCTGTTTCTTGTGAGCAGCTGGTGGCAATGAACTGTTATTAATTTTATTATGTATTTTGTAGTTGCCAGAAGCAAGCTGGACACAAAGCTCTAAATAACAAGGTGCGTAGAATAGAAATAGCTTCCCTGTTGTTGGCTGCATCTTCTCAGTAAAGGCTTTTTTCCTTCCTCCTCCCTCGTAATCTGTGTTAATAGCTGGTGAACATTCTTGTTATTCTCAGGATGCTAAACCAGTCCTAACTCTGGAATCCTCTCCCGTGATCCCATATGGCTGGGCCACTGAGACTGAACATTAAGTGTTGCAGGAAAGGCAACCTACTGCTCCTCCTTTCTGTTCTTGCTTACCTGATGTAAAATCCACAGTCTTTCCAGTGCTTACTCTTATCATCAAGAGCAAAAAGTACATATTGCAGAGACAATCTTCGCAGTACTGAAGTCTTCTGTGAAAAGCCTTCAGTGATTTCACCCCTGTGATGAACAGCCTTTTAATGCATTACTGGATCTTGAGAGATATTTAGGATACCCTGTTGGCCCCTGAAGAGGAAAGGTGACAGTAAATGCCAATTTTCTTCTGGTTCTATTTCATACCCAATGGGCTATGAACTGGGTTGAAGTCAATGAAGCAAGGAGTATTGTACAAATAAAGCTGCCTCTGCAGAAATAGGACATGTACAACTTTCTCCTCCTAACAAATTTATAAGTGAAAAACTTTTGGCTTTGTAACTTGATGTATTGAACTGAAAAGGAGCAAGACAGCCAATTCATTCAATAATAGTTTAGATGCACAAATTGGTACTTGGATTTGAAATCTCTTGGTTTAGTCCAGAGTCACAGAACTGAAGACATTAGGAGGTGCCCAATATGCAACCAAACTTGTACAGAGAACATAGGATTGATTCTATATTTTTATTCTATATTTTTATCATTATTATAAATGGTTATAGGCATACAGAGAAGCTCATTCTGTGTTACTCACACAAAGATACTCATACTCCTCAAAGACATCATACTCCCTTATTGTCTCGTGCATTGAACTTTACACTTTGTGAGTGAACATATGTTCACAAGCAAGGACTCTGAACCAATGTTTTGACATCATTGTTTCAATGGAATGAAGCTGCTGGAGTGAAATAACCATGGGATTCCTCATCACATTTAGAAAAAATGTTATCCCCCTTTTAAGTTTTGAACAAGAAAACGTGTTCAGACAAAAGCCCATAATCACCATCAACACCACAATTTCACCTCTACTTTTTTTTGAAACAACAGTAATCAACAAGAGGAAGAACTCCAAATAAATTTAATCGTAGACTCACAGTATGTGTCTCAGCATGGAGCTCGGATTACCTCAGATCATCCTTCACAACAGCAAGAAATTTGGAGCTATGGCAAGTGAGATGTAAGAGATGAAAGTGCCAGGCACAGCTGTACTTTTAGGCCAGCAACAGTGAAGGCTATTAATGCAGCATCAGAGAGCACAATGCTTCTGCAACAAGAATAGCAGAAGGAGGTGGGAAATGGTTGAGGGTAAAGCAACACCCTGACCAGTTCCTGGAAAAATGCTTGCATTACCCACCTGAAAGTTGAAGAGCTTACAGACTTTCTACAATGCTTCATGATTAAGACAGGAAAAGTAGTTTTGCAATGAATAGTGCACTTGATTAATTCAGCTCTTTTCTCTGCTCACAGAATATCCAGAAACAGCTCACAGTTACCTCTGATTTATTAATTATTGGAATTTACACAGCACTTGTTCTTGCAAGTCTTTTCAGACCTCTTTGGATTGCTTCAGTATGAAATTGAAACTGCTTTGGTTAGCTGAGATTAGTCCCAAATCAGACAGGATTGCTGTTGTCCCCTGCACGGATTACTGACACTCATAATCAAGAGAAGAGTTTACAGAAAATCTTGAATGAGTTTAAGCTTTCAAAGAGCCATGTGACAAATACTGTGTCCTAAGTGGCCTTCTTATCCCTCTAGCCCCTTTCTCCAAAGGGGCATTGCTTCATGCCTGCCAAAGAGATATCTTTCTGTAGCCAGCATCTAGCAGTCCCAAAAGGATCTTTGTCCCTCACTGGAAAACACCTCTTTTTTAGGAAGTCCCCAGTTTCTACACAATAGACAACATCTAAGTATGCTTGCCCACTTGCAGAGCAATTTTCCATTCTCTAATTGCAATGGCTATGCCCTAACTAGAGCACTCAGTGTTTCCAAGCTCCAGCCAAAGTAAAGTGCTGTGAGATGAAATGGTCCTTGATTGAGATGAATGGAACATATAATTTGGGAGGGACTCTGCTGTAAGCACCTGAAGCTAAGTCTAGGTGAACTCTGTAGGACTTCCTCACTACAAATCAGTGTTTAAAAATACAATACTAAGCTTAATTTAGCCTGCCAAGGCATAAGAATTCCACTGAAAAATCAGAATAAAGTTATGAAAGGAAAAAACATTTAATGCATTGTAAGTTTAATTTAAGATAATTAAGTTCTATCTGAGTCTGCAGTTTAAATGTATTTTCATGTGAGACAAAAAATAAACTGGGGTGACAGTCCTGTGGCAGGAGCTTTTGTCAGAATGTGTCAGAATCCCCTAATTGTCTGATCAACTGCACCATGGCCACAATATCTGAAAAAATTAGACCACCATTTGGGAACTGCATCTATCCTTGTTTTATGTAGACTATAGGCAACCTGGATTCTACCACCTCTGATTGTGCTTTGGTACAAACATGGCCGGAAATTCCTGTTTCTTTCCATTTGGAACTCAGCTGGTTTCTCTCTCTTGCTGTAGGTTCAGTGGATGAAAAGTCTCTACAACACCACCAAACACTTCATGGAGGTACTTGCCACACTTAATCAAGTCACCTCTCAAGCTTCCTTTCTGTGGAAAGCAGGCTTTCTAGATGTCTGGATTATTTTCAGTGCTCATCCCAAAGCCCTCTCCAAATTCCTCCCTTTGGCAAAAGCTGGATGTGAAACATGTTTAAATAGTAAGACCATTTTCCCCTTAGTGCAATAGCTAGTGATAGTACCATTTTTCCAGTCAGAAGGAATTTAGTTGACTCAAATTTTCTTCTTTTTTGAAAATCTATAGATTAAAGGTCATCAGTGCATTGAGGTGTAAATGCTGAAAAAACTCACAATTGATAAAAGAAAATGTTGCTGCAGTTCTAAAACTGGGGATGGAATTTACTAAAAGAAGGAAGTGAAAGAGCAGGAAATCTTTCAAGTTGATACTGATCCCGGACTCTTGGGCAGATTTTAAGCAGCAAAGACCTGATATATCACGCAGTAATTGAGCCCGCTTCCTCCAGAGGCACTTCTCTCTGTCCTAAGAAAAACTGTCAGTTCCTAAATGTTCTCCAAACATTTGACACAGAAGGGTAAACTAAGGACAGAGATCTTGTTGTAAATTACTTTTTTTTCTCTTTAGTGGATTTAAATGAGATGTTTGTTATCGCCTTAACATTCTTGCGGTGGTTTAGTTCTGTATAATAGCAAAGCCAGTAGTAAGTTAATTAAAAGAGCTATAATGTCTGAAAGAAGTCAGCAGGTTTCTATGGGTTGCTGATCAAAGGGAAAGTAGTTCTTTTTTAATGGTCTTTTTTTCTTGGTGCTTTAGATACAGTATGTCTCTATAATCACCTACAGTGTTTGCCATGATGACAAAATTAGACAAAGCCAAAAATTTTAAATAGAATAGAATAGGGTGTGAAATAGAATTTTAAAAATAAATTAATAGAGAAAATCATCAACTTAAGAAAGTCAGACCAGCGATTTATAAGAGCCACTGCAGGTCAGTCTGAAACCATAATATTCCGTAATCACACCACCCCGGTGACCTAGGTTAAGAATGAGTAATGAAGGACAGGATGATGTGGATCAGCACAGTTCTTTCACTTGAGTGGTAGTGATGTATTCATGTAGTAACGCCATTCCAGTTGGTGAGATGAAACTATGGCTGTATTGCACTTGAAATGGAGGGAGCTGTGTGCCAACACTATCGCCCGATCAGTTGTGAAGCGAATGTGCACATAGATATTTTTAACATCCAGATTAGTGGATTCAAGTCTGATCATACACTTACTTTACATTCATGTCATTGGTTGGGGTTTTTTTGTGTCTTTAAAGAATTGCAGCATTCAATATGTTCTGTATTCTGAAGGAAAATGAAACACAATTCTTATTCTTCTCCATAATGCCTTTATAAAACTTTTTAAAAATACATGTACTCTGAAAATGTCTTTATATTCTGAAGGTTTCAGATCACATAACTGTTTTTCTCCTATGCTTCAAGCTAGTCTTCCTGTTCAAGTGTGAATGGATTTCTGAAAGCAAGGGGGATTTATTCTCGTGAGGTGTGGTGAAAGAGAAGTTTGCAATTTGTCATGCATATTAACAATGGACACAAAGAAGAGGAAGGTATGGCTAGCACAAAGACAAAAGAGAGATTTTCTTTACTTCCTGTAATCTTTCCTGTGAAAAAAATGATTGTGTTTAAAAAATGCCATTAATATGTACCCTAACATAAGCTATAGAAAGAAAAATGACTTCTGAGTTTCCATTTTCATTTTTTAAACATAGATACATCATTGTATCTGTCTCACCTACAAACTGTAGGATACTACCCCTTTTTGCACAGGTGTTTTCGGAAACACCAAGGACATTCTGACAAGGTACTTTTTGTGGTTTGAGATAAGCTGAAACTTTTATAGAGAGATCATCATTTGAAAAGTTTTCGATGGAAAGATTCTGAGGTCAAACTGGGAATAGAAAGAAAGAAAAATAAACATTATTTTAAATCTATGAATCTGACTTCTTTCATCTAAAAAAAAAAAAGGCATTTCAGCACAAGTCATGTTTTGAAAACACTCCAGATGTTTACTAGGTTCCTGGTAGGAAATGAAGACAAATATGGAAGTCTGAAAGGTCACAGCAAGAAAGAATCATCAGCCTCCATGCATTTTTTATTTTGGAGTCAGTCGCAATTCTAAGATGTTTTGCTGCTCAAACCCCTCAGCGATAAGCATTTCAGGTGTTCCATACTGGTTGGGCAGGAGAGGTAAAAGGTGACAAATTTGCTACAAATATTACATGAGTCTTTTGTATTTTCTATTAAGAACCTGAGGCAGTTTGGTTTCCAGCACAGTTATTTTCAAATGTAAACCCACTTTAAGTCAGAGTGTGAGAGAAAGAACCTGGGCAGTAAGAAGTTCTGTAAAAGATTTCCCCAGTGCACTGACAAAACCTGGCAAATTGGGCTGATTTTTGATAATCAGCTAAGTTTCCTCAAATATTCACCAGATTATTTACATAAAAAAAACCAGTGTCTGCACACTGTTCACTTTATTCATTACTCATGCACTGAGATGGGCACTACATGTTATAAGTGCCTCATTGATTCTGCACATTGGAAACGGTTCTTAAAAAGCTGAAAAAGGTATGACTGACAATGAAAAGGAGTAACAAATTATGTTAAGGAATATAGTTCCTTCCCTAAATTATTATCCTTGGTGGCAAGAGAAAATGGGTTTCATATCAAAGGCAAACCAAATACTTGTGCCAAATATAATTTTAGAAAGCAGTTGCAAAGAGCAAATATTTAATCTGGATGAAAGAAGATGATCTTAAGAATTCATAAATACTCTTAAGATTGATTCTGGTGTCTTTAATGAGTTTAGATTGGTTAATTTATTTCAGACTCTGCACTGATTAGGAATACTGACTAAACTAATACCTTGTGGCTAGAGTGTGCTGGCTGAATAATAATCCAGGCTCCTGCCATGAACGACACAGTCTTGAGCATCTCTTAAAGTTTTTTGCTGCATCAGGCACAAAATCATACAGATATGGAGCTATTTGGGAGTAATTTATGAATACTATATTTTGATCTATATAAAAGAGCATTCACTGCAAGAGTACAAGCGGGATGTCAGGACAATCTGGCAGTGAGGTAAGGAGAATGGCTAGAAGTGAGGCATAGCTCCAGAAAATGTTTGTGGACTTTTAAATCACTGACTTTAAAATTTTTACTTCCTCAACAGGCAGTCTGCAGTAACACTTTGTCAAAGAAAGACCAAATGTTGTGAATTCAATGAAGAAGGAGCTTCACAATGGCCAGTAAAAGGTCTCAAATAAAGGGATTGTTCAGAGCAACTTGGTGAAGAAAGGTACCTACCCGCTTGTGCCTAGATTTAAAACCATGTTTCTAAAATATCTAGGTATTTTTCAGATTTCTAGAATCATATGCAGAGAATAATATATCTAGTAGTGATCTGAAATGCTTCACTTCCTAGCTGTTCACCCTCTGAGCAAGCATGGCTAACACATGCAGAGCTCTGTGGCTCAGAGTAATATTGTGTGAATATCCCAGGTACAATAAAGTCGTATAGCCTGGCCTTGAGATGCCTCAGCAGAGGCAGAAATGCAGTTAGTCTTGGGCACAGATACTGGGCTGTCAAGGTGAACAGGCCATTTCTGTGCAATTGTAACATTCCTGCTCAAGAGTTAGTTTTTGAAAAATGCATATGTGTTCTTAAGATTAGAAATGAGTCTTAAAACTTTCTTCATTTGAAGATTTGCTAAGCCATTAAAAGTGGGACTATTGGAAAAAAAACCAAAAACCCAAACCAAGACAAACAAACAACAACAACAACAACAACAAAACCAAAACCATGAGGAACTTTCTATCCAAAGCTGTTTAATAATTTTCCTCTGCATACAAGCAACTAACTCTCTCCTCTTTAGGTAAGAGAGGTGGCATTTTGCTATTGTTGTATCTTTTAAGCCAGTAGTGGGAACATAGCCAGGGGCAGCATTGAAAATAGTTGTCTAATTTTAAGTGCCCAGTAGCTAATGATAAACAAATGCTCCATATACTATACCAATGTACTTTCCAGAAAATATTCACCCCTTCCCGTCAAACCACACACAAAGATCCAGGGAACAAATATCATCATAAACTTTGCTGTAAAATCTGTAAAGAAAATGCCTGAATCTGTCTATGGAGAGTTCTTTAAACTTAATACTTCTGTCATTGCATAGGCCATTCTAGTTTCCAGCAGTGACTGGAGGAGGTAATTCCCTATAGACCCTCCCAATTAGAGTCAGGGAAACAATATGTGATTAACATCCCAAAAGTGCAGGTAACAGAGTGGAACAGAGATTGCTGAAGCTGGGTCATGCAGAGGTTTCTGTGACAGAGAGGTGAAGCAGACCTGAAATCTTCATCACATGCTGCTGCAGTCCAATTACTGTCCATTTTGCTGCTGAGCCCAAAACAAAAAAACTGTAGGCTGTGATAGGAGAACATGGCCAGGGAAAACCCCTCAGGAAATGTAAACCTTGTGAATTGTATGAAGGAGAGTGCAGAAGAGAGCATGCCTCAGCACCCAAAATTCTAAATAGAAAGACACCATAGCTCAGGAAAACATGCACTGAAACCTTTCCCACTCTGTTACCTGGAATCTGAGGCATCACCTTCCTGGGCCTAGTTATGACAGTGTTGAACACTGCTGCACTTAAGATTTGGGGTTTTTTATGGAGACTTCCAAGGACCTGCTCACATGTGGAACAAATATTAAAGCATTAGACCACTTAAGAGCAATTGCTGGATCTTTGCATGTTTGTGTCCTGTTTGTAGACCAAGCAGGACATGCTTACAGAAAGAGCATTTTCCATCCTGCAGAAAGAAGGAGTAAATTTCCTGCACATTAAGCAAGTTACATGCTCCTTACAGCAGCTTCTGACTAGCTTTCTGAAGCAAGTGTTTTTCCAGCAAGATGTGCTCGGAGCTTGGCTCCTTCTGTATTTCTCTCCCCCAAGAGCTTTCATGTGAGAAATCCATTGTGCTGTATGCTGTCACAGAAGCATCCGTAGGACATTTGGAAGCAGCTCTTGTGGGGGAAGCAGCTTTTGTGGGGAACGGCTGCAGTTAGATGCACAAGCTCTGGAACACACTGTCTGACGTTAGCTTGAATGCAGCAGGAGGCAAAGTTAGCAAGCAGGCAGCTGGATACCACAACTCACCAAGGTGTGACGTAGAGAGGCTCAGCACTACAACCAGGAGCTACTGGGAGCTTTTGGGTCAGATGAGAAACCTCTTAGTCCACCTCAGTGCAATTTTAGACTCTTCTAGCTTGCTACTCGCAGTGGCACCTGTTGCCACCTTCGAGTCTCCTCGAAGCCATCAGCACCATTTTAGCGCCCACCACACACAATCTCTAAGTCAGAGTAGCCTGTCTGTGTTTGAAGGAGCAGAGAGGGGCTGCAGGGGTGGATGGCTAAAGAATCTAAAAATAAATCCTCCCTTTCTCTATACAGAGAGTGCTGTAGCTCCCCTGCCCTCCCTTTCACCAGTGTCTGCTGCTGAAATGCTGCATTCATGTCACTGAGATTCAGTGCCAAGCCTAGCGTTTGCCACCTATATAGGAGCTTAAAATAGCACAGAGGCTGACAGAAATACCTTGAAGGCTGACAGAGGGGTGGTTTTCTGATATATTATACTCTGTTGTGGGAAGTTTTTATTTATTTAGAATGATATAAGCACCCTGGGGAGGAATATGGTTTAGATTTACTCTGGTCTGACCCAACCACAGTGTGTCTGAAATGCAAAGTGGCACTGAGCTCTCCCCAAGGGTCTGGAAATGGTGCAGCTCTATTGAATGATAGATTTTTAGCAGTTCTCCTGCATGGATCCCACTTGGTTGATGTAATGCTGATTAAACCAAGCACATTTCCTTTACAGCACTCTCATTCATCCCTCCATAGCCACTTACTGCAGAGACCATGCAGGCTTTTAATTATTTTACTAAACAGAGAACATTTTTCTTGGAAGTGCGTCATGAAATTTTAATGACCACACTTTTAATTCCAACAGAAAGACCTCAAATATCAAAGACCATGTGAAATTCCACACAGGTTTTAGTTTTCCTCCCACAGCACCACACAGAAGGTGGGAACCCTGGGGTTATATGTAACCCTGTTGTTTTCCTCTAGGTATAAACCCAAGGATTTGTTTTGCATAGAGCAAAAGCCTGTTTTCTGGTGCTGCCATTGCCATGGGCTTCCCATTGCTCTGTCCTCAGCTCAAACACAGCTGGAGAAGAAACATGCCTGTGCAATGAGGTATCTACATCTCAGGCTCATGGTCAAGATTGCAAGTAGGAGGATCATCCCTGCTCATGCCCTGACAACACACTGACCCTCTTCCCAAACAAAAGGGCACTGAGAAGGGCAATAGCTTTTTGCCACATACAGAAATGTCAGGCGCTGTGCTCCAAGTGTGCAGTGGACTACGTGGTACTCAAGGAAGGAAGGAAGGAAGGAAGGAAGGAAGGAAGGAAGGAAGGAGGGAAGGAAGGAGGGAAGGAGGGAAGGAGGGAAGGGGCTCTTTTTTTTTTGCCATAAAACATGAATTGAATATTTTGATTTGATTCTTGGACATAAAATATACCTTCAATCAAAGGAAGCTATCTGGCAAAAAAAAAACCCAGGTCCGATCACTTATCTTTACTAATGCAAAAGGTTTCCTGGGTAAATTCATCTCAAAGCTGGAATTGTTTTCTGTCAGCAAATTTTGCATCGATAAATCAAGAAATCATCAAGCTCAGAAAGCTTTTCACAAAGATGACCCAGCATATTAAGTTTTTCCAGTGCTTGGTGGGAGGATGCACTTGTGAAGATGCAATAAGTGAGGTGAATTAGCTACCAACTGAAGTGAATTATAGAAAGACCTTGATAGACGTTCGAGAATAAAAAACAAGGTGAAAAATAGAAATCTGAAAATTCACACTTTGTGTTAAGCAATGAAAAATAAGATGTCCTTGCATCATTCCCAGGCAACTGAATCCTTTATTGCTAACAAATGATTTTTATAGAGGATTTTGAAGTGGACAGAGATAACAGTTTAATCATTTTGATGAAAAGCCAGATTTTTCATCTCCAAAGTGCTAAAATACCAGCATATACCACTAATAAAGAACCTTGTTAAGCATTAGCATCCCTCAAATATAATGGGAATAACACTTTTCCTGAGAGCATAGAAAAGAATTGAGAAAAAAGCGGGTGGGTTTTTTTTAGGTTAGACCTTTTATAACTAACTTTATTCATATTTTAATGAGTAATGTATGAATAAGTAGATTTTTAAGTTAACAAATGAATATTTAAAGAAAAGAGAACAGAATAAATTTGTCAATCAAAAGTCCTCCAAACCCAGGTACATGCTCGAGGCGTGATCTTGAAAACATTTATGCACATGAGTAACTCGTGACTCATGAGTCATCCCAGTAAAGTCAAGGCTACTAAATTAACCTATGAGAATGCATGTTAGGATGACAGGTTCTGTTCTACCCAAGACAGTGGAAAAGATAAACAGCTGTAAAGTGGGGGCCTAATCTAGGCTTTTTCTCCACAAAAAGATGGAGGGTGGTGGGGAGCAGCTCTGTGGGAAAGGCCCTGGGATGGTGGCAGGCAGCAAGCTGAATGTGAGCCCATGGTGTGCCCTGGCAGCAAAAGCAGTCACCACCACCTGCGTGCATGGAGATATGGCACACAGACCAAGGAAAAGGCTCATCCCTCTCTACATGGCATGCACCAAGCCATATCTAGATACTGCGTCAAATTTTGGGCCGTGCAATGCAGGAAAGATTTAGGCAAACTGGAGAAAGCTGTTGCAGGTCCCCCAAGGCAATGGGGTGGAGCCCCTGGTATGTAAGGAGAGGGAGCTGGGCTGGAGAAGAGACGGCTTTCAGGGTACCTAACAGGCTCTCAGTGCCTCCAAAGGGTCATTGAGGAGATGGAGCCTTTCTTGCCCAATTTCTTGCTGAGTGTCTGGCTCTCAGTAGGATTTAGGATGGGGAGATGAACGCTCCAGCTAGGAGACCATATTCAAACCTGAAGTAGCTCAGACCTCAGGGGTTTTGGCTTCGAGATCAGAGTGAGGTGTCCAGTGAGTTTCAGCAGCTCTGTGGTGGCTATGAAGCAAGCTGTCCTTACTTTTAAAGATTCTGAGGTTTTATAGTTTCTTAAATACTACTCATGCTTTCCAGATCTGGTTCTAAGTCCATTAGAAATACTTGCAGCATATTTTGGAGAGGGAAGACATATTTTTGCAAAAATAAAAAAAAAAACTGAAAAAGATAACTTTCTGAAAAAATTATAGAGAAATATCCTCAGCTATTTTCCTGCAAAAAAGGTCAATCTTGATATTTTTATAATGAAAAGAGCAGGGAACTATTTGAAGGAATTCTCAGCTGGTATCTTAGTAGTTGTGAATCCTCTTATTTCTCTTGCAGGATGCTAGCAACTGCTGCAGACTGCTTCTTCCAAATCAGAAGGGCAAGAAGAATTACAAAAGAGGACAGATTTAACCAGGTTACACCCATCTGGGACAATTAGGAAGATCCAGTGTACCTCTGTTCTGGGTACCATCAGTGATGAGAGGGACTAGTAAGTAAGGAGACATAAAAACAAGGATATGTTAGAATTACTTGTTCTTACTGTATTGATATCTGCTGTGCTTCCTGGCTCTTTTTCTGCAGTCATGTTAGGAAAGAAGGAGCTTTAGAATCAGATGTTCCAACATTAGGAAGTCAGCTAAACTAGATTGCTTTCCCATTGCTTATCTCCTTATATACAGAGTGATTTGATATCTATAAAGTTAATAAAATCTGAAGTAATATTTGACATGTGTTCTTAAAATCAAGGTGAGGAGAGAATATGTTGCTGATCAAGTCTTTGTTCTGTGGTTAAGTGCCCATGATTATCCTTTGGAGAGCATTCAAGAAACTTTTCGGTGTAGCCTTCCCAGTACAGAACCATATTAAATGAAGGATTATAAACCCATCTCAGTAGATGACAGGAAATAGCCAGACTTGTTGGCTGGCCAGCCATCTCTCCAGCCATTCTCGAACTCTCAAAAGCAACCACAGTAATAATATGGACTTGTTTCCTCCAATACAAATAATGGGTCAGGCATTTTATTATCCTTACCAAATGATAGAAATACAACTGTCCTAAGAAAATTATGTAGGAGAACAAGATGAAGGATGTATTTTTTTGCCTGAGACAAACCCGAGTAATTCAGGTAAGTGGGGGAAAATTGTTTTAAGAACTCCCAAGCCCCATGCAGGGTCCTCTTTGTTAGCGCACACCACACATGGTCAGGTCAGGTTGTACCCCGTTAGTGCCCTGGGTGGTTCCCCATTGCTATATGCTCACACAGCAGTGCTCATTCAGTCACCTGCTGAGGCCTGCAGCACTCACTTATTTCCACCCCAATGATGATATGACCTTACCCACTATCAGATGTTGGCCAATATGCCAACAGGTGATGACCTGTCACCTGATGATGCTAGCACCTGTCACCTGGTAACAAGGCAAGATGTTTAGGTCTACAACCTTATTCATTAGGAAGTTTGACATCACAGAGTCACAGAATCACATGTGGGATTGGAAGGGACTTCAAAAGGTCATCACCCCCCTGCCAGAGCAAGATCACCTAGAGTAGGTCACACAGGAATGTGTCAGGTGGGTTTTGAATGTCTCCAGAGATGAGACTCCACAACCTCCCTGGGCAGCCTGTGCCAGTGTTCTGTCACCCTCACAGTGAAAAAGCTTTTATATGTTTATATGGAACCTCCTGTGCTCCAGCTTGCCCCCATTGTCCCTTGTCCTCTCACTGGACATCACTGAGCAGAGTCTGGCTCTGTCCTACATACGTACATACATACAGGAAGCACATCTCCTCAAGCTATGTTAAGTACCTCAGAGCTTCTCCAAGAGCATAGTAATATTTAAAATGACTAGCAGTATCTTTGATGTAATCCTTAGCTCTGGTAAGTTATGTTCAAGGAGAGATAAAGCCTCAGAACGACAGACTTAGCCAGCTAATTCTGTAGTGTGATGGAACTCTGCAGAAATGATGAAGCTCATATGGAAGCCAGTGCTTTTGCATGGGTCAAAACAGAGGAAAAAAAAAACAATTTGGGGACCTATGGACTATGACCTTTCTTGCCAACTTCTGCTTGAAAGATTGAAAACGTTCTTTGGAGCGTTTAGAACGTTTCTTGTGTTACTATGGGATAACAAAGCATGTTATATGTTCAGGCATAACCTGAACAGTGTTGAGTTTCTGCTGTGGAAACACAGCCTTTTGAAGGCTGTAACTAGTCTACAGCCAAAAAAGAATCTAATACATAAGTCTGTTGTGAAGGCAGTCTTGTGAGCACATTAAGGAAATACAAGGGCAAGGGTTTCTTTAAGCTGGCTCAGGAACCAGTTTTGGTACCTTCACTCAGAAATCCCTTTCCTCAAGAGAAATCACAGTATTGTGAGTTAGTACGACCCAAAGCTATATATTTGCCCTAACGTCAGATGCAGAGATGAGAATGATGAACTATATAAATACACATGAATGTTCTTTGCTTTGTCCTCCTGGGTATGCTCCCTGGGTGCTTCATGCTGTGGCAGTTTTCATCTGCTAAAGATATGTCCTAACAGTTGGCAGTGAACAAATGTAGCTGAAATAAGGCTTCTCGAATAACTTTGGAAGTTGAGGAATATAGTACCTGACGGAAATTGCACAAAAGCTTTAAAATTTCATGTGTTATGCTTACTTTTCTGTGCATATTCTCTAGCTTGATAGAGTAAATTCACATGGCATGACTGATATTCATGATCATCTTTTTTCAATACTGCTACCCCCTTTTCTTCCTTCTCATGTCATTTTCTCAGAAGCAAACAAAACCCTGTTTGACTTGGCTTGGGTTTTTGTTGGTTGGGTGGGGTTTTTTGTTTTGCTTTTGTTCTCTCTTTCATGTTAAACATGTAAAGGAATGAATTGTTTGGGGGTTTTCCTGCAATATGAAATAGTAAAAACCATGTAACACTGATAACGAACACTAACCAATAAGTCCACCTTCACCCCAGGATAATGCTATTTGGCAATTAACTGCAAAGTGGTATGTAAGCTAACTTGTGACTCATGCATTTCAGTTTAGCCTCACCAGACAAACAGACCAGGAAACAGATTCTTCCTCTCTCATTCCACCACATCTTCAGCAACATCTGGTGTCCAGGACTGTCTTCTGGGGTAATACTTTGAGCATGACAGCTGTGGTGGTTTGATCCTGGCTGGAGGCCAGATGCCCACCAAAGCTGCTCTGTCACTCCCCTTTTCAGCTGGACAGGGGAGAAAAAATACATTGAGGCTTATGAGTCAAGATAAGGACAGGGAGAGATCATTCTGCAATCAGTGTCATAGGCAAAACAGACTCAACGTGGACTAAAAAGAGAAAAAAAAGAAAAGAAATTAATCTAATTTATTGCACTGCACTGCACACCTAGTGAAACCAGAGCCGGATAATGAGTACTTCCAGATCCTAAAGCACCTTCCCCCACCCGTCCCTTCTCACTTTAGACATGATTTCACTCCCTTCTCCCTGCCCATTGTGGCACAGGGAGGGGCAGGGGGAGAATGGGGGTTTCATTCAGCTCCTCACAAGATGTTTTCCTTTGTAGTGGGGCTGGGGGGTTGTGGGGACATTCCTCCCACCCTTCCCCTGCTGCATGAGGTCCCATCCACAGGATCCAGTTCTCCATGAACTTCTCCAATGTGAGTCCTTTCTGACAAGGCTTCAGCTCCTCACCTACTTCCCCAGCGTGGGTCACTTCCACAGGGCACTGACCTTCACCCCCAGACTGCTCCAGCCTGGTCCCCTGTGGAGTCACAAGTCCCATGTAGCAAACCTTCTCCGCCATGGGTCGGTCTCTCCACAGGTTGCTGGTCCAATGTGGGCTTCCCATGGGGTCACAGCATCCTTCAGGTGTCTCCACTTGCTCCAGCGCGGGGTCCTCCACAGGCTGTAGGTGAGATCTCATCTCCCCGTCATTTTCCATGGACTGAATGGGGACAACCCACTCCACCATGGCGTTCTCCATGGGCTACAAAGGGATCTTTCCCTCCAGCACCTGGGATGCCTCCTCCCCCACTTCACTGACCTTGGAGCCTGCACAGTTCCGTACTTACATCTTCTCATTCCCTTCTCTGGTGGCAAAAAGCAGCTGCTTGCATTTTATTTCTCCTAAATGTGATTCCCAGAGGTGCTGTGACCATTGCTGATGGGCTCAGTTTTGATCAGCAACAACTCTGGCCTTGAACCAGCTGGTGTTTGCTCTGTGGGGCCTGCAGAGAGCTTCTGGCTGCTGCTTGCAGAAGCCACCCCTGCAGCCCCCTCCTCCACCAGAACCCAGCCACACAAAACCACAACAGCCCAAAATGCAACCTGTGTACAGCAAATCTCTTTGAAAGGTCATTATTGAAATATTTCTCATGGAAACTTGCCCTGTTCTTTTTTTTTTCTCAACTTTACAGTGAGTATACATTTTAATGAAGATATTATGAAAAGCAATGGGGTGAATTTCCAGAAGACAAACCTATAGAAAACCATTGACTCTGTAACTCTTGCTCTGAAAGAACAACCCATAATGATGCAGCACATGAACAAAGAACTAAATTACCACAATGTTATAAACATAATATGGCTAAGAGTAGCCTCAAACCTTGATCAGTACCTACAGGCTTCTTGGATCCCAGTGACTGCATCCAAGTCCTCTGGTTCTGTGTCCCTGCAAAGACCAGAACAGCGTGGGAGGCTTCCCATCCACACTGAATACTCCTCAGATGTCTTGTGATCCATATTTTGGTGGTTGATCCCATTCTAGAGCTCCATTTTAGCAGAAATAAACCATGAAGTCACCATATTAACCCTCAGAATCAGGTAGAAGAATGAAAAAGGTATAAAAATATCTATCAGTCATTGTCCTTATATGTTTTGGAGACAATCTGATGAAAAATGTTGGTCTAGATAAGAAATAAAGGGGCCACATCTAAATCATATTTCAAGCTCAAAATCTCTGCCTCCATGGATAGTTATAATATTCTTACCACAAAGCAGAATAAAATTATATCAAGGTCAACTTCACAGAGTGGGTTTAAACAGTAATTCATATTTCTCACTCTAGTTTTTTTAAGTTTGAATGTGTCATTTATGCTTGTGTTGTAGTGAGCTATATAGAAGGATTGAAATGATTGAAAATTACATGATTATCATTGTAATTTAGCACTCAGTTAATGAAGGCTTGAACTGTTGTCCATATTGCCATGGTACAGTTAGCAGGTATCTCCACTGAATACAGTTTACATTTGCAAGAAACTGAGTTAGTAGTAAAGGTTAATCCACTGCCATATAAACATTTGATCTAGCAATGATCCCATTAACCTTTTTCGTATGCAGAGATTAGGAATAAGCAGCCAGCAAAATACTAACCTTATTTAAAATTGTAGAACTGTGAGTACCCAACAATTTTTTTATTCTTCCATGTAGGGCCAGAGTTTAAAGGCTTCCTCCCCTGCAAAGTGATCAAGCCAAAGTCTCACAGGTTTTATTAATGTATTAAAACAACGTTGCAGTCAGCAGTTCTGTGAAGGAAACAATTTAAAATACAAGTTTTCATCTCAGTTGACTTGTGTCTGAATCCTACCTTGACTAGAAGAGTTAAGAGGGCTTCAGAGGTTCCTCTGAGTGGGCTCTCCAGCATAGCCTTTCACCAAGAACTTCAATGGGACTCATGCCACAGTCAGGAACTGAACCTCCCAGCAGCATGAGTAGGAGAGAGCTCCTTCCTTTGCTGGTCCTAAGGGTGGAGCTATCATGCCAGGTTTTATCACATTAACAGCTAGAAGTTTCCAAAATTCATGTCCTCTCGTTAATGAAACCTATCTGCTTTCCAATGGATGGACTCTGGATAGCTGCACTGCTGTGAGCTTTGTAACTGTAAGGTCTTGGTGGAAAATAAATGCAGTCAACAAGTGTAGCTGCAAAAGACAACTCCGTTCCTGAATGCAACAGCTTAGATGTCTGCACATGAGGCCATTAATCACAAGATCAGGGAATAATTTAGGTTAGAAGGGGGTTCTGGAAGTCATCTGACCCAATCCCCACTCAAATCAGGGAGAAGTTCAAAGTCAGAGCAAGTTTTCCAGTACTTGTTTATTTTGTGATATCGTTCCATGGCAGGGAATGGTACACAGGAATGAGCAGTGTGACAGTAAAGCAGTGACATGCACATGGAATTATAGTGAATGATGGTTGCAAAGGATGGTCCTACATTTCTATACCCTACATTCTTTGGTAGTCTACCTCTATCTTCAAACCCTAGAAGGAAGGCAGCACTTATTTATTTGCATTTTCTTTAAACACAGACTATTTTGGCATGTTGCCCTAAGAGGTCAGCTTCATTATTTCAGGCATAGAGCATCCCATGTAGCAATAGGTGCTAAAGAATGAATACAAAACAACAAATAATTTCAACCCTGACAAAGGAATAACCCATAAACCAATACTGTGGCTGATTTCTGAATAATAAATTTAATCTTTTACTCAGGAAAAGCATAGTAGATAATATGCACCTCTGTTTTGCAGATTACCTCATTCAACTTTTAAGTTACAAAAATAGAAAGTATTTGCAAAAAAAGGTTTTATGTCTGTTATGAGTTTGTGCAGCACCCAACACAAAAGGCAAAAACAAAAGGGAGAAACAAATAAACTCTGGAGCTTTTGCAGATCTTTTGCCCTGTGCATTCTCTCACCTTTGTATTTCAGTAAAAAATAGCTACCATAGGCTATTTCGAAATCATTCAGCTGCCTTTGGAGCTTGCTCTGACCATAAAGAGATGATGGCAAGGTGAGGGGCCAGGGCAATGCAGAGCCCCTGAGCGCATCCAGAGAGCCCTTCGAATAAATGAGACCAGGCCTGCGGCTGCGGCCATCCAGGTTCTATTTGGTGCAATGCACCCACGGCCACACACGTTCCTTCCAGGAGAAACTGACCCCAGGAACACCAGTGCCACCAGCTGAAGTGCAGCCAGCACAGTGGGAGGGCATCTGTGGCTGGTGGCAGAGAGGTGGTGGAGACTGCTGCTATGGTGGTCCCACACTGTCACGTTGCATCCTCCTGGGTGGTTGTTCCTGGCAGGCCTTGCATCCATGCAGGGACCTGGCAGTGCTCCTCATCCCTCTGCATGAAAGAAGATGTCCCTCTGCATAAGCAGCCCATTTTGGTCATTCTCTGCCTCCATCTATAATGTTAGCTGAAGCATATTTAAGATGCCACTGTTGCTCAAAGATGGAAATCTGCAATTAGGTTTGTTTAATGATAATTATTACCACAGATCACGGTGACGATGTGGATAGAAGTCTTTGCCATTGCTGTGGCTTCACCAAATGACTCATGTTTATTTCTCTGTTATGGCAGCAGCAATGGCAAAAAAGTAAATGTCTGTACATTTTAATGGGCTTGGCGTAGATAGCAATATATTTGCACTTACATCTAGCTAATATGCACTTGCTAGACTGCACACTTTATAATCTGCAACAGAAGTTGGCAGCCTCTCCCCACCTCTCAGCTAAGATTTAATGGAAGGTACTGCAGTCTGCTATTAATAGCATCATTTCTCCTAGCTACAGCGCATGGGCTAGCTAGCATACCATGAAGAATTGCCTTCATACAGCAGCTAGAAAACATAGCATTGTCATAAATAGCAAATCAGGGATGACAACATAAATGAGCTGATGACACCTTTTGACTGATTGCACATTTCCATTTGCTTATCTACTTGTTAATTTGAAAATTTAATTATTTCAAAAGAGTTTCTAATCATTACAGCAAATTAGTGAGCTGCTGTTGCACTACACATTGTTAGACCAATCTGACTAGTAGGAGCAGAATTAAATAACAGAAAATAGTAGAAAACTAAACAAGAAAAAAAATAGAAGTTCTTATGACAAGTGTAAGTTTACTGCACATTTCCCCATTGTTCAAAAGTAACAAACAGCAGGAACAGCCTACTTTTGAAGTCCCTCTTTTGAAGGGACTGATGCCTGTTTGATAAATATTTGTCATGCACCCTTGCCTTTGCCCCACCAGAAGGCAGGGAATCATATACACTATGGTGACCTATATTGACATAAATGTCAATGCTGACATAATCTGTGGCAGTTCTTAGGTTAGAAAGGACCTCTTGAATCCTGCCTTCCTTGGTTATCTAGTAAATTGCCATCAGTCAGTGACATCATGCCAGGCTTTTAAGGAAACACTGGTCAAATCAAAACCTTGCCAAGCACAAGTAGTTCCTGGTAATACATCATTCAGGCTGTAAAATGTCCAGTAGTTTTTTGCAACAGAAACAATGTCACAGCAGAAGGGCTAGCTCCGGAGCATGACTTAAGACCCAAGCCCCCTTGGCCAAGCCAGGAGACAAGCAGCTCTGCGATGTTCAAGTGGAGGTGAGGAGGGCAGGCAGCTGTCATCCCACATAGACCGCTTTGTGGCTCACCACAGTGCCCAAGACACCTAATAATCTGGGTGAGTTGGTTTGGATGAGTCAGGATCTTCACCAGCCAGATGAACCAGGCTGCTGCACATACATCATGCTGCCATCATGGCAGAAGCCTTTAGCAGGCACTTTTTTCAAAGGATTTTATAAAGTTCCCAAAGCAAACTTGGTACATTTTCCCCTCCTTTCTCATTTTAAACTGAGTTTTCAGACAACCATAGGTCAAAGAAAGGAGAACAAGCTTTCACGCCAAATTCAGCAGATAATTCAGAAAATTAATTTTGAAAGTTACAAAAATAGACTTAAAGTGTCTTAAAAGCAAAAGCACTGGGTGTCCTTTGGCTCCTTTTTGATCTCTGCTTGACTGCATCAATAGTGAAAACACCTGAAGAAAAGCTCTCCAGGAAGGAAATTTTTGTTAAAATAGTTGGTTCTTGTGGTGAGTGCTAATAGGGCTGAGGTGGGGATCGCTGAAATGCACAGTGGAGAGAAACTGTGGAACACACCTGAAGTTGAGTCCACAGTCTTTCCTGAATTATATTGAAAATGCACTCACTACCCTGACCATGTCCTGACCTGGTCACGAGACAGGTCGATGTAAATAAATGTGATCTTTGAACCAGGGAATTATGCTCTGTCCTCAGAAAGATTTTATCAGGGAGGAGGTTGGGAGAACCTCATTTTCCATGTTGTGTTTTTTTCCTGCCAAGCAAGAAGGAAGGAGCTTCATCAAGGCAAACTGCTGGTTTGCTCATCTACCACTGGGTTCATGCTGATGGGTCTCCACTGATGGCCTAAGACTGCTGGAGCTGAGGGGCATTGCCTTGGTAGAAACTGCCTTGAGGACTATATACCAGTAAAAGAATTGTCTAGAAGCAGACCATTTCTCCATTCTGCAGAAGACAAAGCTAAACTGAATTTAATCTGAGAAAGGGATGAAGCATTGGGGTTTACAGGTGACTGGACTCCCTGAGACTGCAAAAGTGCTGCACTGGAAATAATTCTTGGTGAGTTCAGTCAAATTTAATCTGATTCTTCAACCAGATTCCCTGGGATTATCTTGGATTCCTTCTTTCAGGGCAAATGGTAGATCAGCCTGGCTCCATGCGCAGGTTGCTTCCCAGCCCCAGAGCCCTTTGCAGCCTGGGGACACAGACTTGCGTTCCCTTTCTTACATGTCACTCATGTTTCCTCTCGTGCTTATTGCACCAGGTGAAGAAACAGTCTAACACAACAGACTTTCCTTATGTGGTCACTCTGGACAGGGTACAAACAGTACCGAGTCTGGAGTGTAAAACTGCCCAAAAATTCTCTTGTCTTTGAGCTGGAGTACTCTGCTGCCTAAATTAAAACACACAATGTAAGTTACTGAGAAAGGAGCCCAATCTCACCTAGTGCTTTATGCAGTTAATAGAGGGCTATAGGTACAAATTAGATGTCCTAACTAACCTATATCTTTCTGCAGACAATGCAAAAAGCTGTGGAAGTTGATGACCTAGTTGCTCTCATCTAACAAGTTCATACTAACGCTGTCCTAATCTCATGCTGAGACCCCATATCATTCCTCACAGACTTTTATTTAATTTGAGTTTTAAGGCATCCTTTCACAGACAATCTCTATCTCCCTAAAAAGCATACTTTTTATCATGATTGTTAGAATACTTTTATTTTTTTAAAATATCAATCTCCTCTGATGGTGCTTAATCCTCTTTTTTATGTCCGTGTCCAGTCCACAGTTAGGTCTTTCATTTTTTGCAGCTACATTCACATGGTTGGAGGCTGTTTTGACATCCCTATTCAGGCTTTCTTAGAATGACAGACATTCAGGTTCCCTCAGTCTTCCATCACACAACAGATCTCTTGTTTGACCTGATCGCTCTTGTCTTCCTCGAAGTTATTTTCAACTTTTACCCTCAATTTTCTTAGAAAGCCATTCAAAACCATGATGCAGTCTGCTTTTGGAGACATCTCTTCTGACTGGAACAAGGGAAAAATCACCTCACTTCTTTTACATCTAACATTGCCTGCTTATACAGCCAGCAAGGTTTGTGCTCTCCACAGTGGTGTGAGGCTGGTAAGAAGCACACCCAGGAAGCACCATTTCATCCAAATCACATTTCCTTTTCCATAGCTGCCTGTGCTCTCTCTTCTGCTTTGTGTGGGTAGTTGATTATTTGTTTGGAGATGCAGACCTTTTCACCTTTACTTAGTGAGTAGCACCCCATTTACTTCACACCAGCTTCTTGCATTGCTCCACTCCCCATGAGCACCCTGAGCTATGGTCCCAACCTCCAGCGTGTTTGCTATCCCTCTTCCCTACACCTGCCACCCCCCAACAGAGTGGTGTCTGCTGGCTGACTCTCTCTTTCTCACATCTTTTAAAACATTGTGGAAAATATTAAATAACATAAGCTCCAGAGCAGACCCCCTCCCTGGTACTGGAGATTAGTGCTTAAAAATCTAAATCTTAGACAGCCACATCATATGGTCTGAGCACAGTGGGCTTTTTCAGGGAGGGTTCACCTAACTGTCCCAAACACCTCTCTCTGGACCCATGAATCTTTCAAGGGGTGCATGCTTCTTTCCTGTGATATTCGGGCAGGCCAAGCAAAGGAATTAGCTTGCATTGAACACTTTGTGATCCTGTGAGTGTGGCATACAGTTTCTACCTTCAGGTACAATGAACTACAGTCCCCTCACCACCATGTCACCCAACACAACCACACCAGCACAGCCTACAACTGTCCAAGGGCTCTTGGGAAGGTGGACATCAGGAACCTATGCCACAGCAGGTCATCCAGCCTCCAAATTACATCTGCAGCCATAGTCTATGGGCCAGGATGAATGATGCAGCCTGCGTGCTCTGCCATTTCATGTAAGAAATTCAAGTGACCACCAAAAGCCCTAGCAGAGTCAAGATACAGGATCCATCACCATCTCACTTCCCTGTGGGCTGCAAACCTGCCACAAGTGAAAACCCACAGGGCTGTGCCCCGGAGCTCCTGTCAATTTGAGGCTACAACACCCTCCCTAGAGCTTTGCTTCATAATTTCTCGTGCATTTTACCCTAGCTTTTATTTTCCTTCTTTTACGCCTTTTGAGTGATTTGCTGTTAGATAACCGTGTCTAATGAGTCTAAAAAATCCTACGAATGCATCCAAGAGGCCTTGTTTTATTTACAGAGATGAAGGGGCTGATCAGCTTTTCTGGAAAAAAACCCATGATTTGGGGGAAAAGGGTCTCTGCCAAAGCTGCTTTACAACTTGTTTGCTTTTTAAACAAAACCAAGACTTTAAGTAAACTTGTGCGTTGACACAATGTGCTGCTTTCAGAGTTGCTGCTTTTCTCTGTGTTGTGACAGAAGTGGACAAAACTGCTGTTTTTTTCCTCAGCAACAGAGGTTGCTTTTCCTAAAAATGTAGCTACATTCTCACATAAGGACATAATTCCCAAGCTAAAAACTATATGAACTGGCAAGGAATAAAAATATATAAATCATAATGCAAGGAGAACCAGGAGATTAATTATTTCTGCAATCCACATTTCTGATGAATACGATGCATACCTTTCTGAGCAAATATTGCTGTCTTTTTCCTGGTAATGGTAGCATAATGCAAGCCTCTCCATCTAATAGCAGAAATTAATAGAACATTTCTTTCAATTAGGCATATGAAAAATGCTTTTCAAAACCAAGCCACCACATAGAGTTAGCTTTTAGAGCAGAGACTATGTGATCTTAATTCTCCTCTCCTTTGCTAACTCAGTTTACACAAATTCAGTTTATATACCAGTCCATCCTGGTCACCCCTTTGCTCCTCCTGGAAAGGACTTTCAGCAGAAGCATCACACACAAAAGGAGAGCAGGAAGGGAGCATGAATGAACAGAGGTTTCCTAACAAATATACAGTGCTGCACCACATACAAATCTCTGGGTCTCATTCCTGCTCTGGGAAGCCTCTCCCATCAAAACCAGGAACTTTCCCCATCATCATCACAACAGAAGGGTGAGGTGTAGTGAGCTGGTTTTGTCCATGTAGCAGCAAAGCAGTAACACCAGCAAGGATGCCTAACGTGGGGAAGCTGGGACACACACTTTCCCCATTCACTCCTTCAGCCAACAGACATTAAAAAAAAAAAAAGAATCACTAAAAATGAAAATTTACCTGCTTGTTTTGTTGAGATTCATTAGCAGATATGTGCTGTGAAACAGGCTGTCCTGCCTCGATAGCAGCACTCCCCTTGTTCCTTAAAGAAGCATTAGGATCCTGCTCCCATAAACCAGACTAGCAACTGCCTGTGGGTTTGCCACTGATTTCTATGGAAGCAGGATCATTCTTCACCTGAAGTATCTCTGCTCTGAGATACAGAAATAGTACGTGGGGAAATTCAACTGCAGTGGTTTTGCTGTTAGTGGTATTATTAATGATTTAGATTATCTCCTTAAAGTACTGAGCGATAGACAGCACAGACACACAAACCCTAAGCTAAGGACTCAGCAGCAGGTTAAATGACCACTAATAATTAACTGCCCCTCTTTTAAAAGGCTGGGGCTTTGAGGATTCTCCTGGTGAGGAAGAGATGGGGACATGAGGCAGGACTTGGTTTTAATAAATTAAGAGAGGCTGACAAAAAGCATAGTCATTGCTGGTTTGCTACACTGCGAGCCTTCAAGGATCTCTAGAGATCCCTGTGTCATCACAAATGATCAGCCTTGAAGTTTAGCCTGAGTTAATCCATCTAAAAGAACTGGTGAATACTCTCTTGATCTGTAATGTTTATAGGCTTTGGAGAGGGAACCACACAGGGATTGATTTAAAGCCTCAGATGCACAAAACCTTGCAGGTATACACTTAACCTTGAGCTCCAACTTCTTTTTAGGAAAGCAGCTGAGCATGTTGTGTTAATCTCACTGACTTTTTCTAAATCCTACTGTCTCCCATGGAGCCTGCAGGTATTACTTAAGGGCCTTGCTGAAGGGTCTTCTCCCTTCCACAGCACTTCTGGTCCCGGAGTTTCTGCTAGCTTCACCAACTCCTGTTGCCATTCCCCTTTTTATTGTTTCTATTTATAGGGTTTTTGGTGAGAGGCTGCCAATAAATCATATATTGATTGATTTATTTTCAGATTACTTTATTTTGAGATCTCAGCTGTACTCCCTATAATTTTTCTAATACATACAGTAAAACATTCTTTCCACCAGTGATTTATTTTATGTGATGTCATTAATGTGTCTCTAATATATGGCTACTCAGCTGCATAGTTCCTGCTCCATCTGAAGATCAGCTCAGGGCTGATCTCACTTAGTTGAAGGGAAACAAGACTCTCTCCTGTGAGCAGGGATTAACTGAGGCTCCTAAACACCCAAAAGCAATTCAAGAAGATAGTTAAAGTCCCCAAGAGTTCAGAAGGGACTCTACTGGTACATTTCTTGCTGAGCAGAAAGGCACAGTGCTGAGTCCTGTCCCTCTGTCTCCTTCCTGCCTTCCCTTCACTTTCCTACTGGGGCCTCCCTGGTTTCTAGCTCCCCTTCAGCCTACACAGAGGAGATCACATAATGATAGAATGCCCTGCGTTGGAAGGGACCCATAAGGATCATCAAGTCCAACTCCTGGCTCCACACAGGGCCGGTTAAGTCAAAGCATGTGACTGAGCACATCTTCCAGATGATTCCTGAACTTAGTTGAGCTCAGTGCTGTGCCCCCTTCCCTGGGGAGCCTGTTCCAGTGCCTGACCACCCTCTCAGTAAAGAACCTCTTCCTAATATCCAATGTAAACCTAAAGATGTTGTACCTAAGCCGTCTTCTCTGTCTTCTGTTTCTCACACAAGGAGCATCATTGATTTCCTTGTCCAAAACCAAGACAAAGCAAGAAGAAAGCCTCACATTTTTGAGCTCTGAAACTAACCTTGAAAATATGGTTTCCCTAGCTCCACAAGTAATAGCGAGTTATGCTTTCATATCTATATCCCAAGCCAACATCACTGAAACATTCATCAAAAGGCTACTACGGTAGGGCTTTGCAGCCCACCAGGATATTCCCTCTGGCTATGTACGCAAATTACAGGTGCATACTACAGCACACAGGGGGTACACTCAGTGGAGTATCATCCAACTTAAAGAGAACAATGATGGGGGAGAAAGGGAGAAAGGGAGAAAAGGACAAGGGCAGTACATTAATGAACTCTAGTAAATCAGCGTGTGTAACCACATAGCCTCTTCAAAAAGACAGCAATCGGCACCCAGCAAAATAACTCATTGCAAAAGAGATGTCTCTTTTTACAGCTGTGGTTATTGCTTTGGCTGCATGGGCATTGTGTGCAGTGTATTTAGAGATAACATCTGACACATTTTCTCTTTTCTAATAAAGAAAGTGTATTTTAGTCAATGGTATTGATTTATTCCTTTCCTTGCTTAAATAGGAGATTGTCATTTAATCAAGATTTTCCTGTCAACTCAGAGGTAAAGTAATGAACTATTTTATTGACATGCTTTTCCTTGTAATAGCTGTTCTCAAGCTCTCCATTTCATTGTCCAGAATACACTTCCCTGTAGCGCTGTCCTTTTTTTTTATTACATTTATTTTATTTTGCAGCAGTGAGCTAGTTAGAGTTTTATTGAAAAACAGCGACAAAACCCAGCACCTTCCCAAATATATATATATGAGTCTGTGGTGAATGTAGGAACTTTTTTCTTCCTTCACTTAGAGCAGAAAAATTATGCTGCAACAAGAATTTCTTTAATTAATTGGTACGAGTGATTTTCACACAACTGCTCCTGCTGTGCGACCTTTTGCCACAGATTAACTTTTATATCCACTTTAGCCAAAAAAATAAAAAAAACCCAACTAACAAGTAGTTCAATAACCTCTCTCTCCACTCGACCAAGCTGTTCCTGCAATCAAACTTTTTATTTTTCCATACCCAGTCATTGTAGGAAAATGGACCGGTTGTGAAGAGATAAAATAAAATATCATAGACCATCACTTCTATTTTCCTGTTTGTTTTCTCAGCAAAGGTTTTGGCATGTCCTTGCTGTTTCTGATGTAGATTACAGATCCATAATGGGACTTTGCAGTAAGACACTGGTTCATTTTCCATGTGGTTAGAATTGCTTCATGCTTTATTTCTCAAAAGAGCACAATGGGGATTAGAAATAGCTTCAACATCTCATTTTTGGAGATCTGCTGGTCAAGTGACATTGCTCTGGAGTCATGAATGCCCTGTGCCCAAAAGCCAGACATGCAGAGCCTCCCTGTCCCTCAGCCTACAGCCCAGAGGTGTCCAGGCCGCAGCCTGGCAGCCAGACATGGCCTAGCTGCCTGGACATGGCCCCACGCTGCTTCCAGCTCCCCACGGGCAGGGGAACTGGTAGGAACCTGGGAGGGTTCCTAGGGATCAGTGAAGAAGAAGATAACCAACACGACTCCTGGCCTATGTGTCTAAGGGATTTATCATAAATGTTATGTTCTCTGCTTATCTTAAGGTCTGATTTGTCAGAGAGAGGTGGAGGCTCTTGGGCACTATTTCTAGGCCTTGGAATTGAAGATTAAAGCTCAAAAATGTGAAGCAAGAAAACCCCAGAAGTCCAGAAAGCACTTGATCATTAAAAAAACCCCAACAAAGCAAAAAATATTTTTTTAAAGCTTACTGAGCCAGTCCCATTATTTTGGAAGGGGCACATAATGATTTTTGAATGATTCAAGGGAACAACAGTGACCTGCTGTTAACAATGACATGGAAAAGATGGTCTCTTCACCTTCCCCTCTGCACCAGCCCTGCCTGAACCATTCCCCATCCTTCCAGTGGAGACAGGATTTCGTCCAGCCTTCCATAGTGTTTTTCTCTGGTCTTGTCTGTGTATTAACAAAAAAAACACGTTTATATTCAGGGCAAAGGAGTCTTGCTGTAGCGTCCAGTCTCACAGGAACTGATTAGTTACCTGATAAAAAAATAATTAAAAAGTCAAAGGAAAGATTCAAGAGATACTTCAACACTCTGAGTATACTCTCAACAGGATATGTCTATATAATTCATTGTTTTAATACTTTTAATGTAGACTGTTTTAGAATAGGTTTTCTCCCTTCCCCTCCTATTTCCTTCCCTTCCTTTTTTTCTCCTTCTCCTCTCCTCTCCTCTCCTCTCCTCTCCTCTCCTCTCCTCTCCTCTCCTCTCCTCTCCTCTCCTCTCCTCTCCTCTCCTCTCCTCTCCTCTCCTCTCCTCTCCTCTCCTCTCCTCTCCTCTCCTCTCCTCTCCTCTCCTCTCCTCTCCTCTCCTCTCCTCTCCTCTCCTCTCCCCTTCCCTTCCCTTCCCTTCCCTTCCCTTCCCTTCCCTTCCCTTCCCTTCCCTTCCCTTCCCTTCCCTTCCCTTCCCTTCCCTTCCCTTCCCTTCCCTTCCCTTCCCTTCCCTTCCCTTCCCTTCCCTCCACTTCTTCCTCCTTTCCTTTCCTTTCCTTTCCTTTCCTTTCCTTTCCTTTCCTTTCCTTTCCTTTCCTTTCCTTTCCTTTCCTTTCCTTTCCTTTCCTTTCCTTTCCTTTCCTTTCCTTTCCTTTCCTTTCCTTTCCTTTCCTTTCCTTTCCTTTCCTTTCCTTTCCTTTCCTTTCCTTTCCTTTCCTTTCCTCTTCTTTTTCCCCTCTCTTCCTTTCTTCTCTATCAATCACCTTAGTATGGTTTCAGTTTCTTTGTTGCCTGAACCACGAGGATGTAAAGGCAGTAGAAACAATCCATTTTCTGAATTTTCCTGGAACAATGCCTTGTAGATTCAATTACTGTACTCTCCTTTTCATATTCAGACGTGATCCACAGAATGCCTGAACTATGTAAGCAAGAGGACACGCACAGACACACGACTGAGGTGGCCTCTGCAGCATACAGGTCAGGTAGCAGAAGATCTTCTCTCCTACTGGCACAGCTGCTGCTCTGGTATTGCAGGCAGCACCAGGTTCAGCCCAAGCAGAGGTAAATGTTAGTCACAGGAGCTGCAGTTCAGCTGCAGAAATCCTTGCCACCTGATGCCACAGGTGCTCGATGTATCAGGACAAGTGCATTGAGGACAGATGCCCACTTCTGGTTCACAAAGTTCCCAGTTCTTAGAATATCAGAGCCTAGGTGAGTTCTGAGGAGGTATGAATACATTCGCCTTCTTCTTGTCTTCCTAGGCATCTGTTGTGGACCACCAGAAAGGCATAATATTTGGCTAGATGGGCTATTCATGTGAGGTTTTTCTAACGTTTGAGCAGCCAGGCAAAAGAAAAGTTGACAGTCTTGAGAACGTGAAGTCTTGCAGCTCCAGGCAGCAGGATCATCAGTGTCAACATTTCCCAAATGGCTTGCTGCATGGCCCAGCCAGAACCCAATCTCCTTGTAACACCGTGTGGAGAATTGCAGGATGTTTAGTTTTGATTCCAAATGTGAAAGAAAGCAAATATCAAACTCCTCCATGAAACAGAATTGCCATTCTCCATCCAGCTGCATTAACTATTCATGACTTCACAGCACACAGAACTTCGTTTCACATTCCTTTAGTGTGCTGCTTCCCAAACTGTGCTAAATGTTTCACAAGTGCTACAGAAACAGCCTCAGAGCAGCGTGCCTGCACTGCCCGAATATTTTAGTGGTTCCTCCTCTGCTTGCCAAGACCAACAGCTTTGCCAGAACAAGCCCTGTTTGGTGTACCTGCCCTAGGATCTGTTATCCCATGCAGCTGCCTCATTAGGAATCACAACTGTGAAGGAACCCGAAGGAAAAAAGGGGCCTGATCTGACAGGGTACACACCACTGATCTGTGCTTTAAACAATGCCTCAAGAATATTCACAGTCTTGGAGGAAGGATGTCAGGAAGGACTTCTGACTCACAAGATGGACCAGGACATGCCCCATGTTAAGTGGGCTCATTTTCCAAGGGCCATCCACGAGCAGCAGGTGCAGCAATACAGGAGGAACCCTCTGAGAAACCAAGTGGAGCTGGAGATCTAGCAGGGATTTATTTTGATCTGTTCTGATGCTGTGTAAGACAGCACCTTAAAAAACAGTCGGTAGAAAATAACATTGCATTTGAGAAATGCAGATTTCCAGCAAATCTTCTGAAAACAAATCTTTCCATGAGAAGAGACTGAAGGTTCCTGTCCAAGGTCCCTGCTGCAGAAGTCCAAGCTCTCCAGATGAACCTAACAGAGTGCTAGAGGTCTGACCATGGAGTGTCTTACCCTCAGCATAAGATACCCATCCCTGACCCTGAATTCTTTGCTGAGAACAAGAAGCAAGCCAGCCAATTATTCTGCATTATAACATGTTAGAAGATGTTTATAGGAATAATTTCTAAACTACACTGACCTGATGAAGAAGCTTTTAATCAGTACCAACTGAGGAGATGTCTGAAACATTTGCTTGGACCTAAAAGGCTTGGCTCTGTGCAGTAATCTGCTGCTTTGACTTCCTGGGGCCTCTCTGGAAGGACAAGTGAGACCCTAAACAGACTGTTTTCAAGAGCAGATTTGCTTTTCTTCTGTATGCAACACTAGCACAGGTGTTTTATGATCCTCTTCTCATTTGTCGTTTGAGGAGGTATCTTCCTCCCCTTTCTTCACTTAAAAGCCTTTCCCTCTAATCTTGCTTAGCAGAAGGTTATTTTCCTTCTGGATAAATAGGAGTGTCTGCAGCCCACAGCAGCTCTCTTTCAGAGAAACCTCACATCACATGAATCTAACATTTCTTCTGCCAAAAGTTTGTTTTCAAAATCCTGCTTGCTCCTTCTTTGCATTCAGTGTTCACAAGACTCCTAAGAAAGTCACCAGCAGCCCACTCCTCCAGTCTTACTCTTCTCATCAGGTGTTACTTCTGTCACCAGCAGCAGGTAATGGAAAGCAGCTTTCCCCAGGTGGGACCCAAAGTGTCCATCCTGATAGCCATGTCTTCTTTTATGCTTTTTTCGCCTTTTTTTCTTCTTTTTATCCCTACATGCAGACATGCCTAACTTGGAGTCACCTTTCAGAAGCGGCTGCTGTTTTACTATCTTCCAGATGAGGTCTCTCAGATTCTGGTACCCTTACCTGCTTGCTGTCCATCCTTATCTCCAGTGTTTCTTCAGAGAGCAGTTAGAAACACACAGCAGCACCTTGTCCAATAGTTCTAGCTTCCTTCCCCCAAATGGTGTATCTCAGTACAGCTCATATCCCCAGCCACTTCATGTAGGTAGGAACTTTCCAAGTCCAATACTTTCAGTTTGCTCTTCTAATGGAACTGTGAATATTTCTACCTGAGTCCTTGCAAGGCAAAGAAAAGCTGTCCTTGATCCCACCAGAGCCACTGCTATGCCCATACTGACTCCTCTGCTGATTCTTTGGTCTCTCTCCGCAGGCAAAGGGGACAGTGCACAGCAACACCAGCAGGGCATGTGAGACAAGCTGTCAGGCGAGGACTGATGGCCCTGTCACCTCCTTGCAAGCTGCGCCTCCAAGTTTCATCTCTCCCAGAGTGCCTAAGCCCTGGTGTCTGCAGTGGGGTTTCCGGCTCACCCGCTGTAGGTGGGAAGCGTCACTTCCTTACCTCGCACACGCGGACGGCGCGCAGCCTTTGTAGTTGCTCGCTGGATGCAGATTACAAAGCCTGGCTCGTGGCTGCACCCTTTTGTAACCTCAGCATCTGCCACTGTACTTTGCCCTGGTGCCCTGCCCTTCCCTGCTGCTGTCAGGCTTCTTTCCTTTTTGTCTGTAACTCAGCCCATTTCTCTTTTCTAAGCGCTTTTTTCTATTGCCCTGTCATTAAAATCCTACTGACCTCTCCTGCTGCACATTAAGCAACCTGACTAACTCCCAGTAGATATCCAGGTCTCTTTGTCCAAGTTCTGTAACAAAAGGACTACCTGATATTCTGCACACTATACATTCAATATGCCAAATGGAGTGAAGAACACAGATGACATTCACTTGCAGACTGTTCACTTCACATGCCCAGATTTTCTGGTACCTGCCTCCCACACCTGATAAATTCCTCTTCAAGCATAATTTGTTTTGTTGTAACTGTATTTGTTCTGGCCTTTCTCAGCTGAGAACAGCAGAGTGGAAGGCCAGGCCCAGTTAGGACTCCTGCATCCTGCTATATCTAAATCCTTGGTGCCTCATTCCCAGTGAGTGAAATCCAGCATCAGGCATTCACCAGGACTGGTGGGCACCTCAAACCAGCAACTCAACAAGTCCACTGTATGAGCAGACCCAGAGCTGCCATCAGCTTTAGACTTTCCACAGCTGGACAGATGTGTAGGGAGGGGAGGATGACCTAGATCAAATTGACTTCAATCCTCTCTTTTCTATCTAACTCAGAGTTCATAAGAAATTCTGAAGAGTAACAAAAACAAACAAAGCACTAAAAAGGAGCCTCCCCTTAGTTCTTTTTTCCTCAAAACTTCATATTGGGTTCAGGGGGTTGTTCCTGTTCCAGCCCCGTGAATACAGAGGCTTGTATTCCTTTCAGGTGCAACTGAAAATAAATGCTAATATTTTCAGCCTTCTCTCTCTTTCAAGTCATAGAACATGTAATTCTACACTCCTGCAATATTATATTTGGCAAGGTCTGAAGCACCATCACAGCCTATAAACTACAAAAGAAAAATGATTCACGATTAGGCATTTCTGAAGGCAGAACCCAACCATACATTTTGGAGGTGCTTGAATTTCACAGCTCTGCCTTTTCAATATTTGAGGTCCATTTTGGAAAAACCTCTGTTCTATTTCACTTCCAATTATTGGGTGAGCTGAAAACAAAAGTAAAATTTGCTCGCTTTCCACAACAGTGTATTGCAGAATCTGCTTGTCTTGGTTTAAACCTCTTGAAGCCCAGTGCTGTTTCCATTTCTATCCCATTCTGGTAATATTTTGCTTCAAAATGGGTAACAATCTTTTCCAGCAACATTTAATGGAATTGTAGGCAACAAAATATCCCTTTTTGAGGAGTAAACCTTTTCCTCTTCAGCTATCTAGGGCATGCCACGGAGGATCCTAACTGGAAAACAGAGTGCAATGCAAATTTTCAATAAACAAAGCATACTTGGATTAGAAATGTTGATTAGATTCACCAGCAAAGTTCATTTCTAGTGTGACACCTTTCCATAACACGTGTTCACTACAGGAGAGTGGTGACCCAGCACTCTGTTCACGTGGGTTTCTATTCTGTGGCTATATAAAGGCACAGATGAACGCAGAGGGACCGTGGCTGTCTTTGTGTGGTCTGTGGACTGTCCGGGCCTGAGTCAGCTCCACTACAGAAGGTGGAAAGCCAGGTTAAGGTGGAGCTACATCCAAGCCAGTAAGACCTGCTGGGACCTCTGTTCTACCATTGCTGTCACCTCCTGGATCTGAGCTGCCTTGTGTCTGCCTAGCCTAGTGCATGAGCAGAGCCATCCATGTCTTGAATGTCTCCTTCCCTCCAGAAAAAAAACATAAGCCATTATAGGCCAGAAGAATCTGCTGCACAGTTCAAGCAATGATCAGTACTGTGAGCAGAGGGCAAATCCTCATTTCTGACAAGCAAAGAAAGAAGCAGAAATAGCTTGTTTGCGTACCCAGCCTACGCTGTGGAGCACATCTCAGTTCCCAGTGGAGCACATCTCAGTTCCTCACAGGAGCACACTGCCCTGGGAAACCAGTTGAAGTTTTCAGTTCAGCAAGGGAAGCTCAGGCATCCCAGGCAGGAGGAGGCAATAGGTCACCATGCTTTGGCTGTGTTGAGCCACTGCTTGCAGTCTCCCCATGAACAGTGCAAACAGGACAGGGTGCCAGCAGGTAGAGCCGTGCTTGTCCTGAGCAGCAGAATCCATCAGGAGGGCAGCAGGACCCAAAGTTATTTCCCCACAGAAAAAGCCTGGCTGGTGCAGAGCTTGCTGTGGTGTATCACCTCCAGATCTCTGGAGCTGGTGATGGTGTCCAGAAGGATGCTTCCAGATCAGTCCAGCCAGGTTTCAAACAACGAAAGCCAGCAAGCTTGATATGATGGGGAATGCCAGGCTGCAGGAATCCCTGCCTGACAATGAGGGCAGACAGCTGCCCTGGGGAGGAGTGCAATTTCTGCAGGAGCTGCTGGGTAGTAACTAAGAAGCAGTTGGATCCCTGGTATAATCGCACCTCATCCAGCAGAGTAAAATCCAGGCCTAGTATGCTGAGGCTGTAAAATCCCATGGAAAAAGAATTGCTACTAGGTAAACAGCACTGACTAGCTACCATCAAACTCAAGATCAGAAACTGCCAACAGCTGAGGACAAGGGCTGCCTGCAGCTCGACAGGGCTCTCTGACACAGCACTGCGCTCCCACCAGACATTCAAGAGAATGGCCATCCCTGGATGCGGGCACTGTGTCATGGCCAACCATTACCACTCTTCAGCATTGATACACTTGTTGACCAGCTTTCACCCTGCAAGAGGGATGCTGTATGTAGTCCAACCCTGGTGAAAGGTGTTGGGTGCATTACACAATAGCCAGTGCAGTGACTGAACAGAGAGGTGGAAAAGACCCAGTATTAAATCTATGTCCTGCTCTCTCAGGTACCTGCAACTCCTTCCATAACCCAGGACCCACCTGAAGAATGCTTAAAGGTTTTCGTCCTCTCTCTTCCTTTTTGCATGGTTGAGGCACACAGGCTAGATTTTTTCTGATCTGTTCTTGATCATGACGGCAGCATTTCCACCAGCGTGGCATCCCTCTTGGAGTTTATCTTATTTGAGCGTTGGCGGTCATAGCTGCATCCTGTGTCCCACATGAGGTCACACCAGAGCCCTGTTTGACAGCATTAATACTTCCTTCACTCTTCAGCTGAACTGGGATGTCAATATTGTGTTCAACTTATTTATTGGCTTTTGCTACAAATCCTTTATTAAGTTTTCACATAAGAAAGTCGTTAGAGACAGAGCTTCCTCTAAGATATTTTCATTACAGACAGTAATAATTCTGATTTGCCTGACTGTACAAGGTCACAGGCTTGGATGATAATGCATCCTCAGAGCATACAGATCCCAGCACACCAGAGAAGAATGATTTTATGGTTCAGGTATTGATCTGAACAAACGGCATGTAATCACACATAACTCAGCAGGGAAATCCTGGGAGTGCCTGAAGGCACAGAGCCCTCCCAAGACAGCAGGTAAAGTGCAGTCATCTCTCCTGGCAGCAAGGCACACAATAAGCATCGTGGCACCTATACATGTCTTGAAGCAGACATTGCTAAGGTCCTCATGGGGAAGACCCAGACTGTGGTGACTTTAATCACAGGGTGGTGTCAGTGGGACAATAACAGAGTAGACAAGTGGGCACAGAGCACCAGAGCTGCCCACCCTGCAGGCAGCTGTACTGTGATAAGCCAGGATCCCCTGTGCGAGGCAGGAGGGCAGGCTGCATGGCAGTGGCCACTGGGCTAGCCTACAAAGGAGACCGATACCACTGCCAGCTCTGCCACAGGCCTGCTGTGAACATCTGGAGAAGGCTGCCAGCAGCAGCAGTGAACTCCAGCTGTGATCTGGGCCAAAACACCTCCCCACACACACAAACACAGGAGAAGACCTCGCTACTCTGGGTGCACGCCAAGGTGGTGGTGAGGGGCCGCAGCATGGCGGTGAACAGGCATAAAGCATCTTTCACCTTGAGCCGTAGGCGTTTCTTCTCCACACAGAAGCTCATTTCAATCAGCTTTTTCTAACACACTCAACTTTTTTTAAATGTCAGGTTTGTTTTGGGGTGGGGTTTTTTTTAGGGAAGTGTTGGTATTGTACCTGGAGGATGTACTAAGCCTGCCTGTTTGTCAGAATGAGGCAGCTGAGCAGCAGATAAAATTCCCCAGGTGGGTTTTGGGAAAATGCTTTCTTGAAAACAAAGAGGTAGACCTTCAGCATTAAAAAAGGAGAGGGGAAAAAAAAAAATCAGTCATGGTTCTTTTAGCAGGATTCCTATAAGACAGCAGAGATATTATTAGTAAAAGAAAAGTATCAGCAGAAAAATGTTCGCAACCTAGTGCTGATGATTTAAGAGTAGTCAGGGATTCAGCAGGCATTTTAATGTGCCAACAGCAGAAGGCTTAAAAATAAAAAAATAAAAAAAGTTTGTGATTTAAAGGGAAAGTTGTCGATGTTCAAACATCCGTTTGTGTCTCGCTCGCTTTCTCTCTTGCCTGCTGGGTCTGTGCCTCACCTGTGAAGAGCAGGAGCAGTGTCTTGTCTTTGGTTTTGTTGGTTTGGTTTTTTACCATTTTGTGGGAAAAAGAAGTCTAAGGGCGAGCACGCTCACAGTCACAGGGCGAATCCTGCCTCCCACTTAGACACATCTTTCCTGGTGGTGCTCTTCCTGGAAGAGGGATGCCAGAGAGCCTCCACGCTGCAACGGCACGATGGGATGCTCCAGCACTCCCTGGGCTGGTTGGCAAAGGAAGATTAAAGCCCTTGCTGTTGTTTAGAGGCAGCCAACGATGACGTTTTCTCCTGTAAAAATGACACCTTGGACTGTGCGTTGTCCACGAGGTCCTGGCTCAGCCTACCTGGACCACACCCCTCCAAAGCCGCGTGCACTGCCCGCACGGACCTGGACCTGCCAACACAGCCCACAACGCGCTGTCCCCATGCCTGCAGCCGGGCACACTGCTGCACCCACCCGGGCCGCGATCAGGAGAGCCAGCCTGCACAGGCTGCGGTGGGCAGCGGCCTAAAGCAGGCTCCATGCCCGCGGGGGACGGGGAGGCGCCGGGCCGCTTGCAGGGCCGGTGTGGGGCCCGGGGGCGTGCGGGACCTGCAGGTGGCGCTGTTTAATTGCCGAATGGCTCCACCTCCCCGGCGCCGCCACCCGCGGGCTCCGCGCTGCCCGGGGCGCTGCGGGGCTGCCCCCGCTCCCGGGCGGGACACGAACCATCCCGCGGGCACCGGGTCCCGCGGGCCGAGCGACGGGAGCGGCGAATCATCCGCCCCGGTGACCCCGCAGCGTCTTCCTCCCGCTCCCTGAATGGGGAAAGAAAAGTACCACCAAGAAAAGGCCGACACCTGCTTACGGGGGCGGGGGGAGTGTGACATCCCCCGATGCAGCTGGAAGGGGTTTGCCCCCTCCCAGGCACTGAGATGCAGCCGCACTTTACAAGCTCTCGGGCGAGGTTTTGGGAGCCACCCCGGGTGCTTGTAGATGCTCACACTAAACCCCTAGGTACTCCACAACGGATACGAAGTGCCAGTAGACCCGCAGACAAGGTTGGCCACGAAAGCAGAAGAGGTGAATTAGTTTAGATAAAACCTGCAGATTTCTGAAAGCTCAGCGCTCCTGGCAGTGCCAATTTCTTCTGCAAACCTCTGCCTCTGAAGCCTTAGTCACCCCCAAACTAACTTCAAAACCTGGCCCAGCTTGATGCCTTCTGCAGGAATGATTTGCCAGCCCCAAAAATACAATTTCTTGAGGAACTTTAACTTGGCCTCTTGTTCTGCCCTTGGGATGTGGCCAAGCCTTGAGGCCACACAAAACACCCCTCATTTACTGGAGGCGTGAAGGGCAGGACGTGAAAAGGATCCTCACGGATTTCACAGCATAACTTTCCAGCCTCTTTTTTACAAGGGCTCTGTGCCTTTAAACCACAGGACCTCCACTGCAGTGCTTCTCTGCAGCCTTTTAGGGAGAGGGGAAGAGGAGGAGAGAGCAGGCAGGATCAGTGGGGAAGGGAGGGAGAAAAAAAAACACTGGCAAACTTTGGTATCAAAAGCTTGCCAAGCTAAAGGGCTTGGCGGGGGAGTTGGGAGAAGAAATCAAGAAGTGGAATAAGGAAGAGGACAGAAAAGTCCTGCAGGGTGAGATAAGGAGACCCAGAGGTGTAATAAAGGCGTGTTGCAATTTCAGGTGCTTTCCGGAATTTGTAAACTTATTTGCAGACGTGGTTTCATTCTTTCTTTCTTGGGACACGTGGAAGAAACGATTCGCTAAGCAGAAGGACCTATTTTATATCTATGACGAGGCTTCTCAAATCCAGCTGAGCTCAGGATCTCTCAGAACACCAGCACAGCCCTCCTGCTTTGGAGGTCCTGCTGGCATTCCCTGCAATGTTCCTGTAGCTGCTGCTGCTCAGCAGAACACCCCTCCTTGGTGGTCACAGGCCTAATCCTTCCCCATCTGGGAGGAATTGGGCTTCTCCTGGCAGAAAAAGCAATTTAACTATCTCTGGTCACCTGCACTGGAGGTACTGCATTGCTGCCACGTAACTATTCTTTCTAACACTTTGCTGCCTTGCCTTTTGAACCCTTCCCATCTGTAGGTACCCCAAAACCCCATGCAGTGCTACAGGCTTGGGGAAGACTGGCTGGAGAGCTGTCAGGCAGAGAAGGACCTGGGGGTGTTTGTTGACTGCAGGCTGAATATGAGCCAGCTGTGTGCCCAGGTGTCCAAGAAGGCCAATGGCATCCTGGCTTGTATCAGAAATAGTGTGGCCAGTAGGTCTAGGGAGGTGATTGTGCCCCTGTACTCGGCACTGGCGAGGCTGCTCTTCAAGTGCTATGTCCAGTTCTGGGCTCCTCACTACAGGAAGGACATCGAGGTCCTTGAGCGAGTCCAGAGAAGGGCAACCAGGCTGGGGAAGGGGCTGGAGGGCAAATCATATGAGGAGTGGCTGAGGGAGCTGGGGATGTTTAGCCTGGAGAAGAGGAGGCTGAGGGGAGACCTTATCACCACCTACAACTACCTGAAGGGAGGTTGTAGAGGGGTGGGCAATGGTCTCTTCAGCCAGGTGACAGGAGACAGGACAAGGGGAAATGGCACAAAGCTGTGCCAGGGCAGGGTCAGATTAGATGTTAGGAAAAAGTTCTTCACTGAAAGAGTTGTCAGGGCCTGGAACAGGCTGCCCAGGGATGTGGTTGAGTCACCATCCCTGGATATATTTTAAAAAAGGGTAGATGAGGTACTTAGGGATATGGTTGAGCTTAGGACAAGAATGGTTGGGCTTGATGATCTTAAAGGTCTTTTCCAACCTTGTGATTCAGTGATTCTGTGATTTGCACATAAAGAATAGCACGAGAGCAGCATCAGCTGTCGCTGACCCCCCTTTAGTGGTGCGGTGGGTTGGCCCTGGCTGGAGGCCAGGAGACCAGAGTTCTTCCTCACTGAAAACTTTGTTAAAAAGTGACTATCCTCTGAAGCTTACAATCCGGGTGAGACAGGGACTGAGACATTGCACCAAGATACCTTATCCTATGGTGATGAGTTTACAGCCAATCAAATTAGTGCATCTTAAAAACTTGCTGCCTGCCAGCTGACAAATTGCATTAGCTTATTATAAGACAAGTGTAAAGTAAAAATAGGTTAATTAAAGCCCCCAAATTTCTTCTCAAACATACCCCTCTTGATCCCACAGACCATTCTGTGGCCTGGCATTAACAGAGATGGGAACACTTGTTGCTGAGTTAATTGCTGAGGTGAACAAATTTTACAGCCATTAGGAACCTCAGAGGATCCTACCCTCCCAGCTGGCAAACTATCAGAACATGATGTGAAATATGCTTTGACTTAATCAGTTATGTGATAGCGTGAAGCTGACACACAAGCACCTTCCACGTAATGATGAATGATGAAAGCTTGGATCTTGAAACTGCCAGAGAAAAAAATAATTCTACTTCAGGCCCGTAATGAATTTTTTCTGCAACTGGGAGAGAGACAAACTTGTTTGCATTATCACAAAAAATGCCTTTCTATAAATGTAGGAAGATTTTCAATTCCCATACTTTTGTCCCAGTGACAGAGTTTCCCCGAGAGTTGAAATCCAGAGATGGACGGATTCCACCTGTCTCCATCATCCTAACTTACTGTCCTTTGCAAGAGGTTTGATTTTTTCTCCTTCCCACTGTATGATGGACTGAACAGGCTTTTCTGAGGTCTGTGGAGGAAGTGTACAGTACCCTGGTTTAAAAAGACAAGCAGGACTGAGTCAACAAGGTACCTGATAAATTCAAGACATTGATGGTGAAGGGAAGGAAAAACATTCCCCTCCTGAAAATTTAGTATTCCTAGGAGATCCCAGAAAGATATTTTCTTGGCATAATGCTAATCATTATCTTTTTTATTAGTACTACCTTCTGGAAGGAATTCTAAAATAATTTCTAGTAAAAATGGTGAAGTGATATATCGTGATGCAAGCAGAATGTTTATGTGGGAAAGCTCGCCCACGTAGCGGGCTGGAGCACCTCTCCTATGAAGACGGGCTGAGAGACTTGAGCTTGTCAGGCTGGAAAAGAGAAGGCTTCCTTCCAACCCAAACTATTCTATGACCCAATGAAATTCAAAATACCGTTATAAATGGAAATTTTAACCCAGCTACCCTCATACTGTAAAAATAAACAAATAAATAAATAAATACATCCAACATCCTTGGATCTTTAGATAATGGTATTATTTTGGGGAATATGATGGACAATAAAAACATTACAACAATCAAGGGCAGGAGGATGGTGAGGAGTATAGATCTAAAGGCATGAAAGATAGGTAACAGAAGCAAGAAGGTGGTGTTCCCATCCTGAAGTACAGCCTTGTAAGGGCCCTCTGGGCTGCTGGTTGCCTGTGTCTCTGGCAGGAAATTACAAGTACCCTGTGCTGCCCACTGGCACAGAGACTGGCATGAAATGGTCCATATCTTAATTTCTAGACCACAGCAGCTGCAGATGAGCTGCCTCTCAGGAATGGTTTGTGCTAACCCTAACCCACGCTCAGCCATTGTTTGGCCTGAGCCAGGCTGTCTCATTGATGCAGGCCAAAACCCCACCAGCGCTAATAATGTAACCAGGGTGCTGAAGTTCTAAAAGCCCAGAACCATTTCCTGGTTAATTTACTATTCTAGATGTAGACAGCATGTCTAGGCTTGGTAGATGCATGGGGATGACGACGTTGAAAAATCGGGAAAGGTACAGAGGAGGGCCACATAAGCACTTTGATATCTGCAAAACTTAGTGAGATACCCAGTTCTACTTAAGTTTATTTAAGGGTCCAAAAGGCATTGATAGTGTTCTATGAGAATCCATGTAGGAAAAATACTTCCTGTAGACAGCCACCCTATACTCCATGAGTTAAAAAACACGTTATTACTCAATATTTAGATAAATCCAAGCTCTAAATCAGGCACATTTTTAAGCATTAGGGAAATTAACTATAGAACAAATTAACAAGTGCTCTGATGAATTCTTCATGTCTGATCCTTAATTTAATTTGTGTCTAAAAAAACATTTTGTGGATGCAACAGATGCTTGGGGGCTCATAAGGAAACAGTATCTGAGTTTCTTTGGCTTGCGTTATACAAAAATCCAGACTACATTACTGTACTGGTACCTTCTTATCTCAAACCCATGATTTGACAAAAAAAGACACTGTCAATACCTCTATCCTGTAAGTGGGCAGACTTACTGATAGCTCTATTACACAAAAAAAAAGCTGTGTAATGAAACAGGAGCAATTTAGACAGAAATTACCACCCCTTACAGGTGCCAGCCACCAGTTGGAATAAAACTGCTGTGAAAACCAGAAGTTATTCTTGACATAACTCTACAGAAACCAGCTGAGCCTCTTGGTACAAACATGTTGCATCTGTTCTTTCTAACTGTCTGAAGAAAGCAAAATACACTCTACCTGGCCCTTACACTTCACTGGGGGCACCGGAGATTCCTTCCCAGAGAATTTTGCAGGATTTTTGCCCAAGAAATATTTGCATATCCCAACCCAAACACAGGATGAGCTAATTGGCATGCTCTACCTTACCCTCAGACATAAAAATACAACAATACTCCATAGTATTGTTGTAAAAACAGAACAATAGCTGAATTTGGAATAAGTTTTCTGCTCGGATAAGAAGGCGATGACACAGACAGATGGGTTTCCTTACAACATCAACTTATTCATGAGGCGAAGGTACAGAGGGGAATTCACTGGAGGGAGTTAGAGGAGCAGAGCTTCTATCCAGCTGTTTTCTGTGTAGTGGTTGTCTTCACCCTAACACAAAGGGAAACATCTGGAGAGTCTTCGGGCCAGTGATCACCTTCTGTTTTCTGGAGCAGCTGTGGGAATAAAGCTACAGGCACCCACTGTTGGCCTTTCCCAGGTCCTCATCCCGCACCCACGGGACAACCCGTGGTGATGGCAAAAGGGAAAACCCACACCTTCACCTCTCCCACGTCTCAGGCAGTGAGATGTGGGCATGTTCCTCATTGCCAAGGTAACTTCTGCTCCCCTTCAAGGACACCACCAAACCAACCATCTGTCGGGGCCACTCCAGACTCTTTGCAAAGCATAGTCTTTGTTGCTAGCTCTTCACACTGCATTTTGAGCCCTGGTTTTGTGGGATGGTAAGTCTCTGGGCTCTCTTGGGCCACTGGGCTGCCAGCTAGCCCCAGGTGACTCTGCTGTTTGCAAACACTGGACTTGCAAGCAAAAATCATTTGCTGCTGATTTTGCCATGCTGAGACATTATCTGAATGCTCCATGGACCTGCTTGTTTTAGAGGTACGTAATCTTTGCTTTCCAATTCTTTAACAGCAGATATTGAGGCAATGTTAGAAAACAGGTATTGATCTCCAAAGTCATTTGGAGCAGCAAAATGGAAACGTGAATGAGTAACAGCTGAAAACAGGTTAGAAAAAGAAAGAAGTTTGCTGGGTGATTTCCAGATGAAAGCCTGGGAGGAATGCAGTTCATGTCAAAAAGACCCTTAAGATGTAAGCCTAACCATGGAGCGCAGGAGGCAGCAGCAAAAGCATTGAGATCACTCTTCTGCAAAGGGAAAGAGAGAGAAAAAAGCCTCCCAACAAGCCATGGGTGAGAGATTCACGGTGTGTGTAGTCACGCTGCGGTCAGTGGATTAAAAGAACACAACTTTGGATGTGTTTCCGCTGCCAGAAAAGGCAACAGCATATATATATATATATATATATATATATATATATATATATATGGGGAGCAGAGGCCAAAGCTGGCTCCCTGATGAAAACTCACAGTGATGCTGAGGCACAAGGAGCATGTATGTGGATGCAGACAGTCAAAGCCAGCGCTTCAAAGTATCCCACCTTCTTCCCTCTCCCATGGGGCTGATTTCCACTCTACATGTCAAACAGACCCACCATGCCTTTCCCCCCCTCCCCAGTTACACGCTAATAAAGCTGTCCAGTCAAAACATACTTTTCCTCACAGTAAGAAGTTGCCTCTATGTGAGCCTCTGCAGAGAAGATAATCAGCTCATTGCAAGACATACATCTCTCCACACAGACAAATCAAGCATCCCACCACCCAAATTACCTCTACATCAGGAATTAGCTGGAAATGTGAATAGCCTGCCAGCAAAACTTCAAATCTAAAACATTGTGTAGGGAAGGGCATGGAGGGGGGAGGGAGGGGTGGGGAAATCCCTGCAAATCTTGTGACTTTGGAATGGTTGGATCACATTAACTTGGTTACTGCGATTCTTCAGCTTGAAGCAACATCCCTCCAGGAAGATTCTGTGATAGTGCCTCCTGGCTCTGTGCACTTCTCACACCCACCCCCCACCACCCCCTCACTACCCAAGACTGAGAGGACTTTAATGCTGTAAATAGCTTTTTAAAAATGAGATTTCCCTGAACGCTTACGTTTTCTATTGGTGGAAAGTGTCAGGTTAATGATTCATTTAGAGTAACAAAAGGCCACCTCAGATGACAAATTTTCATCCCTTATTTCTGTAGCTGTTATTGCACAGAACTAATGCAAGATTTATCTCCACAAGTATTTATGATTTTTGTCGTTGAGTGTAATCTATTCAGCCAGTAATTAAATATCTCGGTTTATAAACAGAGACATTTTGCACTTCACATTCTGTGACTTACACAGTATAGGATGTCTTAGTTCTGTTTCTTATACCTTTAGCTCGTTGTAGCAGGTGTCTAGGGACTGCCCGATGCCTTCTAATATGTATTATGGAGCAAATTATTTCTGATATTTTCTAGATAGTTATGTAGATAAAATGAAACCTACACTGAACAGTAAGGAAGGAACCTCTCAGCATTACATTAGCATGATATGGTTGGTATTTACTAGGATCACAGCCTCCTTCCTAGGGACTCCATGTACCCAGGTGAGGTTTCCTAATCTACTCTTCTCCGTAAACAGCCATTAAAATGCTCTAATCCCAAGTGGTGCAGTAGAAATAATAGAAGTTTTGCAGCATGTTTTAAAAGAAATTTTTAGCGTAAATTCCTAATATCCAACTGAAAGCTGGTATTAAATTCCTAGTGTGTCAGTTCAGAAACAAGTTCCATTAGCCAGGACGATTTGAGTGGCACCAAAGGAACTTCAGCTCTTCCCTGGAGACCTCGACATTGGCGCAGAGGACAGAACTTCACAGTTCCCTCCAAAAGTATTTTACCCACCTGCAGCAGCACAAATTGCTGGGAAGACAGCTGTATGCCTCCAAAGCCTCATCCTTTTTCCAGGATATGTTACATGCATTTCAAGGTGTCAGCCACATGGCTGCTCCAACACATCTTTCACATGGTTCTGTGCCAAAGAATTTGTGTGTTTTGCTGTAGGCACCTGTCCCCATCAGGGTGCAGCATCCCCCAGCAATGTGCCAGCACCAGGAGAGCTACCGGCTAGCTACGTGGCAAGAAACGCAGCCTGAAAAGATACGGGGTGCACATTTGTGGTGTCTCAGGGAATGCCAAGTCAAACTCAGCTTAGCAGTTAGGAAAACAGGGTTCTAACAGCCTCCCGCCTCCGCAAGCTGAGGCAGGTTTGTGAATAGCTCTGTGTTTGACAGATTATTTATTGGCTTAAGCATTCTTCCCAAGAGAACTGGATAAAGAAACTTTGATGGAGCCATACGCTCTTGGACATTTTATTTCCACAATATTTTATTTTATTTGTTTATTGTAATCATAAATAAAATGCCTCATTAACTGTGGAAATGAATTTCCTCTCCAATTATATTTACCGTTTATTATATATTTTAATGTAGAAAAACAACTAAGCACTGACATAAATTATTGCACTCTGTTGAACTCTCTGTATTTATCTAAAGTATTTTTTTTCAAAGTCCTTCTTTGTGAAGCCTTAAAGCGTTCAAGTTTATTCCTCTTCAGAAGCAAATCAGATTTCAATATCTCCAGCAGACTGGAGCATCCATCCTTCTAACCACCAGTAGTAGAAACTCTGCAAATACAGGACTATTACTCACCACAGAGATCTCTTAGCTCTGGAGAAATGAAGGAAATAATTTACAAAAGCACACACATAAAGCAAACCTGTGTCTTAGAAAGTCTATGAGCACAGGAGACAACAGCATAGGCATAGACCCGGTCAAGGGGAAGATGCTACTTGCACACATTGATGTTTCTGACTGGTACCTTGAGAACAACAAAGCAAGAGGGTGAGATGGGGGCTAAATTTTCCCCAGATCTTAGGATAATATATTTTGTATATTTCTAGTATTTTCATAGACATGATCAGTTACAGATATGAAAGGCAGCACTTGTGGGTAGAAATAATCTAATTCGTTGGAACTCTCACTCTTACCCAACATGCTGTGACAGTGTCCTTAGGAAAACAAGCCGGTAACTCTTTCAGGGTGTTGCTTTCCAAGTGTGAGAGTGTGAATCTCTGTTACGCTCCTTCTACCGACTGCAGCTGAGTTGGGGGGGAAGGGACTCGTTAAAGATGAGCAGTGAGTCACTGGAAGGGCTGTCAGCACCCAGACCTCCCTCTAGCCCGCTGGGTTAGCAAAAGCTTTTACTGACATCCTTGTAAAATTAAACCTTACAGCCTTGTTTCTTTCAGTAGTTTGCAGACACTCTAAACTTCAGGCACAGGCACGGGAGCGGTCCCAATGCTTCATGTCGAACACCTTCTTCACAGAAGCCCCAAACCAGCTCAGAAATCAAATCCAAGTTTAAGAGACCATACCCAGAGCAGTGTCGCTACTGTGGACAGCTACTGTTGTCCCTCTGCTCTGTGCCAGCTTCCCTGTGATCTGCTGACAGGCTCTGAAACACGGCCTCTGGCCAAAATTATGTTACTTGAGGTTTTATTGCACCACCAGCTGTTTGAAAAGCTTTAAAAGCTGGAACTGTGATGGTGCAAGGGGTGGCGAAGTCTCTGCAGCAAACAGGAAGGTGGTATTTACTCTTCCATCCCCGGATCCATCAGAAACTCCACTTCACCAGACATGGAACCCGCTGCCGAAGGTATCAACCACTGAAGCTATGAGTAAATCTCACAGGAGCTCTGGATTTGAATGTGGTGCCAGTACATGCTCGATGCATGACTGTCTGCTTTTCTTAAGCTTCTGAGCAGTTATTTCCTGCATAGGCTGCTATTTAAAAGGACCATCAGAGATTTTATACCTGAAGAGCTGTATTTTTTAACTTTAAAGATATGCAATACATCATTAAAAGATGGTTAATGGAGAAGTAGAAAAACGCCCACATTTAAAGGCATCTGCTGTGTGCCATCAGTGATTATCTTTCAAACTTAGACATTACGAGTCAAATTTTCCTCAGTTGAACCTGACTGGCTGTCAGTGAAGCAGCAATAGTTTTGGACATGTCAGTCTAAACACATTCATGAAGCTCAAATGTTAAGGTGCAAAGTCTTCTCCGGCTGTGAGCCACCCTGGGGCAAACACGGACACAATCCTTCATGTGTGAGTAGGGAGAAATCGATGGATAACATTCAGATGGTACCTCATCCGCTGAAGTTTACAGGCATCTTTCCAGCCACTGTTCAACATAGTGGCAGAGATATTTCTCTCTGTTGTCTTCCTTTACAGGCTCAGGCCAGTAGAGCAACATTCACAAGCCAAACCCACTTACTCATTTGCACATTTTTCCTTTTCAAGTTGTATTTCCTGACAGTTTTAAACTCTGCCAGAGACAAAACTCACCTGAAACTGGGCGTGGCATTCATTTGGGACTTCTTTGCATGCCCAATCCCCTGTTTTAAAGCAGTTTGAGTACAGCTTTATCAGCAGTCTATGAATTCCTTTGTTGTGTAGCTGGCTGCAAAAAGAGCCGTCTGAAGGATACATTAATAATAATAAAGTTGATGGTGTGATGTGGTAGTAAAAGGTGGTTTAAGCAGCATTATTTGGGGTAATTATAATTAGCAGTAGCCATTTAAAGGTCCCAGCGTGTGTTTTGTGAGGGGAGAAACGTTAGCCCAAGTGTCTTGGCCAATTTCCAGCACAAGCAATTACATTCTTCCCACAGTAGTTAACAACCCCTCGTTGCTTCAATTAGATATGGTGTTCTTCAGCTCCTCTCTGAGAGCTGTTGAGCTGCGTTACCGGCGCTGTTACACGGCTGTTGCGTTCCAGCCGAGAGGTCCCAGTATTTTAGTTATAAATGAAGTGCTCCCTGCTTGTAAAAGGCTTCTCTAGAGCAGTCTCAGAGCACTGCATAAATCAATAAACAACAGATGCACTTGATATTGTACACTGACTTGAGGGCAGGGGGAAAAACAAAAGCAAAAGGGAGGAATGGTGCTGGCAGAAGGGCAACACCAGCATATGAATAAAACATGCGTGCCTATGCCCTTGCAGGGTACCCCGGGGGGGAAGAGAGGGAGGGGAGGGAGGGCAAAGGCAGTAACAGCGGGCTTGGTCCTGGAAGAGAAAAACAAAGTTCAGAAAACCTGGTTTACGACTGAATCAACCATACAGTACCCAAAGGGAGCTTACTCCAGCTAATTTTAGGCATGGAAATAAGGGCATCTAGTCCCCAAACCCCCTCTGTAATGAGTGGCAGAGAGAAAAGAGCTTCAAAAAGCAACATGACCAATTCCTTGTGTTTCTACAAGACTCCTTAAATTGGCTGATTTCTTGTGTGGGTAGTTACAAGCTTGCTATCTTGGTTAGAAGTCCTGCAGTTATTTAGGATGTTCCTCAATTTCCAAAGAACTGTCTGACAAAATCTTCCCACAACCTAAGCAGTTCTTCAACACCCATCCCATATCCCATGGTGCTTTTTACAGCAAAATAATACACATCCCAAGAGATCTTTACACAGACAACTATTAGTTACAGCCAGGATAAGGATGAATAGAAAGGACACGGTGTTAAGGACAAAGTGTCAACAAATATCTCTGGTTTGTCTTGGCAACCTACTTGGATCACCCTACTGAATAACCTGAATTCTTGTCCTCTGTCCATCTTTCTTTTACTTTTCTAGTTATTCTTTATTTGTTTCTGTAATGCCAGGATTGCATAGCTAGAAACATCCAGTTGTGGTTTTGGACTATATGTAGAAAGAGGAGAGGAACACAACCAGCAGTTCATCTGTGAGGTCTAGTTTATTGCTGGGGGGGTGGTGGTAAGGGTTGGTTTTTTTCACCTAGTTGTTTCTTCTTAATAGAAATATTACTGAGGGAATTTCTGAAGTAAGTGGGATTCAGCTAAGGTGTATTTGAAATATATTGGACTGTGGCACGAGGGGCCATGAGGAGCAGCTGGAGCCTTCAAACAGACCCACACGGATACAGGGTCACAAAATGGTTTCTGTTGACCTCACAAGACAGGCAGAAGGATCCCAAAGCATAACTAGATGTCACTCTGAAATAGAAATTTTTGAAATTCAAAGTCATTAGCTTAGTTTTTGTGCAGAAAAATCTCCTTTATCACATTTTGTGTGTTTTGAAGACTTTCTCTAAAGCCCTATTATCTTCATTTTCATAAAACCTCTCAGGACTGTTTGGTGAATTACAGACCAGGATTTGTAACCTGACTAACAGACTATGCCAACTATGACCATCCTTTGTGGCTAGATGAGGCCTTATGCTTGCATTCCGCTTGAGATACTGGACATGACCCATTAAATATGCTTGTCTTAATACCCAGCTATAAGCCATTGCCCCAACCATACATTTAGTATTACAACCCCATTTGAAAGAAAAATGGCCAGAGAGGGCAAGTGGATCTCAAGGAACGAAGTTTATCCAGAGAAATGAAGGTAAGTGACAGAAAGCAAAGCTCCAGTTCACTTGTATCTTTTAGAGATGCAGACAAGATGAAAATGGTTTGCAATAGGCCTTCCTTCTGAGTGGATCTTTGAAACTTTTCCCCCTCCATTCCTCTAGTTGCAGAAAAAGGGGTTTATTCAAGACCTTAGGATGATGGACTGGGATGTTAATGCAGAAAGGACACTGATTATAGCATATCCCAGAAGTTCATTTGTCTAGTCATTCCAATATTTGTAACTTCAGTACTTAAAGGAAAGATGAACCCTTATGCCCTGGTTAATAGAGTGTTGAATGGTGTGGAATAAATCATAGATCACTTATACAACTCCAAAAATATCTTCTTCAAGTGGTACCTAATCTACACCCAGAAGGCTGTAAATTTTCTTTAAATTTAGATAACAGCAGGGTAAAATGAGGAGAGAAAAAAAAATCAGCTGGCACAGGGTATAGGACAGGAATATTGAGAGGAACCATAAGAAACCAGTTGGCCATCTTTCCTGTGGGACTATAATATCCACAGGAGATTGCTGGGCCTGTAACTAGGCAGTCCCCTTTTTGGAAAAGCACTGACAGGGTCCTGCCAGCCCTTTAGCTGACAGACCTGTACCTCAAGGAAGCAGAGAAGCGACTAACATTCCTGATGTAGCAGAATTCTGCATGACATTTTCTTTTCTTTGGCCTTGTCTGAAATTCAAAGCTCAGGATCAGGGAAGAGTTAGGAATGACTTCTCTGAAGCTGAGGAAATGGGTGAGCTGTGTCATATTCTGACACATAGTTGTTCACAATTCTCTGTGCATAAGTGAACTTTAGATAAGGAGTAAGCGTCTCTATTCCAGAAAGCTTGTGTGGATTAGTACGGATCAGTGATAAGCCACAGCAGCATCACTCCATTCAACAATTAACAAGAAACACATTTAACACTAAGAAGGACAGCAGAATGGGAAGGTACACAGTTGGGGAAAAATACTTCCATTTTGGAAAGGAAACAAGGGAGGGCCACGTGCCCACGCAGACCTTCCACACACAGGGCTCCAGTAAATGGCAGAGTTAATTCTGCAGGTCCCGTGGCTCAGGCCGCAGCGGGGCTGCAGCAGCCCTAGCACCAGAGCTGTTTATTGCTGGGTCCCTCAGCAGTGACGTGGCTGGCTTGCAAAAGGTCACTGCCAAATTAATGAGCTCGTGTAACCTTGTCATTTTACGCCAGTATGAGCCAGAGCTGTGCCACTTGCTGCCCCGCACTGCACCTAGCCTGCTCCCCGGCAACCTCATACGCTGCGGGAGTTGTTCCGGGTCTGTGTGGCTCCGAGGGTGTATTTGATCAGAGGTGGCGTGTCAGACAGGGCTGTTCTCACCTGGGTCCCCTTTGTCGTTGTTCAATAGTCCTGAACAATATCTATGACACCAGGAAGAGAAGAACAGCTGGTGGGACTTTGACAGGTGGGACCTTGACAGGTAGAACCAACTGTCTCTGTACCACTGTGTGTGACTGAGGTTTGGGGAACTCCTGGCTAATTACTTTAGCAGAGACCCGTTGGGGCTGATTGATAGTTATAACTCTGAACTGGGCAGAAATGAGAAGGAAGCAGTAACAGTCTCTCTGCATATGCTGCATTTCTTGCTGTGTTCAGCTGTATCTTCCTCCATTCCAGGTTTTCCACAACACTCGATATCCCATCTTCAGCAATAATCATCTCAACACTGCTTAAATACAAGCAGAGATCACAAGGATTTAATGAAAAGAAAGTGGAAACCAAAAGGAAAAAAGAACTTTGCACCTGCAAAACAGGAACAGAGAGCAGCAGAGGAGAAGGAAGGGTTAACAACTAGGACAAGAAATCCTGATTATCTTACAGTACTTCTTGCATCATCTCAACTTCATTACTCAAGACATGGTCTGGGGCAGACCTGGTGCTGCATTATTGACTTGATCTAGAAGAGGTGGCTGGAGAGAATACTAAAGGTTACTAAAGGTAAAGAGACAGAGCATGACTTTCCTGTGCACCATGCTATGCCTTCACCACCTGAAGTATGTCCCAGGAGCCACCCCACTTCACAAGTAGGCATACAACAGCTAGAGCAGAAATGTCTACTCCAAGCTGTGAACAGCATTCACCCAGAACACGCTCCCCATGGCCAACCAGACAGCCCCTGCTTCCCCCAGTAGACTCTTACTTCTGGGACATCAGAAAACAGCCAGCCTCCAAGATGAGGTGCACACCTGGGACTTGCTGTCTGGTTTCAGCCACAGGTTTCTACTCTCCTCAAGCAAGAAAATGAAAGCAGTCATCATCCTGAACCCAGCTGTGCTTCTCTTCTGGGCTTTTTTTAGGACAACTGCTGCTAGTGTTTCAGCTGCCTGGGACAGCTCTGTGGGCAGCTGTCTTTCCGCAACAGTTTCAGTGCCTCTGATTCACCACCTGGACACGCATGAGAGACCAGCAGGGGTGACACACACCAGCTGCCTCTGGACATTTTGGGGCAGTCTTGTTCTCAGCATGGGCGGAAATGGTCTCCAGAGCTGTTCTCCAGAGGCTAAGACTCTGGATAGCTTGTCAGGAGGAGACCTTAGCAGGGAACCTCTTCTAACTCAGGACCGGTACAGGGAGCAATAGAGCACCATGCTGAGATGCAGTGCAACTGTGTGACCTATGATTACATGAATGGAGGCTGGATGAATGACAGGATATGATCCATAGAATCACAGAAGGGTCAGAAGGGACCTTTAAAGGCCACCTAGTCTAACACCCCTACAATAACACCTTTAACTGCATCAGGTTGCTCAGAACTCCATCAAGCCTGACCTTAAATGCCTCCAGACATGGGGTTTCCACCACTTCTCTGGACAGCCTTTTCCAGTGCCTCACCACTCTTAGCAAAGAACTATCACTTCATCAAAGCCCTTTTCTGCTCAAAACAGGTTTCTGTACCTGTATGTGTACACACACATATATGTCACATTCAGCTTTTTTAATTGCTGCTGTGTGCCTCTTACAACACCAGCCAAATGAACATGTCTGGGATTTCCTAGGTCCAGCTGGATTTCCCAGGAACTGGAGGCTAGAGGGTCAGGCAGACTTTCCCAGGAGATATTTGGGATCAGCACCTGGAATGGGCCTTGGCAAAAACCTCCAGACAGGTAAAAGAGGTACAGGTGCATGTGCTGGGGACACATTTTGGGGCAGAATATGTTTGTTGTGAACTTCTTGGCAAAGATCAGAAGCTGTGTAGGCAGGAGAAGCTGAAGAAGTAGCAGAGGTATCAATGCTGTGCTGTACTTCAAAGAAAATGTTCAAAAGAGGATTGAGAATACATGGGACAGGAGCCTTTTACTTTGGCTGGTGGCTGTGCTCTGAGTTTTAGGACCTTCCCATGAACACCTAGAAACTAAGGAGACACCAAATCAGTCCTTGCCTTCTCTTCCTCTGGGACCCTGATCTTCATCCTCAGATTTTCCTTTTTTGGAGGATCAGGTGGACTCGCTTTGTTCCTGAACCATCGCTGAACTCAGGAATTGGCCCCACCTCATCTTTCAGGCTACAGTCAAGCTTGCTGTAGTAGGGTCTGCCCTGCTGCCAGACTGGCTGCTAACAACCTCAGCCTTCTTGTAGGTCCTCTAAGGAGAGGTAGCCCTGTCTCTGTGCTATTCCCTTGCTGCCACTGCTGAAGCATCTGTGCAACAAGGGTTTGGAAAGTGTCATCTAGTTGCAAAACAGCCACCTACCCAGAGCCCTGGCAGGACTAACACTAAGTAGTCCTGTCTCTATCCAGTCTGGACTCCATTAAGCAAGACTGGATCAGAAATAGAAGCATGTTTTGTGTATGACATGGGATGGCCTGCACTGCTAATAAGGTGCTGTTGCACTACATGACACTTTGGAAAATCCAAAGTCTTTCCGTGGTGCAGAAGTCTCATACAAGACAGGAGGTCTCAGTCAAAGACAACCAAGGAAAGGAGTGTTGCAGACACCAACTGCAAAGCACAGCTCGGTACAGACCACACAGCTAACAAAAGCCCAGTGGAGGCAAACAGCACGATCCTGGGTGGCAACAAGCAGGAGCAAGAAAGAATAGCAAAAGCTGTTGCGAGAACTGTGGGTGTTTGGATGTGGACAGGCAATACTGACCCCATATAACATCTACTACCAGAAAGTTAATCCAGAAAAACCCTTGGAGCCCAGCTGAAACTGGCAGAAGGAGTTTATACTCGACTGGCATTTCCTATTGTAGGTTCAAGGCATTTTTGACTGAGGACTTGAGACGATTGAGTTTTAACGTGTCAAACCACATCCTCACGCTATCGAAACGTGCATATATGTTCACATGTATAAAACAAGGGGTTTCCCCACCCCGGAAGGCAGTGGCCTCAGTATACTGCAGATACTACAATTGTCATCGGTAGATGGAAACATCCTTTCCCAGAAAACACAAGAAAACCTGAACTCTGCAAGAAAAAGGCTCCACTGTGAGAATCAGTTTGAAAGGATGCTGTTTAATAAAAGCATCGTGGGCTACAGTAAAATACTGAGACACTTCATTAGAAGGCCCCAGATAGATGCATTATTTTTTTAACTAGTTGCTGTAAAGGAATGTGGGGAGCACTAGCAATTACACCACTGGAGAACCAAAAGCAACTTTCTGTAGTTTGGATGCTGGCTTTATATTGCAGAAACACAGGCAACTACACGAAGAAGAAAGGCAGTATTTGATTTTATCTTTATTGTATGCATCTTATTTTGACAGATTTCAAGACTGTTTGAGGAAAAGTTTTATTTGATCTACCTACCTGGATTCCCTGCCTCCATGTATATGTGTCATTTATTTTTCCAGTGACAAACAGGGGTGCTTTTTTCCCATTCCTCCCTCTTGCTGTGATCCTGATGTGTAATGTGTGCACTACACTCTGAGTCTGAACTCGTGCCATTCAAGGCTAAAGAAAATAAGGAGCAGGTGGAGCTACTGAGGAGGTTACTAAAGATGACTGGGGGAGCACAAGGGCATGAAGGCGGTCATTTCTTTAGAATGAAAGTTTTCAATTTTGATCTGTGGACACTTAAATCTTTTCAGGTGGGAGGTTTCAGTCTTGTGAACAGAATGCCAACGCTCTGACAGTAGGCTGGCTGAGTCTGCATTGACAAAGCCTCTAAGAAGCAGTTTGCAGGTTCACAGAGATACCTTGACTGCAGATGGAAAACTTCTGCTTTACCAGACAGCTTCATTATGCCTAAGTGGGACAACTGACAACAGATGGGAACACACATACTGCTGAGTCCAGCTAAAGCTAGCACATGCCCGACTGCAGGACAGCTGGGTTAGCTGCCAGACTGGAAGTTGAGTGTCGCAGGTTGTCCCTGCCAGCCTTGCACCTTGCATAGGTTGAAGAATAATTTGACTCAAGGGAGGGTCTTTTGTGTGTAGATAGGATGGAGATTGGGTCAGATTCACTACTAAAATGAAAGCTTGGTGCTTGGCAAGAACTACTTTTTAAGGCTGATGCTGTTATTACCTACTCATCTGTTCTACATCTTCTTTTACCAGAAGCCTACTGAGGTGTTGGGAAGAAACTTTTCCAGGTCTCTGACAGCAGTGAGTGCTGTTTCATGTACCCTGCATTTCACTTCTCTTCCAGTGATGGCTGGCAATCCAATTTCTGTGTCACTTCTTCACAGAAGCAGAGAAAATTATGCATTCAGTAGAATTCATTCCCCAGTAGTGCAGTTGAAGAGATCATGACCCTAAATTTATTCATTAGCTTAAACTGGCAACAATTCATATAGCCATTGAATGGTCAGGGACTGTCGACATATGCAGTGTGAGGCTAGTGCTTACTGAATTATAGCAGTTATGCTTCCAGAGGGCTTCTTCTTCCCCCTGTGCAGAAGCTGTCCGTTAGTTTGACAGACTTCCTAAGCTCACCAGTGACATCAGCTGTAACAAGATCATTCTACCTCAAATGGGAAATCCAGTGGACCCAGGAGTGTTCGCAACACAAGAGACTATTCTCAAGCCTGAGTCACAGATGAGTGGCCTTTAGTTCATAACAAACCATCACCACAGGAACTGTAAGTATGAAATATAAATTCAAGCTGGTGGCTTAAAACAGACAGGGGTTTCATTATACTGGAACAACAATTCACTAGGATCTTGCATGTAAGAGTGTCAGCAGGTGAACAGCTGATCACACAGAATCACAGAATACAGGTTGGAAGGGACTCTGATGAGAATATCCAAAAATTTCTCAAAGCATTTGGCAATGACCACCTTACATGGACAGGAGAGCTGCTGGACAAAAATTCTTTTGGTTTTAAATTGATACAACTTCTTCTTTCCAATCTCATCCTCATGTCCATGTTAGACAAGTGAAAACCAGAGTTTGTGAGTGTCAGGATCCACAACTAGACCTTTGGACCAGTGTCTGGTCTCCTTCAGAAGGCTTCCCGAATACAGAGTGATACAGCTGGACATCTTTTTCAAGTCTAAGTTAGTTTTGGCCTGGTTAATTTTACTGGCACCATCCACCTGGTTTCCACAACTCGCTGGGAAGCTGTGTTCATCCTCTTCTACCCATCCTCCAAAACGTCTCTGCTCTCTGAAGTGCAATGCTGGTGTAGAAAGGGCATGAATACAAACGTGGGTGCTTTTCTGCAGCTCGAGTCGGTTGTTCCTGGGGCTATGGAACCGCTTCGTGTGCGGCAATAATAGGCTGCGAACACGACATGTACTCTGACAGCTGTAAAGCCACATTTCAGAGATACAAAATTCTCCTAATTCATATATCTTTCTCCTCCTCCTACATACACACGTTGTGCCTCCTGGAAGCAGAACGGGGCCTGCAGTCTGTGTAAAAGCATTGCTCACTAATGCTGCCTGGCAGGATAGCAGATGACACATATTCAGTAAGTACACAAGTCTCCGCTCCCCTGGAATAGAGAAAATCGGGATTCTCAGGCAAGGATGAGGTTAAATTACTCTAATGGCAGAGGAAAAAAAACCCACCTAAAAGAGGACTAATCTGAAGTGATGGTTTGTCTCTTGCACAGTGAGAGGGATATTTAATTGCTGCACACATAACTGCATGCTTTTCCGATCCAATAAAAGGAGTAACTTCCTTCTGACCAGAAAAACTCAGAAGCCCGTCCCCAGGCAAGACTCCCACTGAAGCAGACAGTTGCAGAGGGAAGACTTGGCCCTTGCTGCATGAGGTGAATAACCCATCTAATCCTCAAAGCAAGGGAAGCACACACGAAGCAAGCCTCTCCCCCAAGACTTACTTGTACTCTTAAATTTCTAGCAATGTTGATGCTTTGGCATCTTGTCATAGCAGGGCACAAAAATATGCAGATTTCTGAGCAGCATTCATGCCTAATGTTGAAAATAAATAGGAGAGCATTATAAACCACCCATATCATTGCTAATGGCTCCTCTGCAGTTTTAAAGAAAGCACCTACCCATATTGTTTCAGTTCTGACTCTATTGTTAACATATTGACAGACAACAAGCAGTGGTCTGTGGAGACAGGACAAGGGGCAAGGGCTGCAAGTTGGAGCACAGGACACCAACATGTGGAAGAACTTTTACACAGTGAGGGTGACAGAGCCCTGGACAGGCTGCCCAGGGGGGTGGTGGAGTCTCCATCTCTGGAGATATTCAAGACCCACCTGGACGCCTATCTGTGCAATATGAGCTGGGGAGCTGCTTTGGTAGGGGGGTTGGACCTGATGATCTCCCAAGGTCCCTTCCATCCCCTGTGATTCTATGATTCTGTGATCTACATCATCTCTGAAAAGAAAGTGCTTTGCACATAGCATCTTCTAGCATAAAACACTGTTGATCTGTAGATTAAATGGACTGAGTTGTGCGTATCCCTGCCTTGAAGGTGGTGTCTGTCAAAGGACATCGCTTGGGTAAAATGCTGACGCAACCTCGTGCAAAGGTAAATATGTGGGACTACGTGGCTCTCTTCAAATCAAGGTTTTTGAACAAGTAAATATGCAGTTGATCTCACACAATCTCACCGTGCTCTCCTATGAATGTAAGAAACACTCCCTTCTTAGAAAAATGTTTCCACAGTGGCAGCCAGGAAAAGAATACGCAGAAATAGGGATGAGCTTCCTTGCTTGACTCTACATAACAAGAGAGAAGCAGCTGAATATTACTGGGGTAAGAATGATCACTGGAGAACTGTTACCATAGCTGATCTTTATGAATCATTGAGTGGTACCACCCACACACAATACAGAGTTCAATGTGTAGAAGTATATCTGCACAAATATTTGTGAAATACTCAATTTACTTAATTTCTGAAGCACGTGAGCACTGACAAGGTGCAGGGACTTGAGCTATCCTGAGAGACCTATACATTTTGCATAATACAGTCAGAGATGGATGGTTCATCTGGACTATGCTAAGCCATACAATTACAGTTTAAGAATTAATTACAGGTTTTCTACACTTCTACCTGAGATGGAGCATTAAAAAAGAACACTTTTCTATTACTTTTATGGATGCATTAGAAGTCTGAAATGTAAAAATCTGTACTAGTTAGCCCATAAGTGCCTGACCATTAGACCAGGCAGATATCGCAGGGGCAGCCGTCTAAATGAAGCTGCTGGCACAGAGGAAAGGGGGGCTTTATTAGAAATTCTCTCTGTTTTCTTCCCACTGGAAGGGCTCTTCAAAATAGTGAATGAAGGTCTATTTTCCCAGATGCTATGTCCTTCACACAGGTAGGACACTATGTTTCTCCCAGTCCCAGGACTCTGTGCCTGTTTATTTATCCCAGATGCTCAGGTCACACTATCACCCAGCCAACAGGTTTCCTGGTAAATTTACACCTTTTAATAACTTGCTGAAACCGACAAACCTAGAGATCAACCTGGGAGAAATCCTGAATATTCTGCCTTGTAATAGCCACAGGGGACAGATATTTTATTACAGTGGCATGGGATTTACATAACTGCTTTTAGGAGCTCTAAACTTGCTGTAAAAGTATTACAAGATAAAGATGCACATGACTTATTTTCATAAAGATTTATCGCTCCTGTAAAATTATCCACTAATTTAACCCAACCAGCTGGAGCGAATGCTAGGGCTTGTTCTGCACATCTGGGGTGGAGCCAGCTGTAGGACCTGCCGGGCACCCAGACTCCAACAGCCTGGATGCACCACCGGAGTGCTCCACCCACAGCAACAAAACGCCTGGCTTCCAGTTGTCTGCAACAGGGGGTGAAGGAAAGGGTCATTTTGAGAAGTGAAAACCGCAAATCCCATAACGAAGTGAGCAGCGGGAGGTGTGGACAAGGAGAGCAGAGACGATGCCTTTCCTTGAGGCACACCGGTGCTCCTCCGGGAAGACGAGCTGCAAGCAGTTCTCCCCCACGGTCCCCATCTCCAGGCTGGGCTGTCTCCCACCCAACACGCCGCTTTGGCGGATGTGGGTGGCCGGCTGATCTCCTGAGGGATGCCCCCTGTGCTTGGTCCTTTTACAAACAACGGGCAGCCTAGGTTATGGGCCATCAGAGTCTGCAGGGGGCTGAATCACACCTCCAAGGCATTTTTCTGTCACCGGGGGCCTTAAAGGGCACCTGCAACGCCTGTGTCTGCTCCCATGAAAACAATAGCCCAGCCCAACCCCCATTGTGGACTTTCTGGTTTGTAAGTAAGTGACACTAATCTCATCAACAGAATGTTGCCAAGAACGCACCAAGCACCTCTGCCCCCATCCCCATCGCAGTTTTCACCCTGTGGACACCTCCCCAACCTGTAATCCAGCTGAGTTTGTGTGTCCACATTGCCCTCGGAAAGGTGAGCAAATCCCTGCCGCAGGGACAGAGGACAGCAGGGATGGGGAGGTCCGGGAAAGGTGAGACACAAACTTTGGTCTGAAGGGTGCCTGGGGGCAAAGAACCTCATGGCTGCCTCTTCGGAGAGAGGGGAGAGCTCTACCCTGTCCCTGCTGCAGAGGGCTGGTACCTGTGCCGTGCGAGGGCTGCACTTCAGCTCGGCTGGGCTGTGGAATTTGCTGGGGAACAATTTTACCCCTTGGCCCGGGAGAGGATCCCCCACAGTACATTAGCACATGAAAGGAGAGCACGGAAGAGCTGCGGGAAAGCCAGCAGAGGTTGCTTTAGCGGCCATGCAGCCTTCTCTGAGCCACCTGGGAGAAACTAATGCCTGAAGATTTCCCAGAAGATAAGAAAAGCAATATGGCTATAAAAAGGTCCAGTTCCTACACATCAAAGAAAGGCATTTCACAATTGTTGGTAGCTTCACTGGCCCTTCACAGCTGCAAGAAGCTGCTTGTGTACATAAACGTGTGCAGAATCAGAAGCCTCTTCCTTTTCCCACACCAAACCAAAGGCACGTTGGCATATGCTTATTTGTGTCAGGGTTTGCAAAAATTTGGCCAGTACCAAGAAATGTTTGGCAGCAGATTTGCTCTTCTGTGCTATGTTTTGGATCACAGTGCCTCTCTAAGATTCATTTTTTTCTTGCCTTTCTCATGCATCATCATCCTTAATTTGGGCAAAGAGGTTTGATAAGGAAAGAGGCTTTATCTGGAAATGTCAATAAAAGCAGTGCCATTGAGCAGGGCATATGAAGTGGGGAAAACAGTAGAGCAAGAAAGCAAGGGTGGTTCTTCACCCCAGCCGAGGCTCAGCAGTGAGGGGCAGGGAGGATTGGGGGATGCTACTTAAAATCCCTGTTGCTCCATCCATGTGGGAAACTGTTCAGCCACCACACTCACTCCCACACACTTTCTGCTCCCCACTTGTGACAAACGGAGGTCTCGAGCTGTTCCAACGTCACACTGATGTGCACCACGGCAAAGCACAGAGCACAGGCAAGCTGAGGTCTGCCAAAAATCCTGAAGGCACCAGTTAGTGCTGAGGCTAAAAAGAACAAGAGCATCCCTGAGCAACGGTCCTAGACCCTGCTCCCCCGGAACAAACCCCCCTGATTATCCAAGCCTTCCCTTCTTCAGGCACCTTTAATTCATGGAGGCTTCTCACATGTGCTTTTTACATAAAACATCCGTGGCATTATATAGGCAACCAACATCAGGTGCCTGGTAGACCGGAACAACTCCTTGGTTGCTTTTAAAAAAATAAATAAATTAAAAGCCTCTGCTCTAATGGTGCTAATTATCATAAATGCTCAGGCCCTAAAATCCTAACTAAAACACTGGGCAATTAAGCAGCTCACACTGTGTCACACTATAGTCTGATTATTTTATTGGGGTTTTGTTTCATTTCTAGTGAAACTGTTCTTTGAGCTGTAGATAATTTTATCCAATCTGTTAGTTACTGGAAGTGCAGTCTCTAGACCCAGATAAAGTCTGCCTGATACTTATTACTGGTTTCATTTGCAACCGTATATGAACACCTTGGGGACTTGCTTGAAATGTTTCTTAGTAGGATAGTTGTGCTCATATTGCTCAGCTTAAAATTAAAAAAGTGTCTGCCAGTAAATGGCCTCCCTTTTGAACAGGTTCCCCTGGAATAAAGTCCAAAGATCCTTAATGAGACTGTAACACCATAAAAGGTTGTAAAGTACTCCATCCGAGGGTTACGAGTGGAGACGGCTACCAAATCCCAGTGTCTACAATTAAAGCCAACAGCAGTGCCCTGTGTTTGCATACCCACTTAGGATAAATAAATATTTCTGTGGAGCATGACTGTTGTTCTGCTTTCCTGTGCCGCTCTCCTGGGCGCCAGCTCCTTCCCTCTCCTTTCAGCCAGCCTTGTACCTCCCCTTCTTATCCTCTGCTAGGTGAGTTTTCAAGCAGCCACCAAGCGTGAGGAAAGTCTTTGAGCAACCACAGAGCAAAGAGTAGGAGAGTCATGTGCTCTTCATCCAGAGAGGGGAGAAGGACATAACAAAAATATAAGGACCAGGTAACAGCTATGCGACCTTGTGCTCTCAGAAGGGGTATGGCTTCACTTAAATTTATCCTTCTAGAAGTTGCTGCCTTCTTTCAAGCAGCTGTCTGGCATCTGTGCACAGGAAATGGGGAGAGACAAGGCACGTGTGGAGAAGGACTCCCCTGCAATCAATGTTTAAGACTGGTGGGAAGATTTCCCACTCCCAAAGGTGTTTCTCTTTCCCATCCAATTGAGAAGAAGCCTTGTTTTAGGTGGCCTGGGATGTGACTGTGGACATGGAGCTGAGGGCATCCCTGTTGTCACACTGGGTGAGGGCCCTCTCCAGTGCCTCTGGAGGCTGTGGGACAGGTCCAACCATCCTTTGCAGAGGGTAGTGAAAGAATAGAGGGAGCAGGAAGGGTGGGCATTAAATCTGCACACAGCAGCACTGTGCCTTGTACCCATGCACGTCACAAAAGTCACTTTGCCTGTAGCCTGCTTCAGGAGCAAAGGAAGCCAGTGGGCACATGATCCTACTGCTGTAGTCTTCTCATGCACCCATGAGTTCAGCACAGGGTGTGAATTAGCTTACAGTTGCTGCTGTAAAGGCCAAAGGGAAAGAAAATTATCTTTTTTACACCAGTTGGCATTTCCCTTGCTCTGGATGGTGTTCCTGCAGCCAAAGAAAAGGAGACAGAGCTGGAGTCCAGAGAGCACTGCTTGCTTCTCTCCTGCACAGTGTTGCCCAGCTGTCAGCACAACTTACTGCTTCCCCTGTCCTGTGGCTACTGGGCTACTGGGCTGCATAGCTCAGCATGAGCTTCAGCAGTCACCTGAGAAACAGGTAGAGGCCCTGGGCAAACAGCTGCAAATCTTCCACCAAAGCCACTCCTGCCAAACCCCACCAGGGAGCTGCCCGACAGCCTGAGGAACCTCAGAATCACAGAATGCATAAGGTCGGAAGGGACCTTTAAAGATCATCTAGTCCAACCTACCTGCAGTAAGCAGGGACACTTTGAACTGGATCAGGTTTCTGAGAGCCCAATCAAGCCTGACATTGAATGTCTCCAGGGATGGGACCTCCACCACCTCTCTGGGCAACCTGTTCCAGTGTCTCACCACCTTCACAGTGAAGAACTTCTTCCTCATATCTGATCTAAACCTACCCTGCTCGAGTTTAAAACCATTGCCCCTCATCCTGTCACTACATGCCATTACAAACTGTCCCTCCCCAGCTTTCCTGTAGGCCCCTTCAGGTACTGGCAGGTCACTATAAGGTGTCCCCAGAGCCTTCTCTTCTCCAGGCTGAACAAGCCCAACGCTCCCAGTCTGCCCAGTGAGGACTTCCTTGTCTTGAGAAATGCTATGGGCAGCACAAGGTTCCAAAGCTCACCCCAAACCAGGTGTAAACAGGCTGGGCCAAACTCCCAGGAGGGAACTGCTGCCCGCATTTCAGTGCCTTTACATGGCTGCAACCCTGGCAGCACCCCATGGCTGCACATCCCCAGCGAGTGCCTCAGGCACTTCCCAGCAGAGTTGGACACCCTTGTCTCACCGTACTGCTAACAACCAGCAGCAGGCATGGATAACACGACCCAGGGTGCGGGACATTTAAAGACACCCTGAGTCATCCAGCTATGGTTGCCCGTTTGCTTGTGCAGCTCCTTCTCCAGAAGGACACCACTTGCTGTGCAACTCTTTACATTCAGTATGGGCAGAATGAAAAGCCTGAAATTTCTCTTCCCAACAGCTCAAAGGTTGAAAAGGACTCACACTTTACCACCTAACCGTTTGGGAGCTGGAGGGCTAGCAGGCAGAGCTACCTCCTCCTATCCAGTTGTTGTCATGGAGCTGCAGAGGAAGAGTGTTGTGTGACATCCTGACCTATTGTCCCATAAAAGCAAAGTTCTCCTCAAACTCTCTGCCCCTCCATGAAAAGTCAGTGCCATCGGTGTAAACAAAGAAGAAATATGGCCTGCTTTTCTCCATGTGAAGTTTATTCAGAGAACAACCAGAAAACACCAAGACATTTTTTCAGTAGTCCTGACAGGCACGTGCTGATCAAAATAAGAGTGTAAAGCATGTTGCTTCATTGACACACTTCTGTGAAGGAGCTATTTATTCATAAGAGGTTGTAGCTCATCAAAATTTGAAGGAAAAAAGGACTTGATGCTTTGCAATGAAACTGTTGCAAACGTTAGGGAACCTCAGAGCCCCAGGGACATCAGGGATTTGAAAGTGAGGGTGAGTGGAGGAACAACATGAATTGCCTGAGCACACTGCAGCCTTCCTGAACTACCCACGGCATTGTCACTGGTGCTTCCTTTCCCAGGGAATTGCTAAGACTTAAGGAGTTGCATCCCACTTTCCTGTATCAGCTGAGATGCTTTTTTCCCAGTGAATTGCAATGTGAATTTCCTCTCCTTCCTTAGAAAGACTAGATGCACTCCAAGGGCTGCCTTTGTCCTCACCACAGAGCAAACCACCCAAGCTTAAGCAGCGCTTGGACTTACGCCTGCACCTGCAGAACAAGCTATACAGTTTGGCTACGATGAATGATGATTCTTGGCTTCAATAAGCATGTTGATGGGCACTGCAGCTAGACCAGGGACAGCTGGTAGCTCTGTGCATGCTGATGTTGCACGGTGAAGTTCAGCACAGAGATCCTTAGGCACAACAGAGCCAGCATGATGTAAATAAGGTTTCTGCATGGCGCTTTGCTATGTCAGAGAGACATCACTTGGGGTAATCTTGGCTGTTCTTATGTGGCACACTTCTCCAGTGTACATTTCCTGTCAGGCATGCCTTCATATTTCTTCTGAGCCCAGATGTTCTCACTACAGGCTTGAATAGATATTTTTATACAGTTCTGGGCTGTGTAAATTCCTCCTCTCAGCTCCTTCACTGCTCAAAATCCAAAGAAGTGGTTGAGGAAACAAAGAGAGTAATGACGTCAAAATTCATGTAGTATCAGCCACAGTGTGTACCCTACAGAGCTGGTTTAGGAGGTCACTGTGGAGACCATGCATTGTTACTTTTCTTCAGGGAGCAGAAAAATGAGAAAAAATGTAGGTGTTTTCCAGCATAACCAGCTCTTCAGTGCCCAGAGTTGACCATAGCTGCACAGAGACAGCAGGGTCTTCAGTGGGTGAAGCACAGGTTTGGGTCTTGAAGGGAGGGGTCTGGGTTCCATCCTTGGCTTTATCAGTATGCAACACATAGGTCAAGTCATGGCTTTTCTCTGAGTCAGAACCTTCTGTCAGTGAAACAAGGGTGATCATGGGGTTTAGCATGACTCTGTCATATGTACCTGTGAACAGCCTTATGCAAGACTGAGATGTTAATAGGCTAGCTCTGTTTTGGGGGACAGATCATTTTGATGATCCATTAAGAAAGTGTCTTACTGGTTTCAGGGCAAGACCACTCAGCTGAGGTTTGATGTGGCCTACCTGAGAAAGTACAAGAGCACTTGGAGGGCAAGGGCCTTAGCATTTCTGAGGTAGCTCACCAAGGACTGCTTCCTCCTATGAGGAATGCCACTACAGTGATGAACAGGGGCTGTAGGGAGGACTTCAGTCCATCGCAGTGACAGCCAAATGAGGACTGCTACCTGGAGCAACTGGACACAGAGGTGGAAAGAATGATGGTATCAGTTTCCTTTTTTCCTCTCCTCTCCCCCCATTCTGCCATTAGTTTGTGTTTGGACATTGAGGTTCTGGATCCACTAGGATTGTTGGGTTTTTTGAAAAGAAATCTGGCTTTTGAACTTTTGCCCCTTTATTGTCTGATGAAGGTGGATGAAGAAGTATCAGATTCTTTGCAGTGTGTCAGACAGTGCTGCAAGCCTTTGCTTGGACAGCTGTCACTTGAGGTTGACAATCTGGCAAGGACAGACTTGTACAAACTTCCATATTGTGGTTAAGGCTGTGATGTATTAGAAAAGCTAGATGTTCTCATCTAGCTGGCTTCAGCTTTGCTTACGTCTCTGAGATTTCACAGATGGCACTGACTTACAATCTGCTCCAGGCTGTATCTGTGAATGAGCTCCCAAGGTGGTGTCTGTAGAGCTCCCTGATGACTTTGGCATCTTTGATCGCCAGGTGCCATCACCTGTCTGCCTTCCCCTGAGCATGGATGCCTTGCAAGGACAGTTGGGTTTGTTCCTTGGAGATCCCAAAAGGCCATCAGGGATACAAACAGGTTTAAATTTTTCAAAGCTGACTAAGATGCTCAGCCAAGCAAACACCATTCATTTCAGCTGGGAGCCGCTATTAAATCCCCAATTCACACTGAACAGTCAGGGCTGTTTAAGTAACAAATTAATCAGAAATATACTCTAACCTATTGGGCTCCTAAAATGTTATGTGGCTGCTTTCTTGCTGTAACAGGTCTCCACATCTTCAGATAATTGTGTTGGAAGAAATACACTGAATCCACACTTGCAGTGCTCGGGTTATATTTCCACTCTTGGAAACTTATGGCTGTGTTTTAAATACACACGCACGCACGCGTGTGCACACACACATATACATAGTATATCTTATATCTATATATCCTGCCTAAAATTGTAAAAGAACTCACTTTAAAATGCTGCACCATAAAAAAGCAATCTCTGAGCAGACAGAGCTATAGAAATAAAGCATACAGACAGTTCGGAGATCAGGTGGCATCAGTGTGCACAAGTTAAAACTTTATGTACTATGCAGCATTAGGAGGAGAGTGGGAATAAAAACACGAGCGACATCTGTAGCTGAAAGATAATGGGGTGTTACTCTCTGGCTTTCAGCAAAGCAAAGAACCAATGCTCACACAGGCTGAATGGTCAATTGATGCACTAACTTTTGGTTTCAAAAATAATTGTTTTCCCAAACAGCACTGAAGACTTATATATACAAGTACAGATAATTCATATATATATACACACACACATACACACATACAAACATATATTTACAAAGCAGAAAGTAGTGGCCGTTAATTTTACCATGTGCATGATTAGACTCCATATGGCAAGCCTAGCTAAAACAAAAGGAAAAAAAGCCCTTTAATTTTGAGGGAGTTTCTCCAGTTTGGCATTTTTTAAGGTAAGGAAGAGAGAGTGAACTGAAAGCTGGGAGTTTCCAAACTGGGAGCCAGAGACAGCTGCTTCTGTGGCAGCCCGAGTAAGAGGGCAGTGGGCTCTCCTGTCACAGAAGGTGGCACAAGGCAGGAACGGCTTTTACTGTTCATAAAAGACAGTTGATATGCAGGAAGGGCAAGCAGGCTGAACGACAGAAAATCTTCTCTTAGATGGTGCTCATTTCCAACACTGTTATTCCTTCACTATACCAGACATAGAAAGCATCTTACAGCAGTGGGTATTTCCACTCACCTTGTTTCTAGAGTTTTTCTACATGCAATCTCCATACATTTACACAGACATTATTTATCTTGTTTTATCAGCCCACATGGCCAACTGCATGGAGCTGCAGTTCTTGCCACTGAGGCAGTTTATCACCAAATGCATTTGAGTCTATTTGGTCCCAGCTGGTTTGATCTAAAGTTACTTCAGATCAACTTCAGAGCTGGCTTGGTTATCAGTATCAGAAACCTCTAAGTGATGGAGACACACCTTAAAGGAAGGCACAAACGTCACAGTACATCACACAGCTGAAACGCTAACTGACTCGGCTAAGCTCAGAGAGCTCAAGATTGGAGTTGAAAAATACATTCTTTCTCTCCAGCCCTGTTCTGGCTGAAATGTCATTGTACTAAAGCACTTAACATTCCCTTCCACGCTGAAGGGAACCACCCTGTTCACTGCCTCCCTGTGTGGCTTCACTTCCAGCTATGCGAATTTGCTCTTCCTTGTTTGCTTTGGAAACTCGTTGGCAGGAAGCCATCTCCAACTGCACATGGCATCTGGAGCCCGGGCTTCGATTCAATGCGCTTGTCTCACGCTACTCTGGATGAAAAGGGCAGCTCAGTCAAGCAGGTATTTTCTTCTTCAGTTCCCAGTGCCATGACGGCAGCCGCCTTCCCCTTTTTTGTTCAAAACATATCCTTAAAAGATGCATCTTCAGGTTTCTCTGAGGATCACAAAGGGAGAGGCAGTTAAACTCAGCTTCTTTATCTAACTCTAGAACAAACAACTTAATGCGAAGCACTCAAACTTGACGACATGCAGCAGCTGCACTTCTTTTAGGCAGTACTCTTAATTTTTCATTCAACCTCTAGTAACCGAAATAAAATGAGAGAGAAAAATGCCAAGAATCTGGAAGCAGTGTTCTTTGAGAACTTGTTCCTATCTTTTTCTTAAGCCTGGTTTCTAAAGGACACAAAACTTTGGCAATTTTGTTGTATCCAAGTGGTCCCATGTACCCCCTTGTTCCTTACCGCTATCCCTCCCCACCCCCACCCCCCCACTAATTCTTGAACCATTAAGTTAATTTCAAATTTGAATATGCAGATCAAAAACAAAGTGATGCTAAGACTCAATGGGTTTTATAGAAACAGGCTACCAAGTAGAGGGACAGATCATTAAAACCTCACCCATCGAGGGGAGGCCCCCAGAGCTAGCTCGACCCATCAATCACAAGAAATTGCACGTTATAGAGAGGCACATGAGAGAAGAACACATTATCAGACCACTGCTTCTGCTTTATTAGACACCTGAGAATCCAGCCACGAGACACGAGCATGCTTCGCTGCCTGTTCCGCTGCTGGGCCCGCTCGTTCGAAAACAAACGTTAAGAGAATTTCTCATTCCTTTCATCCATGTGACTCCTTTGACCTCGCTGGATTCCAGCATCTGCACCTATCCTTCACTCTTTCAGGCTCATTTCTTTACCTGATGCCAGCTGATAATGGTTAGGCGGGTAGCAAACCAGATAAGGCTCATTTCTTCCCCCAGTGCTTACTGCATAATGAGGGGCAAACCAGACAAAAAATGTACAACACAACCTACATTCACAAATTCTGCACTCAGATATCCCATGTAAAGAGAAGGTGCTACATGTTTATTAAGGGTAGGTGGAGTCTTTCCCATTTCATCTCTTTTTGTGGGATTTTTCTTAAACAGCACACCTTTTTGAGGAAAAAAATATTAAAAATTCAGGAAAACATTTCCTTTGCATTTAACTTTTCGCCACATGTTTTTAATTAATTCTGAGTAGCCTACCCCCTCATTTTGTTACCATCTTCTGTTCTCTTGCACATTCTTTGGCTGCTTTTTGTGCCTGTTATTTACATCTTGACTCCAAACCAATGCATCTGTCCTGATCTTAATTCCTGGGAAACTCTGGAGCCACAGCAGAGCTTCCCATGTGAAGTTTTAATTTCTGGGCAGCACCTTGCTCACTGTGCCTCAGGGGTGCACCTACATTAGCACTTCAGATCCAAAGTATGCTTTTGGAGCTGATCTCCCGGCCGTCACCACCAACCATGCTCTTCTCGTCGTACCTCTGTAGCCTCTAACAACACATAGGACAAAGCTGGATCTAGTCCAAAGTAGAAGTTCCCTGCAGTGTGCCCTGTGTGGGTGTCATTTTCCTCGGGAACAACTATTTTGCTCTACAAATGCATTTTACCACCACCTTTTCCAGTGACAGTAAACACCATTGAACACAAGAGGAGAAATCTCCAAGGAACGTTTCAATATAATTTCAATGCATCGGTGTTTATAACTAACCCACGTGCACCCTCAGCATTTTTCCTCTGCTCATTTGACTTGTTTGATGTACATGAGGGTGAGTTTGCTGCTGCCTGAGCCCACTTTGCGACTAAATCACTTTCCAAGTTCAAGTTCATTAATAACACTCAGATTTGAGATTAATCCAGCTGAATGGGATCCAGTCAGGCTGGGAGGGTCAAAGCTACATTGCTTCCAGGGGAATAAAACACAGAAAGCAAAAAAAAAAAAAAACCAACAAAAAAAAAAAAACCAACCAACCAACTAAAAAACAGAGGAAGTTTTAAATACTGGGGTTAGCTCTGCAGTTTGGAAATGTAAAAATGTGACCCTTGCTCTGTATTTCAAATGGACTGACTGCACGAAAGCTTGGGCTGGGTTCTGTGGTTCTGTTGTCTGCTTGCTCTTGTGGCAACCTGGATGATCACACATGCAGCAAGTTAGACAAAACAGTTAACAATGGACTGTCAGAATACCATGCTGCAACACCAGTACACTACCTCCCTGACATGCTTGTGATACGATGAGACGTGTAGTATCATTGTGTGATGAGACTACACCATGTTCTGACACTTGTCGGACTACAGCGATACCTAAGTGGATATACCCAGTCTTAGCAATCTCTCCAGGTAGTCTTGGTTTGTTTTGTTTTTCATTTTTCAGTGCTGTGATATTTCTGATTAATGATATTAATGAAGTTACAAGGCTGAAGAAAGGATATGAAGAGACGTCAGTATTCTTCAGTGCTATGGCACGGAAAAACATCAAACTCCTAAAAGCACTTACTGTGGTTCCTTCTCTGAGGTTTATTCTGTTTTAGAGTCTGTAAATAACAATTCTGCAAATCAAATTAATGACATTGAAAGAAATTACAGAGGCATCTGGGTTACACGTTCGTCTAACCATATATGAGTTCCCCTTAAATGGCACTTTATGCTTTAGCAAATTGAATTAGACACAATCTCACAGTGTACATTAGCAGGAATTAAATACTGAGCTAGTTCCAGAGAAGCTACATCCCCAACATGCCCCCAAAACCATTTTATTCATGAGCATGAAACAGTTTATGTAGGCTCAACAATAGCCCATGCATCCTTGTTGAGATGAGTGAATTTTACATGGGAAATAAATCACAATTATAGCAAACATGAATGCTCATCATTCTCTGACCTCGTCAGCCTGACCTCCCCAAGGGCCCATGAGGTTAGCTCTGGGTTGCCACTAAGATTCACATAATGTAAAAGCCAGACAAGAAAGAGAGATTTTTTTTCCCTAGCTTCAGTCAGTGGCATACAGTTACAGACTGTGAGCCAGGGAGGTAACTGCGAGGCAGGAACACTCACCATGGGTCCTTCTCCCAGAAGCCGTGCCTGATCACAGTGCTGGGGCTTAGGACAGTTTGGCACAAGGTTGCTATAACTAACTTGCAGTGACTTGGAGAAGTTACTTTCTGTTGTGGTGTGCTTTTTTTCTGTTGTTGCTTTGGGGGTGTGTTTTGGGGTTACTTTTTGTTTGTTTTTTTTTTAGATACCGTCCATGTAGTCTGTGTGTACAACCCTTAATATCCCCCAGACAAGGAGCATGGAAGGGCAAGAACACAGCAGCTGGGCTCCCCTCCTGCTTTCCACCCCTGAACGCACCCTCACTATCACCATGCTCCAAAGTTTTAGAGAATACAATTCAGCTTGATAAGACTGCGAATGAACTGAAGCGAGCACCGGCTTCCCAGCAGATGATGGCAACTGACAGAAGGGAAGTGACCTTTCCTGTTTGGAAAACCCCTTGAATATAAATAATGCTGCCTTATATCAAAGTCCACTGAGCCTCTGTTCTGGTTTATTCGTTTTGCATTGGCCTGGATTACAAACAGACAAGGAAATACTGAAGCTGGGAGAAGAAAGGGCGCAAGGAAAAAGTTGCTTCAGTCAAGATTTGCTAGTCAAGGCATTAACTGAAGTGAACTGGAACTGGAAGGTAACAAGAAGCATCTGGCATTTAATGTAGCCATAGCAATTTTGTAATTAAAGGAAAATAGCTACTGTGCTGAGGCTGTAAATATCAAGGCACTCTGGCCTACTTATCGTTCTAAATCGCAGACTATTGCCAAGCTGGCAAAGTTATATGGACTTTAATGATAACAAAATAGCTTGTGTCAGCACCCACTGACTTTGGTAGAGGTGTCTGACAGAAGCGGAGGTGTGTTGCAGCACAGCCTCTGTACCTTGGGCAGGAGGAATTACAGGCACAGTCAAAGAAAAGGCAAATGCTCCTTCCTTTGCCCTGCAAGAATCTGAGAGCTTGAGGGCTTCCTAACGTCAACAGCTTGTTCCTTGAATGGCACTTTTTCCTTCTAGTGCTTCAGGCAGGGACCTAAAGTATTTGAAGGAAGGGGGAATCCTTGTCCTCTCAGACCCAGCCTAAAACTGATGCAGTCAATATTCTGCTGTTTGTACCAATCTAATGGAATTCAAATCAACACATGATTATAAGCAGTTATTAGCTCTCTGACAGCTTTTCCTCCAAAACTTCTTTATGGCAATCTGCTCCAAATGAGGCCATTCATGCTACACTGCATCTTACATAGACAGCCTTGAATTTTACATGCTTCATTCGGTATGGCTCCACACTGCAGCCAACATCTTGCACAAAGGCAGCTATATTCCTGCATTATCAAAGCAGATCCTGGGTGATGTTTCAGAGGAATTGTTAGCTCCATCCACTTTTTTCAGTGGAGTAGATTCATACGTTCATGTGTCCTGGTGGCATTTCTCTACAAAGGTAGTTGAAATGTTGGCTTTTTCCTGTCTCTGGGCCACCACTGCTGTATGTTTCTCTGTTCTCACTGCTGTTCACTAAATTGCCGCTTCCATCACATCATTACCAGTACCACTTTGAAGCCCATGGTCCAAGCAAGAGACGTGAAAGAGGAAGAAAAGAACCTTTCTGCCCCAAGTATTTGTGAAGGTTACTCTGAACCACTGTGCAAGTTGTGATTCTCTCTAAAGTTCTTTTGGTTGCTCAGCTGGCTTCTGTGATTTCCTGTCTGTCTTCTTCTTATGTTTACAAGTGACAAACCACTCATTTGCATGCACCAGAATCCAATTTGCTCTTGTAGCTGCCCCACGCCCCGAGGCTCTGCTGCCCCACATGTAGTCTCCAGACTAGACACAGCTGAAAATTATTTCACAGGGCTAAGGTACCAGCTCATGTAGGAGCCAGACATAGATACCTGCAGTGTTCCCATCCCACCTTGTCCCCAGTGCTTGTCACCACTCCTCTCCTGAGGCTGGTTAGCAGAATAAAGCATCAAGAGCTCGCCTGATGTATCAAGACAAAGGCTGCTACTAGGTGAGGGCTAAATTAAATGACCAGGCTTCACAGTGAAGCTCACACACACTGCTCAGCCATCTCTGCTTTGGGGCAGGTGACCTACAGCAAAGGAAAGAGAACAAGGGGTGAGGAAGGAACAGAAAAAATGTCACAGATGAGTGCCATGTAGACACCAAGCTCTGTGGTGCATTTGACATAGTGGAGGGAAGGGATGCCATCCAGAGGGCTGTTGACAGGCTTGAGAGGTGGGCCCATGCAAACCTCACGAAGTTCAACAAGTCCAAGTGCAAGGTCTGCACATGGGTTGGGGAAATTCCAAGCACAACTACAGAATGGTAAGAGAATGGATTGAAAGCAGCCCTGAGGAGAAGGATTTGGGGGTGTTGATTGATGTAAAGCACAACATAAGCTGACAACGTATGGTTGCAGCCCACAAAGCCAACTGTGTCCTGGGATGCATCAAAATTAGCATGATCAGCAGGTCAAAGGAGGTGATTCTCTCCCTCTACTCTGCTCTTGTGATGAGACCACACCTGGAGTACTGTGTCCAACTCTGGGGGCCCCAGTACAAGAAAGACATGGACCCATTGGAGCAAATCTAGAGAAGGGCCACAAAGATGACCTGAGGGCTGGAGCCCATCTCCTGTGAAGACAGGCTGAGAGACTTGGTCTTGTTCAGCCTGGAGAAAAGAAGGCTCAGGGGAGACCTTATTGCAGCCTGACAGTACCTAAAGGGGCCTACAGGGAAACTGGAGAGAGAGGGAATGTTTATCAGAGAGTGTAGTGACAGGACAAGGGGTGATGGCTTTAAACTGAAGGAGAGGAGATTTAGAGCAGACATCAGGAAGAAATTCTTCCCTGTGAGGGTGGTGAGGCCCTGACTGAGGTTGCCTAGAGAAGCTGTGGCTGCCCTCTTGCTGACAGTGTTCAAAGCCAGGTTGTTTTGGGCAACCTGGTCTACTGGAGGGTGTCCCTGCCCATGGTGGGGGTGGTGGGACTAGATGAGCTTTGAGGTCCCTTCCAACACAAGCCAGTCTGTGGTTCTGTGCTTCTATGTGTCAGCATGAGCACCTCCATGCTCTAGCAAGAACTATGTTTTTATATTTATCTCTCAGGTTGGTGTAATGTGGTACTGAATTAAAACTAGAGGTACCAAAGAAGATTAAAGACCCTTTGTGCAACACACTTGTGCACTCATCCACAGCAAGAGGTGGTCCCCATGCCAGGCAACACCTAAGGAGCTGATTAGGAAAACAGATAAAGTGGAAAACTTGGTGGAGCAGGGAGGTGACCCAATCCTGGGTAGACCCTGTCCCTAGTGACTGAGCAAGGACATAGATCCTCACAGAGATCCATGGAGCAAACAAGGAACAAAACTCTAAGAAATTGTTCTACAAATCCTCGTCCACTGCCATGTGTGGGTGAGGTTAGTTTCAGACCCTCAAAGGCAGAGTGCCCATCTGACCTACAGAGCAGGCACAGGTTAAAAGCAGACTTCTTGGAAACTTCCTTGACCGGAATTATTCAGCCATGACCTAGAAGACTCCCTTTCTCAGCAAAGGCCATGCTGTATCCTGCTGTCCTTGAGACAGGCCTTGAAAGTGAGTTAGCCTATAAATTGAACAAGGATTTAATTTTTGTTTTAATTATGCATGCATATACCTCACCTGGTCTTTAAATTTATCTTTAAAAAGGTAATTTGTTCAAGTGAATTGCATAAATTGCATTTGTTCAAGTGAAGGGAATGTTAGCAAAGAAATCTGGATGCTAGAAAGACAAGGAAGCTGCACTTTCACTTTATGGTCTAACTTAATTTGCTAATTCTATTCCAAATGCCACTTACATTCACTTTCAGCCTTTGACAGAAAACTGGATTGAAACTTTCAATATTCACTATAAATTATTATTCTCCACATTACTAACTTTCAAAATAACATCTATTTGTAGGGATTCATTTCTAGCAGCAAATTCAACTATAGCTGAAGAATTATGCCAAAGCAGCCTTTCTTCTACTAAAATAAGCATGAAGTATGCGAGACCTAATCCTCGAAAACCTATCAGATGTATGCTGTAATGTCCAAACTTGCAAACAATGGCATATGAGGAGAAATGGAAACAATTTTTTCTTGGTGAAATCTTTAAAAAGAACAGCCTGCCATAGTAGACACAGGCAATGAGGATGAATGCACCCTGTGGCTGGGCAGAGCACACATCTTCTCTTCCGGATAGTTATTTTAAATGGAAAGCAGATGATTTAGACTAATTTTGTCCCTGGTAGAAATCTATCAGCATTAATGGTGTTGTGACTACTTGTACCAGACTCAAATTTGCCCATATCTCTTAAAGAGAGACCATTTAAATGTGTTTTGTAAGGCTGAACTAGCTGCTTTAGGAAAAAGTGGGGTGCAGTTACAAGTTGTTGGGGGCTTTTTCTTCAGGAGAGAAGGAACAAAGTGGACTTACTGAGTTCAGGGGAAACAGGGACCAGGACCAAGGAAAGGAGGCCAGATCCTCACAGCCTTCAGGAAGAAGCAAATTGCCTCATGGGTAGGGTTGGATCGATGAGTGAAGTGATCATGGTAGATGGTAAAAGGCAGCAGCTGGGAGGAAGAAATGGAAGATAAAAAAGGGATTGCCTAGGGAAGGCCAAATGTGTTTGGAATGAGTGGCCATCCTGGCAGCCCCTGAGGGCCAGGATACCAGTGCAGAGGGGAAAGGCCCTTCCATTTTGGATCAAGGCCAAGCAGCTCTTACACCAACCAGGCTGTGCTGGCTGAGATACAAAAATGGGTATGCACCTGGGCATAGCCAAGGAAAGCTCTCTATTGAACACAATGGGGAAGGAAAAAGTAAATTTAATACAAACTCTTCCTTCTCCAGGAAGAGGAACAAAAAATTCAACCCAAAGCCAGATAACTAGTTTCTGAATCTGAAACTTGCTAGGGCTGCTTTTGGGGTCTGCAGCGTTTCCATAGAGCACAGGAGAGTGAGGAGGAAGGACTCTCAGAAAGAGGAATGACAGTTTTGAACAAGTATCTTTCAGCCTGACTACAGGTTCTTCAAATTGTCACGCTGTGGCTGGCTGGTTTGGATATGAATGATGCAGACATTTCTAGGGCTTTCTCCTAAGGTTTCAGGAGCTTTGTGTTGCCTGTCACAAAATAGACAAATGGTATGTAGTGAAATACATATATATGTTAGTCAAGATGAATGTTTCATTTTTAATGATGGTAATGGAAGACCTCCAGTTAACAAACCTTCCTGGAACAGCTCTGTAATGCCTCCCTCAGCCATTGTTGGTGGGAAGAATTTGCTCCTTAGCAAGACTTCGGGCTCTGTGGCAGTTCACTGGAAGCAAGTACAAACTCCCAAGTTTCTTTTCAATATTATGTGCCAATTATTCTGACAGATTTTCACAATTAACCAAAACTGTTTCGATGTTAAACTCCCATTTTGATAGCAGCCATACCACATTTCTTACATCTCCACATTTTTTCCAGTCTTCAGAGGAAATGATGTCTGGAATAAGATAAGTGCATTACCCATCATGCTGCTTGTATGTTTTTCCTACGCCTTTTCCTATGTATGGCTTCTGTCATAGGTAACATGACCAGCGATAAAAGACATTTATAGCACAGTGTTTTTCCAAGGTAGATTTTGGCTGCAGTTTTGCTCCCAGCCATGTCACCCGCATTCAGACACGGCGCACTATGATGAAGCAGACGAAGTGGTTTGGGACTATGGGACTGGCAAGTGGCAGTAGACGGGTCTAAAGTGTATTGTTTTTAAGCGGCTCACTGCCCAGAATGAAAAATGGCAGTGGGTATTCAAGTGTGAGCCAAAATAAATCCATTTTTAAATGGTGATGTCTCTCACTGAATAAAAATTGAAGGACCATACCCTGACAACGGAGTACAGCCACCTACTTATGGCATGTCAGGATAGCAGTAAGTGACTCACCCGCCCACCTGCACTCCAAGGATACCGGGGCCTGAGGTCTCTATCACAAAGTTGTCACAACACCAAATTTAGACAAACAGTTTTTCCTACTGCCCACAGTCTGCACAGTACTCACCGCTCGTTCACTTTTCCAGGTCATCAACCCCTAAAATACCTCAAGGTGAAAATGAGTGGGAGTGACAATACCCAAACACTTCCTTTCTATTAGTAAGCTTGTACTAATGTCTGCTCTAAAATCTGTTGAGAAATGCTAATTAAATACCAACTCAAAAGCTTTATTTTGACCCTCTCTTGGGTTCTTTTGTACTCCTTAATTTGTGGGGCAATCAACAAATCCCACCTAATGTTTTCTGTAAGGTGATTAAAACCACACTAGTGAGAAAAAAAGAAAAAGAAAAAGAAAAAGGAAAAGAAAGGAAAAGGAAAAGGAAAAGGAAAAGGAAAAGGAAAAGGAAAAGGAAAAGGAAAAGGAAAAGGAAAAGGAAAAGGAAAAGGAAAAGGAAAAGGAACAGGATTTTATACAGTAAGAAGAAAAAAGAGAGAATCTTCAGGAGCAAAGAGGTTATGACAGTTCCTAGCAGTGCCATCAATTTGCTGATGACAGTTGTGGCTGCCCCCTCCCTGGCAGTGTTCAAGGCCAGGCTGGATGGGGCTTTGGGCAACCTGGGCTAGTGGGGGGTGTCCCTGCCCATGGCAGGGGATTGGAACTAGATGGGCTTTGAGGTCCCTTCTGTGAACCTGTGGTTCTGTGATGTGAAAATGTAGCACAGCAGTATCTTTTTCATGTGATGGTCAATGAGCTGCAGAAAATATCTCACCTGCAAAGAGACTGAAGAACTGGCTTGTCTCACAAGACATCAGTCAGTGCTTCCTGAGCTTTCTTTATCCCTTGAGGAGCAGGTATCTGCCAGGGGCTGATGCACTACCTCATTTTGCTGTGTGTTGCATGGACACAGGAATTTGGGTAAATGTTGTCTGCAGGTGAGAAAATTACTTTCTTGGTTCACCATGGGGGCAAAGAAAGCTAGTTAAGTGGAGAAGAGAATATAAAGAGAATAGATAAAAAACACAGGTTAAATTAAAGTGTGAAAGGACAATATTTCAGCCACAGAGGCTGGTTGTATAATAAATCAAACGTGCCAAGGTCCAATCTCTACAGGCTATTAGAACAGGACAGTTCACATCTGAAGAGCTAAGCTGTCTCCATCACAATTCCTTCCCAAATACCTCCTACATATTAAGCTCCAAACCTCTGGCCAGACATTGCCTGAAAGAACGGTGAGTGACACAGACCAAAACAGTATGTGGGACAAAAAACTGAGCTAAAAATTAAGCATTCCAGGTGATTAGATGCTGGTTCTTGTGCTGAAAGTTTCAGCTTTTAAGAATGCAGTTGCCAAAGAAGACAAGAGTTTTGCCCCAAGGATTGCATATGGGGCCTTACCACAGAGAAGCTTGGGGAGGGGAAGTGATTCGACTGAACTCCGTGCTGTCTCCACAGTCGCTCCATCTGTTTTATCAGTCAGATTGAGTCACTTGATATTTAAATAACATGTTTTCATGTACATTCCCAGTCTCCCAGAAGAACCTCAAGGCTTCATGCACACCTGCTGAAAGGTAGTATCTCACCCCTGCAATCACCCGGTGACCAATGCACCAGGATGATAGCTGAACCCCCTTCACGAAGCATCCTTTACTTTTGGGGTTCTTCAATCTTTACTCAGGAGTGATGTTAATCCCTCAGTATACCAGCACAAGTGTAACACACACACACACACCCACACACCCTCCCCAGGGTCACTCCTCTGCTTGCAGGGTAGAACCAGCAGCTTCTCTGTCCCTTTGATAGGGTGAGTCACCTTTTCATTCCCAAATTAGCTGCTGGTGAGCCGAGTTTCAGCACTGAAGTTGAAGGGTGACTATTTAGGTCTGATGTCATTGCCCAAGTTGTTGCTCATTTCGGTATAAACAGCCATCTGCCGTGGAAGTGCAGAGCAGGTCTGGGGGCTTCCTCTTGCCACCCTCTCCCCTCATCAAAACTTTGGGGGCTGGGGAGAGGTTAGGCGGGTTTCAGTGGGTTTAGGCAGAGTACAAAGAAGTATTGTAGGATTTGAACTAGTTCGTTCAGCAAAAGGCAGGTAATAAAAAATAATAATCCCTAACCCCCCAGATACTCAGATTCTGTTATTATTTGAGAATCTCAGTTTTCATATAAAAACTAAAGCAGGAATTTAGTCCTGATTGCCTGAAAATGAGTCCCAACACTCCAAATACCAGATGGCAAATAAAAAAGACCCAAATGTACAATTTTTCTTCTGTACATTAGAGGGGCTTAGGGAACAAATAGATTCATTTTTGTATGACTGGCATTAGCAGTCAGATACAAAAATCCTCACATCTAGGTAACAGGAAGATAATTTTCTGAGGGCAAGCATGAGGTGGTAGAAAAGTGTGTGTAGAATATGACAGTAAAGATCAGACTATGCACCATAAATGGTGGTGAGGTGAAATACGTGGTCCTGGATGTGTTTGAGAGGAATGATACAGGGCAAAGCAGGATGATGAGCGAGGAAGTAGGCAGAGAGCCAAGGCCATGGTATGAGTTTAGGAGATACTCTTATTAGCATTGACCTCTGGAGTACAGAGAGCCAAATTTACACTGTGAGCGCTGTATGAGGTAGCTTGGTATTGATGGGCAAAGTGTTCAGACTTCAGTTGCAGGTTAGATTGGGAAAACTCCACTTCTGCTGCTGTTGCAGCCCTCTTGAGGTAAAAGGGGGAAAAAAAAAAGTGATTCTGTAAAAGAGCACTTCTGCTGATATGTCTTAATCTATACCAGGGGTTTCTGCTGGCACAGCTATGCTGGTTGCAGATGACAGTTCAGCACTCCCCTGATTGATGTGCATACCTGGCAGCAGTTTGTCATGCTGAACTGGCCAAGGATCTTTGCTAGGAGAAAGTGACTCCGAGGACCAGGCAAGGAGGGGCAGAGAGCAGAACAGTAGACAAGTTTTCATCTTGTAACCAAGCAGAGAGTGAGTAACAGCAGACAGAAAACGAACCAACATATTAAGAATAAACAGTACACATCATGGTTTACTGGCTGGACCTCTAATTCCAGACATATAAACTTGGAGATATTTCTGTTTAAAAAAAGAAGTCTCTGTTTTTCATTGCTGTGTTAGCTGTCTGGGGTTTTGTTGAAAGAGAATTATAAGTTATATCCTTGAAGATATATTAGCTTGTAAACTTGAAAGGCAGCCTGTGGTTGTTGAATGCATGGGTCTTTAAAAATCACGGGCTAGCACTTCATTACATGTAAAAATTGGATCAAAACATTGTGTTGCCATTGCACAGTTCTCCTCCACTCTTTAAATTTATTATGCTGGCTGCTTTTCAGGTTTCTTCTAACTACTGTTGATACACCACCCTTACAGTTGCTTCTGTTTTCCCACATATTATTTGTTTAAAACATTCATTTCGTCAGGGTCCAGTGCTTCTCTTGGGTGGATACAGGAGCTTGAGTTGCAGTGTGAAATTACTGCTGTGGCTTAATGAATGGAATTGAATTAATTTAATCTCTCATATTACAATATCATTATTACACATTCCACTACAACTCTATATACTACGCAGACATAGATCCAGCATGTGTAGGCACAGACTTCATCTACATATACAATGGGTGCATCTATGTATGTTAATATTGCATACATATTATGGGTGCTCTACAGTATATATAGCCTATATATAGCCTATTTAAGGCCATAAATGAATTGCTATACCTACAGAAAATGCCATTTCACTCTTATACCAGGAAAAAACCAAACGAGTGTCTCCTAATCTTTACAGGTTTTTAAACCACTGCGAAGTTCCAGGGAACTCATGAGATCTCTTGAACCAACTCCAGCAGAGCCCAGATCAGGCCTATTCAGCAGTGCAGAAACACCTGGTTAGATACTGTTATTAAAAGCAGATCTCTCCTCTAGTTCATCAGCATTAGCAGGCCAAAAGCATGACTTATTTCTTATGGTCAGTGGCATATAATACAAACACAGACAATAAGTTTGACATATATCACTGTGTTCTTTAAGTATGTGGGGGTTTTTTTAGCAATCTGTGCTTGGGATTTTTAAGGGAGTAACAAACAACCATATGGTTGGATCTTGGCAATCAGCACTGAACTTGGGCATAGATACTTAAAGCATAAGCAGTCAGAAGCTTGTGTTTGCTCTATTACAAAGAATTTACTACTTTTTGTTATATTATTTTGTAGACAGTCTGAATTGGTCCCACACCACTGCTTTACTTGAAGTATTTTTCAGGATGAGAGTTATAAAAATACTGAACTTGACAGTTTCTCTGCTAATATGACCAGACACTTGAAGCCTGTGAGCTGCCCAGGCAGCTAGAAGAGCCCCAGCTAGCAGGGATGAGTGCTGCGGAGGCAGGGATCCCAGACCTTAGGGCACCCCTTGCCGCTGGGACAAGTGGAAGAGCAGGCTGGGCAAACCTCCCCATAAGCAGTATCACGAGTCTCCTGACAAACCCAGCAGGTACCACAGAGAAGGCTGCCTTAATTTCAGCAAAATCTCTTCAGGCTATTAGGTTTCAGACAAAGCAGTCAAGTTCAATGAACCAGAATTTTTTCCAATCAGTTCTACTTACAGATGAGTTCCCCAAAGGCAGGAAAGTCACCCTTTCAGTCTCCTGCTGTTGAGGATTTTTCCTCCTTTTCTTTTCAAATCTTGTTGTTTACAGCCCATTTACACCATTTTCTACTAAGCCTCGCCATTCTGAGTCAGTGCTAGGCAGGGAACAATCCTTCAGTGCTACCCTAGACCTGCAGCAAACAGAATGCTGCAGTCAATGAGCCTGCAACCACCTCTTTTCTCCCCATACTGGACTCAAGCTGAATGGGAGTCTTGTTTTCACCCTTCAGAGTCACAAAATCCAAAGGTGAATCCTTTTGATAGTGACTAGCCAGCCCAATAAACTGTGTGGTAATTGTGGTTTGCACAACTTTCTCTTCAGGCAATCCTGAGTAAGGACCAAATAGCAGAAGAGCCCCAACTTCCTTTTGTGAATTCTCCAGCGAAAGCACGGTTCCTCTCAGACAAATCCCTGTACAAACTCATTCAAGCAGCTCTAATTAGCCTTCTTTAGGAGAAGTTTTTCAAGAAACCTACATATAGGAAAATGTAAGCATGATTAAGTATCTCTTAAATCTCTCTTAGTTGGATGAGACAACCAATTTGGCATTCAGGAACAATATCCTGAGACAGTGTTTTCTTTTCAGAGAAATGTGAAACTGAGGTTTGACCCCAAGTGCACAGGAAACCCTATAGCGACTTCTATGCAAGTAGAATCATTGCCAAGCTCTTGCTGTTAAAAATGACCAGGATTAAAAAACCTCACAGAATTGCTCTAAGAATCACAGTGTTATGTTTTCAAAAACATAAACTCAGGTCTTTTTATACTCTCCTATTTATTTCCTGCCCCTGGGTTTCCCACTTCTCAAGGTTTTTGCAGCCCTGCTTTCTTGCCTTGGAGAGGTACAATTACTGGAAGATCCCATTATACAAGGATACGCAGTTTTAAGGACAGCAACAAATATTGTGAGACTTGCCATAAAATAGCAAGAGTTGGCAGCGCCGCAGTACGGATATTAACTTTCGTGTCTTCCCAAACTGCAGTTTCTATAAATAGCCACTGACTGCTTTTACTCCTCCTGCAGTTAATTACAAAGTTTTTCCTGCATTTTCTTGTCTGCAGTGTCCCTGTGAATGGGTAGGCTAGCTAATAGCCTGAAGCAATTCTTACCAGTAAACACCTTTGACATTAAGCTGTTATTACAAAAAGTCTTTCCGCAGGTGGGAAGGTTAAGTGGGTAAGGGGATCCCTCTGCTTTCCCACTGCAGACTGGGGGAATTGTTTACTCTGTATTCTGGAAAGTGTACCAGGCACAGGATGATGATATAGCTGGTGTTTCTCCTGCATGCATCCCCTATCGTGTGTGCCCCACCCGGTGTAAGCCCGTCTTTCAAAGTGATGAGCTGGTTGGGCAAGACATGAAGGGGGAAATTTCCCTCACCCAGCTTTGGATACCACCAGGGAAACACCTTGCTCTACATGACTCACTTATGACTTCTACAGTCAGTGGAAAGTGGTAAGTGCTTTTGAGCACGAGCTTCACCTGACCTGTTTACCTACTGACCCACTTTAAGATGTTCAGCTTGGTTCCCTAGAAGTGGCGGCCTCTTTCCATCAGCTGTGATGGCGCTTTTTCAGTTATTCGAGACCATTAGAGGAAAGTTCCAGGTTTGAAAGCTCTAAAAGCTGATCAACAGCTCCATCTGGTTAGCCCTTAACAACTCAAATATTACTGGTCACTGAGTATCTGCAGAGTGGTATTTTCCACTACAAGCCTGTAAGCTAACCACAGCTACCCGAATGCTTTATTTCCTTGCTTCCCAGCCTCTGCTTACACCTTCTTATCTGGTTTATTATACAGTAGTACATATTTCCAAATCCTTTCTCACTGGTGCCCATGCTCCACATGGGGTCAGCCAGCTCACTTGCCAGGGCATGCATGCAAACAGGGTCACAGGGTGGACCTGGCCATTCAGGTGGTAGAGGAAAAGATGTGGCACCACTCTACCTTGTGGGCAGCCTTCTTTCCACATGACAATGACCAGGGGTACATATTCCACAGTGCTATATCCTCCAGGATCCCACAGGCCAGATACTGTAAACCACAGATCAGGCTGGGTCAGGCTCATAATGTGGTGGAGCAAGAGATCCTTCAACACATAACTGCATGATGCGTGATCCACTTCCCTTAATGTGACAACACTGAACATCCCTCTTTGTCTTTCACACATGGTTCCTGATCACCTTGGGATCCAAACCTCCCCTCTCTGGCTGTTGAGAAACTAAGGGAAGGGATTTGGAGGCTGCTTGTTGCACATAAGTGGCTATGCCTCTGTGCGTGCGTGCGCGTGTCTGTGTATATCCATGTATCTCCCGCAGAATGGAAGGAAATGAGGAATGATGCCATTTTGGCTGTTGCCTCTCCTCATCCCATTCTGGCATTTTTAACAAGCTGCTCACACTGAGAGCCTCTTGCCTTCTTTCTGCTAGTTCAAAACATGCACGCCTGTCCCCTTTGCAGGGAGCCAGATGGGATATGTCTCATCTGCAAAGGGCAGAACAGATTTTGTCTGATGTATGGTACCATGCCTTTACAGCTATTTTTATAGCTTTCAAAGTCCTAGATTCTGAGTCCTCGGGGTGGTTCCATAATATTAATCATATTAATATTAAAATAGGTCCTTTGGAACAAAGGTGATTCTTTACAAGAATTGGGGGTAATCTGGTAGATGTTTCTGCCGATACTCAACCTGAGAAATGTGGCCCAGTAAATTAGACAATGTGTTAAAATTCTAATTGTTTCACTTTCTGATGATAGCAAGAAGTTAATTGTTAAAGTGGAATAATGTAACTCCAAGCATTCAAAAACCATGACAAGTCAAATCATGAGTTTTTATATGAGCTTGGGAAACTTTCTTCCATTCCTGCCGGCTCTCCATCCCTAGGGTTCAGGTAAGTGCCATTTTCAAACTGTTCCATGCAACCATCAGGCCAAAGGCAATTTTTGTTTGATGTTATGATTCCCACATAATCCCAAACCACAGAAAAGGCTTCAAATATAATCAGAGATGATGACTCTGAGAAGAGGAAAAAACTAGTATCTCATCTCTAAGCAACCACCCTGCTCATATAATAAGCACTCGATAATGATTTCAAGCTGTAGGGTGTGAGACATCTACAAGGCCAAGTTAATACAGTATTTGGGCTGGACAGCCCCGTAGTTCCTTCTAGCCTTAAAAGCAGTGTCATACCTGAAGACTCATCTTTTAATGGCCTAGGCTATCAAAGATGAGATTAATAGGTATATTATCAGCATAAATGCTGCTTAGAACCTCTCTTGAAACTTTAGTTCTTGATCTGAAGAAAATCTGTACAGTCGAAAGTCAGGCATTGGGAAAGGCTCTGGGGAAAGCTGGGAATTCAAGAAATATTGGACATCCAAGGCTGGATTCAGGTTAATGGCAGGAGAAATCAGAGGGCAGATACCCAGCAAAATGGAGAGAGGGTTGGCCAGTAAGATGGCAGGCAGTCAGAAACAGCTGTGTGACAATGAAGGAAGAGCTTTGCAGAGGAAAAAGACATCTATAGGAGGCAGGGATTGCTCTGTTGGAGCACAGAGTAATCCTCAGGCATTCCCCAGTTTTAGTGCTTCACTCCAATGACCATGAAAAATAGCAAAGGGCTGACATTCGGGTTTAGTAGATCTAGTCCTTGGCTCTTGGTTCCTCAGGCTTTTCCAGTGAGCTCACATGAGAGTGATACCTTGTAAGGACCATGGACTGATTTAGAGCCAAACTCCTTCCACCCCCTTTCCTCCAGAAACCCCATAAAAAGAAGAGGCAGATGTATCCCAGGTAACAAAACCAACATACATCTTATTTTTCAACTGAAAAGCTAGGGCCAGATTTGTACATGTGTACTTTGTACATGTTGAAGGTTAAAATTGCAGCCTGTCTCTTATTTGCAGCCTCACATGCTTGGACCATGTGGGTGAGGAGAGGGTCCCTTCCAACTCAGTATATTCTATGATTCCATGAATCCAGATACAAACATTTATTCTTCCTCAAACCTGAAGTGCATGGTTTTACTTAGAAAAGTAAAGGAGAGACTAAATTCCTGGGAGTGTCTATACTGCCAAAGCCTTTGGCTAGCAAAACCTGGCAAACTATATTTTATAGACTTTTTAAAAATAAAACTAAGTCTTGTTTTTATTTATTATGGATTACATGTCTTCAGGCATTAATATAAATACCCAGGACATTGGAGTCCTCAGGTGCTTGAGAGGTTGTTATAATCAATAGAAAAACCTTCACTGCCTCGTGAAATTCTAGCTTGCCTATAATAATAAACCTACACACGCAGTTTATGAGCAACAAAGAGAGCCCAAATGATAGGAGAACAAGAGTTTTTCAGCTCTTCATGACTGGGGTGTTGCATACTTTCTGCTTTATTTTTTTTAATAGTGCAGCTTTACAAGGGTGGCCCTTGGCTGGCATGCTCAAATAACAAAGGCTTTAAACTGTTTTGAAATTAAGGATCTAGCAAACAAACACAGGAGTCTTCACAGGCTCCCACCCAACTGTTCATCTTTCTGCTGCTGTATCTGTTTGTAAAACTCAGTTATGTGAGCTGAGAACTGCATAAGAATTTTCAGCTTCTGTTTAGTATCTTTAAACTAAGTTTCTTTTCTGTTGCTCCTTTGTTTGTGGAAGAAAGCTTGCTAATGTGAACCCTCAGTGCTCCAGAATAGAATGCAAGTAAACCAGGTTTTAAAATATAGCCCACTGACTTATAGACTGTTTCTCATAGATGTGGGATTCTAACTGACAATTTGGGGATCTCTGGTGTCAAGGATTCAGCCAATATCTCTAAGTCTATGTACAATTAATCCCAGGTTACGTTCTCCAAACTTGCCAACACACAGGCGTTTTCCCTAAACAAGTAGCTTAAGGGTTATGTCAGCGTTTGTCTTTTCTTACCTTGACATGACTGAAAGATTAATGTTGCTACATATTCAAGCTAGAGAGATGTCTGGAGGAAAGATGAAGCCTGAATGATGCTTGAGCTTATGAGGGTCAAGGGTGAACCAGAGCCCCAAACAACAGTGGGTCACAGAGGCTGGCAGGTAAGTAGCCAGAAGGTCCAGCAACCTGCTTTTTGGAATATCTGCAGCTGCCTGCAAGAAGCCCTCAGGTGAGTGAAGCTCAGATTCTGGGAACATCACAGAGTGATACTGTGACCTCCTTATCCTGTTTCAGCATTTCTGAAGAATGGGAAAAGGGGTTTTTTTCATCCCAGCTTGCCCAAGATGTTAAATCCAGGTGTAAGCAAGTTTGGAACTGGCTTACCGAGGCAAAAAACAGACGCAAAACATTAAAACAGGGAGGTTTTTTGTCTCCCTTTTCTGTATGGGGTAAGTACTTTTTCCTTTATCAACAAAATAATGGACTTGGGAAAGAAACCGAGGCCAAAACTACCTTTTCGCTTTACAAACTAGAGCCTTGCTGTTTCCATGTTCCAAGAGCTGGGAAACCCAGGACATCCCTGCTAGGTTTGCAGTATCATCAGAATGGCTGACAGGAGGACTGGTGAAGGGTGTGTTGCTTCACAGGGTACCACTATCAGGCCATGTGCTGAATTAGCACTCACCTTGTGCCTCAGGGCCTACAAGGGGCAGCTGCAAACACTCTGCAAATAGGGGGATGGAGAGGGAAGATATAGCAGCATGTTATAACTACGGGCTGTGAGAACTACAGGTAACAGCTTTCACTTCTTGGTTTTTGGGGATTTCATCATGGTAGCATCTGAACTGTCCCCAGAAGATGTCCCAATCCTGTCCTGACCTCATATCAAGACAGATGTGTATACTTCATGCCTGTTTTCCATGACAACATGAAACCTGCTGACAGGCACCAGGGGCTTGCTGTTGTACTCGACACAATCCCACAGGATCAGGACCAAGGCTCACGCCACAACATGTATCTGCGCCACAATTCAGGCGCACCTTGAAGTGACCTGTGGCAGCCATTGGTGCTGCCTGAAGAATCCCAAAGGGTCTACTCTGAAATCCCAACCGAAAATGATGCTGCGAAGTCTTATGTCCAGAAGCAACAGTCTTCACTATTTTCTTCTTATGTGTTCTTTGAACATCTTTGCCTGTGCCTCTAGGCTAAGTCTTCCTACCCTCTTTTCTGTGTTTCTGTAAGGCGCTTTCCGCCTTCACCCTCAACCGCATCTCTGCAGCGCGCAAAGCCCAGAGCGGGCGGGAGGCGTCTTCCCTCCCTCACGAGAAACCCCGACTGCAAGAGAATCGAAAGACTCCCATCTAAAACCGAAGGCACGACCTAGCGCAGCGCCGGCGGGTCGGGCGGCCCGGTACTTTCCACGAGAAACCTCAACTTTTTGGTCGTCACCACTCGGGGTCGGCCCAAGCGCCGCGCCGGCCCCTGCCTGAGCGGGACGGGCGCGGGAAAGGCGAGAGGCGGCGCGCCGCTACGGCCCGTGGTAAGCGAGGGGACGGCTGCGACCGCGGCACTAGGCTCCCGTCAAGAGCGGGGGGTGCCTGGAAACGAGCCGCCGATCCAAACTCCTGCCGGACGCGGGACCTTGGATAAGGGCCGGCGAAGGGCTGCGAAGGCTGCGCTGGAAGTTTTCCCCTCTCCCTACGCCCAAACCGCCTCCGCCCTCCCCACACGGGGCGGAAAGTCAAAGCAGCCGACAACGTGTCGCCCGCGGGTCCGTGTGGCTGGGCGGGGGGGTCCGTGCCCGAGGGTGCCGCCGACCGGCGGGCGAGGCGGGGGCGGCGGCGCGGCCGTTGGGGCAGGCTGGCTGCGCGCGGAAGTGCCGCTCCCCGTTTCCCGCCCGCCACCCCCGTCGCCCCCTCCCTCCGCCCCCGCGTCCCGCCGGCGGCCGCGCCATGGCGTACGGGACGGCGGCCGCCGCATCCCCCGCGCCCTGGGCCGGCCCGAGGCCCGGCCAGCCAGCGGGACGGGGCGAGGCCCGCGGGAGGAGGGCTCGGCCCGCCGCCTGCCCACGTCCCCTCCCCGGCCGAGGAGGAGGAGGAGAAAGCGAGCGAGGTCCCGGCAGAGCGGTTAGGAGAGGGTTCGAGAGAGCCCTCCTCCGCCCCCGGAGGGGAAGAGGAAAGGAGAGCCGTGGCGGGCGGCGGAGAATGATAACTTAGGGCCGTGCCTGGCGCGGGGGGAGCTGCGAGGGCGGCGGGGAGGACGGCAGCGATGTCCCAGGGCACGGCAGGGGGAGAGGGAGCGCCCCAGGTGCTGCCGGGCGGGAAGGAGAGGCAGAGGAAGAGGAGGCAGAGGAAGAAGAAGGAGAGCAAGACGCGGCTGGTGCGCTCCAACTTGCTGTTACCTGAGGCTGAGGTGGAGAAGTCCAGCAAGACGGTCCTGGCCAGCAACCGCCTGAAGACCACCAAGTACACGGCGCTCTCCTTCCTGCCCAAGAACCTCTTTGAGCAGTTCCACCGCCTGGCCAATGTCTACTTTGTGTTCATCGCGCTGCTCAACTTCGTGCCGGCTGTCAATGCCTTCCAGCCAGAGCTGGCCTTGGCCCCCGTCCTCTTCATCTTGGCGGTCACTGCCATCAAAGACCTGTGGGAGGATTACAGCCGCTACCGCTCTGACAAGGAGATCAACCACATGGAGTGCCTGGTGTACAGCAGGTGAGGGTGGACGATGGGGACGAGGATGGGGGAGCGCTGCAGTGGCAGCTGATGGTGGGGACTTGGGGCGAGCCAAGGTGTGGAAGCCGTACGGTGAGCAGATCCAGTGTGGAGAGGGCTTGCCTCTCCACCCCAAGCACAAGGAACTCCCAGTTGCCCCTGGAGCTGGTGTCTCACATCTCTTTACTCAGATCTGCAGGAGCTCCTACACTCCTGAAAGTGAATCCGTTCTGATCATTGGGTCCTGCAGTAAAGCACTGATTTATGAGTACGCAACATTTTTATAGGTTTATACACATGCTCTGGGCTTGTTGCTGTTCTATGTTTTAAGGGAAGGACAGTGCATGGAAAGTGAACGTAAGCGTCGCAAGCAGTGTTTGATTTGCAGACCTTCATGTGAATGCTTCGCAGTGTGAGCAGTCAGTTATACCAGTGTATAGTTTCAGGCATTAATTTGTTTTTAAGCAATATGAGACCTCACTCAAGTAATCTATTAAATCTCTCTGAGCAAAGGAGGGATAGAGGCCAGAGGCTTCTGCCTTTGGGTTAGGACTGTGAGGTTTCCCGACAGGCGAATAGCGAGTTGAGCTATGTTTGCTTTTCTAAAGAATGAGGCAGTCTTTCCATTGAATGTTTACTTTAAAGTGAATGCTTTTTATTTATCGTCTCAAGTGTCATCACTCCCTGTGACTTCACTATTTCCCAAAGTTTGTGGATGGAGCATTAGGTCATTTTATCTCCTGTAGATTTTTTTTTTAAATCATCTGGACTACGCATCTAGACCACAGCCTTGGCATCCATAAATCAGACTGAAATGACTTTAGCACCAACATTTAAGTGCTCAGAATCCAACTTTACAGAATTTTTGTTTCGCTTTTGTCTCAAAAGTTTTCGGGGGACTCAGAGAAGAATGTATGTTTTGAGAGAACAGATTTCAGTTCTCTTCCTGATGCTTCTGCATCTTAGCAGAAACGAAACACGTGCCAAGAAGCTTACACTCTGATTCCACAGGCTGTCTGGGAGGGGTTCTCTGGGCTGATGTAAGCACCGAGGCAGAGAACAACTCTCCTATTGCAAGAAAGACATTTTCATAAAAATAAAAAATAAAAAAATAAAACCTGCTGAAAAAACCTTAGAATAGGCAGTATTTTCAACATCAGCAGACTCAGCTTGTTATTTTCTATCATGTAAGAAATCTCACCCTGGGATATTCCCCCGCCGATAGATGTGCATGCATGGGATCACAAATAAAATGGCCTTATTGCTGTAAACTAAATTGAAAAGAACCTAGCCAAATCACACACATAGGCATTGCAGACCAAAGCACCTAATGCCTTGCTTACCTGTAGTTGTCCTTACCTTTAAACACATCTGGTATTGAGGGAGATGGGTGGCAGACGGGCTAGTAAGGGACTATTCGTACAATTCATTAAGATAGTGTTAATAAGGATGGTTAATCTAGCCTTTAGGAAACAATTCAGTTTAGAAATAAGCTCTTGTTTCTCCTATGTTGAAAAGAAAGAAAGAAAAAATACCTGTTGCACAAGCTGTTCAAAATATTAACAAATACCGGTACTGGGATATTAATTCTGGAATGTTTCTCTCCCCTGCAATTTTCTGTATCCATCTCTGCTGCCAAAAAAAGTGGATGTGACAATGAGGAAAAAGTGTACCTCTGGTGTTGGTATCGTTTGTGCTCTTCTGGGAGTCCCAGCAAGGTGCTTTTACTTTGTGCTGCTTCTACTGTGCCAAGCTAAAAGTCAGAATTGCTCCTTTAACTGCAGAGTTTGAATTACTATTGAGTGATAGTTACACAGATATATTTTGAAGTAGTTTGCCTTTGCATTTGCATCAGAGGATCGTGTCAGCCTAATCCCTGTGTGGCAGCAAACCTGGAAGTTTAGGAGCTCAGTCACCTATTGTGGTACAGTGTTGTGGCTTGGAGCAGAGCTGGTCGGTGCATCCTTAGAGCATTCTGCAGAAGCGCAGTCCGTGGTAGCAGCTCACCTGTTTCTACCTTCCAGCAGTCCCTAGGAAAACCTCCCCTCCCACAGATAGAAAGGAAGAACGAATCGGGAGGCTAAAATAATTTGCTTACATGTTTTTAGTCTTTTTTTTTCTTCTTTTTCAGTCTTTTTTTAACATTTTACTGAGCCACCTTTTTTAAGATCCCCTAGCCCCAGTGAGTGAGATGGGACCAGAAACTTGCTATTTTTGGAAATTCTCGCTAACTTGAGTGACAGGGAACCACGATTGGTGAGATCTGTATCGAGATCATGAAGGTCACTAGGCGTGAGTTGAGAAAGGCTGTTTTCTCAGAAAGGTGTCATGCCAGGAGAAACACAAGTGATTGGATGTGACTTTTACTTTGTTTCCTTAGACTTTGTTTCTGGAAAAATGTCGAAGCATTAGTGTCACATAAGGAAGTAATCATTGACAGCATTTCTCCCCACATCCGTTTCATGCTGAGCACATTATCAGTTTTACCACCTTTTGACCAAGAGAGACTGTCTTTCTCTCTCCCTCTCTGCCACTTCCTTGCAGTGATGTGGAGGCAAGCTGTGATGCAAATTCTGCCCTTACTGGAGATGCTTCTGTAGGTAGAGCAGGTTAACAAACATAGGTGCTGCCGTGTGTTCCTCTAGGGCTGCCAGAGAGCACTGGCTTTTCTCTTGCTGAGCAGCACTTCGTAGCTCTGAAAGAGGCCTTCAGCGAGCTGGGACGTATCCTAGTGCCAGGGCAGTGCTCCATGCTGTGATGGGCCACCTCACATGTGGACTACAACGTTCACAGGCTACAGCAAATGACAGTGAATTACAACAGTCAGCAGCCTGAGACAGGGACTTGTGCTTCAGAGTTGCAGAGAAAATCCCTCCATCGCACATTATATGCTAGTCAGTGACCAAGCAAACATTCAAGTCAGATCCTGGGTGTTCTGTCGTATAACCTCCATGTGCTGCCTTCCGGATTGCTGAAGTACCTGTCCCCTGTTAGATACAAACCACAGGTCATGATGGAAGACCTACAGGACAGCGGGAAAGCAGGGGTAGGCAGAGCCTACTGCTACTCGGGCCTTCTCCTCAGGAGGATGCTCAAAAGCCTGCAAGGAGGTTCTCTGTGAGTTTCTCTGCAACAGCCTACCCAGGTGGGTCATGTCAGTAATCTGAAGTGGGGGAAAATACTGTTCTCCTGCTGTGCTGACTGCTTGACAGCTGGTGCACAGACTGGGCCTTCTTCCTCCCGCCTGCCCAGTGGCGTGGACTCAGATGACCCATTCTCACACAGCCACTGCCGAATCAGTGACTCAGTGGCTCATAGTTGGCAACACTTATTGGAGAATAGAACTGCAAAGGATGATGCAACCTGAAGTAAAAAGCTGAAGAAAGATGCAGCTTACATTTCCAGAAACACCAATTTCATCTAGAAATTCTGGATGTTCTGGGGGTTCCTCAAAAGATAACTGCTTTCTAGAGTCAGATGGTGGAAAGGGAAAAAACCCAATTCTTTGGATAAATTGAAAGAAGCTGTTGAGTTTGAATTGGCAGCATATGTCAAGGAATGAAACACGCTGGAGTGCTGCAGACTTGTGTCGCTCAGTGATAGAGTCTGCAGGTCCTGTAAGAGCAGTCGGGGTCTTATCTGATAGGTAAAGAGGGAAGGTTTCTTAGCAAAGAGAAGTAAATGGGGCCTCTCCCTGGAGGCCTTTAAGGGCACCTCTCCTGTTTGGCAATACGGAGGAAATTAGGCACTTACATTAGGAGGGGAGTTTCACAGGTCACCTAGAATTTAGTTAGGAATGCTGGATCACAGCCAAAACTCTTTCTTAGTTGGTTTAAATGGAGAGAAGTTGCAAAGGCATTAGAGCCCTGCCTGCAGAAAATTGTTCTGTGTGCATAACCTTTTAAAACCTGTGATCATCTTGGTCTCCTCTCTTTGTTCCTCTTCCTCATTCCCATCACCCAGGGCTGGAAATTGAAGTCTGGACATTACAAATTTTGTTTTGCTAGCTAATTTTCTCAGTTACTATCTTGGACTTAGAGGATGGGAGGATGATTCTTTTTTTTTTCTTTTTTTTTCTTGCTGTCCTCCAGTACTTACTAGCTTTGGCTGGAGTTGTGGATTGCACATATTAAATGCCTGCTCCAGATAATTCCAGGATGCACACGTTGCTGCCACTGTTAAATATTTGGTAGAACTAAATTTGTCTCTGGAGCAGAAATGTTAAAACTCTTCTAAGCAGGGGCTTTGTTTTAGGTGTCTCCTACAAAGCACAGTATACATTTACATGGTATGTAAATAGAAGATGAATAGTGATAACTGCAATCACAACAAATAATGGCACTCATCCAACAGGGAATTACATTTTGTTACTGACTCAGTGCTGTGTTGGTGAAATAATCTCTGCTAACATTTTTCTAGGAGCCTTATGTTCAAAACCAAAGTGCTTTGCTTTTTAAATCTACTATCTAATTCTTGCTGTGTCCATTGAAAACTATTGCTAAAGAGTGTAATGGGCTCTGCATACTGATCAGAGAGTCGTAACTGCTGCTTCTGTCAACCTGTGACTTAGAAAATCCATGACAAATTGGAATTTATGACCAGATATTTGTCTCGCCTGAGGTGTGGAAAATGTTTAATGGAGCACTCAGGCAGCTATCAAAGCAGGCTGTTTTACATTAAATGTTAATTTCTTTCTGCAAAACTCAAGAGGAGGAGAAAGAAGAGTTTGATGTGGGCAACGTGTTTCATACAGTTTCCAAAATATGCTCCCTTCTTCCTCCCCTCTGTCAACCTGCCAATGAAAGCAATTCCAGCCTTGGAGAAAAAAGATACAGTGGCGTTACCAACTCCTCACAAGGGCACAGCATATCCCACTCGTGGCCTCTAAAATACCCACACGATGACTTGCACTGCAACCACCTCACTTCTTAGGTGCCTTATTTTACTGGCAACATCAGTCTTTGGAGAGTTGGGTTGTGATTGCCTCCCACTACTACCCAAACAGACCATAGTAGCTTCTTGTCCCAAACCAGGCTGGCAGGTTAAGACAGTTCTCACCGGAAGAAATAAACTTGGTTTATCTCTTCCAGAACACAAGCTAGATGTGATTCAAAAGGAAACTACCTGGGTTACACAGTTTCCTCTGTGGGTGAGCTTCATGCTCACTCAGAAAGATCAAAGCAAAAAGTAGCATCTGAATGCCTTGCAGTCAGCGCTCCCTCCTTGGGTTACAGAGATGGGGCTCTGTTCATGTTACTGTGCCTTTGTCCTTTGCTCCTTTCTATTTGGGCCAGGCTGACAGTGAGTAAAACTCATGGGGAGATGTAGCAGAGGTGCTTCTGTCAGACTGGTAGGGAGCTATTTCATTCTGTGGTGGAGTTTATCCTGGTAGCAAAGGATGCTAATCTTCTGAGATGCAGCCAGCTGCAATGAGCAGAAGAACCCATCTCTCTGTCCAACTATATGTATGTGGTTTATTTGCTATTCAGCATAGTGGAAATTTTCTAAGTGCCTGAGTTTCACTGCTAGGAAAGAAAAATGCTTGCCTCTTAATACTAAGCTCTTACATTTGTATAGGATGTCATGAGAGCGGCTGTAGGCTGTTTCACATGCCTCTGGCTAACTGCCAAAGAAGATACTGTTAATCACCACTGAAAGACCTAGCCATGTCCACAAATTTATTTTTGTGGATACATACTGCACTCTGGAGAGACTGTTTGTGCTAGGCAGTCCACAGCCCAGAAGCACAGGTGGACACCTTATATACAGATCTACTTGCTCTCATGTGTCACTGTTGTCTTGAGACCATGATTGTTACTAGAGGCGGCCAAAAGAAGAATAACAGATTACTTGATTCTCTGAGAGTACATTTCCAACAGAAACTGTACAACAGGAAAGAATAGCATGTACTATTCTGCTCTACCTGATACTGTGATTCCAGATTTCACCCTCTACATGTTATCTAGTCAGCAGAATTGAAAACTAGGATTGAAAACCCTGACAACCATGCTATAGATTAATGTTTTATGGAACTCAAGTCACCAAGGGGAGCTGCTCCAGTGCCAGCCTGACCTGCAGCAGCGTCAGATCTCAGTGCACAGGAGGGTTTCCTGGCTTTCCTGAGGCAGGGAAGCACTGCGGGGGGGGGGGGGGGGGGGGCGGGTGGGCAGAATAGACCCAGATGGAGCACTGTGAACAGTGTGGGCAAACAGAGCAGGGTGCATTAGCCAGGGCTTGGCGTGACATTTCTTCTGGGAGAGCACACAGGGAGGTCCTGGTCACCCTACCAGGTGAGGAAATGAGATCCATTGGTGGCCATCACCCCCTCAGAAGGCACTTTGCCTTGGTATCCATCCAGCAGAAAGCTCGATCTCTGCAATTGCCTTGATGGATGTGGCAACCCAGATAGAGCTGCTGCAGAAACATTCAGCCACCCAGGTCTCAGGCTGCAGGGAATGCCAGAGCCTGTCACTGGCAAGGGATGGCAGTGGTGAGAACGGCTGTGTGAACGGCATGAAGCTGCGACAGGAGAGGTTTAGGCTGGGTGTTAGGAAGAAGTTCTTTACTGAGAGGGTGGTCAGGCAGTGGCACAGACTCCCCGGGGAAGGAGTCACAGCACCCAGCTTGGCTGAGGTCAGGAAGTGTCTGGATGATGCTCTCAGTCACACGCTCTGAGCTGGCTGGTCCTGTGTGGATCTAGGAGTGGCACTCAATGATCCTTATGTGTCCCTTCCAACCCAGGAGATTCTGTGATTCTATGAGTCTAAGTGTGACCAGGTCACTGACCACACTGATCTTCTCAGCCTGGTGACATCAGGGAGGCTGAAAAAAGAGATAGGCTGGTGGAGCCAAGCTCTCCCTCCCTGCGGCAGAATCGGACACCAGAGAAAACCCAAGATGAAGGGGACCCTGTATCCTGCCAGGTTGAAGGCCGTAGTTTAAAAAGGAGGAGTAAATGGAAGCAAGTCCACGCTTGGGGTGGCAGGCGAACCTCCTCCTTGCCCACTTTGCCTTCCCAGTTGCAAACAGGTATGCGGCTCTGGCAGGCCAGTTAAAGGAGGACATGGATGACAGTCAAGCTACACCAGCAGTGTCACCAAGGCCAAGAAAACCCACCCACCATATCACAATCATCTCTACGAGGAAGAAGAGGCGGGTTATAGTTGTAGGTGACTCTGTTCTGAGAGGAAACAGAGGATCTGATATGCAGAGCAGACCCTGCTCTTAGGGAAGTCTGATGCCTCCCTGGGCCCACATTAAAGATGTTACTAGGAAACTCCCCGGCCCATTACATCCCTCTGACTTCTACCCACTACTACTTCTCCAAGTGGGTGGTGATGATGCCACAATGCACAGTCCATTAACATTTGTCTTCGTGGCTGGTGTCACCATCACAATTTTGTCTTTTTTTTACAATGGAATGGCCTACACAGCACCAGGCTTGATGAATTCAGATGAGATTCACCTGTCACAAAGGGGGAAAAAGGATCTTTGTCCAGCAGCTAGTGGGGCTCATTGGCAGAGCTTTAAGCAAGGCTCAGAGAGGGAGGGGGATAATGTCAGGCTTGCCTGCAGCAAGTTGTGGGATGACATGCCACTGTTGGAGGAGCAGGGTGCCAGACAGGGCCCTCAGCCTGTTGTGCAGAGACACATTGGACATACTACAGCACACTTGCAGTCTAGCAGAGATGAGCCAGGGGCTCCTGAGGTAATAGGAACCAGCTGGGAAACACAGATTAGTTACATCAGAGGAATTCTAACTGCTCCAGCCAGTCACCTTCATTGGGGGCCCATCTGAAATGCCGTTATGCAAATCACATAGCATGGGGAATAAACAAGAGGAGTTTGAGACACGTGCATACCTGCAGGGCTGTGATCTCACTGGCATCACAGAGACATGATGGGCTGGCTCCTATGACTGGAGTGTTGGAACAGAAGGACACAGGCTCGTTAGGAAGGACAAGCAGGGCAGATGAGGAGGGGGAGTTGCCCTTTATGTCAGTGACCAGCTGGAGTGTATGGAGTTCCACCTGGGGATGGATGAGGAACAGATTGAGAGTTTATGGGCCAGGATTAAAGTGATAGTGGGGACAGGTAACACTATAGTGGGGGTCTGCTATAGGCCACCTGACCAGGGAGACAGGACCAGGGCTCGGGAATGTGAGGTTGCTCCTGTCTGCCTGCAGAGGAGCAGGTAGCTTCAGCCACTCTAATACATGTTGGAGGGACAACACAGCAAGGCATAAGCAATCCAGGAAGTTCCTGGAATTTGTTGATGATAACTTCCTTCTTCAAGTGATAGAGGAGCCAACAAGTAGAGGTACCATGCTGGACCGTGTTTTCACCAACAAGGAGGGGTTGGTAGGGGCTGTGAAGCTCAAGGGCAGCCTTGGCTGCAGAGACCATGAAACAGTGGAGTTCAGGGCAGTGAGGAGAGTGCACAACAAGCTCACTACCATGGGCTTCAGGAGAGCAGACTTTGGACTCATCAGGGACAGGCTGAGAGATCTGGGCTTGTTCAGCATGGAGAAGAGAAGGCTCTGGGGAGAATTCATTGTAGCCTGCCAGTACCTAAAGGGGCCTACAGGTAAGTTGGAGAGGGGCTGCTTACAAGGGCAAGCAGTGATAGGGCAAGAGGTGATGGCTTTAAACTGAAAGGGGGCAAATTACATATAAGGAGGAAATTCTTCATGGTGAGGCCCTGGCATGGGTTGCTCAGAAGAGCTGTGGCTGCCCCCTCCCTGGCAGTCTCATAGGCCAGATTGGATGGGGCTTTGGGCAGCCTGGTCTAGTGGAGGGTGTGCTTGCCCGTGGCAGGGAGGTTGAAACTGGATGGTCTTTGAGGTGCCTTCCAACCCAAACCAGCCTGTGATTCTATGATTCTATTATTGCTTATTAGCTAGCATGGCATACCTTAGCCAGGGCACTCCTCCCCCAATAGACCAGTGCTACAGAAGTAACTTACTAGAGTAGTGCTCTCAAGCTCCGTCTGTCTTAATTGTAATATGGGAATGTTGGAGGACTCCAGGGAATGAAGATTTAAAGGGCTTATTGTGTTTTTTCCTTCTCATTCTGACTAATGTTGGCTGATAAGGAAGAAGGAGGTTCCCTGCCACTGGACAGGACTTACACATGTTCTTTATCTAGGCTTACACAACCCTTATAGATAGACTGGCAATGTACCTTAATGCAGCAGCAAGAGAAGCCAGAATGCCAGATCTCTGCTTGCTGTGTAACGTGCTCCTCATTGGCAGGTAGTTGCTCTGCCCAGGAGCAGAGGTGCCTCTCCACTCCCGCTGCATGGCTGGGCTTTGTGGGTACCTGGAGCTTTGTGTATATGACACAGTAAGGGCAATGTAGCTGCCAAGCCAAATGCACAGCGTTGGGGCTATGCTCAATTTGCAGGATTTACGCTGTGCAGGCTTGGTTTTAGCAACCACATATATTGGGAGCAATTAAGTACATGGAAAGCAGAACAATTTATTTCACTTCACATAGTTGGGGAGGCAAACCAGCTTCCCCAGCTTACTTTCAGCCACTCTGTTTTCACTTGGCAGTTGGCACTAATGCAACTATGTTAGTGGCCAGTCATGTTTGTACCCAGGAGAGACCCACAGCATGAAACGCAGTCCAAACCCTGCTGCTGTCCTGCAGCAATACACTCTGCCTGACCTTCTCTCATTGGGATGTGGAAGCAAGACAGTGGGAGTCTCCACACCCTGGGCTGGGGAGAGTGCCTTTCAGTGAACTGCATAATCGTGAAGTAAGGAGCCAAGCCGTTGCTAGAGGCTGTGACGCTGACCTCTTACTGGTAAATTGGAGTAGGTATGGGCAGCAGCTGCCTCTGATGCACGTCAGGCACAGAAGTTGACCCACGCACAAAATACAGCCACAACACAAATGCATGAAAGACACTAGCTTAAGATTTTCCTAGGTGGGTGCTTGTGGTTGTGTGGAGGAGAGAGGAGTTGCAAAGGGTGTGACAGTGACATCCTGTCCCAGGAGCTTGAGTGGCCCCAATACTGAACTCAACTGAGAAAATGTACATTTACAAATATATCTTTGATTCTGAAAGATTTGATAAAGCAAGCCTTGGATTTAGTTTGAGGAGGATGACCTGGATGTCTTGGTTTAATCTTTGCTGTGTGTCCAGGAAGTGGGAATGAGGGGAGTTCAAACTAAGAGCTTACAATGCCCTAAAGACTTGAGCTGGGAGATTCAGCATTCTCTCTTCTGCTGTTTCTAGGATATAGCTACACAGCCTGCCTACAGAAAGCTGCTCGCCACCCAGCAACTAGGGTGTTTCCTCCTGTGGACTGCTGAGGATATCTCACTCGTGAGAGCTGCCAAACTACCACCTAGTTCTTTGCTCCAGGAGAAGCAGTGTTTTATTCTGTTGCAGGTGAAGATCTCTGCCATGGTCAGCCTCCATCCCTAAGGCCATGTTGTCAAAAGACAATCTTGAACTGGCAGGGCAGGCATTTTAGGGGTGGGAAACATCTGCTATCTACTCTGATATTTTATTACGGTTTTATTCTTGTCTGATCACAATTTCTCTAGAGTGACAAACAGGCCGGTCTTTCCAGTGCAGCGGCCAGCGTTTGCATCATGCCCAGTCATTTCATAAACCCAGACTCTGCTGGAGATTTGTTATAATAGGCATGGAGGTCACTTGTTTTGTTTTTATGTTCTGGTTGCTTGGAAATACTGACCTACTTCAAGGAAGAGTTTAAATGTTTGACTGACAACTGCAGTCCAGCTCATATATATCCGTTCTATTATATTAACACTGAGGGTGTGAACACTTGCAGAAGATTTGGTATCTCTGTAGTTTTGATGGAGGATTTAGTTTTGACCTTTGGAAGAGAAAGTCCATTATGAAGTGACAGTATTTGTAACCATAGTTCTTTGCCTTTGAATGTTATCTTAATGCTTGCTAGCTTTTTTTCTAGGCTGCACAGCTCTATACCTATTTGCTTGCCCATTGTTCACCTCCCCACCTTCCAGTAACACCCTGAATATGCCCATTTTGGCTGTGTTAGCTGATTCTGTTACTCCATTCACTAACAAATGGTTGGGCAAGTTGTGAAATCTCCCCAGATATTGAGGCTGACACACAAAGTGCTGAACACTAGTCACCTAAATACAGCTGTGAGCATGTTCAGGATCTCTCAAAATCCAGATGCCTCAGAAGAGGTGCCAGTGGACACATTTTAGCAGCAGATTTAGCAGACAAACCTTTAAAGATGCAGTAATTTCAGTAAGTGCATTAGAAAAATGTAATCTATTTTGAGCAAAAGTAGATTATAAGAAATCTGATCTAATCCACCTAAGTCTAATCTTGCTGTTGTAGTGCATTATTTTTGTGTGGGCCCACACTTGTATTTGGAGGTTCTGTATTTTCACCTTTTTCAGAATTCCCATATTCTCATTGTCCCTTCCCTCTTTGCTGTACACCTACAAAGCTGAGAGGCAAAATCTTGACCTTAGATGATTTGCCAGAATAAAGATATATATTGTTTTTTATCTGCAGGCTTGAGAGCATTTTGAGTTTCCTTCCTTCCTTCACTATCATATGTTCATATTTTATCGAAGATGCTCGGATAGGAGTGCCAATCTCCTGATAGACAGGTTGATTTGTGTCTTAACTCTTCTGCATATGCCATTAGTTGTCTTCCCCTGAACAGTAGTGAGTCATCGATTGCAACTGGCTGGCAGGAAGCCCTCTCAAGTGCTAATTAGGTTCTCTCTGACCTGACAAGCCTATTTCCTGAAGAAGTTTATCAAGTCCTTTCTGGGACAGGAGGTGAGATTTATTTCACATTGCTTTTAGCTAAAAGGTATGAGTCCAGTCTGACCAAGTCATCTATATTGTCTGCCACAATCAGTGGAGACCATTGAACTGTTTGGGGGGAGAGGGGAAATCCTTCCAGTGTATTTGAGACAATTAACCCTAAGTTATTTTGAATCAGGAGGTGTTTATCTCTCTCCAGGGATAATACAGGTGAAGCAGACCTAGATGACTTGCTTATACAGCTAAGTTCAGGTAAGGTGAAACCTGCTGGTAAACTCAGAGGGGATAGATTTTTAACTCCTGTTAATGCTCCATATGACTTTTTGGGCTGTAGAAGAGTAGCCTGTTCCACTCAATATATTTAATGATCTATTTAAGAACTAAACTATGCTTTGAGAATCACAGCTATAAGTATGTTCACCTGTCAGGTGAAGGGGATAACTCAATACCCACTCTTTCATCTGCCATATTCTGCCTGCAGCTTTAGCCATTATCATGTTGTTCATACTTGCAAAATTATTCGTAACATTTACCTCAGTGCTGAGAGACAATGTAAGAGATGAGTTGTTATCAATAAATAATTTTCCTCTTCGAGTAAGTGATTACATTTGCATTTCTGTGGAGCTTTTCAGGCTGCCCACATAATGTGAGGAATCTTGGTATTTTGAGGTGTTACTTGCTCTGTAACCTCAGATGCAGCTTTTGGGGTGGCTTGCTTGGATGTACCTAAATATTAGGTCAACTAAAGCCACTTTTCAGGCTGTGTCTCTTAAAATGCAGAGGGCAGGTGTGTGTTTGACATAATCATGGCTGTTACAAGAATATGTGGAAGTGGAGCTTCACTGGCAGGTGTCTCACAAATGTCACATATGGCTACTGGGCTGAGTTTTAATGTTCAGACGAGTGAGATAAATGTTAGAACCTGCCAGGGATATTGTAGGTGATCAGGGATTGTTTCAGAGGGATCAACTGGAAATTATTCTGCTAATTTTGACTATTACTGATTTACTCTTTGTTGCCAGTTTCTATGCTGGAATTTTAGTGCCTCACTGTTTGGGGAGCATAGGCACATGCAGACTGTACCGTGTAGCTGTGTAAGAAGTGCAGCAGCGTAAGGTGTCATGCCACTGTGTGCTGTCTTGAAAGTCCTAAATTCTGTTCATCTGGTTACAGCATGTGACACTTCTCTTTCTGATTGTTCAGGCTTAAATGTACTGTCTCCTATTGAGCTTTTCTTACATATGTACCTCATTTATTTTCAGTGTAGTTCCCCATGTCTGTCTGCTTTCTGTGACAGGATCATGGTTGTGTGTGGGAGCTCCTATTTCTGTCAGATCCTATGGGAGCTTTCCAAAATGCGACTTCAACAGAGAAGCTGTGCCACAGCTGAGCCAACCATCAGCCTAGTGGTGCTGATGTTTAATCTGCTGCACCCATTTTCCAGGAATACAGTTTAAAGTCCATAACAACCCTTCATATGGACTGAACAATCCATGGTATCCCCTCAACTTGAGAAGTACCACAGTGGACTCGATTTTTTAAGCTCAACCATGTTATATAATAAACTTATTAGCAGTGAAACAGCTTTTCTTCCTGGAGTGTGACATCTACCAGTTCACGGAAGAAACATGTGTGTTAAACCTGTAAGACTCATCTACCAAAGCATATGGCAGCATAGGACTACCAGCCAGACAGTGTATTGCTGCTGTGTGTAGAGCTAACAAAGCTAGCACTGAAATGTAGTCTAGGATGAAAAGTAAACAACCAGTGGATTTTGTGTATTTCCCAAGTGTTTGGTTGTTGATGTGGGATTTTTTGGTGGGTTTTGGGTTTTTTTTTTTGAATGTGTATTTGTTTTTTCTTCCACTTAATAAGACAGCCAGAAATTATCAGTTATTACTCATTTCAAAACTGTTAAAGAATCAGTCTGAGCATTACCACTCTTACTAAAGATAAAACTTATGAGAACTTAGGAGAAAACTTAACTCCAAAATATTTATTCCTTTTTCAGACAGAAGTACTGAAGAGGAATCTAGCATGATGAAAACAGAAATAGTACATACACTGTCTACCTTTCATAGCCTTTGTTCAGCATTTTAGTTAAGATTTCTCTAAAATTCCTCATGGTTATTCTAAATTCAATCCTCCTCGGAATGCAGGGAGCAGAAGCGAAGGAGGAGAGTTCCTGAGTTTATTTTCAATGGCATTTGGTCTGGCTTGCAGGATTTTTTTTTTTTTTACTGCTAATTTCGTCTTTGCATATTAATTCATGTTCTTCCTCTGCTGCTCCTAAATTGGAAAGTTTCCATTTTACATCTGGCAATCTTGTCCTCAGTTGTTTAACCTTTATGCTTTATCACTAGAAATAGCTGTTCTGTGCAGTGAATCCAGCCTCCTAGTCATAATAACATTCCCTTCAGCAGCTTTTAGAAACGTTTTGGGTTTGTTTTTCAGTTTTGTTTCATTTTTTTTAAACCACTATCCACATTTACAGAGAGCATGTCTTGAGTTCATGGTGCTGCACCTTACCAAAAAGTTGTAAGCAAGAAAAATAAGTGTTCTTTACTCTTTACCACTGGATGAAAGTTTAGAGGCGCAACCACATCTACAGAAGTATTTTAAGACCAGTTGTGCATTGCCCCACTAGTCAAGTAGCATCCAGACTACATGCAAACCCAGTTGCTGATCACTGGGGAACAGAGTTCTGACTTTTTCAGTTATAGGCATCCAGATGTCCAACGCTTCTGTGTGATGTCTCCTCATCCATGTCTAACTCTTTTCTGACCTACTTCAGTAACTCATTAGTTCCAGTTAGATTCCACAGCAGTTCGTTCCACAGGGTTCATATGCAATATGAAAATATCATCTGCAAAGGAAGGGTCCCAGTCATTGTAACTTCTCTTACTGTGCTAACTCACCCGTACGTACCGAGTGGGAGCTCCAAGGGTATGCAGTACATAGTGGGAAACTGTGAGCTGTGTGCTTAGAAAGCTTAGTCTGTTCATCTTTTTGCCCATGTATAACTCAAATAAGAGGCAAAGCCCCAAAAAAATTGGTTGGTTGGTGATTTAAGTGTGACTTCGTACGCAGTTGGTTTCATGAATGCCAGTCCTTAAAACGCTCAGCTGTAAATCGTATGTTTGTACAGCAGACGTTCAGCATGACAGCCGAGCTGTCCCAACTGCTGCATCTAAACACCTTGTGAGCACCATGCAGAGGTGCTTGCTCTGGGAGCCATACGGGCCAGTACCAATGTGCTGTCTCTTACAGCCTGTCAGCCCCAGCATGGACAAGTTCACATGATTTAACAGCTTTCTGTTTGTGGATGGGGCGCAGCTGGTGGGAGCTTGGGACGCTGCACCCTGCTCTGATTTATTGTCCTGAGACTAAAAAAGGCAAGTAAGGATGTTCAGTAAGTGCAGTTGCAAATTGCATGACTATACTTAATTTTGAGGGGGTTATTTCTGTTTAACTGTGGCCAAATGAATGGTAAACCCTGATTCCATGACTGGCAGTTAATGCAGCAGTGTCTCCTGAGTAACTTTGGATGAGGAAGTAAATTGTAAAAAAATAGAACCCTGTCAAAACACCTTTTTCTTCTTTTTTTTGAGATGTGTATATAATAGGTGTGATTTACCACATCAGCACAGATCAAATTACCAGAAGACTCATGATTCGTGATTGAAAAACAAATTTAACAAGCTGGATTTAGGCTTAAAATATTCAAATGAAGCCGATGTAAACAAGTGCTACTGCAAGTTGGTATCCTTCTACCGTGTTTCTGCCATCTGAATCCATTTCTACCGAGAACTTAAATGTAGTGAAAAAGCTGCTTTTTAGTTCACAGGAAGGGAGTGAAACATTCTTAGAAGTTTTCCAAAGCTTGAAAAAAGTAACCTATGAGTGCCACAGCCACATGTAGGCACTTCATGTTCCAGAGTAATGTTTATTCTCAGAGCCATGAGTTTTCCCCTGCCTCTGAAATAAGACCCTTTTCACAGGTCAGACCTTTAGTCAATCTGATGCCTTCCATACGATGTATGAGATCACCTCCCATGGCCTTAAACTTCACTGGTTTGCATACTTGATGTCTTTTTGCATCTGCCTCTGCCATAAGGGCAATCCCTGGGGATTTGTGTAAAGAACTCTGAGGCACATTTATGCCGCTCATCAAGGAGGTCTGTGTTGGCCCCACAGCAGGCTGATGTGATGGTTTGGGCAGAGCCCAACACAACCTTACTCAGATTAGTGTCTCCAGGCTGCTCAGCGAGGCTCGTTAGCTGGTCTGCGTGAGGCGCGGAACACTGCGCTGCAGCCGTATGCTTTGTGAGGAGAGCTGGCTGTTGGTTCAGAGGCCTCCAACTTGAGTTTCAAGATTGTTTTGCACCTTGGAGGACTCTTTGAGCCCCCTTTATGTACGCATTTTAATCAAGAAGAAATACTGAGGTTTAAATGTTTACAGTGTAGATAATGCCAGCAAATGTTCAGTCCTTGGACTGCAAAAATACTAAGAAGTTTGGGAGGTTAATAAGCCTTAAAAAGGTCATGAGTGGAGTCATAACTGTTTCTCTGTAAGGAAGCCGAGGGCATTTTGTAAACATCAGTTGGTTTGCTTTAGGGCACAGTGGGTACAAGGAGAATTTGACCATGGTGACCGTTCTCTCTTGTCAAGATAAAGTGTAACTCACACTTGGCAGGTTAGTTTGTGTGCTGGGACAGCTGTCTGTTCTGCATAGCTGTGCTGTTTGTCAATAAACCTCTGCAGCCAATAGCCATGGAACTGTCAGCCATTACAAAAGCAGAGTTAGGTCTTTTTTGGCAGGCCCCCAAAGAGTCCAGAAAGTGGTGGCCAGAATAACCACAGTGTTCTCATGGTTCTGAAAGCAGGCGAGGTGCAATAGCCAAGAATGTGGATATCCAGGCTTTTCACCATGACCAGGGATTATGCTTTGGCCAGCTCAAACTTTTTGGACCTGGTTTTATGTTTTCAGGAGAGGTGCTTTACTTATGAGTTGTGCTTTGAACTCTCCTGGCATGGAGAGGGCTGATGGTTGACAAAGAGATCAGGCTGCAAGGGTAGTACAGGCAGTCTTTAACTCAGCCTGCTAGTATAGGGAAGAACAGAGGCAGACTTCATGGATCAGCAGCACTGACTCTGTCTCTTGTTTTAGGTTATTAAAATAATGCTTCAGTGTTTTTTTATAAGGAGTTTTCCTAAATGTTCTCTAATGCCCATAATAATTTTAGATGCTTGGAAGGAAATGTTTTCTTCTAGCATTGTACTCGGGGGGTGGGGTGGGTCCCCCACTTCAGAAGCAGTGATATTTGGGGGTGTGTGTGTGTTTTGTTTAGGTTATTCTTCTATGATATTTAGGATCAAGTAGAAATTAGCTTTGCTACCAACACCTTGCAGATATACACACACAGAAAATAACTTGCCAAAACAAGTTATTTTTTGCATCAGCATTCTTGAGTTTATTTTCTGCTTGCATGTTTTCAGAGAAAGAGTGCTTCTTACCAGCTGCTGTGGACAAAACATTGTGTCTGCAAGATCAACAAACTGATGGCTTTTTAGTTAGTACTGTGGAGGTCAGCGATGGGAGAGGCAGTTGGAGAGAAATAATCAGGATTTGATTATTAGAAGGACACTTAAGATAAGAGCAATGTTAAGATAAATTAAAAATAGGGGCAAGAGGCAAATGTGGTACTGACCTCTAATTCCAGAAAAATGAACTGTAAATGAACTGTTAGTGCTCATAACTGGGCCTTGAAATCAGCCCTGGGAGAAGACTGGGACTCTGTGATCGTTTTGGTTTACACCCAGCCCTTGATCTCTTTTTCTGACGGACAGTTCTCTGTATCGTGACAGAGTAATTTTGCTTCACAGGTACATGAAATCTCCCTGCATGGGAGCATCACCTGTAAGAGAAAGTCAGCAGCTGCAAGGCAAGCTATATCATCCCCAAGTCAGGGCTTTAAGGGAGCCGGTGAATGAAGATGGGCTTCCTGCTCATCCAGAGCATGGTTACTTATCCCATCTACTCTAGAACTGTGTTTCTTCCTCCTTCCTTTTTTCTTTCTTTGTTTGGGCTAGTGTCTTGTTGAATTGCTGGAAGGCCTTTGAGGCTTTTGGGAGGAATTTGTCGAGTCTTAAACAAATTTACAGAAATCATGAGGGTCTTCAATGGGATCTTGAACAAACAGTGTGGCTTGCAAGATTAGAGAAGTGATCATCCCCATGTGCCCTGCACTGGTGAAGCCTCAGCTTGAGTACTGTGTCCAGTTTTGGACCTCTTGCTACAAGACAGACATTGAGGTGCTGGAGTGTGTCCAGAGAAGGGCAGTGAAGGTGGTGAAGGGGCTGGAGCACAAGTCTTATGAGGAGCGGCTGATAGAACTGGGGTTGTCTAGCCTGGAAAAAAGGAGGCTGAGGGGAGACCTTATTGCTCTCTACAACCACCTGAAAGGATGTTGTAGCAACATGGGGATGTGTCTCTTTTCCCAAGTAACAACTGATAGGATGAGAGGAAATGGCCTCAAGTTGTGCCAAAAGAGGTTTAATGTGGATGTCAGGAAAAATTTCTTCACCAAAAGGGTTGTCAATCACTGGAACAGGCTGCCCAGGGAAGTGGTTGAGTCACCATCCCTGGAGGTATTTTGAAGATGTGTAGACATGGTGCTTAGGGACATGGTTTAGTGGTTGGTCTTGGCAGTGTTAGGTTAATTGTTGGCCTTGATGATCTTAAGTCTTCCAACCAAAATAATTTTATGATTCTATGATTCTTAAGTTGCATAACCCTTTCTGTGTGTCATATTTGCAATCTACAAAATGGCAACAGCATGATTTATCTCACAGGCTTTTTGAGGTTCGAACTGAGACTTTCAAAAGAGGTTTTTATTGTGATTTGCTTCCCCTTAAAACTGAATGGCACTTCAGTGTCTGGTTTTCTCATTTCAAAACAGCTATCTTACACTGAAACCTTTATTTATTCTTTTTTTTTTCCCCTAGGATTTTTGGGTTATTAGCAATCTGATTTCAAAATCTGTTTAAATGGAGTAAAAATTGGTTATGAAAAACTACAGTCCCACAGAAAGAAATCTGTATCTACCATACTAAAGGACTTGATTAGTCCCAACACTACTGTGGTAAATGAATTCTATTTACTTTACTTCTCCCATAAAATCTTAGGGAAAATTTGTAAAAAAGTGGGCATTTAGTTAAGACAAATGAAAATGTTCGGAGGTACCATGTACAGGAACAACCACGTTCAGAAATGCCTCTTTACTGAAAAGAAATGTTACTGCACAGTAAGTGTTGCCAACTGGTAGAGGTGGAAAAATTCAGGAGGAAAGGAACAGCACAGAATGAAAATGTACGTACAATGTACGTACAGTAACAAATTATGGGCGGACATAGAGAATATTCCAAGTTCTCCATTGTGTTCCTTAGCTACAGATAATCCTGTGAAATATTTTTCCAAAGGTCAAATAAAAAAAAGACTTCAAAGCAAAAAATGGTAATACTGAAACTGTCTCTAGCAGGTTTATTCTGAAAGTATTTCAGAAGGTGAGAAACTTTTCTCATGCAACAGTCTCACAGGTTTTTACTGTAGGTAATGTTCTGCAAACACCTAGACAGGGAGATCACTTATGTCTTCAGAATAAAAGCAGGGTATGTGTTTTTAGAAAACTTGCTTGGAGGAAGTGCTGATAAGCAAGGGAAACACTAAGCCAAATCTGTGTTCACTTACCTTCCCCAGGAGTGAACTGTACAACAGTTTTAAACTGAAAGAGGGCGAATTTAGATTGCATATTAAGAAGAATTTTTTTACAATGAGGGCAGTGAGGTCCTGGCCCAGGCTGCCCAGAGAAGCTGTGGCTGCCCCCTCTCTGGCAGTGTTCAAGGCCAGGTTGGATGGGGCTTTGGGCAACCTGGTCTTTGGATGGTGTCCCTGCTCATGGCAGGGGGGTTGGAACTAGGTGAGCTTTGAGATCCCTTCCTACCTAAACCATTCTGTGATTCTGTAATAAAGGACTTCCACATGAATACCTGATCAGAGGGAAAGCTGGGATTCCTAGAGAGAGTAAAGCATTAATTGCCTTCAGTATCCACCACACAAACACCCTTTAAACTGCCGAGGTATATTGGTGTTCTCTGAAACAATCTAGAGGAGCATGGGATTTGGCTGTTGGGCAGCCAGGTCCCACCAAACTCTTAGATCACTAGCCTGGGCAAAGAGGCTCCAGAGAGCTGTTTGTCCCATCCGTCTTCTCCTGAGAAGAATCACCCAACAGAAGTGCCCTTGCCTCCCTGGTCATCTGCTGTGGAGACATCTAGGCAAGTAGAGCAGGTGAGACCTTTCCTACCTGGACAGCTGAAATAAGGTGCAATGAAAACTTTGAACAGGAGGGTGGGTGTGGATGTGCATAAAGGTTTTTTTTACAGGAAAGTGTTTTATCTTTGCACTGTTGGTAAGAGAATTGAATCATACTAACACACCCCTCTCCTGCTTGTTTGACTTTGTTGTAAACGTGAAACTTTATTATGAATTTTAGCCTAAATGTTGTGGAGTTTTAGGCCTAATCACTGCTATTTGGTTGCTTTATACAAACCAGGGATGTGCTCTGTCAGAAGCAGCTCATCTCATCATGCTGGGAGCATCACTAGGCTGGTCATCAGCACCAAATCCCATGCTCTGTTACAGGCCCAATTTTGTCAAAACTCTCGTTGTTTTTGTTAGTGTAACTGCTGTTTATCTAACAGTTGTCATGCTTCATTGCTTACCATAAAGACTTTGCTTTTCCTGTGAAGTGTGATGGAAGCTAGCAAACCCAGCAGCAAGCCACAAGTCCAGACCCAGGCCGTCCCCAGCACTGTGTCAGGAAAGTCTTCAAATGTCAACCATGTCTTGCCAGCAGATGGAACCTTTCTGCTCATGTACCTCTGCCACCACTCTCAACCAGGAGAGACAGGCCTTCAGGAGCTGTGGGTGTATCTGAGTCCACTTGGATCTGCTGCCAAATGGCAGTAGGTTAGTGCTTTATGTCATCCTTCTAAAGAATTACTTGGGAGAACTTCTAACATTTCCTGAGCAGTACTCAGGTTTTCTTATATAAAGTGGGATACCAAAATGCTATTTATGGTCATCCATAATTAAGAAGTTGAAATTTATAAATAGTCAGTGCTAAAGTCTTCCTGGCAAAGACTTTGATGATGCTACAGGAAGCATTGCCCTATCAGATATATAGGCAGTTTAAATGTTTTTCCATTTTGAACAACATTGATATCTCTGCAGAAAAGCGTCCTCCAAAAAATGGGTGAATGGCTGAAATGTCATTTACTTCTAAGAGCCTGCCTGTTGTCCATGCTGTCTTCAGTACCTCTATAATAATTTTGTAAGCATTAGTCCATTTCAAGGAATATAAACGTTCTGCTTTATGTAGAAGGGAAAAAGAGATTGCTGAAGAGCTGATAGAGATTTATTGTTTTGGGAAGAAATACAGAAATAGAAACATTACATCCAGTATGACTTTCTCTAGATTGTTCTGGTGGTAGTGGCACATCTTTTTGCCTCTTTCCAAGCCTTCAGTTTCCTTTCCTTTTTTTTTTTTTGTTGTTGTTGTTGTTCGCATGATGAGATGGGAGAGGTAGGGGGAAGGAGGGAAAGTTTATAAATAATATGGGAAAAGACAGAGCAGGGTGGCTGGTTGTTTTTTTTTTTTTTTTCAGAGTGAAATATGATTCACTGACCTGGAAAAATGAGCCTCTCATACAAGATTTACACTTTAAAAATGAAGGAAATCTTTTCTACTAGGCATATAAAAGAGTTTTGAACTGTAACAGTTCAGGTATAGGATTGAATGCTGGGATTTGGCAGCGTTGGAGTCTGTTCTCTTCCCCAGCCATGCCAGTCTGCCTGTATGCTCTTGGGCACTTTCTCTCCTGAAATGCACCCGGCAGTAGTTTTCCACCTGCATCGCCACATCCCAGGAGATGCGGGAGGCATTACGCATCGGTTCTGCGAAAGGCAAAAACAAGCTTATTGTCAGTAGCCTTAAAATGCTGGATCTGTACTTCACTAGAAAAATGCTTGCATGTGAAAAGTAAGACAAACCTCAAAAGCTTCTGCTATCACTTAAGCAAAGGAAAACGAAAAATTCTCCCGGTGTCTAGGGTCTGGGACTGAAGCCTGCTTTGAACTGCAAAGCCTGTGAGACAATCTGCCTATTTGAACCTACCCACTTCAGCTATTTTCATCTGTTCCAACTCAGTTGTTGCCCCAGCACCATTTTGTATGATTTTGCAACGTTACAAATATAACAAGAAGAAAATCTAAGTTAGTGTACCTTACGGGAAAAAAAAAAAAACCCAAACCACCCAAAAAACCCTTACTCATTCTGTTATCACACTTACCTCTGTCACGCCATTATTTATTTCCAGACTATGTGAGGATGAACAAAAGAGGGGTTTGGTGTTTCTGCAGGGTGAGAAGCTGTAAATTTATTCTATAAATACAACCTGAGTAGGCTTGTAGGGAGGGCTGGGGTGCATGTTTTCTTTAAGGAGGCTGTGCAGCATGCAACAAATAGAGAAATCCTTACTCATCAGGTAAGGATGATGAGTAAAGCCTCTTTCCTCCAGAGTGCTTAATTGCTTTCTCTTGGGGGAAAAAAAAAAAAAAAAAAAGACACCAAACAAACAAACAGAAAATGGAAGTGTCCCAACTATCTGTAGAAGTTTTGTTTTCACACTGTGCTCCAATCTCATTACAGCTTTTGAGTAATAACAGTGATAGACATTCCTCAGATGGGAAGTGATTAGGGTGTGAGATGCTCTAGAAAACCCTACTTCCAGTAATAACACGGCAGGTGTTTTGAAAGAGGGCTGCTCTAACCTTTCAGATTGCAGAGACACGCCAGAAATTCTAAGAATCACAGTCTACAAATGCATAATTTCACTACTGCATTCTTAATTAACAGGGAAAAAGTGGGAGGAAGCTGAATCTTCTACATATAAGCAGTTTTCTACTTCTGATATGTCATTAAGAAACAAGAAGGTCATCACATGTAGTTTCAGGACATCCATGCCTGAACTTAGTGTTGCTAGCATTGATGGGCACAAAAACTCATGCTTTGGTCAAATACTAAACATTTTAAAGCCATTGCACCATGGAAAATAGATTACAATTAGTGATACAAGGTAATTGTTGTCTAATAATTATGTTTTCCTAATGGCACAGAACACAACTTTTTAAAAAGATTTCTGTATTGAGTTGCTGTTCAGTGCACAAAATGTCATTGAAAAGATGTTATCTGAATGCAAATCCACCACATCCCTTTTGAAATCATTGTTGGGTTGAGTTTAGATTGAGTTCTCAGCCAGTGATTCCTGTTCTTCCCTTGCCTGATCACCTCTCCCAGAAAAGCCTTGCCTGAGTAGCTGTTAACACTGCTCATCCTTCTCTTAATTAACTAAATCAACCCGTGGTATAGAAACCCGATAGAATTCTTCTTGGTCACAGTGTACCATGAGCTCAAGATAGATGGTTGTACAGCACCAATTCAGCTTCCCAAGCAAAGTACTTCATTTGAAAGTTAATCCGTTTTTGACAACCCAAATTGTGAATAGCATCATAAGAATCTAGGGGGCTTTGCTACTTGGACTAGTAGCAACACAAGTCCCATTATTTCTAATGGATGCAAAATTAGTTCCCCCTTTTTGCATGCCAGAAGTGTAAGTATCAGAAATAACGTGGCTAGAGGAAATGAAATTAATCTATTTGTCGTATTCTCAGACCACAGATTGCATGTTGCTTTAGTACTTTATTGTAGTGTTCTGGATTTCACTACTCAATCTGGACTATATATCTTGCCTTTATTTTTCATGCAAGTAGTCTATTAATACAGGGAGAAGTCTGCAGTGTTAAACACTGTGCAGGACACTCTGAGCACAGTGAGAATCAAACCCATTCCCACCCATGTAGTGTAGGAGCATGGGGGGGGGTTAGTTCAGAGCCTCTTGCTTGGCAGAAATCCTAACGCAGCAGAGACCTGTTCCAAAGCACACGGAAATGACAGCAAAAACCTCTCTGTGACTTCAGGGAGTTTGGGATAAAGCATTGGTACTTTCCTGAAAGGAAAAATAATACAAATATCTCTAATTGTAAGTAATTCTAAAGCAGACCACTTTGTTCTCCAAAATCACTTTTAAGGAGCTGCTAGAGACCAAAAACATGTATAATTTGGTTAGTTTGATGTCTAGGACTTTTTTTTTTTTTTCCTCTTTATTCTTTTAGCTGATAATAGAAAATCAAGAAGTATTTTCTTACAAGCTTACCCTAGATTGATCACAGATAAATTAAAGAGCTTTGATGTGGCCAGCAAAGCATACTTACTGATCTAATAACAAATACAAGTGTTCTTGGAAAAAAAATCTCGGGCGTATACTGAGATTTCATGTTTATTTTTCTCCCCTTTTTCGAATAATATAAAAATGAAACCCATTTATTATTTTATTTAGGAATGTTTCCTCAAGCTGATTGTTCTGCTTCAGCTAAGCACACACTCTATGGCAGAGAGGATAAACAAGTACAGCTTTGTACTTGGTCCAGAACAAGAAACCCTACATTTGAAACTCTCACCGTAAAAGCCGCTGAGAACTCAACCTGACTTATGTGGCTGTTGCTTAGCTTTCGTTGTGTCTGAGGCTGACTGCTAGCCTGTTTGTAAGGCCAGTTCACTCTTAGAGTTGTCAACGTGGAGAAAGAATATAGAGAGATTAGAAAACTCTCTTGTTTGTCCTCAAATTCAAGGGGGAAAGACCATCTTTCCATTGCTCTGCTCGTTGTTAGCCTTTCTGCTTTAGCTGGGGGAGCAGTGTATCACAGCAAAGCATGATGATAAACACCTGTAATCTCTTTTAACCTATCATGTACACTGGTGCATTTTCACACTGCTGGTGCTTACCATATTGAAAGTAAGGACACTGAAAGACACAGGTGTCAGTCGGCCCCTTACTGAGCTCACTGGGGGCTTGCCTGCCAGCAGAAGCACAGGTCTGCAGGGGGGTTGTTGCAGTGCCACGGTCTTCGTTTTCAGCAGCTGTTACTGTGTGGCTGAGGTGGAAGTGGCCTCTGATGCCCTATCCCTGCTACCTCTCCAAGAGTCTCCTTCATGAGTGCATCACACTCAGCCTTGAAGTGCCTGTGCTGCTTGTACAGGTGGCTGCCAAGATGGGTGCCCTACCAAACCCTCCTCCAGTCCTTAGACATCCCGTTCTTTCCAGACATAGTTTTTCATGGACAGTTTTGTAGCTAGTTGGTCTTGTCCAAGGATTTCACCGGTGGTTAAATAGCCATTCTCTTCCTGTCATGTTTGCTTTCATGGAAGCAATCAAGCCACTCTCTGGGCTTTTGTACACTAAGAAAACCAAGCAGAGGTAGGTGAAAAGGAATTTTTATTTGATTTCCCTTTAGATCACTTTAAAAGCTGAAAATGAAATTAAAAGCTCTTTGATGGACACAGCATGATCCTTGTTTTCCCCCATTGTTTGATCACTGAAAGTCTTGAAGCTGTTCTTCATTCTGGATGTAACAATTTTCAATTCTAAAATCACAAAGGAACAACAGTTTGAAACAAAAAATTGTTTTAAACAAGAAGAGCATCGAACTTCTGAAAATGGCAATCTGTCTGCCATCAGGCATCTTTTAAGATTTGCTGCTTGCTGTGGAATAGCCCTCCCTTGAAGTTTTCCTTCTAAATTAATCCCTGCTGCCCACCTCGAATAGCGTGATGCCTGTTCTCTGGGCTCTGTCCTGCCATACACCGCAGGGCTTTGTGCCCAGGAAATAACGCTTCTTTCCCTGCCTTTAACCCAGCAGCCTTTTGGAGCCCTGGGCTTTGGAATGATACATCCTCTGTAATCAATTTCTAATGAATTATCAGTTGTTTTTGAAAAAGCAAACTCCTGCCTTCCAGTGGTTAAGTTCTGTTTGGGGATTCTTGGTTTTAGCTTGCTCCAGTGGTTATTTTTGTAAGGGAAAGAACTTAAGCTGTGTGCTGTGCCTGGCTGCTGAGTTAACAGAGGCTGCTTCTATTGAAAACTAGAAGCCCAATGTTTGGTTGGTTAGAGTGGGTTCTGTTGTTGTTGTTCTGTTGGTGTTTCCATGTATATTTTTTTTCTTTTTTTAAAAAAAAATGTTTTAATCCCCTGAAGCTATCTGGTAGATTTCTGTTGTGGCTGACTCCAGAACTCCTAATGAAAACCAGAACAGAACAAAGTTGTTGGGAGACCCATAAACCTAATATTAGTTGGGAAGGAGTAAATATTTATCGAAGAAGAAGGAGATGACTTATTTAAAGACTGACCTAATTTATTATTTAGGAAAACCACCTTTCAGTATCCACCCTGCAGCCAAGAATTGTCATTCTTTTTCCTAGGGAATATTATAGTTTAAGAAATGAACCACACAACCCAGAATATACTGTCTCCCAGAATGGAACTACTCATTAAACTAATTTATCCTCCTAAGAGACCATTCTGAAGGTATTACAGTGCATTAGGGACAAAGCTGGATCTCTGAAAGGTCATGGCTCTCTGAGACAGCAGCTGTAGTGGGTGGCACGCCAGTCAGGTTTGGTTTGTACTAGCAGTTTCACAGGACACTTGTCTGTGACAGCTTCACTCAGCGGTTCTGTTTAATACCTTGTTTTTAAGCTACGTGACAAGTAAACCACCAGAAAAAATAAGCCCTGGAGAGTGTGAAGGGGGCAGGGAGGTTCTTCTTGTTTTCCTCATTTCATGCTCAGGGTAAAATACTGGCTGAGGCAGGGGATTGTAAACATGGTATAGTTTCTTATTTGGGTTTCACTGAGTCTTTAAATTACTCATTTTTTAAAATCCTGTGCAGACTAGTAACAATAGGGAACTTTTCATATTTGCTGATAGCCGTTGAAGTGTCAGACAGTTTGTGGTTCTAGCTTAATGGCAGTGTGCAGGCCACCACAGTTACTGGCAACTGTGATGCTTTCTCAGCCTAGAGGTCTTGAACAGGCTTGGATAAAAAACTGCTTTCCTCCAGCAGAAAAGTCCTCTCCAGCATAAAGCAGGGGACAGCAGTGTGGTTACACATCCTGTTCTGGCTGACACTGAGTTCTGCAGATGTGGTTACCCAGGACCCTCTTCCACCCTGTGAGCTGCTCAGCTTAACTGCTTTTAAGGTCACTTGCCAGCCCAATTCGGTCAAAAGGATCCAGATGAGCTCCAGCACTTCTAATAATGTTTTTTGTTTGTTTGTTTTTGTTGTTGTTGTGTTTGTTTTGTTTTGGGGTTGGTTTTTTTGGGGGGGAGAGGGGGAGGGAGTTGTTTGGTTGTTTGTTGGGTTTTTTTTTAACTGGCCTGAGTTAAGAAGCAACCACACCAGCAGTTGTGCCAGCAGTTGTGCCAGCAGTTGCAGTGAGCAGTCACCTATTACAGCAAGGCAGTGGTGGGCAGTCTGTGGTGAGCTGCAGAGGGTAACCATTCAACTTGGCCCAGCAGTACTCCGGAAAGGCAAAGCCATTGCGGTGTCTTCCTAGAGCTGCACAGGGATAACATGAAGTACCGTTGGCCCTGCTGTGTTGGTGCTTGGAATGAGCCTTTCCCTTCCTCAGGTGTGAAGAAAATACTAGTTTATATCAATGTGTGTTGATGATGTTGTGCTTGGGCAGTACAATAGTCCTGGTCCAGCAGTCCCAGTCTGGTAGTCTATATTAAGTCTATTTGCTGCTAGGATGTAAAACATTTGATGGATTTTCATTCTTTTGCTCTGCCTGTGCCCCTTTGTACCACACTAAATATGCTTTCCCTCTTTCACATAACAGCTCCCAGTATTTGTAAGGTTATCACATCTCTGCAGATGATTTGAATGCAGCGTACAACATACTTAGTTATTTTTATATTTCCTCATAAAGACCTTTCCATGTTTGTGTTCTCTGAACTCTGCCCAGATTCTCATCCCTTTCATTCCTCTGTTGAGGTCCCTGGCAATATTCCAAACTGCAGAGCGGTAAGAGGAGTAGAAATCCCTGCTGCATGGTGGGATCATCTCTGTGTTTAGCTACAAATTGTGCTGACCTTCAGCTGTTGTGTTTCAAGATAGCATTTGCCATCCACACCCTCATCTAGCATGAGTGGGACCTGTGTGCCTCAGAGTGTTCTCGCATCCTAATCTCCGTGTCATCTTGACCTGTGACTTGACCAGCGGGTATCACAGCCCTCTTCCACACACAGGCCACAAGCCCCTGCTTACATGTTGAATTTAGTAGCTCACTCTGTTTCTTTTTCATACGTGTGATTTCCAGAGGGTTTTCAGGAGAGGAGTTTTTCAGTGCCGCTTATGGCGATATGAAGTCTTACACTTCGCTTGAGTATCTTGCATCTCTCTGCAAGCACTGAATGAGGCATCTCTCTCTGAAATGAGGAGCTGCCTTAAAAACTGACTGAACACAGCCTGGTGCTAATAAAACCCCCGGTTTAATTTAGCAGGGCTCTGCCTGTGTAATAAAGCAGAGAGGCGATAACTTACCTGGGAAGGCCCCGTGCTCCGCGCGGTCGCTGTGCCTGCCGTACTGTGGTGCATGCCAGCGCCCACAGATCATTAGGTTTGATGGTGGCTGAAACTGGAGTTAATCAAGCACCCCTCTGTGACTCTCTCTCGCTACTCCATATGCTGTCGTTTATTATTAACCTATGTCAACAGCCCTTCCAGTAATTTATAAGCCATATTACACTCTTCTTTACACCTGATGCTATTAAAAGTAACATTTCCAGAAAGCTTTTGTGAAATACTATATTGATGACAGCACTTACAGTCAGACTCTTATGTAGTCTCTGTTCTTCTTGTACTTCCAAGCTTTTGGAAATGCAATCACATTTAGAATTACATCCTTGTAGGTGTTTTTCTGCAGCTGTTTATTGTCAGAGAGGCCAGCCAAAAATCTGCAATTGTCATCAGTGAGAATTTTGACACGTAACTCTCTGAGAGGTCTGTGATTCATCATTGTTATTCATTCTGGCGCGTTATGTCTTTCTTCATGTGTACTGTCACCCTAAAAATACGATTGCAAGTTTTGAAACTAATGGGACCCATCTCTTTCTTAAAGTTAAAAAAACCCCAAACCTGAGGATTTTGAGTATATCCCCTGTTACACTGGTAACAAAATCCAGAGTCATGTCTTTTATCATGTCGCTTCCATTAAGAAACCACAATAATAGTCCATGTTTCTGTAAACTCCAGAGTTTGTTATAGATTGCAACAGAGTATTTTTAATTTACACATCGGATAAATGCTATCAAATTATAATCACTGCAATACAATCAGTACTTTTATTTACAGAAGGTTACTTCTCCATATAAAAACACACACAGTGACCTTGGTAACTGATCTACTTTAGGCATAGGGTTGAGTGAGGCACATTAGCAGTTAAAATAGTTACGTTCCCCAGACAGTTATATCTTCTCTCATTTTTCCACCAAGCTATTTTAGAAAAATATAAAAGCATGTGATTCTGGTGCAGAAAGGAGTATGTGTCTTTGTATAAAAAGGAGCCATAGGTTTTTGCCATAAACGAATCAGAGAATTCACCTCCATAGGTTGCAGACATTATTATTGTACTTTAACTTTGGCTAATTTCTTAGATTTGCTCAAAGTATTTGACTAATCTTAGAGAAACACCTTTTTTTTATATTTTCTGATATACATACAATAGGTTATGTAAGACCAGAAATAATAGATTTATTGATACTTAGAGATGGTATTCCATCTGCTGTTGGAATATGAGTATTTTGTCTGTCCTGAGGCCTTAAGACAAGTTTCCATTGCAAGCAAAATGACAGCAAAATCATTAAAATGTGACAGCTTTTTTGAATTAGGGAGGTCTGACACTTGGGAAGAATATGCAAACCAACTACCCACTACTTCTGCAGATTTCTTAAAAGAGAGATTGCATGATTTTAAAATACTACATTTCAGTGTTTTATGATCTTGAAAATTTGATTTTTTTTTTTTTACTGCAGTTTCTTATTTTTTTTTTTCCTTTTAGAAAACAAGGCGTCATCTTTGTTCATCTTCTCTGGATCTCAGGTGATGATGGTGTTGACCTCATGCCAAACACAACTTGATTTGGTTTAGGCTGAGGGGTCAGTTCTAACCAGCAGTTTGTTACTGGTTTGACACTTTGCATTTGTGTAACTTTGTAGCTGGTAGGTGCAGGAATTTGGCTAAGGGTCTCTCGGGTTCAGTGCCTTGCTGGACAGACTGAGAGTCTGTGGTAAACCTTGAACTGCCTGACTCCCACACCCGTAGTTAAAACCTTTCATTTTGAAGCTGTACTGTGCATGCTAGCTGCTGTACTGTGCATGCTAGCTCAAGTAAATAATCTCTTGAGATAAACAGGTTTTGAAGTCCAGCCTGGGCTTCCGTGGCTTGAAATGGCGTGTAATGGTTTGTTGAGGAAATACTGAGTCCAGCCTGAGCCCTGAGCAGCCGAGTCCAGCTAAATACTGGGTGACATTAGTGACAGCTGTCAGCGCATAGAGCTTTGCTGAGCTCAGCGTTGAAGCTTAAGGTCTTTGAACTGAGTGCCGAATACTCAGCCTGCTGCAAGGTTAAATCATTTGAGGCTTTCTGACTGAGGTGTGCAAATGTGAAAAGATAAGACTTTTCCACTGAAAACTGGGATCCTGCTGGATTCCAGCTTCCCCATCTGCTGCCGTTCTTCATTACTGCTCTGTTAAGAGTTGAACAAGACACAAAGACTAGAGTGTCTGGGTTCACCAGCTGGCACGATACACTCTGATCTTTAGTTCTCAATTGCTGGATTCCTTTGCATCAAATTCACTCTAATAAGAGACAGAAAGAGTCTATTGGTAAACCGTGCTAATCATAATATCCCAATCAATGGATCATATCATTTTACCTTTATCCTTCAGGAAGACTTTTCATTCTCACCATATTTAGTTTCCAGATTAATTTATAAAAAAAAAAAAGTTCAGATGACTCCTAAATCAAAGCAGGAAAAACAGATCTACACAGTTTCTGTAATGTTTTTAAAATGAACTGATGTGGAAGCAAGGTGTGATTAATAACAAGTGTAATAGGATGTATTTTACATATCCTACATAATCACAAATATGCAAAAATAATACTGACCCCTTTAGGGTTGTATGTCATCAAAGGTACAGAACTCAAGGTGCTTTACCAAGTGAACTAAGGCTGACTATGAAAGCCACAAATAAGGTAATTTGTTTTCCTTCCCTAAGTTTCTCAGGAGAAACTGAACCAGTCTCACTGCTCTGAGGTGGATCTTTACATCACTGACAAAAAAATTCTTTTTTTTGTAGCCTTTTTCTGACAACTAGTATGTCCCATGAACAAAACTGAATGTGAATAGTCCTGTGAGAGTCTCTTTGATGTCTCCTGTGTTGCCAAAAGTCACTCCAAGAGTGCCTTCAACATATATTCAGCATGACCACTGTGGCCCACAAATTGGTAGAGTCTCAAAACTCACATGGCAGATCCAGAAGTGAGAGCTGCTCAGTGCTGGCCTGTTTTGCAATCTTAGCAATAAAGGAGTCCCCAGCAAAAGTAGAGTCACAAGAAGCGACCACCTTTTATTACCAGCCAACCTTAGTTACTCCCCATTTTCAAATTCCTGATTGATTTTTTCCAGAAACAGAACTGCTGCTCTCTTGCTTAAGTTAATGGAAGTTTTTCGTAACAGCCCTTGCTCCGTGTTTTCTAAGGACCATTACTTTCTTTTCTCTGGTTTTAATCTTCTTTATGGGCTTTCCTCCATGTATACCTCACACTTTCCACTTCTGTACATGTGTATCTCGTGTGTCTCTTCTCATCTCACTGTCCCCATCCAGCAGGCTCTCTGCCTGCCTTTTCATCAGTGTCTGAGACATATGTGTAAGATTAGGGTTTTCCTAAAAGGTTGTAAACCCAGCCTGGAAGGGTTCTGCTTACTGATACAAAGATGGTAAGAAAGGAGATAATTTTTTTCATATTCCTTGTCAGACATGAATGTAGAGACTGCCAAGTAAGAGTATCTTGTGAGACCGAGTCTCTTTTCATGCTGCCTTAGATTAAGGTGCATGACCCTTGTGTTGCCAACAGTCGCTTGGTTTTCTCCACTGAGTTGCCAGGTGGGATAGAGTAGGGTATGGGCTGTAGAAACCTGTTTGCTAGAGGATGCCACCCTTTCTCATGGTTCATTTGACAGTCCCCAGAGACAAAATATTCATGTCATTAATAAGCTGTAGTAAACAATATATTAGAAATTAATATGTATATGACAGACAATTTTACCCTTGCAGAACACAGTTGTCTCCATTTACTTTTAGAATTTATCAGGCTGGATTTTTTGAAGGCAGGCTCTGTAGCCACAGGAAGAATTTGGGGCTACCTATAGCATTAAGATCATGTCACTGTGCCTGCTTTATCCTGTTGTTTGGGAAGATTTAAAAAAGAAAAAAAAAAGATGCCGTGTACTTAGAGTTCTCAAACAAGGTTTTGGGCCAATATATTTTTTTTTCTCATCTTAAACAAAACATGACTGAAGATGCCTCCAGTCCTCCATAAAACATGCTACTTATTTTTATGTAGTATAAATGAATATAAGCCTGAAAATGTCAAGAAAATTTATTTGTTTGGATTACATTAAAAAAGAAAACTACAATATTTAGATTAACCCTGAAGAATTTATACATCTTTCTCACACCACACTCTCACTGTAATGCCACGGCTCAATTAGTAGAGTAGGTCAGGGGTTTCTGAAGGTGCTGCTGGTGTATGGCTTCTGTCTCCATGGACAGACCAAGCTGTAGGCAGCACACAAGCCAGCAGCACGCTGTTGGAGTGACCTGCTGTATGTTGGAAGGCTTCTAGAATGAATTTCTGTCCTGGTGACACAAGTAACTCTTGACGTATGTTTACAGAAGAAATGAATTGTTTTGAGGATAAGTTGGGAAAGCATTTTCAGAATCTGTACTATGTGTTTACAGAGCAGCTTGGTCTGAATTAGGGCCTGGAGATAAAAGTATTTTCCTTTGATGACTAAGACTGACATCACAGGGGGGGTTGCAACTGTGAGTTTCAGTCTTAGGAGTTTTACAAGCTGGGGTGTTGTCTTCCTTCCACTGAATTATCCTTAGTGAACCTCAGTTATGCAACCGAATGCAATCCATTTAATGTCTGGGAAAGTATTTTATCTCTAAGAGGAGTCGTAAAAAAAGATATCAATCCTGAGGTGCCAACAAAAAAGATCATCATCTACAGAGGTGTAGCAAAAGCTAGATAAGGAGGAGAAAGGTGCTTTGGAGAGGATTTAGCTTTCAACTGGATGTAGCAAAGAGAAACCATTGAGTTCAAAGCCATTAATTGCTGACAATAGAGGAGGAAAGTGATTGTAGCAATTTCCAGTGTGGTAAAAGGATAGAGACGAGACTGGAAGTGAGTGTCTTGATGAGAGTTTGGCATTCTGGAGAGACAGACACACATTTAAGATGACAGGGAGGGAGTTTATGATGGGGAGAAAAGGAGGTTTGAGTAATAGAGATGAAAATGGTGATGAACAAGGGAGAGAGAAAAGTCTGCGAAGGAAGTTTAAGAGTTGGACTTTGAATGTGTTAAATTTCAGCTAAGTTGAAGATTTGTCTGCTATCTTAAAAGCTGTGATTCAAATTTTTTTTTTAATTTCTTTTTGACTTTATTACAGCCTTGTGGAAGAAGGAAGGGTTCAGGGCAAAAATTTCTTTTAAGTCTGCAACTTTTGTCTGCAGGATTATTGGTTTAACTTGGAATTGAGAGATCAGGTTGAAGTTGAGTTTCAAAACTGATGTTCCTCCCTTTCTAAGCTACTTTCTGCCTAGAGGTTGTGACAAACTTATTTGGTCCTAGTCTGTGTCAGGCTGCGGAGCGCTGCTTTCTCTGCCCATCACCAGGGTGGCCTGCCACCTGCTGAGGTATTTCAGATCGAACAAACTCTTGAGCCTGTTTGTCCTCCTGCTGTGATTCCAACCTTTCCAGTAAACAGTCTCTTTGCAATTCCTTGCTCTAAGCTCAGTTTCTGGGTGTTTCACAAGTGGAGTTGTTTGCAGCCAGTCACTTTCTTCTTCTGACTGCAGCAAAGACTTACACGTCTTTTTTTTTCTAAGGTATTGAATTTCAATATTTTACCATTTGCCCCCAAGGATGGTATGACTGTGATCTACAGGGTTGTTTTTTTTTTTTTCTTCTGGAGTTTGCCCACAAAGAGGGCTTTTCCACCTGAGTTTAGACATGCATTTAGGTACCATGCTAGATTTGGGCCAAGTTTTGTGGCCTGATTTGGGAGTTCAGTGAACAACAAGTGAAAATCATGCATGAACATTGTTTTCTAATTGTGAGAATACTATTTGCAAATAATTTATTTAGTATTTACTAAGAAAGATTGAACTTGATAAGGTAACCCTTGTCATGTCATTTTGTGTCTGGGTGCAATGGAGTTAACTTTCCCCCCCACAGCACTGTGCTGTGCCCTGGTGGTACCCAGCAAGGTGTGGGTAACACACTGGTGTTGTTGCCAGGCAGTGCTGTCTCTCCAGTGTTCCCCCCAGCACACCCGTACGATGGAGATGGGCAAGGCCTTGGGAGGGGACACAGCCAGGACAGCTGCCCCGGCTGACCAAAGGGATACTCCATTCCCTATGGCGCCTGCTCAGCAATAAAAGCCGAGACAAAGAGGGAGGAAGTGAGGGGCATTCCTTGTTTATGACCTTCGTCTTCCTGAGCAACTGCTGCTGGTATGGAAGCCCTGATTCTCAGGAAGTGGCCAGACATCGCCTCCTGATGGGAAGCAAGGAATAAATCATCTCCTTTGCTTCCAAATGCAGCCTTTTGCTTTTGCTTTATTTTACTGCCTTTATCATGACCCACAAGCGGTCTTTTCCATCTTTTTTTCCTCTCCCACTGTCCTTCTGAGGAGGGGAGTAATAGAGTGCTTTGGTGGGTACCTCGTTTCCAGCCAAGGTCAACCCACCAGACATGCAAGAAGAACAAAAAGCACAATATCCATTTCCATTAGGAGGCCTGCTTAGAGTTTAAATTCTTGAAAATTAATTTAAAAAGAGATTCCATGAAACAGTATTCACAAACTGCACCATTTCTTTACAATAGGGCAGGAGTGAAGAAGAGTTTATGTTTGTAAGCATGCATGGTAGTTGTTCATATATGCACCATTATGTGTACCTCTGACAAGCAACAAGCTCTTCAGGGTATTACTGCCTCAGTGACTTTTAAAAAGTACAGATAGCTATTATGGAAATTGTTATGGAAAGATATACTTTGTTGTCAAAATGTATTGTCTCGTAAACTGATGAAACAGGCTATCAAAATTTGTATAGATGGTGTGTCATTCTTTATAAATTGCTCTTTTTATTGATGGTAGCTCAGTAGTTGTGGACAAGTGGCAAAAATTAGTTGCTTCCCTGTGGAGCTTTTTAATTACAATGTCTTTGAATGACTATCTTAACAGGTTGAGAGGTACTGTCTGTGTTAGCTGCCTGTATCTCATAATTCCATTGGGCTGACTTTAATTCATAGTCATTTTGACTGTAAATCAGTGGGAGGGGAAAGGAGCGCATTTATCTCTGTGAAAACAAAAGTATTCTTCCAGCTTACTATTTAATATTTAGCTACACTCATTGGCTGGTTCCAGAGTTTGGAGTATCAACAAGATGAAGACCAACATCTTTAATTCAGGGGAAGCAACAGATAGTGAGAAAATGGGGCTCTCAGTATACTCAAATTGACATTGAAAATATTAAATGAATCCTTATGCTGAATATTTTATATGTAGGTACCAACAGCAGCCAGGTTATTGAACCTGAACTACTCAAACGTTACTAAAGCTGCCCTACTTTTCCTTTAAATAGTAGAATTTTGCATTTTATGGTTCTCACTTCTTCAATGTGGATCTCTATTATATTTACTTTCACCAAGAATTTTGAATACAAAATTTGCATCTGTAGACATACTTGTTTTGACTTAAACCTTCAAAGACTCGTATCAGAGCGTATGATTTGCATGGAGTGTGGTCTTCTAATTCTTCTCTGACAGAAGTGAGGAACATTTTTATATTCAGTGAATTACTGTAAAACAGCCTGATGTAAGGCTGAATTCAAACTGCATTGGGACCTAGACCATAGCAAACTAAGGCTTGCACACACCCTGGTTTCCGTCTAAGGCAGGATCCAACCCAGTGTGTGTGCTCAGTCGTGAACAATGGGGTCTTGCTCCCAGGCCCATGTTTTGATGTGGTCTTATCAATCTTCATTAAGAAAACATTCTTGGGAAACACCTTGTTATTGTTTTATACCAGAATGTAAGAGATCTTCAGATTTTTATTTTGTTTTGAGAATAATATGGTAATTTAAACGTCTCTTAGTGCTAAGATACAGCCTGAGGCTGTTTGCTTTTCCTTGCATTAGTATTCTTGTCTTGTTGGGGCAAGCAGTGATCCAGAAACATAAAGACAGGCTACATAACCTGTGAGAGCAGCTAAATATAGAGAAATTGGCTACATATAGCCTGAGATAAGTCACTATATTTAAAACTTCAACTGTGCTTTTCAGATCAGCCCAGAGTACAAGTTAAAGCCTATTCTCCTGCCAGCTGCATGGAAGAATTAGGATTCTTCTGAGTCGTAATGTCTTTTACTGCTCCTTCACTCTTGGGGATGTACTGATGCTGGAGATAGATGTTTATGCTTCACATCGGAGCTCCCCAGGGATTTATACTGATACTGCTTCTCACAAACTGACTTTGTAGATCTAAATTAAAAATGTCAGGCAGCTCTTCCACTCTGGCTACCAGTACAAGCACTAGTGAAAGCACTGCAGCAACCTCCAGCACTTCTGTGCTTGGTTCAATTACTGTGATAGAGTTGTCTCTTCTGAGAAGCCTCATAGCTCTTGCATTGAAGAAACTGCACGGAGAAACAGCAACAAAGAAGAAAAAACAATAGCGAATCCTAGAAACAAGCTTTCAATAAAAAGATCTTTATGTTCGTATTTCAGGTCCTTAGCTGACCCTTCTGTTCCTCCAGATGAGGAAGAAACTTCAGAGAATGGAGTTACCCCCCAAATATCAGACCTGCTTTCTGCTGAGCCGTAGCCAGTTAGGAAGACATAAGTGTGATGGGGCATGAGCAGTGTTGTCTTGCTCTGCTAGGGATTTGTATAGGGGTGAAGCCAGTCATACTAGTGACAGGGGTCTAAAAATGCTTTGAATATTCTGGGGCTTCTCCTATTAGCAAGTTGGCATTCAAGGTAAGGTCAACGTTTGCATACAAATCCTGCCAACCCTTTTTTCCATCACCATCACAAAAGCACACAGGTGAGTCCAATTTGCTTTGCCTGCTAGCCAGTAGTCATCCATGACTGCCAGGTAAAACTGCTCACTTTGCTGTTCCTACCTGGGGGTGCTTGCTGAGTAGATGTGGAGACAAACTGTAGTCTTATCCAGGATAGAACTTTAAATGTCCCTTTGTGTCAACAGCTCAGTGCCAACAGCGGTTTGCCGTTTGCCTGACTCTGCCTGAGTTTGAGGTTTCCCTGTGTATGCAGGCTCCATTGAATGCATCTCTTCTGACAGAGAGATGAAAGCAATTCCTTAGTAACTCTAGAGTTAAGTAAGGTTTATAAGCATTGACGAATGAGTACAACAAAACATGCTTTCAAATCAGTAACCCACATATTATACAGTTTCACACCTTAGTTTCAGAGTAGAAATAACTGTTAATGTGTTCTGCAAAAATGCAGGAGCATACAAGCACACAACTTTGTTTTCTTCTGCAAGATTCTTCCAATAATAGTAAAGCCAAACAGATTTTTGTCTACTTTTTTTTTTCATTACCAGTTCTTTAAGCAGTTTATTTTGTGTGGCACTGGAAGTACAAAATCGGTGTGTAGGCTAAAGTTTATTTCTGGAAATGCAGCCAGAAGAAATTTAGAGGCAACAACATGCAAACATTGTCTCGATTGTTCCAAATGTAAGCATTGCACCCTGGACCTGCTGACATCTCAGCTTATATTCAGATAGGTAAATGTTTTTCCTATCCTCAGTCTGAACTTTGGATTGTCCAGCTGGGAACAGATGAGAAGATCCAGATGAGGTGGATGTCATGGGTGGATGTTACCCAGACAAAAACAGAAATGGAAGGAAAGTGTAAAACTTTGTAATTTTCAGGAGGAACTGGAGAGGATCGAAGAGTTATATTCAGTCTGAGATTTGATTTTCCCTGTTAAATGTGAAAATGGTGAATTAATAACATTCTTTTCACTAATTGTCTTAACATAAAAGAGATGAACTATGTTAACTTCTAGAGTGCTTTTGTGCAGTGGTTAGATAAGTTGAGTTTTAGAACTTTAAAGGAGATGTGATTGTACGGCACAGTTACGTGGAGAAAAACAGTCTCCCAGGCTGAGTATCAGTGCATCAGGGTTGTGCACATAATTAGCAGGAAATACTTTTCCCGATAAAAATTCTTTCAACTGTTACATGTTTGGCTGAAAGAACCGGAGTGATATTTCAAATAGAAACTGTTGCACTTAGGAAGCACCTTTCCTTCACAGTTCTGAACAAATGCCTTTTTGCGTATGTGTAGTGAATATGTGAATTCATTTTATGGCCTGGGTCATGCTGTCCTGACATCTCATCAGACAGGTATCTAGAAACAGGGGAATGAGAGGAAACAAAATTCTGTTGAAGTGTCTGAGCCTGTTAAAGAATGGGATTTCCTTCATTAACTCTATGGAGCCACACTAAATTTACCTTTCAAGATCTATCATTAAGATATGAAGAGCTCCCTTGGAATAGTCACCTTATTGTACTGGCTTAAATGCAGTGAGAGAGCACCAAGTGGAGGATTTAGTTCACTGGATTTATACTTCTAGCTTCCACCTGAATTTTAGGTACTCAATTTTCCTAAGTATCCTCATGTCATTAATTCTTGATTTAGGGGACAAGGACCCAGGAAGGCTTCTACACAAAGCTTATGCCTTACCAGAATTTGACACCTAAGGTCTTTCTTGGAGGAGTGCCTGCTTTTCCTTTAATTTTTTAGGAAGCAAGCACAGATACTGGAGATCTGTGTCATTCAGTACCTATAATTTGAGTGAGCTCCCTTCAGGCAGGGGATTGGGGGATTGTTTCTCCTTCCGAGTTTGCATGATACCAAGCTCAGATGAATCTTTGCACAGTGGCTTGGGACACCACTGTAATGTAAATATTCAATCTTAATATCTGTTGTGGCCCTGAAATTCAGGATGAGAGCCTTCCCTGGCTGTGGGCATGTCTGTGGTTTTTTGCTCTAGGTACCAGCAAGCAATGGTGTGAAGGGCAAAGGTTGTATTTGGTGGTGCTCAGAAAGCAGACATCTGAAGATGGGCGCTTGTTGCATTACTTTGTTCAGAAGTTCTCATATCAACCTACAAAAACTTTGTGGCTTTAGTGTGGAGGTGCCTGACGTGTGGGTTTTAATGTCTGTAGGACTGGGTGCAAGTTATAACGAGGACATTCTTCCACTTTTTCCATCCTTTGTGTGATACCAGTACTAACAATTACCTGTCCATCCTGCCAAGTCTAAGCATTTGATAGTCTTCCATCAATTTAACCATTTACTGGGAGAGTGACAGTTTATTAGCATTTTTGGCAGTAAACATTTGAGCATCAAGAATCATACCACTTAAAACTAATACTAGATGTCTCTCTGAAACACTATTGAAGTTTTAAGATCTAGTTCCAGAATATGGTGCTTTTTTTTTTTCTTCAGTTTGTGTAAAGTTTGGTTACATGTTCTGCTTTTATGTTTCATGTTGTTATTGCAACAAGTTTCTTGGCTGAAAAATCATTTATTCCGGGTAGTAAATGTTTCATTATAGTGAACAATAGTGAGATTTCTTTCAACATGAGATATAATGGAGATAACACTGCCAAGAAAAGTTAAATTACTGCTTCCACATTATAAACCCGAATCACTGAGGTTTCCTGGGTACATTTTTTCCATACCAAATTTGATTTGTAACAAAAAAATTAGAACTTTTCAGAAACGGTGAATTTAATAAAAGGCACCTTTATGCCTCAACATTGTATACACATTTGCTTCTGGAAACTCTAACATGCATTTGCACTTGCTAATAAAAAAATAAAACCCCAAAAATGAATAGTTGAAGTCTGTGAAAACAAGAAAAATTTTAAATGCCTTTAAAATAATGTGAAGATTAAGGGCTCTACTTAGAAACTTTGGTCGTGGAGAGACTGTTCTCTTTAACATTTCTCAAGAGCACACTCTGTTAATCTGGGGTTTTTTTATTAATATCAGATTCAGAGCCTCTTCATGATTTATTTTCATGAAAACAGATGTTATCGTTTGTGGTGGAATGGAGACATATTCTGGGCATTATGTAACCTGCTTTGGCATTAACTTATGCTTCATGTTTTTTTCCTTCATTCTGCCACAACATTGTAATTGTACCCAAATGGATCTCAGCACGTTTCCATAGATACTTAGCATGTTCAGACTTTGTGTAATGTGTGCCTTGGTCTGAGAGATAGCTCTTGTTTTTCAACTCAGAGATCTGGTACACCTGTAGTTTTCAAATCATAATTGTTACTATTTATAACACCACAGGAGTTTCGTGCATTTAGTTCAGTGTTGTCCACCAGCTCTGCTTTTGTAGCCTAGGATGAGTTATGCAAAATCTCTGCTTGCCACTGAAGTGTTAGTGAGCACTGTGGGCTCAGTTAGCGTGAGCGCTTTCCTCATCTGTAGGAGTGTCAGGAGGAGAGGTGGAGGGTGGAAAGAAAGGGCTCCAGGCCAGGCCAGGGAAATAATGGAGAATTTGAGAAAACTGTAAGAGTGTGGAGGACGCTAAATGCTGGGGCCTCCATCAAGATAGTTTGGTCTGATGAGGGACTTTGGTGCTTGTGTTATAGTTTTAGGATCCTCTTTCTTGGTGGTATTGGAGTTGCTGCTGTACTAGGGTCCTACAAATTAACATCAAGGGCTTTTTTAGTTATCTTGATCCTAACCAGGATGCTTGTCACCACACTTGTAGCCAACTGATTTGAACGTGTTTTAAGTCACTGAAGGCAGAGATCACAGACCCACAGACTGGTTTGGGTTGAAAGGGATCTCGAAGCTTACCTAGTTTCACCCCCCTGACATGGGCAAGGACACCCTTCACTAGACCAGGTTTCCCAAAGCCCCATCCAACCTGGCCTTGAACACTGCCAGGGAGGGGGCAGCCACATCTTATCTGGTGAAACCTGTGCCAGGCCCTCACCACCCTCATAGTGAAGAATTTCCTCCTTATATCTAACCTAAATCCCCCCTCCTTCAGTTTAAAGCCATTACCCCTTGTCCTGTCACTACACTTTCTGATAAACAGCCCCTCTCCAGCTTCCCTGTAGGCCCCTTCAGGTACTGTCAGGCTGCAATAAGGTGTCCTTGGAGCCTTCTCTTGTCTGGGCTGAACAAGCCCAGCTCTCTCAGCCTGTCTTCAGCCCCCAATCATCTTTGTGGCCTCTGGATTCACTGCAACAGCTCCATGTCTGTCTTGTACTAGGAACCCAGAGCTGGACACAGTACTCCAGGTGAAGTGTGATAAATTCTTTAGTGCTACCCCCCTCTGTTTCTGCCTTCTGAAATGGAAAGGAAAGGACTTGGCTGACATTAAGAACAGCTCCAAAATATGCCTCGTACACAGCATCTCTTTGACCTATCTTTTGTGCAGAGCTTTTCCTCTTCCACAGACTTAATTTTTTGTTGTTTCTTTTAAAGTCTACTGATTCAATGTCCAACCTCAGCTGGCAGGGAAGGCAAAGGATTCTGATTTCTTTTGAAGTGAAGACAATTGTTACTTCAAAAGCAGGTCAGCGGATGGGCTTGGACTGGGAAACAACACTTCATTTGGATGTTTTGAGAGGCTTTAAAACTTCTGGGTTGCAGCCACAACCTGTGTAGGGCATGCTGTGTAAGCCAGATTGAGCACCCCAAAAGTACAAGAGAACATCCTCTGTCTTCTCCCAGACACCTTTACAAGTACTTCTGAGATGAATATGGGAGCCTGTGTTGCACTAAGCTAGGGCAGTGCTAGACAGAAGCAAGCACAGGTGCCCCAACCACTCACTGGCATCGGTGGAGCAAATCTGTGTCAGACATCCCTACTCAATAACTGTCATTTTTGTCAGTGGAGAAGTATAGGAAGACAGAAATGACTGTTGTCCCATTTTCTCAATTTAACATCTAAAAGTGCTACTATGCAGGCCTTGCACAAGTGGAACAGATGACAGCTTCATGGCCTTCACATTTCCTACCAAGTATTGCTTGTGAAATTCTCCACAGACTTAAAAAAAAAAAACCACAAAAAAAAAAAAAAAAAAAAACAGAAGAGGGAAGATTCCTCTTAAATTTTAGGTATGTGTAGTTTGGTTGTCTCCCTTTAAGTATAGTAATTTTTAATAAGTCCTTATTATACCAAACCAGTTAAAAGCTATTAATTAGGAAAAAAATCTTTAGACCTTTGTTGATAGAAACTGATGTCTACGTGGCCAAAAAAGCCAATGTATGGGCATGATCTTTATCAGCTCATGTTACAAAGGAGAGCGGAAGAAAGAAAAGCATGGCTAACAGGAAAAGCAAATATAAAATGAGCTTCTGTGTTTCTAAATTTAAAAATCAAATTTAAGAAAATATCACTATATTTTTTGTTTGTTTTTTAGCTTTTTGTTGTTGAGCAAAGCCAGTCTCAAATGTGGGACAAATCTGCAAGCTGTTCTGCTTCAAAGAGTATAGGCCAAAAATATGCAGTAGGTGGACTAGTGGCATTAGTAGCAATTAAAGTGATTTTCTCTATGTTCATACACTTGAAATTATGTTAGACTTTCCCTAGCATGTTCAAAAGCAGCTAAGTTGGGATCATCACACTTCACTGCTGCAAAAGGACATCAACCTCTAGAGGAGTTTGACCCCTGCCACTCCCACGCTCACTGTTGGCTAACAGCAGTGTTGATGTCCATGCAGCTGTGCTGGTAGACTTTTTAGCCATCCATCTTTAGATTTCAGTCAATGTCTACCTGTAAAAATATGCTTACAAAAGTCAAAGCACTGGCAAGTTCTGCTTGAGATTATTGCAGACGATTTACGTGACTGTGGTTTAAACCACAGCGGACAAGTAGATTCGTCGCATGCAAATGTGTTTATCAAGATTAGGCTGTGTACAGGAGGCTGGTAGTTTTTAATATGTGACCCCAACACAACACGTTACAATGGCTGGACATAGATGACTGAAAGTAATAGTTCATCATGGTGATTTCACTGGAGAGTACCAGAACTATCTGTTCTTTTTGCAGAATGGCAGTAGCTCATGGCAGCATGTTGATTTGGAAGACTTTTGTCTCTCCAGGTTTGAAAGATAAGAATTTGTATCTCTGACTTCTTCCTGTGGTTTATTGTGGTCTGCAATTTCAGCTTCTCGTAGCGATCAACCTTAAGTTTGTCATAGGTACTTCTGGTAGGTTTTCCTGAGACTGTGGGAGGGGGCTGCACCCACCAACTGAAATTCTGCCTCCCAGTCCTGTCTTCCCACCAGAGTTCTTTGAGCCCTTCAACAAAATATCCCAGCAGGTCGGTGGTATGATGTTTACTTAACCTAGCCAAAGGTGTTTGTTGAAGAGTCCTTTGCAAGCACTGCCTGAAGCCCTGTGCTGAGACCACAGAGGATGGTCATCGACCACACAGCAGCGATAGAGTTAGGACAAAGAAAGAGGAAGCGGCAAGGTCCTGGAGAAGTACACCAAGGCATCCATGTCTGAAACATTTGTCGTCTGGGTAATTATAAAAGGAAAGACAGTGATTTTAGGGCATTAAAGACCTGAGACATGAAGGCCTTTCAGAAACACCTACCAGGTAAATGGATGGACAGGACCCTGACAGGAAAAATCGTGCTGACTGTTGGATGAGTACAGAGTGCCCACTCGGCTGCATTTGGTTGATGTTCTGCAAGAGTGCGGAGGGTGTGGTCTCCATTACCTGAAATGCCTGCAGGTGCAAGGAGGTGGTCCCTGCAATCTGGTATTCATTCCAGTCCTGTCTGTCAAACTGTTGGTGTCCTCCAAACCTGGCCACTGCTGTGAAGAGCTCAGCTGAAGCACGTCCTTTAGTGTTATGTTTGTTCTGAAGTTGAACAGTGTACTGAACCCTTTGCAAACACCACCAAGCACATAATGAAGCACATATGCCCACCCGTGGAGGTACTGTGTTTACTGCAGGTTTTCTGTCACAGCGAGCTAATGCAATCTGCATCACTGGAGATGTGGAAGGGGCCCCTTCTGAAGTGGGAGTGGAAGAATGATGTCTGTGAGGACACACTGAGGCAAAATTAAAACCCTGAACCTGAAATAAAATTTAAATCGGGCATTTTTGTGTGCCAGACCTTACAAACACAAATAAGAGCTTTAAAATTTAAGAGCCTTTTTCTTATAGGAAGCATGGCGTTCCTAACTCTCTGTATCATAAAACTTCAGCAATTTACTGGCACAATATAACAGCAAGAATAAACATTTAATAGGTGATATAAAAATTGGATGACAAAGTCTCTGCTGAAGTCAATGGCAAAATTGTAACTGTATCAATGGGGTCACTTGGCATGTTTGTACTGGCCAATGGAAGGACGGTTGTCTGGAGGTAGGTAACCTGCATGTTCAGAAGAGCAGGCTGAGTCTGTTAAAGGAATGTTCCTAAAGGACTGATGTATTTTTAGTGCATCTAGTATCTGACCCACCCCCTCTGAAGATGGTATCGTGCTGTACTCTGCAGAGAATATTTGCAGTGACCACTCACAGTCTGCAATGAGACAAGTCGGAGTTCAGAGTTGTGCTAGAGGACATGCAGCAACCCCGGCTGAGGAAGATTAGGAAGTACTTTTTAATGCAGACAGTAATTTTCCATCCATTACTGGCCCACGTTGGCTGGGAGATGATCAAGTGAAATACTGGGACAAGTTGTTCTCTTGTGTCTGATGAAGGGGGCCCTGCCCTGGGGCCCCGGTATGCGTGCAGGTATTGCATTAATAGATTAACTGAATCACAGACTTGTTTGGGTTGCAAGGGACCGCAAAGTCCATCTAGTGTTACCCCATTGCCATTGGCAGGAACACCCTCCTCTAGACCAGGCTGCCCAAAGCCCCATCCAACCTGGCCTTGAATACTGCCATGGGGGCAGCCACAGCTTCTCTGGGCAACCTGTGCCAGTGTCCCTCTACTCATCACCACAGATTCTTCCTTATATCTCATCGAGACCTACCCCGTTTCAGTTTAAAGCTATTGCCCTGTGTCCTGCCACTACAGGCCCTGGTAAAAAGTCTCACTCCGTCTTTCTTATGAGCCCCCTTTATACATTGGAAGGGCTTAATAAGGTCTACCCAGAGCCTTCTTTTCTCTGGGCTGAGCAACTTCATTTATCCCAGCAGAGTCATTTAGCCTGGTGTTGCTTGATATCCACCCTTCCGGCTACAGTATATGTAGTTGTGGCAGTTGCTAAGCATGTCAGAGGTGAGGAAATGCTAAAATAGCAGTGATTTTCAAACAATAGAAGTTAAATAAAAAATTGAAGTGCTTATAGCATAGTATGGGACTACTTGCTATTTTAATCCTGATAGTTCTGTACTGCTACTCATTGCTTATGCGTCTGAACATCACCCAGTCTCAGTGAAATTAAAATGCTGAAGAGTGATGGTGACATGAGAACGGATTTGGGTTACAGATTGCATGGATAACAAACCTTTCTGATCTGCAGTGCTGTGATTATTACTACATGATGGCACGCTGGGTTTGAAAGCAATTCATATGCATTAGCAGGAAGAGTTAAGTGTTGATCTCGGCCTAAGTGTTAAGGAAATGGGTAATTTCAGCACCTAGCATGTTCATTGCCTGCTCCTCTTAGACTGTCATGTTTTATACCTGACTCTTACTAATCCTTTTCAGATTTTATCAAAATTGAAATCCCAACCATCATTTTAATTCCTCCCTTTATAAACTGGATGTCAGGGAAGAACAGTAAATAAATTCTGGAAGGTAAAACCTGATCTGGTACATCCTTCTTGTGCTGTCAGACACATTGTTGTTCATGATTTAGTCTAAATACATTAATAAAAGTCAATTAAGTTAATAATTTGTGTAACGCTAGTGAAGGCACTGACAAGGAAGATTTAGGCATGCATAACTATGAGTAACTCCAAAGTAACGATACTGGCAGGACTTGTGTGCTTCCACTGGTTACCAATCTCTTCATATTACTACTGAAAGTGATGCATTGTAAAATAATATACTTTAAAGAACATAAGATAGCCACCACCCCCAATCAGAATCCCATTCTGCCAGTTGAAGTGCCATCGTGGGAGACAGTTGCCGCTGACAGTGCCAGCTCTGAGAGCTGTCTCAGGGCTCACACAGCAACAGACCTTTGGACAGCTTAGGAAAGTGTCAGAATAGCAGCTTCCCAATATCAGGAGGTATTTTACCAAGTTAATACTGTAGCTGTTCTCTGTTCTTACAACTAAGTGACAAAATAAAGCACTTTACACAAATTCCGCATAAACACGACTCCGTCATGTCAAGAAACTAAAACCTTGATTTTTAGCTAGAAATAAATAAGCAGTCACCTGTTCCTTTTTCCTTTTTTTTTTTTCTCAAGGAAAAGTTAAAGAATAAAAAGTAGCAAACAAACATGACCTTTAAAAGTAGAGAGGTTTAGTGCCTGTATCTCAATGAGGAACATACACATCAGTGTTTCAGCTGGACAAGTCTTTGATCTGACAAAAAAATTGCACTCCAAAATAAAAGGTTCAGTGTAACTAAGCAGAAATCAGCTATGTAACAGGCAGCACTATGGCTAGAATGGAGATGCAGCAGATATTTAAAAGAAATTACAGTGTCCTTTCTCAGTAGAGCAGTTGGGACTGAGCTTTGCCACATGACATGTCCTTGGAATTCTAGGTTTACTGGTAAATATCATAAATTCCTTTCAGTTAGGGATTTTTGGCTCCCTTGCCCAAATATCACATGCAGCACTATACAAAGTTTGTCCCTGTTGGAAAAAGGAAGGAGTTCATCCCTGTTCACAGTTCCCCTCATGCCCTGAAAGTGAATTCTTTGTATGTGGTACGGACAGGGCCCCTTCCCCTTCAAGGGGTCAGAGGGCTTGGAGCATGCAGGAAGAGAAAGGACAGTGTGTGAAGCTCCTGCTTATCTTGCTTAACCAAGTCTACCATCCACATGTGGTCCTCTGGGCCTTAAAAGAGTGTCTTGGGCACTCAGGCCAGGTTGTGAGTCGGTGGGAAGTGTCCTCCTGGCAGTCTGCATTGCCTTTTCCCAGCGCAACCTGAGAGTACGCGAAGACCTCCCAAAAGCACTGGGCTTCTGTTGCAAATCAAACCAGATCTTACCAGAAGCATCCCAATCTGTGAATTGGTTTTTTTTATGTATATTCTGTAAATGGCCTTTTTTTTTTTTTCCACAGAAATGAGAAGAAATATACAAGCAGATACTGGAAAGAAGTGAAAGTTGGAGACTTTGTGCAGCTCCGTTGCAATGAAATTATACCTGCTGACATATTGCTGCTCTCTTCAAGTGATCCCGATGGGCTGTGTCACATAGAAACAGCTAACCTGGATGGTGAAACTAACTTAAAGCAAAGACAGGTGGTGAGGAGGTTTCTAGAGCTGGTAAGTCATCATTCCTCTCATTTAAGATCAGAATTTGTTTCAGGTGAGGAAATGCTTCACCGGTATGCTCCACACCAGCTAAATTCTGTTGTTACAGCAGTGCTAATGAATTACTGTTGTGGTTGTCATTAAAATACGAGCACTTGCCAAGAGCTGACCTCATTATAGTATCAGAACTTTTACCATCATTTTTCCCTGATTTTGAATAGGAATTATTTGGGGCAATTGTGTGGTTGGAAAATGTTGGGGGGGTTTTAATGGCTTCTATTGTAGCTTGATTTTGGAAAACACATTTTAACTGCCCAGTGAGGGGATATTTAAATATAAACAACTACTTCTTCCTGCAAACCAGATCAGTTTCAATTAGGAATTTTGCCTGAAACTCAGTGTTGCAGAATATCCCTCCAGCACTTGGAGCATTAAAGCTTGTAAGATTTAAAGGGGTAGCATGCATGTGTTCTGGAGGTGTCTGTGCTGAAAAACTGCTCTCTCACTGTGCTTATCTCTCCCCAACAGCACTGTTTTGAAGCAAAACAAAATCCAGATCAGTTACTGTCAGCAGAATTAGAGGAAATTACCTGAAGTTTTACTTGCTTAATTAATCTTATTGAAATAGTATTTATTTGTATGCCCTCCTCTCCCATCCCTCTTGCCAGCTAACTAGTTTCCTGTATTTTGTCAGGAAAAGAATAAAACATTTTCGAGAACTCAGTTACATCTGTTTTCCAAGTAGCTCTTTTCCTTTGAGAGATTTTGCAAACAATGGGAGCTGCTGCCCTTACCACTGTCATCAAAGGTAACTACAGAAGCCTTTAGTTGTACTGAGGTAGATCAGCATTAATAAACCTGAAATCCAACCAACACTCAGGATAAAACTCAATGTGCCTTCCAAATAATTCTTTATGCTGGATAGAGCCTTTCTCTGAATAGCTTGCAAAAAAGTGAGATGAAGACTTGTTTAATCGTCAGTGATTTCAACATAGACATAACACAGCAGCTACTGCCACAGCAAGAACTTTCCTCAGCTACAGACCAAATGTTTCAAAAGCTCTGATTATTTCAAAGAAGCTAATGAAATTGCTTCTCAAATGTCCCATCCTTTTCCCACTGAGAAGAAATTTCTCCCAGTGAGTAGAGTTCCAAGGAGGTACTCGGATGCTGCATCCCAGTTCTCTACCAGTGTAGGCTTCTGCTGGACAAAAGCTATCAGCTGTATATAGGCTACTGAATACAAGGCTGCTTTCACATTTGTGGATACAGTTATACGTGGTGTGGCATGGCCTGCTCTGCATACCCTGCTTTACTGAGGAAATACTTATCATATAGATACTTTCAGTCAGCTTTGTAGACACTTTGTGCTTCCAGCCCATCCCCCTACTGTATCTTAGCTTTCTGCATTATAAGATGATTATGTAACTCTTCTGTCTCAGAAGTGTGCACCACAATATGCAGACAAATAATTTTTAAAATAAGTTTTACATCACAAGATGCCTGGCAACAATAGCAGTGGGGTCCAGAGTAAATTGTCAGGGGTTACACTGCGGTCAGCGACAGAAAGCTCATTCATTCCAATGCAAACAGGACTCAGCCCCGAGAAGTCAAGTACTGAAAGAGAGCTTGTAAGAAAACCACATGTGACTACCTCGCCTGTCTTAAAATAGCTGAGAAAGCAGGAAATATCCAAGCCCAGGTTCCTGCATCAGCTAAGTTTCAGGCAAAGTGCACACCTGCAAGTATCAAGTCCTCAGCAACTGTAGCATCACAGAGCCTCTCTGTAACAGCCAGTAGAATACTTGCCATCCTCATTAAATTCATGGCCAAAACTTGTCTGAGCACACTGTTAATTCATGCAGCAGCATTAGTTTCTTCACCCCATACTGTTTGGGATGGGCTTTTACTTGTTCTGGAAGGTGGGATAGAGGGAGCTGCCTGGGAAATGTTAGATGAATAGTAGCCCCACAGCCAAGTAACATGGAATAGCAAGGTGATGCCAGTCTGTTGAAGTTCAGTTCTGCTCCTGTCTGGGTATGTCCTAAGTTGCTGCAACTGGAGAGAGCTTATTGTTAGATCTCATAAAATATTTTGGAAGACTAAGTTTCTTGCACCAAATGCTGACCACCCTTTTATCAAACCTCAGAGAAATTCGTTCCCAAATCTCTTGCAGGACCTGCATCCCTAACTGTCCATGCATTGAATGAGAATAGCTTTTACATGTTTATATTCCTGTTGTACTCAGCAGAATAACTCTTAGTTATGTTCATAGCTGTTTGGTTCTGTGTCATTCTGCAACCCTGTTATTCAAGCAGGAAAACAAACAAATAGATTATGTAGTCTTGAGCCTCTCTTTCCCACACTGCTAAACACTTCCCCCACCCCTTTACAGAGTGACGTGCCTAGTCATGTGGCTTATCATAGGACAAAGCACAAATTTTTTGCAAGCTTCTTCTTAAAATATCAGCTATCCATGGCTATCTTTGAATAATGTCTCTGTAGCATTATCTCAAGTATTTGAAAGAACCTGTGTTACAAAGCCTGGCCTTTCTCTGTTTATATATGACCTGATCGCTTCCAAGCACATGCCTGTGAAACAAGTCGATGAAGGATAGCTATTTCTATACCCATCACTCTGCTGGGCATGGGAAAGGAGCAAGGGTGGGGCTGGGAACCCTTCTTCCAAGCCACTTTCAGGCTTTTTTTATTCTGTCCCTGCCCTGTGCCCACCCATGCAATTTACAGGCCTGCAGGTCTAGGTAGCAAGCTGCTTGTCACACAGACTGGTGGCCAATTTGGAGTTGCTGAAGTGGGGCGTGCTCTGGGCAGTCCTTTTGCAACTGCAGCACTCTCTCCAGAGTCCTTTTGCAACTGCAGCACTCTCTCCAAATGCTCCCTCCAGAGTCCAGCAAGCCCAGCGCTGTTGCATATGGTGGTGCTGTCCTCTGGCAGGGCAGCCTTTTTGTCAGCATGTTCTGAAGGATCTTTGTGTGTCTCTCTTCAGCATAAACAGCATACAAGGTCCACAGTCTCAGGGAGTAAAAGGTCTTACAGTGTTCCAAAACTTTGCTCAGCAAATTACCATACCAATCTCCTTTTTAGCCCGAATCTTGAAGCAACAATAAGCAACTATAGAAGGAGTTTTGTATCCTTGTCTCCAGTGCTTTGCAGGCTTTGTTATATTCTAAACATATGCTCAGAAGATCCAAGATCAGCATTTGTGGGCTTGGATTGGACCTTTCCACTTGTGAATTCCAAGAAACTGTTTTCCTTTATAGCACAAGTGACCAGAAATATTGCTTATTTTAGTGCTGCTTTGATTTGTCTGAGTAATTTATAGTAGAGTGAGAACATACTGCTTGTTAGCTTTGCGTGTTTGTTAGGCAGTGTGATCTGTCTGACACAAACCTGTACTTTCTGTACTTGATTCTACACCCTACTGATTCACAAGCTGTGAGAAGAGTCACTGCCTCATTCCTCTGTGGCTTGTATGTCTGAAGATGCCAGTTTGAATCTATACCTTGTTGTATGCTCAAAATAGTCTGCCAAGAAAAGAAGAAAATCATGCAGTGAGTAGGTTAAAAAAGAAAAGAGGAAACAGGAGAGTTTTTTTCCCAAAGGCTTTGACATTTTTTTCCCTCCTAGACTTTAAATACTGTGGTCTCATTATCCAGCTACTACAGCAACAGGATGTGTTAGAAATGTTTAAAATAGTTAGAAATGTACTTCTGCATGCTCTGATTCTAAAGCCAAAAAGACAGTGGACTGTCTTCTCACCGAGACGCATCTCAGATCTGTGTGTGCAGCTTGACATGCTGGCAAGTGCAGCTCGGAGAGAGCGCTGTGCTCAATCCCACTGTGAGTGATCTAACAGTGTAAGCAGTGACCAGCAAGCATCTCTTGGAAAAATCGAGTGTTTCTTGGTACTCCACCAGTTTCCTTCCAATTTCTAACCCACCCTCACAGCTCCCTAAGTCACAGCAGCCGTTTCTGCTACGCTGGATGCAGTAGGAGACACAGTAGGCAGGAGGAATCAATGTGTTTTCTGTGCTACTCTGCAGGCTGCTGTGCCACCACACCCTCCACAGTTGCTTATGGAATGTTTTCCATCCATCTGAGACATCGTGTCAGCCACTCTTCAGAGAGCGGATAAGCAGATACAGCCTGGGCTGCAAGAGCTCAAAACTCCCTTTCAGGTTTCATGAACTTGATTTAGGATATTTTGATAGTATGAATCTAGACTCACGAAAAACATTTACATTTTCTTGCTGCCTTGTAGTATGAAACAAACAAAATACTCCACTGTTTTTACTCAGTATGCCTTTTAACAAAATCCACAAAGACTCTCTGTGGATTCTGGAGCAGCTTACAGTTTATTAACCACTGGCCATGTCCTGGATGTTTATGTGGAAAGCTTCAGTTCAGCTGAAAGCTAAGCTAAATCTAGCAGCTGTCATTCCCTGTGAGAAGGTGTGTGTATCCCTCTGAGGGCTGGTGAGGGTAGGGGATGTGGTTTTTTTTCTCTCTCTCTCCTAAGAGTAGACCTTTGTTCAAAACAAGCTTGTATTAGCATGGTTAAATGGTTTTAGATAAGCCTTGCAAATGACTTCATGGCCACTTATTTACCTTTTCTAAAAAGCACATCTGAATTTGGTGTCTGCCTGTTTAGGAGGGTTCATTTGCATGCAGACTAGCACCAGAATAACCCACCAGTCTGATTTTCTCACAAGTCAGTATGTGAACCCTTCTGGAATATGTATAAACTCTGAGCCTATGCCTACTGCAGGCACTTTTGCTCATCTGTCCCAGTCTGGGAGCTGGGCTGAATTGACAGATCCAGCTTTAATTCCAGCCCTACCTGTTCTTACACAGTGCTGGATACAGCTGGAGGAACAGTCATGGAGCTCCCTGTTCCAAGCACTAAGCCATTTATATCACCCTGTGAGCCCTAGTCAGAAACTGGTCCAGAGCAGAAGACAGAACCACTTTCTAGGACTGCACTGTAATCCTGACTGCTGGTGGCTGCAGGCTGCTCTGTGTATGAAGTATTTTGGGAAGGACAACTCATGCTGGTTGCGTGAAAACAACTCACAGGTGAGACTTGGTATCAGATGTACTGATGTTACTTTTGCATTTATGTTTTCTCCCTAAAACAAACAAACAAATAAACAAACCACCAAGGAAAAAAAAGCAATTTTGGTTTAGCCTACACTGAGCTACTATTTCTTGTGCACCAATTTGTGTTGGTTAAATGAGCCCAGTTGGAGAGAACAGCTGAAGTTACGCCAGCACAACTCATAGGCAGACTAGTTTTCAACCTGCCTGCTGACATGAGCTTCTTATCTCAGAGAGCCTGATTGAGTCTTCCAAAGCAACACAAGATTGGGCATAGCTATACTTTCCTTATCACTCCTTCTCCTTTTAATACCCTCAGTTTATCATCCACATGAATTTAGTGGGAACAGTACACTATCCAGTAGTAACTAACCAGTATGCTTGGTGGTGTTTAGAATGTAAGGACTTGAACAGGGCAAAACCTCTTAGCATCTTTTGGGGGTTATTCCTTGTGCCTTTCTTTTTTGCAGTATTTGAGAATGTTCACAAGAGTAGGAAAAGTAGCTCGAAAATTCCAGATACACACATGTTAAAACAGCAGATTAGTGCTCCATCCCACACATGTTGCCAAAATTAGATTTCCCTGAAGGAAAAGAGAGTTAAAAAAACAACCAAACAAGCAAAAGAAAACAATGTTTTTCCCTATGCACTAGCAGAATATTAAAGACTATTTTTTTAGTTTTGCATTTTAGCTCAAGGTCTTCGTTAAACAGGTCTCTGAAGAGTGTTTGTCTGTGCAAAATGTGAGCATGTCATGCCCCATGAAGACCTTTGTTTGAGGTCATGCCTTGAGCATTCAGTAAATTTCACTGATGGGGGTTGAATCCTTATGAGGAGCTCTACATTTCTACTGTTGTATCATTGTTTGGATGGTACCACGTTCAGAAATCAGGCCTGTGAAAACCCTGGACCTGTCTAGTTACCGAGGAAACAGCTACTGTCTCTCTAACAGAGAAACAGACATCTAACAGCTGGTGTGGAGCAGGACCCCAGTCAGTGCTGTGGCAAACTCCTCAAGCTGCAAGTCCTAAAGGAAGGCTGGGAACAAGCTTTCACTCTACCTCATGGCATTTTAGTCAGTAGTCTCACACTGGGAGACATGGGGAAATAAAAACTCTAGAATGATGGTTCACTTCCTCCTTGTTCAGCTTTGAGCAAGGTTAATGTCTCTTTCTAGTTTCCACTGTGCAGGTGTCCAGCCCACAAGTTTGACTATCTAAAGACCTTAATTAGAGGGACAAATAATTTGAATAACTGTAAGGGAAAATTTTGGATATCTTAATCTAAGCACTGGGGGGAGGAGGTGAGGGGTAGGAAGGGGGGTGGGAGAGGCAGAAGAGTCCAGCTCTGAAGAGTGCTGAGCACTTGACTTTTACCATTGGCATTGACTGGGTTTGTGCTTGGATAGAGATTAAAGGGGATAAATTGATTTATCTAAGTTTGAATGCCTTGGCTGTGAAGGACCTCACATCCCTAGCATAATTTTTCCAGTACCTGTGGAACGGTGCTAAAACCATGTAAGGAAATAAATATATTATGCCAGTGCTTGTGCTGCATCTCAACTCTAGAGAGGTGGGACATTTCATTCCCTGTATCAATAACCAAGCATCTTTCCATTCTGCTGTTGAAAAAAAAAAAAAAGCATGAAAAAATAACAGAGCAGTTCAGGTCCTAGAGAAAATAAAACATTACAGTGCTGTCCTGTTACAGAGCAAGTTCAGAAGAGATTTTCCTTTTGTTTTTTTAGTGGGTTGACCCTGGCTGGAGGCCAGACGCCCACCAAAGCCGCTCTATCACTCCCCTTTTCAGCTGGACAGGGGAGAAAATGTCTATTGAGAGGCTTAGGAGTCGAGATAAGGACAAGGAGAGATCATTCTGCAATCAGCGTCACGGGCAGAACAGACTCAATGTGGAACAAAGGGAAGAAACTCTCTAATTTAGTACACTGCACACACAGTGACACCAGAGTTGGGTAATAAGAAGTGTGACCAGATCTTAAAGCACCTCCTCCCACCCGTCCCTTCTTAGCAGGATTCACTTTAGTCATGATTTCACTCCCTATTTCCCCTCATTGTGGCACAGGGATGGGCAGGGACTGGGGCAATGGGGGTTTTGATCAGTTCCTTATGATTTGTTTTCCTTCTTAGCTGGGAGGGAGAGGGGCATTCCTAACACTCTTTCCCTAATGCAGCATGGAGACAGTCCTCCCCAAACTTCTCCAACGTGAGTCCTTCCCCACGGGGCTTCAGGTCTTCACCAGCTACTCCAGCGTCGGTCACTTCTGTGGGGCGCAGTCAGAGAATCATACAATATCTCTCAGGCCCAGACTGCTCCAGCCTGGTCCCCCATGGAGTCACAAGTCCCCCAGCAAACCTGCTCCAGCGTGGGCCTGTCTCAACTCTGTGTCTCTCTGTCCATGGGCTGCAAGTGCTGGCAGGGGCTTGCTCCAATGCGGGTCACAGGGTCTTATGTCTCCACCTGCTCCAGCATGGGGCCTCTCCACAGGCTGCAGGTGGGGTCTCGGCCTTTTCCATGGGCTGTGGGGGGACACTCACTCCACCATGGGTTTCTCCACGGGCTGCAGGGGGAACTTTCTGGCACTGGGGTACCTCCTCCCTGCACCTTCCCTCCTGGCCTTGGTACCTGCAGAGTTCCGTACATCTTCTCACTCCCTTCTTGGGGGGTAAAAAGCAGCTGTTTGTGTTTTTTTTCTCCTAAATGTGATTCCCAGTTGCACTGTGGACTCAGCCTTGGTCAGCAGTGATTCCAGCCTTGAGCTGGCTGGTGTTTGCTCTGTGGAGCCTGCAGAGACCTTCTTCTGGCTGCTTCTTGCAGAAGCCACCCCTGCAGCCCCCTTCTCCACCAGAACCCCACCACGCAAAACTACATTTTTTCATAACTTTTCTAATCTAGCCTAATTTACTTTTGCTAAGCAAAATTTTATTTCTGGAACTGTTTATTCCTTAGCCATACATTGGTCTGTCAGCTGGGAACAGGAAATATTTGGAATATCTGTTCTCAGAAATAGGATTTTGTAATGTAATGCTGAGAACTCCTGATTTTAGGGCCAAGATTTTTGAGCTGTAAATGTGTTATGCTACACTTGTCTCTGATACCACAACCCAAGTTGGCAGTATCAGTGGTTAGGATGGATGGTCCTTCTTTTCCAGAGCAGGTGGATTCACAGTATTAAGCCATGTGTAACCCCAGCAATGATGGTATGTTCTCACTTTCTTTTGGAAGCACTGGTGTGGAGGAGGAGCCTGCTTTTCTGCCAGAAAAGGCAGAGCAAGAGAACGAGGAACTCCTGCATTTATTTCAGCATCCAGGATGTGAACCTTCATTCCACTTCTCTTTTCTCCACCTGCTACCCTCCAAGTCTGTTACACATTCTAGTACTGGCAAGGTCACGGAGGCCAGTAGAAATTTGCATTAAAATATTAACTTACATGGGAAGTGGCTGGTGATGTGTCTCAAAACTGTTTTTTCAATAAACTAATGAAAATTTCCATTCATTGGTCATACTCAGGTCGATACTTTCTAGCTCTGCTATGACTCTCTGATGGTCAAGTGCTTTATATATGTGTATGCACCTGTGAGAGGGAAAACCATGACTCCCCTGTGGCTGCATGCCCGGAGAAGGTGCTGGTCATGCAGAACTTCAGGGCTTATACTTCCGTTTGGTTTTGACTTGAGAACGTCAGTATTACATAGAGATTTATAGACAGCAGTGCTAATTCAGCTTTCTTAATGACACAGTAATGAACTGTTTTGCATCAAAGCAGGGAACACTTAGCCTTTTGGCTTCTAAGAGGAAGAGAATTCGACGTTTAACATACTACATGGTTAGAAAGCGCATGTAAGTTGTTATGAGCATTTACTGGCCTTTACTTAACTTCTCCAAGCTTGTTTGCTGTTGGAGTGAGCCCAGAGGAGGGCCGTGAAGGTGATCAGAGGGCTGGAGCATCTGTGTTCCAGTGTCTTACTACCCTCATTATAAAAAAAAATCTTTATAACCAATCTAAATCTACTCTCTTTCAATTTAAAACTGTTGCCCCTTGTTCTGTGACTGCAGGGCTTGGTAAAATGTCTCTCCATCTTTCTTGTAAGCCCCCCCAATGGCTGCAATAAAGTCTTCCAAGAGGCTTCTCTTCTCCAGGCTGAACTCCAGCTCTCCAAAACTTGCTTCATAGGAGAGGTGTTCTATCCCTCTGGCCATTTTCATGGCCCTTCTCTGGATATGCTCGAACAGATCCATGTCTGTCTTGTACCAGGGACCTCAGAGTTGGGTACAGTACACCGGAAGGGGTCTCATCTGAGTAGAGCAGAGAGGGACAATTTCCTTCCCCAACCTGCTGGTAACTTTTTTTTTTTTAAAAAGCAAAAAACAAACGAACAAAACAACAACAACAACAACAAAACCAGGATATGGTTGGCTTTTTTCCTTCCACCAGTATTCCAACCTACTTCTCTGCAAGGCTGCTTTCAATCCTTTCATCCCTCAGTCTGTACTGATACTGGGGGTTGCCCTGACCCAGGTGCAGGACCTTGCACTTGGCTTTGTTGAACATCATGAGGTTTGCACAGGCCCACTTCTCAAGCCTCTCAAGGTGCCTCTCTTTGGCATCCCTTCCCTCTAGTGTAGCAACTGCACCACACAGCTTGGTTTCATTGGCAGACTTGCTGAGGGGGCCCTCCATCCCCTTGTCTGTATCACTGGTAAAGATACCATATAGTATTGTCCAAGAATGGACCCATGAGGGATGCCACTTGTTACTGGTTTCCATTCTGACACTTAACCATTGACTTTAGCTCTTTTGACATCCAGCCAATTCCTTACCCTTCTAACAGTCCATCTTTCAAACCCATATTTCTATTGTTTAGCAGCAAGAACGTTGTGGAGGAATGTAACAAAGACCTTGTGGAAGTCCAGAAGGGTGACATCTGTCCAGAGAAGGTAGCTGGCTAGGGAAGACTGCACAAGAGTAACAGACTCTGCTGTTCTGCTGTGCAACAGGTCATATGTTTTACCTCCATGCTTAACTGAACAAGGTATATGTGTTACATGAGATAACACCATGTAAGAACTTTGTAACCATTGTGGGTGCCTGAAGCATGAGGCTGGATAGAGTGCTGAATGGGGGAGTGAACCTCAATCTCCTTATCCCAGCAATACATGTTTGTGCCCCTCAGCTCATTTCCCAGCTCTGCTGTCCAGGTTTAGAACTGTCAAGGCCATGATGAATTTCTTTTCCTATGATGTATGCTGTCAGCTGGTGTCTGAAAAAAAAATCACCCTTGAATTCCTTGAGCTTTTGAAAAGGTGTTTTTCACTTTAGCATCTTGATTGGAAAAAAACCAAACTTGTTCAGTGAATAGTAGATAAGAATAGACCCAAAGTGTTCTGCAGCCATTCCGACTCCCCCCCATGTACCTTGTGTGCCAACCACAGCCCTGCTGCCCTCAGTCTGACTGCTGATCATCACAGCTGCCCCTCCACTCTTTAGGGCAGTGAGAAATGTACCTTGTGTGCCAACCACAGCCCTGCTGCCCTCAGTCTGACTGCTGATCATCACAGCTGCCCCTCCACTCTTTAGGGCAGTGAGAAATGTACAGGAACAACTGGGATGAAGTGGAGAAAGTGCACTCTGAATGCCGTGTTTGCCTTAGTAGGGCAGGCATGTGATGATGGGTGTTAATACAGGATACAATTCCAAGCAAAGCTTTTTCATGGTTATACAGCCTTCTTGCCATGGAAACACTTGTGGAAAGGCTGAAAAACCTGTGACAGTGCTGATATGAGTGCTGCCCTGGCATAAAAGGTCTCTTTTTATTATGACTCCTTCCCCTTATGACTCTCACGCAGCTGGCAGGGACTAGAGTCTCTCAGTTCCTTGGGTGGTGGCTGTATGTTACAGGTTTCCCTCACAACCTAGGAACATTTTTTAAAAACATAATTGCTTGTAAGGTAAAGCTTCTTTTATCCAGATTCCCTGTCGTCAGGGTGGATGGGCATATCAGGTATTTGTGAGTTGAACTGCAACCTCGAGCTGCAGCTGCTACTGTTAGGTTTTACCATTCAGAAGGTGAAACTCTTCATTAGCAGCTACTCTCTCTCCTGTCACAACTCTGGCATTCTGTTTTTTATTTGTGAAATGATGTAAGGGAGGTGCTTGGCATTTCCGTTTCCTTGTTTGAAGGGTCTTAGTCCTTCCCATTCCCATTTCTTCTGGCAGAACTTCATCCCACAAGTCAGGCTGGCCAGCAGCCCGGGCTAGAGCAGGAGTAGGCCAAGGTATACTCAGAAACTGAGCTAAGATTTTGTGCTACTAAATTAAAAGGACTTTGGAGTGCTTCTGCTACTAATCAAGTGAAATATTCCTCCATCGGTTACGAAACGCCGCAGAAAGGCTGCTAGAAGCTTCTCCCGAAAGGGGAAAGCACTGGAGTGTGGGCAAGGCTGCGTCCTACCGACGCTGTGAGCGTGAAGCCTCTGGAGGAGCAGCGCGGGTTGTACGCAGAGTCTTGCAGACCCCTGAGAGGCTGAGTCTGCGGTTTAATTCAAGCGCTGAGCTCATGCTGAGCTCAGTTCTTACAGACTATGAACCCATTCATTTATTTCAGTGGTCAGCTTTTGGAACAGGCAGCTACCACTCTCTTAATTGTCCAGGCCTGGGTCCATATTTCAGCCTTGACATACTCTGTTCCCTTACTGCTCTCCAGCACTGCAGTAGTCCATGAACGGATTCTTTCACACCACTGTAGTTTTCAGTGCATCCCTAAGGATGGCTGTTGTCCCAAGGGACGTTAGAACTTGCATGTGTGTATTTTCAGCATTGCTGACATTTTTTTGGGGTACTTTTGTCCCGTGATTGACTAAAAGCAGTTTCTTCAGCTGGCTGTCGTGGAATTATTGAGGTCTTCCTAGGCCTTGCAAGCAACACATTCTTTTCCTGCAGGCTGGAGCTTGTGCTGTTCCCTCATGTTATTTTCTACAAAGGGGAAAACTTTTACTTAGGTCAGCCAGAGGAAGATCAGCCCTCTAACATGTATTTGGCTTGCTCAGCTGTTCCAGTCTTTCTGAATACGGAACATCTCTGTTCCATTTAAACAAACAGTACTCCAAAAAATCCAATTATAGTAGTAGTTGTCAGTGTGGAAAACAAAGCTATTAAATACTGATGTACGGCTGGATCTGTTTAGTTCCTAAATAGCATAGATCAAACTGTTTCTTCCTTTTCTTGCGAATTAGTGACACAGATAAATTCTGCCAGAGAGACTAATGCAGTTTAGACATTAAAACATTTCACTCTTTTAGTATATAAACAGTCTGCATACTTTGGATACATAAAATCAATATGTAATTCCAGTTGCACATTAATAAAAGGTCAGATTAATTTTATATGGTAAATGCAGGGCACTGGTAGATAAAGCAATAATAGGATGGACCGATGCATTAGGAGGATGCGTTCTTATTGCACTTAAAAGCTTTTAAACTGGAAAGCTATTTTTCTGGCCGAGGGAGATTTTTGTCTATTAAATATTTCCTTTGAGCTGTCCCCATGACTCCCTTTCTCCCTTTTAGTTTCCTGCAGACATAGACGCCAAAACAAATCCCAGAGCCCTCATTTAGCAGTTGTACAGCCGGGAGAAGCCTGGATAAGATCCCCAGCATAACCAGTAAACACAATGTGATAAGTGGGTAACTGTCACCGTCACCCAAGGGCATCCTGGAGTACTCGTGCTGTCCTGTTGGGAGGAAGGGCTGTGCATTAAACTCTGGTTTCTGCAGCAGGGCAGATGAATAAAGGAAAACATTTTAATAACTATGCACTATTAATATCGCTAGCAGGCCATTAAATCACCCATACAACACGCATTTAATGAAGGGGAATATGTTGTTTGAATGCTATGTAATTGTCAAACTAACTCATTTGGCAGAGCAGCATGTTTTGCTTCTTGAGCTATGACAGTTGCGTGAGGTTGCCAACAGAGTCGGAAAGGTTGGCATTTCACTGTAGAGATTCAGAATGATCTTACAGCTGAAGCTCCAAAGTCGTGTTGGAGAGAGCTAAATTCAGTCTCCTTTTTTTTATTTTATTTTGTGACAGGTTTCTATAGTTCCCTCATCTGTCTACCTGTTGTTTTCCCTCTCTGCAAAACAGGCATTGTAACATTTTCTTCCCCTCGACACTTTGCCTTTTTAGGACATTAGTTTTTCAGAGGGGGATACATCAATAGTCACCTGAGAGATAAGGGACAGTGATTTATTTTAAGGAAAGTTTTAAAGAAAACACCCTTTCATTATGTTTTCCTCGCCTATGTACAGGTTTATGCTTCCCCCAGAGACACAGCCCAATTATTGCAGCCCTAATTTATTGTTTTAAATTGAACTCTTTATCAGGTTTAATAGGTAGAGCATTGTTAAAGACTAGTCACAAAACCCTTTACATCTGCAATTTACCTTTAATTTGAAATTCAGTGTTGAAGGAATCAATATTTAGCAGATTTTTGCAATCTGACAAAGTCTGCTTACGTAAGGAAAATAAGTTTCTCCAGTGCTCCATGTAGCGTAGGAATGAATTTCCCTAAGTTTTAAAGAAATTGGAAGAAATATATGGGTAGTCTATTAAAGATTTTACTAGCAAGAAGACTCCTGAAGAAATGAAATATATTCTGCGGAATCCTTCAGTATATAAAATATGTAATACAAATATCACTGTGTGTCTTTTTGGCAAGTTTCAACCTTTCAGAAGTACTTACAAGTCCCTAAAAAGTCAGCACTTTTCCAGAGCAAGGCAGTGCACTAAGGCTGTTTTGGTAAAATCAGAATGTGAGGCCAGACATTTGAGGAAAGTGCATTTCTTATTATTTAATTCAATCCCTTCTCTTTTTTGGTTCCTCTCTTTTTCTTTTTTTCACTTTGACATGCCATAATATGGCAGAATATTTAATCAAGAAGTGGTTTTCAGTCCTTCAATGTATCTTGTGCATCATTTCCTGCTGCAGAAACCTTGTTTTAAAATACCTGTTTAAGAAATTGTATTGATAAGAAAGAATTCTTGCCCCTGCAATGAAGTGGGTAACATTTAGTCACTGAAGGCTTCTGAAAGCAGGGTATCAACAGCCACAGTATGGGGATAGATGTGAATATTTCTGTGCACTGACAAAATGTTGTATCTGTTGATTACTGTATTTCTGAACCTCCCAAACAATGTCGGATGAAATGGCTGTAACCTGTGCTTCACATCTTGAAAGACCTTGTTATGAGTTACCCACAGGAAAAGCACTGTGCTGTGCCGTGGTGGTCCCAGGGCAGGTTCCTGGTGTTTGGCGAGGCCACACAGCAAGGTGGAGACACGTCGCCAGCCTTACCTTCTCATCCCTTGTGTGCAGGCCTGCAGTCACTCACCTTTTCAGGGAGCGATTACCAACCAGCCAGCCACACTTTTTGTGTTTTTGGTCTCTGAAGTAACTTGCATCCTCTTGCCAGCGTGTGGGCGGTACAGCTTGGGAGCCCTGCTGCAGAGTGACACTGCTGTGATACCGTGATGGTGATGAGAAATTCAAACCCAACAGGAGGAACAGCATCCGTCTGAAAGACCAGCAGAGAACTAAATTGGAGCCCGTATGAATGATGCTTCTATCTGTGCTTACTGCATCAAAAGAGCAGGGGTAATACCTACCATTTGGAAAAGCCTGAAGGTACTAATTTTTTAGAGCCTGCAGGTGCTAAGATAGTGTGAATAACATGGGCACAGGGGTTTACACCCATACCATTTGCTCAAAACAAAGGGAAACTAGAGTTCAGTTCCCTTTTTAGCTTCATGGAAGCCAAATTTGTGTTTCTTGACTCCTAAATACCATCCATCTCTCGTACTGGTGCTCTTTTTCACTGTTTCAGAGAATTTGAGATTGATTGGCAAGAAGGGAGTGAGCAGAGGTGGGAATATGATTGTGTGCAGCCATGAAGTGTTGATACAGGAGTAAAAACTTCTGAGTTCTGGTTGCTGTTTCTTTTCTTCTGTTAAAGTAATTGGATGTGCTTGACTTTGCTTAGACTTTGACATGTGTCATGCTTGTATTGGCTTTTTTCGAATTTGCACTCACTGAAACTACTGTAATAATTTGTGGCCCTTCATTTAGATTTCTCATTTCTCCTGGTGACCTTCATGTATCCTTTCAAGCAGAGTTTTTCTGTCACATCTTAACAATGACCAGCCTGTGCTCTGAATTAATCCCTACCTGATAGTTAGAACTCTGCCCTAAGTTTAAGGAAGATAATTTGCTTTATTCATGTTTTACAGGGACTCATCCTTAGATTTAGTGGTGGCAATTAAAACATACACTGTAGCAAAGGGAGAACAGGTTGTGTAACAGAAAAGTCTGACTGACATGAACAGAATTTAGCCCTGGCTTTTGCTTTCCAACAGGTTTGTGAAATAACCTAGGTAAATCTTTTCTCTCAGTAAATCTCTCAGGTTTGTAACAACCAGAAAGTCCGTTTTTTCAGATCAACAGTGCACAAGGCACAAGTTGGGGAGGTTTGCAAAGGTACCATGTAATGAATACGACACCATTACAGACTTTCAGAAAACAAAAGCCACATCTCCAGCTGCTTTTTTGTGTGTGACCTGGTCTTGTTGATGCGCACGGAGACACCATGAGAACACCAAATATGTCAAGTATTTAGAAAAAAATAAGCACTAGAAGGCCCATATCTTAACAGTGATGCAGAAATTTTCTCTTAAGAGAAAGAAATAAAGGCAGTGGTAGAGAATTTAATTTTTTTCATGGACTTTCACCCAGAAAACATGCCCAATCATGATTTGTGCTCTATAAAAGCAGCACTTTTGGCTTCAACTTCTGCCTAGCTGCAGCTTCTCTTAGCTATTAATACACGAGAACATCATCACAGTTTATGTTTCATTTGCTGCTGAAGTATGGGTATCAGCATAAAAACAAAACTTTGATCATTGTCAAATCTTACGTTAAGTTTGCACTTGTCTGTAGCCGCTGAAAGCAGGCGCACGCAGGCAGTGTTTAACGTATTTGTTCCTTCATTTACCAAGAGTCATTTTCACATCAAAACAGTGTCATCAGCTGCAATACACAGTGTCTATCTCTGCTTCCATTTCACGGGGAAGAGATGGAGCTATTTGATTTATTAATAAAACAAAGAGCTTTGCCATAAATCAGAAATCAGCAGCTTTGTTCCCTTACGTAAACTACTATTCTAATTGGATTTTCTACCCTCACAGATACTATCTGGTTAAAGCTCATAATCACATATTTCAAGTTAATTGTAACAGAACACAAATACACAGACAGTTAGATTTAACGATAAAGGACTTTTAGTTCCAAAACTGAGTCATAAATGAAAGGAATCCAACAGAGGAGGGAGAAAGACTGTGTTACATGGTGGCGGCGGTGAAGTCGGGTAGGGTTGGACCTCTCTGATCTTGACATGGTCTTTCTTTTTTGTGAAGACTTCAGCTCTTGATTTTAAGTAGATTTTTTTTTATTATTATTTGTAAAGTCACTGGCATTTCTGCAAGGTTTTCTTAGCAGAAATGGAGTTCAACCTGCAGACTTTCAACTGCTGTAGAAGTTACAGTGTCTGTACAGCACTAAAACCATTCTGCCTCTACTGAGATCAGCAGTCTCAGGAAATCTGCATTTGATTATGTTGGGTTCTGTCATTAGGGTGTCTCTAGGATTCTCAGAGGAGATGTGTTCTTCTAAGATGTTACAATTTCTTTCATTTTTTAAGACCACTGAATGAAAATATGTGCTAAATTAACTATATTGCATATAGTACGTTACGATAAAAAGACAAGAAATCTTTTCTAGCCTTTTCTCTCCAATTTACAAATGCAAATTAAGCTACAGTGGTGACTCTTAACACAGTACTTAGGCAGGCAGACAGTATGTCATTGAAACCTTGAGCAGTATTTGTAGAATATTCTTCCTGGGCTTTCCACACATACACACACACCCCAGGGAACATACTGGAGCAAGGAAGGAGAAGATCATGTTCTGGAGCAGCAGAGCAAGTGTTTCATAGACAACACAGGCCTTCCCAGCATAGTGAGCTTTAGAGTCACCTGGCAGAACTTCACCTTCTCCAACACACTCAAATAAAAATAGCTACCAGGAGCCCTGGCTGCCAAAGTGTCAAGGTAATGAACTTTTGACTGTGGAGGCAAAGACACAGGCAGAGTATACAGATTAGGAACTGTGGTAACAGACTTCAGATGTCAAGTCCTGAAAGTGTTGTGATGTCAGTTCTAGCCAGTGATTCCTTCCTTGTGACTGCTGGTGTCTGAAGTGAGCTGCTAAGGAATGAGGCTGAAAGGGTGTAGCTTTACAGTATCCACCCCTTTCCACAGCCAAATGGTGTCTTAGGTGCCTCTGTAGACCTGGGTACTTCTGAGAATTCCCAACATCAAACTTCAGTCACCTAGAGAAATGTAAGGCTGACCAAGAAAAAATACCTAATGAGTTTAAATCCCAGCACTATTTGGTGCTGAGAAGATCATCTGAATTTCTTGATAAGGCTCAGGTACTTGACTGCCAGCTTTGACATAATTTAGAGTCTGATTCTTAGCATAGCAATCATCTTCTTCACTGAGAGCTGTCCTTTCTAACTCTTTTTTTTTTTTTACCTCCCTTGTTTACAAGCTGAATTCTGCATATAAAAGCGATTCTTTCCTCCAGTGGGCTGTAGCTGTCTCTAAGTGACAGCCCATCTTCACGGTTCTCTTTATCATTTCTTTTTTTCTTCAAAATACAGGAAAGGTTTCCAAGTGTCAGGCGTGGGTGGTTTGAATTGTCCTCTATATACTGTAAATCTGTCTTTCTTTCAGACATAACTGCTAGGAAAAAGCAGGAGGGCGTTGATGGTGATGCTGACATATTCTCTAGTTTCTTTTATCTCTCATTTAAATTTTTGTTTCTTTCACCTCTTCTGAGTAGAGTCAGTATGAAAAAACAGATACACCTGCGTGTTTCGGAGAAGCTGGCAACCAGATTGTGTCTGTCCTTTGGTTACTGATTTTTCAGCTGGCTATTCCCAGGGTGTGTTCTGAAAGGTAGTGGTTAGAGTCTACAGCTGCTCAGCAAAAAGGTTATAAAACATCACATTTGCAGTGTTATTAGTGTTGGAAGCTTTATAATACGATAATTCATGAGTGATTCATTCAAATGGTGTGCAAAACAGTTTTCTAAAGGTAGCCCTCACAAATGGAGAAAGCCTTCTGAACAGCACCAGGACTGAGTATCTATGACTTCACTTCATAGCTTGTTTGATCCGGCAGAAAACGTAGAACCTTGATTTTTATTTAACAAAATCAAGTAATTTTGCTGTGATAGAATGTTTTTCCTCAGACACGATTACAGGTAAACATATGTAGTCAGCAGAAATACCAGATTTAGACTAATGAGCTAGACAATCAAGAAGGTTTTTAAGTGTTAATTAGGAAAAAAGTTATTCTGCTATATGTGTAATTTACTGCAGTAGGTTAATTTATCTATGTAGGCATAAGGCAATTAAGAAGTCTTGCTAATATTTCAGAAGCTCATATTAGCTTTTTCATAATTGGCAGTATATTGACTTATGCTGTCCTGGATTTTCAGTTGCTTCACTGAATGTGAAGTATAGTGATATTAAATATCTTGAGATTTCTCAGAAAAAATTTGGTTTTCCACTCCAGACCAAATTCATTTGACTTCTGGGCTTGGCATGCTTTTCGAAACTCACATTCTTCCACTTGCAGAACAAAAAAAGGCATTGGTTTTGGGAAGCAGCTAAGGAGGTTTGGTGCCCAGGTCGCTTTGATTTTCAGTGCCAGTGCTTGGTGTCATTAATTTGATTGCCTTTGGAAAAAAACCCCAACAACCTGGATTTCAATACATTATGAAATCTAGGAAAGAGACAATTTCAGCTATAATTTGCAAGTCTTTGCCCTAAGTAATTAACACTTTTGTTTTTCCAGGACTCAGAATTTGACCCCTTGAAGTTCACCAGTGTCATTGAATGTGAGAAGCCAAACAATGACTTAAGTAGGTTTCGAGGTTACATGTGAGTATTTCATATAATATCCTTCAGTTTACACTCCCCTTCTTCAGTATGGAATAGCATGAATGCTGGTTTGGTTTGGGCTGTGCTCTCAAAGTTGCACCATCATTGCATCTAAATAAGGCCACATATTTAAGGCTCCCTTAGAAGATCTTCACTTCAGGGTGAGATGGGGGGGGCTCACGTTTCCATTCCTCAGGATGGATTTAGTTCTTAGCTTTGATCAGTTAACACTCCAGAAACTAATGCATGAAGCTGTTACAGACACTCTTCTCCCTTTCCTTCCCTCCATGGATCAAAAACGCCCATCTGGAAATGGGAAGAAATAGAAAACCAGTCCAACAGAGCCAACAAACAAACACAATCTGTTGCACTTTGCTTCTCTGAAGATGGGTCCATTAAATGTTTCTTTTAATATAAGTGTCATTGAGGAAAATCAGAAGGCAAACCTGATGTTTCCCCAGCTATGGCAGAATTCCTTTCCTCTCGATCGGATATAACAAAACAATCGGCTCACAAGATGTGCTTGCACATTACCACGTGGTAGAATCACCTGTGGGCACTTGACTTCATTCTAAGCAAACAGAACTGCATTAACAGGGTGCTCAACTCTGGCCATTCAGTCCTGCTCAGAAATAAATGTGTTGGTCTGTGCAAAGCACTTTGCTTCTAGCATAGCCAGGACTGGTGTGCAGGCATGCCAATAGGGGTGACTTGGGAGGTGCACTCTTGCATGACTTATTTTTCTAATATCTGTAAACCACATGGAAAATGAGAGCCTGGGATATTTAATTTTTGTCTAGATTTTAATGAAGAGAATTAAACAGACACTAATTCTGTTTAGAATACCCTGATTTATTACCCATATTGATTAGGAGTGATAAGCAGTATTGAATTGCTTAAATGGCACAAGGTAAATTGCTGGGGCTTGGAGATTTTTTTTTTATAGTGGTGCTATTTACCACCTCGGTTACTACTCTCAGGTGTCACAGATTGTGTAGGATGTAATGTCAACTGGTGTAAATCAGGATAGCTTTTTTGAAACTGCATCATGTTGTAGTGTGGGAAAATGTGTTCCTTTATTTAGCAGCACAAAGCCGTACAGTTCGTTTAAAAATAAAACTTTCATATTAGACATTGCTGCATGAGGGTGTAGAAGTGTCTGCATTAATAGAGAGCCTGATCTACTGCAGAAATGGTATTTCCAGATATGGAAATGCAAAGTTTGGCAGCTTATCTACCACACTTCACGTGTGTGAATCTTAGTCTCAAAATATTGAGCAGAGGTTGAATACTGTTGAAGATAGGCATAAATTTGTCTTTCATGTATATTTACTTATGTATTCCATGTGGAAAATGTCTGTAGTGTGTGAAGTAACAGAGCCATTTGAATTATATAGCAGAAAACACGGTAGTACCTTTTGGAAGACTTGTTCAATACTGATTCTATTTAATCTTCTTTCTATTTTAATGCTTCACAAATGATGTGAATATATTTTGGCACAGCAGAAAGCCAAGACATCAGTTTTGAATGTGGCAGAAAGCATCAGATGATTTCCAGGTCTCATCAGCTACACTGTGAGAGATTTACAATTGAAGAAACACGGGGCTGTTGAAGTGAAGAATGGGGACCAACCCCTTAATAAATAAACTCTGTCTCCCAGTTTATCATGACAAAAGGCTTCCCCTTTAGATTTACTTCATTAGTATCATGAAATCATGGTTCTATTTCAAATCATACATTAGCAAGGTGAATAGCAATTAGCACGTCTGAATTGAAACGTGTCATTGCCATGTCAAACTCGGATCTCAATGTTCATTCAAAATCTTAGCAGTAGTCACTGCTTGAAATAAAGGTTCAAATTGCTCCCACAATTGCTAAGCACAGGAGGTTCCATGTGAACATGAGGAAAAACTTTTCCTCTGTGAGGGTGATGGAGCACTGGCACAGGCTGCCCAGAGAGGTTGTGGAGTTGTCTTCTCTGAAGACATTTGAAACCCACTTGGACACTGTCCTGTGTTACCTACTCCAGGTGGATCCTGCTCTGGCAGGGAGTTGGACTTGATGATCTTTCAAGGTCCCTTCCAACTCCCATCATTCTGTGATTCTGTGATAAAGGCTCAACTGAAAAGAAATGTTACTGACATATGTAAATAGGGATGCTATGAAATAGTAGACTTCCAGAGATCCAGATGTGAAAACTGTGCTGAGACATCACTGTCAAAATTTGCTTGAACTTTTGACCATTTAGTAGGTTTCCAGTTTTGATTAGGACTATTTTTCGGGTTTTTTTGATGTGAAGAGCTCCTTTGATTCTAATGTCTGTGCTGACAAATCTTTTAGGGAATAGAAATATTTGTGTGTGAACCTGTAAAAATCTGTTGCCTACAGTTACTCTGAAATGTTGTTACGCTAGGTAACTGATGGAACAGGGGAAGGCCAGGGCAAAAGGAGAAATTATATTAAAAACCCACAAAAAATATTGAAAAAAGTGCACTGAGACAGGCCTGGCTTTATCCTTTATCTGCCAGAGTGTACTGTGCACATTACTACATATGACTTTGTTGGTTATGTTGGCACAGTCTGCATTGAACACAGCCTGCATGTGCAGACAGACAGGCAGACAACTGTTTCTACTCAGGTACTTGCTTTAATACTGTTCTGCAGTTACTGCACCCTCAGATACCCCGAGCACATTTCTTCATTTTTATTTCCCCTATAAGTCTTCTGTGTAAAAAGAATAGAATGAAACTACATGCCTCCTGCCTCAATGGGTCTGGCCAGATTATGTGAAGTATGCATGGCAAACATTCAAAAATCCCATGCCAGGTTCCAAAAATAACAAAATTGGCTTTAAAATCTTGTTTCTAGCTTTTTGTGTGTATAAGGGCAAGGGAAAAGGAGAACTAGTATTTGGCATTTTGGAGTTTCTCTGAAAGTAAAAATTTTGTCATTAGGCAAGAACAGAAAACTTTATGTGCTCAAACAAAAATTAGTGTAACAAGGAATAATATTTTTCATAAGATTAAAAAGCTTAATATCAAATAATGTTTGGGGTTTTTTTTAAAGGGAAAAAATGTATAAATCTGTACAGTGATGTCTCTTTAATGTGCTATAATGAAACCACCTTTCCTGGGAAAAAAAATATCTAGACTTGAATTTCGTCAGAATTGAATCAGGAAGATTCTGGCTTGTGACATGCATGGAGGCTATGTTTAAGATTGCTGAATATTTTCTTTGGGAGTGACAAGCCTTGGAAAGTAGTGCCAGCTCTACCATTAGCTTTGTAACACACTTGAGAGTCCTGAAGGTGAAATAAAGTACTCTTTTCTGAACACAGTTTTGGTATGTCACCTTGGTATTTAATGCTCACATACATGTAACAAGGAAAAGTATAATGGAAGGATGGGGTGAGCTGCCATCAGGCTGTTTTCACACTGCTCTGTTAAACCAGGAGGCTTATATCTACACAAACACTTTCAGAGTGCTGCAGGGAAGAGGTAGTCTTCTACGTCTGGTCTGCCCATTTCCCCCAATTCGTGGTGCATTTGTTATTTAGATATGTGTGTTTGCGGTGTCATCTGTATGGGGCACTGCAGGGAGAAAGAGCATTGCACCTGCGCTGCTTCCTCACAAGCTAGTGTCCAGGTGACTTTGGCTGGCCCCCGTCTGAAATACTGACAGAGAAAAGTTTCCTCCTTTGCCTCCAAAATTACACTGGCCTGAATCCAGAAAGTGGAGCAGCAGACTGCTTTCAGCCTCTATTTCAAGCTTAGGGTTTCTCACTCTGTGAGAGGGGCTAGAAATGAGATCTAAGGCATCTTTCCACTGGGACATAAAGTTGTAGTCTTGGCAGGTTTGTATCAAAGTGAGCAGCTGTATCTAATTCCAGTTTTCAGTGTTTTTTAATCCAGACCTTTATGCCTGTAATTTTTTCTTCCTTCTATCATCAGTGCCCAGTTACCTTATATATATGTCCTGTTAGTGAGTCACAAGGGGTGAGTGCAGACGAGAAGGAAGGAATGAGTTTCCTCCAGCCTCCAACAGCTTCTTTCTCCCAGATTCGTATTTCATCCATGTTTTCTACAGGTCTGATGAGCGGCAGAGAGTTGACTGACTTTGTTTGGATATGGAAAAGGAAAAAAGCAGTACCAAAACACCTGTAAGGATAAGATGAGCTGTGGTGGGAAGGCTCAGTCTGTGGGTCTTGACACCTATGGGTTAACTTCAGAGGTTGCACCATTGCTGTGCAGCACATTCAGGTGTTGTATAAGCTAAGATAGTAAGAACAGATGCACAATTGTGTAAAACAAATGCACAAGTAATTGTATGTAAACATTGCCATGTACAGTATACCTGTCACAGTCCCCAGTTACTGTCAAGTGTAAAGAATCGACGAAGGCTATAAAATCATAAGCCAGAGCAATTCCTTCCTAAGTAGATTTATCTTTCAAAAGTCCTAGTTATTACCAGGAATCAACTATCATTTGGAGACTTTATTAGAAATTCAGACTAACATCCTCATGATTTACATGAAAGGCTAATGTAGAATTCAGCTTTAAAAAGCAGAGGAATGGCAGCATCCTACTAGTAGTGTAATTTCTGCAGTATGAAAGAAATTAAGAAATTCTTTACCATAATTTAAGACCAGTCAAATTTGGGTAATCCTGCAGCTGTCAATAAGTGTTTGCACCTATTGGCATGCTGCAAGAGGGCTGTTGGACAGCCCCCAGTTTTGGAAGCTGTTTTGTCAAAGGGGGAGGTAGTGGGTTAAGGAGATTTGCGGAAGTGGGTAGATGCAAAACCTCTGTTCTTGTGTCTGAGGCCACCAGGGAGGATAAGGCTGAGCAGTGGAAGTTCTCTCCTGATGAAAAAAGCAAATCCAAACACTTCATTTTTTTATCAGAATTGCAAACTTGATGTTGTCTACTTCTCTGTCTGGTTCTGGTTTCTAGTCAGATGTTACCACATCTGCAGTTACCTCCACTGTCAAACCCACAACTTGTTCTCCACCCCTACAGTGAAAAGCTAAGCATACCTGTTGAAATACCAATGCTTTTAATTTAAAATTTTGATCAGGAACTGAATATAGTACATTATACTGAACTAAAAAAGGACTACATATATGTGCCTGTATATATACACATGTATGAATGTCTACATATATATTATTTACGGGCATATTCTACTCCCTAAGAATGTAAACTAGAGGCTGCATAGCATAACCAGGATAACAGGATAATCTACAAGTAATCATACTGGGCTGGGGAAGAGGACAAAGGATTCACCAATGTGAACCTTTTCTTCTTCCTCTCCTATGAAGCCAGGCTGAGAGAGTTGGGCTTGTTCAGCTTGGAAAAGAGAAGGCTCCAGAGGGACCTTATAGCAGCCTGCCAGTGCCTGAAAGGTGCCTATAGGAAAGCTGGGGAAGAACTGTTCATGAGGACATGTAGCAGTAGGACATGCAGGGGTAATGGTTTTAAACTAGAAAAGGGAACATTTAGGTTGGATATTAGGAAAATGTGTTTTGGTATGAGGGTGGTAGATCACTGGAACAGGTTGCACAGAGAGGCAGTGGAGGCCCCGTGCCTGAAGATAGCCAAGGTCAGGCTTGATGGGGCTCTGAACAACCTGATCTAGTGAAGATGTCTGCTTACTGCAGGGGCGTTGCACTAGGTGGCCTTTAAAGGTCCCTTCCAAACTAACACATTCTGTGATTCTGTGATTTTTACAGATCTCTAGATCTCTGATATAGGCCTGAGATCCTGGAGCACGTGCTAACGTTAAACTTTTGGTCCTCGTTTAGAAAGCTAAAAGATTCTAACACTCAGAGAAAAGCACTAAGATATAATGCAAGTATGAAGGTTTAGAAAATAGTAAGCAAATTAAAAGAACTCCATCTTTTTATAAAAGGCACAATTTTAAGCCAGTTTGCAGATTTCAGGGGACATGGGATTTTAAATGGGATTTTAAATGCTCAGATCGAAGTAGCCATAAAATTTGAGGTTGAAACAGAACAATGTCAATTTTAGTATAGCAGGTGTGCCTTTCCTGCATTTATCTTGAAGTCCCAGCTTTTCCTAGTTTTTTATCGCAGTCCATTTTTTAGACTTTGGAAGGTGATGGTTTTGATACTCTGAAAATGAAGGCAGAACATTCAAACCTTTCAGAATTTCCTTTAATCTTCGCTGAGGCATCAGGATAATGCAGTTGATTAAATTTTATTGATTTTTAAAAGGTTTGAAATAATTATTTGGTTTGTCTTTTTTACCTAATAGAACATTCTGATGCTATTTTTAATTGCTGGTATTGTTGTTTAGCATTTCCCTAGTGACTGTTAATTCCCACAGGGCTGTGTTCTGTCGACTGAAATTTGAGTCAGTTCATACACAGCAGACAATAAGTTGTAGCAGAAACATTACTTTGTTCCATCTTTTCCCTGTGTTTTGCTGCTATTCAACAGGAATCATAGGGGCACAGGCCACTTTATCTTTCTTAGAGAGACAGTGAGACACTTCTGAAAGGAAATGCTATTGTTCTCACTGATAAACACATGGAATTTTCCCCCTTTCTCTTTCACTGAATTGATGCATATTAGCCATGGCACATCTTCCTTAGGATCACCGCTTCTGAAACACAGCCCTTTCCCAATTTCACCATACATCTTTGTAGGGGTTCTTTGATAAGGACATGTGAATAGTGGGTTAATCGTGTGCACTGCACCGCTGCTCTTGGGTGGACTGGGTTAACTGGTTGCTCAGTCGACTTGCGCAGGCACAGGAAGTCCGATGCATTAGGTAGGCTGCACACATGCTGTAGATTTGGTCTGCCTATATCTAGTGAGCATTTTTCCAGGGCATTTCTATATCCCAACAGCAACTGGTACTGCTCCAGCTGGGCTGCAGCATGTCTGGAATTCCTAGGTAGGTATTCTCAGTTTTCAAGGTCTGCCAGAGAATCTTCCCAGGAGAAAGATCTAAAGAAATATTTCACCACCAGGTTGAGAAAACTTCTTAAACTTTGAAGATGTTTCCTGGGCTTGTTGTATTACAGAGTAGAATGATTTAACAAGCTTAATGTTTTGACATGCTGTGCTTTGTTCTGTTTTTAAATTTTCTGCAGTGTACATAAAAGTGGAAAAAAGGATGGACTGTTCAAAGAAAATCTTTTGTTACGTGGATGTACCATTAGAAATACAGAAGAGGTTGCAGGAATAGTAATCTATGCAGGTAAAAGTCTGTCGAGGCATACCACATTTTTATAGCTTCCTTAAAATAATAACAAAAATCCATATGATATCATTTTATGTGATTGCTTCTGCAGGGCATGAGACCAAAGCTTTGTTAAATAACAATGGACCCCGCTACAAACGCAGTAAGCTTGAAAGACAGATGAATGCTGATGTCCTTTGGTGCGTCCTCATACTGGTAATCATGTGTCTGTTTTCTGCCATTGGTAAGTGCTGTGTAAGAGTAGAAACTTAAGTATCAGACTCTCCTGGGATTTATGCACTGTATCAAAAACATATGTATCTGCCAAAACGTGAAATCCATAAGCTGTCTCCATACTGTCTTATTTTTTTTTGTGTTGTGTCATTCAAATCAAGATGTTTTGATGCATAAGTACATCTGATTAGCTTCTTAGTGTCAATTAAATACACACTATTATTACTAGAGATCTGAAAGCTTACATTCTGCTACCCTTGATAGCATCCAAAAATGTCAAGTCCAAAAGAAGCCACTTCATATGTAGTTCCCTCAAAATTACAGGTGATGCAGTGTAACATGCCATTAAACAGTTGGAAAAGTAATTTATGAGCAGAGAATAAACATAATTAGCACAGGTCTATTCACAGTATTGTTTTTAAATTAAGGGCACAGTGTACAACATTGACACAGTGTCCCTAAGGCTGCAGTTTTAAGATAGAAGAAATAAATAAAAGTCTAAATCTGCCTAAATCCAAGTGGAAGAGTCTCTAGACTTCATGGAGTGCTTAAGGAAACGCGGCGGTTCAAGTTAATAGTCTTTAGGACATTTTCCTATTGACTTCTGAGAAAGAATTGAGTTTATGTTTGGCACCCAAGATGATTCCTTATGTATGGCATATGAATTCCGTATCATTAATGTTTGTGAGTTCTGTAATGTTTATGTGTGAGTCATACAGCGTAAACACCACAATGTTTCCTAACAACCACAGCATAGTTTAATCTTATGCCATTTTAACACATCTCTGTGTGCCTTTTTCCAGGTATTGTTAAATGCTGCTTAAAGATTAATTTTTCCAGCTGTGAATCAGCCAGCATATTTGTTTCCACTGAGTTCGTGACACTCTGTTGTAGTGTCTCAGTGTTGGAGAGCCCAGTCTTTGGGGCTGAAATGGGGGCAGGGAGTCACTGCCTGCAGCTTTGTCCCCTGCCTCCATCCCAAGGGTTGTCCCAGAGCAGCCACAGCAGGGTGTGCACTGCACTGGCTTCAGTTTGGCTCAAACTCCTCTGAGATGTGTGAACATGAGTGGCAGGAGGTGGCACACAGTAGGTGACACATAGGCCTTCCCTGCTGTCACTTCTGCTACCAGGCTAGAAACCACCAGCGGATGGCTAAAGCAAACTGCTGGAGGTGGGAACAGCCAAAAACAGCTGGAAATAAATTTCATGGAATCACAGTCAGAGACTGGTTTGGGACAAAAGAGACTGTAAATATTATCTATTTCCACCCCCCAATCATTTGCTTGAGCCTTTGGAAACCAGAGGTGCCTTCAAGACTCACAGAGCTGTGTTCTGCAAGTCAGGCAGGTTCTGTACCTTCTGACAAGGAAGTTACTGTAAGTGGACATATGACAATTAATTATTTTGAAAATTGAAGTCAGGATATTTATAAAACAACTGTAGATGTAGGTCATTCTCAGTGTGGGGCCTTTTACTCTCAAGAGAAAAAATACAGACACCAATAAAGACATCAGTATGGTGATACGCTCATATTGCTAGTACAGAGACGAAATTGTGTGCTTACTTAGCTTAAATATTGGTTTTATTTTCCGAGAGTTCAATACTGGTTTTATGTCTTAAGATGTAAAGGACCTTGTTAAGTGTGGCTTAAAAAATACTACTTTTAAAGTAGGACATTTTTTTTTTTTCCTAACATATAGTGAAAGTAGTTTGAATAGTTCGTATCATGGGGGATTTTCTTCCTTGGTTTTAACCTTTAAAAACATTAGCCATACCATTTTCAGTCTTTAGAACTGCAAATCCTAGTGCTCTACTTAAAAAGGCAACTTTCTATCTCTGTAACAAGAATGTCATTTTCCAAAAATAATAACAACCTTATCTTTATTGAGTTATCAGCACAATAAATAAAAAAAAAAACAACAAACCCCATAAACTTCCACAAGGCTTAGAATTTCTTCAGTTCCTCAGCTTCCATGCTCTGGACTCTGTGGTTGCTGTTACTCTGTTAATTCTGTAGACACATTGGGCGATACTCACACAGTAAGACTGAAGTCTCTTCTGCGTTTATCCAGCAGACACTAGTTTAGTGATAGCTGGCCAGTGATATACCTACTGCAGTCAGTGGAGTTCTTTCATTTTAACAGAATTAATATCACTGAAATAAATCACTTTCTAAAGTCTTTTTTTCTCTGCTGATTACAGAAAGAGCCTTAACTGCTAATTTAGAGTAGCCAGCTCTTTATTTGGACAAAGTTACAGGAAGTGACTCTTGCATGCAGTCCTTAGTGCCCCTTCTCAAACCCCAAAACACAGGGCAGAAAAAATGATGGGTTTTGGGGGGCCTTTTTCAGAAGTTATGCAGAACAGTTGAAAAGAAATAAATCACTTTCACGTGTAAGTCAACTCTAAGAACAAATTCATATCACAAGCTTTTTTCCTTGGAGTTAATTTGCATTTTTCTCTCTTTCAACTCTTCTCCAGGTCATGGCCTCTGGGTATGGCAATATGGTGAGAAGAAGAAACCAATTTTTGATGTTCCAGGGCCTGATGGCAAATATTTGTCTCCTGTTTTAGCTTCAGTGTATTTATTTCTGACTGTGATCATAATTTTCCAGGTAATGAAGCTGTACATGCTGCCACCTGTATTCATAGCTTGCTGTAATAAAGTCTAGATGTGCAGGGCCTTCTACCACTAAGGCATGTAAGAACCTAATCAGGCATGATAAATAAGTACATTTAGTCACTGTAAAATTAAATTTTAACCGCAGAGAATGTGATAAAATAGAACCAGAAAGCTAAATTAAATAAAAGAAGTGGCCTACCCAGAAGTAAAAAGATGGTAACTGCTCTGAAAAATAAACTGATGCATATAGTAAGCTTTCAGAGCTCTGTTGTCATTAGAAAAGAAAATCATTTGAGAAACTTTCACAAAAAACCTCATTTATTTTGTTTTCTTTCATCTTATTGCATTGCACTTGGTTTCATTTGCTTTCCTTTGCTTTCATTTGGTTTTAAACAAGGAGGAAAAGATAGGATGCAATGGGCCCTGCTGGGCGAAAACAAGCTTTGTGCTTCGTGTCCACTCACTGTGGAACAACACCTCAAAGACTGTGGGGTGCCACTTTGGGTACAGAGTCCTGGTATGAACATAAGTTGCATACTTTTGTAACTGCTTTCCAAAGATACGGCCCTTAGCAACTCTGTATCTCAGCTGGGTAACAAACTATGTTAAAAGTTTTGTGGCCATCCAGAGAAATCTCTTGCATGGCGAAGGTGGCGGTGAGTGAAGAGAAGTAACAGTGGTCCGTGTCACTGGGCCATGTGGAAGTATGCCCGGTGGGACACTAGAGGATGTTGTGCTATTTGACACGACAACTTCTTTATAAATAGGAATTAAAAAAGATGAGTTACATTGCATTTTGCTCGAAGGCATTGGGTTATGCTATTGGTTAACAAAATTCACCACAGAATTTTTTAAACACCAACCTTTAACTGTAGGTTTTGATTAAATGACCACATTTGCTACTTAAATACATGTTATAATTTATCCCTCATATCTAATTCAGCAATCTAAACAATGTCTGGGGTCAGGAATTTGTCTCCTGAAAAACACCTGCAGTGAAAAACTCAAGTACAAATTAGGAGTTTTGACAATCCTTGTGGAACCGGTGAAAACCTTTTCTGTAGAAACTTCTCATATGTATTTCTTCAGCAGTAAAATGTATTCTTCATTTAAATAATTTGCAGTGCAAAAGCCAAGGCCAAAAAAGTTGTCTCTGTGTAGAGGTTTGCACGTCCCATTTTGTTTCTCATATTTCTGCAAAGTGAATTTGTAAACAGTCTATTTGTGCAGAATAGATTTATCCTGTTCTTTCACATTTACAGGATCCTGACTTTACTGTCTGGTTGGGATTTTTATTTCTTTTTCTTTCACAGCTAGTTTCAAAGCTCACCTTATTAGCCCAAAAAAAGATTTGCTTCTGTTGAAGTTTTGATAATCACCCTTCTAGACATAATAATGTTTTTCAGCTCTGCATTTAACCATGGCCTTTCCTTATCTAACACAGTAAATAAACTCTTTTCAAACATGCTAATAACTTTAGAGTATGTGCTTAAAGTACATAGCCTCTTTATGTTCTAGTGTAGTACCAAGTTAACTAGATTTTACTAATTCATTGTAACCTTGCTTATGTTTTCTCCTAATTATTTCTTTTTGTGCATTCTAGGTTATGATTCCAATTTCTTTGTATGTATCCATCGAAATAGTTAAAATCTGCCAAGTATACTTTATCCATCAAGATAAAGATTTATATGATGAAGAAACAGACTCTCAGCTGCAGTGCCGAGCTTTAAATATCACAGAAGACTTAGGTCAGGTGCAGTTTATCTTTTCAGACAAGACTGGGACACTTACTGAAAACAAGATGGTTTTCCGAAGATGCACTGTTTCTGGAATAGAGTATTCCCATGATGATAATGGTGAGCTCATGATCGTGTTTTCTATCTAGCAGTTGTACTTTGGGAAATCTGAAGTAAATATAGAAGTTACTGTAATCTTACATGAAAAAGAAAACCAAAGGAAATTGTGTGCATCCACTCAGTAAAGTGCATAATAGCTGGGTTTCGATTAATGTAATTCAATGTCAGTGTTTGGCTAGCAATGACAGTCCCACCAACATGTTCTGTAACATCACCTGCAGTGTTCTGTCAAGACAGTTAAAGCTGCTGCTTTTAGTTCCTGATCTAGTAAAGGGCCTGAGCACATGGCTAATTTAAGCAGACTGAAGTGCCACTGGTACTGCAGTTGTTTGTGTGTTGGATGAGTGCTAAGTAAAACACCAATTTTAAGCATTGGTATTAGTGACCAATTGAATACCTGGAAGGAGATTATTCTTCTCTGCTGACAAGTAAATGTAAACAAAGCTGCTGGTTTTCATACTCACAACAAACAGAACCTGATCTAATAGCACATTTGGTTACCTGCAAGTTGCTTTTCACTTCTCCTGTGTGACAAGTGTGTGTCTGTGTGAAGGTATCTTCATTGCTGAATGAACACTGAAGTTGAAAGAATGTTCCCATGTTTCAGGTTCTGAAAACATTAAAAAAAATAACTGTCACAAGGGAATGTCATCCCCGTGTCATCTCATCACCCTTGTAAAATTATAATTTTATGTTTTGTGATTTCTTTTGTATTTTTGTGTTATTTTCCTCTAAAATTTTGTTACCAGTTTTGACATAACAGATCTTAACTCTTCAAATCATACTCATGTCTGTATGCAGGAAATACTGACAGCTACAGTATTGCATTCCTATTTGCAAAAAATAAATTCCTTAATCTATATAATATTTAAAGGTCACTGATTAGAAAGTTTTCTCAAAGAAAATTTACAGAAGTTTGGCTTAGAAATAAGATACAGAATAAGAGAAACCAAAGCAGACTGAAAAATCTAAATGCTTAAGAAAATTCCTAAGATTACGAATTGGAAAAACATATTTTGAAGTTTTGGGTTTTGAAAGGATTGTTCTTTTTTCTCTTACTTTAAAGTGGTCCAGAGCACTTACATTTGAGGCTCTCCACTTCAAATGAGGTGTTTGGGTAGTGTTACTATCCCAGTGGTACAGAAAGAACTAAACAAGTGAAGCTGTGAGTTCCTCCCTCTATACTATAGATAAGAAAGAATTAGAATTAAGTGTGTTTCTGGACTCCTAATTGCCCTTGTGACACTGAATATTCATTCTTTTTTTTCATTCTTTCTAACCATTGATATTTTGATTATTTATACTGATATCAGAGGATATTTCTTACATGAATGATGATGGTATTGCTAAATAAAACAGTGCAGAAAGGGTATTTTATGATCTTGATATCACCAGCTGATATGTAGGCTGAACTCAGGCTCCTAAATTTAAGTATTGTTTCAGTTCTTCGTATTCCAAATGTGATGTGTCTAACAGAAATCTTAAATTTTTGCATACTTTCCTCTTATGATTTCAGGTTACAGTATAAACGTTAATGAAAGCAGAGTGAATTTCACTGCAAACAGAAATGTCAAGTACATAAAATAAAATGATTGGTTTTTCAGTTGTTCTTTTCACATACAGCTGTGTTTGGGGTCTCTAACTCCAGTCAGCGTAAAATTTCTGAAAAATACAATTTTTATGTTGACACAGAAGTTACACACAGTACACAGTAATTTATACTTTTTTCTAAAAAAAAAGGTCTTTCTTTGTCAATCTACATGCAAATGGTGATAATTTCTATTGATTTTGTTCCCTATAATCAGAAGTAATAGCACAATAGAAACTAATCTTCAAGTCTTCTGTTAGCTCTATTCTCCAGTCTGATTTTCCAACCATTGCTTACCTTTTCTGGCACTGAAATTTTCTTGTTCAGATATGGTAGAACGTCTATCACAGCTCGTTCTGGTTTTAGGGGGTACCCAAACAGCACTTCACTGCTGTGCTTGCAAGTGATTTTTCAGCCACTCTGAGGTTTTGGGGCATATGTTATAACCGATGCCATCTAGCTCTGCACCTCTGGTATTACTGAAGATTCATTAATCAGAAAATTTAAATACCTTCCACTTAGCAAATGATCTGAGGCTGTCACATAGTCAAGAAAACCAAGTAATGCATCTGCCTTTTCTCACCCATTTCAAAGATGATGGGTGCCTTTCTTCGCTCATCTGAGTAATTTTTCAGGCACAGTGGTTTGTTACTTGGAATCAGACACCAAGTAGCACTTCAGGTGAAGAACTGAATTTAAAATTGTTGTACACGGGTCAAGATTCAAAAGCTGAAGCAAGTCATTTTCTATTGTAAAAGCAGACGGCTCAGGATGGAAATGTATTTGTTCTCAGATCTTTGGCCTAAGTTTGGTATTTTGCTGTGGCTGGGTAGCAGTGGTCTAGCATTCCAGTTGCTAGACCCTTCTCATGATAAGATCCTGTTTTCAGTTATAGCTTTACAGAACTTTAACTGTTTGGTTCAAGTTTTCCATGCCAGATGTTTGCCTCAGGCATGAATTCTGGGGGAGAAACTTCAGTCAGAATGGCTCCTTTCAGCCATGGCCACGAACAAGGCTAAGATGTAATGCACTTTTTTCCCGTGGTATGAAGTTGTGGCTCTCTGAAGTCATCTGGAGGCCCAGTATTATGGGGCTCATCCCTGCATACACGTAGAGGGGGAAAGTTATGCCCACCGTGGTGGATTGAGGCCTGAAATTGGCTCCATTTGGAACTTCAATTCTATATTGAAGTGTTTTTCCTGTATAAACTAGGGCTGCCGCATATCCGTTAGTTACTCAGTCAACAGATGGTGCATAGCCTTCACAAATTTTCTCTGTGCTGCATTATAAGCTTTTCTCCCCAAAAATTTGTTGAGTTATGAGCAGTTATCCTATTCTTTGCTGTTCTGCAGGCATTGTTATAATGCATTTGTCATCATCGTATCTGAGTTCCATCCAGCAGTGCGCGTTAAGCAATGTGTGTGACTTTCCTCACGTGTAGCTCGTTCCTTCCCCTTCTTCTCCCTGTGCCTGTAGTGCACGATTTGTTTGGGTTTGGGGGCTACTTAAAAGGAATATGCTATGCTGTGTTTGGTTTGGCATATTTGAGGCAGTGTGTCTTTTGCTTGAGTGGGGGCAGTGTCCTTATTTTCCATGGAAATTTGTTCCCCAAAGCCACGCAAATTCCCTACGTGAAAGGTGAGCTTCATAATTGCAAGGCAGAGTTCTGTTTTGCATCAGACGTGGACATGTTAATTATGGTTTTCATCACAGAGGCTTATGTGAACCTTGTGCAGGGTTGAAGCAATTAAATGCTCCTATAATAGAAACTGAAACCCTGAACAAAACGGAATACGTTCTTTAGGTTGTATAGGGAGCACGTGGCAGTTTTCATTAATTTCCTGGAGAAAATGTTTTCCTGCAGAAATCTGTAGCTCTTAGTTTCTTTTGAGGCTGGTGGGGCTATGCCCAGGAGTATTGCATTGTTTTAGTCTAGACAAGAGGTGACAAAAAACATGAATAATAGAGGCCAATAAATTGCACCAGCATGGGACAGGATCTTTTAGCCAACTGGAGGTCGTACAAAGTGTTACTCATGGGTTCTGCTATGTGAGAGCTTAGCGCTGAAGAGGAATCCAGGAATGCTTGTGGAGGCTGAGGGAAGTTGTGAGCATACCCCGCAGCAGTTCTACAGTGAAACCTCTGTCAAATAGTCATCATGGTTGAGATCACCTATAGTATTGTGGTGATAGGTTAGGCACTGATAGGGATCAAACTACGGGAACTGGCCGTGCCAGTTAGGGCCCTGTATAGACTGAGTTGATAGGGATGGGATTCCCAATACCAGACTTTTGATGTTTGCATGGAAATCAGGTGGTGACTGTACAGTTAATGGAAAAAATTAAGTATTTGGAGGAACTAATCCACCAGACCTGTTTTAGACATCTGCATTTGTTGTCATACATGCATGTTTCTCTGGTTTAGAATTCTAAATACAGGTGAAGAGAATTCCCACCTCACGTCTGTGTGACCTGCACTATTTAAATCTGTTCTGTAGTCTCCTTCAGACATTCTTGATTCACGGAATGATAATTCAGGAGCAGCGTATGTCATGGACCACTCTCAAGTGTGAGAATGATTGTCCAGTTCATAAACATCACAGGCATTTTTCGAATACCCATTGGCACTGTTAAATCCCAGATACAGGTGGAATTATATCTATCCTTTACTTATTAACTATAACACCTTGTTGTGTGTCATTTCCACAGTAAGATGTGACTGCAAAGGAGTGCTACACACCACACACACGTGAAAAACCCCATCTTTCTAATCAGTAACTCCTCCTAGACCAAAAGAATGTTAGCACTGAAAAAAAAATACTGTTTCCCTGTATGTAAAATTACGTTGCCATACCGCAGCTCATCCCTTCAGGCTAGTAGCCAGCTTCTAACAGTTCTTGGAACTGGCCATGCCCCAAGTCTGTCTGCTAATCCCAGAGATAGTAGGTGCCCAAAAGCTGACTGTGCTTCTGAAAGTTGGCATATGATTTAGCTACAACCAGATGCTTTTGGCCTGACATTTGTCCTAGTTGTTTTCCAAATGCTGAATTAATCACACTCTTGCCTATGGGGTGTGAGCTCTGTTTTTTCTAGTTTTAGCCACCCATTGTATGGAACTTTTGACAAAACTCAAGTTGAATGTCCTTGAATGCAACCACACGGATCTGAAAAAAATCTGAATTTTTCATTCTTTGCATTCCTTCCCCTTCCTTCCAATGGCTGTGAAAAAAAACTAGACACCATCTGAATAAGAGAAGTTTGTGCGGGCAAAGGCAGATACTCTTTTGTAGTGGAACTTTCCTGCTCTTTTTGTATGTAAAGAGAAAATAGACTGCCCATTCCAGCCACTTTAGTTAATTTTATTTCTTTTTTAAAAAGCATAAAAATAATAACTTTTCCATAAACGTGGTTGTTGCTTCCAAAAGAAGTTCTCATCTGCCACCTTTACAATCTTCAGAAATCAGAATAGTCCATTTAGGCTTTTCTCAGAAAGATTAAAACCTATACCAGCCTTGGGTGCTTCAGGCACTCCATGGACCTGGTTTGTAGCTTCTCTTTACATTTGTTACTGCTTTTTGAAAACGTTTGATTGCTAACTGAGGAGAAATCCAGTGCCAGCAGATGCAGAAGTCAGTACATTGGGAGTTTGCCATTTAAAATCCGATAGAAGACAGAATAACCCATATTTAGAGACAAGTAATACTTTCTTTCTAAGCATATACTCACTATTGCTCTGGAAAATCTCCAGAAAACTAGGTATGATCTCCGTTTCTAAGTAAAGAGACCTTAGTGAAGGACTTGAGGTTGTTCACTTTAAGGCCCTAGGGGTGCCAAGAGGTTAGAGGAAGAAAAATCTTGGTGTTTTCTAATCTCATGACTTGCCTTTATGAGGAAGTCCTTGCACAGTAAATTAAGTTAGATTATGTTTGCATACTTGTACAAATTTATAGCATGCTAGCTGCTCAACTGACACTTTATGTAGACACCAGAGTGCACTTCAAAGCGAAATAGGCTTGCACTCAAAACAATAAGGAAATAAGGTGGTGTGGTGGTATAAGTACTGCACATCTAGATTTACTTCATGGTAGTTCAGTAAGAGCCTTACTCAAATGGTTTGGGGAGAAATGGAATAATCCCATGGTGAAAGTAGGACCCACACACCGACAGCTGAATTATTCCAGTTTAGGGAGTCAGCAGTTTTATTCTGTTTGAAGGGAAATCCTTTGGAGTTTTCTGATCCCACTTTTCTAGTTAATGGAACATCTAGTGGTGTGGCAACAGTGTCTCCATCAGCCTGCAAAATGGATGATGCATTGTAGAACACAGATAGCATGGAAGGTAAAACAACAAAAAAAAAAACAACAAAAAAGCAAAAACAAAAAGTAATTGAATAAGGGGGGTGTAAATAAAAGAATGTCTCTTCAAATACATAGAAGCTACTACAGGTGTTTTATTTATAACTTACTGTTGTCTTCTGAAAGATGGAAGAGACTTCATGGAATAAGTACTAATTATCATTTCTTCTCTGTGCTGTAAACATAAAATGAACTAGAGGATAGTGAAATTTGACTTTCATGAATTGCATTGCAATGTTTCTCAAAGGTATTTGTGCCTTTGCCCTTAACAAAAACCTCTCTATCAGACAAAAGATCAAGGCCATCAATTTTCAGTGCTGAAACTGAAAAGCATCCCACAACAATGTCTTTCAGGTTATAATGTTCACAGGAAAAGGTTCTGAATTGGAGAGGGCTGAGTGGGTGGAGAGAACAGCGTGTTCCCGAAGAAGCACGCTTTGCACAGCTGAAGCAGTGCGAACCGTAGCCGTGATGCCATTGAACTGGGTTTCATTATTTCTTCAGGCTTCTTAATTCCTGCTGCATAATATGTAAGGCTGCACTTGAGAAGAATGTCGAAAGGTGCTGAGGCCTGTTTGTTACCAAGCTTACCTTGGTATAAAACACCGTTTGTATCAAAAGAGTTACGTTTGACTTGGCTAAATGAGATTCTTGTATCTACTTTCCCTTTTTTCTCTCTTCTCAGTGGCAGGAACAATTAAATAAATGTGCTACAATGGAAACCTGTATAGAGAGCAGGAGATAGCTAAGACTACATGGATGAGAAAGGACTGCATTATTGGTGTAATTCCAATAAATAATCTGAGTGCTGCATTAGGGAAAAAAAATGGCTATGTTGAATACACAAAATATTTTTAGATGTAATGTAAGAAAGAGGAAAGAACAATGAAGAATACAGAGATACAGTATGCAAGCATAACTTGCCTAAAATACATTCTCTGCTTAACCACAGCCTTTTATACGTGAAATAAAATGATACTCAGTTCAGGGTCTTTGGAATCATGTATTTCAAGATGTATTTTCACAGCAGAAGCTTAAATTAGGTATGAATATTAAAGAAAACATATGTCCTTTTTCTAAAAAATCTGTTCAGAAGGGAGCTGGACCAACTGGAAAGCTCATTTTGCAAGGCTGTAAAGAATAATTGTAGCCAGTCCTTTCCCTGTCAAGGAATATTATGTTAGGAGAAGAGGTGCACTGTTCTGTCAGTCTACCACTCATATGCCCAGCATCCACAGAGAGCAGGATTATCCCTATGGCAAATCCAAGATTTTCCTGAGAGAGGCAGAGTGTCCACATGCTTCACCAACTCTCTTTGAGACTGAATTCGCTGCTAAGAGCCTTAGTGAAGATGAGATGTGCTTCTTATGATTGACTGAAGTCATAAACGTTGGTAAAGTGCAGAGAAACTTGCTAGTGTGTCATTGTGAGTAATGCTTTTTCAGTCTGGGGTTTGCAGCATGCAACTAGAAGCCTGCAGCAGATAACCAAAGCAGAGCTTGCACTGAGGCTGGGCACTACCCTCCACAGGCCTCATCCCAGCATGTCCACTCCATTGTACCTCCCAGATCTGCACTCCATCAAACTTCCCCAGTGCAGAGAATGACAGAAGTCTTTCAGTGTGCCACTCCATTCTGGAGCTTGAGGCATCCTGTTAAAGCGACACACTACAGTGTCTGTATGGCTCCTTCCATCTTCACGTGCCTGGATTTCTTTTGGAAGGAAACTGGGATGCTGGGAGGGAACAGTGAACAGCCTTGGCTCACATCTTGATTGAGAGCCTGGATTAGTACTTACGACACGCTGCAGATCACTTTGAGCCCTCCGTATGGACTCTGATACAGAGAAAGTTATGATCAGCCAAATTCAATTCACAGTATAGGGATTTGCATTTCCACTAGAAAATGCATGAGGCTTACAGAGCAGAAAAAAGTGAGAATTAGTGTGATGGGACAAAGAGTGATGGGGCAAAGCACATGCAGCGTGTTGTAGGAAAGCAGCCTGTGCAGGTGAAGTGAACTTGCAACTCATTACCGTGCAACAGAAGGGCCAAGGAGACCAGTGATGTTCTTAAGTTTTTGAGCTGGCTTCAAGATTCTGTTATATGAATCAAAGGACAAGGTAGAGCTGAAAGGAGAATGCAGGGATGCTATGCTCTTCTGTATGCAGCTGTGTGGCTCAATGAGTAGCTTGTCTACACAGCACTGAACGTGCTGTTGCTCACCTCTTTCCCACTGCATCACACAGAGGAGCCTGAATCACACCAAATAATGCTCGTGAACACGAGCCAGCAGTGTGCCCAGGTGGCCAAGAAAGCCAACAGCATCCTGGCTTGTATTAAGAGCAGTATAGTGACTAGGACTAGGAAAGTGATTGTACCCCTGTACTCAGCACTGGTGAGACCCCACTTTGAGTACTGCATTTAGTTTTGGGCCCCTCACTACAGGAAAGACATTGAGGTGCTGGAGCATGTCCGGAGAAGGGCGACAAGGCTGGTGAGGGGACTGGAGAATAAGTGTTACAAGGAGCAGCTGAGGGAACTGGGGTTGTTTAGGCTGGAGAGGAGGAGGTCCAGGGGACACCTAATCGCTCTCTACAACTACTTGAAAGGAGGCTGTGGAGAGGTGAGGGCCAACCTTTTCTCCTTAATGATAAGGGATAGGTCAAGAAGAAGTGGCCTCAAGTTACACTAGGGGAGGTTTAGATTGGGTATTAGGAAAAACTTCTTCCCAGAGAGGGTTGTTGGATATTGAAACGGGCTGCCCACAGAGTTGCAGTCTCCATCCCTGGAGGTATTTAAAAGATGGCTAGATGTGGTGCTGAGGGACATGGTTCAGTGGTGGATGGCAGATTAGGGTGATGGTTGGACTTGATGATCTAAAGGATCCTTTCCAACCAAGACAGTTGCATGATTCTGTGATTCTATGAAGGAAATTCCTCACTTATCCCCAGTTGTGTACATCAGCCTCGGGGCCTGGGCTGCAGGACTGCATTAGAGCTGTGGGGCAGAAGTGATCTGCAGTGTGCTCTGCAGTCTCTTCCATATGTCTCAAATGTACTATGGCCCTTTCTGCCTCGATGGCCTAGGTATTTTTCCAGCAGGAGCCAGGGTGCAGAGCAGGATGTTGCATACCTGGGTGTGGAGTTAGAGCCACAACTGGGTGCATATTCGCAGCCAGGACTGGGCACCCATCCCAGCTCCCACATTTCAGACAGAGCCTATACGTGTTCCAAACAGAGATATAAAAACCCTCTGATGTATGATACGGTACTGATAGAGCTATCACCATGGGCTCTGTGTGGTCTGATTTCCACTCCTCCGACTGCTTTCTGACAGCTAAAACATGTTTGAAAATTGCAACGGATGGTAAGCATGGATTTTTCTTTGATCAGAAAGCTAGCTACATTAAAAACAATCCCATGCCAGACTCACTATATGTAGAACATATTTCTCAAGAAGTATTTTGGAAGAAAAATACCTTTTTTTCTTCCTCTTTTTTTTTTTTTTTTTGTTAACTGCCTGAACAATTAATTTACATGCTGGTGATTTATGGTTTGACATTAGGAAAATCCAATTTGTTACACCACAGAACTGAAACAAAGCTGAGCCACAAATATGTAACTTGTACTGTATATCTGGATAGCGTGGATTATTTTGAGAGTGTAATGAAAAGCCTTTCTATGAATATCTAATGAAGGAATAAATAGATACCTGTTAAAGTGGCATGTGCCTGCCTAATGAATAATCCAGATTGTTAAATGCCCACGGTCTTTAGGAATGGAAAAATATGTTACACATCAGTTAGAGCTAAACGGAGCCTGTAATTAGAGGGGCTGGATTCCACGGCTGTTTCACACCTCTTCTTTCTGTTTCCTTTAACTTCTGTATATCAAGCTGCCAAGATTGGTTTGTAACATTAATTGTTGTAAATTGGATTATTGACTGGGAGGCATTGGTCTTAAATGTATCATTTCTAAGACCTCTTTGGTTCTGTGCACCCTGGGTACTGCACACTGCAGGGTAATGGGATAGAGACAAGTGTTGCAGCAGGTGAGGGTACCTTGGTTTCCATGCCTGTCGTGCTGTTCAGTGCAGAAGGGGTGGACTCCAGGGTGGTTTTAGCACTAGGCTAGGAGTCAAGAACCTGGGTTCCTGTCTGCACTCTGCAGCAGATGGCCCTGATCTTGAGCGAGGCTTTTATGCTGTCTGTACCTCATCTCTGCATATAACATGAGGCCGGTAGTGCTCTTCAGGTGTGGTGTTCTGAGGACATCTCAGATGTCAGTTAACTGGTACTGGGAAGACACAACATTTTTGCTGGAAAATGCTCTCTGTGAAATGTCTGTACTGTGTTGGAAAGGACAAGAAAATGCTCTGGATTGTTTATTTCCTTCTCAAACTGCCAGTGAAGACCACATTATTTGGTTGACTTCATCAGGTTGAGCTGTGGAATGGTCCTCAGCGACAGTGTTACCGCAGAGTGTAACCGCCTTTCAGAGAGTGTGATGATGAGGGAGGCAGAGTATTACATTACATTTCTAATTACGTTATCTGCATCCTCCGTTAGATACTACCATTCAATTGAGATTCGGCTTTGTTATCCTCTGATAATGGAATCATTCATTCTTACCATGAAAGCACAGCATAATATTGAAACTTGAACAGTCACCACATCCCTCTCTTTCTCCACCACATACACAACGTACCCAATGTTTGTCCCTCTCTGTTTTTACTGATAGCCAAACGCTTAGCGATGTACCAAGAACCTGATTCTGAGGAAGAGGAGGTAGCCCCAAAAGGAGGAACTCTATCCCAGCGTGATAGCATCTGCAGCCATCAGAGCATCAAAGTCATCCACAGAAGCCAGAGCACCAAAACCCACCGGCGCACGGGTAGCAGAGCTGAAGCCAAAAGAGCAAGCATACTCTCAAAACACACTGCTTTCAGTAGCCCAATGGTAAGTTGTGAGAACTAAATGTACCATGTCCTGAGTCTTTTAATACAATGTCTTGAAAAAGGGGAAGGTAGAGAAATCTGTGGCACACTGTAAACCTCTTACAGGCTTCATCTTGGCATCTTTTCTTTTGTAGTCACAGCTGTTTGTACAAAAACAATCAAGTGTTGGCATAGATCTTATCTAAATACCTTCTCTGTAGGGACAAGCTAAAGGTAAAGGCAATCTGAAACCTGTGTTTTTGTCATACCTTGATTCTGAAAAAAAATGTATGCCTTCCCTTTATCTGCAGAAGCTGGGAGTTTCAGGTCAAGGATTCTAATTGCTCTATGCTTTTTTTCTCTTTTGTCAGAGGACTTTAACAAGTACTGGGCTGGATACTGCGTTCCAGTTCACAGAAACATACACCATAGCATAATTTTTAGTGTGATTCAGGGTTAGAATCATAGAATGTGTTAGGCTGGAAGGTACCTTTAAAAACTATCTAGACCAAACCCCCCTGCAGTAAGCAGGGACATCTTTAACGAGATCAGGTTGCTCAGAGCCCCATCAAGCCTGACCTTGAATGCCTCCAGGGATGGGGCCTCCACTACCACTCTGGGCGACCTGTTCTAGTGTCTCACCACACTCATAGTGAAGACCTTCTTCCTAATCTCTTATCTAAACCTCCCCTGCTCAGGTTTAAAACTAGTTATCAGTGGATTGACTGTGTTGTATATTTTTAAAAAATAAAATCCTTTACATTTCAAAACTGGTGAATTTATGTCCTCAAGGACTTTGCATTGCTTAATTTATTTTATACTATTGTAATTCTGGGAAGTTTTATGTGAGCTTACAGTTATCAGAGACGCCAAGTCTTGTCTATATAGGGATTTTGCTTTGTTGACCCAAATTCACCCTTAAAACAAACTACAAATATAGAGATGGAAAGATGCTGTTTGCACTGGCGGAATATCTTGATTTCAGTCAAGTTGTTTTGGTACGATTCCAAGCTGCACTTTTTACACCCAGGGTTCAGTGGTTGCTCAGATTCATCAACTGCTGAGCATCAGCAGATAAAATTCTACTGAAGAAAGAGCTTTAGATCAGTTTATCTGTTAATCTTTTGTATCTTTGCATCCTCCTATGTTAAGAAATAGCAGAGTTTGCTCTGACAAGAAGTAGATTAAATAAATGGAAATTGCTGGTGAAGTAGAGAGGAAAGTGCTCTGTGTTTCAATGCAAAAGAACACATGAATTACTTTCAAGTGTGTGGATGGTGGTGGTTGTCTAAGAAACAATCCAAGGTGGTTACATTTTATTGTGCTGATGTAAGGCTTAGCTTTGAATGTCATTTCTGTCTAATTTTTCCACTCTTTTGGTCTCTGTAGTGTACCGCCCTTTAGTAATAGATAATTTATGTCTTGAATTAGACAGGGGAGAGGGAGGAATATTAGTATGTAACTCTTCTTCTATCCACTACCCCCAAGTAGATGAATGTTGCCGCTATAATTATCTGTGGTGAAAAAGTTGATAATGCAGTTACAATCCCATTTCTGTGAGAAGGCTTATTGTTAACTGTTTATTGTCTAGAATGTGTGTCTTACAGTCCATCCCACCTCCACACTGTGGTGTAAACTCCTGATATTGACACTGCTTTTGATGCTTCAGTTGCTTGTTGCTGCTTTGGAAATTTGCAGGATCACAGATATTAGTCACTGCTATTTATTAACAGGAGAAGGACATCACGCCTGACCCAAACTTGTTAGAAAAGGTGAATGAATGTGCAAAGCATCTGGAGGTCATGAGGAACCAAGAACAGCCATTATCCCATCTGAGCCCAGAGCTGTGTGACATTTTTGACTTCTTCATTGCTTTGACAATATGTAACACAGTGGTGGTTACAGCTCCAAACCAGCCCCGACAGAAGGTGAGTTAAAGAAAGCGCAAATGAGTCGTTAAGCCTCTTTTCTATTGATACTAATTTATCTTGTAAATTGGGGAAACTCCTGTTCTAGTGAGAAACAACTGGAACAAGTTTTGAGGCAGCTCTTAGAACCACTGTGTGGTTGTGCGGGTTTGGATAAACATTAGTTAAATGGAGTATGTATGTCAGCTATTTCACTTACCTTCAAGGTAAGATATGCTTTTATCCACAATTTCAAGATACTTCTGAAACTTTCCCAATTTCTTGTATTGTGACTTGTTTATTTAATAAATGTGTGTGGGGAAGCTGGTGTGGAAGTTAATTTGTAAATGTGCAAGACTTCCCAGAAAAGGATATAAGATGCCCGTGAATATTTTATACATATGGATTAAATTAAGAAAAGGCTAAGACACTTTTAGAGGTTTAAAAAGAAAATATACTTGAAAAGCAATTATTAAAAAATTCAAATTATGTAAAAGGTGCATCTTAAGCTCCTTATGAAAAGTAATTGTCATTACTGCTTAAATCAGCCTAAACCACTGTCATTGATGAATGAGAACTGCAAAAACACAATCCCAAGATGGTCTCTAAGACAAATACGTAGCAGAATGTAGTATTAAAGCAAGGCAGCAGCTGGAATTTCCATTCTGGAGAAAATTCTGAGAGTTATTTCTGTTCCAGATTGGAATAAAAAGTGAACTAGTCTGCAAAATGACATGTTTTTGTGCCAGGGAAACATTTGGGGAATGTTCAGTTTTGCTGTTTCAGGAATGCTACACTGTTATACAATAATCTAATATATATTGCTATAAATATGCCATTACTATTTATAACATTGTGTCTGTAAAAAAGATTGAAGTAAACAGAGATGAGTGATAAAACTGAAGCAAAATGCTTTGATGCTGAAAGGGAAGACAGTGGGAATTTATATTTCAACATGTTCCTATTGAGAATGTTGTCGACATCGGCATATTCTCATAAAACTTTCCTTGTGCCACACTTCTCAATAGGAAACTCATTAGTTATTTTTTTTTACTGCTTTCACTCATGTGCACAAAGAATGTCAGTGTTTCCCACTGGCAGTAGGTTTTAGTGTGCATTACTGGTGGTGGTGCCCCATTGCTAGTCTATCCATTAGTCATATCTGAGGAGGTGAAAGGACAAAATGTTTTTAATGCAAACATGCATATGCTTTCACACAGAGGCACAGTTCTGAAGTTCTAGTAAGTTTTTTGTGGTTGAGTCAGTTATGTCCATTTCCTTTCCTTTCTCAAAATACACATGCCGTTACGTTTTCTTCTCAAATGATTTCTCCTCTTTAGTTGGAGCTGCTTAGGCTGAATACCAAAGTCAGAATTCTTGCCCAGCTTTTCTTTGGGTTTTGTTCATTGGTTGCTTGTTTAATCCTGAAGGTTAGAGATCGATTTGAACTAAAATCCCCGGTGAAAACCATAGAAGACTTCATAAGAAGATTCACTCCGAGCCGCTTGACCTCCGGATCGAACAGCAGCAGCTCCTCTAGCCTAGCTACAAGCAAGTCCATGAGCAGATTTGGTTTCAGTGTGCTTTCATCCACGTCCACGGACAGCGCTTTGTTAAAACTGGAAGAGAAGCTGGCATACTCTGCGCAGATGAATAACAATGGCTACAGCTCCCAGCAAGGCCGGGCAGCTGTGGGGAGTGGACCTGAGGAAGGAGAACTCCGTTACGAAGCAGAGAGTCCAGATGAAGCTGCTCTCGTCTATGCAGCAAGGGCGTATAACTGTTCTCTGGTTGGAAGGCTGTCTGACCAGGTATCAGTGGAGCTACCTCACCTGGGAACATTAAGCTTTGAAGTGTTACATACATTGGGCTTTGATTCCGTCAGGAAGAGGATGTCCGTAGTGGTCAGGCATCCTCTCACAGATGAAATAAATGTTTACACTAAAGGAGCAGATTCAGTTATCATGGATCTTCTTCTACCCTGCTCTTCAGGTACAGCTCTTACTTACCTTTGTGGGAGTGGGGGTGGGAGGGAGGAGGCTCTGGTTAACTGCTGAAAAACTCATCTGTCGTGGTTTTACCAAAACCAGGACATCATCATATCAGATTGCCTCTCTAACAGGCAGACCTGCCTGCTTTCCTTGTGAATATGGGGAATATGGCATGGGAGTTGTCTCTCTTCGGTATTATTTACAAATACTCTGTAACAAATTACTGGCTCCTCACCTTACAAGAATGAGTTAAATTAATTTCTCTACAAGGTCTTCAACTAGCAAACTTTATTTTGAAGGAATGTCTTGAAACTCAATTTACATTTCTTCAGGAAAACCTGCGTGGCAGTGTGTGGGTCTGAGTATTTTATATGAAACCTGAGCACTTCCTATTGCAGGTCCACTCTCTGTTTCATTTGTGAATCTTTACATCCTTCTGCTGCAATGTTTGCATAAAGCAGCACATTTACACTGGTTTGACTATGACCCTACAGGGCCCTGTGAATCAAATCAGGCACTAAAACATAAAAATTGTGGCAAAGGAGAGATGCTGTTCAGATGGGAAGTCTTGGCTTCAAATATATGGTTGACTAGTAGGGAATGGACATGTGGCTGTGAATACAGAGGACTTCCCTAAAGCATGGAGCTCTTCTCCAGCACCCAGAGCTCACATAAAACACAGACAACTTTAAATAGCTGCTAATTGTAATCAGTTGGATTCAAGAAGAACCTTTTAAGCTTTCAGAAGTTAGAAGAGACACACGGTTTTCATTTTGCATTAATCAGCTTGCATCTAATTTACTGTGTTTCCACACTGAATTTAATACAGTGTTTAAAGGTTATCCCAGTATGAATGGACAGAGCCCGAAAGAGCTAGAGGTACTTCTCGTGTTTGACTAATGCATTGACTTTGTGGTTACTCTGACATTAGTTGGAGTAAACAATTGTGAAAGGCTTATACTGTGCAATTTTAGTTTAATGGAATACAGAAAAATGTTGGCATTAGTTTTCTGTTTACAGCCATATAAATCAAAGCTGAGCCAAAAAAAATTAAGAACAACTTGTCCTTAACTAACAACAAAGTATTCATGAATAATATTCTAGTAAAGGTTTGATATCATAGAAGGTACATAGAGCATCTGTGGAAACTTGTGCCCCTCTGAAGTACTCACAGAGAATTTGTAGTACTGAGAATTTCTAATGACATACCTAGAAAATAATGTTTGGAAATGAGTTCTCAGAATAAGAACTGAGCATTAAAAGGAAAAGAAAAAATCAGTTTATGCCAAGTCTCAAATATTGGGTCACCATATAGCACACTATGTTTGAACCTGCTGTGTCCATTTGCAGTAGACTCAATGGATAAAGGAATTTTCAAGCAAATTTCAGGCAGATCTAGGACCTACTCACATAAAATCAGCAAGGCCAGATAGAAACAAAGCAATGACCTTACCAAAGGTGGAGTGAGTAAGAGGAGGGGAAGCCAAGTTCCTGAAAACTGGTGCTGGCAGCAAGCAGATTCTGTAGCTGGGAAAGTACAGCCATTCCACCATCTTTACAGGAGAGAGAGTGGAATGTGGCTTTGCAATGGTGCCCTTTTATTAAAAAAGTTTTTTAGCCCAAATTGAACTATGAGGTTTAGTATATTTTGCTTTAGCAAGCAATGTGAAGTGCAGCCGCTGGAGCCTCATAAGCAGTTTCCCTTGTCTTCTAGCCCTCTTAAGCCACTGCAGGCTTCAGTAATTCTGTGTGTTTCAGCGGATCTGTCTGAGAAACATTTGACATTTCTCTTTAAACAGCTTCGCTCCTGGAACTGAATTCACAGCCTCTGCCTGCAGTATCCTGATGTCAGTGGGTACGGGCATGTGTTCAGTTCCTGAGGGAACGGCATCTTCCTCCCGTTACAGAGAGCTGCTCCCCAGGTAGAGGCAGCCTCAGAAGATTTATGCTGTGGTGCATTTATTTATGTGATTTATGCTTTAGGCATGTTTAAGGATACCACATTATCTGTATCGTGGGATCTGCTGGTGGTTTTCTCCTGCTCTTTGGTGATGGTGGAACAAACATGAGTGTGAGAGGAGATGTAAATGCTACCAGAATTTGGGCGTTCTATCATTTAAAGGCATTGATCAGTAAGTGAAATGACATGACAGCTAATCCCAGTGCTCACGCTTTGCTATCTTAGTGCCTCAGGGCCATGTAAATTGTACCCCAGACCAGTGTGCATCTTGAGACTTCACGGTATTTGCGCTCTTAGATTGAAAGATCAAGACAACACAGTGTCTCTAGTCTTGCAGCCCTAACATCCTGTTGCATGACTAGGTCCTACCAGACACAAAGGTCCCCTGTTTGAGAGGGAAAACATTTTAAAATACAACATGAGGAACAGGCAGAAGCAAATGTATTAAGGTTGTAGCCCAAGCTGTGTCTTACAGAAAATCAGAAATCACCATAAGCTTCAAAACTTAGGAAGTTTCTGAATCAACTCCATTTATTCTGCCTCTATATCTGCATGAGACTGTAAAACCTGATGCTTTCTGATAGCATACAGATACTTCCAAAGGCCTTGAAATGATTCCCAGGAGTGTATTGTTTTTACTTTATCTCAAGAGTCACCAAGTTCATAAATAAGAAAGTTACTGTTAGAGTCAATAACCGGCTCACATGGGAACTGTGAACATACGTCATTGAGAAAAACAATGACTGGGATGGCTTTCTGCACCGTGCAATTATGGAAGGAAATGAAGCAAGCAGATTGCCACAGGGTCTCTATCATTCTTCTGGAGAAGACTTATCTGCTGGTTTTTCATTTCCATGGTGCATGTGGTCACACTGCTCTGCGTGGACACTGCATCCCAGCTAGAAAAAATCTCCTCAACTTCAAGGGATTCCTTTCCCTCCTTTTAACTCTGAGCTCAAGAGGAACCTCAGGGTAAGACTGGTGAGGCATATGAAGAGTTGGAAGGGATTCAGCTCTCATTGATAGGCTGGTGGAGGAGTGAGGGAGATGCAGTCCCATGCGCAGAAAATGGTGTGCATATCTCTACTTGTAAATACTGTCTTTGTTCACTGAAAGTGATATAAGCATTTGTCGTTGTGATCACTGCATTGGTACCTGAGGTACTCAGACAGATCTCAAGTGATTAACACCTCGTAAAGTGATAGGAATGACTTTTGGTGTGCTTGAGAACCTATTCAAGTTTGCACCCTTTGAAATCAGTGAGTGACTGAAATAGGCTCTCCCATAAGATAGTTTTGTGGGGAATATGCAAGAAATACAGCATTCCTGTCTAGAACAGGAATGTATCACAATAAATCGAGAAGAATGCTTGCCTGCTTTATTCTTCTAAAGTTAAAAAAGCTGACTCACTAATACAAGAAGCCCACAAGAAGGTTTGCTGCAGTACTTCTCCCAGACAAAAAAATTTATTGTATTACACAACCAAGTCACATATGCCAAAAAGATTATCATGCACAAATAGAGAAGCAGCTAAATGAAACTGCCAGTTTAGTATATGTACGTTTATATTGCAGCTGAATCTAGTTGTGAGCTGCTTTAATAGCTTCTGCAGGAACCTTGTGGAGGGTGTGTGTGTGTCAGAGCCACAAGCCTTGAGAAAATCTGTATAGTTAGCATAGGTAGCATTAATAAATAGATGGACAGGCCCACCAGAATATCCCTGCCTGTATTCACCATACCACCTTGATCAGAGATAAAACTACAATGAAGGAATGCTTGAAACCCCACAGTCTTTATAGAGCCCCATAGGAGCGTCTGGGTATATGCTCTCCCAGCTTTACAGACCTAGAGAGGATAGAAAAATCTTTAAAGGTGAGAAAATAGCTGTACAGTGAGTTAAATACATTGATTTGTAGTTGAGGTAACGGGAACAAACACCTGAATGTTGGGATTCCAAGCTCCCTGCTCCTTCCTTCCTACATCAGTACCTGTATGTGTTTGTGCTGGAGCCTCTGGACGCCTGGTTAGACACTGTGCTGCTGTATGAATATGAAAGTGCTGAACACTGTGTAGGTTTGTAGGCAGATAGATGTGCATGTATGTGATCACACACGGCAAGATCATGGGATAGTAGAATCATCAAGGTTGGAGAAGACCTTCAAGATCATAAAGTCCCACCTTTAGCCCTACACTACCAAATCACTAAACCATCTCCTGAAGTACCTCATCTACCTGTTTTTTGAACACCACCGAGGATGGCAACACCACCACCTCCCTGGGCAGCCTATTCCAGTGCTTCACCACTCTTTTGGTGAAGAAATTTTTCCTAATATCCAATCCGAACCTTCCCTGGTGCAATCTGTGACCATTTCCTCTGGTCACTGGGGAGAAGAGGCCAACCCCTGCCTCACTACAACTTCCTTTCAGGTAGCTGTAGAGAGTGATATTTGGGTCATCTAATTAAGATTCCTGTATTAAGTGCTTCATATAAGACCATAGTGCCCAGAGTTTCTCAGTGTAGTCAGTTGAAAGAGGTGAGCACTTCCAATGCCAAACTGAAATCATATACAGTAGGTTTCTTCAGGTGCTCAGACTCCTGGTGGTGAGTGGCATTCACCAGACTCTCTGACTGGTTACTGTGCAAGCTCCAAGTAACAGAAATGTTGCATTAACAAACAGCTCCAATTACAAAATTATCATCCTCAAGTCATTTTACGCCCCCACCCAAAAAACATGCAGACTTCAGAAAAAAACCTTACATGACAGCAGGGAATAGGAAAGCCTGCCATAAGGTACCAGTCATTCTCAGTCAATGGTTCCAATCTGAAAACTTAACAGCTTGTGCATTTACTTCAGTACTAACCCTGCGATTCACATTATTTAAGATTGCTACTACAGTACATTGTACATGAACCTGTCTTGATCCTAGATGATAAAAAAGATGCATATCACCTGGTTTTAAGTTTTGAAGACATCATTTCAGGTAATGAGATGGAACAAAATGTGTTGTGATCGTATTCATTACTCTCTTTTGATGACAGCATGAGCACAGAGAACCAATCCCAGCTAAAGACAGAAAAGGAACAGATGCTCAGTCCCCATTTTGAGTTCTTTCACATGGCTTTAAGTACCGAGTAAAGCTAAGTAGAAGTTGTGCTGCTGTGTTCAAGGTAGAAGCTATCTGCAAGCTCTACACAAGTGTAAATTCTAAATAAAAGCACAGTCACTCAGAACTTCGTGTGTTGACTCAGGACAATAGGTGGTATCAGTACAGCAGTGACAAGCACCATCATACATTGGGATGTGCAAGACAGAGCACTGTTTCTGGTTCTTTTGAGACACTAACCTTGGTGGAAAATGTAAGTGCTGCTTTTTAAGTAAGCATCATTTTTCTGCACATGATGGAGAAGCATTTGCTAGTAGTGTATCTGAAATCATACTTCTCTTTCTGACATTACTGTTTGCTGTGGAAGTTGTCATGATTTCTTGAAGTACTCAGGCCAAACAAATACTTAAGGAGTAAGAGAAAGGTCTTTCTAATGTACCTTCACAATGACTTTTGAAGAGAGAAGACAGAAAAGATAGAACAAAAAAGGCAAGATTTTTTTTTCCTAAATGGAATGTTTTACTTGAGTTTCCCAGGAGACATCAGCAGCTCTTTAAAAGTATCAGTTATAAAGGGCCAGTGCTATGAGTACTGTGGACAATTTTTTTTGTCTTCTGAGGCCATTCAGCTACTGTTACTTTTCAATATCTAATATCCTTTTTTTATTCTTACCTAGATGACCCTCGGGGCAAACATCAAAAAAAAATCCAAAGCAAAACCCAGAATTACCTTAATCTGTATGCTGTAGATGGGCTGCGGACCCTCTGTATTGCAAAAAGAGTAAGTTAATGCAGACTTTTTGTTTGCTTTTAAGGAGAAGAGTCTTGACAAAGATTACTGAAGGCATTTATTATTTTATTGTTCTTGATCCATAAATTCTTTTTTGCTTTATTCAGTAAAATATGAATGCCTCTGCATCACATTTACTGTGCCCTCACATGCTCTTTTTAATAGGTTCTCAGCAAGGAAGAGTATGCTTGTTGGTTAAAAAGTCATCTAGAAGCAGAATCCTCCACTGAAAATCGTGAAGAACTTCTGTTTCAGTCAGCACTGCGGATAGAGAAGAATCTGCATCTGCTAGGTAATGAAATGAGAGCTGGACATGAATTTCAAATGTGTTAAATATTCTGAAATCTTGACTATGAAATCCGTTCTTTCCCTTGAATGGTTTCTGACAGTAGAGAAATTTGCTTCTTTTGGACTTTGTCATGGCTGTCATGTGCAGCACCACAAAGGAATGGGATATAATTAGCATAACACACATACCCTGTTTTCCTTGCTCCTGCCATCATTTTATCACTAGTGAAATGAGTGGAGTGATACCAGGGAGAATTTGACACAATATCATAAATTGCTACTGCTGCTTTAGACAGGAGGAGGACTTGGCCCAAACTGTCTGCAGAATTTCATCAGCTTGGTGCCACATCAACATGTCAGAGACGTGTGTGACTCCAGGGGCACCAGAGACACTCGTAAAGCAAAGCTCACAGACTGCATCTGTGAGGGACATCAGATCTCATATACATCAGGTTGAGCATACACACTCAGGACCTGTGTGTTCTCTGGAAGGGAATTGGAGGATTTCATAATGATGCAGTTAAAATCAGTGTAAAATGTGTTCCAAGAGCTAAGTCATACTTTTCCTCTGCCGAGTTGAGATGGTGAAAGCACTGAGGTTCTAAAATTTATATGTATTCACTATTACTCCAAGGATCCAAACGCTCTCCCTGGCAACAAAACTGGGACAGCCATAACACTGCTGGAGATAACCAACCTTCACTAATTGCCAACATGCCTGTCTCTGTGAGATGAGATCCACCTCACACAACTGCTGATGTATCTACTGCAGATCTTGGAAGGGTCCCCATATAGCCAGTGGAGAGTTAAACGAAAATAGTGCAGCTCATCTGGACTTTCTTAGATACCCACTTTAGCATTAGATGAGTCACATCCTTGAAATGTCTCTCTCCTCTGACTTAAAAGGGAGTGTGAGGTGACTAATTCGGACCGCAGTGATCAGGAAGATCCCACTATGGTTGTGCCTGTTGACTCTGGCTGCACTCTGGGAGTAAAAAAAGTGAAATTGGACTGTCAGACAAATGAGGCAGAAATAAACTACCTGTTCGGTCTTCCCAGAGAATCTCATGCCATGAGATTAGGTTTTGGGATTAAAAAGTGAATCTGGAAAAGGAATATCTTTTTGTTTGGATAATAGTAGCCTTCCCAACATTGCCCTAAGAAATGTGTTTCCACCTCCATGCCTGGCACACAGAATTCAGGTAGACTTTATTACTAAGATGTTGTTTTTAAGGAACAACCATAGGAATAGCAAAGAGCTAAGCAAAGTTTACTTTGCTTTTGCTGTTGTTCCAGGTAATTTTCATGTCTGTCACGTCCTTATTCTCTAATAGTGAGGGCTCACATATCCTCACTGAAAGTCAGTGGTGACACTGAGCTTGGTCTTGAGTGGATTTTGCTCCAGTATTTGAAAATCTTGACTCAGCTGATTTATGAAAGCAGAGGAGAGATATCCAGTCTCATATAAAAAGGTAGAAAGATACACTGAAAACATGAAAAAGCCGCATTTTACTTTCACATCATGGCCAACAGATTTACGATTTATTCTCTGCTATATCAAATATGGTGACCAGTGTCTTTCTGAAAGAGCAAAGAGCATCAGCAAGACAAGACAAGGTTTATGTCTGCAGCTTAAGGTGCTGTTGCCAAGCTGCAGTCCTGCTCTCATTCCCCTTCAAAAGGGAGAAATGTCGAGTGACCCAGCTTCTTCTAGTTGAGGAATGGCAGTTAAGATCCTTAAGAATCAGAACAATCTCCTAGAAGCCACAATATCTTCTCTAGCTATATTCAGAAGAAACGTTGAAGGTACAGAGCAGGGAGACAATAAGCAAAGATACATCAGCCTTGTGAACCTTTGAGATCAGATGGCTTTTGAAGTTTTGAATTCCAGATTTGTTGTTGACTATTAAAGCAGATGTTAACCCCAGCTACCTTCCACTTCATCAAATCTGACCAAATCTTGCAACCATTGGCAGTTTAGCTATGTCCCAATAGATGTGATGATTGATGGTTTAAAAGGAAAAAAAATAATCCAAGCCTACAAGTTCAGGTGAACCCTCCATGTTCATTTAATGTGGAATGTTTTGCTTTTCATATGGGCTTAGGTGCGACTGGCATTGAAGACCGTTTACAGGATGGTGTTCCAGAAACCATTGCAAACTTGCGCAGAGCTGGGTTGCAGATTTGGGTCCTTACTGGAGACAAGCAAGAAACAGCTGTTAATATTGCATATGCCTGCAAGCTATTAGATCACGATGAAGAAATCATCACTTTAAATGCTGAATCACCAGTAAGCAGATCCAACACACGAGTTTGTGAACTAGCTTTACTTATTCTCAACTTGCAGAATTAAATGTTTGATGGCTCTTCTCCTTTCCCTCTTTTTTTTTTTCCTTCTTTTCCTGCTTCATCCATAATTTTCAGGTAGGACATGTCTTTGAATACTTTTCAGTGAATCCTGCTTCTAAGTCATAGTGTCATGCATCATAAATTTACTGAAGACACTTACATGTATGTAGTGGGCTCTACCATGAATGAAAATATGCCATAGCAGCATAAATGCCTTTCTGTTTCGCATCCTCAAAACACCCCTAGTTTTGTTTATTGGCACCTATTGGTAACTGTTATTAAAAATGTTTTGAGGAAAAAAGCAATTGATAACCTATTGAGAATTTGTGCTTTATTTTACACCACTGAAATGTAGTATTCAGATAACTCAGTCATTCATGTTTTCTCAGGTGGCTTTTTCTCTGGAGATAGAAGCAATGCTTTAATTCGATGCTAACACTGAGAGTCAAAAAACCACATCTACAGTAATGTCTTGCTTCCTAACAGACCTTTTCTAATTCTTCTGAGTTACTCATCTTTCCTGTGCTGAACTTGTTGCAAGCAGACAGTCACAAAGAGGTTACTGATGTGGTCTAACATAAAGGAAGCAGACTGATAGTGCTGTAGTCCTTTAATGGGGTGATAAAATTGGACTTCAGATCAGCAGAGGAGAGATAGGCCAGCAGTATCCTGCTCCAATTTCTTTCGAAAAGGAAGAAAAGATAACAGCATTTTCCATTCTTGAGAGTGTATCAACTGAACTGGTAAATTGATTTTCCATGATCTTTCTTGTTTGTCATACTTTGCTGTAAGACCAGTAGCATTTCATTTTAAATGTTCATATATTCTCAATAACATCTTTAGTTGAGTGTGGCTAGGAGAGAGAATTCAGCTTAAATAACCTTTAATTGGCCTCTAACAATGCACACCTATTAGATCTGAGTTGTAGGCGTATACACGGCGTTCATCACCATACTTAACTTGGTACTGATACTGATTATATCATTTCCCACCACTGTTATTCTGAGAATGAGCTAAAAGAAATTAGTTTAGCATACAATACTGCATGTTAAAGAGCAATTAGATTTCAAGCCTTTTCTGTCCTCATGGCTGTCATATCTTCAGCAAGAATTGTATTTAGAGGGAATAGAAGATGATTAGAAATTAAAACTTCTTTAACAATGAAACAAATGCTGCAGAGCCCCCATACTCCTTGTGCCTAACTATGCAACAAACACAAGTGTTTGAATATGTGTTCTTTTCTCTCAGGCATATTTATTTTGATTTTTTTTTCAGGAGACATGTGCTGTCTTGCTGGAACAGTGTCTGCAATGCGTAGAGTCTAAATTTTCAAACAACACAATAGACGAAGCTACTGGAAACATGACCGTTGGGTTCACCCCTCTCTATCCACACTCTTCCTCTGTGCTTTCCAGCTTGGGCCTAGTGATCGATGGAAGGACTCTAGCGTATGCCCTGGAACCTACACTAGAAGACAAATTTCTTGCACTAGCCAAGCAGTGCCGTTCAGTACTGTGTTGTCGCGCTACCCCACTCCAAAAGAGCATGGTAGTGAAACTAGTCAGAGCCAAACTCAAAGCAATGACCTTGGCAATAGGTAAATATCTCCATTTAAACTAGCCTGCCTTGATGTATACTGTGCCATGAGAATTTTGACTTGCAGTAGGACCCTTCCAGCCGCCTCACAACTCAGTCTTCAAGTTTTGTCTGAATATGTGTTGGACACCAATAACATATTTACTCTAACGTATTTATTCAAAACCAAGATAGAAGTCTGGAGTAGTATTTGGGATTTCTTCCTACAGAAATTGGGAATTTGAGACCCAGGCATACTACAAGGTTTTGGCATGTCTGAATGCAGCTGTGAAGAACTGGGTGAGCTAATGCTGCGCAGAACCCTGTTTTGCAAACACTGTATTACACAGAACAAAATTGTATTCGGTGTTGTTTCATCCTGTAAACTCAAAGGTTCTGTGTTTTCCATCACAAGTCAGTCATACAGCATAGGATATGACTTGGCCATTCTCAGTACAGAGAATGGATTTGCAACTGGCATCATGCCAGAGCTTACACTTTTTTCCCAGGTAATTGCTCAATTGATGAAGGGGAGATTTTGTCAGTCACCCTGTCTTACATCTGGCAGCATCTTCCATGTTTTCATGATTTTTACATAACAAAGTCAACTAGCTCTTCTTTCCCTATCTCAAGTTCAGGCTCCTGTTGCATTAAAAGATAAGATTGTGGCATATATTGTCACAAACACACTTAGCTTTCATCTACCTGTCTTGGTTAATCATAGCAGGAGCACGCATGTGTGACCTACCCATGAGAAGCCCTCAGTACAACTGGTAATTGCCAGGCTCCTGTGACATCCAGATCACCAAATGTGTGCTGATTATAACAACTCTCATGCTCAATGTATTATATCTAGCTCAAATACACCCCCCTCTTTGCCTGCCAGAATGAGGACATTATAGTTTGCATATGTTGTCAAAAACATATAGCTGGTTAACTTGAATTATCCATAATGCTTACAAATACTAGTGGAGAGTAGGCCACTTGTGTTTTCATTCTTTCTGAGCATCTTGAACCTGTGAGTTGAACTCAAGCTCCTGCTCTGGCTTAAAACCCTAGCTGTGTCCATCATCCCTTTAAACCAACATGAGCTAACTCTGGTTTGTGTCACACTGTCACAAGGACATCAGTGTTGTCAGGTGAGCAGATACCACTCTTACACATGCCAACAGCAGGGAAACTGGAGTGGTGTGTGAATGTACACCTCAGCCACTGAAGTTTAACACCAAGTGTCTTTTCATCAGTTAATACAGCTTCATTTTCCACTAGCACACTGGCTGTAAATTCAAGAGGTTAAAAAGTAGATACACGTCCCATTCTGGTATCTTCTCTATGGCACCTATCGCCTGTGGTATCATGTTTGGAAGCAGAGCAAGGGATGATGACTGTGCAACAGCTGCACTTTAATCTACCGGTGATGGGTGCATTACAGATCTCAGACTGGTCATCCAAGTCAAGAATTCATCTACTTTTTAACTTTATTGGATTATTTACTTATTTATTGGATTATTATTTATTGGATTTTTTAACTTTATTGGATTATTTTAACTTTATTGGATTATTTAACTCTATTGGATTATTACTGCGTAGGCATTCTCATTGGCTTTAGGCCTCCTTGCACATTTCATTCTTAGTCATATCTGATTGCAGGCACATAGTTAATCAGAAATGAGCAGTATTGGGAAGCTCATTATCAGTCTTCCAGTGTTTTAGTATTTGTGCAGTTCAGGACAGATGCTTGAATTTTAGGTCTTACATAAAAGGGAGAGATTTGTTTTATTTTTACTTTTCCGCAATAAAACAGTTTGCAAAGCTTTTCCAAGCTTTGAACCTTAGATTCCAAAGATGGATCTTTTCCTATCCCTCATCTTCCTTACTATACACACCCAGTGCTCAGTCACAACTGTTTTTCCTTTGCTGCTGCTAATGGTTCCTGGCATACTAGTGACCAAAAAACTGTGTCTTGTCACCTTTAGGTGATGGTGCTAATGATGTCAGCATGATCCAAGTGGCAGACGTTGGTGTGGGGATCTCTGGTCAAGAAGGCATGCAGGTAATGTTGCTTGTTTGTACTACTGAACTCAATGATCTCAAAGGTCTTTTCCAACCTAGCAGTTCTGTGATTGATTCCTTGAAAAGCACTCCCATGAGAGGGTGAAAGAGGCACCTCCCATGCATCAGTTTGACCAAGTTGTTGTTGTATAGCTAGTACAAATAAAGGAGAAGTGGCAGGTTGAGCTCTGGAGTGCCAGTTGCACATTGTAAGGATGTTTTCAGCTCGGGTTTGAGCTTATGTTTGTTCTGAGATCTGTGCTGAGTTTAAACACGTTACCTTGTCAGAAATGTCAGCTCATCAGATGCCTCTAAGCAATATGTTTTACGAAATAATTTATTAAATACCGCTTTAAAGGAGGAAAACAGCTCAGCTATGCATTATTTAGGAAATAAAGGTTCACCTTGTTCTGGCTTTTCTTCTCCTGTTTTGCTTGGGTATAGTCCTCCTGTGGAGTAACTGCACAAGCTGATCCAGCTGATGCAGCTTATTTGCATGGTCTGGTGGTGACCCTTAGCCCAGCCACCCACACATCTCACTCACTCAGCCTATTCAGGCAGCATAAATGTGAAGAAAAAGAAAATTGCAGCCCTCTGCAGAACCACTGCTCCTTACACATGATTCCAAGTCTGGCTTTTCTCCCCATTTCCTGCCGTGGGGAAGAAGATTAGGGGACTTGCCCTGCAGTCTTTTGGATGTGTTCAGCCCGCAACTGCTATATTTACCATTGTATAAGAGGCACTTCTCCCAACCCCAAAAGAAAGGATGTATATGTATGGGATGTATTTATTACCTACAGTAATTACCTATGTATTATGTCTGCCTTGTCTACTGCTAGTGCAGTTCAGTTGCCTTCTTAGCACCAGATGTAGCGGTAAGACGCAGAGAATGAGGAAAATGCCTTGTTTCCACAACCTACCTGGGATCTGGGCTGGGTGTGGACTGATTGCATGAAAAAATACAATAGCTAAGTAAATGACGTAGAGCTCATGGGAAAGTGTTTTCATCCTGAGGACCTGAGCAGATGAGCATGCTCCTTAACTTAGTTACCAGTGGGTGGTTCTCTGACCCACATTGCAGTTTTGCAACACTGGCTGCATGTTTTGCTGGAAAGGGTGGAAAGGCCTCCTTCTCACAGTGCACAAGTTGGCTACAGAACTTTATTCCACGGGATTTCTGCAATTTCATCGGGTCAACATAAAGATTTGTGTAACAAACATATAACTGATCTATGAACATGGATGTCAACTGTGTGCATCTTCTGACATGCAGATCACCAGAAGCTAGAGATGAAAGTCAGTAGATGTTTTTCATATTTATTCATGTAGTCTTCCAAAGGTATCTTCTCTTGGCCATTGCTGGAGCCTGGATACTAGGGAAGATCAGCTTCAGCCTGACCCAACAGAGCTATTACATGTGGGTTCAGGCAAAGTAACCTGCTGGACAAATGGGTGTCCATCAGTGCTCTTCGGACAGACAGATTTCATGCCTGCAATCCATTAATAATGCTTCTCCAAACATGTTAGGAGCTCTAAATTAGTCTGGAAATAAGCTACCACAAAAACATTGAGATATTTGTTGTGCATATGGCATCCCAGCCATATACCCTGTGAGTCTGACTTCAGTGGCCAGAGAGGGCAGGAGAAAAGGAAGTCTTGGGTTAAGCTGACACCGAATGTCTTTGTGTTTCCACAGCCTTCACCAGGCTGTGAGAGCTTTGCTTAACTTCTGCGGCATCACTCTGCAAGCAGTCCAGGCCTCAAAGAGCTCAGAGGAGACTGTTTTCATAGGGTCCCCTCCAAACCTATCAGTTCAAAAAAGTCTGCCCCAACCTCCTTGGGTCTTATCATCTCTTATGAAATTAACATCTCCTATTGGCTGTGTATTACATCAGATCTTTGTTTTTTCATAATACAGGCATACAGTGTCATAGCATCTCAAATGCCCCTGGCTTTTGTGGTGTATTCAAATCTGAAAGCTATTTGCTTATTAACCCATTAAACAGCCTGGGTTTTTTTTTCTAAATGAAAGTTTAACAGAGTGGAAAATGTTTATAGATCCCTTCCTTTACTGCAAGGTCCTAAGGAACCGCACAGGGCTCTACTATAAACAGCTGCCAGACTCTTACACACGCAGGTAATCAGAATGTGTTGAGCACTTAAGACCTTTAGATGTCTAAACCAGCAATACTCTGATTTATTTTTTTTCTGCACTCTTTGGGAGCATGTGGAGCATGAATCATTCCTTCCTGTGAAAAAGCTGGAGGAAAAAATAAAAATGTGAAAATCAAGGGGATATTTTGAGATGAAATAAACATGCAAATGCGATTGGGTAACGCTCTCTCCCTCGCTACCTTCCTTGCTGTATTCAAAATGGAACAAAAAAGAAGAAAAACCAAACCCTGCCACCTCTCACAACGTGCTGTGTTAGAAGCACAACTGCAAAGGAGCTAGCGGCTTTAACGTTGGAGCAGGCTGAGGTGGGGGAGAGGACAAGGAAGCAGACATGGTGCAGCTCTGTTCTCCTCAAACAGCGAGAGAGCTGTACGCCTGTACAGCAAATCAGACCGTTCTGTGCAGGGAGGTTGTAACAACCAAATCTGGGTACCTGACATGTCCCAGGATGTGTCAACATCAAAAATGTCACAGTGCTTGTATATGTCTATACTGCTTAAATTATAGTGCATTATTACACCTTCTTTTGCATCCTGTTTTAGAGTTAAATAGCTTCTACGAGCTCTTACTTGGGTAAACTGAGCCCTGTTGATGATTTACCAAGAATTAGGAAAAATTAAAAGGAAAGGTGTCTCTCATTTAAAAATACAGCCAAAATCCACCCTGCAGAGTGTGAGGAAGAGATTGCTTCTTTGGAGATTTTCACTTTTCCCTGTGTTTTTGCTGATTTGTGAGAAGAAAGGCGATACCAAAATAGACTGTGAAATATAAAATAATACTAAATGTAATCTTAATGTGATCCCAGGGATAAGGAAAATCATGAAACAACTGCTGCAACACCATCGTCTACAAGAAAGTCTCATCTAGATGTACAGTACCCTGAATTTTAGTCAGAAGTAGTGATAAACTGGGTGATTCATTTTGTCAGTGGGATTTTGGCAGTCTGCACAGTCCCAGAGGAGTCTCTTCTAGTGGGATTTTTTTTTTAAATACAATTTTAGAAAATGTGCGATTTTAAAAATCCCCCAAAATACTGATATCTCAGGGCTGACAAGAAAACTTTACAAGCCAGGATTACAAATGTAATATAATAATGTTTTTATTGCTTTGTCTTTTAAAGTCTTGTAACTCTGATGCAGCCACTTCATTATGCTTTTCTCATTTTATTCTCTGGCAATCATTTTTGCCCTGTGAGTCCCTGTAGTTTTTACAGAAAACGATGTTACAGCCACCAAGATTTTCACCCGCGGGCCCTCAGCCTTCATGCCACAAGCAGCTGCACTTGCCAGCCATTCTCCCACCTCTTGCCTTTTGCTGCTGCTTGTTGCCATCAGGAATGTAGAGTATAATCTCCTTTGGAGAAGGACTGGGTTCCCTCACATGTTCTACCAAGCCACAGGGTATCCTCACAGGTGTTCCAAGCCAATGCCACAATAGCTGCGTTTCAGATGCACCCCGATGGGTTTCATTCTTCATCAGTTCCATTTCCATTGACTGTAAGATGCCTAGACTGGCTGTGGGTGCTGAAAGTGACTCCTTACAATAATGAGTGCCACTTCTTTTTCGTTGAAGGCGGTGATGGCCAGCGACTTTGCGATCCCGAGGTTCCGGCATTTGGAGAAGCTCTTGCTTGTTCATGGCCACTGGTGTTATTCCCGACTCGCCAACATGGTGCTGTATTTCTTCTACAAAAATGCAGTAAGTGTTTGGCTTGGCAGCTTTATGGCTCCACATGTTTCCAGGGTTTATTTTGTGCTAAGTGAGCATTAGGTCAGCCTTCAAATGGTTTATAAATAAGCTGCAAAGAAATTCGCAGAGTTGAAAGACAGCTGGCTGCCATTTGCAGCAATACGGGACCCACTCCATAGCAGCTACAGTGTGCTGCTGAATGTGCAAATTAGGTAACAGAAATAACAAGCTCTGCTTAAGAAAAGTTTCTTTATAGAGCAGTTTTGCAGAATTTAGCTGGCTAGACACAGGGGTCTTTATTGCCAAGGCCGTCCAGCATTGGACCAAACGAGCAGCTGGATGTGTTTTCTCTTCCTGACCCTATCTCATAGTTCCTTATGAATCACTGCATATGTTCCCTAGTGACTTGAGATAATTTGCGTCCTCTCTGTGTCTCAGGTGCAGAGACCTGGAAAGTGGGGTGTTTTTTTTTTCTTGATTTATCTTTATGGATGGCTAACTGAAAGAGTTCATCAGAAAGGAAGCACACCATGGTGAGGAACAGGCTCCCTGTTGTGTGAAAGGGGAGTTAGCGGAGGACCGGGCACTGAGCCAGTAGCAGCTCAACTCCTTGGCCCTAACAAAGGCCCTTTGCATTGATCTTGGGAGTACACAGATGATTGATTGAAAACTGCCTAACAAGACAACCAGGAATTCTATCAGCTGTGTGGGAGTCACTGGCAGGTCTGCTCACTTGCAGCACCTAGCAAGGGACATGAAGCAGCAGGAAAAGAGGCAAGCCAGAGCTCTCAGGCCTCTGTTTGCTCCAGAGGGCAATGTGTGAACTGCAAACAGGAGACTGGATTTTGTCCTCAATAAGTAGCTCTTAGTTTTGTAAAAGTTGCTTTCCAAATTTAATCATATCCTCAGTTTTTTTAAGTTAGTGGCAACTTTTAAATGCAAATTCCTCTTGGCCTGACTAATCCCCATCTGAAGGTAGTTATTTTACCAGGAGAAGAACATCATTTGCTCCAAATCTGTGATATCACAAGAGTACCTAAGGGAGCTAAAGCTATTATAAAGCATCTCTGCGTTAACACAAGTGTGTTAAAATACCTTCTGTGGTCTGACCAGCAACTGCATGCAAGCACCCTTCCAGACACAACAGAAAGAAGGGACTTGGAAGGTCTGAGCTGCTGCCTGAGTCTGGAATAACAAGCAGATTTAACTAATGCTGCACAGAGTGAGGAGCCACTTGTTGAAGCACAACAGTGAAATACGTGCTGGTGTTCGAACGCCTGAGGTTTAAGGCTTGATCCCAAATGATGCTGAATGTCTGTACCCCCACCCCCAGTGCTGTGCATTTCCAAGATAGTCTTCACTTGACGGTATCAAATATGAACTCCCAAGAAGTCTATGCAGAGCCACCTTAGATTAAAATAAAATTTAGAAAAGAAATAACACACATAGGGCATTCCAGCAATAGGCAGCCAGAGAAGTTGTTTATACATCTACATTTTTGTTCAGCTCTTGTAAAATCTTCCATTTCCTTTGGTACAATTCCCCTTGATTACAAGTATTATTTCTCATGCCATTTTTAGTAAGACATTCACAGAAGCTGCTGCCTCAAGGCTAGGATATAACTGAAGAATATCTCTTTGTGTTGGCTCTGGTGTGTCAGCTTTGAGAGCTTTCTGAGCAATACTTGTTGCTACTGACTGTAAAACTGTAGTGGGGTATCCAGCACATAGACGTGAATATGTCTGACACAGTACCTGCCCTTAAGGGAAGAATATTCAAAAAATGAAGGATGGGAGCACCTGATCCTTTTGCAAGGAGAGACTATTCTAGATAATTCTCTGTAGAGAGCCAAGATAGCTACACTGCAAATGTTCTTTCTGTTTCCTCAAGTGTTTTTTTTTTCCCCCCATTTGCTTGTATTATGAAATTTTCCATTCCCCACTAGAACCTATCTAACTCACAGTTTAAACTCAAAATTGCTGCAAAAGCCATTTGGAAACTCGTATGACTTACCCAATAAGATGTTTGGCTTGGTGGGGATAATAAAAATACAAGTAAAATATAAACTAAAACATAGAATGCCTGGAAATATCTGAGCTTGATGAAAAAGGATTTCATGTAAACCATATTCTACCTGCACAAGCACACGCTGCTTCTTCCCTTTTATGCATTATCTCTACAAGACAGCATGGGGCATTTTTTGACATATAATTAATTCAGTGAGAAATTCTGTCCTGGGTCACATTCATGTAACAGTGTCATCTGGGAAAAAAAAAACAAACCAAACCTTTTTTATTTAAATTCCAATTCAATTTTTATGTCAATTTGGTTTTACTGGGGATGGGGGGGCTTAAAGGGAGGGTGATGCACAGAAGCAAGAGGGAACACTGTATTTGAAATTAAATTAAACACTTATTTAATTCAAAATAAAATTTCAGGGGAAAATAAAACAAACTGATTTAAGCTTGGTTACTGAAATGTCATTTATTTGTACAGCTTGCTTTGACAGCACTGCTGAGACTCATACTAGAGGTGGCAGGAAAATTTTCACCAGACTGTATTTTCATCAAACTACCCGTTTTTGTCTGAGCCAAATTGTTTCCCAGACAAGTTACTTTTAGCAAGGCTCTAGAAAAGACAATTTCTAAGATTCAGGATTATCTGGATTTTGTTTATTTCAGATGAGTGAAGGAAAGTATCCAAATCCACCTATTTATTGCAATTCCATTTTGATAAGAGCCTCCGAGAGCTTTGTTGGGTTTTGTGTGTGGAATGGAAATAAAATTTCAAAATCTGATCAATTTTTAAAGGAAATTGCCATCTCCAAGCCAGCTGTCCTGAAAAGGGTAAAGCTCTGGTAGCTCAGTCTTGTTTTGGCCAGAGGAAGGTATTTTTCCTGAGTTGTATTTAATGAATTTAATGAAAAATGTCTAGGGTGATCCTTAAAAAAATAATGGATAGGTTTAACTTTTAATAGGTTAGTTAGGTTAGTTAGTTTTAATAGGTTAGTTTTAATAGGTTAGTTAGGGTTTTTTAATAGGTTAATTAGTTTTAATAGGTTAGTTAGTTTTAATAGGTTAGTATGGGCTCCCAAACAGTGAGAGGTGTGTTGCTGCTGACACGCAAGCCACTTCAGTGCAGTATGCAAACACTGCCTCAACATATATGTACAATATAGCTAAATACACATATACATATACACATCTACTTACAGCAGGACTGCTCCTCTTACCCTGTGGCAGTTCCCCTTCACGGGTGGGCTTACTCTCCCTACAGCAGCTTTCACTGACTAAGCAGACCATCGTGGGTGTTTAAATTTCAGCCGCATCTTGGGGTACAGGTAGAACCGATCTGCACTCTCCTCTCTGTGTAAAGCCCATGATGGGCAGGCATACTGCAGCTTCCTGAAAGCTTCTGCCAACAGAACACAAAAAGAAGAGGAAGTGAAAAGAAAGGTCATGTCATTTCCTTTCTACATGGTTAAAATGGGGAAAACCCTTGAGAGACGGTTGCTGAGGTTTCTCTGGTTGCCTTCTGTTCAGAGTTAATCACTCTAGAAAGAAGGATAAAAATTGCAGTTTTACAAGACCAAGGCTGGGAATTTATTTTGTTTCCTGGGAAGCTTCCCATCTTTTTCTGGGTCTCAAATTGTGCCTCCCTGGTGAGATGCACACCTCTCCTGAGCCCTAAAAACCTCCGGGTTCTCCATGTTGCAGAAATTGCAGAAGAAACAAGTTGTGTGTTTTGTCCCTTTTTGGGTGATACCAACCCAGCTACATGTGTGCAGGTGTCTGTGCAGCTGGTGTTCTTGTGCAGCTGAAGAGAGAGGGAAACCAAGGAATCCTTACAGCACTACTGATTTGCTGAATTTCAAAGCATGGAGACAGAAAACTTAAGACAACTTTGCTGGACAGTTTCACCTCCCTTGCTGCTGAACAGTCTCATGTTGGTCTGGCAAGAAAGCTCTGCATTTACCTATTGTAGAACAGAAACAAACATCTGGGACAAAACACCTCAAGCCAGCAGAAGATATTATTAGGGAAATGTTTATTCTTCCAACAACATCCTCCATGCTGTCAGATCAGTGCTTATATACCTGGAGCTCAGAGGTGATTGGGAGAGCTTCTTACAGCTAGTCAAATCACACCACAGAGCTTCACTAGATCTGAAAGTTAATTTTATGTCAAGTCATCCCTGAGATCTGAGGTTCCAGCAGCACAAAGACTTGCAGATGTGCCAGGTATCTGTAGCTTAGCTACGAGGCCTGGGCATCAGGAACAGCCAGGGAAAGATGAGGCATCCATAGAAAGGTTGCTCTTGGGTGTATGACTTTAGGTAAGTCCTTCCAGAGCTGGAATCAGGATGCTTTGAGAACACAATGGAATAAGGATCCTGTTTATCTTGTCATATTTACAGCACATCTCATTCTGTTTCAGATGTTTGTGGCCCTTCTCTTCTGGTACCAGTTCTACTGCGGCTTCTCCGGCTCATCAATGGTTGATCAGTGGTATCTCATCTTCTTTAATTTATTCTTCTCTTCTCTTCCACAACTGATCACTGGGGTGCTGGATAAGGATGTGCCAGCTGAACTGTTAATTGCTGTACCTCAGCTTTATAAAAGTGGCCAGAACATGGAGGTAAAAACTTCTTCCTTTTTGTAATTTTATTTTTTTCCCTAGTTGTCTTTAGTTTCAACTGAAAACCAGCCCGAAGGATGGATGGCTGATAAAACAGTCTAGGAAGGCACCATTAACATTTCAGGATATTTCTCACCTGAGTTGAAGTATCTAAATGCCTAAAGTGCATTTAAAACAAACTGGTAAAAAAGAAAACCTCAAACCCCAACCAACTACCCTTTGAAATATGTAACAGGAGAGAAGCTGGATGCTTTAAGTCAGCTTTAAGCTGAACACCTCCCTCGTGGTCCAGGCTTACAAATAACCCCAAAAAGTAAAGCAAATTATACCTTGTAGACTAATGTGGACTTTCACAGAGCAACCTCACTGTACTTAATCAAAAGTTCAGGCCTCAGCCCTTCGCAAATAATCAGGAGAGAAAAATTTATTTGGAAGTAAAAAACAGAGGCCAACAGACTTAGGCTCTTAGTAGTCACCAGCAGATGACAGATTCAGCTCAAGTGTCTGTTGGAAACACCTTGTCCCCATCTGCCTGAACTGCACAATGCACACAGAAGAAATTGCAGGAGGGATTTGAGCCAAACCACGTCTGGTAATTACAGCTACAGTGTGCTGTGGGGAAATCTTTCTGCTTGGCAAAACCATCCATAGTGAGACATTGCTTCCAAGGCAGAAGACTTTCGTAAAAGGACCTGACATTGTGCCCTCTGAATGGAGACCATAAGGATCTTTTGCCTCTAGCTGTGTGCTGTCATTTGGTGGCCCATACGTGCAGTGACACTGCTGGACACTGTCCTGGAAAGATGGAAGGAGAATTTTAGCATAACTTACCTCTAGTGCTTTAGTCCAAATTCTCTCCTTTTCACCCAGCTGTTGTTTTCCATTTTCTGTGTTTCTTCTGTCCCAGTGCATTTGACTTTAAAGATCTGCAACATTAATACCAACTTTTCTTACATACTTTGTAAGGCAATAGAAATCTGATAAGGGCTTAAGCTTCTCAGGAAGCTTCGTCTGCCTATCTTCAACTGCAACCTGAGGAGAGAAGCCTCCCAGGTTCACAGTACAAGTATTTCCCATGGGCAAGCCCAGGGACCATTCTAGGTTTGTTTGAAATCCAGGGAGCATTTGCTATCAATACTTACCTAAAAAAGGCATTTTCAAACCCATGCATTTGGTAGAATCTCTTTCAAAAAGATACCACTGATCCAAAGCCTGTAGTACTGTAGAATGATTTAGGTTAGAAGGGACCTCTGAAGGCCATCAGATCCAGCCTCCTGTTCACAACAGTTTCAAAGATAGATAAGGTTGCTCAGGTCTTTATCTAGTCCAGTTTTGAATGTCTCCAGGAATGGAGACTCCACACTCCCTCTGAGTAACCTGTTCCAACGCTTAACTGCATGTTATTTCAGCAGGCCCAGTGGTTGCAGATGTAGCCTATATCCTAAAATTAAATAAATACTTTGTCATTTACAAAGCATTTTTCCTTATATCCAGGTCTTGTATATGACCATCCTTAGCCCACAACTGTGTATTTCTTTAAACCACAATGTGAGTTTCATGTTGCTTCTCAGCAAGCAGGTTTTTTCCCCAGGCACAGATAGGGCTGTGTTTGTGTGTGTGTGTGTGTGTGTGTGTGTGTGTGTGTGTGTGTGTGTGTGTGTGTGTGTGTGTGTAGATAGATGTGTTTATGTATACGTTTATAACATAGCATACATTGCTGCATTTCTTACTAAAGAGCATTGTTGTGGGTCTTCTTTGCTAACTACATGTGTGTTTTCTGTCTTCTCTTATGAATAAATATTCTGTGTTTCTATTTAACCCTTGGATTTGATGATCCTAAAGGTCTTTCCCAACAGAAATTACTCTATGATTCTGTGATGTAAAGCACAGTGACTCCTGTGCTTAGACCTCAGAGAGCTCCTCCTGAAATTAGTGGTCTAACCATGGTGCATAATGTTGAGCACCATCATAAATGTTTGCTGGCCTGAATGTCAGCTTCAAATCACACCCTCTGACAGAGAAAAAAACCAAACCAAACCAAACAAAAACACACCAAAAAACCCACCCACAAAAAATGCCACAAACAAAAAAAAAAATCATAACAGAGCAACTTCAGGTTAACTCTTCATACTCCATAGGTTAACTCTTCATACCCCGTCCCCAAGGGTATCTAACTGACTGGCAAAGTTGTGAAGTTATTTGCACAAGCCTTTCAAAGTGCCCATGGGAATATCCCCCACAACATCCCTGTCCCAGCAAACAGTATTTTCATTAGGCTCTGATTTTCTTAACTTCTTTTTGTGCCACAGGCGTACCAACCACACATGTTTTGGATGAACATGATTGATGCTCTGTATCAAAGCCTGGTTTGCTTCTTCATCCCCTATTTCGTAAGTGTTTGGTGTAAGCCATTCTCTTCCAAGCATTTTGAGGAGAACTGGCAGCACATCTTGGGCTAAATCCCATCTCTTTTCTTTACAGACTTACTACGACTCAGAGGTGGATATCTTCTCCTGGGGAACTCCCATCACCACAATAGCTCTTTTCACCATCATACTGCATTTGGCAATAGAGACCAAAACTTGGGTAAGGCACCCACAGCCTACGTAGAAACTTGCTGGCCTCCATGTAATTCTTTTCTTAGTGCCATTCTTCAAAAAAACAGAAGATGATCGTTTCATCCCCTCAACATATACTATTTTTAGCAAGCATTTTAAGCAAACATGAAAAAGGTTTCAGGCTGTGATCTGTGAAGAGCTTTGTAGTCTTGTATCTGTAATAAGAATTTTTGAAAATACAAGGCTCTAGACTCTTTGTCGTGCCTGGGTTTGTCTCCAGAAATTAAGAACTATTAATTCAGAATCACAGCAATTTTCTCAGAATATAAAAAAATCATTATTCTTTTGTTGCTTTTTTTTTCTTCTAGACTTTTCTCCACTGGTCATCCTGCATCTTCAGTATACTTTTGTTTTTCTTTGTGGCTCTGGTTTACAATGCTTCCTGCCCAGTATGCCATCCTCCATCAAATCCCTACTGGACTATGGAAAGGCTGATGGGAGACCCTATGTTCTATTTGACGTGCATTATATCACCAGTCGTTGCATTGCTGCCCAGGTATTGTATCTTCTCTCATGTATGAAGGCACTTGGGGCATATGGCTGGGAGGGCAAGAAACATTTCTTTTTCTACTCCCTTTCTTTTTGCCTTACCAGTCAAGTCTTCAGTGTTGGGTTTTGTTTCAGCAGCTGATTATACATAGTCAGGTTATCTAACCTTTTCTGTGCTCCTGACCACAGGAGCAGACCACACTCCTGGCCATAGAGCACAGGAGTGGGATAGCTATAGAGTCTTGGCCGAATCTCCCAAGCAAGCAGAGATTTGCTGCCCTGAGAGGTTTTCCGTGATGCTTCCAGATTTCCACCAATCCTCCCATAACACACACCAAAGCTCTGGTAGCATGTGGGGGACATACTTGCCTGCTTGTGTGTGTAGGAGGCCTGCCCTGCACACTGATCCCCATTGCCTTTGATTCCTCATCAGGAAAGATGAAAGGCGGTGTGTAATCACAAGGTGGATCGCTGGCTAAAGGCACAGATTCATTGCACTGCTTGTTACTAATCCACATGTTAGCCCAGCTTTCAGAGCTTTTCATCTGCAAGCTTTCTTGTGTCAAGCAGAAGGAGGACACATGAAACTCCCTTATTTCTCTGCATTGTACTTCTGCCTTGGGTATTTTCTCTCCATAACATCTTGGGTGCTTCCTTCTTTCAGTTCTCACACTCACACTCTCGTCTTGCAGATTTCTGTACAGAACCCTTCAGGGAACACTATTCCCAACCCAGCTTCAGCTCGGACGCCAGCTGAGCAAACTGTCCCCAGAGACTCGCACCCAGCTTCTGACCAAGTTGAATGTAAAGGAGACAACGCGCCAGACACGGTCCTTCGCAGGCAGCTTCTCCCCCAGCCTTGGCTCTAACGCCAGTGACTGCTGTAAAGCTTATAACCAGAGCACGCCTCTGCCAGCGGCTCCTCGACCAAGTGAGTCACTTTTCCAAGAGGACACAAAGGCAGAACATGCAGCAGATGAGACTGTGGCTGCCTCTCCCCAGGGTGATGTGTTGTATGGGGAAAACAAGCTCCCCTCATCGGCAAGTAGTCTGGAAAGGTCCATGGGATTTCACGGAGTTCAACACAGTGCTTCAGAGATGGAGCTGTTGCCTGTGGGAGCAACGCTCCCATGGAGCTCGGCAGTCGACCAAGCAGAATTCAGTTTGTTGAAGTGGATCACGTCGACCCCGCTGTTCAGTCGCTTCGGGACTGTCTTGCAGGTGTCATCAAGCAGTTTACAAACTGAAACACAGGACAGCGTGTGTGTGGTCAGCTCTGCTTTGCCTGTGGACTTCAAAGGCTTAAAAGAACAGAGCTCAAATAACTTGCAGGACAGAATGAAAGGGACCCCAGCTGAGCATTGTAAAAGTGACAACTCCGAGACCACCTTTTTATGACATGGGCCTTAAAGATATTTATGTATTTTCTATTTGCACACATTTATAGTGAGATTACTCTATTTGTTTCCAAAGATGAAACAGAAAATCAAAGGTACAGAATGATTATTTAAGACTGTTTAGATACAATATATTGAACTAAGAGCTTTAAATATAAAAAGAAACACTTGAAAGTTCCATTTATATTGTTTTATTTTTTCATCTCATTTTGTAAGAAAATGCCGTCTCTTTATTTTTCAGATGCTTCTCTTTTATTCTGACACATACTGTAAAAGCAACGGACCTATGATTCTATCTACCTACCATACTCAGAAGGATTAGATCCTACAACAATTATTGATATCATTAGAGCCCATTCAGTAATCAAGGAGGAAAAAAACATGATACTAGGCACTATATTCCATCCATCATCTGCTTGCCAGGGTGTTTTGTCACTAGAGCAAACCATTAGGCAAGACTATAGATTTATTATACACCTCTCTGTAAATGTTAACAGTATCTTACCACCGCATTAGTAATATTGGTATTTTATAAATGACACCATATTTTGATATTTCAGCCATAGCATTTTATGTGTCATGATGAAACAATAAATAAATGACCATCCATATTGCAAGTGACTTCCCAGTCTGGCATTAATAGGAATTCAGCCCTTCCCTTGGAGTAGCTAGCCTTTGGCCAGTCATAGCCTTATATCAGGCTGTTCAGCTTCTAGAGAAATGCTCCTGCTTGTTCGTGAGGCACAAGTTGGTGGCAAAGAGCTAGTGTGTTGTGTCTGCTCTGGAGTTTGTCCTGGGAGGATTTGTGATCTTCTGTGCTGGAGCACTGCCACGAGCAGGCTGGTTTTGCTGAGGAGGTCAGTACCAATGGGTAGTGGAGGTGGAGTTTCATTAGGCTCCCTCAGTGTTATTTCAGCCAGGTGAAATCAAGGCCTTGGTGAATGAGAAGGGTCCTGACCGGCTCTGGTGGTGCAGTGACATGCAACAGTACCTGAGCCTGGTCTGTAAGAGGTGAGCTCCAGTCCAGAGAGTGGGGCACTGCGCTGCGTTCTGAGGCTGTGCCTCAGCCCACCATGCCTGGTTGTATGTCACAAACTGCCACAGGTGCCTGGGCATGTGGCTGTGCTCTGCTGGCCTGACACATCCCAGAGAGGTTTGCCTTGGAGAGCTGCTTGTTTCATCTCTCCTCACCATGCCCATTTCCTCATTGCCTCATCACAGGGTTCCAGATGGCCTTCTCCTTGCCTGCCCCTAGTTGTGCAAGAACTTGGTCATGCCACACTCTGTGCCAGGTGACCTGGCTCGCACATGGATTGCCTCAACCCACAGTGCCTACCTTGTGCCACTTACTAATCCACTCGGGATCTTCTTTCCCAAAGATTTATACACTGGCTGCTTCCCCAGAGGTGGGCAGTGAAAGGAAGAGATGGAAGCGGTGTCAGGAAGAGCCATCAGCCTGTAAACACATTACCCTTGTGAAACATGACACAGCCACATGTACCTGAACTATGCCTTGGGATTAGAATCTACTAGGGGCAGGGCAGAGATGGCAAGGGACTCAGCATTTTCAGTCTCCTGAGAACAATTTTAAGCACTTTAATTAAAAAAAGGAAGTATCTGAAGCAGGACTTCTTTTCAGCCTCTAGTTAACAGGGAAGGTGGATTTCTGTGTGTAGATCTCAGCAGAGGGAAGTACATCTATCTGCTCATTTGTTTCTGGCTGAATGTCAGGCTGTTTTTCTGCCTTGCATTACTACAACAGCAACAGGGCAGTGAGAACAGGCACAGGGTTTCCATGAAGTTGGGTGAGTACCTCTGCTGCCATTGCCAATGCAAGACAGGCCCTGCTGGGGTGTGTCCTAGCACACACATCTAACACAAGACAGAGCCCCACGGCCTCAGAGCACCTATTTTTCTGCCCTCTGGCAGGGAAACAGGTGGGACTCAATGCAAGTAGAGAAACCTCCTTTGCACCTGTCTCCTGTTGGGTGAATGTTGTAGTTTTGCATGATGGGGTTCTGGTGGAGGAGGGAGGTACAGGGTGGCTTCTGCAAGCAGCAGCCAGAAGCTCTCTGCAGGCCCCACAGAGCAAACACCAGCCAGCTCAAGGCCAGAGTTGTTGCTGACCACGGCCAAGCCCCACAAAGATGTGCCACACTGAGGCCTCTGCGTGCCAGAACTACACAGTGAGATCCGAACCAGGGCACTAAAATGTCAGGAAGAAAGAAGTCTTTGTTTTCTTTTGGGAAATAAATTGTAAAATAATATAAATAAAATTTAATTTAAACCACAGTTTGGAGAAAAACAAAAAAACAACCCCAAACATTTGGCATTTGGAAAGAAAATACTAAGCAAACTAATTCTTTTCATTTTAAATTAGAAGTTCTCTCTTCAGCTGCCAGAAGACAAACGCATCAAAGCACGTTACTTGCTGGGCTTTAGGGCTTGTCAATATTTTTAAGCTGCTATTAATATCTGAAAATTTTTAACTAATCGAATACTAATGGCTTTTTGAAGCTGCACACACTGATGTTAATAACACAGAGGTAAGCTTGTAAAGTTACCGCTGTCAGTGTGGTTGAGCAGTTGTCATATCAGGCAAAACAACGCTTTAACTTCACGTGGCCAAGCCTCAGAAAGCAGGCTGCTGCTTAGTGAGAGACTCCACCAGGTGATGAAAACAGTAGCCAGGTTCAGTCTGTTACCAGCAACAGCTCACCCCTTTCCCCCCCTTCCCCCTGTACAGCGTTTCAAATATTTGTGCTGAACTCCATAAGCACTCCTGCACCTGCTCGGCGTGGCCAGCTGAAGGAGTCTGGCTGAAAGGAACAGCTGAGGAGAGGTGTGAATTAAGCACCACAGCATTCCTTCTGTCTTACCCTTCTTCATGCAGACTAACTTCTCAGTGATTTCCCCATTGTCTGAATTTGGGATGAGTAGAGGTCTCTGAGGAACCACCAGACCACTTCTGTCAGCTCTGTATCTCTACCAGACCACTTTGTCTAATCTCAGAAGTTGTATCTCCTACTCCATGCCAGTACACTGGAACTGGGCACACAGATGTCACAACAGGAAGAAAACAACACTTTTTTCCAACCTACTCCAGCTAAACACCACTGGTCTGTGCAGCCAGCCAGCCATGCCCCTGTTTGTCATCCTTCACTGCTAGCACTGCTGATTTCTCACTGTGACCACGCCCCATGGCACCCTGTATGGATTGCAGTGCTTTGTTGATGGGGAGGGCTCATCCTTCAGCCAGTAATATTTCCTCAGACCCTTCCAGATTACTCACCTGGAGACTGCTCTCGCTCCCACAGTACAACTTTCCCCTCCAGCCTGCACAGAACTTGTCCTGTATTCATAACCACAGCTCACGCTGGCTCCCAGTATGTCACGTGCAGGCTCTGCCTGCTTAATGAGTGCTGCTTCATTACAACTCGGCCTGGCTTTCTAATGTCATGCTCACAATTTGGCTCCACTCCAGGCATGCACATCCTCAATCCTGTAGGCTGAGCACCCAACCTGCACTGAGCCGGTCTGAGGAGGTTCATCCCTGAAAGGATGAACAAGAGCTACACCACCAGTGAAGGTGGCTGACTGTCTGCAGCTGAGCTCCAGTAACAGGACCTGATACCTGGCTGACATCAAGTGACGCAGCTGTACCAGCTCACACCGAGAGCAGGTTGGCACTCGCTTTGCAAGCAGGAAGGTGCAAACAGGGGAGAGACAGACAGAGCCTCCTGGGTTGGGATGAGAAGAGTTTTCTGACAAAATCACCATGAAAGGGGAACAATAACAGCATATTGCACTCATACCCGCTGATAACGCAGAGTACCTTACAGACCTGACATTACTGAGTGCTGTGTGACACAAGGACCAACCCAACACCCCAACCATACTCAGAGTGCCCACAAGGCACCCAGGAGTACCCCTCCCCAGCCAGCCCCTTTTATGGGGGAGTGAAGTCAGGTGGTGTGGAAACAGCCCGGGCTAACAGCTCACCTGTGCTGGCTGCTTGGGGAAGTGAACTCTGGCCTGGCCAGAACCAGAACACCTGGTCAGTACCTGGGACCAGGGCAGGTCCCGGTAACAGCCCCAGGGATGCCCTCCATACCAAAAACCAAGGCAGGAACTATAACTGGGAGGACCTTGATGAACCAGGGCAGGAACTATAACTGGGAGGACCTTGATGTCTTCCCATGCACACAGGGTACAAGCAGCCACCTGCGGCTCACTAGACAGAACATATATTTGTTTACAGTGTCTGGGACAAGTTGGGGTTAGTTGTTAGTGACCCAGAAAAGAAGCAGCAGATAACATGGCAGGGAAACCCTTCCTGCTCCATCAGGAATCTCCTATGCCATGGCATAAATGCCTCCATTTTTTCTCCCACGCTTTCCAATACGAATCCTGGCCGTTGGAAAGCCCCTGGGATGGCTGATATTCCTGCTGTTGAAAACACTGAGGGGTGACTCTTTTCAGACTCTTCCCAGTGGTGCCCAGTGACAGCAGAAGGGACAAGGGGCACAAACTGGCACATAGGACATTACACCTGAGCATGAGGAAGAACTCTGGGCACCTGGCCTCCAGCCAGGGCCAACCCACCACACCACAAAAGGGGGGTCAGCAACAGCTGATGCTGCTCTAGTGCTATTCTTTATGTGCAAATCACAGAATCACCAGGTTGGAAAAGACCTTTAAGATCATCAAACCCAACCATTCCTGTCCTAAGCTAAACCATATCCCTAAGTACCTCATCTACCCTTTTTTTAAACACATCTAGGGAAGGTGACTCAGCCACCTCCCTGGGCAGCCTGTTCCAGGCCCTCACAACTCTTTCAGTGAAAATTTTTTCCTAACATCTAATCTGTCCCTGCCCTGGTGCAGCTTTGTGCCATTCCCCCTTGTCCTATCTCCTGTGACGTGTCTGAAGAGACCATCACCCACCTCTCTGCAACCTCCTTTTAGGTTGCTCCAAAACTTGAAAGCAAGAAGGGAGATAATGAGCTGTTCACCATAGAAAAACAGAAAGTTCGAAACTATTTTTCTTTTTTTTTTTATAAATCAAATTACCTATGAAAACGTGGGGGTTATATTTCCTTAAACCCCATATTTCTGACAAACTCTTTCCATCAGCCCTGTGTATCGTTGGAGCTGCATGAACCAATTTTATCCCGAGTGGGCTGGGTGTTTGCAGTTGGTAAGGTCCCTGTCATTTCACAGACACAATTAACTTCATAGTGTGTTTGTTTTACCAAACCCCCAAGAACTCAATAAAACTGTTACAGCTGAAAGAGATCCAATCTTCAGCTCCACGTAAGAGGATGAAAATAGAAAGTTTGGGTTGGTATGGTCTGGAAACTGAGGGCAAGTGATGACACCATGGGAGGCATTGCAGGCAAAGGCTCATCTCCCCAGGCATCTGTGGAAACGATCGCGATCAATGGTGGTACCAAGAACTGCAGCTCATCTGAAGTCATCTGATTTTTGAAGCTTAAAAGAGAATTGATTCACTTCTATCCAGTCACACTGGCAGTGTGTGCGGCCATCACATCTGGGCAGCAGCATTTTCTGCCCACAGAGTGTGGCTTTAAGTGGCAGCCCAAGGCCCGTGGTGCAAGGAACATGGGCCACCAAGCAGTTTCCTGCTGCAAGGTTTTGGGGGCCCATCAAGTACAAAGAGGTTTCAGTGGGCATCTCTGCCCCACAAAAAAGGGGTGACGGGCGTGGTCCCAGCCCACTCCCAGCCACTGGCAAATCTGCACCTTCCCCTTTGCTCAGGGCACCTCCAGGCCCCATTCATCCCTCTCCAGGGGCAGCCACACAAACTGAGGAAATGCTTATTTATCCCATATGTATTTCTGAACAAGCATCCATGGACCTGCAGCTCCCTGGTCCCCACTCAGTTGGCTATAACCATCCACTGGGATCTCGCTCCAGACGGTTTTGTCTGCATAGAAATGCCAGAAGTTCATCTCACGTACTGCAGCCGGGGTTTGTTCTTTGTCCCAGGGGTCTGTTTTAAAATTAAAATACAAAATACCCCATTTTTGTAAGCAGGAGGGTGGCTGACAAGGCGCAGCTCTGGGACATGTCTCTTCCCTAAGGCTGTGGGCTCCAGGCAGTGCTTTAGCACATAAACAGGCGTAGGTGCACCAGCAGTATTTTCTGTCCCCTGGCACAAAAGGGTGAAGGGAAAAGCTGCTTTGAGAAAAAAATAATAACAATTAAAATTCAGCCTGTCCCCTTCCCTCCTGCCCCTCTGCTCGTTGAGTGCAGGGTTTCTCCTGCCACTGGCAGAAACTCATCACCCCCATCCATCCTGAAGGGCAGGCCTGCAGCTGGCACCTCCAGCACAGCTCCAAGGTCACCACCTCCAGCCAGGCCAGCCCCGGGGCAGCTCTGCTCCAGGAGCCCTCAGAGCCCACCAGCCAGGCTCTGAAGAGGAGAAAGCTTCTGTTTCTCAAAGCAAGCAGAAGGAAGCGTGTGGACTTCCTAAGGTTTGAATAATAGGCTCTTGAGCATTTCTTAGAGGGAATTTAGTGTTGTCTGAAGAGAGAAGCAATTTACATTTTCTCTTGTTTGTTAGGAGCAGGAAAAAAATACAAGAATAAATAGAAGTGGCTGTATTACCTCAGCATGGTCTCTTTTTTTTTTTTTAAAATCAACTACTTGAAGTCCAACAAAGTCCTCCTATCCCTCTGGTCTCCCAGCTTAAAGACCATTGTGTTTTAACTCTGCAAGCCTTTGTCTGTCTGTTGCCTCATGACTCACTCCAGAGAAACATCTGGGGGGGGTGGGGGGTGTTGGAGGGGTGGGGGAATAAATGAGAGGGAAAAAAAAATAAGAAGGAATAAAAGTGGGTGGGGGAAGGAAATTCCTTTTAACGCTGTTCACCAGCCCTGATCCCACTGGTAGCGCTGGGATACTGGATGTCAGCATTGCAGCTGCTTTCCTCTCCACAATCACTTGGCCTTGCACTGACGTCTGTAGGTCTTTGTATACACACTTGGGTGTGTTGTGCTGCAGCAGGGGCTGCAGGGAGCCTGAGGCTGCGGAGCCATCGCCGGGGCACCGGCAGGGCCGGGAACCCAGGGCTGCTTCAGATTGCCTCCACTTGCCTGTGCTGGCCCTCCCTTTCTGCCACTGGTTACTGGGGCTGGCTCTGAACAGAATTTGATCCTGTACTGGAGGAAGGGGGTAATTAAAAGCAAAAAATATATAATTATGTAATTAATGAATAGCACAGCATGGCATAGGTGCCATTGACCACCTCTCCAGGAAGCCTGTTTCAGTGTTTGACCAACCTCTTGTGAAGAAATGTTTCCTAATGCCCAGTCTGAACTTCCTCTGGTGCAGAGGACCCATTCCCACACGTCCTGTCACTGGATCCCAGGGAGAAAAGCTCAGCACCTCCCTCTCCACTCCCCCTCCTCAGGAAGCGGTCAAGAGCCATGAGGTCAGGCTCAGCCTCCTGCTCCCCAAACTAGACCAGCCCAAGTCCTCAGCCACTCTTCACAGGACATTCCTTCCAGCCCTTCCACCAGATTTGTTGGCCTCCTCTGGATGGAGCTTCACATCCTTCTGGAAGGTGGGGTCCTGAACTGCACACAGGACTACTCCAGGTGAGGTCACAGTGGCATAACCACCTCTTTTGAGGGGCTGGCTGTGATTGCTGTTCAGTGCCCCCAGGATGTGGCTTGCCCTCTTGACTGCCAGGGCATGCTGTTTGAAAACAACAAGGAGTTTTTAAATCAGTAACAAGGTGCCTTGAAAGGAAAGCTCAGCTTCAATGATCTCCAAGTGGGACAACCTCATTTCACTCCTTGCAGAACTGAAGAAGAAAGTGTGAATGAAAATCTGGAGTATTTTGCCTCAGATTTATGTGAGGCTTATCCTTAAGCAACCCATTTGAGACAGGTTTATGAAGACATTTTGAAAGGTCAGGATATTTTTAAACCACCATTAATCTGGTAAAAACACCCCTACCACATTGACAGTTCTTTTCCCTGTCTCCCAAAACAGCCCACACGCTACTGCCGAACCCTATACCTAATCACTACTTCCCCCACCCCTCACACCCCCCCCCCCCCAATTTTCACGGGGGTAGGTTTCTGGGAAAGCTGTCCCCACCCCAAAGGCACCAAGGGTCCCTGGTGTCCCCACAGTGCACACGAGGGGTGCCTGGGCATGGTGCGTGCTCCATGTGTCAGACTGTGACAGAGCTCCAAAGCAAACCATTGGGCAAAGGCAAAGTTGTGGCTCCCTCGTTCTCTCCCTCCCTCCTTCCCTCCCTCCCTGCAGTGAGTAACATTCCCCATGCAGGGCTGGTCTTTTCTGCAGCTTTTCCCAGGCTGTGCAGGGTGAGCAGCCGGGCTTTAGACCCAGCAAAGAGCGAGCACACAGCCAGCAGAGAAGGAGTAATAGTGGTGGGGACTAATTTCGTGCCTAGCATTTTAAAAGCAAAGCCACAGTTTTCATAAGGCATTTCCTTTCTTTTCATTTCCTTAATAATACATGTGGTTTTGTAAATGTTAGCCTGGAGTGCACCAAGCACAGTATGGCCAGCCAGTCAAGGGAGGGGATTGTCCCACTCTACACTGCGTTGGTGTTGTCTCACCTCAAGTCCTGGGTGCAGTTTTGGGTGCCATAGTACAAGAGGGACATAAAACTATTGGAGAGTGTCCAGAAGAGGGCAATGAGCATGGGGAAGGGTCTGGAGGGGAAGTCTTGTGAGGAGAGGCTGAAGTCCCTTGGTTTATTCAGTCTGGAGGAGACTGAGGGGAGACCTCATCGCAATCTATGGCTTCCTGATGATGGGCAGTGAAGGGGCAGGCGCCCATCTCCTCTCTTTGGTGACCAGTGACAGAACCCAAGGGAATGGCATGAAACTGCGACAGGGGAGGTTTAGGTTGGATATTAGGAAAAGGTTCTTTACTGAGAGGGTGGTCGGGCACTGCACAGGCTCCCCAGCCACAGCACCGAGTTTGACTGAGTTCAAGAGGTGCCTGGATGATGCAGTTGGTCACACGCTCTGACTTGGCCCTGTGTGGAGCCAGGAGTTGGACTTGATGATCCTTACAGGTCCCTTCCCACTCAGGAGATCCTGTGATTCCATTCTATGATTCAGACGCTGCCCTGCGCCCTGGCAGGGGCTGCTGGCAGGGACAGGAGGTTGCCAGTGCAGAGCTTCCCCCTGCAAATTCCCAGTGTGCAGATAAAAGCCTGGCGTGTGCGCAGAGGAGCTGGGCATGCCCGTATTTGAGTCTACCCGATGCACAGCCATCAGGTTTATTCCATCATGGGAAAACCCATGGGATTTGCAGGCAGGCCTCCGAGATGAATGCAATAATGTCCGAGGCGTGTTTCTCATCTCACTCAGAAGGGCAGAGCAACTTGACATCTCATTTTGGCACTTAGCACGGCTGTATCTTACATTCACAGGCTGGACCAAATTGCCCCAAGGGCTGTGTAAGAGTTACAGGCTGAATTGATCATCTATCAGACTACTGAGACAGACATTCCCTCCCTGTTTCTGCAGCTGGCCTGGGAGGAAAAACACCTGGCAGTTCCTGTTGGAACCCTGAAGTGAAGCCCGGCAGGTGTGGAGTGGCTCTCCCACCTCTCCTGCCACATCCCACCCCACCACCTGAAAGCCCCAAACATCTCTGAAGCCAGAAATGCCCCCCTGGGATGATGCACCTGCACTGAGACCTTCTTGTTTCTTCCATGCATGTTTGTGTCAAGAAGGGGATGAAGTCGGTGTCAGAGCAGATCTTGGACACACCACTCACCATCATCTTGGGATTTGGTACAAATTAAAAAATAAAAAAAAAAAAGTCTGGACTAGACCAGACACACAGACTGAGATTACCCAAAACCTGAAGTTTTTATGCTCAACATCCACCCTACGCATCTGTGGAGACACTCACACCACCTCTTTTGCATGCCTGTTTTCACCCTGTTTCCACCACCATCCGTCTCTTTCCACCATTCTGAGCAGGGCTGTTGCCTAAACAACATGCTAAGGCTGAAGGTAGCTGGGAAGAGCTCGATTCTTCTTTTTCCTGTGACTCCACAGGCTGCCTTCACCTGGGGGCACTCCATAAGGTTTCTTCCACAGCTGTCCTGTTTTAACCCTGTCCAATACCACAGCAGTTGCTCACCCCTCCTTCCAACATGGGGAGGGGGAGGAGAAGGGGGGGGAGGGGAGTTCTGGGTTGAGATAAAGATGGCTTAATAAGATAAAAAAGGAAGAGAATAATAGTAATAGTAACAATAACACAAGTGATGCACAAATGCAATGGCTCACTGCACGTGAAAAGAAAATAAACCAACCCAATTCCCAGCCTGTTTCTGAGCAGCGATCCCACCTCCAGGCAGCTTTCCCTGTTACATCCAGAGCATGTCACCATATGTTAGGGAACATCCCACTGGCCAGCCAGGGCCAGCTGTCCTGGTAGTGCTCTCCCAGCTCCTTGTGCACCTGGCAGGGCGTGAGAAGCTGGTAAGTCCTTGACTGACTCAGCCACAACTAAAACCATCACCATGTTATCAACATTATTTTCATACTAAATCCAAACCACAGCGCTATATCCATTCTTCCAAAGAGAATTAACTCTGCCTCAGCTGAAACCAGGACGACTCATAAAAGTTGTATGACTTCTGTTATTAAACTACCAACACTTTAATTTTCTTGTCCTCAAGTGCATTGATTAAAATCCAGAATGCAGCCTGTTGGACCGGGAACGAGTCAGGTTTCTTTTTTACTTATTCATCTACTCAGATTTAGACCATCAAATTTCTAAAGTATTTGTTTCCCTAAAAAATACCAGAAAAGCAATTAAAATCAAGTGCTTCCCCATAATGTGATTGCTGTCGGCGGTATTGATTTAGGAAGGCTCTATCTGATTTCTGTGCATTTTTTGTATTGCTGTTATTTTCTGGCTGAGGTACTTCTAGAGTTACCGACCATAAAACACCCCTGGTGCAGGTCAAAACCCCAGAATCTGGCTGTGCATGATTGCAAGTCAGCCTCCCCTGAATGCTGTTTTAAGCCTGGCCAGTCCCTTCTTTCTTTCCAGTTTAATTTGGTTTGGGTGTTTTCTCCAACTCAGTTATTGAAGGAGTGGGTCCTTCCTCACAGTTGCAAAATATTAGGGCCCTGTTTTATTCTATTCTCTCTCAACAGGAAGCTATGGTCCAAGCCTTGATCCACAGGGAAATTCCTGTCCTTCTGGGCAGTGCTCTGCATCTCTGGGAAAATATTTACTAGTATTTGGGATGGGTTTTGCATTCCCTCACCAGACCTGACATTACTCTTGCTCACCTGACATCATGCTGGGCACCATCACTATTTGGGGATGCCCTGGCAGCATGACAAAGGCCAGGACCACTTGATGCCAAGTAGATTAAAGAAGCATTTTTCTATCAGGAATTTTGACAAGAAGGTTCTCCAGAGTATGGTCACTTGTGGCAGGTGGATCATCTGAGCGACAGTGGACAGGGAACTAAGGAAGCTTGAGCTGAAGCGCTGCTGCTGCTGCTACCGATTTCTGAATTTGTCCTATTTTCTCCAGCCACTGCCAGAGGGAGGGTCCTTTGTGCCAAGGAAAATCCTTTAATTAGCCCACGTGCTTACTGGAAGCTCTGAAAGTACTGCCTTGGGCATTCTGAGCACAGCTACGTCATGCAGCTGGGGAAATCCTTGGGAAACACTGCTTTTTGGCACTCTTTTTCTTTGATTTTTTTTTAGGTTTTTTTAACAGTATTCTGGTGACAGAAATACAGCCAGAAATTCCCTTTGTTGGGAATCTGAGACGCTGGGGTGGACTGAGAAGTGCTCCCATCCTGTGGGCAGCCAGACGCAGTACCAGGGCTACAGAGGGAGGCAGAGTCCCTTGTCTTCGTCCCCTGCAAAGCTGTTGTGGGCTGTTGTGGTTTTTTGTGGCTAGTTTCAGGTGGAGAAGTGGGGCTGCAGGGGTGGCTTCTGCAAGAGGCAGCCAGAAGCTCTCTGCAGGCCCCACAGAGCAAACACCAGCCGGCTCAAGGCCGGAGTTGTTGCTGACCAAGGCCGAGCCCATCAGTGACGGTCACAGCGCCTCTGGGAATCACATTTAATAAGAAGAAAAATGCAAACAGCCACTTTTTACCACCAGAGAAGGGAGTGAGAAGATGTAAGAAACTGTGCAGACACTAAGGTCAGGGAGGAAGGGCGGAGGTGGGGGGCGGGGTGACCCCCCAGGTGCCAAAGCAGAGATTCCTCTGCAGGCCTTGGAGAAGACCATGGTGGAGCGCATGGAAGATGACAGGGAGCAGAGACCCCACCTGCAGCCTGTGGTGTAGAGGCCCCATGCTGGAGCAGGTGGAGACAAACAGAAGACACTGTGACCTGCACTGGAGCAGAGGATCTGAACAGCCTTGAAGAAACCTCACCAAAACCAAGTCTGCTTCCTGGGGAAAGTGCAGGGTCTGCACCTGCCCCAAGAAGGTGCAGGGTGAGGAGCAGCAGAACTCTCACATCCACATCAAGAAACTTCTTTCCTCACCTCCTCCTGAATCTGAAGTGCCTCAAAAAAAAATCCACACCAGCTGAGTATCACATGTATTGGGGTTTTTCCACGTGACTAGCAGCCTGAGATTCATTGAGTCTTTGGGACCCTGGAAGAGCCAGGGATGCAACAGGTTGTCTCAGTGCAGAAACACAACCTGTGTTAGGGAACCTGGAAGGACATCTGCTCTGAACCTGAGGGAAAGTCCTGTGGTGACCAGCAATGTCTGAGTGCCTGGACCCATGACTGTTTGTAGCATCGTGAACTTACAATAAAGGCCTGGGGGACAGTAGCAGTTTGGGATCTCATTTTTCTGTGCTTTTTAAAGATGAAGGCCAGCAGTGGGAACCTGCTGGTCCCCTGGGCATCATGTAAGTTAGTCCTGACCCAGAGGCTTAGCTCATGCCTTGGCCAAAGGCCAGATGATGATGGCACCAGATAGTTTTCCATATACTTGTCCAGAAACTGCATACAGCCATTTCCCCTTTCACCTCCCTGTACTCTCACACCTTTCCAATCTCACCCAGGGAAAACACCTCCATCAACAGAGCATTAATATATTTCCTTTCCTGAATCAGAGAACTGCAGAATGGTCTGGGTGTGAAGGGACCTCTGAAGGTTTAAGTTGCTGTTTTCAACTAGATCAGGTTGTTCAGAGCCCCACCCAACCTGATCATGAATGTTTCCAGGGGTGGGACATCTACCACCCCTCTGGGCAACATCTTCCAATGTTTCATCACCCTCATTGTAAAAAAATTCTTCCTTATATCTGGCCTGGATATACCTTCTTATATTTATCCCTGCAGGCACTACTAAAAATTCTGTCCCCATCTTTCTTATAAACCCCTTCAGGTACTGGTAGGCGGCGGTAAGGTCTCCCCAGAGCCTTCTCTTCAGGCTGAACAACCCCAACTCTCTCAGCCTTTATTTAATGCATTTCTTTTGCACACAGACTTAATTTGTCTCCTTTAGCTATAAAGATTACTGGAGGGATTAAATGCATCTAGAGGCAGAAGCCAGATACGTCCTCGGTATCGATACGGACTCTAAGAAGTTTTACGCTCGGCCTTCAGAAAAAGTCTAGTGGAAAGCACAGTGAAGAGAAAGAGGGAAATTAACCCTGTCTTCTGCTTACAGTATTTTTATAGCATTCAGAGGGATTTGGCCACCCTGCAGCATCCTCACAGCTGCTAACTGCAGCCTATGCCCACCCCCCTCCAGCAAGAGTGGGGACACCACTGCCCCCAGGCAGGGTTTCCCCAGCACTAGGAATCACTCAGGGTCCCACTGGAGCCATTCTGGGAATCATCTGTTTTGCTGGTGAATGGTGGGAAATGGAACTGCCCTTCCTGACAGCAGGGGTTTTTGGATTTCTTTTAGCAGAGTGGTACAGAAAGCTGCTTATTCTGCAGGTAGGTTAGGAATAGAAAGGTTCCTATGCTTTAGTTTGGGCTAGAAAAGCATATTTTTTCCAAGTTTTGCAACCTTCTAGTTGAAGTTTTGGATTGAGCCCCATTACTTAAGTGTGAGGAGACCCAACTGCACCCATGCTGCTGCTGTCAGTAGTACCAGAGAGTATTTCCCCGTGAGCTTGTTGCCACAGCCCAAAATGACTGGAGTGCCTGTGGAATGCCAAAAAGCTCGACCCCTTTTTCTGCTTGTGTTAAGTGGCAGCACAAATCCTCCTTCCACACATGGAGCTGGGCAGAGCTCAGCTTCTCGTCTTCGTGTTTCCTCCCATCTGAAGTGCATCCTCTCCCCTTTGCCGCCTCCACCACAGCAGCCATAGTGTGCTTCCTCTGCTTTCACAGCTGAAGCATCCTCAAAAAGTGTCTGGGGACAGTAGAAAACCTCTCCATTTCCCCTTTTTTTTTCCTTCTCTTGCTTTAAATTGTACACAAACAAGAAAACCGATTAAATAACATGCCTTTTGGGGCATATGTTTCATAAAAACTATAGAAAGTATAATCTTTTGAAGCGATTCTCTCCACCAAAATTAAAACAAACTGTGCTGGATAGCTTTTGCTAGGCTCAGAGGAGGAAGGGGAGGCGTTGATTTTCAAGCTGCTCCTCTCTACAGCTCGTTAGCAGGCACTGCAAAATATATGTACTTCCCTTAAAAATGCAGGCTGGAAGTTATTATCCAGCCTCCAAATTATTTGACAGTGTGTGTGCACTTGCATCACCGTGACAAGGAAATTCTGCAACCGCTTGTGCAGAGTTGTATAGAAAACCAATAAATCAGGGTCCTGTCTGCCAGCACCTGGCCCTTGGCCTGGGGTACAGATGGGGAGGTTGGTCCAGATGCTGCACTTTTGTGGTACCTACAGTTATTTATCAGTGGGGCTTGTTTTCATCCCTGCAGGGACCACAGTATAAAAAGCCACATCAAGACTAAGATAAGAAACTGCAGAGGGGTGGGAGTCTTAGGGAGGCAGATGGGACATTAACAGTTGGAAATGGCAAGGGTATTTTCCAATATCAACATGTTCCTACTAGATTTTTGCAAACCGTGCACATCTGTCAGAAGAACTCTTCCCCTCCCCCCGCCAAAAAAGTATGTTTACAGTGTTACACTTCCACTTCTTTCTTTCTGAGAAGCTGATATTGTGATGCCACAAATCCATATGCAAGTGTCCCAAGGAGAGAAGAAAATTATAATTGATAAATGTTATTTTCAGAAACAACCTGCTTGTAAGGGCTCAATAACATCTTATAATCCTGTGTTCCTGTGTCTCAAGACTTAGCAGGGCTTGAAGCAAATGCTATGCCTGACTTACTGTCCTTCAACCAAAACCAAAGAAAGGCTGAAGACCTTTCAGAGGTAGCCCAGTACCCTCAGCATCAGCATGTCTCTAACCTCTCTGTGAGAGCAAACAAAGCCTAACGTGAAATCCTAGACAAAGTAATTTTCATTACAGCCCTCTTCCAGCAGAGGCCCGGTGTGATTTCAAAGAGCAATATTGATCCAGATATATTTTGATAACAAAAGTCTGCATTATGTTTGCCCAACTAAAGCACTTTTGAAACCCATCTGCTTTAAATAGTGTTTTGACTGCACGGGGAGACCCACGGTTTCTGCATTTAACTGCTATACTTTGGCCCAGGGGGCATTTTGTTGTATACCAATCCTTTAACGCTGTTAGGAACATTTAACTCAGCTTGGAGCATAATCATAACAGCCACCTATTTATTTGATGGAGCTGGTAAACTGGAAGAAACATGCACACCAAAGAAAAGGGCTGAGCACAGAGAAGTACAAGGGTACCAGCCATGGTCTGAAATCAGAGTTTCGCCGGTGGAAGTTCCAAAGCAGGACACCAGGTTTCAGTAGTGAACTCTTTCAGGGACAGAAATATGACCAGGAGGTTTTTTAGGGGATTTTTTGAGCTTCAAGGTTACAAGTGCTGCAAAGCCAGAGAGATGATTGTCCTTAGCACTGAGCAGCAGAAAGCTTCATGTAGAAGCCCAGCAGGAATTCCTCTTGGTACCTATTCTGTTTCTACATGTAATTCAGATGTGTTTAACATGGCTTAACTAGAGACACTTGTTCTTGCAGATTGCATATAATTAAAACTGGACCTGAATATTGCGTGATGCTCTGGGGACCAGCCAGACCTCCCCAGCCTGCCCTGTTTGCAGGCAGATTTTAATTCACTGCAGCTTTCACTGTTCCATAATCTTTAAAGCAGACAAGAAGAGACGTGAAAAAGCAGCCCACTGTCTAGGGGGGAGCACAGGTGATCAGGACATAGATTCTCAGTCCTGGGAGTTTCCTGAAGGACTCTAATATCCAGCCTCCAGCAGTCTGCTGGCTGGACCTCCTGGCTGAGCAGCTACGAGCAGACTCAAGGCAGTCAAGGGGATGAGGGTATCTGATTGCAAGTACCCTTGTCCCAGCCCCAGATTTCTTCATCCTTTGTAGCAAGGTCTACATGATGAGTTTTACTCCCCACAGTGAGATCAGAAGTTTTTCTGGAGAGGATTTCCTCATTAGGGACACGCGGTGATCGCAGGCTTTGCTCTGAGGCTGGACGACATCCCTTGGGCTGGCTCTGCCCCAGAGGACTATTGAGGGTCCTTGAAGGGCTCTCAAGGGAAATGATGCACCTCCAGGAGACCACCAAAGCAGCAGTTTGGCTCTGCCTGCTTTTAGATGTGCAGATTGCTCCACACAGCTAATTCCAATGGACATGTCTTTGGCTGTTGTTAGGCAGTAACGATGCTGCAAAGAAGTAGAGTGAATCTCCAGCAATCCTGCAGAAGGATAAAGCGAGGCTTTGAGGAAAACTCGGTGTTTTCTAAAGATTTTTCCCCTTCATTTGAGCAGTTGGTAACACAAGCACAAACATCCCAGAGCAATTTGGTTGTGCTTGGGAACTGCAGAGGTTAGCGGTGTCTACACTGAAGCATCTGAAGGTACTGTGGAGCATCTGTGCATGTCACACGGCCACCACAGGACTGCAAGATAAGCCGGTCAGAATGCCTGTGTCCTTAAGGTAACCACACGTGCCCCAGTGCAATGGCTGACATACCCTGCCCAGGCCCTGCTTGGTTGTGGTTAATACCAGCAACAACTCAGCTCTCCAAGCCAGAATCCCCAATGTGGGCTTTGGCCCCCCTCTGCTTGGAAGGTGCTTCGTTGACTCGTGAAACACAACAGCAAAGAGTTTGACTCCTGGGGCAAAAACGTGCTGCAGCGTCGCACTCGCTGCCATCACGAGAGTGACACGAGCAGTTCCTGTCCCAGGGCGTGGGCTTGGCTGCAACCCCCCCAGAACAGGGATCTTCACCTTCAGCCTTGGGCTTTTTGGGGCCTCTTTTGCATTCGTGGTGCAGAACTGTTTGAAGATCGAAGGGTGGACTTTAGGTTTGTTAATTTTGATTATTGTTCCTACCTTTTTTTCTTTTTGGTTGCCAGTTAATGTGAAGGGGGAGAACTGAAATGCCCCCTCCTGCTCCACGGGACAGAGTTCAGAATATGATCAGCTTCACAACTGCTTTCACAGGAGTCTGTGCACGAGAGGTTCTTGTTAAAGTGAGAAAGCGAGAGCTGCACCTGTGGTGACAGGTAGCGGGTGGCAGAGTTTGTGGAGCTGTGAGCAGCAGCAGCAGCTCTTCCCTCACGGCATTGCTTGGCCCCAGCCTGAGCAATGCCAGCACATGGTGGTCATGCAAGGGAGTCCCACGTAGGGGGTCTCACAGCTCTGCAATTAGGGACTTGCACAGTTTTTCCCCAGCGCCTGGCACGTGGAAGCCTCACCAGCACAGCAAGGGGTTGCACAGGAGGTGTGATGTACATACCCCTCCTGCGGCTGACATAGTTAAGCCAGAGCAGCAATATGGCAGTATTGCTGCTACATATCCTTCCACCCAACAGCTTAGTGCTTTATTAAGCAAAAAGACCAAAAAAAACCCCCAAAATCTCCAGTACGAGGGCTTTTTTTCCTACTGGCACAGCTGCATCACCACTGGAGTAGCCCTCCTGCTTTACCTGCGCAGAGCTCAGTGGCAAAATCCTTAGGTATCAACATGGCCTCTGGGCCATGACACAGGAGGGATGTTTGGGAGCAGAGGTGGCCTCAGTGTAGGTGGGAGGGAGCAGCTGCTCCAGGCGAGCAGGAGAATGCCAGCTCCCATAGGGAGCAATCGCTCCCACATCTCCATTACATGGCCCCTGGCTACGGGCATAAGAACCTGAACTGCGACAAGAACCTCCAGGGACGTGGTTTTTTAAGCTTCCTTGAACTCATTCTTGTCTTTGCCAAGAGATGATACCCTGCCACTGTTGTTGATGTTGCTGCTGTCACCAGACCCAGGCTGTCCATCCATCCGTACTGTCACGTGAGCCCCTGTTTGCTGGCTCCAATATAGATTTTCCAAGCACTGGAGAGGGTTATTACTGTATAATGCACTCAGCCTAAGCACAGGAACATGGTAGAGCTGAAGAGAGGTTGACAGAGCTTCCCCAGGGGAAAGTCACCTACTTGGACCCGGCCTCACAAGCAAGCAGTGATATTTATTTGCTCTATTACAAGCCAAGAATAAGCTGTCTGGAGCAGATCCAAGATGACCTGCTCCACTACTAAAGAAAATTCATCAAATCAAACTGATGCTCGTGCCTCTGCTCTTGACCATTAGAGGGAATTAGTATTTCTCATGCAACCTCCACCCAACATTTTATCTTCATATCCCGGTGCTGGCTGGTGAGCTGATCCTGCTGCCGAGCTGGAGGTTGTCCCCACTGCCTTGTTGTACAATGGGGGAGTGGTCTGCTGCAAATGTGGGAAGCAGAGACTGCTTCCTAATGGCAGAGTGAAGTCACCAAAACCAGCAGGTGCAAAGTGCACAGCAATGCCTGCTCATGGCCTTTCCTTCACCTTCCATAACCACGGATGCAACACTTTCCCTCCCCAAACATCCCACGCTGCATCCGGCTGAGCCACCCCAGAGGCGAGCCCCACATTTTGGAAGGAAGCAGGTGGCACACCTTGTAGCTTGCACCTCTGATTCTGCTACAGGAGAGGAAAGTGCATTCCTGGCCCTGCTCTCAGTAGTCTGGCACCTGGCTGTCGCCGAACACGAGGTTTCGGTGTGCTGTGTCTCGCTCACATCGAAGCATAAGGACTGTTAAAGCGTGCTTCACAAGGCAATGCTTTCCCTGCTGCTCAGAAAAGATGAGAAGGGGTTAGTTTTGTCCTTGCACATAATAAAAGTGTCAGGTTTTTTTCCAAAAAAAATGCAAACCAAAACTGTTTACTAGTCAAGCTTCCTTTCTGAAGATCAAAAGCCTTCCTCTTCCCAAAAGAAATTCAAGGCCACAAAACTCCACTATATTTTAAACTGGAAATTATGTTTCCCATAAGGACTGGAAGGCCAGTCACAAGGCACACATCCCTTCTTACTTCTGGGTTACTTATCGACCTGTGTACTTCTGATGTTTTAGGTGCAGGTGGCCAGAAGGCCACACCATGTAAAACACCTTCCTGGACACATCTGTGACAGCAAGGTAGGCTGGGCCCATGGTCTTCCTCTGAGCATTCCCAACCTGCAGAAGGCTTGAGTCTGTGTGAGGGTGCCTGAGGTGAGGCTCGCACTGATGCAGGAAGCAGAGTCCTTGGTACATAATTTAATTCAAAATCCTGGATTAAATATTGTCTTTCTGCCCCTGCCTCTTTCTATTTTTCTCTTTGTGTGGAAAAATATAGGTAAACATGGATATGGATATAGATATAGATATAGATACACATGAATATATAGATATAGATATATAGATACAGATATAGATATATAGATACAGATATAGATATAGATTTAGACAGAGATGTAGAGACAGGGATGTAGAGACCTCCATCTATAAACCCACCAGGCTGCCTTTATTTATAGTAAGACACACCATTCAACTTAGGGCATATATAAATATACCCAGGGATGCCTGACTATACCAACCTCCAGAGAAATATATATCTATTCACACACAAACACACACACACACACAGAGTCACACTTCAGCTGTGTAGCATATTATAGGAAGCTCTGGTTGTTTCGTGCCTCAGCAGAACTGCACAAACAAGCACAATACAAGGATATAAAGGGTGGGGGAGTCATATTTTTGTCTTTGGTAACATACGGTAGTACAAGTAGCTGATAACAGCAAAAATAAGTGATTGCCTCAGAAACTGGAAATCTCTATAGCTGAATGGTGCATTTTCTCCCTTTTGACCTCAAGAGCATTCAGGAGTAAAAGGTGATTGTCCTGCTTTGCTGTCTCATTCAAATCTGGTGCTGCAGCTGAATTTGAGCATCAAACGTGAGCTCAAGGACATATTTTTCTCCTGTTTCTGCTCTTGTTACAGACATTCACAGAGTACCAAATATTTTTTAAAACCCACAGAAAAAAACACCCCACTAAAAGTAAATTCCCAGAGGAAAGCATTTTTCAAAGATCTCTCAACATTGACAATAATTTTGTCTAATAATATTCAGAAAATAATATAATCTGAAGCCTTTCAGCTGCTACCTGATTGCCATGAATGCTCAAATTAAGGCAGCTCAGAACTGAAGGGAACTTTATCAATAGCAATCATGTTAATAGATATGATTGTTGAGGGATGTGGCTGATAGCCTTGCAGATATTGAGTACAATCCCCTCTTCTTTTCTCTCTGTTTCTTTTTTATGCATCGCTTGGCACGGTTATCACTCACATATTCCTGAACAGATTTCAGACCAAAGTGGTCTCTGTGATGTTGCTGTGCTGTAATGAGACCAATGTAGCTTCAACAGAGCAAGCTGCTGCTCAGTAAAGCATGTCCCACAGCACTTTGTGCAGTCCTGCACCTCACAGCCCTTAGCAATGCCTGATCCACCACAAGAGAGCTGAATGCTACTTACATTGCATGCTAAGCCTGAAAAAGGATTTGAGTCTTTCTTCCCACCTCACAACATCATGGCAATGTAGGTAATGAATGTGGAAAGGACGGGAAAGTACCTCTTGCCAGTGAGCTGAGTCTATTTGTGTTGTGATTTAACCCCAGCTAGCACTGAAGCCCCACGCAGATGCTCATCCAGTCCACCTCTAGTGGGATGGGGGAAAGAATCAGAAGGGTAAAAGTGAAAAAAACCATCAGCCAAGATAAAGACAGTTTAATGGCAAAAGCAAAAGCAAGCAAAGCAAGACAAGGAATTTGTCTATTGCTTCCCATGGGCAGACAGGTGTTCAGCCATCCTCAGGAAAGCAGGGCTCCATTACAGCTAATGGGTACTTGGGAAGACAATCACCATCACTCTGAAAGTCCCCCCTTTCCTCCTCCTTCCTCCAGCTTTAAAAGCTGAGCATGACACCATAAGGTATGGAACATCCCTTTGGCCAATCTGGCTCAGCTGTCCCCTCCCAATTGCTTGTCCACCCTCAGCCTACTCACTGGTGGGGTGGGGTGAGAAGCAGAGAAGGCCTTGGTTCTGTGTAAGCACTGCTCAGCAGTAACAAAAATATCTCTGTGCTTTCAACACTGTGCAGGACAAATCTAAAACACAGACCCAGACCAGATACTCTGAAGAAAATTAACTCTATCCCAGCCAAAACCACACAGTCTGACAGCCTTTAACAGGAATTGAGATAACTGTGCAAGATCTGAACTTCATGAGATAAATCCCAGCCTCAGAAAGTCCCAAGTATTTCTGGATTCCCATCACACAGGATTACAGCCCTGGGGTTTTGTGCTGCAGGTGTAGTATTCTCTAGTACCCAGGGATGTACCTGGTTCCCTGCATTCTGCCCTGGGTACTCCACTTACAGGCAGTGCAATCCCCCCAAATGTGTCTTGTTCAAATATTTTGTTTTATAAGGCATGGAAGTGTGATTTACAAGCAACCCTGAGTTCTGCTACTGACAGGATCTTATTCTGGAGACTAGTTTTAAGATTCAACTAAACGTACCTTCCTGCTCTCCCCAACAACATACACTTAAGAAAATAATCATCCCTCTCCAGCTCCGAAGTGCGACGACACCAATTGGAGCGACGTAAACTGAACTCGTTTCCTCAGGAAGATGAGCCGTAGCCATCTCTCTTTTTCCAGCACTCTGAATTACTTTAGCACAGCAAAGAGGTGCTCTCCTCCCTCCTTCCTCCACTCCGGTCACCAAGCATTCGACAGACTTGCAGCCAGATCAAAGGCAGCCAGACGAGTCAAAGATTTATAGTATTACTTAGTAAGGGCAAGTGCGAAAGTCAAACAGTAACTTCCCAAGAGAGACTGATTACTCTGAACTGCAGCTAATACAATTCACTGACAGAGAGTTATGAAGACATTAGTTCACACTGGGGCAAAGGAAAACTGCCACATGGAGTCAGGTGTACCTACCAAACCCCTTCAGCAAAGAGCTGGCAACTTACTATTCAGACACATCACACCTATGGACCACAGTAAAGTCCCTCTAAAATTTCTAGGGAACTCTGCCTCCCACTGTATTTTATTCAATGGCATTTTGTTTTTGCAGTGACACAGAGTGCTCTTTGGCACCACGCAGCCCTTTCACCCCCACCAAAGCCCACAGCCAGTTTTGTTGCTTACACCTCCATCCCACTCACTGTGTTTCCATCAAGTCAGCTGTGGTGGGTCGGCCCTGGTTGGAGGCCAGATGCTCACCAAAGCTGCTCTATCACTCCCCTTTTCAGCCTGACAGGGGAGAAAATATCTATTGAGAGGCTTAGGAGTCGAAGTAAGGACAGGGAGAGATCCTTCTGCAATCAGCATCACAGGCAGGACAGACTCAACACAGAATAAAGGAAAGAAACTCTCTAATTTATTACACTGCACACCCAGTGACACCAGAGTCAGGTAATGAGAAGGGGGACCAGATCTTAAAGCACCTCCCCCACCCCTCCCTTTTTTGTGGACTCAACTTTATTCATGATTTCTCTCCCCACACCCCCGGCTTCCTGGTGTCATGGGGGAGACAGGGATGGGGGTTTTGGTCATTTCCTTATGAGTTGTTTTCCTTCTTAGTGGGGGTGGGGGCATTCCTCACAGTCTTCCCTAGCTCCAGTGTGGGACCTCACCCACAGGAGACAGTCCTTCACAAACGTCTCCAACATGAGTCCTTTCCTACAGGGCTTCAGCTCTCTACCAGCTGCCCCAGCGTGGGTCACTGCTATGGGGTGCAGTCATAGAATCATAGAATGCGTCTCAGTCTCTCAGTCCCAGACTGCTCTGCCCTGGTCCCTCATGGAGTCACAACACCCTCCCAGCAAGCCTGCTCCAGCATGGGATTCTCTCCATAGGCTGCAAGTGCTGGCAGAGGCTTGCTCCTGTGTGGGTCACAGCGTCCTTCATATGTCTCCACCTGCTCCAGTGTGGGGCCTCCCAATGGGCTGCAGGTGGGGTCTCTGCTCCCCATCATCTTCCATGGGCTGCGGGGGGACACCTGCTCCACCATGGGTTTCTCCAGGGGCTGCAGGGGCATCTTTCTCTCTGGCACCTGGGGTGCCTCCTCCCCTCTTTCTTCACTGACCTTGGTGCCTGCACAGTTCTCTACATGTTCTCACTCCCTTCTCTGGTGGCAAAAAGCAGCTGCATGCATTTGATTTCTCCTAAATGTGATGCCCAGAGGTGCTGTGACCGTTGCTGATGGGCTCAGCCTTGGTCAGCAATGACTCCAGCCTTGAGCTGGATGGTGTTTGCTCTGTTGGGCCTGCAGAGAGCTTCTGGCTGCTGCTTGCAGGAGACACCCCTGCAGCCCCCTCCTCCACCAGAACCCCACCATGCAAAACCACAACACCGAGGTATCTCTATGGCAGTTCTCTTCATTGCAGTGAGCATCTAGAGTCAATAAATGGCCATTCAGAGTCTTTCTTCAAACTGCACCCAAGGTGGCCTGGAGCTGTGCTCCCAAGAGGAGACACATGCCCCATTCCCCATTGTCCACCAGCTAGCCTTGGTGCTCAGTAGCCCCACACCCACTTCTGAGATTACTTCTTCCTTCTTGGTCAGTCCCAGTGGAACAATGGGTGGTCCTACTGCTTGCACCAGGGCTCAGCTCAGCCTTTATCTTTAGTTAGCAAAACAGGAAACTCCTACCTTTTTCTATTTCAGTTTTATAATTATTTTTTTTTAAACAGACCAACTGGGGAGGCAAATAACAGGGAAGGGCTGAACATTTGTTTTCATGAGTTTTGCTCGTGCCCTGCAAGGCTGCAGGGGAGAAAAACCCTTTCAAGTTTTAATTTATAGACCAGTGATGAAGGAAGTTCTGGGGGGTGGGGGGAAGATGAATAATTCTGTTGGAGCATTTCTTCCACTTACAGAAATAAAATGTATTGAGGCTGTGGGAATGGCCGTCGTCTTCTGGGAGCTTTAATTCTCTGCAGTACCACTCAGTCCCAGGAAGACTAATAGCTTAAGAAGTCCTCAACAGATCATCTCATTACCATCCAAAGACCATCAAGGGAATAAGAACCTTTGGAGGAGTGTGAGACACCATTTCTGGGGAGAGTTGGGAGTTTTACCTCCCCACCATGCAGGTTTTCTCTTTTCTTACAATAAAAAATAGAAGAGCTGGATTTGCAGTGACCTCCCTGTAGGTTTTTCCCACAAGAACTGCAGGTGGTCCTCTCAGTGCAAGCCCACTTTTGTCCACGTACATGTCTCCTCATTTATTCTGGCCCACCCCAGGAGCAGACTTCCTGCTGTCTGTCAAATCCTGCCTGTTTGAGCTTAAAGTGGTGATTTTTACACCCAGCAATGAGAAAAAAAAAAGGAGACTTATCACTGAATATGTTTGCTCTAGCCCTGTATCCCTGGATAACAGCCATGCAAAACAGATACCTATTTATTCCCTGTTGCTGCTATACAATTTTTAACCAGCTTCACATTTTGCCTGAGAGAGTGAGTCATAAAGATGGCACGTCCCATCCATTCCCAAATTCCTACAAATTCTTACAAATTCCTCCCTTTTCTGAAGCAGAAGCAGATTTCCACTTTGGCAGGCCAGACAATTTATTGTGCTGAGGTGATGGCTCGCATCCACACATAGCCAGCACAAGGAGGGGCTTCTTAAACCTTCTTAAGGCACTCGGGGAGGACTTGAACTGTTGGAGGAAAACACTGTTGGAGATAAACACTTTGACTTCTTCCCCACATCTGGGACATGAATCTCCTCTCACAAGTCCTTTGCCAGAGGAAAGGAATTCACCCTAAGGAGCTCAGTTAAAGAAACCCTTACATTTAATCCTGACCTTACCAAGCAGGGTTAGGACATAAGCAAAAACTTTTCAATTAGCCTGTCATTAATGGATTGGGTAGGGAGGACCAAGGGCTTTTCTTGGGCTCTTTCAAGGTTATCTGGGTTGTTTTACAGACAGGCACAGAGATGCTGTGAGACAAAGCCCCATGTCTATGACATTAACACTGAAAGACAGCAGCATGTCACAGGGACATTCATACAGCAGGGATCACCTTGTAGGAGGAAAGACAGCAAATGGGGAAAATAAATGAATCTTCAAAGCACAAGCAAAACTTAAGGATTAGTTTATAAGCACCAGGTCGTATGCTGTTTTTTCTGTTGATCTCTCAGCGGTGACTTCCCAATGTGACCTCCACCAAACACATATACTGCAAAACACAGGCAGGATTTCTAATATTCTGGAGGCTACTCTTCACAGAATCTCAGATTTACAGAAGGGTAGGGGTTGGAAGGGACTTTTGGAGATCATCAAGTCCAACCCCTCTAGCCAGAGCAGGATCACCTAGATCAGGCTGCACAGGACAGGTTAAACCATAATTTCACTGGAACTCATTCTATCACTGAACTTGCTGACTTTCGTGACTGTGCTTTGAAACACTGATATACCTTGGGATTTCACAACATTAGCTTTGACATGCCAAATTAATCCATTGGCTCCTTCCAAAGTGAATCCACGATGCAGTGGATGAGGACGTGGGCTGTGTGGTATCAACACAAGACCTGCCCTCAATATGAGGCACCCAAAGTCTTTTAGACTGTTAGCAGTGACCTGTGCACTAAAGGAGAAAAAATGTTGCCTGCCATTCATAAAGAATGACATACAACTGCCAGACAACAGAGATGTGACCAGTGTAAGACACCAGCATTAATACTACTGTAGGTGTGAGTTGCAAGAGGAGGCCTCAAGGAACGTGTGCAGACAGTGCTCTGTACCATCTCTGGGGGAGGTGAGCACCCAAGAAGGAAAAATAAAAGGCCAAGGAATGAGCAGACCACGGTTTTTGTGAGAACATAGGTAACAGAAGCAGCATGGCCTGTCCTCTGCAGGGTCTCACAAGGGGAACGGCAGAGACTCCTACCTGCCCATCAGGTCATGGTCAGGGAAACCCGCTTCCAGCAGCTGCTCTGAGTGCCGAGGCTGCTGCACCTGTCCTGCTCCCAAAGGGAAGAAAGACTTGTGAGGGTGGCCCCAAACCTGCATCCCTGATGCAAGAGGCCAGTCCCAGGAGTGTTTAATTCCAGTGTTAACAGTTATGTCCCACCCTCTTAGCAGATTATGGATACCTGTGGGTGGCATGGAAGCGTTGAGTCCAGGTGAGACTTGGGAATTTGCCCTGATGTGTCTGTGTTGAACAACAGGCCTTTGGAAATGTAAACTGCAGCCAACAAACTTGTGTACTTTCACTATGCCTTTAACAGGATATGTTAAAACATCATGACTGATGGTTTATTTGCCTTGAATCTGGTTTTGCATTTCTTAATCATAGAATCAGAGAATGTGTAAGGTTGGAAAGGACCTTTAGAAGTCTTCTAGTCCAACCCCCCTGCAGTAAGCAGGGACATCTTCACTAGATCGAGTCGCTCAGAGCCCCATCAAGCCTGACCTTGTATATCTCCAGAGATGAGACCTCCACTGTGTCTCTGGGCAACCGGTCCCAGTGATCTACCACCCTCATATTGAAGATTTTTTTCCTAATATCTAACCTAAATCTTCCCTTTTTGAGTTTAAAACCATTACCCCTCATTCTACTGCTACATGCCCTTGTGAACAGTTCTTCCCCAGCTTTCCTACAGGCACCTTTCAGGTACTGGAAGGCTGCTATAAGGTCCCTCCTGGAGCTTTGTCCAAGCTAAACAAAGGGATTTTGTTTTGTTCTCAGTCATACTGCCCTGTTTGTTTGCTTTCTCTTTTACTTTTTCTGGAATAACCTATGTATTTTGTGGCTGAGATAGTGACTCAAAGCGTATTTCAGTTACTACTGGCCTAAATGCTATTTTGGGGTAAAAAACTCACTTCAACAAAAATGTGTAGCTTAGACATTCATAAATAACATGGAAAGAGGGATTAAAAATAACATGAACAAAGATTTCTAAAGAGATACTCTGTACAAAGCGTATAAGAAAGTCATTGAACTCATTGCCACAGGATGCTGCAGACGTCAAAGATACGAAGAAGTGGACGTTTCATGCACTGAAACAATTTAGTTTATGTCATATCTTGGGTTTTGTCCTTTCTGATCTACCTGCAAACTTCTTGTTTTCCGTATAAATCACTTGGGGGACAGTTTTCTGTTCAAACAGAATGTGCTCTTAAAATAACGATTGCCAGGTGTTACAAGCCTTGTTTCATTTTGAATGTTACTCAGACATCTGAGAAAGCCTTCACTGATATTCCACATGGATATACCATCCCCTGGAAGCAGATCTTAGAAAAGAATCAGAGTTCTTGATTCAGAATCACTTAATGGTCTCTGCTAATAGAAACTAATAATCTATGCATGATAGAAACTAACACCAAACCTTCTGAGGTTAAGGACAAAATTTGTCTTCCCATTTGGCAGTGGTGAAGTCTCTGCTCATTTTCTTATTCTCCTTTTGCTCAGGCACAGTCCAACGAATCTGCTCAGTGTACAATCCAAGTAAAAGAAGAAATAGTGGATTTAGACATTTGGGTTTGCCTATTCAAAAGTAACTCCTGAAAAGTTCCAATGTTGAGTTAAAAATACCACATCCTCTCAACAGAAATTAAATATAACGTTTTCTTTTTAAGTGTTTCCTTTCTGGCCCAAACGCTGTATTATTTGAGCTTTAACACCTGCACCTACTATTATGCTTGTATTTTTAAGAGGTTATAATGTTGCCAATTACAGTGTTTCTAAACACATTTCCCAAGTGTGTGATGGTTTCTGTAATTCAGTCACTTCGTCATGATACAATATTCAAGAGAATAAGATAGCTGGTATAAACATAAGCATCACACTGACAAGGTGGGCGATGTTGGGGGACACTGACAGATCGTCAGAAGAAAAAGTGCCCCGTAATTCATGTGAACAGGACAGATATTAAAAGGTCAGATGTTATAGTCAGAAAGGGGCATCTAAAAATTTTTTTTTGCCTCTGCAATTACATTTCCAGCAGATCCTTCCACTTTGATCAGACACTGGATTGATTATGACAGTTCCAATTCGGCTTTAATTGTAGCAAATTGTTCTGCTATTACTTCGTTAGACCAGAGGAAGATTCTGCCATCCAGTGGTGAAAAATCACTCTTTTACTCTGAGGCCACGATTTATACTAAAACCATGTTATAACTTCAATCAAACAGGCATGTCCGGGCTACTGTAAGGACCTCTCCTTTGTTCCTGGACCAACAAAGAAGATAATTTTACAGGGGAGTACACATACATGGGTAAAACTTGTAGGGATGCAATGTGCACACGGACTTGCACCTGTTGCTGATGCTTGGGATTGGTGTCATTAGCACACGTGGCCTCCCTATGAAGTACAGCTCGGGATGCTTGTGTGCCAGACGTGCGTGTTCAGACAAGTCCTGGGCTGGCATAGCCCTGCCGCCAGCAGGAGAGGACATCACGTGTGGAAATGTCTCCTCCCCAAGCAGGGGAGAATGGAGCAGCACACAGGGCCTGCTCAGCTCTGCCCGAAGCCATTACCTGCCCATCCACCTTTGCCAGTGGGCAATCTCAGCAGTCCGTGTCGGACACAGTTAACAATGTGCAAAGGGGTATCACAGTTGGGCATAGCAGCTGTATCCCCATTCAGTAGCCAGCATAGCCAAAGGCAGAGCTGGACCTCACCACTTTGAGTGCTGGAGGTGATGGATGCGTGGTGCCTGCACACCCCTCAGCTTATCTGCAGCCACCAGCCCCTTCTGTGAAGCTTCTCTGAGCCGCACGGCGCTGCGCCAGAAACATGGGTCCCTGTTGTACACTGTGCAGAAAGGGCAGGGGTGCTTTACTCTTCAGTCTGTGGTATTTAAGGAAATAGCCATTTTTAAGAAAGCAGTGGGTGGCATTTCCAGAGGTGAGCACTGACCACTCATGGTGCCCGCAACGGGTGAACCACCCATGAGCTGGGGGAATGGGCGCTCAGCATCGCCATGAAACAGCCCTGCCCAGCTGTAGGGTCAGACACATGGCAAACCCTGCATGCAGCTTCACCACAGCACTGATAACACACAAAGCACACCTCCTCTGTGGAGCAGACCACAGTGGTGTGAGAGAGATGGTGGCTTTCTCCCTGAGCAGTCATCTCCTGAAGTAGGTTGTGCAGGAGAAGGGGACAAAGAAAGCTGAAAGAATCAATACAGGAGGTGAAAACAGTATTTGTCAGAGCTGCCACAGTGCCCAGCACCTGGAGAAGGCCCAGACCCCAGCTTGATACTACAAGCAGAAGCAAAGAGGGGACCGTCCCTTTAGCCAGATGCATGGTCTCCAGGAGCATAACCCAGCCCTTCCTGGGACCTGCGTGCACACCATTCCCCTTGGCAGCAGATGTGATTAATTACTCCTCTAATTAGTTCCCACAGGTCTGACATCCCAGGGGAGCTTCCACAGCAGCTGGAATTTTCTTTGAGCCCCGAGCAGAGGAAGATTACCTGCATCTTCTTAGGACAGGGCACAGAAGCCAAGGGACACCCAGCAGACTAGTGAGACCTTGTTGTGACAACATTCATGGCAAATGAGGAAATTGAATTTCTGCCTGGTACCTGAGCTGCCATGGGCCTAAATGGACTCAGCAGACGTGGACAAGCAGTTTGTTTTACCAAATCTATCTGTTTTACAAGACCTGGCCCAGGATCTTCACTCATTTTCCATATCCCCAAGATGTAGGTGAGATAGCCCCGGGCCTAATGCAAAGGATTGGCAGAAAAAAATAATATTAATACCCTTAAAAGCAACACCCCTAGTACTTTGAATACTGCATTTGAATATTATCATTTGCTCATCATCCCAAGAGCAATGACAAAGTGTCTGCACCTTTCTGTGTGCATACTTGGAAGAAATAGCCCTTGATGTCCAATCCGTATGTTAGAAAAGTGCTCAGAGGCATTTTGAGGTGGAAGACAAGAGTATCACGGGAGTACAGATCACTTAGATAACTCTCTGCTCTGGGAGGGTTTGAGAGCTTTCCTGGGAGGGGACAGCCCTGGTGTCCCTGCACTGGGAGCAGGAGGAGCGGTGGCAGCAGCCTGTGCTCTACCAGAACTGCCACAGCCAGCACATAACAGATTAAGGTACTTAAATTTGGGTGTTTTCATATGCATCTGGAGAGCAGTTGCACCAAGGAGATGTAGACAGTTTTTTAGGGTGTGCTGCCTCGGGGATATCTCTGTTGCCAACAAGAAGAGGTGAGCTGCCACCCTTGTAGAAGGCATCTGCTTGTGGGCACACAAACTTGTATGTCCAAGTTTGGATCCTGATAGGTTAACCCTGGAGATCTGGAGTCCATAAATGCATCAAGCAGACCTCCACCTTCAGGGATGCGGAGCAGGGAACCCATCAAGTGAGTCAGACAGGTGATAGAGGACTACCTGGCCTTTCCAAGGTGAGGCTGACAGGCAGCTGCTATCAGGACTGTGTCTATGGACTTGTTACCCCTCTGTGTAAACACCCCATGCCCCACTTTGCAAGAGCTTTCTGAGGCTTTCTTTCCACATGCAAACTCTTGAAACTGATCAGGGTAGTGCTGAATTTGCTCACCTGTCAGTAGGAGACTGAAGAGTGCTTGGTGCTCACAGGCAATACTGCCAAAGAAACCATTTTTCAAGCCAAAATCATGCATCCATGTTGACTTTCACACGTGTGTGTAGGTAAAAGAAAATTGTTCCTTGGGCTGGATTTGGCTTTAGAGATGGTGAACTGCCCTGGCAGAAAGTGGACAGCACTTAAAAAAATGAGATTGTGAAACTTCAGCATGGCACAGGTTTTCCCCTCCTAACACACTGTGTCCAAGTGTTTGGCTGGGGTTTATTTTGCATTCAGAGTTTAGCTGGTATCTTCACTGCAGGGAGAAAAAAGAATTATGAGCAAAGATGTAAGTAGTCAAAGAGAAAACACAATTGACCCATCTTTCCCATCTAGTATCCAGGTAGATAAACACTAAACATGTGAAGAAATCCCTTTTTAGATAGATGAAATCCCTGCCTCACTTAGGATCCAGTTTCATTTAGGGATAGATAAACACAAGCTCTTTCTCTGCACAGAAGCAAATCTCCTTGTAGCAGATATGCTTTAGAAGAGGACTGCATCTCCCAAAGACATCTTTTGACCGTGGGACTCATATTTTCCACAAGGTGCTGTTCTTACTGAGCCTTATTCCTGCAACTTTATGCTCACAAGACAGGTTCTTTTGACTAAAGTTATACACATGCTTAATCAAGTACAGAATAAGACAGCGTTTATTCACTATTTTTATAAAGCAATTATGAATGACTCACTTGCATGTGATTTGTTTGGTAAGAGTTATGAGCCTTCTACCTCTCTTCTGGTAACATGAGAGAGCTTTGCTTTTTACTTGCAGACATTTCCTTGGGAGGACTGCTTCCACAGCAAAATGATCAAATACTTGTCTCTTTTCCATGCCCAATGTTTCTGAGGCCTGCTCTCTCCCTTCTTTGTGAGTGATGACCCTGATAACTGGAGTCGTTCAACCAGCATCAGATCTGCCCAAATGCTGGGCATAACCTAACAAAAGCACAGCAGAGGACACTCCTGGCTGGATTTGGACCTACTTCATGTTGCTTTCCTTATGAAGCAAAGGGCAATGCAGCTTACAGAAGAAACTGCAGAACCAGAGCTTCTGCTGGCAGATGTCATCAATGTCAGCAGAATTACACCCCCAGGGAACTTAATCCTTTCAGAAGTGGCAGATATTTTAAAGACTATTTTAAGAAGGTTTCAAAGGGAAACATTACTCAGAACACTTGATACTCCCTGTTTCCAAGAAGTCAGGAAAAGCTGAATTCCAGAAATGGATTAGTTCCTCTTTGAGGAAAAAGAAGCTGGCAAAGATGCTGGATACCAGGGAGGGAAAGCAGACAAATATTGGTAATAATTTGTCTGAATACCATTCATGCCCCAAGGAACTGCTTTATTTCTGGACTGCTAGCAGTGGAGCTAGATCAAATGGAATTTTTAGAGGAACCAAGTAGGAAATGTGAAACAATGGCCTGCTTAACAGTCCAACAAAAGCTCAAACCCTCATCCTGACATTACTGTTTTACCAAGGGTGAGATGTTGAAGATCAAAGGGTCCTCATTCATTCCAAAAACTGCTTTGCTGGGAGCAAGGAGGTGGCTGTGCTGTCAGTGGGGCCACTGTACCTGTGGCCCTAATTAAGTCACTGAGATTTCTGGTGGAGTAATAGTCTGCTCATCCCCACTATAAATGTGAAAATCTAATATAAAAACATGACATTCTGTAAAGCTGCTGTAGAGCTAAATGACACTTGGTTGTCACTCATTAACAGTGTAAAATGATACATACAATTGCAAGAGAAAGTGTCACCAATGTCTAAAAAGAAACGCTGGAGGAAGCCTGTTCCTTCAGAAAGGCAAAGTGCGCTCAGAGACTATGCAGATTAATGCTGCTAGTGACTGGGGGCTACCCTTTCCCCCTGTACTAGCAATTAGTTTCAAAGGCTGGCAAAGAGATGGAAGAAGAGCAAAAGATCAGAAAACCTGAAGTAATAACATGAAGAATGACTCTTGATCCAACCACTAAAGGGAAAACTCTCAACTGCTTGAAGTTTCAGCTGGTTGCCACAAAATGCTGACTGGACTGTACTTTCTGCTCCCATTCACTCTAAGATCATTAGCACTGGACTGTTGCGGTGGTTTGGCCCTGGTTGGAGGCCAGATGCTCACCCAAGTCACTCTATCACTCCCCTTTTCAGCTGGACAGGGGAGAAAATATCTGTTCAGAGGCTTAGGAGTCGAGATAAGGACAGGGAGAGATCATTTTGCAATCAGCGTCATGGGCAGAACAGACTCAGCACAGAATAAAGGAAAGAAACTCTCTAATTTATTGCACTGCCCTGCGTGCCCAGTGACACCAGAGTCGGGTAATGAGAAGTACAACCAGATCTTAAAGCACCTCCCCTCACCCCTCCCTCTTAGCAGACTTCACTTTAGTCATGATTTTGCTCCCTTCTTCCCCCCATACTGTGGCACAGGGAGGGCCAGGGAATGGGGGAATGGGGGTTTTGGTCAGTTCCTTATGAGTTTTTTCCTTTTTAGTCTGGGGAAGGGGTGGGGAGGCATTCCTCACACCCTTCCCCTGGTCCAGCATGGGGTCCCACCCACGGGCGACAGTCCTCCACAAACTTCTCTGATGCAAGTCCTTTCTCTTGAGGTTTCAGCTCTTCACCAGCTGCCTCGGCATGTGTTACTTCTATAGGGTACAGTAATATAACCATAGAATGTCTCTCAGTCTCTCAGGCCCAGACTATCTGGCTCCAGCCTAGTCCACCATGGAGTCACAAGTCTCCCAGCAAACCTGCTTCAGCGTGGATCTCTCTCTCTCACTCATCTCTGTGTGTGTCTCTCTCCACGGGCTGCAAGTGCTGCCAGAGGCTTGCTCCAACGTGGGTTACAGCATCTCCTGTATGTGTCCACCTGCTCCAGCGTTGGGCCTCTCCACAGTCTGCAGGTGGCGTCTCAGCCTTTTCCATGGGCTGCGGGAGGACACCCGCTCCACCATGGGTTTCTCCATGGCCTGAAAGCAAATCTCTCTCTCTCTGGCGTCTGCAGTGCCACCTCCATCCCACCTTCTTCACTGACCTTGATGCCTGCACAGTTTCTTACATCTTCTCACTCCCTTCTCTGCTGGCATAAAGCATCTTTTCTCTCCTAAATGTGATCCCAGAGGCGCTGTGACCCTCGCTGATGGGCTCAGCCTTAGTCAGCAAAGACTCTGGCCTTCAGCCAGCTGGTGTTTGCTCTGTTGGGCCTCAGAGAGCTCCTGGCTGCTGCTTGCAGAAGCCACCCCTGCAGCCTCCTCCTCCACCAGAACCCAGCCACACAAAACCACAACAACTACAGTTCACTTTTCTAGTGTAATCACCTAAAAACAAGGGATGGGGTGTGGCACAGAAGGGCAAGTGCTCCTCCCTTGCTGCCGTTTTCTTTTCAGGTTACGTTTCAATAGATGGACACTTACAAATGCTGCTGCTTTCTTTTTAGAAAGGGTTTGTTATAGTTTACACAGAATCTGACTCCCGGCACCATTGCAAAAGGCATCCTCCAAAACAGTTTTATTCTCATGGCTGTAGCACATAAGCCTATGCTGAGCATTAAACATTTCTGCAGCCTTCTTTGTCACCAGTGAAAAACCTTGACTGCAAATTCCAAATTTGATCTCAATATCCACAAAAGCTGGATCTGCTTAAATATGTTGCTTAGTTCAAATCAGTTTTATATAGTTTCAGATGAGACAGTTGATGTGATTTTTTTCCAAGCTGGAAAATTGTGTTTTCATTTGAGCCCATCCATTCTGTGGCAAGTAGCTCTACAGCTCTGTCATTTGCCAAAAGTAATGTACATCCATAACAAAACCAGTCTGTGGCTTCTGGAGCTCTCAGGTTGATTACCCAGGCAGATAATGTAGAGCCCCTTTAAATTCTTTGACCTAAATTTAACATACAAGCCATAAAATACAGTGAAACAATCCATTATTTTTTCCCTTCAAGTCCAATGACAGCTTTTACCTGTTTGTGAGACCAGGACGTGAAGATGCACAAAAATAAATGCACCATGCAAACCACAATAACTCACATGGGCTACAGAGATCTCCAGTGACCATAAAGAAAAGCCCTCCCTTGCATATAACCCTGCATGTCTTTGCTATGTTATATACCCACTCTAAATTTTCACTGATTGAAGCATTTACTCTTGTGCAGGCAAAAATAGAAAAGGCCCTGCTGAGGAGAAACAGAAGTGCTAGCCAACATCAGTATTCTCAAGGATGCATGTGCCCAGAAAAAATGTTCTACATGCTTTTTGATCACTTGAAGCGAAAAAGAAAAGAACACTTTCTCTGCAAATGAACAAGGTGCTGACACACCGGATAAACAATTTTAAAAATCCCACCACACGGCAACAAGAATGATTCAAGGTGTTTAAAAATCCAGCTCTTCCATTAAACATGAGGAGCTCAGTCCGCAGGATAAGAGGAGGGAATTACTCATTTATGGGTGTGAGCTGATTGGTCGTGAGAAAGCTCTTTCCAGAGCAGACAAATATGTATTACATTTATGACAAACTCATTATAGAAGTGGGCAAAATATTGTAACAGTGAAAGTAATTACACACTGGGGGGGGGGGGGGGGGGGGCGTGGAGGTGAAACCACCAAAACCCAACCAAAATCAAATGCCAAAGTATGTCTTTAAAACTGGAGTTGTTGAAGTGGGGCCAGCTATGTTTTCAAAATGATTTGGTTTAGTTAAGGTGGGTGAGAGTTTTTAAGTAAAAGTCTATGGATTATGTTATACAAGAGGTCATATTATGCATTCACAGTGTCCTTTCTGGATTTAAAATCTATAAATTTCTATTAGGAGCATTGGCTTTCACAGGCTGCTGACTTTATGATAAACTCTCTGCTGGGTCTCAAATTTTTCATGTTTGGTCTCAGGGGATGACACTGTCCATGTATTAATTTTGAAGAAAACTTCCAGATGACTAGAAATTAAAGGAATAAAATATGTTTTCAGCTTAAAAAACCCCAACTAAACAAAAATGAAAAAAAAACCCACCCCACACACAGACCAATAAATCAGTTTCCTCTGTTGAGATTCTTTGCTCAGACGAAAAGACACTGACATTGTAAGACTGCTAATTGTAAGACTGCTAATTTATGTAGTAGAGACTGATTCTTCACAGAGTCAGGTTATTCATTTCTGCAAGAGAAGATACTCCAAGTGAGGAAGTTAGGTGGGAACAGCTAAGCAGGCATCCAGGGTATATCCAGAGTACCCCAGTGCAGGTATACTGCATGAGCTGTCCTGAGATCCCACCTCTCATCCTGTTTTTCACACACTTGCACCAGTTGCAGCCCTTGACAGCAAACACATGGTCACTGGTGACATTACCCACCAGTATCTCTTAGCATAAGGAGAGAAGGGGAAAGCCAAGCCAGAGAGAAGACCCCTGAGCTGGCTGCCTTCCAGTCTCAGAATGGTTACTGGGACAGACCAGCTGGTACCAGCTGGGACATACCTCTAAGGAAGGGGGATGGTGACACCACAGAGAAAAGCTGGCAGTACCGCACCCCCTTGGCCAGGACAGAGATACATGAGGCAAGAAAGACTGGAGTGTGGACAAATCTGTGAACAGACTGCACCCATGTCAGCTAGGTCCTTTGTGGTGAACAATGAACACCATCTAGCCTTCCTTTCAGAGGCTTAGCAGCAGATGAAACATAAAAAAAAATAATAAAATTAATAGTTTGTAAAACCACCTGCATTGTTAAAATAGTGATGTCAAACGCTGCACAGCAGAGCCTGCTTTAACCTTCTCTTCTCAAATGTTCTTCGTTTATTAGGTCTTTGCTTTTTCATCTTCATGAGAAATATCCCCATCTGTTTGGTGGTAATAATTCTAGGTTTCAGTGTTAAACTCCAAGGTGAAGCAAAAAGCAAACTATTATTCTGTTCACTGAAGACTCAAAAAATGCCAAATTGTGCAACAAACTCTAAGATTGAAATGGGACAGAATCAGTTTCCCTCTACATAGAAGATCAATTGGAAAGATAATCTCAAAAGACCATGCCTGACACTTGCTTTTTTCATTCTCTGCAGTTCTCTTCAGAGAGTTTTTGGGACTGTGGTTGCTTAAGGGACAAAGGCAGTGTCATTTGCCACAGACTAGCAAACCCTTTCATTCTATAAAGCGAATTCAGACTCTATAAAAGGATACATCTCCCTTTTTCTTTCCTTACTATTTTTTCTGTCTGCTTACTTGGTCCTTTGTCTTTAGCTAAAAGGCCTCTTGCTTGCCTAATTGCCCAGGAATTTATGTACACATTACTAAAGCTGTTCACTATATATGGGTCAGGTGGGAACGTCCAGATGGAAACTGAACTCCTCCTTAGTCATCACCTTCTGGCATCTTTGTTTCTTTACTCTCTCCCAGCCCTGTTCCCTACCACATTTAACACCAAAAAGGACCATGGTTTTCACCAAGCACTGTACAAACAATCCATATGTCTTGGACATACACAATCTGTATGTCTAAGATTCCCACATGATTTATAAAGCTGAGCAGATGCACAGGGAGGTGAAGAGGATTCTCTGGCACAACATGGCTGGAAAATGCATGCAGTGGTCTGTCTCCCTGGCTGTGCTGCTTCCTCTTGCTCCATGGACATAGTAAGCCTTGGAGAGCTTCTGTCTGCTGGGCAGGTGCTTCAAGAACTGATCACAGCATCAAATTGGCCGTTTCTTGTGATTTGGAGAAAATTTATTTAGGATTCCTGGAGACATGTCTCCCAGCTGTCCAGAGTTAGAAATGTTTCACTACCTTGGATCTCTGGAACCATTTATGAATTTGTTGGAAGCGTTTAATGGAAACTTAGACCTGTTGTTCCAGGTAGACAGTTCCAGATAGACATGGACTGAGAAATTGCATTGTAGCAATTGCCTTGTTGTCCATCATGTTGGGTTTCCATTACCTGTAATTTGTAGAGGTAAACACAAGGAAAACACAGACATTTTGTAAATAATGGCAGCTGTTCTCCTGAAGCCAGACAGGTACAGTCAATTCTTCATGACCCAGGAAAAAGAAAATGAGAGGTGATCAGTGTGAATACCAAAACACAAAGCCAGGAGCACTTGTCCTATACCTCACAACAGCATATATTCAAAAACTAAATACAATTTGGGTCAAGTTGGGGTGGTTTTTTTCTTATATAGAAATCTCTCTTTTTCAAAAATCTAAGAAAGAGCAACCACTTGAAATTAAAGTTACTGATGTGGTTTCTCAAAAATTTTCTTTAAAAAAAAGAGAGATTGTCTGGTATAAGGGATCCTTTTTATTTTTGTTTCTTCTGATGAACACAGTGTTAGCTGTTACATGCTTGTGGTGCATAGAAAGTGAAAATAATTGTTTTTGTATAGTGATCCTTTTGTTCCAGTTCAGTCAGCAACCATCCTTTTTCCTTTAATTCCTTTACATAGGTTTTCTCAAAGTAGCATCTGGTTTGCCTTTTAAAAATTAACTGTGTAAGCACAACAAAATCAGAGAGATGTCAAAGCTGTGGAATTTTCCCTTGCAGCCACACAAAGCTAAGTTTTGGATGACTGTTGCAAGATGATGAATCATCTCAAGTTACAGAATTTGGGTTCAGGTTCACTAAGGTAGCTATTATGAAGCTCAGCAAATCTATATCCACCTCTGATCTGTTGTTGTGCTTTTCAGGTTTTGTAAGGGGAGAGGTGTGTGGGAACTTCTAATATCATTATCCAAACTTAAACTTTGCCAGTTACAGTTTTCACAGCCTTCCTTAAATGAACCTAAACCTTAGACAACTCTGATCGACAAATCCAAACGGAGCAAAACCAAAAATTTAGGAACAAATGTTCTCAAAGACAAGTGTTTGCAGTCAGCAAAAGAGCTCTTAGATACAGTTCTCCGGGTAAATCCTGGCAGATGAACTTAATTAAGAGATGAAAACAATTAAATAGCAATGTGCAACAAAAATTGGCTAAACTAAAATTCCCTGTAAAAATCTCCTTATTAGGAAACAAGATAATTATCGTTCTGCTGTTTTTCACAGAAGGGAGGATGGCCTCTTTCTGTCTCTTCTCACAGGGCAACATCGGCCTCTATTTACAGCGGCCCAGCTGGCAGCTCACAGATCATGGGATAGTTTCATGTCCCCCTTCATTCCCCCAAAGATCCTGACAGAGTTCAGGAGGAAAAGGATGCTTTGTCAGCCAACACAACCTCCTGCACATGCAGCACCAGGTATGGACATGGCCAGGAGTCCTGGGGGGGAAAGGAATGCAGGACTCCTGTGTGCATTCTCGTGGTTCAACACAGAGACAGTTATTTGCTGCTTTTGTTGATCCTGAGCATGGGAAAAGGGTGTCTCAAAAGCAGTTCCAGCCACCACATCCCCTCAGCTTCTGAACAGTTGTGACTCATTGGCTGACAGACAGATGTGTAGCAAGAAACAACCCCCCAGTTTAACCCTGTCCATTTTCCTCTACTGTGACTACCCAAGAGAAACCAAGGAATGTGCATCTCTTCTGATCCATATCATCCAATGACTCCTGGAACAAATACTACCTTTCAAAGATAAATTATTTGGAAGAGAGCTCCAGAAAACTCCTGGTACAAGCTTGTTGAAGGATCACTAGGCTTAGGGCAGTCCCGAGCCATGTCCTCCTCGGAGGGCTGGTGGCCAAGAAGTCATGTTGGGAAGCATCTCTGTGGGAAGCCCCTCAGCTCTAAATCACCAGAGATCAGACAAAATGTTCCTCATCTCAAGGCAACCAGGTTAGCCACTCTTGGGCAATAATTACTGTCGGCAAAGGTCTGACCCAAATTGGTGAATTTTTTATATTCATAAAGCAATAAGTAGTCAGTGGTCTACTGAAAGCAGCTTACTTTCAATGGCTGATGTAACTGAAAATTTCAGATAGGCTTCTGTGGATATGAGGTACTCTTATAATTCTTTGTGCTTATCACTCTGGTTGTAAAAATATAAGAATTAATTTTAAAAATCAGATATTTTAAAAGTTCCAGAAATAGAGGATAAGAAGTATCCTTGAAAAAATAAGCCATTGGATTTCAAAAATTGTTGTTGTTGTTGTTGTAATTTTCAAATCTGGCAGGGAATTTGAGATATAGTTTCTAATACACTGACGTCAGAAAGAAAAAACCCAGAATCTGTGAGAATATGAAAACTTCAGAGTGTTAATGTTTAAAATAAGATAAGGAATATCCTGACTCTCCTTTCCCCACCCCCAAAAAAAATTATTAAAAAAAAAAAAAAAGAGAGAGAGAGAGAAGGAGAATTTGCAGCAAGTGCCAAGCAATCTTTTTGGCTCCCAAATCTTCCATGTAGCATGTATAATAGGATTAACTTTAATTGCTTCCAGCCTATATCTAAAGATGAAGAACAGGATACCAGCTGGTTGGAATAGAGCTACCTCACCAGTCATTATCTATTAAAAAACTGTCTGGCTCACACACCAATTGCACATAAATTGGGTACTTCTTGAGGTCACCTTCTTTACCTCACCAGCTGTCTTCGCATTTCATAAACCCCTGCCTCCCACAGAAGCTGTGCTCAGGTTAATTCTTCCTCTCCTTTGGGCCGGTGTCCTGCAAGGTCTGGGGCATTTTGCTCTTGCATTGTGCCTCAGTGAGAGCTCAACAGCACAGGCACAGTTCGGTCCACAGTTTTCAAACTGGGGCCATGGTGGACCAGTGCCAGACTGCAAAGCACCTCTCAGGACCCAGCCTTTTGTAAGAGCTCTGCCACTTTTTCGCTGAATTCTCTCTTCCTCCACAAAGGAGACTGTTTGTTTCAGCTGGGCTGTTTCTGTCGTTAAATACTGCTCAGATTTAGCAGATCGCAGAACACCTCCTTTGCCTATAGGTAGTGCGCCGACCAAAGAGAAAAGTAATTCTAGTGAATGAGTTCTCCTGGCCTGAAACCATTCTCTGCACTGGAAAATATTTGAAAGAAGAAAAAAGCTGTGGAATGTAAATGGGTAACATCTTCTACTGTTGAAAATGTTTCATATGACCTTATAAAAGGTCCTTTTTTTTCTCCTGGATGAACACCAATCTCACATATGCAATAGAATATTCATCCCTCTTAGAGTAATTTCTTTCGCAAAGAAATTTATCTTTTAATACTGCACTACAAATTCCTTTTCAGTAATAGAACTGCTGGTTTTTTTCTGAAACTAGCAATAGACTGCAATCTGTCCCCCTGCTTTTATTTCTTCCCTTTTCTCCAAAAGTGTTTTAGACCATAGCTGCTTCCATCTTTGGGGGGTGGGGAGGGTGGAGAGTGGGGGGAAGAAAAAAAAAAGAAAAAACAACAAAAAAACCACACACACAAAAAAAACCCAAGTTGCAAGAAATACGGGAAATTACTGGAGAATTAGAAAAGGATATCAAATGTCAAAAGCTCCCACATGGTATTAGAGCGAAAAATCCATCAGGAAAATAAACCTTGTGATCTTAAGTCCCTCGGACACCTCCTTGAAGGGGCACCCCACCTCATGCTTTCCTGCATCTTCTAATTTTGCCATTTGGGGAAGAGAGGGTGTCTGTCAGCACAGCGCTTCTCTAGCTAAGCCTGTGTGATTGTCCCTTTTCCATCCAGACTGAGTCCATTTATTGCTCAGGACAGGTCCCTCCACATTTCAGCGTGTGGGATCAGTGTGCAATCCAGGGAGTTACCACAGGCCCCCTCGCACAGTGGAAATCAAAGCAGAGCCGTTCTAGGTGTGAGGGATGATCTCTTTGCTCAGCAGTTGGCACAGCAGCAGTGGATGCTGCCTTCTGCTCTCTGCAGCTCTGAAGGATGGAAATAGCCTCACTTCAGAGTGGTGGTTCGTCAGCCCTCTGCACCGCTCAGATGGGCATCCCAAGGCAGGGTGAAACAACCTGGCTTCCCAGCTGCAGCTGAAGCCCCTCACGCAGAGAGGCTGATGAGGAAAGAAGGACTTTAGGACTGGCAGGGATTCTCAGCAATCACCAAGAGCAGAGGGTATCACCTGCTTGCACAGCATGACATATGCTGTGACAGCCTCCTTACCCCACCTGCAAAGCAGCGATTCAGGAGCAAGCAAATTCACACGCCGCAGTGGAATCATAGCCCAGCTGCAGACTTTCTGCAGGAGGGAACACACTCCTATGGATCTGCACCATGAGCTTGCCCCAGGCAGCTTTCATCCCAGGGCCACATCAGTGTAAAACCAAGTGATCGCTGCTATCTGGAACCCAGTTTGCCTCCAGTTCCCAGAGAAATGATGCAGCAATGCAAGCTACCGGTTGTGCCCTGCTTGGGGAATTTGGCAGCTGTGGCAGGAGCATAGCTATGGGTACCCAGCATTGCAGACACGCTTGAAATTCTAAAGAGGTTCAAGAAAATGGTATTCTCAGCTGGCACTGGTCACACTAATGACACACACGGGCCTCTTGCTCTTGTACAGGTGCCAATACAGGAGCTCTCCTCCAGAATGCTCCTCCTGCGGTCTGCAGGGCTCACTTGGGATCAGTCTCACAATGAATATCTCTTTGAAATATGGCTCCTTCTCCTGAAGCTACAGTGTGTGCCGTACTCTTCCTCTTCAACTTGAGGATGGAACTGTGCTTAACTGTCACCTAACTAGTTGTCAGCCAGACACAGTCAAAATAGGGAGGCAGAAGCAAAGCTGGAGCAGGAGGCAGCCTGAGACAAACAAATATTTCTCTCAGGCCACAGACATTCGCAAGGCATGGGAGATATTATGATGGTCTGCTCATTTCTCTGGCAGTACAGGGAAGAAACACCTGCAGAACGATGGGAAGATGCAGGAAGGGAGCATTATGGGATCACTCCTGATGGACTTTGCCAGTGAAGATATTGTAAGTCACAGCAAAGCAGTGACCAGACTGCAAATTGGGTGTACCAAAAAGCTGAGGCAAAGCTTATGTGTTCAGAGGCACCAAGGAGCTCTTATGGTCTGGATGTATTTTAGGGCAAAAGGGGAGGGAAGCTCTGTAGGTATCTTTGCCCAATTTAGTAGTCCTAGCTGCCTTAAGAGAAGAGAAAAATAAAAAGAAAAGAAAATAAAAAAGAAAAAAAAACGGTTCTAGAACATGATTCTCTTCATCCTAAAGTAGATGTTAAGATATGTCAGATGAGTCACAGCCTAAAATTGCCTTTTTCACTCCATTGATTATAAAAGGGAGCCCAGAATGATTAGTTCAGATGAAAACACCTACAATTATGAATATGCTGGATGAGCTGAATCTCACCCATAAAGATCTCAGTAAGGGTGCAGGTATGGACACAGGCTTTGGCACACACCAGGTCAGCGGTGCAGAGATACCCTCTGAAGGCTTTACCCCAAGAGCCATGCAAGAAAGGCCTTGCAGCTGTCTCACCTATGGAAAGCAGAATTTGTGCTTGTCAGTATCATCTCCTCATTTAAGCACCGAGTCTTAAATCTATCCTGTGAGTTACTCGAAGAGCTCTTATCTCTGGGGGAAAACATGTGATTTCTGTGTAAAAAATACACCTGAGTCGTGTAGGTTTACAGATCATGGTTTCCACATTAAGGCTTTGCAGGGTCTGCTGTTTGAACATCTAAGTCTACACAAACTGGATTCCTACAACGAACTGAGCTAATGCAGAAGTAGGAGTTACATGTCTTTCTGACACAGGTATTTGAAATTTGGCCTACAGCTACTGACACAACAGAGCCTGTGAGAACGGGGATGATCCGACTGGCATTCTCTAGCGCAGTGAGCTCAGTGGCAGACGGTAGCTGGAAGAGCTGCAGCCTGGCAGAGGATCAGAGGGAAGACAGGACGTGGGGACAAGAAGCAGGTCCATGACTCCAAAGGAAAAGTTGGCTCTGAGTCTTCACGAGGACCTCCTCTGATGTGAGCTGCCCTTTCAAACCTTGGCAGATAGGATGTGTTGGGTGAAACTGCTTCCCTAGCCTTTCCTCCAGTCCAGCCCTGGGAGAAGGAAGGAATGGCAGTAGGAGTAGGCACCCTGCCAATGAGGCCAAAGCATGGTGAGCAAAATTTTAAATTTAATTTCATTGTTTAATTACAAAACATTATTTGTACAGCTTGGTTTCCCTTACTCACGGGGAACTTGTCTGGCTTAGGGAAAAGCAACACAGGGGACAGAAATACCCATCCTGCTCTTGTCAACAGTCCATCCCACATCCAGCAACAAGTACTCATTTCTGTGCTGCACCAGTGCAAAGATACATTTGTGAACCTACCTGGGCCTGCTAAAACAATGAAGTGTCTTGAAACTGGGAGCTGGGTGCAGAACACCCCAACCAGCACTGAGGGAATCAGCTCAAGGCCAGCAGTATCATCCTGGAAGTAAACTGCTACTTCCTGACCCGTCACCCCACATGGTGATGAGCATATTTACTGCATGGACAGGAAGCTGGCTGTAGCTACTGGCACGATGAAAATCTATGGCAGATATATTTGTGTTCTCCAAAGAAGAATTTGACAGATCTATTTGCATTCTCCAAAGGAATACAAATTCCCCTGCTTTGTGCAGACATGGGTCCTTGCAAAGCTAAGGTTTCAGACCTGCTTTCAGGACTTTGTGCCTCATTGTACCCAGCCACTCTGATGGGAAGAGCTGGAGCCAACAAAGAGAGGTGATTAAAAGCCTGGGAGTTCTTTATAAAGAAATACTTCTCACATTTCAAGCTAATTGGAGATAAATCGTGTAAGCCTCCCCCTCACCCCCAGTTTAACAGACTGGTGACATTTGTACGTCTGGCTCATGGTAGTCTTATGGGTCTTGACATCTGCGCATGGCAAAAGCATTTAGGTTCAGAGTGACATTCCCAGAGAACATGCTTGGAGTGGAACAAATTCTTCTCACTTAATAAATGTGCTGCTTAGTCTTGGGGGCTAAAAACAGAGAGAGCAAGGCTACTATTAGAAGCATCAGAAGAGCTGTCTAAACGGGACGTAGCATGGATGGCCCCCATGACTGTGAACTACACTGGGTAATACAAAAATCCAGTGCAGATGCTCTTCTGTGCAGGTAAAATAAAACCACTAGGTCAGTGAGCCACGGGCCTGAGACACAGAGATGGCCAGGACACTGTGCAGTGTGTGGAGGTATGCAGCATGACTCTCTGAAGGAAGGCAGCAGCTCGGTAGAAGATGTTTATGTGCACTCCTTGTCACTGTGCTGCAAGTGCCAGGCTTATCCCCCTGCTCCTTCCACACCATGCCCTTCAGCTGGGAAACATGTGTCTCAACATGTGTCAAGCTAGCTTGGTTCAGGATATGACCCTTCACCCTAATAGGATTTCAACTGCCTCATGATCTGAAGCATGACACTGCCTTTGTTTGGGGGTGGCCATAAAGGAGGGTTTTCTTTTTCTCAGTGAAAACGTAGCTCAGAAGTAGTATCCAGTAGCAAAAGAATATCTTCCTTTGGTCTTTTATGTTTCCTCTGTGGCTTATATGTAAGAAGTAGGTGCAACAGGGGGAGAGAGAGAGATCAGGAAGTGTTTAATAACCTCCCGGTTATTTAATCTGTAAATACCAAGCTTTGAGGGGACTTTGATGTGAACGTACATCAAAAGACAGGGCTAGAATTCAAAATTATCTCAACAAACAGGAGATGTAGGCTGAAAAAATAGCACAAAACTCAGTGAGATAAATGGAACTTAGTTCAGGTATACAAAAATAATCAACTAGAGACCTACCGGGTGGGGAGAATCTCAGTAGGAGTTGTGCAGGAAAGGACGTAGGGGTTGCAATGCATCCATCACAGGCTGAACGTGAGGCAGAACTGTTATGTGAAGATAATACTGAGGTGTATGAACGGGATTATAAAGCATCCAAAATAACTTCTGTTCAAAGCCTGTCTCTATTTCAATGTCTCAGTATGTACACTGTGTTTCAGGAGAGATGGAAACTGTCTCCCCAGAGGAGAAAGATGGATTAACTGGGAAATTTAGCTTGAAGGGGACTTCTAGAGGTCATCTAGTCCAAGCTGCTGCTCTAAACAAGGTTAACTTCAAAACATTGTTCAAGGTCTTGTCCAGACCAGTTTAGAAATTTTCCTATTCTGCAGCCTCTCCGGGACATGAGAAAGACTCAAGAAATTGAATTTTCTCTCCGAATGACTCAAGTTCAGTAGGATTCATTTGTGATTTGTAGCATTTAGATTAACTCTTAGGAGAAGCTTGGGTCTGCAGTGAAGGTGGGCTAGCATCCCCAAAATCTTCAAACGTTCCCATTTCCCACAACCCATGGAGGTGAAAGTTTTCCACCCAGGGTGGAAGGTTTCCCTTCCATCTCTACCTTAGGAGTGGTGTTACCAGCCCGTGACATTGGAAAGGTCTGAAGCAGCTTGGTCCAGACTTGCTCAAGAATTTAGTTCTAAACATCTATTTAGATTTAGAATTTGTAACGGGAAAAGTTTTGTGAATACCCATATTTTTACTTCTCCAATTGCCTAAGCATATTTAAACATCAGGATAACCAGAAATCATAAGAATAAACTATGAGGGAAGGAGGATTATTTTAGAATCCATTTCCACCTTTACTCTTATCACATATGAGCCAGCAGTGTGCCCAGGTGGCCAGGAAGGCCAATGGCATCCTGGCTTGTATCAAAAACAGTGTGGCCCGTAGGTCTGGGGAGGTGATTGTGCCCCTGTACTGGGCATTGGTGAGGCTGCACCTCGAGTGCTGTGTCCAGTTCTGGGCTCCTCACCATAAGAAGGACATCGAGGTCCTTGAGCGAGTCCAGAGAAGGGCAACCAGGCTGGTGAAGGGGCTGGAGGGCAAATCATATGAGGAGTGGCTGAGGGAGCTGGGGATGTTTAGCCTGGAGAAGAGGAGGCTGAGGGGAGACCTTATCACCACCTACAACTACTTGAAGGGAGGTTGTAGAGACGTGGGTGATGGTCTCTTCAGACAGGTGACAGGAGGTAGGACAAGGGGAAATGGCACAAAGCTGCACCAGGGCAGGGTCAGATTAGATATTAGGAAAAAGTTCTTCACTGAAAGAGTTGTGAGGGCCTGGAATAGGCTGCCCAGGGAGGGGGCTGAGTCACCTTCCCTGGATGCTTTTAAAAAAAAGGGTAGATGAAGTACTTAGGGAAATGGTTTAGCATAGGACAGGAACGGTTGGACTTGATGATCTTAAAGGTCTTTTCCAACCTTGTAATTCTGTGATGCTGTGATGTCTTCCCTCCAGTTTCCTCCTGGATGAGCACAACGAGCCTTGTCAGATTGTGGGCTTTTCCATTGCAAACACTGTATCCTTGCTCTAGTAGTTCATCTAGATATGTGTATTTGGGTCTTTTCTGGAGGGACCTTTACCCTCACTTGCCCAGGGTCTAAAAGACCACCAACATTGGACTGGGCTTTAAGTGCCTTCTCAACTATTTGTGTAACAGAGGTTCTCCACTTCAATTTGGAAAAGAGTCAAAGTCAGTAGCAGACTGAAGATATAATCTTTTCTGATGGCTGGTACACGTTAGTGCCTTGCACACACACATAAACACACCCACATCTCTTTTTGTTTTGAAGTGATGAATTCACCACCATATAGCAATTATCCAATTCAGAAATGAGTCATATGAACTACCAGAAGAGTGAAATCTGTCCACGCAGTAACTTTCAACATTATAAATCTCTTGTAGGAATACCCTATGGGACTATTTGGTCCTGTCTTTTAGGGAGAAATGGAGAGGTTGGTTTAGTTCAGCAATGTAGAAGTTAGCCACGCAAGGACAGGGAAGAGGCAGGTGATCCAGGCAGAACCAAAATCAAGCAAGGTCTGAGAGCCTGTTAATGCACATTTCGGCTCAGTGCTGGAATCCAGTGAAACCTTCAATCTCATTGTTATTCATTAAGCAGATTGAAGGAGTGAAATGAAATTCAGCAAATTGTCCGCCTCTGCAGAGTACAATATGTTCGTTTTGAGGGGAAACCAGTGTATGAATGGAAGGTGAAGCATAAGGCACGCTTACCTCGAGGGCGAGGAGTGAGGGGGTCAAATGTTTTTCAAAAATCCATGTCCCTCACTCAGTGCTCTTGCACAGACCTCACTGGCCTGTCTGCCACCTGCAGCATACACTAACGATAAGTCCACCTGTCTGTCCTCACCTGCTGCATGTGCTGATGCCAAGGCACCAAAGCGTTGCAAGCCACAGTCCCATCAGGGTCCTTTAGGAGCCAGACACTTGACTGATCCTTTATTAAGACTAACATCTAGTTCTCCTTGTGGGACTGACTTAATTCAAATTTTCTGTGTGTCCTGTTTGATGGAGATACAAAGCTAAAGGTGAGTAGGGAAGACTCATCCTTCAGCCATTGTACACATTGCCTGTCCTCGTCATTTGAGAGATTCACTTTGTTACCTTTACCCAGACACACCAGTTTATTGTTTGCCCAGCAACAGTCTCCATCAGAAACTTGAAGAATTTTTGTTTTGCAGAGACCCACAGAAACAGACAGTGTGCAACAGAGTGTTGTGCCACAAGACAAGACCACCATGGTGACCCTGCCCAGTTTCAGCCCTTGCCAGCCAGTCTGCCACACTGTTTCTCTGCTGACCTGGAGAGTGAAATCTAAGATTAGAAATGCCCAGTTCAAACTATCCCCATCCCAGCTCATGGCATCAGCTCCACCTGGGAGACAGGGAGGGGAACGGGGACTTGACAGATTCATCAGGTGGAGGTTGGATGTCTGCCTCGAGATGAGAGGAACGACTGCGTCTCTCCGCTAACTACAAAGGCAACAAGGAAAAAGCAGCTGAAATGAACATGCTAAATGAGGTGTAGGCACCGACATTAAAGGGGGTGACTCTCACCCGAGGTAATTAGAGGCTAGCAAAGTTAGGGGGAAGTAGTTTAAAGCAGAAGACTTTCTTCTACTTTCTATTTCCTGAAGTGGAAGTGATACTGTAGTAGAAAATGGAAAACCAATTCTTCTAGGTCCTTGAGGCTAAAGATGGTAGCATGCTGCTTCAGAGATTGCTTGATTAGTATTTAATTTCAGTCAGTCATCCTCTCCTAATGAAATGCCTCACCTATAACATTTCTCTGAGCTTTGGGGGTTTATTTTCCATAGAAAATTATCTTTTAACGGGAATAACACTTTGCACAGCTGAAGTTCCTTTCTTCCGGTGAGTGCACAGCACTCCACAGTTGTTAGCTGCATTTCTGACCACGTTATAGCCCTCTCTGGTTGCCAGAAATGTGCTGATAAACAGGAGCTTCTCTCCTGGGCAAGTCTCTCCTTGATGTTCGCGATGCCTGGCAAGATGGGGCACCGATCAGTGATTAAGGTCAATCTGTCACATCCTCGTAGGTGGTGCTCTTGTAACAAATTATTAGCTGAGCCAAGAAGGAGCCCTGAGTGCTCCTTACACCCCACACACTCCTTAGTTCATTAATTGTGTTTGAACAATGAAAAGTTATTCTGGAAGAGGGGTAGTGGGGATAGATTGCCTGGATCTTACTGCACACATAGCCCCTGCCCTCATCAGAGCAGATTTGGGCCGCCTACAAGAGCACCTGGGGAAGATTTAGGCACCAGCAAAGGAACTGAGGGAAATGGCTAGCACTTTAAAAAGCATGACCCCTCTGGTCACAGGAGGGGAAAGGCTGCAAACAGAGGCAGCCCCACTGCAGCACAAGGCATTGGGCAGGCTGGGCTGGTGGGGTTCCGAAGCTGTGCTCAGCTCCCCCTGACCCACACACCTCGGGCTCAAGGGCCAGCAGCCCAAACACAGTGCACCAGCAAGGAGATTCCCAACCAGCACCATTTGTTCAACTGAGGTTCATCCCAAGATTGCATAAAGAGTTAAACAGCCCATCTTTTGGATGAGGAAACAGTGAGGCCAAGTCCTGAGCCACACGGCAGCCCCCAGCAGAGCCCCCTCGCCGCTGTGTTTGCTCTCCATGTACTCCTGGGGCTTTGCTGTCTCCAGTGTAAGTGTGAAGTTCAATTGCCATAGCAACAGCATCGGGCAGGTGCAAAACACCGTCTTTTCTCCCTTAGATGGAAAAGAAAACCTTCCTGCTCCAGGGAAGGGGACTGTCAGTTGTAATGAAGATTTTCCTCTCTTCTCTTACCTGGAAACATAGCAAGGAAAACTCTTTATTGATTTTTCATGAGGGAACTGGGGCTCCAGGATTAATTATCTTCCACTCTTTATTTTTTTTGCTACACAATAGGTACCCATATAGGTACAGGCAATAAGCGTTTGGGCTATATATAACACCATCGACAGAGCAGCAGAGGGAGTTTCTCTCTGCAGCAGACAGGGGCTATGAGAAGGAGGTAAAGTTGCATGGAAAATGTCTCTGCTTTTTCCTGCAGCCCTGTGAGTGTCCTGGCTGGAGTGCAGGTCAGTTCTAGCAAGGTAGAAGTGGCAGAGGTGACTCAGGGAGCTTCCTCTCTCCTTTTCACAGCTGCCAGAGGCTAGCACTTGGACCAGACATGGAGGCCATGCCTCCCTGTTTGAGACAGACCCAGTGTCCCTCACACCATGCCGCAGGAAGAGAGCTCAGGGCTGGGCCAGGAGGAGGTGGCACCGCTAGCGTGGAGACATCCTCCCTCTCTTTGTCTTTGAACCTTGCACACCTTGGAAAAGCTGGAGGAGAGGGGTGTATAACAGCAGACCCCAAAAGCATGTGTTTTCACTACATTACACACCTGAAACCTTGGTCATGGGCTCACCCAGCTCAGGGACTCTGTGCCCTGAAGAGGAAGAGGGGACAGTGTTTGTTCGCTTGTGTCCACATAACCATCAGCCAGTGTACTTTGTCATTTGTCATTCATCATTCAATTTAGTTATTTGAGGGCTGTCCCTCTTTACTTTGAAGTGGCCTCTATTCCACAAAAATGCTCTTTCTTACTGAAAGTAGCAGAAGTAAATAACCCTGGGATAGAGGTCAGAGAAAAGCTAATGACAATGAAGGGTCGAATCCCACAGTGTGCTAAGTTTCTAAATCATGGGTACTGATTTTTGTGTCCTTTTGGGCTTTTGTCACACTTTTTGTCTTGTCTTCATTCCTGGTGGTTTAAAACAAATTACTCCTAGTTCCCATTAACTTTGCAGCCACAATTACATTACCAGAGGGGAGCCTGGCTTGCAGGCATCATTCCTTTCAAAGTGGCAGCCTTGGCGGCAGAGAGCTCCCCTCCACCCGACACACCTCCCAGCCTACAGCTGACAGACACAGCCACCTGGTGCCACTTGTCAGGGAAATTAAGGGCACACTTTCACCATCACCAGTGCCAGCAGACAAGAGGAAAGTGTGGTCAGGTAGAGGTAGCTACCAACAGTCCCACCATGTTGTAGGGGAGTGTTAAACAAACAAGCCCTCTGTAATAGTTTGTCAACTTTTTTCCACCTTTGTTTTCTACAATTATCTCAAAATTAATTCTGATTTGAAGGATGAGGTCCAGGAACAAGCTGGCATCACAGTTTTGTGTTGTAAACATTATCACTCGAGTAAGAAACTGTACAGGCAAAGCGTGACACAGATAGGTGTGTCCTCCAAGGATGGCTTTGTGGTCCTTCACAATAAATGCTAATTATTAAATGTGTAATTCCATGCTACATGGTCTTTCCTTCTGTTTCTTAGGGAATCAAACTGGGGGGATCCGTGTTATTTATTTAGTGGTGTGATTAGCAATATCAAATATGTTACAGATCAAAAGCGGCCAAGGCTGAGACTATTTCATTGACAGAGATCACTTTGACCTGTCACCCGAGTCCATAAAAGAGCAACAAAAGAGCAGCAAGGCCACCTCCTTCCAAGGTGCTGAAGGCTGCAGTTAACTGTGTTCCAAACCACAAAAAAAGAGAAAAACACAGAAATTCAAAGTAACACGTCCTAACAGCCCACTCTGACACAACCTTCTAGCTGGGAAAAATGCATCTAAAAATACATCTGCTGATAAGGTCAGTAAGTTTATCACTGGTGAGAGTCGGAAGGGCAGGAACTAAATAATAATGCAGAATCCAAAGGAAAAAAAAAAAGTAAAAAAGGGTACAGTATCTGGAAAATATCAACCTCTTTGTTTGTATTTTCAGCTTTCCTGACCAGCTGCAGTATGTGATGATCTCTTTCCTGCTGCTGAAACTTGAAGTTCAAATGATCACCGCCCACTGTGCAGCATAATTATTGTAATAACAATGTATTGAAAAACAGCACAAACAGCTACTAGACAAAAAAACATTGTGCTTTGCAGTAGAAGATTCCCCCCACCCCACATCCCTGAGTAAAGACAGGGATTTAGTGTCACTATGTCTGACAGTGACTAATTTACTCATCAGTAGACACCAGTGTCCACCAGACCTCGTGTATGTAGGTGAAGAAGGGATGCTCACACTGAACTCATAGAATCCTTTTCCTCTGCAGTTTCCTGAGAGCCCAGTTCATGCCTGTCACATAAGATATTTCCCTTGTGTGAAGAAGAGAACGTGGTGGCTTTTCTTTTATTCCTGTGAGCACACTCTTCAAGCCATCACCACAGCCAAGCTGCCAGAAGCTTGCAGAAATAGCAAGAAGTGGCAGAACTTCAGGGCAGTCAAGGGTTTTCCTAATGAGTGACTCAAAGACAAAAGTTAAACCCATTAGTTCCTTTGAGTAGAAGCAGAAGAGTGTCAGGAGGAGCCTGACACGGGGCTGTTAGGGGCACTGCTGAACAGCAAGCAGAAGTGGGAAAAAAAGTATCTCCCAGCTCAGTAACTACAAACATTTACAGTGCAGTACCTTACAGTGAAGAAATCCAAACCAATTCCTGCTTAAAAGCAGTAGCCTATTTTAAAAGACTCATAGGAAGAAGAGAAAAAGAAGGGAAAAGAAAAAAAAATGGAATAAAAATCCCCAACCTTGTCTTTGTACTTCTGGCACACTGTCTGCTTGCTGCTAAAGCGCAACCTGCAGATGTGTGCTGGGCTTGCAAATCATACTAAAGCATCTGTGCCTGGGGACCAGTCCTCATCTGAAGTCAGCATTTTGCCCCCTGATGTCCCAGAACGACAAGAGTTGAGCTTACTGGCACTGCTGCTCTGGAAGAAATGGAAGGGACCACTTGCCTCACCAAAGCAACTCCATCAAGGCAAAAGCACCACAGCACCCAAGGGAAGCCCCACTGAACCACAAGGTCCCCAGACAAAGCTCTCTGCAAGTCTGCATCTGCTCCCACTGCAACGAGTGCCAAAAACATCCTTGACTCCAGCTAAAGCAGGATCAGGTGCTCTCCTGTGGGAAAGGCAGAACGATCCTAGCAGAGAAAATCAGAGCCAATCGAGGAGGATAAAATACGGCAGTTGTGAAGGAATCATTTGGGGAGGTTTTGGTGGGTGAAAGCAGCCCTGTATTTCCATTATTGCTACCAGAGTCTCTTGCTGAAACAGAGGTGGCGGTGAAACTCCAAGCCTGCCCCTGTAGGGTCAGGGCCGGCAGGTTAAGACACAGTTATTTTCCAGCCAGAGTGGTTGTTCTGGCTTCTAAGTTCACTGAATCTCTTTGGATAGCCAAGCAAAACTGACAAGGTTAATAAAATCTAAGCAGCTAAGAGGCAGCTATGACATTGCTATTTGTGGGGCATCAAACCCAAAGGCCAGGCACGCTGACTTCAGCCATGTTACACTTGGAATAAATAGGACCTGTGAGATTTCTGTTTTCTCAGCTCAGCCACACAACAGTGTGGTGTTTAAATCTGGGGGTGCCATAGCCCTGGTACACACCCTCTCTGAGCACACCCCTGCCACTGCTTTTGGTCCAACCCCTGAGCTTGGGTGCAGCATTATCCAGGCACTCGGGCTCCTCTCTCTGGACTCATCCAGGGGTGCACTGAGCTGTGCACCAAAGGTTTGGCACTCCAGCAGTGCTGACCAGACCCTAGGTACGTCCTTGCCAGCCTCTGCTGCATGTCATGGGCCACCTTTCCCCATAACACAGGGGCTGGCTGAGCCTTTCACAGCTTATCCCTCTGGGCACCTTGTTCTCAGAGCCCACACAGCCCACAACACACAACGCCTGACAGAGTAGGGCTTTGGGCTTGGGGGTTTTTTTAAGTCATTTGCTTTTGACTGTAGAAGAAATGCACGGATCCAGCCCCAAGAAGGAATCATCTATATGCTGTGCCATCCTCGCCTTGCCTCACCACCCTAAATTGTTTTTTGAAATTGAGGGAAATTCATCTCAGGAGAGAATGAATTGTTCGCTCTCCAGACGGCAGGAGCAGGGCTGACCTTTTGAGGATGGAGGCTCTCTGATTTCACTGTCTGTGTCTTTCAAACAGGCCCATGAGACAGTTATACTCTCTTTTTTCCCCTACCACGAGGTAACCCCACGTCTGCTTTTGTCAGGTGATCAAGATCCCTGGGAGCACAAGCCAATTCTTAGAGAATAAAATGTCTTTTCCGAATAATCACGTAGGACATCAACAAAACGAAGCTTATTTTAAGCATACGCTAGCAGATTGCTATTTACCCTTGGAATCGTTGTGTTTATTTCACAGACAGAAAGAAAATTTTCTTTGAAGCAATCATTATTTTAGATGACAGGTACAAGGTTATATTTGTTCTGGAAAAAAAAAACAAACAACAAAACATTATTGGAGTTATAAAGGCTAAGTGGAAGGCACAGGAAAATTCTTGACTGATAAAACAAAAATTAAGTGGTTTAAAAATATTTCTGAAGTATGTCTTATTCTAATTGTTGTGGTTTTACCCCAGCTGAGAGCCGAGATCCACGCAGTTGCCTGCTCTTTAAAGGAAAAGAGGAGGGGGAGAAGGGGGGGAGGGAGGGGGGAGGTAAGGGAAGGGAAAAGGAAGGGGAAAATAATAACCCAAAACCAAGAAACCAAAACCCCGTGGGTTGGGACAAGGATAGTTACTAGAATAGTAGAAAGATAAAATATAACAATGCTAACAGGACTTTAAAGCAAAAAATATATGAAACTGTTGATACACAATGCAGTTTCTCACCGAACCCACAGCTCAGGCTGTGCAACCCAGAGCCGTCCCGGAACCCGACCATCCCCCAAAAACTGTGTGTCCCGGAGCCGCCCCCTGCTCCTCCTCCCATCAGCCCCCCTTTATACTGAGCAGGACGTAATCGGAATGGAATACTCTCTTTGGCCGGTTTGGGTCACCTGTCCTGGCTTTCTCCCCTCCTTTCTCATTAGTAGGGAAATATAAAGAACTGAAAAAGTCCTTCACTGTTTGACAACAACTAAAAACATCAGGGTGTTATCAGCACTGTTCCCATTTTAACACCCAAACACAGCATTCCATCCGCTGCTACAAAAGAAGTTAACTCCATCCTGACCAAAACCAGGACACTTATTCTGATCTGGAGACTAAGGCATGTGTGCTGTATGTTGAATTCCAGTTGAAGCCTAAGTTTTATCAGCTGTCTAAAAGAAACTGCAAAGTTTTTCTCACAAAGATAGACCACCCTTTGTAGAGCAAAACCCAGCCATGCGCCAGGTTCTGTAAATTCCTTGTCCTCTGCTTATCGCTAGACACAAAAACACTAGTCAGGGCATCCTCTTCCAGCTACATCTGGTCGATAAAAAAAACCCCAACCTTCTCTCTGTGGAAATGAATGGAATACTGCCTAATTAGGCAGACTGGACCAGACCTGACGTCCTTTGAGTCTTTTCAGGGAAACTGGATCTGGGGAGGAGGCGTGATTACATGTTTCTGACATTGGCTGCTGCTGGAGGGAGAACACCAGATGAGATGTGCTGCTCCAGCAAGTGCTAAGTTCTTAATTTAGGCACTTTATGGAAATTGTTGAAAAACATTCTAATTGGAAGCAACTTCTGCTTCTCCAGCATATAATTTTCCCCATTTTTTAGCACTGAGGCATTTGCATGAAAACAAGCTCTTTGTTTTTAAAATTCCACTGCTCTTGTTGTTTATTCCCCACTGGAATTCATAATCCTGTGTTTGCACAAAGCACTATAATTGGTTGCTGTGGAAGTGTTTCTATCAAAAGGAAATGATTATTAATAATCAAGTCTGAAAAGTTGCGTAATAGAGATTAGTGAAACAAGCACCATTCTAATAATAATGCTAATCTCCACAAAACCAATCTCTTCAAATGCTTTGAAACATAAACATATCCCAGTGATAAAAATCATCTCTAAACATGGAGAGCAGCGAGAATCGTAGGAGGAAGTACAGGTAGAGGTTGACTCTGTCAGCGGGAGCGGTGCATTCCGCAGCTGGCAAGAAGTTCAAAATTCCACCATGAGCTGAATGTTTCCCAGACTAGTAAGACTCAACTGGCAATTAATGCCTTCACATAGGTAATTCATGAGGCCCAAAATACGTGTAATGATGAACTAACACAAAGGGCCAGTTGCTCTATTCCTACAGTTCCCGAGACAAGGAGAGGTTTTGCTGGCAGTTTGCAGTCTTTCTGTCCGCTTACTGCAGACAGGGACGGCTTGATTTTCTGGTTCATAAGACTCAAAGGTCTGGCACCAGGGGTTCTATACTACCTGGGGAATCAGTGAGAGGGTCCTCTGAGGGACTTTTAACCAGATCATATTCTTGAGACAGCTGTTGAAGTCCACAGGAGTCTGCTGGTACATTACTAACTCCCTGCAGACGTTCAGGGCAAAAGCATCTTCCTCCTTACTAAAGAACTCCCTGATTTTCCCTAGAAAAACATGTTTCTTCTTTTCCAGCCCACCATGATTCCAACTTCTAACCCAGAGCCGTGCTACTTCAGTGGCAGTAGGAGCAAAACTTGGTTTGGAGCAATGCCAGAGGGACCTGGATGCTCAGCCAGGGCTCCCAGTCCATGAGTTCATCCGTGCCAGACCTCCAGAGGAGTGCCCTGCTGCCTGCCAAATCACTCCAAGTCAGGTTTAACACAAGTCAGGATTTAAGAATAAAAAGTGTACTTTAAAACATTGATATGCAATTATGGAACAATGTTATAAAAAGATAAAATAAATTACCTTAACAAGGGCATATTTAACAATAAAGATCCTCCTCCACAGCAGCTAGAGTCTACCTTTTCTTGTTCCAGGTTAAACAGTAATACCTCCCAAATAATCGAGTTCTTTTTTCTTTTGAGATTTATTTCCTGCCTCCACTTGCATCTTCCCCTCAATCCTCCCACCTGCCCTCTCCCAGTGAGGGAGCAGCATGAGGGAGCACTCAGACCATTCCCCCCAACCAGCCCCAGCTGGGATGTTGGAAGCTTCTTATCAGCAAAACATCTCTCCTCATTGCTTGTGCCCAGGCATTAGACACCACGTGGTGCTCCATGTCCAGCAAGAAGATTAAAAAGTCACTTTTTTCCTTTCCTTCTCTTCTACATAGGCGGTTCTACAAACTTTTCAGCAGCCGAAGTTAAATGTCGTGTTCCAGGCTTCAGACCATTTGTCTGTTATAGTAACCTAAGGAATCACTGATAAACCTTATGCATGACATTAGAATAGAAAACGGGGTGCAGAGTAACCAGAGAACATTGCCTTCTCACTGGAGCGGGCTGTGGCGGCACCTCTGCCTCTCTCCTTGCCATCCCAAGGCTTTCAGCTGTGAGCAGCCAGGAGCTGAGGCTGACTGGACCCAGCACAGACTTTTTCCAGGTGTGGTTCTCACCTGCCTTACCTGACTAAACAAAACAACAGTTCGAGATTGCCCTGCTCTGGCTACCCAACCACTTGGTTCAGCTAGCTGACTGATAAAAGGCAAAATTGGAGGTATGATCCAAAACCAGCCCTACCCTGAGTGGCCACAATTCAAAGAAAGGCAAACCCTGCTGCTTCAGATGAAGATGTGTTGCAAAACCAATGGCTTTGGTTTAGGATTTACTGTAAGTCACACCCATGTAAGATCTGGGTATATCATCCTTAAAAAAAATCACACAATTTACTTCTTGGTGAATGATATTTTTGCATAATAGGAAAAACAGTGAAGTGATGAACAAATGAGAAGCCTTTGTAACAGCAGTCATCTTCAGTTGTGTCCCTATGTCTCTCTTGGCAGACTGAGGGACATGTAAGTTCTGAAGGTGTGGCACAGAGGCATTGCAGAATCCCAGAAGAGTAGGGCTTGGAAGGGACCTCTGGAGGTCATCTAGTCCAACCCCCCAAAGCAAGCATTTCCAAAGCAAACACTATTTTGACACATAAACATGAACATACAGTGCCTAATATGGGCTATTAATTACTTCTTGCATGTATGAGAAAGATGAGACTGAAATCTTTATATAATTGTCTTTCGTTCCCAGGTTTGCCAAAGCCTGCAATCTGCCCTTTTATTAAGGGAAAGGATTGAGACTTGTCTGCTCATTATGGTGGGTTTGACACAGGTTGCAGGTGTTTATTTCTCTGTTTTGACAGATGTCAGGGTTTAACCCCAGCTGGCAACTCAGCCCCATGCAGCCGCTCCCTCGCTCCACACCACACCAGGATGGGGAACAGAATCAGGAGGATAAAAGTCAGAAAACTCATGGGCTGAGATAAAGACAGTTCAATGAGTAAAGTCAAAGCCACAAACACAAACAAAGCAATGTAAGTAATTCATTCACCATTTCCCACAGGCAGGCAGGTGTTTAGCCAGCTCCAGCAGAGCAGGGCTGCATCATGTGTAGCAGATACCTGGGAAGACAAATGCCATTATCATGAATATCCCCCCGACTCCTTCTTCCCCCAGCTTTATATGCTGAGCATGACATCATATGGTACAGAATATCCCTTTGGTCAGCTGGGGTCAGCTGTCCAGGCTGTGTTCTCTCCCAACTCCTTGTGTACCCCCAGCCTACTGCTGGTGGGGTGAGAAGCAGAAAGGGCCTTGGCTCTGTGTAAGCGCTGCTCAGCAGTAACGAAACCGTCCCTATGCTATGAACACTGTTTCCAGCACAAATACAAAACACAGCCCTGTATGAGCTACTGTCAAGAAAATGAACTCTATCCTAGAAAAAAGCAGCACACAGTTAAAGTTCAAGGTCCAGGTACCACTTCTTCTGGTGCAGCCTTTGTCACTAAGTGAATTGTTTGGTGGTATTATGACACAGGAGGGCTTGGAAATATCTTCTCCCTTGCTCTCTTTTCACTGAGAAGCTATGTCTCTGGTGAAAACACTCATTATCAGAGAGTGAAGGGGAAGTGTTAGCTCACTCTTCCTCTGGCCAAATAAATCCACTGATGCAATTAGCTAAATTCAAAACCAGCCTGATTCATGTGAGCTAAACTTGTTCAGTAAATAGTCATATAGCTGTAGTTACTCTTTGTCAGTGATCTTCTCTGGCATTTATACATGAGTAACAGCCCTCAAACCTACACAGGCAAGCAGGAATCCATCTAGAGCTCGCACAAGACAAGAAATACTCAGTTCAAACCAAAGAAATGAGGCATTAGTATGCAAGCAAAGGGGTAGTACCTTAGAGGTGTACATGTTTGGATTTTCAAAAGGCTTTAAACAAGCTCCTCTCCGAAGAAGACTGTTAAGCATTGGAGTTGTCAGGATATATGTGGGAATACACCCTTCTGCATTAGTAACTAGTGAGAAGATACAACACAAAGGACATAGATATGGTCCAGGTTCACAGTGAAGTGAATTTCCCAGCAGGATCCAGCGAGGATTTGAGAGACCCATATTAAATAGCATATTTGTGTATGACCTGGAAAGGGGAAGGGGGGTAATTGAAGCAACAGAGTTCACAGGGAGTGCAGAGTGATTCAGAGCAGGCAGACCCGACTGCGAGGAAAAGCTGAAGTCAAGCTGATGGTGCAGAGCTGCAGAGGGATTACACAACGTGGAGATAATGGCAGGCAAATTTCAGTGTCGGTAGCTGCAAAGTGATGCACATGGGGGAAAAAAACATCACCTTAAACTTTATCTGATGGAGTCTACAGAAGGTATAACCAGTCGGGAAAGAAATCCTGAAACGATGTGTTACTTCTCTGAAAGCAATTCAGTGTTCGACAGCGGTTAGAGAGGCGTTAGGGGAATTGCTTGCAAAAGAATAGAGGGGAAAAAACCCAAACAAAAACAAACCCAGAAAATACTATTATGCCATTGTATAAATCCCCAGAGCATACATTCATTGAATATTGAGCACCACTCTGGTCATGTCATCTCAAAAGGGATATAATGCGATTGGGAACAGCACCGGGGGGGGGACGGCGGGTTGGTATGACTTCCATATGAGTAAGTGCCTGGGCAGACTCGGTGTTGGCTCTGGAAGCCGTATGATTAAAGGGGTATGTAACACCCGGCTCCACAATCAACGCACTGCTCTGCTGCTAAAGTTAATAGGGAAAGTCTGTTCCCTACTTGCTGCGTGTCTGGGAAGAGTGACACGGTCTGGCAGCAGGTTTGAAACAAAGAATAGGAAGGATTTTTTTTTCACCCAGCACGTAATTTTATCGCTGAACTCCGTGGCACAGGGTAATGCGAGGTGCAGAAGTAGCAATCATTGCACAAGGGGATTAGATCAATTCATGAAACACCACCCGCCACCAAAGGCTATTAAACACGATGGTCTGTCTGCAGGAACATCCCTCACCCACAGACAGACCGGAGCTGGAAGCACACGCCAGGTAATTCAACACTTATCCTCTACATCTGCATGGGGTACCCAGCACTAGCAAGACCACAGGTAGGGCGCTGGGTCTAACCTCACCCTAATGCAGGCACAACTACTACAGTTTCCATACTGGTAATTTGGGATCCAGTTCACAGCTCACTGGAGCTGGAGATTCAATTTTCTGACAGGCAGCTCCATGGAACTCTGTGAGTATCAGCCTAGCAAATCATTATGAATAAGTTTGTGAGAAGGAGGCAAAGGAACAGATATTATTTTGTTCCCAGGGTTTCCTTTGGAGTCAATGGATTATTTTCTCCTGAAAGAAAGCCATGGTAACTTCAAGGGATACTGCACCTCAGATTTAACTCAAGGAAAGCAGAAAGGACAAGGCAAAGCCAGGCTTGGATCTCTCCAGCCCACGCAGCCCTCTCGCACTCTCAGCTGCCTCTGTGCCCACAAATTCTTGAGCCATTCCCCAGAGGAAGCAGCACTGGCACCAGTTTCACACTCTAAAAGCTCCCCTCCGGTGGCCTTCAGCATGGCCTCTGCTTCCCCAGACACTGAGGGAGAGGGAGAAGAAACACCCACAGAAGCGCAGATACGGGAATATCCCTCATGACCCAAGGAAAACCCAGGCCAAAATAGAATATAATATGAGCAGAAGTCATTTGCTCTATAGGAGGGAACCACCACTGACTTGGGTTGGCACACATTGGCTTTTCCCTGCCGGAAAAACAGTCCTGAGGTCTCTGAGTTGAAAGCTGGGGAAATCTGAGGGGACAAAATTAAAGTGTGTGATGAGAAGCCATGGTGAGAAACAGAGAGAGAGTCCATATAAAGTGAGGCATTACAAGTGAAGGCTCGAGGCCATCCTGTAGAATGCTTCATAAGGGCATTTTACAAGGATTTCTTACAAGGCCCTGTAGTGATAGGACAAGGGCCAATGACTTCAAACTGAAAGAGAGGAGATTTACATTTGATAGAGGAAATTCTTCACTATGAGGATGGTGAGGCACTGGCATAGGTTGCCCAGAGAAGCTGTGGCAACCTGAAGGCCAGGTTGGTTGGGGATTTGGGAAACCTGGTCTAGTGGAGGGTGTCCCTGCCTATGGCAGGGGTGGTTGGAACTAGACCAGCTTTGAGGTCCCTTCCAAGTCAAACCAGTCTGTGGGTCTATTGTTCTGTGCTCTGGCTGTGAGAAGCTCAGAGAAATCTCCAGAAAAACATCAGAGAGCTCTGGGGGCAGAGAAATTGCAACCAGCAACTACTCTTGCCAGCATTTTCCCTGCAAACTCTTTCACGTCTCTGATCACCAAATGAAGATTTCCGCTTTGCTGCTTCAGCTTATCCATGAGTCCTTGTCCCAGACAATGCACTTACATTATTTTTAGCATCCACAGTAAAATTCCATTTTGTTTCTGAAACATCCAGTTCCCCGAGCCTTCGCTACCGAGCTTTTGCTGCAGCCAGGCTGTTTTACAGGCTTCTAACCTCTGCAGTTCAGCAGAGCCCGATTCACCTGACACCGTGATGGGTCAGGCTGCAGAGTCCAAAGGAAATTATGAAAATCTCAGTCAAAGTAAAAAATTACAGTCAAGGTAGTTCTATTTTTCTCAGCTTAGGCAAGCAAGATACAGCCCTGAGCACCTGGGTTTTAGAGGTTACAGGTTTGCCTCTGACACTGCATAGCTATGACAATGGAAGTAACGGACTTACTGAAATCACACCTTCCACATAGGTGATAATTCACGTGTCATCAGATACATAGGAAGTTTTCTGCAGAAATCACAGGACTATGTGGTTAATAAGCCCCAGGAACAAAACACAGATTGCTTTTTGGGAATTTTTTTTCGCATTTTAAAAGCCTGAAAATCACAGAACCTTGTGTATGTTAAATTAATGAAGCATTGAAGTATTGGAGCAGTTACCAGGGCAATATATTTATGTACAATTATAAGAAATTAAAAAGCATGGATAGTTAGCATATAATGAGGAAGAAAAACACACAAAAGAAGATAAAGGAAAAGGATAAAACCCACTGAAAACCGGTACTTTTATGGAGAAAATAAATGCTGCCTCAAGGGCAGTACTTCTGATACAGCATCTAGCATGTACCATCTGAGGTCAGCTTAATGAAGGTTACAGTATATGAATAGCTAACCAAACCTAGAAGTTCCACAGCCTTGTATTTTTATATGACTTCTTTTCACTGGCTGAATTTGGTTAAATTTAAAATTATGCTTTATCTTCATAAGCCTAAGAATTTGTTCCAATTTTCTTTTTTCTTTTTATGTCCATAGATTTTAGACTTGACGCATTTTTCTAGCTAACCAAGTGAATGCAAAACTTAGACAGCTTTAAAAGGTGCACACTTATCGCTCATTTACTGTAGTTGCATTAGAAGCTCCCTAAGGGATGAGGTGCCAGGTTCAGGTCTTTTCCTTCCTTTTAAAAAACATCCCACCTCTCACTGCCAAATTCCCCTGCAAGGGTTCCTCTAGGGCAGTGGTGCCAAGGAAGGGTCTCCTCTCCCCACCCTCTGTTTTGCCTAGCAAAGATTCATAGGGAAGAGAGAGGGCAGGAGAGTGTCTGGCTTCATGTCCTAGCAGCTAGACACATGAAAGTCGTAAGCCTGCTCCAGAACTATTTGTAATTTTTTTACAGTCATTGCTTAAATTGAATAAAATTCATTAAAATAAAGGGAGCAGAAGACCCTTTCAGTGTAAACTGAAACACTTGTCCTAGGCAAGGTTTATGCTGTGTGTTTGAGGCAGGCAGCACCCCCAACCTTGGACCACCGCCAACCTCGGAGCACCGCCAACCGACCAACCCCCCAACCATGGACCACCACCAGCTAGCTCTGCCCTCAGCTGAGCCAAGTGTATGGGCAGTGCTGATCATCCTCACCTCCCAGCCCTGTGCTGCTCTTGGCCAGGCAGTGATGGCTGCTCACACCTCTGGCTCTCCCAGAGCAAGACCCTCATGCAGGACCAGCTGCTGCAGCACAGCCCCTTGCAGCCGTGGTCTGGAGGCAGGGCACACAGGATCTCATCCTGTTCAGGAATGTTGATAAATCCCAAAAGGCACCAGGTAGTATGTTTAGATGCCTAAACAGCGTTATTTAACCTCATCAGTGCATAAGGATGGCTGGCTGGCTGTACAAATAAAATAAAAGAATGGCACCTACTAGTGTAACAAACAAGAGTTAGGGGATTAGAACATCTCTCTTATGAAGAGATGATGAGGGACTTGGGACTTTTTAGCCTAGTGAAACTGAGGGGGGATCTTACCAATGCTTAGAAATACTTGAGGGGTGGGTGTCAGGAGGATGGGGTCAGTCTTTTCTCAGTAATGTGCCAGTGGGCACAAACATGAGTATAGGAAGTTCCACCTGAACATGAGGAGGAACTTTACTGTGAGGGTGACAGAGCACTGGAATAGGCTTCCCAGAGAGGCTGTGGAGTCTCCTTCTCTGGAGACATTCAAATCCCATATGGATGCTGTTCTGTGCAATCTATTTGAGGTGATCCTGCTCTGGCAGAGGGGTTGGACTAGATGAACTTCAGAGGTTCCTTCCAATCTCTATCATTTTGTGATTCTGTCATTCAGATTAAGCATTATGAAGTGTCTCTTGTCCTAACATCTGAAATGCTCAACAAGGAAACCTGACGGCCACGGATTAATGCTTCCAATTGCGGCTACCTTTGGCCTTCCCCTGAAAAGGGACAAGGAAAAGACCAGCTTTCTGATGTGAAACATGAGTGCTGTTGGAGGAGGAAAATTTTCAAGTGAGTCACTGAGGTTCTGTGAAAACTAAGGAAGGAAAAAAATGTAATAGCAAATCCCTGCAAGAAAGGTTTAATGATCTTGTTTCTCAGGCTATTCATAGACAGAGTCATTGAAAACCCCAGCTTGAGGTTGGTTCCCCCAGCCCTCTCCTGGAGGCTCTCCTCTGCTCTCTGGTTCCTGTGTAAGGAGTGTATATTTTGGTGGAAGATAGTGCTGACACAGTGACACCTAACAGATGTCCAAGTGCTGGCATGGGCAGCTTGGTAAGCCAACAGCCCTCGAGCTGTGCAGCTTCAGCTGGGCATCTGGCACGGATGGAGCTGCAGAGCAACTAACATTGATTTAAAGGAGAAAAAGTTCTTCTGAATTGATTCCGTGTTATTTTTAATCACAAGCAGCATTTGCCTTCATTTTTGCTTTCTCTTCCCCATCCTTTTTAAGCCCCATCCTACTCTCACTGTCATCATGGTCCCTGCTGAGGGACCCCAGCATCATTTATAGGAAGACTTAACCTTTCAGTTCGTCCCTGGCAGTACAGGTCTTAACATCTTGGGCACCCAATCAGAAAGGCACACAAAGGCTGGGAGCTTTTAAGTTGTCATCACAATGCCATGCTGATAAGATGTGGTGGGTTCACCTTGTCTGGCTGTCAGATGCCCACCCAGTGGCTCTGTCAATCCTCCTCCCCAGCAGGATAGGGGGAGAAAATAGCATGGAGAAGCTCATGGGTTGAGATGAATAGGGTTTAATAAGAAAAAACAAAACAAAAAAAACCAAAGTCATGTACAGAAGCAAAGCAAAAAGAGGAATTTATTAATTTGTGGTGGGTGGGCCCTGGCTGGAGGCCAGATGCCCACCAAAGCTGCTCTATCACTCCCCTGTTCAGCTGGATGGAGAGAGAAGATATAATTAAAGACTCCTGGGTTGAGATAAGGGCAGTTAGCATCACATGCAAAACAGACTCAACACGGAATAAAAGGCATCTAATTTATTACCCAATCAAAATAGAGAAGGATAATGAGAACTAAAACCGAATCTTTCAACGCCTCCCTCCACCTGTCCCTTCTTCCCAGGTTCAACTTCATTCCTGATTTCTCTCCCTCCTCCCCCTGACTGGCACAGGGGGATGTGGAATGGGGGTTGCAGTCAGTTCATCTCATGTTGTCTCTGCCACTTCTTCCTCCTCAGGGGGAGGACTCCTCACTCTTCCCCTGCTCCAGCATGGGGTCCCCCTCATGGGAGGCAGTCTTCCATGAACTTCTCAATGTGAGTCTTTCTCATGGGCTGCCGTTCTTCATGAACTGCTCCAGCATTATCCCCCATGGGGTCACAACTCCTCCAGCAAACCTGCTCCAGCGTGGATACCTCTCTCCATGAGCTGCAGGTCCTGTCAGAAACTTCTTCTAGCACAGACTTATCACGGGGTCATAGCTTCCTTCAGGTGTCTCTACCTGCTCTGGTATGGGATTCTCCACCACAGGCTGCAGGTGGAATCTCTACTCCCCATCATCTTCCAAGGGCTACAGAGGGACAACCTCCTTCAACATGGTCTTCTCCATGGGCTGCAGGGGAATCTCTGCTCTGGCACCTGAAGTGCCTCCTCCCCTTCCTTCCGCACTGACTTTGGTGTCTGCAAATATTCTCATATCTTCTTATTCCTTTCTCTGGTGGCAGAAAGCTGCCACTTTGGTTTGGGTTTTTTTCCTTCTTAAGTACTTTATCCTCAAGGCACTACCACCATCACTCACTGGCTTAGTCTTGGCCAGCAGTGGGTCCATCTTGGAGCCAGCTGACATTGGCTCTGTCAGACCTAGGGGAAGCTTCTATCAGGTTCTCACAGAAGCCACCCCTGCAGCACCCTCTCCACCATCAAACTCTTGCTACACAAACCCAAAACAGCATTACTGCCCATCAGCAGGCAGGTGTCCAGACCCTTCCTGTGAAGCAGAGCCTCAGTACCTGTAGCAACTTCTTGGGAAGACAAATGTCATAACCATGATGTCTTATCATTCTTCCCCCTTCCCTCAGCTTTTATTGCTGAGTACAGTGTTATTCTGGGCGGAATACCAACAGTGAGGAAAAAATGCTGAACAAGGAAGAGGCCTGAAAACCACAGCAAAAGCAAGGCATGGCTTCACCTCACTTAGCACAGTCAGCATGGAAACACAGCATGCCCAGGTACCACTGCAGCCACCAGAGAGCCCCTTCTGAAAGCCATTCAGACTTTACACTGGCTGATTTCCCTTCTGAGTTTGCCATCACTCTCTGTCGGTGACAGAAAGGAACTAGCAGGGTGACTGTGCTGCCCATGGTGTCTGTCTCACTGCAGTACCTAATTTTAAGGCACTCTGAGCTGGAGCCACTCCTCCAAGTGACTTTTTTTCTCATGCTTAATTTCATCTTGATGACTAACATGTGAAAGCATAACAGTCTTAAATTGTAGTTACTTTCCTTTGAACTCAGCCAGAACTGGGCCCTGCAACGAGCAGAGATGTTACATGTGGACAGGGAGAGGAAAATCAGGAGCTCAAATTGAGGGCAATGCACCAAGGGCAAGCTACGTCCCTACGACATTCCCACACTGGAAGCTAATCATTAGAAGTCTTCTTAATCGTTCATCTTTTGTGGCCCTCTCAAAGCTGACTAAACGTTCATTCATGGACTGGTAATAACTGGCACGGCCCTGGAAACTGGAACAAAGCATGCAGTCCTATTTAGCCATATTCTGGAAAGCTACTCACGCCTATTTCCCTTTTCTTCTTATTAAAACTGCCCCATTAAGAAGCATGATAATCATTTGCAAAATAAAAAAGTAGTAAATATGTCTGTGCATGAAATTTATTGGTTGGGGGTTGTTGCCTGATGTGACAGAGATTGGTGTAATTCCTAATTTTTCACACAAAACCTTGCTTCCAATAGGGAATCGTTGAAAATGTTGATAAATCTTTGCCATGATATATTTAAAGGCTGCTGGTGAGCACTGCAAGACATAAATCACAGAAGGTGGCATTTTTAACTAGTAAATAAAAAGTAAATGAAAATATCATCACATAGATTTAGAGGGTGTTTGACAACAAGGACCTATGAGTGATTTTTTTTTACTGGTAAGAGCTCTAAACGGGAAACAATAAATACTGGAAGTCCATATTGCAATCCTGCATTTCTAAGGCAACACCCTGTCACCAAAACTTGAATTATGGCTACCTCCAACTGAGAAAAATGAGAAAATCTGGCCCACGGCATGTGTCAACATCCACTCAGCTCAACTGGAAAAGAATCTGGAGGACAAAGCACCAAGTGGTTTGGAGGGATGGCATCAGATGGACCCATTCAGAGGTCTTGGAGTCTGTCCTAAGCAAAGGAGAAATCTTACACTTATGTGAACAAAAGAAAACAAAGCCAATGAAAACAAAGCCAGGAACAGGATGGCTGGAAAGCACAAAGCTCAAGCTGTAAACAGAAATAATAAGCAGCTAAAATTTGCCACTATCAGCGAGTAAAACCCATATAATTTTTTGGTTCTTCATGGTCAGAATTGTCTAATCTAAAATTTCCCCTGCTATCAGTAAACACAGCTTTAACTCAACATGCATAACCTTCAGAATGAGCAGTGTGGTTCTTGCATCTGTTGCAAGTCAGGATGTAACAGCACAGGGTTTCAGGTGCTTAAAGGTGACCATAGAATCATAGAATGAATCACAGAACATGTTAGCTTGGAAGGGACCTTTAAAGGCCATCTAGTCCAACCCCCCTGCAGTAAGCAGGGACACCTTTCACTAGATCAGGTTGCTCAGAGCTTCATCAAGCCTGACCTTGAATGTCTCGAGGGATTGGGCCTCCACCACCACTCTGGGCAACCTGTTCCAGTGTCTCACCATCTTGAACTTCCCTTTCTTTTCTGCTACCAGTGTTAAATGCCAGAGCAACATTGCTCTGCAGCCCCTCTCTGACACAGCTTCTCCCAGGGCACAGGACTGCTAGAGGGGAAGACACAGGACAACGTCCTCCTACCATCACTCAGTCATCATGCATGGCCATGGCAGGTGTGGTTACAGTCCATGCACCACTGAAACCCACCAAGCAAGACCGTAATTTTCACTCTTGAAAGAGATGCAGGGAAGCTTTCTCTCGTTTGGACTATGCACAAGCAAATTTCCAGCTTCTTAAAGTTCATTGAGTTGTGCTGGAGTGCATCCAAGCTAGAGAAGTCATTTCGTGAACGTCTTTGCTTATATGGGCTATTTAAGAATTGTATAAACTAATTTAAAAGCTTTTCTATCTTACAGTTTGTTCTCAAGTCGGATAGTTGCTGTATAAGGAAGATGTTCCTCACTAGCAGGAACATCAGAAAGCATTTCCCGGGAAAAAGAGTTACCTAGAACAGCTTAGCCTTTTGGCTCAATAGTCCTATAAGGGTTAGACTAAGCCTAGGTTTTCTGCCAGGAAATTTCTTATCTGAAGCATATGTGTATCCTTATGCATACATTACATTCCAGAGCCTGCAGTGAAAAGTGAGGTTTGCCCATCTGAGAAAGAAGGGGGATTCCATGTTACTGCTGTTTTGAAGGGGTCCAATCCCCACTTTTTCTCCTGCTGTACAATGAATTAACCAGCCTTTGCCTTTTAAAATCAGATTCTTCATGGAGAGTGGTGAAGAGCTGTGTGAGCATGGATTCCCCAAGATGGAAAAACACAATAAATCCTACATTTTTACTAAGTCAGCTCGGATTTTTACCGCAGAGTCCTCTGCTAGTGCCAAAGAAGGGTGTAAGGCCATTGAGTCGGAAGGGCTGTATCTTCAGTTCTACTTTCTTCACTGGTTTAAATGGTGTTGCCGACATTTTTGCTTTTTAAAATCAACACATCCAGGCTTTGTTATTAGCACTGAGTTTTTAGCTGGAGGAATGGATGGAGGAAAGTTAAATTGAGTTTGCTTCATTAGAACACTGTTTGCATAATTACTGAGATTATCCAGCTGCTACTATCTGCAGGTGTTATCTGCCGGGCAAGACTTTTGTGTCACTACTATGAAAATCTGAAGCAGCACTTTTTTGGTAGCAACACTGTGCACCTTTAAGTATTTTAGGTAAGCTTTCATTTCAGATTATTTTCACAGAATCACAGAACTGTAGGGATTGGAAGGGACCTCCAGAGAACATCAAGTCCAACCCCCCTGCCACAGCAGGTTTCCTAGGACAGGTCACACAGACAGGTGTCAAGACGGGTCTTGAATATCTCCAGAGAAGGAGACTCCACACCCCCCTGGGCAGCCTGTCCCAGGGCTCTGTCACCCTCACTGTGAAAAAGTTCTTCTGCATGTTGGTGCAGAACTTTCTGTGCTCCAACTTGCAGCCATTGCCCCTTGTCCTGTCCCCACAGACCACTGAAAAGAGCTTGGCCATTTCCCTCTGTGTCCCACACTTGAGATATTGATAAACATTGATCAGATCCCCTCTCAGTCTTCTTTTGTCAAGGCTGAACAGTCCCAGTTCATTCAGCCTGTCCTCGTAGGGGATGCTCCAGGCCCTTAAATCATCTTTGTAGCCTCCTCTGGACTCTCTCCAGGAGATCCCTGTCTTTTTTACACCAGGGAGCCCAGAACTGGACACAATACTCCAGGTGGGGCCTGACCAGGGCAGAGTAGAGGGGGAAAATTTTGGTCTACTTATGGGTTCACGTGTTTGCAAAATTGAGTATCACACACCAGAGTATTTCTCCTATTGTGATGCAGCAGTCACAGCAGGAGAGCAAGGGATATTCATTCCCTCAAGCTGCCCCTGAACAACGCCTGACCTTCCTCTGCCTCTCTACACCTTTTGTAAAAAAAAAAATAAAAATAATCTTTTAAACTATCACCTCAAGAGACCATGACCTGGCTTGACTCCTTGGCATCCACAAGGTAGGACAAACTCCAGCAGAAGGCGCAATGGGGGGGCCATCTACTCACGTGAGCACTACAGGTTTGCTACTAGCCTGCGTGCTGTAGGAACCAGGCCGAACACCATCAGAGAGTCTGCCTGCATGCACTTCCAGACACACTGGGCAACTTCTGTAGGACAGAGGCGGTCGTGGTCTCAGCTATATTTTGTAGATGTTTCATCAAGACAGGTGGTAAAGAAGAGGAGACAAATCCTATTAATGACCCCATAGAGGAATGGCAAGAAGAGTTCAGCCTTTTTCTTTCTTTTTTCTTTCCATTCAGTAGTTTTGCCTTGATTTTCTCAGTCTCTTTCACACCTATAGCTTAAGAAAAATATTGTACATGTTCTCCCAGAAAGCTGCTCCCTGAGCCCCGTCATTCACTTTCCCATGTCTCTCAAAGACCATTCCTTCCCCCATTGGTTCATTTTAGCTCTGCTAAGAGCCACTCCTTAAATCATGCTGTCTCCCCTGCCCTGTGAAGCCAATCTATAGGGTTCACCCTCCGCCTGGCATCCCTAAGCCCACAGTCTAACTCCTGGTTGGACACCAATGACCACTGCTGTCTGAAAGACACCATCACTCCTGCCTTCTGCCCTTTGCAGAGGGAAGGAAGCCCTTGCCTTCCCAAGGGTGGTTGTCCCTAAGGCTCTTTTCTCAACCAAAATGTAAAGAAATGAAAGGGCTTTATGGGTATTTCTGTGGGAATGTTCAACTTCTGGACAAAACATGAGCTTTTCTCTGAAAGCAGGACTGTGTGTATGGCTGTCGTGACAGTGCTGATCCAGCTGTTTTCTGCCTCTGCTATGGTTTCAGCACAAGCTAAGATGATCCATCCCACAGGGCAGACCAGTGTTCCACATGAAGAAGTCTTTGCACCCTTTGGATGTGCAATTATTTTCTAGAACCAGCCTTTTGACAACAGAAAGCTGGATTGTGCTGTGAGGAGGAGGCATTTTTCACAAAATAGTATGATTTAGCAAAGCACAAGCTTTCCATCAATAACAGCTTAGACACCTTTTTTTTTTTTTTAACATAATTTCCTAGTTCTGAAACCTTTCCCTTGAGTCATTTTGAGAGAAGGGCATGAGGATGCACAGGAGCCCTGGGCACTGCTGACAGACTCCTTCCAGCTTAACCCAGCAACTGAGCCTGTAGCACTTCAGACCAGTTCAACCCACCACTGCTTGCTTTAATTGAGTAAGAACCCAGAATGGTTTTTTTAAGAGGCAGAAATGGCCTTTTTTCACTGTATTTTGATTAAACTGGTTGCCTAGAGAGGTTGTGGAGTCTTCTCTCGAGATACTAAAAACCTACCTGGATGCAATCCTGTGCAACCTGCTCTAGGCAATATTGCTTTAGCAGGTGGTTGGACTAGATGAACTCCAAAGGTCCCTTCCAGCCCCTACCCTTCTGTCATTCCATGAAATGTGGGTGAGATTGCTCCATCCAGGTGTCTAAATGTGAGCTTGGAGGGAAGGTTAGTGCCACTGCCGGACAGAGTTGCTTGATATGCCTTCATCTGCCGCTCCAGAAGGACCTTGGTGACCTGCTGGTGTAATATGTGCCAGCAAAGTTATCTCAGTTACCTGTACTGAGGGGCCTGAATGAAGCCCTCAGTCTCCACTGAGAAAAGAGTTTGGGCACCTGGTTAACAGCCAAATGTCCACATGTACATATCTAACTACAGATCACTAAACTTTGGAGATGAAACCCATGCTATGCCTTTTGTTTGAAGCTATTTAGTCCCAAACTAAGGACATCACTGACTCCTATATTTGTGTTGCTGATTCCGGTGACAGTGGGATCACTGTGCCCCATAGTAAGTCACAGTTCAGCTGCTTTGGTGAGCCAAACTTTTGCACTGCTGAAGCAGCACACACTGCACCAGTGTAATGAGCAGGTGCTCAGCTTTCCCTCTCTTACTCCAGGTCTGCATCATGTCTGACACTGACAAATTCCTCTCACAAACAAGGAGCTCTCTGGGGGCTGATCTCTTTGCTGTGGTGTATTTTAGTCACAGCAAAATCCAAGGAACAGAATATGTCTTCTCTAACTCTGCCAGATGAGCACCTTGCATTTGATGAGGGGCATTTGATGATGGGCTGAGCTGAGAGCCAGCAGGTGTGGAAATCTGGTTTTGGGCAGGGAAAGACTTATGTGATGACGGAGTGCCTTTTCTCTCCAGAGCTTTCTTCCACGAAGAAGACGTTTGGGGTAGTTCACCCAGGACATTGATGGGTACCCTGACTCAGGCTTTTTTGCCCCACGTAAGGCTAGCAGTGGCAGAGGCACCACAATTCAGAGAGGCATGTGTGGGAGGAAAGTGACCCAGGACGCCAAGACCAGCCAGGCCATCACGCTGATACTCCTCCTGTCGCCTCACCAGGAGATGGATGGCCTTGGCCTCCCACCCAGCTTTGGCTCCCTCCCCTTCAGCAGTATCTCACAGGCATCTCTTACCCAGCCCCAAAATGACCCACCCTGGATATTTTCTCCAACAAACACTTCTCACTCCCACTAAAGTTAATGGGAGCACTGTATGAGTTAGAGGGAAGGTCAGAGCCCGTGGCAAGAACCCAGCCCTGCTGACGACTCCTTGGCTTAAACCAATGATTTTTATATTGATGCTTCATGAACAACAGAAAAACCAGCAGCGGTTCCAGCCCACCCATGGTATGTTTTGCACATCTTATCTTCTACTCAGAGTCTTCTCTCATGGCTGTTTCGCAATGTCAGAAATTAATTTTATTGTCAGGACATGCTGAATAGATGAGGCCCCATCTGAAGGGGAGACTGAAGTAGCTCTGTAAGGGCTAAAGGGAAATCACCACTGAGGCTCCCCAAGGAAGTCTTGGGGACTATCTTAGCAATGGCCTTCAGTCTGAATATAAGCACTTGCTTTCATTTGAGCAACGGCTCTAACCTTCCCAGCTTGAGCTCCTTAAAGAAGGAAAGAAAAAGCCCTGTACAAGTAATGTATAGAGCACCTCATCCAACACAGCAACCTGCTTCTGCTCACCTCCCTTCACAAGGAGGAACATGAAAATCCCAGATCCCATGCAGGGTTACCAGGGCGGGCAGTGATGGGAAGCCAGCCTTGACAAGCAGAGACCCAAAGAGCCTGGATTGTTTATCCTGTGGAGGAGAGGCAGAGTGGGGGATGCGCTTGCTTTCCTAGAAACGCCTGCTGGAGGGCAGGAGAGCTCTTCACCCCAAAAAACAATGCTGGCACAAGGCTAAATGTCTATGAATAATTCAGTTTGGAAACTTGATCACTTCAAGAAGGGGGATTCAGCATCAGATTTCCCATAGGACAACAGAGGAAACAGTCTAAGCGTCATGGCCAGAGCCTGTTGTGACTCTGAAAGCACAAGTGTGTCAGTGGGATGAACAGAGGAGGGAGGTTGAGCAGGCAGAAAAAGCCAGGATTTTGGAATGGAAAAAAAGTGAGCACATTTTCAGGTGGACAAGCCCTTCTTCAGAGTGTTCTGTAACATCAGGAGTGCTCTGCGGGGTGCCACGCAGCTCGGCCCTTTCCCGCTCCACGCTACGTGCCCCTACCAGTCTCAGCATATTAAGGGCTAATGATATCCCAGCAGCAAGACGATTGCTTTTCCCTTCATGCACGCTCTCTCGCCTGGTTTAAAATACAAAATCACCAAGGATGGAATTTGCAGCTATACAATTGTGGACTTCTCAGATGTCCCACATTGAACGCGCACATTATCCCGTTTACATCCCTGCCATTAGGCCAGCAAGATCCCCAGCTACCCATCACCTCCTGTGTGCAGTGCAGCATTTCTGCTTGCCTGTCACTGTGGTGTCTGAGTTGCTTTATCGTAGTATCTGCATATCTCTGCAGTGATACTTCGGTTGCGTGCCAGGCACAGCTCTTACTAAGAGCAGAAGCTCTGCCATACCGCATGGAAAACAAAGCCCTCCTATAGCCTTTCTCCAGACTGAAGAGTATCCCTGAAAATCTGTGAAAGAGAATGAGGATGTAACTTGCTCCTAGTAGAAATTGCCTCATTTCAAATCACTCACGGGTAATTTCTGTACTGAGGGGAAAAAATCTTCAGCTCTTCTCGTTATTTAATATGAATTTTGTATCTGTATAACATCACAAGGACCTATATGTTGAACAAATACAGCGTGGGCAAGGCTAGTCATGATTTAATCCCACAAAATTATGTCATGATTAAATCACTAAATTTTTAGTCATGATTAAATCCTGCTAAATTCTGCAGTGCAGAAACATTAGTGAGACCTGCTAAAGCTTGCCTCCTCCATGCTCCGAGGTGCCCACCCTCAAGCCGTGTGCCAGGTACGGTGCTGTGGGGCCTGGGGGCTGCCGCAGGCACTGCTCCCGCAGTAGTGCTCTCCTCCAGGCTTACAGCAAATTCCCATCCCCCCGCCACCTTCATAAAAATAAACTGTTCTCACTCCTATTCCCGAATGGAAATGTTCTTCTGAGGCAACGTATTTCATTTCTAAGTAATAGCTTGCGGTGGGTTTTTCCAAGGGCCCTTTACTACCTCGGAGTAGTTTTATTTGGTGGGTGAACAGTGACATCTGCTGGGAAAGTCCCCGGGAAGCGCACTGAGCTCCCGGGGTGTTCAGCACCCCTGCATCCCTGCATCCCCTCCTGTCCCCTTGCCAGCAGGGTCAGACAGGGCTCTTCTACTGCCCACAGGGCTTGTTAACCGCACACCACTCATTCTGGGTAGGCACGATTAAGCCTATATAATAATTATCTGTCTGTATCGATGAGCAGTTGATAGAATTCACTACGATTGTATCTTATATATATATATATATATATATATATATTGTTTTCTTCAAGTGCTAAAGTGTATGTGCGTGTGCGGGGCAAGGCCTGGTGGCTCACAGCGGCTGAGTGATCAGAGCTGCTGCCCATATATGTCTTACTGAACATTTCAGTTCTTCAGCTCTCTTCCACCCAGTGCTCCTCTGATGTCCCTGCTGCCTCACCTTTTATTATATTCTATTTACAACAGGGCTTATTTGAAAGTGAAATGCCCCGGCAGAATGGCCAGCAGTAGCTGGCAGCGAGGGCTGTGTCACTCCAGATACAGGAGTGCCCCTTCAGCCACAGTGCAGCACATGCCTGATGTCCCCTGTAAATGGCACAACACCTTGCTCTCTTTAAAATTCCTCCCCCACATACACACACACACAGGAGCTTTAAATTAGTAAAAATACAATGTTCTACTTGAGTGAAGCGCTGGGCCTGCAATGTGGCAGCTGTCCTCTTCCTTGGCTTCTTCAAGGTATTAGCAATACACCTTTCCAAAATATTATGATGAAGTTTAAATCATTGAATCACAGAACGCATTAGGTCAGAAGGCCATCCAGGCCATCCAGTCCAAGCTCTTGCAAAACCATGCCTGGTTAGGTGGTTTTGCAAGAGCTCTGCCTCTCTGGCACTAGGCCCCAGAGGTATGCCTCGTACATATCATTTAACTTTTCTAACCCACTTTTCCCACGTTACAGAAGAGCTATTGTAATTTAAGTGTATCAGCTCACGCTAATAAATACTTCAGTTTGAAAAAGAAAGTCCCATATGGCTTGAGCCTAAGCACATTGCGCTGTGGGAAAACCGTGCTGCTCACCAAACTGGGCTGCTCCTCCTTGGCATGGGAGGAGGTGCAAGAAGTGCTCACCTTCAGCTAAGGGAAGAGGAAGATGCAGTCTGCCTGAACAGGAGCACACATGGTACCAAGAGCTAAATCTGAATTTGCCCTCAGCTCAAGCTATCTTTCTCCAACCACAGAGCTATTACCCTGTCTGGAGGTCTCCCTACTCCCTGACCTCCCACCCCAAGGTTCAGATCCCCCACCACAACTTCCAGTAGGGATTTCCAATCTGGAGCAGCCACACCTCCACTGCTCCTCCTTGAGAGCCCTGCTACAATTACCCAGTTCAAATATTTCCATGAATTACATTTCTTTCCCTCTTTTGCCTGTGTCTGCTACCCGAGGAAATGCCATCCAAAATAAATACGCTGTTCAAAGAGAAGTCCCTACCAAGTGTGTAACTCAGCAAATAATTTATATACTCCCCTTTGCAAAATTAAATAATGCTGTACAAAACCCAGGGCAAGAAGCTGGCACTGCTCACTGGACCGTAAATCATGGGAGCAGGAGAGGAAGCCACGGCAGATTGTGCACGTGTGACACGTGGGCAATTACCACCCTGTGGTTCCCTCCCACACCTGAGCATGCTTGTGCTTAGCACCCCTACTGAAGACAGACAGCATCCCCTGGCCCTTGGGGGCTGAAGTGAGTGGCAGATGCTCCCTGAGGATGAAGAGGAAGTACCAGGTAATCCCCTATGGGCTCCCCAGCTTGGGCAGCATGCAGTTGCCAGCCCTGGCAGAATACAGCACTTCCCAGCACACATATGCTTCTTGAAGACATGTATATAGGCAGTGTACCCTGAATGATGGTCCATTCCTGTGCTGCTGTCCATCTCCTTCCCATGCCAGTTGCGTAGGGTGTTGCTCATGAGACATAGGCTCTGGTCTTGTGGAAGATAGAGACAAAGCACTCTTCTCTGGGGAAGGTAGCCCTGAATGACTCGGCCCACTGTAGCCCCCAAGCCTTGTGACTTGAAGATGTGGTCACACAAGACAACCTACCTTCTTGGTCTGTTTATCAAAATCCAAGCTAAAGAAAGACCCAGAGATGTCTCAAGAAAGCTGAGAAACATCCCTGGAGAGCTTACTGAGAAAGAGCTACGCAAATGTTCAAAGCTGGAAAGAAGCAGATGGGAAGCAAGTAACAAAGTTTGGGAGAAGCAGTGAGGTGGAGGGGAGAGGAGGACCTTGGAAATGCTGGGGAAGAAAAAGACTGTGAAGGAAAGAAATACTAAATTAAGGGACAGTCTAAAAGTTCATTTTTAATTTTTTTAACTTGTCAGGGGCTTTTCACCTGAAATTACATGTGCAACTATGATTTTTATCTGGGAAAAAAAAAAGCCCATCTAGTTTTCTGTTAGTGATCTGGAGAAGGAAACCAAAGATTTCCAAAGCAATCAAAGTAAAACCTTGCAAAAGATTTCAGGAAAAAAAACCCTTCATTTTCATATTACTCCTCAGTGACTCTTCCCACATAACCGAGCACATTCATATGAATCACCAGTTTACTCAGAAGAGTAAACACACAGCTCACAGCACTGAGAGGGAAAGCTGGGATGGTCAGAGCCAGAGCCACAGCCTTGCTTATTCTAGACCACAAAGCTGCCACAGAGGGTGTCAGGAAGCCCTTCCCCACTCATGCACTCATTGAGGAGAAACTCTGATTGGGGCTCACAATGAAAAGACGACTGAACAAAGTGGTTAAGAAAGCCCCTGTAAATACATGTTCTGGCACAGGCAAGACTAACTTCTCTCACTGCAAACCAAATGCATCTGATTGATAGGCAAAGAGCTGCAGTTTAAAGCAAGCACAGAACGATTGCTGAACAGCCCTGCACCAAGAAGGAGGCTGAGTAGCAGAGTCCCAAAGAACCATGCATGGATGGATGCATTTGGGTGTGCATTCAAATTTGGTGTGCTGGTGATAGCACTCCTGCCAAGCAGTCAAATTCTTGAAGTTAGCACAAAAAAACCCTGGGTTTAAAAAACAGCCTTTGGAATCTTGGTGCCTTTTATGCCATTACCATATATACCTTCAGATTTTTAAGCTTTTCCCACCATCTAGGCAGATTGACCCTTTCTTATTCAGAAACAAGAGATATTCTGGTGTTTCTTTCAATTCTAGCAGCTTTATAAAGACTGAGGACTGTAAGCTGGTGATCAGAGAGTAAGACATGGCTGGCTTTACTCCTTTGTAGAGCAGGAATAACTTCACCAAAGGACTAGAGAGAAACAGAAGGAATAAACAGCTTCCTCTGATTGTGGACAAGAAGAAAACCCAAAGAAACGTCGTGAAGAAGGTGAAATGGAAGGGTAAAATGCTGCATTTCTGAAACACAGTGTGAAATAAGGACTAAATGTTTCTCCACTCCTCATAATTAGCAGCTCCTGAAGGGAAACCTGTGGCCAGGCTCTCCATGCTAGGTTGTGAAAGGAGCGACCTCTGAGGATTTACTTGAGCACCTGTGCTATCTGCCAAAGGGAGAGGAAGGGGAAAGACCTCATTAAGGGCCATTCTGTTTAACTTTGACAGGTACAGAAAAGTCTCATTAATATCTCTGCAACTATCAAACACCCACTTTATGTCTCCAGACTCTCCTCAGTGAACAGGCAGGGTAGACTGTTTCTTAAAATGAAATAACAGATACTCAGGCATTTGCTTTGACTCTAGCAACTTCCTTAAGAAGACCAAAGATCTTTTTAAAAGACAATCAAGAGTAGGCAGGCTCCTGTTCTCCTTGGGCCAGAAGGGTGGCATGGCTTCATCAAAGGATCAGAAAGAAACAGAAGCATCAAATTTCTGATCATTTTTCTCTGTCTTCTTTCTGAGGCCTCCAAGCAGTTCAACTGGTAGGTTCAACTTCCAGTGCTCATGAGCAGATGGTACTTAGGTGGGGAAACATTCCTGTTGTAACAGCCTATATGCTTTTTCAACAGCTTTCATAATATGTGATGCAGAGTGACACAGAGCCGCATGGGGAAAAAGACTACCGAGCTAGAGGCAAAAGCATATGGGTGAGTGTGAGTTGTGGCTATCTGTATGTAATGAAACAACATGGAGGTGTTATCCTTTCTCTTCCTGCACTGCCATTCAGGTGTCCAAGCACAGCCATATGTGTCTGGATGTTCTCATAGCTTTCCAGTACTGGAGGTATTTCCAGAATCCCACCTGTCTGTGATGACTACATATCTTTAGTGCAGCTGAGACAGGAGTGAGAAACAACCAGCAGATATTCTTTAAAAGAAAAGAATGTATTTTAAAAGTGCTTTCACACTCAAGTAATTAAACATAAACTCACAATATCTAGAAATATACGTGGTACAGGAGCTTGCCTCTTACTGGTACTGAGCGATCACTTCCACAATGAAACAAGAAAAAATAAAAATGCAGGAAAATCACATTCTGAGTTCACTGTCAATGTGATAGAGATGAAACATTCAGTCTATTAATTATATCATGCTCTTGGTGGATGAGGCAACTGCTTCATCTTAAGTAAAGTCTTTGACTACAGATATTTACAGTATAAGTGCTCTTTAAATCTGTTAACTATTCACTGGCAGTAGAAAGATGGTTTGCATTTCAGTAACAATCTCTCATCAGCAAAACATTGAGAAGGAATTGAATTCTGTTTTTTCAGTGCAATGCCATAAAGTAAATGCAGAATAAAATATTTTTTTTAAAAAATTGAATAGCTTGTAATAAATTAGGGTAAGTTTTCCTTCAGGAAATCCCACAAAGTTCTACGTGAGTGTGAGGTAGCATCTATTGATCCAAGAATGGAAAGAAAGTCCTATAGATCTTACCCTCTGTGATGGGAATAAAGGTCTACTTTGAGTAGTATATAACCAAAATGTGTCACCTGTCTTTCCCTTTTTTCCCCCTGGACTCCAGTAACAGGAGTTAGCTTGATACATTTTTTCCTGTTTGGATATATAATGCACTGCAAGCTACATGACTTACCAGTTTTGCAACTAGTATGTCTCTTCTAATGACTTGGATGGATGGTTTTGCTGTGTCTTTCAAGAAACTTTATTTTTATGAATCACAAAAGGAGAGACTGTCTCTTTAAAATTCTAAAAAAAAAAAAAAAAGAAAAAAGGATCTGTTAAGATATTTTAAAAATATATTGACATTGCAATACTTAGAGCCTGGTCTTTCCTTGAAGATGTATTTTTAACACCAGACTCCATGCCAGGCAAGTAATGACACAAGGTTCAGCTATCCCTGCCTGATGTAAATATTAAAACTTCTTAGCTAACATGTTTTTTAAAATGCATTTTTACCCTTATTTAGACAATCCTGAAGTAAAAGAGTATCAGTAAAGCAATGCATAGTACCAGGAAATTCAGCAATGTTATCATTCATAATTGGTTCTGGAGTCACGCTCCCATGAGCTCCAGTCCTTCCAATGTGGGAATGAAGCTATCCATGAAATGGTTCATGGGCTTAGCTCCAGTAAAAACATGAGGCTGAGGAGCGTGACTAATAAACGTACAAATTGCTAGCTCCTTCCACAATAAGATGCGTTAGCACAGGTATAAAACCGGGAATATATGTATGGGATCACAACAGCAAGGAAACAACAACTGTTCTACTCAGGCTTTGTTATTCTAAATGGTAATAATATCAGAGTGACAACAGTACCTCAGGAAGCAGTGCAGCTTTTTCAGGCCTGAATTCCTTTATCCACTTTAAAGGTCTAGTCATTCAGCACGGCATCAACTGGAAAGCACTAACATGTAAAACACAAGAACTCTCTTTCCCAACAGAGAAGATGAACAGGGATATTGCATTTAAGAGTCACAGTGTAAAGGTTCACCACCTCTCTGGGTTTCCTGTAGTAGTGGATTGCTTATTTAAGCTTAAGGATAACTATGTCAGATTTAGTTTTGCAAGCTCCTGGAATTCTTTCATTTCTGTTTCAAGATGCATTTAACATGTTCTGAAAATTGCTTGGTTTTAATCAAAAGGAGAAATTCCACCAGGACTGTAAAACTAGTCATCCTGAAAAACCATATCCCTGAAGTTTTGGTTCACTGAACAAAGACAACTCTTATACTACCAAACTTTGTTTCCTCATCCCTTCACGTAAAATAATATCCTAAAAACTGTCAAATTCTTTGAAAACATTTTTTGTTCTTTAAGGAAAAAGGACTTTTCACATGTTTCTTGCACACTGCATTGAGCTAACTTGAATGCTAAAATGGTTGCACTGAAGCAAGAAGAACCCACTGTGAGCTCCCACAAATGGTGCTGGGATGCAGCCATGTCATTTTGGATATCCCACAAGAAGAGACAATACTCGGATCTGCAAGGCCCATCAGTCTTGGGAAGGAAACTGAGAAATGCTTGCTTGCTGCTGTCCCTGTTTACTGCTATTCAGAGTCCCGTGACTCCCAAGGAGCCACAGGAAGGCAGGGCAGGGCAGCTGTCAGTCTTTGAGGAAGACTCCAACACATTCGGAAGAAATCCTGGGGACAGATGACACAGTGTGGCATGCCTGAGTGGCAACCCTGAAGAACCTGATGACATAAAAAGTTGCAGGGCTGGTGCTTCATGACCACTAGTTTAAACACTGAGGGTACCTCTGCTCTCAAATAATTCAGTTCTCCTGCTCAGCCCTGGTCTCTGATGGTCTTCCACACTGGATAAATATTTGTTTGCTCATGGCTTCAGGTGACAGCAGGATCCAGGAGCAGCTCACACCAGGCAGTTTGGAAGTGGTTGCACCAGTTTTGCATCTGTCTGCTCACTGCCACCCTCCAGCATGACCCCATCCTACTCTCCACCTTCATGTGCTCCTGCAGGCTTTGATGCCACAGCCCTCGGCAGGAAGCTTGCACCCCCAATTCCCTGCCAGTAAAGCACTGCTGTGGCAGGTTAGAGGAGAGCCTTCAGATCACTCTGGAGTTTTGAAGCTCAAAAAGTCACACGTCATCGTCATCACAATAGTAATACCAGCAATAGCAGCAACTGCAAGAGTCACAGAGCTGGTGGTGCCAGCGGTGCCATGGGGCTGCCTCCAGCCTGCCCCAGAGGCAGCCAGCCCCACCGTCTGAGCAGGACCGCTTTGCACTGCCCAGCCTGCCATGGAGGTAGCCTGCCATGGATCACTTAGTGGGCACCTTCCAGTTTGTCTAGTGAAATAGGACAGCCCAGGGGCTATGCTCTCACACTGAGGCCAAAAGGCAGAGCACAGCTCTCCCCTGCATGGCAAACCCTTCTCCTCCCAAAAACAGACTGCCTGGCAGGAAGGGTCCTTGGCATTTCTCATTCTACCCACAGCAGCCAGTATCTGCAGCTGGTAGTTGGTTCTGGCTAAAACCACACCAGCAGCAGGGATAACCCAGCCAAGCAGTGTGGGGCACCACAGGACAGTGCTCAAAGATGCTCCCTGGCCCTTACAAGCACAGACATCTCTCAGATGTCCAGCTAAAAAGGGACCTCCTGCAGTGACCCCTTGCCCGATCTGTGCAAGGAGCCTTGGACCTGTTGTCTCACTTCGTGAGACTATAAAACTCAAAACCTGTCTGAAAGGCAGGGCTACCTCAGGACCACTGACCAGAAGCATGGGCTTATGAGCTGGTGGGAAATCAGAAACTTTTCCAAAGGAGCTAGGCTTGCCAACAGCCTAACAGTCCAGGAATTGCAAGCACTTGGCATTGCTAAAATATATATCCCAAATAGCCAGGAATTGCTTGTACCTCTCCGTAGAGGTGTATGCTGCACTGGGGGGAGCATTCCAGAGGAGAAGGCAATAAGAAAGGAAATTTGATGGTTTTGTAGGAAGAAAGATTGACCTTGAAGGTCTGGAGAGGTAAGGGAAGCAGGGAAGAAAGTTCTCCAGATATCAACAACCATAGATTGTTAGAACGAAGAGCTGTGGCGTGATGTAAAATCTGGCAGCCTGTTGCCATATCAACACAGTGCAGGAGGCTCAGAGGGAACAGCTTGAGCCACAAACACAGAAGAAAGGCATCAAGGCAACAGCTTTTTTTTATTATTATTATTTTTTCTCCAAGTGAACGTGCTGCTTGTGAAAAGCACCATGAATGACAGTTCCAGAAGCTGAAGGGCTAAAGCCTCTTTTCCAGTACCTGGCATTAGCAACCAATCCATCCCACACTGGTGAATGAAGAGGCACCTGAACTGGAGCCCAAATAGTATGATAATTTGATTTGATATGATAATAATGACTTGCTGATGGCACCAAGCTGAGTGGTGAGGTTAATGTGCCATCCAGAGGGACCTGGACAAACTGGAGAAGTGGGCCCAGGTGAACCTCATGAGGTTCAACAAAGCCAAGTGCAGGGTCCTGCACCTGGGTAGGCACAATCTCTGTTATGCATACAGGTTAGGAGATGATGTGCTGGAAAGCAGCCCTGAGGGAAAGGACTTGGGAGTACTCGTGGATGAGAAGCTGGACATGAGCCACCAATGTGCATCTGCAGCCCAGAAGGCCAACTGCGTCCTGGGCTGCATCGAAAGAAGTGTGGTCAGCATATAGAGAGAGGTGATTCTGCCCCTCTGCTCTGGTGACACCTCACCTGGAGTACTGTGTCCAGTTTTGGAGCCCTCAACACAAGAAGGACATGGACCTGTTGGAGTGTGTCCAGAGGAGGGACACAAAAATGATCAAAGGGCTGGAGCACCTCTCCTATGAGGACAGGCTGAGAAAGTTGGGCTTCCTCAGCTTGGAGAAGAGGAGGCTCTGAGGGGACCTTATAGCAGACTTCCAGTACCTGAAAGGTACTATAGGAAAGCTGGGGAAGAACTGTTCACAAGGGCATGTAGCAATAGCATGAGGGGTAATGGTTTAAGACTAGAAAAAGGTAGATTTAGGTTGGATATTAGGAAAAAAGTCTTCAATGTGGGAGTGGTAGATCACTGGAACTACTTGCCCAGAGATGTAGTGGAGGCCCCATACCTGGAGATATTCAAGGTCTGGCTTGATGGGGATCTGATGGACCTGATATAGTAAAGATGTCCCTGCTTACTGCAGGGGGGTTGGATTAGATGACCTTTAAAGGTCCCTTCTAACCTAACACATTCTATGAACTTATGATTCAATAAGTCTTAAACCTAACAGCAGTGAGGTTAACAAATGCCGCAGAAAAAGGTCTGAGAGGAAAGGCGATCTCTGAGGGTCTTCTGAGTTGCTCACCCTGACACATAGGAGTAACAGAACCAAGCATAAATTTTCCAAGAGCTGTTACATTCATCCCAAGTCTCTCAAAGGGCAAACTGCTTTTACACACATTACCCTACAAAATGGTATTCATGTCATCCTGAAGGAATGCCCAAAAAGCTGAGGCAGGAATTATGTCTCCATGCCTACATGGGTCTTAGACATTTTTTTACTGGCAGCAGGACTTTCTGATGTCTCAGATATGAGCCAATGATAACTGACTTTTTGCAATGTAGACTGCAATCCCTACTGGAATCATGTACTTGGAATGAAAAGGAAGTAAAGAAGTGTTTTTAAAGAACAACAGAAAAACCTTCAATATAAATAATCGGACATCATGAGGTAAGAGGGATCTCAGTACATCTGCCCAGACATTCAGGTATTTCCCATATCCCTCCTCTGAGGCAAAACTCCCATAAGATGGGACTCCAGCAGCTGTTGTATCCTAAAAAAATATTCTCCTAGCATTGGTCATTTCACCTCTATTACTCAGTGCTGTGTGGCCATCAAACCAGGAAGCAAACCCTTGCTTCCAAGCCTTGCTACAGGCATCCTGCCTGTAGATGCTTGTCATGGTTTAACTCATCAGGCAGTGAAAACAACCACACAGATATTCACTCACTCCTCCCTGCTCCCAGTGGGAAGGGGGAGAGAATCGTGAGGAAAAAAAAGAGTCATGGGACAGAAAAAAAAATAATAGAATATAAAACCCAAGATATGAACAGCACAACAATATCTCACCACCTAAAGCCAATGTTCAGCTAGTTCTCAAGCTGGGCTTCCTCCTAGCCAATCCTTGGTTACATACTGAGCATAACCGAATTCATATGATACCGAATATCCCTTTGGCCAGTTTGTGTCAGCTGTCCTGTCTGTGTCCCCTCCCAGCTTCTTGGGTGCCCCCTCCTTCTCATTGGCAGGGTGGTATGAGAAGCTGAAAAGTCATTGACTGCTCGGCGACAACTGAAAGATCAGGGACACCCTCCACCAGACCAGGCTGCCCAAAGCCCCATCCAACCTGGCCTTGAACACTGACAGGGTGGGGGCAGCCACAGCTTCTCTGGGCAGCCTATGCCAGGGACTCACCATCTTCACAGAGAAGAATTCCTTCCTGATATCTGCTCTAAATCTCCCCTCCTTCAGTTTAAAGCCATTACCCCTTGTCCTGTCACTACGCTACCTGACAGAATCCCTCCCCAGCTTCCCTGTAGGCCCCTTAAGGTACTTTCAGACTGCAATAATGTCCCTCCTGAGCCTTCTCTTTTCCAAGCTGAACAAGCCCAACTCTCCCAGCCTGTCTTCACAGGAGAGGTGCTTCAGCCCTCTGTTCATCTTTATGGCCCTCCTCTGTACTCCGTCCAACAGATCCATGTCTGTCTTTCCTGGGGACAACTGACTAGCCTCGTGCCACCTACAAGCATGGGTAATAGTCCATTTCTCCCCAGTACTATTTTTGATTTCTTTCCTTACCCAACCACCAAGCTACAAACTGATTGACAAACAGGCTTTTCACTAGGAAGTCGGATTAGAAACTATTTCCCCAAGCTCTGTGCAATCTAAAACTCTGAAGAGAGCCTGTGGTTGCCACTTGCAAGCTATCTGTCAGCCAGGGCCAAACAACGTGAGGGAGAAGAACAGCAGTTTCAGGAATTAGCAAGCAAAGGGTTGCCTCCAACACCCAAAAGAAAATTCCAGCTAGACATGCACTGCCTGATTCTCATCCCCCAATGTATTTGAACTCCTCACTCTGATCAGTGCCAAGATATTTCTGCTGGAGTTATGCATGTAACCCAGGTCAGCCTTTTCCTATGAAAAAAGCAGGGAGGAAAAAGGACTTTTGTCAATCCCATTCAGCAAAGAGTGAAGCAGTCTTTCCTTTAATCTATCACGTGTTGAGTGTTTCTTTTATTGACATCCCACTTAACACCAAGACTGAAACTTTTATTAGAAGAAAGGTTCAAAACTGGTCTGCACAGACCCAAGGTTCATACCACAAGTCAAAGGGAGAGGCAGACTCATCTCCCTCTCCCTTCCTCCCTTACCCAGGAGCACAACCAAGGGAGAATTTAACCCGAGATCCCCTGTTGGTTCTCACAAAACAAAAATTTTAAAAAATCATTAAGTACAAACATTTTGGATTAAGCTAATGAAGCAGAACACAGATTTTAAAATAGAGAAATGCCCCATCTGCCTATGGGTGCATAAGGGCACTTGGGTAAGCCCATTCTTGCCCTTTCCTGGTTATTTTGTTCTCATGAGAACTGATGTGGCAGACGGTTTGTGGGAAGACCCGGAGGCTGGAGAGAATTGGTTTTCAGGAACTATGGTCTATTCTGAGAATGTCCCTGGGGTTTGTATAGGAGTGGGAGCCCAATTAGCTCAGCAGGCTTCTCGTGCTTGTACCTAATCCCAAAGTAGCTCCAGGTAATCCCAGGTTCTTTCAGGCAGCTATAGACAAGCCTGGATCCATTCCACCTGCTGGGGTGCTGGGACAGGAAGGATGGGAGTGTGGCATTGATGGAAGCTGGCTTGGAGATCCCAAATCACTGCATTACCCTGGAGTTGAACCCGAGGCCTGCTCTGAAAATACTTGGCTTTTCTCCATACTAACACAGGTTTACATCTCCAAGAGCTAAGCCCTTAAATCCACATAGGGCAGGACACTGCACGGATTGGCACGCTCATGTGCCCCGCTGTTTGGGAACATCTTTGCTATATTCTGTCTTACACTGGAGGTGCCTAGAAACACCTCTCCTAGGTGAGGCACTAAGGAGTGATGCCTAAATGGTGAAGGCAACCCCTGAGAGTTCCCTGCTGGGTAAGAGCCGTGCAGCACAAGCTGCACTTTCACCAGGGACAGAAGGAAGGGGCATGGTGAGGCAAGCCCAAAAGGGCACACGTGTTTTCATCCTCTCACTGCTCAACCGTGGGACAGCTGAGAGTTTTCTACAGCACTATCCAAGCTGAGGCCAGGATCCACTGAGATGAACAGAGCTCGTTTCTTGGCTCTTCTGAACCACGGCTTAATGAAATAAATGGGAATAGATCGCACAGAGCTGGCTAAGTGCCCAACGCAAGCCCGCTGTCACAGCGGGAAGAGTAGCACACATCGGCATGTGAGGGTACAGCTGTTCGCTGCCAAGGGGGTTACTCCGTCGCTCCGGATTTATGGGGGTCAGGCTCGATAGTGTCTGACTCTGCAGCTCCATCTCTTGGCAAATAGCAGGTAACAAACGCACGGCAAATGCTCTCCACGCTCCACGCAGAGATGTGTGATAAATGCTTTTTCGGTGCAAAATACTCCTCATTTCCTTAGCAATAACACAGGGACATAACTCTCATCTAAAATAGAAGAGGGAGTTCTCTCTTGTACTTCAGTGTTTGTTGTGTTATCCACTGTTGCCCTGGAAACAATCCCCAAGTAAGAAACTGGCAATTTGGAGAGAAGAAAGTGGGTTTTTTCAAATGTTTTAAAAATACATCTTCATAAATCTTTATTTTTTTTTAACCTGTTACTTTTTTTTATTCAGCCATGAGAATTTCTTAAGCAATTCCTGGATAAGCATTTTTTATTTTTAAAAAAAGTTTGGAATTGTCTGTTTTCATCAGCGGGTTTGCCCCTCTGGTTGGTGGCTGATATAATCATGAAATACTCAACAACCACCATAATCTCCTTGTTCATAAGGCCAACATCTCTAATGACAAAAAAATCCCAAAAATTATCAATCAATTACTATCATTTGTTGTGCTGCAGCCTTCTGTAGCCTGCATGACTGATGAGCTGAGCAGTGTCTGTGCTTCCAAGGGAACCTCGGTGCTTTATCCTAGTTGATGAAGTGGTTTTGCCATTACAGACTAGTCAAACCACAGATTTTCAGGCCCACTAATAAATCATGGTAATGCCTTGATATGACCTGGATTTAAAGTATTTTAAAAATAGACAATACTAAAAAGACCAAGATAAGTCATCTTGCAACAAGTACAGATAAAATCAGGCTGTGGGAATGGTGAAGGAATAAAATGCAGATACAAAACAGTCCTCAGGAGTCAATTGACAAAATTTTTTTTTTCTGAGAAAGTTTGGAAATTAATAAAGAAACAGGAGAGTTGGTGGAAGGTAAAAAACTTCTACATTAACCAAGAGAGGAGCCTGGATGAGATATCATCAAAGCAAGACTCTATCACAGATGAAGGCAACATTTTCAAACAGAAGATGGTGCTTTCTGAGAGGAAGAATATGAACTACATCTTTTGGCTTCTAAATTTAACTGTCAAGAGTCAGAAAAACACTTGGGTGTCACTGCAGGCAATTCGTTTGAGATGACTTGCAGTGATTAAAAAAATGAATAGTTAGGAAGGAAAAAGAATACTGAAAGTAATACCGAAAGTACTTTTCAATATGCCAACTTTGTGCAAAGTGTTCAGTTCTGTACACCTTGAAAAGGACAAAGCAGAAATTAAATTAGCTCAGAAATCACAATGAAAATAATTAGCAGCATGAAAAGCTTCTAGATGAACAGTAAAATCGAACCTGTTCACTTCAGAGAAAGGAAAAGATAGAGGTGTTGAAAATAATGAGTGGCACCAAAGGAACTGAGTCCTGCTCACCATTTCCCATCACAGACGACCAGGAGGGCATCTGCAGAAAATGAAAGGCAAAGGGTGAGAACCAATCTTTTCCCACAGCATACGACTGCAGCTCTTCCCACCAGAGGCAATCGAGGCCAGGAGTTTCATGGATTCAGAAGCAATGGAAATGTGCATGGGGAAAAAAAAGGACACGTTAAGTACTAAAAATAAACCTATGGTTTTATTTTAATGGAGCTTATCTTTCAGGATTTTGTTTTAATGGAGCTTATCTTCCAGGTTGCAGGATGTAACACAGTCTGATGGTGGGTGTGAGCAAACTTTTCGCCCTCAGAGAAGATTCTTTTTAACTACCTCACTCCAGCATTTCCGACCTTTCATCACCAGTCCCAGCACTTCCCTGGAGCAGATGCAGGAGTGGCTGGTTACGGAGAGACAGGTCTTGCTCCACTGCACCAGCAAATGGGAAAAAGCTGGGAGAAGCTAAATGTGGCCACAGGGCAACAGAAAGAGGCAGTTTGCAAGAGCACAAGCATGAAAACCATCCCCACAGTTCAGCTCAGTTCCTAAACACCTCAATTTTCAGACTGATGCTCCCACTTGGAAACCTGCGGGACAGAACAGAGAGAAGCTCTGAGCACAGTGCTTTTCAGGAAAGATTATTAAACTGACACAAGCCATTGGAAGAAATTTTCACTGCCTGTGCAAAGTAGAAGAGCCATGAATAACGTGGGAAGCACTGAGGACAGCAAGAGATGGCAGGTGCCTGAGTGAGAATTGGAGATGGTGTCTTTACTCCTAGAGAGGAACAAAGATGCCCTGTATTTCTCTGACCAGTCTCACTTTCACTACTGTATGGTAACACGTGGTAATTCGTACTTACTTCAATTTATTGCTTGTATTGATAGGTTTTCCTGTGTCATTTCTATAATTGAAACACACCAGAACAAGAGATATATTAATTTAGTTTTTTCTTACTCATTTGGCTTAAACTGAATCTTCTTCTGCTTTTATTGAATATATGAACCAGTTTTGGCATATGTAGCATATCCCACTTCTTTCAGCATTCTCTGTGCCAAAAGTTTCCGTAAGGCTCACTGTATTGCCCTCAGGGATTGTACAAACAAGCAGGGAGTCCCTACTCCTGTTGGAGATGCCAAGCAGGAGTTCCTCTCTTCTTCTTCTGACTACAGAGAGACTCAAGGCAGGCCAAACACCTAACCTAGGCACAAGGGTTTGTGCCCAAAAAGAGATGGCATAAAACACACACAGGTTTTCAGTAGTTCAGGAATGTCCCACCTTCTTCCTCATTTCAGCATGTTTTTAGAGATGTTCTGTCCCTTCCAAAGTAGCACAGGTTCTGAAGTCTGCTATGACTTGAATTCCTTTGTGTGCATGGATGGCAGTTTCCAGACAGCCATTTCCTCCCTCATAGCACTGCTTCTGCTCCATGGTTCTTATTTTTATGGTATTTTAACCCTGTTTCCATGACCTGGTATTCTAATATGGCCTCATCCCCAGCTAGTGTGATTAATTACACAGTCTCTCTGCAAGCAGCAGCCAGAAGCTCTCTGCAGGCCCAACAGAGTAACCACTAGCCAGCTCAAGGCCGGAGTTGTTGCTGACCAAGGCTGACCCCATCAGCGATGGTCACAGCAGCTCTGGGAATCACATTTAGGAGGAAAAAAATACACTAGCAGCTGCTTTTTGCCACCAGAGATGGGAGTGAAAAGATGTAAAAAACTGTGCAGGCACCAAGGCCAGGGAAGAAGAGGGGAGGAGGTGCTCCATGTGCTGGAGAGCAAGGTTCCCCTGCAGCCCTTAGAAAAGATCATGGTGAAGTGGGTGCCCCCCTGCAGACCATGGATTTATGATGGGGACCAGAGATCCCACCTGAAGCCCAGAGACACCTGAAGGACAATGCGACCCCAAGGGAAGCCCACATTGGAGCAATCTCCTGCCAGTGAAACCTGCAGCCCATAGAGAGACTGACCCACACTGGAGCAGGTTTGCTGGCAGGACTTGTGACTCCATGGAACCAGGCTGGAGCAGTCTGTGCCTGAAGGTTGGCAGCCAATGGAAGGTACCCATGCTGGGGCAGCTGGTGAAGAGCTGAAGCCCTGTGGGAAATGACTCACGTTGGAGACATTCACGTAGGACTGTCTCCTGTGGGTAGGACCCCACAATGCATCAGGGGAAGAGTGTGAGGAATGCCAGCCCCCTTGGCTAAGCAGCAAAACAACTCATGACGAATTGACCAAAACCCCCATTCCCCAAGTCCCTGTCCCTCCCCGTGCCACAGTTGTGGGGGGAAGAAGGGAGTGAAATCCTTACTACAGTGAAGTCTGCTGAGAAGGTAAGGGTAGGGGGAGGTGCTTTAAGATTTGGTCGAACTTCTCATTCCCCAACTCTGGTGTCACTGGGCGCGCAGGGCAGTGTCATCAGATAGAGACTTTCTTTCGTTTATTCTGTGTTGTGTCTGTTTTGCCCGTGACACTGATTGCGGAATGACCTCTCCCTGTCCTTATCTCGACTCCTAAGCCTCTCAATAGATATTTTCTCCCCCGTCCAGCTGAAAAGGGGAGTGACAGAGTGGCTTTGGTGGGCATCTGGCCTCCAGCCGGGGTCAAACCACCACAAGGACAAGCTACTGTTTTGAGATCCATGCACTCTCTCTGAGATTGTTCCCATTTCTGCACAGGACTTCACCCTCTGACCACAGCCAAAGGGCAGAGCCAGGCAAGCCACAGGGACAACCAAATAGAGCCTGGGAAGAATTTCACACATCTCTCCTTGATTCCTCAACACATACTGACAGAGACAAATGCAGCTGAGAGCATCATCAACCTGATCTGCTCTAAAATTTCTATTTTTTATATAGACAGGCTATTCCAGTACATAGGCAATTCTCAGAAATTTGATGAGGTTTAGCAATGATCACTATAAGCTTTGAACCAGTGCTTAGATTAGTTGGCACTGAAATATGTACAGAGATATTTTGTAGTCCAGCACAGGGCAGGGACTATTAATCAGCTGAAATACTTATTTACAGACTTTCCACAATCCAGTTCTGTGTCTGCATAAGGCTTCTCAAGCCATTCAGAGATAGGTACAGTGATTTCAGTGACAAAAACTGTAAAGTCAAAAGTCTTAAAGCAGCTCAGAGAGTATAAAACTTTTTGAACAGATGATGAAAGTCAATGATGAAACATAAAGGCCAGGCTTGTCTATGTGATCATTTCCAGCACAAGCTTCTCTGCTAATGCCAGCTGGATACAGTGTAAATTTAAAACAAAAGATGAAACAAGATGAGTGTGATAACTTCAGTCTCTGCAATGGCATCAGCTGGAATTACAGGGAGTGGGTTCTGCATCTCGGCTCTCTGTACTGATATGATGTGCTTTCCTGGAGTTTTTTTTAAGTACAGCTGAGACAGACAGCTGGAGTTAAAAACTTCATATGGGGAAGACCAAAGCAATTGTGGCAGTGTGAGCATGTGTGTGAAACCTGAAAGAAAAACGGAGGTAAGATCCCTTCCATTGGTGCTCAGCCTTAGGCACCCTACCCAAAGACTTGTTACTTGGCCTTGGATATATACAGGTAACACAGGTGGGAAAAAAAATCTTTCTTCCCTGCCTGTGCCTTTGTAAGTAGCAACTCCTCCAGCTTTGCATCTGTGTAAAAAACTGCAGCCCATCAAGTAGGGAATTCTAAGACGGGGAACTAAGACTGCAGTGAAGCCCCTCTCATCTGAACAAAATTAATTGGCTTTGCCAAGCCAATTTCACTCGACTTTTCTGAAAGAGAAATATAGACTAGCTAAGCAAGAACGTAAATTTAAGAAGTGATTTGGAGAAACTGAAAAGTATTTTTCAGAGCCAGAAGGAAAAAGAAGAGCAAAAATTATAATACACCGTTGACAGTGGAAGGTGAGTCATTCGTGCTAACGCAGGATTCTTTTTTTTTGTTTGTTTTCCAGGAGAGTCTTCAAATATATTGAAATTTAGCTTTGGGACCTCAGACTGGAAGCAAGAACAACAACAATATAAATAAACCACCATATTTCAAATAGGCAACAGAAAAGCTAGATCTTTTAGGGTTTTTTTGCTGTCTTAATAGCTCGTATCCATTAAAATTCATAGAAATTTCAATGGGATCGTAACTTAATGGCATTTTTGAAAGTTAACAACCAGTAGAGTCCTGTGACAAGTGTTTCAGCCTCATGAAAAAGCCTGATAGGATTTAAAAAAAACATACTTGCATTTTGTTTGTTGGCTGCTATCACTTCCAAATCACAAGTAGCACATACGCAGACATGTAATCACAGATAGACACCATTCCATCTTTTTCATAATGATTTCCACCTTCCCACAATATTTTTTTTTAAAAAAGTGGTTTTGTACTGTTTCACCAATGCAGATTATTATTAAACTCTGAATTGGTTCACCCCTCTGTGTTGGTAAGGTAAATTAAGATTCAGAGGAAGAGAGAGAAGTGCTTTAAAGTGATAGCTTGTAAGAGAATCATATGCTTTCCATTCACAGATTCCAAAGCAGGTTTTTGGGATCTCTTGTAGATACTTTGACAACCAAGGGACCAGACCTGGCAGGATGCTCTGCTGGCTCAAAATTCAGAAGGAAACATGGCATCCTTCACCCCAGAGCTTTTGGCTGTCCCCTTGTCCTGTCACCTGGTCCTTGCATCTCACTGCGCCCTTCAGACCCATTGCAACAAGCCAACAGCCTGCAAAAGTTCAGAGACCTATCACCTCGCTGCACCGGGCAGGAACAGTGGCTCCCTGATTTTGAGGGAGTGATGGTAGTGAGGGGAAATGGAGAGCAAGAGGGGGAGGTGGGGGGAGGGGGTGTGGGAAATCCACTGTGTCAGTGTGTAACACTTGGCACCCAGTTGCAGGGAGTGAGACAGCAAAGTCAGCTGCGGTCGAGCCTAATCCTCACCAGCGAGGGGGAGAGCAGCAAAGAGAAAGCTGAGGAGGAGACAGCAGGGATTTTTCCTTCAGCAACAGTGACACTTGAAGGCACAAAGACATAAATTATTTTTGGACTGTATGGGCAGTTAGCAGCAGTCGGGGATTATTCGTACGGAGGAGTTCAGAAGAGAGTGTAAGTGCTTTGGGAGGATCCTAAACTGAGTGTAAACTAAGTAAATCTCTGGTGCGCTGTGAGAGGGGAAAATGCAGTGTTTTATTTTAGCTGAAAAGGAGTTTTATAAGCTTATAGGCTTCCTGGGACCTTTGCTTACTGCAATGACCATCATTGCAGTAGCGTTCAAGGCACCTGCTGTGTTCACCTCCTGCTTCTCTCTGCGGAGGGTATGACACAGGCACTTCTATTTTCATTGCTCATGATTGTTTTGCCTGGGAAACCTGGTGCAAAGGGACTTAAATCCTCCTTTGTGAGGTTCTCAGCCCAAAATAAATATAAATAATAGCCAAATACACCAACTGAAGCTATCAGAAAGACCCCCCACCATTTCTACCTGTACTTTCTGGGTGTCTGAGGTATCACAGGCTCAAATCTGCATTCTCATTTGGTGGGACAGCCCAGCCCCACAGTCAGGCCCCAGCTGGTGACTGTCAGCAAACAAGGGAAACGGAAATGACAGCCTCAAAGAGAGGATTCCCAAGCAGGGGTCCCAGAACATCCACATACTGCCTATTACACTGCAAAGACGTCCAGCCGACGCCACCAGCAGGAGCCCTGCCCAGAGATGTTAAGCAATTCCCTACTGATACGGATTGCATCAGCTCTCAGCTGGATTGCACACAGCTAAATCACATCAGTGATTCTTGCTGCCCTTGAAACTCTTCAAAATACACAGCAAAAGCGCTTCTCTCTTTTTAACCGTTGTTAAGAATCAGATGGCCCCATACATTTTATATTTTCAGTCCATTTGCTGGGATGGAGAATACCTCTGGGCAAGGTCTTTGTTGTCTTAAACATAACTCAGCTGCAGTAACCATACAGATGAACAGTTTGCAAGAACAAGGTACAGCTCAGTCCGGCAGTAAGTACAGACCATGTTTTCTTTGCCGTACAGATGGCATCGTTCCTTGTTAGGGTGCAGCCTTTTTGGCTTCAGAGCACTTGGTCCTCAGTATATGCACTGGCCTCCCACTTCTTCAGGCTTCTTCCAGCTCCAAAACAGGGTTAGGCAGCAGCTAAGCTGGAAGACTCCTCTGACCGCCCCTGCTCGCCCACACTGCTTCCAGTAATCTCCCGTGAAGGAAAATCTCTCCCAGTCAGAAGGTGGCTGCCCTCCAGCAGCAGCTCATGCAAAGGGATTCTGTGAAGGGCCAGAGTGTTCTTTCCTCCTCCCCGCAAAATCTGAGCCAGATCACATCACTGTGCATGAAAAAAAAAAGAGTAGGGTCAAAACGGCACCTACCTCACACTCACTGCCTTTCTGCCTGAGAGAGGAAGCAGCCCCATGAGCTCTCACAGGGAGACTGAAGGAGGCAGGTGCCAGCAGCCGGGTCACGCTGGCATGCCAAGGGCTTTGCCACCCTTTGCGTTAACTCTTGCTCTATCAGAGGAGACAGGAAAAGCAAACCCTGGAGAAGAGCTGGAAATAACGGGGTTGTCTAAAAGGCCACCTTGGAGGAACGGGGAGGAGGGGTCTCCTGCCTCAACCCCCTGCCTGAATCCATGCTCTTTCCCCCCTACCCCTCAGCCCCCTGCATCCTCCCTAGTTCTGCTGAAGGATCCTGCTTTACGCATCTTGCTCACCCACAAGCAGCCTTACCAATATCCACAGCCCCATAAAGAGTGACCAGAGTGTCCTTTCCTCCTCAGAGTGACCACCGCTTGCCAGATATGCCCCCCTTTGCCCAGAGCAGCATTTCCACAGCTCTGGGATGCTACAGGCTGAGCATCAGCTGAAATGGAAGTGCAGCACTCACGCTGTCCAAGAGCTCTGTAAGGAACTTGATTCAGATGCGGAGTGGGTGGGAATCAACACTGACTGTAGGGTTTGGGGGGAGCAGGGGGTGGTTGAGGACAAGCAGCTAGAACAAGAAAAGGCAAAGAAGACCAGGACAGCAAAATGGGAATGCACAAGTTTGGAAGGCTGCCAAAGGGGAGTAGAAAGGGAAAACTGAGTAGTGAAAGAGCAAAACAGGGACTGATGTTGAGCGAGGCAGTAGGAAGAGTACTGTATAAATAACACAGCATGCAAGAAGCACAGATGTCTGGGGACAACCAGGAACGTGGAGAAGGGTGAGTGTGTAGCGTCAGTGTAAGTTGCAAAGTAGCATGCAAAGAAAAAGCAGGAAGATTAAAGCACAATCTTCTGTGCTTGGGAGTTGAGAGATATTGAAGGTTTCCTTTGTTTTCTCTTTTCTGGCCAGAAATGCCTACAAAAATTTCTGAAAAAGCATCACAGCTCTCACAAAATCCACAGCCCAAAAACCCCACACAGGGCAGCTGGCAGCTGCTCTCTGCCCCCTTCGTTGTGTATCCGCCACTGCAGGGAAACTTGCATTTTTGTCCTGGCTTTTGGCATGTCCACATGTATCAACAATACAATAAATCCTCATATTTTCTTTGCTTTTTAGAAACCCAGGCTCCTGATCTTGATTCCATCTGCCACAGCATGTAGCATCATGTAACTCCTGTACAGAGAATATGCACTGGGAGACACAACTCACCAAGGACTCTGCTCCACCGAGAGGGTTTCCTTCTTTTTAAGAGATGAGACCTCAAATTAAATATTTGTATCCTGTGCAAAAAAAAAATCCTAATGAGTTCCTCTCAAATTAAAGAAGATGAAAGGAAAACAATCTAATTTTCTTTTTCTGGCGGGAAAATACATATCACTTCCAGTGCAACACAGTCACACTTCCCACAGGGGTTTCCAGGTGGAAACCTGACAAAGGGCAATTTCATTTTCTTGAAATTATATTTTCCTTCAATAGATGAATAAGCTTAATTCATTTTTAACCTCAAACTTTCTATTGTTAATCTGCAAAGCGCAGTAATGCTACCTATTAATCTCCTTGAGATGTTATGAAAATAAAGCCATGTGAAGCCCTCAGTTGCTATAGTAATTAGCATCATAGGAAAAGGCCAGTGGGAAAACAAAGGACATTGTCTCCAGAACAGGGTTTAAATCATGCATGAACTGTATGTTAACCTTAAGATGCACATAAAACAACGAGGAAAAAAATTTTACCGAGGCAAAAATCCTGCATGAATAAATATGCTGTGTGCTGACATAATAAAAGGCTCCACGGCTCTCACAGGCACCTTCTTTCTGACATTTCCTGGGAGAATTTTAGGTGATGTTGCAAGCAGAAGAATGTTTTTATTAGTTAAGGATTTTTGTGTCAAACTCTATTTGGTTTGCCTTGTATGCGTAATTTTGTCTCTTGCCTGAACACCTGAGGAAATTATGAATCTGCAAGTTCTTTTTCCATCAGACTGGGTACCTTGTAAATATATCTAAAGCACACCACATATATATTTAAAAATACTTAGGACAACCCCCTGCAATTTCTGTTCCGATGGTTGTCCACAATCTATTTTTTTCTCTGGAAGTCTTTCTTTCTATCAGCTCGTTGTTCCACTCTATCTTCAATAGAAAAGAAACGCTTCCTAATCACAAGACATGACGGGGCTTGCTGCATTTTGAAACAGCAGCATGCTTGGGTGCTTAAGAGCATTTGCACCTAACCAACAACCGCACCAGGTGAGCTGCTATTGGACGGGGGCTTAATCCCTGTCATGTTTAATCACTACATTAAAAGACTAACGTTAAAGGCCCTTCCGTTTGGGCACCATCGACTTAAATGACGGAGTTGGGAAAAGCCACTTGGTTTATCCAGGCAAAACCTGTTTTAAATCTTTGAGAACAAAAGCCAGGAGAGCTGAGAGGGAAACTCTTGCTTCGCACTCGCCCTCCCCGTGGCTCGTACATCCACCCCGATGCCCTCGGACTTCCGGCGAGTTCCACACACAAGGTGTTACTTGCACCATCTACCTCAAATGGCTGCAACACGTGGTTCGCTCTGGCCTGCTTCTCCTCTGCTTGGCACCAGCAAGAAAGCTCTTAGGTTGGAGCTGAAAAATGCACTGAAAACTCTCAGCCCTGCTCGGTGCGTAGCTCTCTGCAGCGAGGGTGACTCATCCATCCCCCACTGCAGGAGGTGTGAGGGGTCCATTTTACATTCCCTCAAGGATTTGACCCCCAGGTGTAAAATCTCCCGCTTGAATCCCACACCGCTTAGGGATGAGACTGCTAGCAGCGCTAGCCAGGGCTGTGTTTCTGCCTGCCCAGTTGCCGAAGGAGTGGGAAGCCTCTCTCAGAGGCGTGGACTTGGCTACAATTCCCCAAGCGTGGCTACTGTGTGCGTAACTCAGATCTCAGGCAGCTGGGAAGTTAAGAAGGGGCGGAGGGTAGCTGCACATCCAGGTTTGTCCCCTGGGGCCACACCACTCCCATGTTGCATAAACCCTGCTGTCTTCCAAATTTTCTCCAGTACTTTGCTTTGATTCGCCAAAGTGCTTCTGGCTGTAGTCCTCTCTATCAGAAACAAACAAAAAAACCAACCCCAAACAAAATCTCTACATTTTCAGCCTAGTAATTCAGCAGCCAGAGGACTCCGGTGCTACACACCAACTATGGGGCACATGCAATGCCTTCTGCACTGTGTCCCAAAGTCTTAGTCCCTCAATGTCCAGATGAGGCAACTGATGGAGGCCACCACAGATTCTTCCTTGAGTTTCTTACGGGTTTTCTTCTAGTGGAAACCAGAGAAGGCAGTGGGGCAGCCACACACTGGCTCTCTCTCTAACATGCTGTCACGGTACAGGTACCACAGAACAGAGGCATCCTCATGGTTGCCCAGTAAGTGCCTCATGTCTCAGAGGATATACCCTTCAAAGACCAAATTTAATCAATTACAGAGGATGCTTTGAAGGTAATTAGTTGCTTAACCAGACCATTTCCAGAGTGTTATTAAGAAAACCAAGCAGCTTGAGGGGTATTTTAGATCGTTAGCTCATACTTGCTTACATGTTGTGCTAGTTAACTTTGCTGCTCAGTTTATATCTGTGTTAATAGTAAGTGTACTTGGAGAAAAAAGTAATAAAATTAATCAGTGTATTGATTTTAATTGTATTCCTACAATACAAATGGAAGCTGAAATTCAGCTGAGAGACACTTGAGATGTCTTCCATAGAACAGACAGAAAATGCAACATTAGAGGACCATCATAAGGAACTCTAATGAAGATACAAGACCTTTTTAATTGTATTCATGAATTCATAGAGGAAAAATCAGGTTTCAAGAGAGTTGAAAAATAATTTGGGTTTACAGCAAAGTTTCCCCACATTGCAATCCCTCCTCTTGCAAATAATGGCATAAAGGTCTGAAACTGCAAAACCTGCCTTGTATGACCCCGTGAAAGCACAGGCTATCAAAAGCCTCTCACATTGTTTTCCCAAGTGGATAAGAAATTAGTATTGTGATAGCAGTGCATACACTACCTTTATCATTGCTTTATCTAAAATTAGTTTTTCACAGACAACCTTACAGCAATCATCACCCTCTCCAGCTACCAGAACCTGGCATAAACTTCCAGGGAGCAGCTCTGTTTCAATAATCAGCTTCTGCAAGCATCCATGGAGCAAAGACATCCCTTCTCCATGCTTGCCCTTTCAGAGCAACAAAGCTAACAATGTCACAGATCTTTTCAACCATCAAGCCTCACATGATTAAAAAAACCCCAAGAAATGTAAATCAGCAGACCACACAAGGATAACCACTGATGGAGTGTGCATCATCTAAGGGTCTTATCAATAAATCATTCCTTATGAATGCTCATTTAGATTTACAATGCCTCTTATATAAACAATGAGCTATTTATTCCATCTATCCACATTCTATGCTAACTATATTCAAACCAGGCAAATTTTATTTTTCAATTCAATTAAGAATAAGCCTCTGTTGTCTTCCTACCAATTCCTTATCAGGCTACTAAAAATTGTCTTTGTTGTAGGTGTATGACCTCGCAATACAGATAGATTTTAATACTCCAAAATGAACCTTTTCAGATGTTAGCCTTTATCATATGTTTGCCTTGTCTTTTCATGCATGCACACACACACACACACACATATGAACAAATACAAACAGAGAACCTAAGGAAAACAAAATACTTTCTAGCCCAACCAGTACTAGCAAGAGACACAAAAATGAGACAAATCAGGATCTCCATAGACACCCACAAGAGAATTATTTGCTTTAGTAGGTTGGGAAAGCGTTGGCCTTGAGTGTTGTTTAATGTCAATGTAATGTAAAAGACTCTGGGGTACAAATATTCCATCACTCACATGACTTGGATGTAGCCTATGGTTTAAGCAGCATGGGAAGCAGGCTTCCCTTGTGCTAAGGTTTTACTGTTGGTTTTGTTTTGTCATTTTAGAGAGTGGAAACTGAAACATGAGCATGAAGGAGTCACCAATGGGTGTCACTCTGTTAGGAGACCCCTCCAGCTCCCCCTCCCCATAAACATGTGTGTCCATGGAACAAAGATAAAGGTTGCACACCCTCTGTGTCTGTGATGGGATAGAATGAAAGGTGTTTTCTTCTTCTAAGGAAAGTTCAACCTGAAGTACAGAGCTGTTGTTCCTTATGTATTCCTTACCCAAATAATTGCATATTGCCACACTTACGACCAAGAATCAGAACCTTGCTTGGTATTAAACTTAAGAGCTCTTATCTAGTCCTGAGTGTTTTGGCACTAATTTTATTTTTAACTACTTCCAGTTCATGATTTTACAGATTGGGAAAAAAAAAAAAAAAACAAAAACAACAACCTAGGCATGACAGCTACTGTTTCAGCTAGTTATGTCTTCATTAGTAATCAACTGTATGACACACTTATAAACACACTGAATGAAATTATTTCCAGGATTACAAGCATTATAGCATTAGAAATGACTCTACTACTCTAATTCCAGTTTATAAATGATTACAAGCACTTACTATGCTAGATAACTCTTAGCTGAGGATCCTGCACGGTTGTAACTCAGCTTTGACAAGCCTGGATTCGCGACAGAGAAACCAAACCACAGTATTCATTCTCAGGGCAAAGATTTTCTTGTGTAAATATTGCTTTCAGGTTCAGTAAGAGTGGTTTTATGGAGGTGGGGGCACAGGGCTGCAGGGGAAGCAGGGGGGAGCTACTTCCTACATTTAGGAGCCCATTTGTTTAATTGAACAGTGGAGAGCATAACGGTGTCTTCAAGTATGAAATTAACCAAAATTAAAACACGAAAACAGAAGGATGTTCCTTCTGGAGGCAGCCTTAGAAACATCAGCATGTATACTTTAATGAAAGGTAAACCCTCATCCAACAGAACGTTTCTTAGCACATTTCCTCTCATTCTGAGGGACAAACCCTTCAGCAATTTCCAGCTGTTCACTCTGTGCTGCAGAGGGTAATTTATGCCTCGAAGGAAAAGTTCCCATTCTAACACAGACGTTTGCACTATTGATTGAGTCCCAAAGATGCAGTTCTTATGACTTTGACTCCAACAGTATATCAATTTAAAATTTATTGTACCTTTTCACCTCCTTTATGGTCATTAGAGATAAGAAGCCATAAATAACAGACAAGCATCCAGTCTTGCTCATACAGTAAGAACAAGAAACCAAAAATTGGCAGACAATGTTGTGGTGTCCGCTGTCACAGAATCTACATCATATAAGGGTCACACCCTTGAAGTTATGCCTTCTGAGTGCTCATCCAGCTTTATAATGCTTTTATGTCTGTAATGACATCCATTTTTATCAATTTAGAAGCATATGATGGTATTAATTTTCAATATCCTCTCTAGAACAGTGAGGATAGCAGGTGAGGTACTTCTTAAATCAGATGTCACTTGTGAAAAAGCTTCTAGGCGCTCACCCACTGCTTCCTTTTGCAGAAGTGGTGTCAGTCCAACCTTTCAGGGTTACAGAGTAATCCCTGGGCACAGAATCACATCTGCTCTGCGATATTTTTTTTTAAATATTTCTTTCTGTAATTGCCCAGCTGTCAGGGAACTTGTAGGCTTACAAAGGAAAACCTGACAAGAAGTCACAATTAACATTTATTATATCTGTGTGAATCTGTTTCTCATATGCACAAAGAGCACTATATTTCTTCTTCAATGTCTCTAAACAGTGTGAAGTAGCTGTTTGGGGGTTTTTTATTATTATTTTTAAGTGTCTGCTATAAATGATCACTGTAGGTTAGTAAAGAAACTAGTTCAAAGGAGCTCATCTGGTCTTTAGCAACACAATAATTTGCTCACAAGCCTGGCCTGTTCCATATAAGTAAAGTAAAATCAGTATTTTATGGCTTCCACAGATTAAACACCAGCCTAGAAAATCAGCACCAAGAAGCAATATACTGTTTTATTCCCGAGCAAGCTTTCTGAGAGACCAGAGAATGAAGATCCTGTTTTTAAAGATACTTATTCTCAGTTCAAATGAGTTCTGCATCCAAACAGGTTCAATCATCATATTTGAAAGAGAAAAGCAATGGTAACAAGGAGCTCTAAAGCACCTTGGTAAAGCTCCAAGGTCTATTTTCATCCCAAGGGCCAAACGTTACAGTACTTATTCAGGCAAAGCCCCCACATATTTCAACTGGATTTTCCTCTGTCATGCAGCATTTCATTCTCTTGGTAAAAATACCTGTATTTCCTCAGCATGCCAGGAAGAATGTATCATCATCTAGTATTACAAAATGTAAAATTAAGAAAGCAGAACTGTGAAAGCAAAATCACAAATGCAAAGACCATCGGTCTATGCTTGGGCAGTGGTGGATTGCAATGCATAAAATAGATGTTCAGTGCATCTCCAGATGAAATAGAATCATAGAATATACCAAGTTGGAAGGGACCCATAAGATTGAATGCATTTGCTGGGTACGTTAAGAACCTAAATAATCTCTTCTGCTATACAGGTATTAGCAGTCCAGAGTGTATTTCAGCTCTGGGGTCAAGAGGTGTGACATGGCCACATGCAAAAATCACGTGGAGCTGAGACGAAGATTATATGGTAATTTCCATAGAAAGGCAATACAGGCACGTGGGTCAGGTGCAGCCTGCAACACGGTCTAACAGGACCCCAAGCATAAAACAACATCCTCAGCAGACTTCTGTGTGGTGTCTCCCAATCCTACACTTCTGTGGTGAGCTCAGCACTGGGGATAGTGGTTGTCTGAGGAGATTGACAATGCTATGGTACTTTTAACCTAAGGGTTCAAACACAATCCATGACAACCTTGATAATAAAATCCCTCAACGTTTGATGCCTCCAGTGTCCCTGTCCCACTGCCCCCTCTCTGATGCTCCATGGAAGTAAGGCTGGGAGCAAGACCCAAAACACAGCAATTAACTCTCCCCCTAATCCCCAAACCAGGTAATTCACTGGGACAAGGCACGTGAGACAGCTTAAACTCTCCCTTCTCCCCCATCCCCTCTTCTGTGTTTTCCTTCAAGGGGCAGCCAGCCAAGCATCTGGTGCTTATGTATTGATGACAAAACGTTGTGACTTGTACATTCCACCTTTTTGGTAAGAACATACAGCAGGGTAGGTCCCATTTGTTACGGGAGGTTGAACCTGGTATAGCTGTCTCTGCAGCAGCAAGAGCTACAGTAAAATTAGTATTGCTGCTGAGGAAAGGAGGGGAGCCAGGTTTCTAACATCTTCTAGCACCTGAGACAAGAGCAGTTAGAGCTGTGGGTGATGCTTTTTCTTCTCAAGCTAAATTAGGTTTCGTCTTCCAGCAGACACCCCTTGGGAGTGCCCTCCTTTTCAAACTAAAACCTCCCCAGACAACAGTATTACTAATGCAGCTGTATAAAAACACTGGGCATAGAAAGCTGCATATTGTATGCTAATTACTTGAGCCTTCAACTTTTCAATTATGTCACAATGACCTTTTAAAAATCATTTATTGACTGGAAAAAATACAGATAGCTGGTTGGACCTGATTTCACCAAGGTGCCACTGCAGTGCTAATAACCCAGCCATACTTTGTATTCAAGGAATGAGCTGTTTAACTAGGAAAGTAATTATGGCATTAAAATGCCAAAGAAAAAAAAAAAAGTAGTAAATTTAATTTGTCACCCTGTAGTATAAGCCAAGGGTAAAATGAGTTTCTGGCATGACACAAGTTTCTTGTGGAAAAACAGTGTCTTGTCTCAAAAGCAATATTAGCAATTGGGCATTGTGCAGTCCCTTGTTTTAGAAAAACATGTGCTGTGTTTGCTCTGGGATTGCTTGTCAGATTATTTCTTTTTTTTTTTACCCATGGCAGGTTGATAAATGTAGATGCCTGCACCTTTCCAAACATTATTAAGCACGTCACATTAATTGCACAAAGTCATTTTGCTCTGCTCAGCATGTCAGGCTTCTATATATATCTTGGAAAAATAATGTAGGCATGTGGTCAGGAAAACAGCTGTCAGTCAGACTCCTCCTTTACAACCTAAACAACAGTTAACCCAAACCTGCATAGCTATGTGATATAAGGCAGCTTCAGCTGTGCTGCGTGCTGCAGAACATACCAAGATGTCCCCATGAAACCTCTGAGTAAACAAAAGCATTGCACTAAGCATCTTTCACAACTACAGCTACTGCTCAAGACTTCTTTCAGCAACCAGACACCACGTCAGGAACCAGGGCCAGGCTGTGGATGTAGAAAAGTGTGTGATACAACACAGAGGAGAGCAAAAAGGCAGAAAAAATAGCTTTAAAATCCCTGCAGTGCTGGCATCCTCAGAGCACAGAACCAGAAAGAGCATAGAATGGCCAAAAAAAAAAAAGAGAGCATTTCCACTTCATCTGGAGAAGTGACCAAAGGAAGTATCATGGAGATTTTCAGCAAAGCACGAACCCCAAGGGGAAGAACAGAAATGTCTATATTCTGCTCCTGCAAGGCTGGCAGAAAGATGGTACCCAAGACTCAGAGACAAAGGGCTGCACATGAGCTGCTTCTCCTTTCACCCTACTTCTTTCCAGAGGCTGCTGTGCCAGGCAAAGCATTTGGGGAAACAACACTCTCCTCAGATGGACTTAATGCAAATACAGTAGAAAATCTCCCTCAGCCTGAAGGGAGGAACCAAAATACCCTCACTGGATCAAGATCAGACTTTGGGCCAGAAGTGAGAACTGCTTCAAGATAACATCACACCTTAACCAAGAGACCAGTTTGTCTCTTCATGTGGGGAAAGGGAAGATCAAGTACACTTTTCAGGACTTAGAAGTATACGTGGCCTTTCAGAAATGCCCAAGGAAAAGGTTCGATCCCTCAGGTTAAAATGAAGAACTGGAGGTAAGTATGAAATGAACTTTTCTGAGTACTGCTTGCTTTGCCTATGTATTTTTCAAACTAATGCTTCTGTCTTGTGAATAAAAAGAGTAGTAATTTGACAGCATTTAAACATTCTCCTTGTTATTCATATACACCAAATGAATAACAAAAGCTAAGACTGGTTGCAGACACTAAAAGTCAACACTGGCATAAAACCACACCTGTGTAAAAATGTGAGGCAGGTGGGGGGAATCATAGCAGGGCCATCTCCAGGACACCGAAAAGCGAAGTGCCCATTTCCATTTCCTTATTTCTACTTGTTTCACTCAGATCTAACTGCACTAGAAGATTTTTTGCCACAGCTCTCAGTACCAGAGAGGTCAAGTTTACCGTAAGTGGCAAAGGGTGGAGTGGCCAGAAGAGGTTAGAAAGGTTTTAAGATTTTGGGGCCACATTATTAACCACTTTAAATTACTTAAGTTCTCATCACCCCAACAGTAATGAGAGGAGAAGAGGTCAGCAGCAACGCTCACTTCAGTTGTGACCTTACTTCTGCTAGATCCTGGACTTGAGTCAAAGTATCCTGCTTGCCTGCCAAGGCCCGGCTGTGCAGCCTCCACCACACTTGCCTTTGCTTCACTGCCTGCTTAAACTAAGGATTACACTGTATTAATCCAACTGACTCGCAGTCCCCTACAGCCAGCCTTACAGAGATCAAATCTCCCTGTCTGTGATGACAATGAGACCTGCATCAGGAGTGTTATACTCACCTCCAAATTTCTGACAGGGAAAGAGAGGAACAGATGAGAGGACAGACCGCCACAGTCCATCATCAGCACTACAGGGATTTTTATCTCCCAGTTGCCCCGAGTAAGCTCTAACTCTGAACTTCAGTATTTCATTATATGGCTGATGAACCTTTTCCCCTTCCTTATCTCTCTATCTGCAAAGGGAGGCATAAAGGCTTCAGCTATCAGCAAGTCAAAGCATTTGGCTTAGATCCCAAGAGCTCATAACACTTCAGTGTACTCCTGTCTAAAGAGGATTAACTGAGGTAGACTGTTCACAAAAAGATGCTTATCATGTGATGGGTTACACTTACAGAGCTTTATGATCTAATTTTCACTCACATAATTCTTTGAAATCAACACAAAAAAAAAAGAAGTATTAGCAGGTCATTTGTATCGGGGCTTCCACATGAAATGAGAACAGGACACACGTGGCGTTCTGTGTGTGTTCATGAAGACATCCCAAGAGGGGACTGTTTTCTGTAAAGCTCTGAAGTGAGACATCAACATCTACTGAAATTATTATGCACCAGACTTGTTTTATGATGGCACTTCTCCAGTATCACAGTAACTGCGGAACAAGGCTTGGGATTCTATTTTTAATGTCCTTTCCTTCCCACTGGAAACCGCTGCCTATTCCATACAACTTGTGTATGAGGCAAGTTGTATTTGTTCCCCTTCAGCCGTTAAGAAAAGACATTTGTTTCCAAACATTCGGATGCCAAGATTAGATTTTCTACTTAGTGACCAGGTTATTAGCTACAGTTGCTGATGTTTACTTTTTTACTGAGCATTACTTTAGCCACACAATTGAAGCATCACACTGAAGCCTGCTCTGTGGAGGGGATCACTGCAAAACAGGGTCTAACCACTCGTTCTCCTCAAATGCAGTCCACACCCAGGCCCCAGAGCTGTAGCAGGGATTAGGGAGGAAGCAGGGAGGGAGTGGTGGCTTTTCCACCAGGAATTCCAATAAGATTTCTCTGAATTCGGGAGTCTGCTCAGCTGGACAGATCCAGTTGCTTTCCAGCAGCTGGCTACACCAATGCAAAGTAGCTGAAAGCACTCAAGGCAGCAAAAGCATTTCTGTACCCTACTATCTGAGAGCTTCAGTAGTAACATGCAGGAAAGTACAATGATCCCCTCTGGAAATGAACCAATGTGGGTGCACTGATGCCCACAGTTAATCTATGGCTAGTCAAGCTACTTCAGTGTAAAAATAAAGTTGCACGCACATGATATAAAGCCTAAAAGTGATTTAGTGTTTCCCCAAAAATAGCAATTTATCCCTAGTGGAATCAAAGTGAAATCCATTGCGCAGCTTGGTCATCCCTGCATCACTGCTACTGAGCAATTTGCATATATTCCTAAATGTATCATTCTTCACCTATCTACAGTCAATGTGATTTGTCCCACACCTCCTCAAAACAGAAAAATGAGTCTTTTCATGCCTGTGTCCTATTCAGAGAAGTCTCCTTCCCATGCCTCTGCATCCAGGCAGTGCAACACATAAACCCCAGAATCCGCATCAGCTGGATCCATCCTGCATGTTGCCTCCACCTGCCTCTACCACACAATTGCACTGATATCTTCAGAGGAAACCCTGTGACATGTCTAAGCAGTATGACCTCAGAGCAGCAACGGACTGTGAGCTGCTCGTTACCAATCAAGGATGCGATGGCAGGACTGCAATCAGTAGTTCCACAGAAAAAAAATACTCTGTATGCTCTGCAAGGGACAAATAACCCAACTCCAAATCAAGTGTCAGCTACTATATGGAAAGGGGGTAAAAAAGAGGGGTAAAAAAAACCATCATTGGTCCATTAGTGTCCCTATCTTGGATATTTTGAGCTATAAAGATGCAAGAAAATGGCTAAATGTCCAGACAAAAGTTATGGAGACAGCTTCAATGCAATGATTGACTGGGATATATTCTACACATCCCAGACAATAAGAAAAGTTTCCATAGGTATGCCAGTAATAAAAGGAAGACAAGGGAAAATGTGAGCCCCCTCCTGAATGTAACAGGAGACCTGGTTACCCAGTACATGGAGATGGTTGCAGTACTCAACTAATTTTTTGCCTTAGTCTATATCAGTGAGGGCTCTAGTAACACTGCCCAGGTCACAGAAGGCCAAGGCAGGGAATGGGAGAATGAAGAACTGCCCACCATAGAGAAATACCGTGTTTGAGGACATCTAAGGAACCTGAAGGTGCACGAGTCCATCAGGCCTGATGAGATGTGACTGCATGACCTGAATAAATTGGCAGCTGAAGTTATTAAACCACTCTCTGCCATATTTGAGAAGTTGTGGCAGTCCAGTGAAGTTCCCACTGACTGGAAAATGGCTAACTTATCCCCCATTTTTAAAATGGGAAGAAAAACCCAGAATCATGGAGCAGATAGTCCTGGAAACTGCTCAGGTATATAAACAAGAAGGTGACTGGTGACAGCCAAAGTGGATTCAAAAAAGGCAGATCATGCCTAACAAATTTGGTGGCATTCTATGATGGAGTTACAGTGTTGGTGGATAAGGGAAGAGTGACAGACGTCATCTACCTGGACGTGTGCAAAGCGTTTGATACTGTTCCTCATTATATCCTTGTCTCTAAATTGGAGAGACATGGATTTGACAGATGGACCATTCAGTAGATAAGGAATTGGCTGGACAGTTGCACTGTAAGAGCTGTGGTCAACAGCTCAATGTCCAAGTGGAGACCAGTGGTGTTCCTCAGAGGTCGGTATTGGAACTGGCACTATTTAACATCTTTGTTAAACAACAAAGATGTGGACAGTGGGATCCAGCGCACCCTCAGAAAGTCTGCCAATGACACCAAGCTGTGTGGTGTGGGCGATACACTGGAGAGAAGGGTTACCATCCAGAGGGGCCTTGACAGGCTTGAGAGGTGGGCCTGTGTGAACCGCATGAAGTTCAACAAGGCCAAGTGCAAGGTCCTGCATATGAGTCAGGGAAATCCCAAGCACAACTACAGCCTGGGCTTAGAAGGGATTGAGAGCACACCTTTGGAGTGTTGATTGATGTAAAGCTCAACATGAGCCACCACTGTGCTTGCAGCCCAGAAAGCCAACTGTGTCCTGGGCTGCATCAAAACCAGCATGACCAGAAGATCAAGGGAAGTGCTTCTGCCCCTCTGCTCTGCTCTGGTGAGATGCCACCTGGAGTACTGCACCTGTTGGAGCAAGTCTAGAGAAGGGCCACAAAGATGATCAGAGGTCTGGAGCACCTCTCCTATGAAGACAGGCTGAGAGAGTTGGGTTTGCTTAACCTGGAAAAAAGAAGGCTCAGGGGAGACCTTATTGCAGACTGCCAGTAACCAAAAGGGGCCTACAGGGAAGCTGGGGAGGGGATGTTTATCAGGGAGTGTAGTGACAGGACAAGGGGTAATGGCTTTAAATTGAAAGAGGGCAGATTTAGTTTAGATATCAAGAAGAAATTCTTCCCTGTGAGGGTGGTGAGGCCCTGGCACAGGTTTTCCAGAGAAAAACTGTGGCTGCTCCCTCCCTGGCACTGTCCAAAGCGTGGTTGGATGGGGCTTTGGGCAACCTGATATGCTTCCCCGTGTCATCCTTACAGTCAAGTAGGAGATAAGAACTGGCCATGTGGGCTTTGCAACAGAGCAAGGGAAAAGCAGCAAGAAAGTGCATTTCCAGATCCAGTTTTCTCAATATTATTATTTCTAGAGTAACAGGGAAGCTTATGGCACAATAAACTTTGTCCTGAACCTGAAATTTTAATATATTAAAGTTGGCAGGTTTTGCTACCGTGTGGGAGAGATGATCCAGATGCAGAAGTCTGTGTTCATTCCAGTGATTATTTTTGGATGAATACCGATGTCCATCTGAGCACAGCAATGTACCCTGATTTCAGACCACACTGAAGTGCAAGAGTACTCCACTCAGTCATAATCTTTCAATTATACATCAGCTCACCATACTATTTGTGAGTAGCAGGACCCTCTACACTGATTTGTAATGAGATCATTTAAGTCCACTTGTCTTAACAGCTATTACCCTGTAACATACATGTTAGGTCTTTGAAAATTGTGCTAAAAATGGTAGTGTATCCATGTCTTCTTACAGATCTTGAAAACACATTTCCTGGCCCAGAACAAATACTTGGCTTCAGTATCATGCTTTTGAGAATTTAAAGTTTTAACAGCTTATTCTAACATGTAAGAACTTCTCATGCTTCTAGATTACACTTTAAAAAAAAAGAAAAAAAAAAACCCTCTCTACCAGGGTAGAACCACCTCTATATAATCCCCTTTTTATTAAGGGAAAAAAGATTCAGATCTGTTTTCCTTTTTTTCCTTCTACTGACTCCTTTCCCCCTTCTAAGCTTGCTGTTCCACATACATAACACCTAAAAAAAGTCAACTCTCCAAAAAGCCCAATTTTGCATGCATTGCTCAACTTTAAAATTACCAAATCAACCTGCTAAAATGCAAATTCTACTTGTGCTTTTGAAAGTCCTCCAAAACCTACCTGCAATGCACAACCCCTAGCCAAAGGTAGGGGAGGGAAAGAAATGACCCAATAGGCAACAGAAAAATTATTTTTAGGGTTAGACGAGCGAGCCTGGCAGCAGGCAGGGCTGCGCAGGGCCTGAGGATTTCCTGCCCAGTCTCTGGGCTGCATGCCCAGGCCCATGCTGCTTGTCGACCCTCCCTGCCCTGGCAGCCAGTTCTGCACTCTGTGCCCTGCCAAGGTTGGGGTTTTCTTAATATTTATGTAGATGTGTATGCTACAGGAAAAAAATCAGTGATTCGAGAGTGAAAACATCAACAGTTTGAGTAACACTAGCCTTTCAATGACCTAAATCTACACCATGGTGGCCCTCAGCCCACCAGCCTGCAAGGCCATCCCTGCACCTCACGGCCAGCTGCCCACTTAGCCCACCCTCTCCCTATCCTCGCCTCCCTCGCCTGCCACCCTGGCAGGGGCCCAAATGGCCGGGGTGGCCAAGCCGGGTGCTGCCTGTCCTCATGTGCCTCAGCCAGCAGCACCAGCCACAGTACACAGCAGCGGCGCCGGCTCCTCTCCCGAGGTCACCGTCTGTTCCCCTGTCTGCACTCCCCATCGCCGGCCCTGGCAGCCCGCCCAGGTTAAACTTGGTAAAGCCCGGGCGGGCTGTCATTGTGGCCCATCGGACAGGCCCTCACTGTGGTGGGGTTTGGCGGCAGCAGGGCTGGGAGGGGACTTCTCTGAGGGGCAAGGAGATGGCAGTGGCTGTGGGTGTCTTCACCACACAAGTGCTGGCCCTTGGCCGTGCCACCGCCCTGCCGCGCCTCGACGGCCGTGCTGTGGGTACGTGTGCGAGCAGAGCTGCGTGTGCGCGCGTGCAGCAGTAGTGCGCACGCAGGGCAAAGGCGGGATTAACGTGGATTAACGTGCGCGTACATACATGTGCGTGCACACCTGTGACGCGTGCAAGCATCAGCCTAGGTGGCCGCACGCAGACACGCAATGCCCACGCCTCCACACGCGTGCTCAAGCGTATGTTGCCCCTGTACGCGTATCCGCGCGCAGAGGTGCGCGTGTGCGCACCGAGGGGCCCGCACGCGCGCGAGGGGGCACACGCGCACGTGCGGCTGCGCCCACCGAGGTAGGGCCGAGCGCGCGCCCCGCACAGCCCCGCCAACGGCCGCGCGCCCCGGCAACCCCTCCCTTCCCGCGCATCGGCCCCGAAGCCTGCGCATGCGCAGACGAAACTCCCAGCTCCGCCCCGCCTCACGAGCCACCTCCCCGCGCGCCGCGCGGACCGCCGCTCCTTAGGGAAGGAGCCCCCCCTCCCTCCTGCCCCCACCCTATCGCGCTGTTGCCCTCTTCCAACATGGCTGCTCCCGCCTCACGCGTGCAAGCACGCAGGCGCCGCCTCTGCTCCCTTCCGCCGGGCCCAGCGGCTGAAAAAGGCAGGAAGGAACCAGGCTGGGAACTCTATGGTTTTCCGCGGTGGGTAGCGTGGCGCAACCGCTTAGTCCGCCCGCCCCCGGGCCGCGTTGCACGCCGGGACGCAAGTGGGTCCTCCTTCCTGCCCCCCCCCTCCCCACCTCCGCCCGCCGTGAGTCCTCCGAGCTTGCGCCGCGCCGATATCCGCGTTGCTCCCAAGATGGTGGCGCGGGGCTCGGGCTGAGAGCGAGCGAGTCCGTCCGCGAAAGAAGGCGCACCCGCGGGCCCAGCCCGTCCCCTCGCCCCTGCGCGTCTCGCCGCCGGCCTCGCCAGGCCGCTCGCCTCTCCCTCCCCTTCCCCGCCAGGCCGCGGTCCCGTCTCCTCCGCCCCGGGGCCCCGACGGCTCCACCGGCAGCAGCAGCGGCGGCGGCGGCGCCTCATTCTCCTCTTCGCCTGCGGCCCGGCCCCGAGTGCGGCGCGGCCCCCGCATGAGCCCGGGCGGCGGCGGCGGGAGTGACCGGGAACAGCAGGCCGCGGCGCCCAGGTCGGTAGGCGCTGCGCAGCGCCCGGCCCGCGGGAGGGTCGGGAGGGGGGATGGTGCCCGTCTCACGCCGGCCCTGAAGGGGAGGGGTCCGGGAGGCGGCCCTGCCCGCTTCTCTCCGCCGAAGAGATCCCCCGCGTCGGGTGGGGAAAAGCGGGCGGAAGGCGCCGGCGGTAGGGGTGCGTGGCCTCAGTGGTCCTTTCCCTCCTCCCCGTCAGGCACATGGGTGCGGGGCCGCCCCGCGCCTCTCCAGAAGCGGGAAGGCCGGGCGGGTGGGTGGCTCTGCGCTTCAGCCGCCCCCTCGGAGACCGGGCTTCCTGGGCGACCTTGGGTGAACCCAGCCTGCCCCTGCCTCGGTTTCCCCGCTCGGTGCCTTCGTCAGGGCCAACTGTGGCAGCTGGGAGGTGCGGGTTTGCGGAGGAGCTAGTGTGCGCGGCCTGCTTAGCCGAGTAGGTATGTTCGCGTGCTTGTCTTGCCTTCTGTCCAGTCCGAAGAGTTGGGTCTGCTAACCTGTGCACGGGCTGCTGATAGATGCGATCTGTCGCTCCTGGCTACAGAACTTGCCGGGCTTCAGTTTTTAAGTATACCCACGGTGCATCTTTTAAAGGAACTCTGTGCGTTGTTATGGTTCTCGCTCGGTTTGTGAGCCAGTGTCAAAGATGATGTGACATGGTTGTTCCGAAGTTACTACTGCTTAGGAAATAAAACACGTTCCACAACTCTCCTTTAAGTGACTAGAACCTGTAATATATAGACTTGTAGTTATGTTTTGTTTTGGGTTTTTTCCCTGCGGTTAATGGAAGTGTTTGTTTATGTTTCCTTTGGTGTAAGAAGCAGTGTTCTAATTCTGAGACATAGCTTGCACGTCACTTCAGGAATGGTCCCTCTGTGTCTATGGAAACTTCCCTGTGGAGTCTGTGCAAACCTGAAGCTCTGTGAGAATTGTCTTGTCAGAGTAGTTTTGCGTGGCTACCGAAAAGTTCCTCAGTGGGAAGCTGTACCTGACCTTAGCTTTGATTTTCTAAGGAAGTAAGATGTGTGTGATGATATTGTCAGTTGATTTTTTTTAACTGTTTTTAAAGAGAGAGGCCTAACAAATAGGATTTAGTTCCTAATTCACGCAAATATCATCCAGTTAGAGAATCCCTGCTAAAGGAGAAGCTGCACTCTGAGTTTGACTGCACTGTTGCACATTTATAACTGGGTGGGAGAATAATGAAGATGGTGAGAGGTGCCTCTTGATATGAATGAAGACTACTGGAAAATTGGCTTTATGATTTTCACCAATTGCTTGGGTTGGATGGTGGGACTGAATACCCTGTGTGCCCGTTCATTTCGGAAACAGTTAAAGGTTTCTAAATTTGAAAATACTGTGAAACTCAAAGTTTAATGAGTGTATTGAATTGAAAATGTGTGTATTGCCAAATTGCTATGGGTATTCGATAGGTTTGCTCATGTATGTTTGTCTTTTAAAGCGTGCAGTTTGCAGTGCTTCTGACTTGTCTTCGTAGCAGCAGAGCTCTGTCCAGTCAATACTGACAAACCTTGAAAGAAAAGTTAGACCACTACTTAGGTTTACAGGGCCAAAAAACATGTTTAATTGAATTTATTTCCATTCAATGTTATAGACACATAATCTTTTTTTTAGAGTGAAGTGGAAGGCATTCATAATTGTTTGCTATTTAATGTAGCATCTTTCATTCTGGAATTTACAAGTTCTTTTTCTTTTTACCAGTTATTTGCTATTTCTCTTCACTGGATTGTTATTTAGAAATAAAAGCACTAAGCTAGATGGCACAGTAAATGGCTTGATTTGTTTGTGGGGGTTTAGGGGTATGATGACTGTTTAAAAAAATAGCAGAGGTGTTTAACTTTTTCACAGCAGTGCATTTCAAAGCCTAGATCTCTTAGTCTAGATCCTCTTCAGAACTCTAAGATTGTTTGGGTATGATTCTTTAATAGCAAACAAAACCTTCAGTCTTTTTTTTTTTAAATTACTGCCACTGCTTAAATACCTATGCAAATTATGATTCTTTTGTGAGTGAAATTTAAAACTGTTAAATATGTCTAGGGATGTTTTCAGCTTGTTATAGTCCTTGTTAGAGCTCTGTGACTTTGTTCCTGTTCTAATGAACTTGAGAAAATTAAAACAGATTCTTTTTATTTTCATTTAACTTCACTCTGTAGGAGAAATCCTTCTTTGGAAATGTGAAATGACATGTGTGCCCCAGAGTAAAATCATGCTTATTTCATTATCAGTGTGTGCCTTGCTGATACATACTTTGTTAGCTTTCTGTGAATTCATGGCTTCTACTTTACCAAATTGGGGGGGGGCTGAGGGGGGGTAGGGGTGATGGTGAATATCTTTGAGTCAAGTTTTAATAGTCCTAAACATGTTTAATTATGTTTAATTATGAACATGTTTCAGCATATTACATTTTGTATAAAAAATAATCAGTGTATTACATGATATGGGACTTCCCATGGAACAAATTTAATGTTTACATTTTTGTAAATAAGGCATTGTCTTAGGTTTTTTGCTATGCAGGGAAATTATTGGGGTTTTTTTTTGCCTCTGCTACTTTTGGTTTCAGTTCACTTAGTGATTGTCCAGAGAGAATTCATCTTTTTTTTTTAAAATACAGGAAATGTATTTCTTCCTCCCCACTCCAGCGTGTTCGTGCGCTCAGAGGTAAAAGCCACGAATTCTTAAAAATAGAGCGTGCGATTGAGGGACGAGAATCCCTGAAGTATGTAGGCATAGATCTCATTTCCACTGTTAATCTTGATGGCTGGTACTGTGGGCAAGGCCTTCGCTTCACTTTACTTAATGAATTGATATTGATTTTTAAACAAAAGAGGTATGTTTTACACTTCTTCTGAAGCATCCAGTGTATTTAAGGTAGCTATGTGTTTTATAGAGAAGCAGTGTTGAAAGGTTTTCTGTCATTAATCACATTCTGATTTGTACATGGAAGGAGAGGTGTAATACATTGCCCAGATCTCTAACAAATTATTTTTAAAAAAAGTAAATATAGTCTTCTAAATTATGTTCTCCCCTCCCAGGAGAATGCTGTAAGCTTTGCTAAGTAGTTGGTGCCCAGAGACAACAACAGTGAGCAAATCACATGTTTGAAGTGACTTTTGTCACCTTAAATACTTTGACCTTAACATTTACTGCATTAACTTCCTGTATTTACAGGCAGTGCCTGACAGCCTCCTTAGGCTGTATTGCCAGTGAATGAAAGTTTGGGAGAAAACTAGTTCATCTGAATAGCAGCGTGTGTAATGTGTTGGGTGGTTATCAGAAAGTTAGCAAATGCAGAGTAAAGGTAATATTTTGTAATGAAGCAACATTTCAACAGTACCAGCTGGTGAGACATTTCTGCAGGAAAATAACCTCGTAGGAGAAATACACAGAAAAAATAAAGCAAAATGTTGAGATTCAGGACTTGTGCTTGGCAATGTAACACATAAACAGCACTTGGAATTGCTGTTTTTCAGTAGCTCCACCTTCTTGTGGCTAGGAGTGACAGAACTTATTGCTGACAAAATAACTTACTGCTTGCAAAAGTACATGATAAAGAAAATATTACTGTAGTGTTCTGTCTCAAAAATACTCTTATGAATGAATCTCTTGAAGGAAGCATTAACTACTTCTTACTTTTAATAGGTTGAGCCTGCTTCCCTGTACTATGCAAACTGCTGAATGGAGGAAGGGGGCATGAGTGAGTCTTTACCGATACTCTCTCCATTACCATCCTGCATGGTTTTTTACCCATGTTTTACAGGGTGGTGAAGAATTAGGAGAAGCTGCAGTTGTTCAGCTGAGTGGAACTAAATGGGTGGCTTCACTCTGGACCCTCACTTCACTCTCTTAGGTAAGAGGGGTGACCTGCTTCTTTGGAAGCAACTTATGTTCCCTTAGTACAGGGGTATGTGTTTTAAGAGGAACTTCTAGTTAGCGAAGCAGAGGTTTGGACTCTTGTTTTGGGGCCTTTTTGCAATCTAGTATCTTGAAAAGGATACTTGTATTATGTAGCTGTTCAGAACTTTTCCTCAGAAAGCATTGCTGTTTGCATCCATCCAAACAGCTTTAAAAGCACTCTACATTCACATACTTCACCTTTGAGAGTCATGCTTATGTAGCACGTCAGCAGTGGAAAATTGGTCTTGGTGGGCCTTGCATCAACTGTTGGGGTGACAAGCAGAAAATCATGGAATCTGTGTGTGGGTTTGATGGCTGTTGCATAACTGTCTGGCAGTCAATAACGCACATGGTTTGCTTTTTTTCTGGTGTTCTATGAGGGCTGTGGTCCGACTTCTGCTATCTTGACTGAGCCTGGATAACAGAGGTGAAGCTAGTTCTTTGTCTGTCCTTCGTAGAGACCACGCTCTTACTCCCTTTGGTGGACCCTTTTTGGACTTGTTGATAGTACCTTGATAATTGTTACACCAAAGAAATTGGTAAAATGAGGAAATTAGAGTGACAAATGTGTCCCTCACCTCTAGGAGCTGTGTGCAAGCTGGCACAAGAGCAATCTGTAACATGTTGCCAAGCTTGTGCTGTGCTGAGAGATGCCAGACTTGTCCAGGCAGCCAGGCTCTGGCATTGCTTGTGTACTCCTGCTCTGGTATGCTTTGTGGGACCCAGGTTGGAGCAGCTGCAGTTCAGCAGGCTTGGGGTGTTAGAGGGTGATGGAGTGGCGCTTAAAGGGGCTGAACTTCCAAAATGAGCTGCAGGTCAAAATACTTCAGAAAATGCTGCCATAGTTGTAGACTGGTTTTGGTTTTGCATTACGGTTAGTAATGTGTTTGAGCTGCTTAATGCTTATTTTGATTTTTACAGTACAATATTTTTCTTTTTCCTAAAAGGTAGTGGTTACTTTTTATTTCAGAGGGAAATGTCGTGTACAAAATCTTGGTGATGATTATCGTGGTTTAAGATGTGTATGTACTCTATTTCCAAGGTAGTATACACTGGATGTGGTAGCAGCACCTAGAGGTGTTTCAGCTGTGGTAGCAAAGCTTGGCTGTTGTGGACCATAGAAATACACACATATAGTTGGTGCAATGTGGGGATCCCCTGAGAGTTCAAGGACACTTAGGTGTCCCTATGACCTCTGTGAAATCCTGGTATTTCTTGGTTGCAGAGGTTGAGCCCTTTTCCATTGCAAGGTGGTGATAAACACTCTGTTTGCATGGCTCATATGTATGAGCTGAATGTCTTACTGGAAGAAAGATGTTTGTGAATAGGTGAGGGGGCTTAGTTGGCTAATTGGCTAACCTTGTTGTAATAAGAGTGCCAGTTGTGGAAGAAAGTGATTTGCCTTTAAACGTACATTTGATATTGTGTGAGATAATCTTTAATAGTAGGTAAAATACCTACTGTTGTCTTGAAAAAAATTCTAGAAGTGCTACCCTCTTCTGCCCCTGTCTTGTCACAGTTACTAAAGAGTGGAAAACACATTTTTAGCACCTGATTGGTGACTTGACAATGTCTTCGATCAAGCCAGACATGACTTGCCAAGTGGTTTTTTGTAACTTATAATTCTTAAATATTTTGTAATTCTCTACTCTACAGTTGGGTTTATTGGGCAGCTTACCATTTCTGTTAGTATCATTCAGTGTGCCTTGAAGTCTTTTTCTCGTTGAAAATGTATGACACAGTTGTAAAAAAAGCAGCTCTTTTGCCTCTGGTCATGCGACAGATAAAGATTTCTTTATATTGAGTGGAAGCAATAGGGTTAGCCATGCAAATGGCAAATATGACTGAAAGCATCTTTTTTTAGGCATCTGTGGCTTAATGCTAATTAATGAGTATACTCAAGGTGAGTGTTGAAGCACATCTGGCGGCATGAAATTTTCATTCCTGTTAGGCAAGCATTAAAGAGTCTGTTTCACTTTGTTGTAGCATTTGCACAATTGTTTTTAGTAGACTGCTGAACTCCTGCACTGCAAAGGTGGTAACTGGTGGGTGAGATTGAGTAAAGAGAATTAGAAGTCAGCGTGCTTCAGTTTTGTGCTGATGGACTTATTTGCTCTTCTGATGCTGGCTACGTTTTATTAAGTGAATCCTCTGTCTATGTCTTCCTCTCCTGTGGTCTTGTTTCTCCTGTAAATTATACTGTCTCAAACTACATAACTTCAGTTATGTTGGGAAACCTTTTTCTTTTCCCCCTGTTGCTGGGGAATGATCATAAGGTCTCTGGTAGATGTATTTGTGATACATTAATGTTCTTTAATAGAGTATAAGGCCGTTACTCTGGATTTCTGCTGTTGGCTTGTGGTGGAAGTGCCACCTCCAAGCAGGAAAATCATCAGTTAGTGTCTCATACTGTTAGATAAATTTATTAGTCTTTTTCTTCTGAATGGTAGTAAAGTTCTAATTGACACAGTTGTATAATGTTAACTTATTCATTCTAATTGTACATAAATCCACATAATTGTCGTAATTCCTTGTTGAAACAGCAGTCTTGTTTCATGAATTAGGTAGGGTGCCCTATTTAAGTTACTAACTGAAATTAAAAAAGCTGTGTACAAATTGTTATTGCTGTGGAGCACAACTGGCATGACTGTGTCAGCCCAGGCTCGCTCCTTTTCACGTCCCAGGTACAGAATTGGGCCTCTGGTACTGGTGGGTTCTCTGTTGTTTTGACATCTCTAAGATAAACCCACATGTACTCTTAAGGTAACCAGATAAGGGTTTCCTTCATGTGAGTTCTGGTCTATATCTGACATCAGTCTAAATCAGCTGCATTGGATTTGTTTGTAATAGAGCTTTAGAATGAAGAAATTAAGTATTAAATCTTCATGGAACTTGAAAATATGACACTCTGTGCCAAATGAGTAACTTACTGGAAAGTAATTACGAGATTTCTTTAATTATATGGCTGTTTGTGTCACTTTTTCCCTGAAATTGGTTGTGCTTTTAGGTGTTTGTGGAAAATGTTTGGAGTATGTTTTAGTCACGTGTCTCATGTCTCACCCCAGAAGGAAAGGAAGCCATCCAGAGGGATCTTGACAGGCTGGAAAGATGGGCCCGGGGGAACCTAATGAGGTTCAACACTGCCAAGTGTCAGGTGTTGCACTTGGGCCAGAAGAATCCCAGACACAGATACAGACTGGGAGAAGAGCTTCTTGAGAGTAGCCCTGCTGAGAAGGACTTGGGGATTGTGGTGGATGAGAAGCTTGACATGAGCCAGCAGTGTGCTCTTGCAGCTCGTAGGGCCAATGGTATCCTGGGCTCCATCAGGAGAGGAGTGGCCAGCAGGGACGGGGAGGTGATTGTCCCTCTCTACTCTGCCCTCGTGAGGCCCCATCTGGAGTCCTGTGTCCAGATCTGGGGCCCCCAGTACAAGAAGGATGTGGAACTGTTGGAGAGGGTTCAGAGGAGGGCCACAAGGATGATTAGAGGGCTGGAGCACCTGCCTTACAAAGAGAGGCTGAGGGAACTGGGCTTGTTCAGCCTGGAGAAGAGATGGCTGCGGGGGGACCTCGTTGCAGCCTTCCAGTACCTGAAGGGAGCTTATAAGCAGGAGGGGATTCAACTTTTTAAAAGAGCAGATAATGGCAGGACAAGGGGGAATGGACTAAAGCTAAAGGAGGGAAGGTTTAGATTAGATATTAGGGGGAAGTTTTTTACAGAAAGAGTGGTGAGGTGCTGGAACAGGCTGCCCGGAGAGGTAGTGGATTCCCCGTCCCTGGAGGTGTTCAAGGCCAGGTTGGATGGGCCCTGGGCAGCCTTGTGTAGATCCAGGCCTGGAGGTTGGTGTCCGTGCCTGTGGCAGGGGGGTTGGAGCTCTATGATCCTTGGGGTCCCTTCCAACCCAGACCATTCTATGATTCTATGTTAATTATGGTTTCCCTGAAAATGAACAGTATATAGAAAAGGTTCTCAAACTCAGCAGTTCTAGGCAATACACAGCCAGGACAAAGATGTGATTCTATCTGTGACGACCTTAGAGTGTTTTCACTTATTTATTATTGTTAAAAATACTTTTTTTAAAGGGGAGTGGGGAGGGCTAAGAAACCTTGCCAGAGTCTTCCAAAAGAAGGAAATGGATATTTGTAATGAACTAGATGAACAGAATTGTAAAACAGTATTGCATCACTAGAAAGGAAAGAAAAGGAGACATTGTGTGTATGTACTTTCTGCTTTTGTAATTTCTGTACCATGCTAGGTATTTTCTGTTGTGGTTTTTATGGCAAGCATGATTTAGCTCAGGAAGTCATATTATTTAGTTTTAGGTAGTCCTGCGAGGAGCAGGGAGTTGGACCAGATGATCCTTATGGGGCTGTTCCAAGCTGAGATAATCCGTTCTGTGATTCTAAGTGTATGTTTCCTCTGGTTGCAGATTTATGGCTGATTGAATGGCTGTTCCTGAATGTATTGTTTTGAATTACAACAAAACAGTTACCACACAGCTTGGCGTGGAGCATAGTGCAAAAACTGAAATGTAATATTTTGCATTATAGGTGCAAGAACTGTAGAAGTCCATTTTAGAATTTGAAAGAACAAGTTTCTGCAGCTCTGGAAAGATATGGTATGTTTATATTTTCACATATTGTGTGTATGCTAATAACTATAATAACAAATAATTATGCATTTGTTCCCTGATTTTAAAAAAGGAAAGCTGAGAATAAATTCAAGAAGAAACACACTTTTTTCCCTTTTTTTTTTTAATGGGATGTCTGTTACTTACACATTATTCTCTAGGAAACTGAGTTATTTGATTATTTTTTTTTCTTGGAGAAAACAAATAATGATGATACAACATTGAATTCCCTTTTAATTTGTTGTATGAGCTCAGCAGCATGCTGCTACCATCCATCTATTTCTCCATGGATTGGATAAGAATTGGTGTTGTTTCTGAAAGTTGTTGGTGGCGTTTTTTTCCCTTTCTACTGAGCATATTTATAGTGAGGCTTGTACAATTTGTAGGTATTACTTGAAAACTAAGCTCATAACTCCTAGAAAGCTTAGGCAAACATCAGCAGAAGTCAGATTTGCAAATTGGAATCATAAGAAATGCAGAAATACAAGCTTCATTAGGAATGCTAACATGAGACCATGGCACGTGGTATTTCTTTTTGTCCAGGTTCTTAAATGTCCAGCCAGCTTAAAAATATGTACATGTATTACAACAGGGTTGGAACCTTGACTTGTAGTTGTTTAAATTTCCAGTTTCTAACTTACTCAGGTGTAGTCCTGGTAGTACGGAATAACTGCACCACTCTTCTGTAGTTCTGCAGTATGGTGCATGAAGCATTTTTGAAGCTTTTTGCATCACTGCATTCAGAAAAGAATTTCATTTATTTATGCTTAAGTTCATTTTTCTACCATATTAAGTAAGTTTGTTAATGCATATATAAAATTATATGCAGTTACTTCAACAACTGCTACTAAGCTACGTGTGTACTTTTTAATCCACTTAAAATGTGGGGAAGAACTGCCTATATGCATTTTATATGCTGTATTTTTATGTCTGATTTTTGCTTTTGAAGATATTTCAAAACTTTAAACATTATGTTAATTATCAACCTTGCAGAAAGGTCACTGAGTGTCTGTTTTCCTCCGAGTTGGGTTTCGTAGGAAGCTGTGAGAGCTAAAATGATTAATTACAAGCTGAAACTTTAAATATGGTGTGTGCTAATTAAAAACTGTAAGTCTCTTAAAAAGCTATAATGTTACATTATCACAATCCAGATGTTCCTGAGAGAATTGTATAGATTGGTCCTTTACTCTAGCAGGCATCTGGCAGGTAGTGTATATTCATTTTCGCACCCACAGCACCACTGGGACCACCCACCTGCTTCTTGCTCTCCAGTTTCAGTACCAGTTATGTGTATGGTGGCTCCTCCTCAAGCCGAAGCCGTTACTACTTTATTACCATTATTTCTGCTGGCTGCTTCTTCCTGAGTGTTTAACTGCTTGCCACTGGATGTATGCATAGAGTCTGTGTAATGGTATGCACTTCATAAATTGATGAAGAATTCCCCTTTAATCCCCCACAACTTGTGATGAATACTAATGGGGCATCAGAAAAGCTGGATGTTATGCTACAGAATTGCATGATTGCTTGGTCTTAATGTAAAGTACGTGTCAAATCAAACATGCTGGTGGCACTGAAGGAATTGGTGAACAGAAAGGTACTTTACTTGGAAGGCTGCATGAAATACGGGTGGCAGAAGAAAGCAAAATAAAACATTAAGGGTAGATGGAATAAAAGTTTAAATATAAAAGCTGAAGTGAAGCTGTAAAACTTACCTGTTTGGAAAATAACTTGATACCTAGCCAGTAAAAGGAGAGCTACTAAAAGAAATTTAAATAGATGATTGGATTTCACCTCCTGATATAGAAGGGGCTTTTGCATTCATAACTGGGTATCATTTTGGAGGGAGCCTGAAGTAGCAGGCATAACTGAGATAGAAACAAATGGTGGAAAAATAGGGAGCGTGTGTAGTAAAGGAAAAATCAGCATGGTCTAAGTGAAAAATACAGAAATGAAGAGAACTTCAGGGTCTTTGCCTCTTCTACAAAGGTGAATAAAGTACATCTGTGATCTTACTGGAATATCAAGCCAAAAACAAATGTTGAAAGGAAAATATAATTGTAGAAAATGAGAATAATGCACAGGCCTTCAGCTTTGGGGTGGGAAAGGGAGTGGTAGCAAACATGAAACCTTTTTCTCTTACTGTGTGATTTGTGGAGTATTGACATCAAGGCAAAGGAAGTATACAGATACACTGTAGGATGAAGCTTTTGTAAGAAATCTGTGGTTAATCTCTCTCTATTGGGATGCACCAATTTCTACCTTTATTAAAATCAGTAACTTCTTTTTTTTTAACTGAAATGTAAATGGCACCAGCTTTAATTTGAAGATAGTAGCCAATTCAGATCCCCACCTCAAATAATATATGCAAGTGTTAATTGTCCTTGTTGTCCTGCATGCTTGTGTTCCTCCCTCTAATTTGAATTTCTCAACCATCGGTTTCTATTCATGTGGGTTTTTATATGCTTGCTTTTCATTGGAAGGTCTTTTTTATGTATTCTTTCTGTGCTATGAAAGGACTTAGTTTCCTCCAGTATCCATATTGATCAGGTTGATTAACTCTTTCCACTATCTAATCAGCCAGCACTTTCTTGTATCTTCATGCTGTCTTTCTGACGCTGACTAATTCTGGAACACTTTGAAGAGTATTGAATAGTTGGAGACCTGGGCTCAAGTTTGGAGCATGTTTGAAGTTCTTTGTGCAGATGAACAGGCACCTTTCTAGGAAACTTCATGAGTCATACCTGTCGTTCCAGCTGTAATAGAGGGAGCAAATGTCTGTTTACTCCTCAATTGTGACTGCCTTAGTCCCTTTGGCTTGGCATTTTCCAGGATAGAACCCAGTTCTTTTGGTCTTCTCTGTAATTTTGTATTTGTTGTTATTAGTCAAATAGTTTGGCTTACTAGGCAGTGGAAAAAGAAATTGTATAGATGCCTAACTACTGATTCTTTTACTGGTGTATAGATGCCTTACTACAGATTTTTTTATTTTGCAGCTCTGTTAGGGTTAATACAGTCAGGCTTTATTAGCAGCTGCTTTATTTTACTTAAAGTAATTGTGGAATAATCTCTCCCTGTCCTTATCTTGACTCTTTAGCATCTCTATATATATTTTCTCCCTTGACCAGCTGAAAAGGGGAGTGATAGAGCGGCTTTGGTGGGCGTCTGGCCTCTAGTCAAACCACCACAACATGACAGTTAAGATTTGAACTTAAGGATCTGGTGAATATTGTACAGTTTCCTCCAGAGCACTTGTATTAATCTCTAATTATAAAAAAACAGTTTTCCTATTAACTGTCAGTTCCTTTCTTGAAGTAGTAAGCTAGCCAGGGTAGTTCTGAGGTCATCTTGCTGTATAGGTGATGATTGTCTATTTCATCGTGGTACTCATATTTGTGCTTGGGGGATTCAGTGGGATTCTTCAGAACACATACAAAAGCAGTCTTTAGTGGTATTGTCTGGAGAGAGATGGTTATTTGTAATTAAGCACCTCAAATTCTGGCACTGGAATGTAAGGAACATCGTGGTAGCTCTTTGTACAGGTGAATCACACCCATTTTCATTAGATCATCTGTTAAAAAGAAACTTAAAAGAACTTGGATCAGAGAGTAAGTAGTTGGTTGGGTACTTACAATTAGTTTGTGGAGTAAACGTACATTTTACGTGTGCAGCCTCCCAGGGCACCCATCCATCCTTCAATAACAGCAGTAAGAAGTCATAGTTTAAATACAAGTGGTGTTCATCTCAGGGATCTTCCTAGACCTGAGGTACTGGGTGGCAGCTGCCAGGTTGCAGTGCTGCCACAGAAAGTGAATGTCAAATACCAGGGAAAGTAACAGGAATAGGTAATCCACGTAAGTGACAACTCTTAAGTGATTTGTAGCTGGAAGGTTTTTTCTCCATGTGGGCCTTTCGGTTCTGTATATTGAATCTCTGGCTTCGTGGCTCATGTTTGTGATTTCAGACTTTCAAGATTGAATAAAATATGCAAAGAGAAGTAGTTACCATCAGGCTATGCAACAAAGCTGCTTTTAGCCTCTTTTGATGCATCTGAACTTGATTTTTGACTTCTTGCTCTTTCACTCATTTTTTATTTCATCCCTCTTTGAGTTGGTAGCAATATTCTTTTCAGAAAATCTCTACTTCTACCACCTTGGAGAAATGAGTGTTGTCTCAAACTGCTGCATAAACATTATTTATCTTGCTCTTTCTCAATGAGGGCTACTCCATGCCACACAAGATTCTTCAGATACATGGTTTGTAGACATGGATCGTTGTATTACCTTGCTGCTTATAATAGGGGTGGTTGTAGTCCTGGTTGAACCTACCTCTTGTAAATAGTTACTAGGCAGGTACAGATGTGTCTCTACTGGAGCCTGCACAGTCTCAAGAACTTAGCAGCCATCTCAGGTTTCTCAGACATATTCCACAGGCACAAGCTTCATGTGATACCTTCAGCTGCTCTGTGTCTCTGTGAAAGGCTAAACTGTAAGCCGTGCTAATCGTGATAGTGAAGACCAGAGAAATCTGTTTGAGTAATAAAAATAAATACTTGCTTTGAGGCTGCTGTTCCTACCTTCCAGAGGTAAGTTACATCCAGAGGGTATCTTTTTTTTTTTTTTTAAAGGAATCCTTGTGACAGAAAACTGGTTGGTTAAGGTTAGTTTCCTGTTCTGTAATGCCCTTTTCTAAGATATTAGTCTATTCATCAGTGTGATTTCCCTTTCCTGTTCAAGTGTTGTTTGACTCTTACCAGTGGGTGGGGTTTTTTTCCCTGCCTTCTTTGGATGCAGCAGTCAAAATGTCCTTTGTTCAGGCTAGATTCCGAATAAGGGATCTCTGATGGCACTCTCTCTCCTTTACCACCCCACCCCATGTTTCAACATGCTGGTCTCTTTGCCAGCAGACTGTACTCTGCTCATGCATGAATGAGTAAGGTCTTAGAAAAATGAATTCTTTCATCTATGCTAGGGAGTCCTTGCCAATCATACTCTGTCCCACAGGAATGGCAGCCAAGGATAGGTGTGGAGGGTATGACAAGAGGGAGATAGAAGGGAAAATGATTCCATAAGATTTCTTGCATGTGGACTGTTGAAAAGTAGCATGAGACTTTTAGAAACCAGTACGTGTAAGTCTTTTAAGGTATCTAGTAACAGACTAGAAAGGCAGCAGCTACCTGATTCAAAGCTCTGATCCGTGATAAATTCAATTTGTAGATAGAAATTTCACTTCAAAAGTTAAATTTCAGCTCAGTAAGATTCATGCCAGTTCAGATACTGCCTCTCTTCACGGAGCTGCTGTAGATACTATGTTGGGTGGTGTGGTAAGTCTGACGAACAGCCTTGGATCTGTGTCAGGCCTGGGCACAGGCTTGTCTTGGCCGTGATTGTGGAGCTGCCACCTCAGTGCATATTCTTTTAACGTTCCAAAACCTGATGGTTTTTTGAATCCAACACCAACACTTTGTATGTTCCTTCACTGTTGATAATTGTGTTTGTGACTTTTCTCCTCTGGTGTGAAACAGCCTTCAGGAAAACCCTGTTTTACGAAGGTTGCCATCAGCCTGTTGTTGGATATGCTTCCGTTTCAGCGGGAGGCTGCTGTACTCAGCTTTTGCCCGTGGTGTGGGTGGTACAGGACACAAGTCTCTAGGGAGTGATGGAGCCGGTGCACTCCAGAAAGCGAGTTGGTACTTCCAGCAGTCAGACAGAATGTGGGTTTCCCAACCAACGAGGCATTAGAGATTACACCACTGTCCTCTTTGACCAGCATACTAAAAGTTACTTGGGCAAAGAGCTAGAAAGGGTTTTAATTTCTGAATGCATTCTTACAAGGCCATTTTGTGACGGTTCAGAAAGAAGCAAGAATTCAGATTTAACTTTTAAGAGAAAGTGCTGCCTTAGCATAAGGCATCTATTTCTTCAAAGCTAAAGCTTGCTGAAAGGTGGCCGTCATCAGGTCTTAATCAGAATGCCATAAGCAGAGCTCTAAGGCTTCTTAGTTTTGCAACAGCATCTTGGTTTTTGCTGTTTGCTTTTCTGTACAGCTGATGGTCAGCAAACATCAATTTGAAAATCTTCACTGTGTTTGTCATTTTATGTTGACAGATGAGGAACCTTTCCAGCTGGCTTTTATTCGTTGTACTGTGTTCCTGGCATTGACTCAGTTAAAGTTTGACAGTTTGCACCAGTAGAACAGAAGTACTAGAGAGCATTCTGTTTTATTTTGGAGATGTTGGGTAGCCTGCTTTTTTACTTACGTCACGTGTGCTTGTCTTTAGATAAGATGACTCAAATATTATTGCTGTTAATTAAATGGCACTTTTCCTACCTCAGGGAATGTACCTGATAAAACAAATAAGCATCATTCCAAAATGAATACAGATTTTGTTCTGTTGCAGAGTTTGTAGCAGAATAGCAAATTGTCATAGAGTGGCAGAAGTCGTTAGCTTTTCTGACAAGCTTGAGAAAATCGTGGGCCTTGTTTACTGATCAGTGATTTCATATATCTGACAAGTCAAGAGATAGAAATTAACGTGGAGAAGGCTTGATTGCTCATCATTTAAGACCTTAGTGAAAGACTCTTGTAACAGGTTGGACTGAAGCACAAAAGCTTTGTTTACTGGGATGTTTAAAGCTGTCTGCTGTGCTCTCTTAATATTTGCACCAGATGGTTGCGAGTGTGGGTGCTGCAGAGCTGCAGGTGTGCCTTCTGTGACTCACTGCCCTTTGTGCACCTTGGTAACCTGCAAACGTGGGGCTTCAGCTGGGTTTAGAGGCACAGGAATAAACTTCTCAGATACTCTACAGAGGTCGGTCTGTCTTCAGAGCTACTGGCTGTTCAGAAAATGGTAACTTTTAATTTACTAAATGCAGTAAGAGCACTTCAATTTAAATGAAAACTGTATGTTATTCACAGGAAGTGAATAGCCCTGTCTGTGTTCTGACTGGTATCATAGGCCGCCTTTGTTTATAGTCTGTCCAGTGCACCTAGGAGCTTGGGTGGGAGAGAGAACGGGATGAATTGAGTGTCGAGGGTTATGTTTGGAAATACCCTATCAGTTATATTTAGTTTAGAGTAGATAATAGCAGTAGGTAAGAGACTAACTGGTTCCTTTTCAGCCATGGAAGTAATCAGCTGGGGTGGTCCCAGGGCGCTCTGGGCACGAGTATTGCTGAGTGATCACTGGCTGCCACCTGCATGACAAAGTAAAGGACCAACCCTTCAGTTTGTACCGGTGGAGCCAGATCACGGGAAACAAGTGACAGGTAAAATACCCTTTTGAAAATTTAAGGGAGAAGAGAGAGTATGTGTGGCATAAGTGGAGCAAAGTATCTAAAAGATTGGCCACAGGTAGCAAAGGTTGCTTCTCTGAAACTGCATAGATTTAGCTTGCTTAGTTTTGGGTAGAGGTACACAGCAAAGCACAAGTTACATGTTGGTCCACTGGGAACACCAAACCTTATTAGGAACCAGTATTAATCAAGTTGTAGCAGGAAAACAACTAATATTACTGTAGTTAGAAATTACAGTTGATAGTTATGGCCGTGCTTTTGATCTTTGTGTCTTGTCTTGACGTTGGGTGCTTTCCATTCATCCAAAATATGGGGTTTTATTTTTTGAGAAGCTTATGAATTTGATAAGTGAAGCTGATGAATCTTCAAGTTCACCAGTTCTGTGTTGTAGTGAATTGCTCTACAAGTCTTAGTTCATTTTTGAATGACATTCTAGCTTATGTGCGATAGGTCTTAATCCTGTAGATAAAACAATGCTTAGCATCAATATTTTTCTTCTGGTTTATGGTTTTTATTTACTGGACTGGCTGCAAATAATTTGTAAGGACTTTTAACTAAATTATTTTTACTTATTTAGAATTGTTAAGCTTATGCTTAGCCCAGCGTGATACAGGACTGGTGTGACAACTCGTTTTTAATCAGTGACTCAAAATTGTGATCACCCTGATGTCACCGAATGGCCACAGCTTGTAAAAGGTAAGCATAAAGCATATGTATTGTTGCTGTGCATAATTTTTGGCATAATGTGGATTTTTAAAGTACTCTGTATGTCTTGAAGTTAGCCTTATAAATACTATTAAGTTACTATATTTGTTTAAGAAAAGTCAGCTGGCAAAGTTGACTTACCTTCTTGTTTAGAGTGAGTGATTTCAAAGCTCACTTAGCTTGTCCCTGTTCGCTTTTTAAAATCTAGGCACTGAGGTGCTCCATGGTACCCCTTTTAAGAGCTGTACTATAATTTGTGTCTCATGGCTTTTACTGAACAAAGTATGTTAAACAACTTATGCTTAAATAATTAAATACTGTATTTTGTTTGGGGTTTTTTTGGAAGCATTTGTCCAGGGTGCTTTCTAACATTAAAATCTGTAGGCTTGCATACCTTCGCTTTTCTCTCTTAGGGAGTTACAGTGGAGGTGAAGAGTGGCTTGCAGAATGGAAAAGTTGCTCCCTGTGTTACTGGAAGTGAGCCACTATTTGAATTTGCTAGCTCATGCTGCAGTATTCAGATTAATTGGTGTCTTGTGATCAGTATCTACGATCTAATTCAAAGCTGAAATTTATAAGAGCATTTGCTCTGAGATTTTCTCTGAACAGAACTCTTGTTTCAGATTTTAAAGCATGATGAAAGGATGTCTTGCCATACTATATAGTTGTTTTTCAGTACTGTTGCCTGCTCAGAGGAATAACAAGGTATCTTGTTTGTAAACAATTGGGTATTGCAGAATAAATAGCTTCTCAACAAACAGCTATGATTTCTGTAATTAAATTGATCTTCCACATTGTTTTAATGAGTACTAAAAACTCATTTTATTTGGTGCTTTCACTGTCATTTGAAACCTTTTAAAATCCAGTTAACAAGTGCATTAGTAGTTCTGCAAATCAGTTATAGTAGGTCTGCTCACGTTATAGGAAACAATAAGATGAAGGAATTTGATCCCTGTTTACTGTAGAACCACTTAATTCTAGAGAACCAATCCTTTTTGACTCAGCTAGTTTTTCTTTTCTCTGAACTTTCCTGAAACTATTGTCTTCTCTTACGTTGTCTTATAGAAGGAACCGTTTTTACAGAGTAACGTGCTGAACACTGCACTGTATGTTTAAGGCCCAGATAAAATTCATGCAAGTGATAAGGATAGGAAAAGATTTTTTGATACACTGTTAGCTGTGTTTAGAGGTCTGTACTGCAAACCACGAGGCCACCTTTTTTTACATGCTAAGTTCAGATGCTGATCTGCTCTCTTTCTATAATTTTTCACACTACTGTGTATTTTAAAGGCTTGTGGCAATTGATACTCTCAATGTTTGTTGTTTAACACTTGTGTTTTACCCTTGTACTTTTATAACAACTTAAAGCACTACTCTTACACAAAGCTTCATTTTACTGTACTTCTGTGGCTAAAAGATAGCAGTCACCTCAAACTTCCAAGCCCTTTGCTCACAGTTTTCTGAAGTCCTGGATGTGAATAGAGGAACTAGCCAGTGTGAATACAATCGCTCTTCTTTCCACTGCTCCTCAAGTTGTATGACTTCTAGCACTTAAATGCTTAGGTGAATAATGGGGGTGGGGGAGTTACTGGGTTTTTTTTCTCTCTGCTGACTGTTTAGTGACTTGTTTTGGTCACAGCAACTGGTTGCTGTTGAGCGTTATCTTTGTCAGCAGCTATCTCATCAGTCCTGAACTTGAATGAGTAAAGGAAACGTCATTTGGAAGGAATTAGGGACCAAATTTTGAGATTGACCAGTTCTTGTTATTTTCTAGTCAGAGCGTATTTGCATTTTAAGCATGAGTGTAAGTTCAGTAGAATAGTAAGTTCAGAATTGTTCCTAATGTCAGTTGAGTTTTATAACTCAGGGGAATATAAACAACTAACTTCCTGTGTTCTGCATCATCTGTCACTGCACAGTATCCAGCCAGCCTAGGAATTTTAAGTTGTCTGCCAGAAATGCTTTCTAGGTACTGGGACTGTTAATGTAGCACAGTTTGGTAAAATCCGGAAAGTTGCTATGATCTGGTATGTCAGTAAAGGAAATAAGTTTTTATTTGAGAATTTGGAGAAAAATCCAGGCTTTAATAGGAGGCACCAAGGCACCATCCAGTAAGGTAGCACAGTGAAACATAGGGGAAAAAGTACATGTTTCAGGCTACAGGTAGAGATTTCCAATAATGTTTAGGGTGGTGTGGATAGTCACATAATACATAAATTCAGAAATTCCATTCCTATAAACAAAGATTTCCATGCTGCCACTACCCCCCCCCCCCCCCCATAAAGCTATAAAGCTATGGCAAAGCCTGCTCAGCTGTGTGAGCTTCTGAAGTCCCCTAGCAAACCTACAAAGTGACTTCTGTCTGCAGATTTTTAGCTCACTTCCGTTTTGAGAAAGCTCTGCCATGAAAGGCATTTTTGTTCATGTAAGCTGCAGAGTTTAACCATAGTGAGTGTGCTCCCCTTGCACTCCTCACGCTGTGTATCCAGCGTGGCAGTTCTGGTCAACCGTACCAAAACCTCTATCCCAGTGAAGTCTGGGTGAGGTTCCTCAGGATGGGATTTCAAGGCAGTGTAAGGTGATTGAAGTCAGAACTGCTGCATTTGTACTGCTTTGTGTCCTGGCTGGTCCAGCTACAAACTCATTGGGTACAGGGAAGTCCTGAAGGGAGGAAAAAAATACCTGTCTAAAAAAAGCCATTAAATACTAACTTATTGAATCAGTGAAGATGATGAGAAAAGGAGGAGCTAAACAGCTATAATTTATCTTACTTACATTAATATAGTAGTGTACTCTTAAATTACTTTGTAAATTAAGTAAGGGGTTGGCATCCTGAACACAGGTGCTGCTTGTGTGTTCAAAAATGCCTGGCAATAAAACCTAATTTGGAATACTGCTGGCTGACCTGTTGGCTGGGAAGAAACAAACAGAAAGCTGCCTGTGAGATTTTGTCCATAAGTTCAGGTAGAGACATGAAATTTGTTTGAGATTCTGTTGAGACCTGCTTTCTGAGCTGCTGCTTTTTGCAGTCTAACTCTGCGGAGTGCCCGTAAGTTGGTTGCTGATAAACTTGGAGCATACATTTTGGTTATGAAGAGTTAGCCCAGAACTGGTGCACTATGCCACCTGGATATGGAAGTACTACCAGCAGAGCTTTCCTCTATTGGTTGCTGTTACATAAGTTGTGGGGGAAAAGGGCTGTCTTCCTCAGAGAAATTTGGCTTAATTATATTGTCAGCTTGTTATAAACTGTCTTCTAGAGTTTGGTCAAACAAATTAAATGTGGAAGTGCATAAAAGTTGATGCTTTTAGTGGCAATAATACATTATCATCACTTCCCACCTTTCCTAACTCTTCGTATTGTAATGACTTAAAATAACAAACAGTTCTTAAGGTTTTGTATCTGTATTTGCAGATCACCAGGAGAACCTCACTCTGAAAACATTGAAACTAGCCGAATGTAAGTAAATGAGTGGATGAGTTTAGCATATCTTGTTTCAAAATGTGTTGTGCATATGTGAGTTATCTTGCACCTGCTTAAAAAAAAAGCTGAGCAGGACTGGATTTACCCCTGGAAACTTCAAGATAGTATTTTGCTATGTGAAACCAGAAATAGTTCTAAGCCTCTGTAAAAAGAATCACTACAGGTTTGGGTTGGTTTTTTGTGAGTAGTTTGAAGGGAAAGTTCAGAGGTTTAATGTGAACCAGTAGATGGTAGCATAATGCAGTGTCAGAAAACTTCAGGCCTATATTCAGACTTGACAGTAGGGGTGTAATTTCTACCTGCTATTCACTAACATCTTGCATGGGCTTGAAGGCACTTCAGTACTAAGGCACAATACCTGCTAATACCTGTTGTGGCAGATGGATTGCTGAACTAAGAGGAGGAAAAAAAGAAACATGTCTGACTTAATTTGGCAAATTATGTATTAATTCTGGAAAGAGAAAATGAGGGTTTTTTCACTAAACAGTATTCATGTAGCATTTTGTCACAGTTCTGAACCTTCTTTTGGTCTGTCTTCATTAGCCTAGAAGCCAAGATCAACTTAAAGCAAGGTTGTCATAGGCTGAAATCTTAATTTTGATTTCAAATTCAAAAGGGGTGCAGCAAAGAGGACCACTTTAAAAAAGGGAAAAATTATTTGAGTCTGTTCTTCTCTGGGTTAAAAAACAAATTCTTTTCTAGCTATTCAAACTGTCCTGTCATAGAACTCAGTAGGGAAACCACAACCTCTGCTTTTCTGGCGAAGAGCATGAGTTCCAAAATAATGGAGCATAGCTGAGTGGTCAGGGTACTGGTGAGGCTTCAAAAGATCTGGGTTTGTTTCTCTTCTGGCACAAACTTCTTTGAGCTTAGGCTGTCTCCTCCGAACCCTCTCCCCAAGTGGTGTAGCATTTTTACGCACTGTGGCCAGTTTGGGATCTTTTGCAGACAAGGGATGTAGTCTGAATTGCTCAAGGACTTCTCTACTGTAGCTGTCCAACTTGGGGAGCAAAGCTGATGTGAGTGCCCCCCCCCCCCAGTATGTTACATACCCAACCTTAAAAGTGAAGAGGAGACAAGGAATGCTTTTCCCATGCAACTCACTGCAGTGAGATCTTTCCTTGTGCTTAGGAGGAGCGTTTCTCCTGGGACAAGGAATTTGCTTCTCCCTCTCATGCCATCTGTTACAGAAGTGCTGTTTCACTGGTATCTTAGGAGTACAGGTTGCAGGGATCCAGACCTGAGAGGTGACTGAGTGGTGCCGTGTGTCAAGCTGCAGGGCAAAAACCCTGCCATGGTCTCTTCTCCCTCTCCAGTAGCAGCGCCTGTTGTAGTTTGTTTTACTATTACTGCAGCAGGTTGAGTTGTAGTCTTTTGTTTCTCTGGCCTACCCAAACGAGGGCAACCCAGCTACAGGCTCGCTGCAGTCTGCTCTGGATATTGTCAGTCAAACTGCTGCTTTTTTATACATGGCAGGGAAAGATGTGTCAGAAATCAGGATCTTGAGTAGCGTGAAACTGAGACTGTAGAAGAGCCTATGATAAATTCAAAGGAAAATGCAGTGCAACTATTTTCCTTCCAGCAGTTTCACAGTTCTGTTTTAGTGTGTATTTTATCCTCCTTCAGATGGAACTTGACAGAAAAAGTCTACAGTAGCAAGCTTTTTTGTATGAAAGCTGAAAATTTTTCTGGTTTGTGCAGAATGATGACTGGAGTTACCCAAAATGTATAGTCAGGGCATCTGACTAAAATAGATATAAGCCAGTCAAGCTGTAGGAATTCACATATTTGAGCAGTAGACACACAATATTAATGGTACACTTGCAAAACTAACTTTTTTTAAAATGCATCACAGTGAGACATCATTTATTACAGAGAATTTCTGCAATCCTGCTGTATGGTTGTTCTTGCCACATAAGGTGGTATGGCAGGCTGGGTAATACACTGTGACCTGGGAGTCTACTGTGTAGCCCAAATAGTTACTATGTTATTATGTTATTTACATACTTACAATTCACTAGTAAATGCAGGGGCTTATGCAGGTGTTTTGTAGTTTGCACAATTAATGGTTAAGTTGTTTTTGCTGTGGTTGGCTGATAAATTGCTTTGTTTGTTTTGGTTTGCATTGCCAAGTGTTGTATCAAGAGCTTGTTACATATGTTTTGTGTGTGTGAATTAAAATAAATAAAATATAAGTCTGCTGACTCTTTCAGATTCTTGTGAAGCAAATTCTCCCATGGATAAGTTTTGCTTATGCAGAATTTTTCAAATTCTGGCACTGTGCATGGTGAACATCTTGGTACTACTAGCTTAGACCTAGGAGTCTTTTTTTCCTTAGCATTCATTCGGGTCTTTGAATTTTTAAGATCAGCTGCTTCTCCTGTCTTCTCCTGTCACAGGTCTGCATTAACTTTCAGTTTCTTTCAGTAGAACTTTTAAAACCTCTTTATCACTAAATTACATCACTTCTTTAATTGTTTAACTTCTTACCAGTCTGTGCATTGTGTGTTGTCACGTATCAAAGTAAAGATTTGGGCATTTTGACTCATTGGCTTTCTGTCCATTCATCTTTCCTCCTTTCTGTTTTTAAGGATTGGATGCTTTGCAATTTTGAAACTTACCTGTCTCTTCAAAATTGTTGAGCACCCCTCCATTTAAAGTGTTGTTACAGTTGATGTATAGTCATCTCACATGAGTATGTTTGATAGATGATTTGTTTCCCTTGAATGGCAAAGCAAAAATTCTGCAACAGCTACAAAATATGTTAGAAAAACAAATTGCAACCATTGCAGATACATGCAGTAACTGTATTAGTGTTTCATGATATATACTTCCAGATGCCATCCTAGTGCTTTCTGAACATAGAATGCCTGAAACTACTTTTCTTATAGCTGAGAACAGGTGTGTTTGTGTAATGTAACCATGGGACATGCTGATTATGGCCTCTCTGTCAAACCTGGCCACACAAAGGTGTTTTATTGCCATTCTTGGAGGGAAAAGATATAATAAGTATCTTCATCTACACTTGCAGCCTGTATTGTGTTACAGTATGATCTGCCTGGGATGAATTGTAAAACTTCTTCTCAGACCCTCTTTCAATGTATCATTTAGTCAGGTGGAAACTTAACAGGTAAGACTGCCTTGACTCTAATCAAGAATTACTACTCTTTTAAATTTAGCAACTATTTAAGTTATGGTTAAGTGTCTCTTACCTTTGCTTCCAAGAGCGAAAGTGCAGTAAAGTTGAGCTAATTTCATAATGATTTGAAGGAGAAGAAATTGCACATTCTGCAGTAGAAAATACAACTGAAGCAAATGTATTGGAGGATACAGTTGGGGAAAAAAAAAAAAGAAAAACAACTTAAAGGAGCTATTTCTCTCTAGACCTGCCTAATCCACAAATGGTAGGCTATTCTTGAGCAATTTGCACTTAGTTTCTGTGTGATCATGGTCATCCTTCTAGGATAGTGCCATGCGGAATGAAGGCATAGAAGAAGAATGCTACCAAGGAAACCTAACTTAAAAGAAATGTTCTAGAATTTTTAATAAGTTGAAAAGAGAGTTATATGATTGTCCCTGACCTCTTTTCTTCAAGTTGTACAAGGTTGATCAACATTTAGGTCTGTTCTTTGCAAACTAGTCTTAATGTTGCAGTAGTCGGCCCTTTTCTTACATCAGTGTTTTTGTCTGAAATAGTTTGTCTCTTATATCATGCTTTCTACTGAAACACACTGGTTGGCCAGAAGTACAGAGTGGGAATCAGCATCTCCAGTTTACTGTCTGCATCTTTTAATACCTCGCTGCAGCACTAATGTTAATTTCCTTCTATTGGTTGGGTTGCTGACCAGAATACAGTGTATAAATGTCATACTTGACAAATTGAAGCTTGAGCAGTAGAGTACAATGTGAAGTTTAATTGTAATTGCTTGAGTGGCAGAACTACTTTAATCAAGGGAAAACAACATGGCATTTACAAAACAATATGCATTTTGCTTAGTATTTTATACAGAGTAAGAAGACACAGTGTTGGAGTTTAGGACTCCTTCCTTGATAATGTAAAATAACACTTGGAGAACTGTAGAAATGTTTTGTGTGGTTATCAGCTAACAGCTGATAACAATTGTCTACTTTTTTCTTTAAACTATTAAGAATAACAAACTTTTTCAAATGGAGTAAGATTTTTTTTAAGTTTATAGTCAGTCCTAAACTTAGTAATAAGGTTATTTCAGCAGTAATTCAAGTTACTTTTTCTTTGCAGTTAAATAAATTTATAGGGGTTTTTATGAAGACTATATTTCTCCCTGCCTTTTCAAGAGGCACTAATTCTCTGAAGATGAGCAGTCAAGTTAAATGCAGTCAACTGTGCTTACAGTCATCACCCTTTACGTATGTTGACTGCTTGCAATAATTGCCTAATGATTGTTTCCCCATAATCAGTTATTTAATGGCTTCAGGCTTGTAGTGGTTGGGCAGAGAGGGATTGGGGATTTTTCCTGAAATGGCTTGGGTTGAAAAGTCAGGGTATAGTTGATGGATTATTCATCTGTCAATTTTTTTTTTTAGCTGACTGAATGTTGGAGGGATAGCATAGGTGTCAGGGCATTGCATGCTTTAAGAAGGACAGATAGGAACCAGGGTGAGAAATCAGTTGGTCTGTGGAGTATTATCTCTGTGGAGTCCCAGAGTTAATAACCTAAAGAGGAAAGGGCAGTAATGAAAGGTGCTTTTCTGATAGGACTGCAGCAAGGTAATTTGTCTGAGAGACAAGATTGAGATGCACGCTGACCGTGTTCTTGACCCCTCTCTCTAGCTGTCTCCCTGCATTGCTGTACTGCCAGGACAGCTCTGAGGTTTGCCCTTCCTGAGGAAGTGCCGTGCCTGACTTTGTCAGTGCATGGTATTCCTGAGGGCACAGTGGATCTAGGATATGTGGTGGGTGAAGCCAGTAACTCCAGGGGAGTTAACAGTCTGTGCCCCAGCTACCAGGGCCCACCGCATCGGAAGGAGCGAGGTTTGGGAAACATGGGCTCCATGCACGTGTGCTTTTGCAGATGTACGTTAGCTGGGGAGCCGGCACCCAAGGTGGTGAAAAGCTGTTGCAGCACTGCTGGAACACAGGGCTTGACTCCAGCCCTGGGTTGGACCATTTGGCAGTTAGGTGTGCAGGCCACCTCAAAGGGTCTGTGTGGCTTTACTGGAGGCTTGTGGTGTCTAGCACTACTGTTCTTGCTCTGAACAGAAACAGAAAACCAACATGCAAGGCTTGAAACTGGAACTCTCAGCGGTGTTTAACTTCTCAAAGATGTCCATCTGTAGTCCATGTTTTTTTAATAGTTGTGGTCTGCTGGTCATCTTATTTCTACAGTGTAGTATAATTTTTGCAATAGTAATAATATTTTAAAAAAAAAACCACCAAAACCAGTTTCTTATCCAAAGGACAAGCATAAATTTTCCTTTAGTTTCCATGCACATTAGTATTTCTGTTTGGGGGTTTTGTGTGTTAAGAAAACAGCTTATGAGCATTGAGGAAGTTACTAATTCCTCATGGTTTTATTAAAACAGGCCATTGTAAATTTATACTTACTAAAATTGGCTAACTGGGGCAAAATGAGACTTTTGTGTAGTAATAATATAGAAGTTGTGCCTCAAGCAGAAGCCATTCAGAAAAACATCATCTCATACTAATGTTTCCACACAAGTATGAAACTTTCATATGTATTTCTAAAATTTAGCTAAACTTAAAGCAACACTGATGGACTTAGGCAGATACTTTTAACTTTGGGCAAGTTTTGAAACTTGGGTGAAAAGTCTTTGCTCTAAAAGAATGATAGATGCATTTAGGCTATATATTAGGAAGAGATTCTTTACTGAGAGGGTGGTTGGGCACTGGCACAGGATCCCCAGGGAAGGGGTCACAGCACCCAGCCTGAGTTTAGGAAGCGTCTGGACGATGCCCTCAATCCCACACTCTGACTTGGCTGGTCTTGTGTGGAGCCAGGAGTTGGACTTGATGATCCTTATGGGCCCCTTCCCACTCAGGAGATTCTGTGATTCTCTTGCCAAAGTAAGTTGATGAATATTGTTGGGTTTCTTAATGGAAAAATGTGCTTATGAGATAGTTGAACTTTGGGGAAGGAAGATACCTATTTTAGTTAGGTGTCTCTTCCCCTCACTGAAGTAGTGAGTCTTGCTTGAGGAGGTTTTACAAGTCCCACTGTGTGGGAAATTACCCTTAAGGCTCAAGGATATATGCCTGTGGTAATGTCCACAGAATGTTTACAGTTGTGCTGCTCACATGCAGCTTCGTACTGGGATGGGCAACAGCTGCGCGAGTCTTTGCAAACATACACAAGTCAGTCTCCGCAGCCATAGCTACGCTAGAAGCTGTCTGTGTGCTAATGTACAGTTAATTGGTCCCTTATAAACTCAAGGACTAATTGTGCTTCCCTAGATACCTGTGTGGGAACTTAAAGGGAGCTGCAGTCTTTGCTGTGTAGCGTGAGTTAAAAATAGAGAGGGGTTTTGTGTTACCTCACTTGATGAAGCAGTTTTAATGCCACAGGCTAAGAACTTAGATTTTGTACATACTAAATGAGCAGGGGAATGTAGAAAGAGTTAAGTTTTCATCTCTGGGGAACTGAGAAGATATGCACTTTTCCCCTGAATAATAGAGAAATGTGAGCTGTTGGCACTGGACAGTGACAACCCTGGAGTGCCCCTGTGGAAATGTGGTATGGAGTATCTTGCTGGTCTGTAGGATCACACATTGGCGTAGTCAGAATTGCATTCTCTGTAGGTGCTTTCGTGGATGGACCTCAAGGTAGCTCATGTGGAAGTCAAAGTCTGTTCTACCTTTTTAGGTCTGTATCCTCACTTTGTTTCCACCTTTTTTATTTACTTGAATAATCCATCTGAGGCCATCTCAAAAGTCTACAGAATAACTACCAGAGAGAGGCAGGGAAAACTCCTGTTCTGTTGTGTGCTGTTGTACACTATTGTTTGTTTCAGTAGTTGAGGGAGAAGAAAATGGATGGACAGTCAAACATTCTGCCTCTAATAGAATTTCACAGAACTTGAGTCAGCAAGTTTGTGCCCATGAATTAAAATGAAAATGTTTTTAGAAGCAGCATTATTGTATACATGGCACAGTTTGACAAGTAATTGGTAATTAAAAATTGGAAGCAAAAAAAACTTGAGCCCCTCAGAATGTAACTTGTAGAGACAAATCTAAGCTTAGTTTTGTCTCCTGGCATCTCAGATATGACCTGATTAAAGTGGAGTGTTGTTTAATACGATAAAATGTGTTGTTAATGTATCAGTGTTTATACATTGAAATAACTTCAAGCTAGAGGTTACATAACCTAGGCAGGTGTGCATGCCTCTTCAAGGCTATCAATTTCTCCAGTTGGAAAACATAAATTCTCTCTTGGGGAACTGGTCAGCTTTTCACAATCTATTTAATCTGAAAAACAACTTCAGCTGCTTTAGGTAAATAAATACACACATATAGGCTTATATGTGGTTAGAACAGCTGTGAGAAATAATCCATATGACGTTTGTAGGTGTATTGCATGGGTCAGAAAACGACAAATTTATTGCAGGAAACCCTGGGATCTACATGTAGACTGCAATGGAGGAATAAGATAGAAGGAAAAATGTGATGAGGAAAGGCAAAGTTATGATTATAATGTGTATATGAATAACTGCCACTTTGTATTCTCTGTGGGAAATCTGGTCACATTGAGAGAGGAAGATTAAAGGAGCAATTGAGTTGGAAAGAGCTTTCATGAAGGCATCGAGGGTGATGCATAGGAGACACTGTAAGGAGAGTAAGGAAGGAGCATGTTGGTGAGACAGGTGGCTATAGCTCAGGTGTAATAATTCAAGGTTTACAATGAAAGGCTTTAAAATCATATTCTTACCTGCTTACAAATGACAATATTTCACACTAAATCTGAAGGTCTGGAATGATTGAGAGTCAAGAATGATCAAAGCATGAAATCCTGGCATTCACAAGTAGATGTCTGTGAAATCATGTGCTTGTCTAAGCTGTACTAAAAAAAAGTTAGCTTTTTAAAGCCTCTATAATAAAAGCTGAAGTATGAGGAACAAGATCAAAAAACCTGAAGATTTTATATGTGTGTGGAGAGAGGCAGGTTTTTCTAAGTGCACATGTAAAAATTGGAGAGGCTAGAACTTCTACCTTGGTTCAGAACACATCTATTCCCTGCTTATACAGTAGTGGTTTTAATGGTTGTTGGTGCTGCTTTTTTTTTTTTAATATGGTCTTACTCCTCTCTGTTGAGGTGCCAGGGAAACCTATCTCTTCTTTATTTATTTATTTTTTTTAATCTTGGAACTCTGAGGTATTGGGAAGGTGAGGTAGATACTGAGGTAACGCTTTTCTTTCTAAAAAAACTTGCTTCTCCAGGATTATGAGATCTTGAAGGGTAAAAGGGAAGGAGCAAAGGTGTTATTGTGGAATGGTATATGCCCCAATAATTACTTTTCAGAACTGAAGCAGCTGCACTCAGAATCTGATACTTAACCAAGCAGCATTAACGGTTTAGGTGCAAGTGCTGAGGCAGTACCAATGGGTCCAGCAGTTCAGCTCTCAAGTACTTGTTCTATGCAGAATCTGTGCATGTATTAACATCTGGAAAGGCAGCTTTAGGTTAATACCACAATTTGCTTCCTGTGTTCGAATTTTTATAGTACTGTATCATTAAAGTTAGGTTGAAAGCCTGCATGTTACAACTAACGATGTGTGAAATGTTTCATAGTTGATATTTTTCTTTAATAACTTGTGTTCTTCAATGAAGTGAAAGTTTGGGGGCTTCTTTCCAAAAAAGTGAAATTTGGTGCTGCATGCAGCTTTCTGGCAATCTCTGTACCTTTTGCATGCATCTGTAAAAGTCTGTGACCCCATTAATTGGCCAGTTAAACTTTCATGTGTACATGGGTATATATAGTACTGAGCACATTGACATGTGTCGCGATACAGTTGTAACTCTTTAAAACACTTACTTACCATGCATAGTTACAGGAGAATGATGAGGACATGGAAAATAGATTTACTTTGGGTTTTTAGTGCCATATAGCTTATTAAGCTGAGGAGAGACATAATCAGCCTCGAGCTCATCTTTGATCATGGTTTTGTCATCAGTTTAATTAACCAAGGAATATTTTTCCTACAGATTTAAATAAACTAAATGCTGTATAACTAAATCATCTAGATTCTTGTTTTTTAGAAATCTAACCCGTTTTTAAGAGTTTTTATCCTATTGGTGTAGTGTTGATAGTATTACTAAATAAATTCTTAGATCGTTTGTATTTCATGCCTCTTTCCTCTCTCGGTGGCAAGCGTACCTCAGTACTATACATCAGACTCAGTCACTGGTGTGACATCCAGTTCTGTTTCATTTGCAGCCTTGCTTTGCATCTAAATTGCGCTCTCTTTTTTTCAGCAACAATTGAGATTGTTCAGAACTGAACAAGATTGTGTCTACTGTCATGCTAGAATGTAAAGCTGAAACAGAATTTACCTTTCACTTACATAGGAGCCACAAATGAAATTGTGTGTTGAATATATTTGCATTTGTCAAGATGAGATTCTTGTGTTTTTAAAAAAACCAACCTCCTGATGTGTCCTGTCTGATACAGAAATCTTGTGTTTCAGTGCCTGACTAATCTCTGCCTTGCTGATGCTTTTGAATGAGCTTTGTATGGAAAAGCTCTACTAATCCTTGTACTTACTGTTTGAATGTTTGCTACAGGAAGCGAGCAGCTGCAAAGCATCTAATAGAGCGCTACTACCACCAGTTAACTGAGGGCTGTGGAAATGAAGCCTGCACGAATGAATTTTGTGCTTCCTGTCCAACTTTTCTCCGTATGGATAACAATGCAGCAGCCATTAAGGCCCTCGAGCTTTATAAGATTAATGCAAAACTCTGTGATCCTCATCCCTCCAAGAAAGGAACGAGCTCAGCTTACCTAGAAAACAATTCCAAAGGTGCCCATAACAATTCCTGCACTGACAGAAAAATGAACAAGAAGGAAATTCAAGGCCCAAGAGATGACTTTAAAGGTAAGATGTTATTTTTAGAATTTCCTTAAAATAAAACATGCATGAGTATAAGCCTGAATTCGCTGTGGTGGTATTCTGCTGATTACTTAAGTAAAATACAATATTGGGCAATCAAATATTTTAATATGGATTCTGAGAAGTGGCTGGATTAATGCTGAACACAGATTCTAAATCTGGATCTTTACTACGTTTCTGTTAAAATCCATATGCATTTGTTGCCTTCTGAGTTCATTGGCTTTTCAAATGGGGAGGTTTTTAGCGTGTTGTTACGATTGATTTAGTTCTGGTAGTTTCATAACTCCTGTAGTTTAATGAGTTATAAAAGTTATACTTTAACTAATTTCAGATTTTGTGTTAAGAAATCTAATGCGAGCAAAAACCGATGCTGTAGATGACAGGCAATACACCTGCTAAGCTGGAAAAATGCTTAAATGATTTCAGAACCAGTGTATAAAAAAGAAACACTGCTCTGTCTTTTCTGACTTCTGTTTAGCTTTTCAGACTCTAGAATAGTAAATAGGTGCTGCAAGGATAATTCTAGTTGTCATCAAAATCTGTGGTGCAGACAAATCATAAGCAAAATTAAAGCCCTTGAACAGTTGCATTAAGTTGTATAAACACAGAAGTTCAGATTCATTCATTTTAGCTAAAAAATTCACAGGCTGGTTTGGGTTGGAAGGGATCTTAAAGATCACCTAGTTCCCACCCCCCCTGCCGTGGGCAGGGGTACCCACCACTGGACCAGGCTGCCCGAAGTGCCATCTGACCTGGCCTTGAACACTGCCAGGGAAGCAAAAGGAGGTGAAACAGTTTACAGCAAAGGGCCTACAGAATCAGCAATAAAACATAACGCTGCATTGTAAGGGACCTAAGATGCTCTAGTCAATACCTGCATCAGTTTGTTCTTTATCTGATGCAAGGATAAACTTGTCCCCAAATTATTTATGAACTGAGTAAGCAAAGAGGAAAACAGGGAGAGGCGATGGGAGCCAGTGTGGTCTTTAAACAGTCAAGAGGCACATTAGGGCTGGTTTATGATCTGTCTCTTAATTTTCTGTGTTTTTAATGGAGATAGCCATATACAGAGTTTTACTCCTCCTCCCTCCTGCTACCACCCTCCCTCCCCAAGTTACTCATCCTATCTTCAGAGACAGTGTATTGCCTAAAGCAGTGACTCTTCTGACTTCATCTGTTGCAGCATCAGCAGTATTGACTTGTCTTTGTAGCTGTATGGAAAGAAATCATTAATGTGTTGTTAAAGCCCATCTGGGTCTCTTGGTTACCTTTGTAATTGGATGATGTCTAAGGAATTTTTTTAAGGTCGATCTGCAGCAACAGTTACTGGGAAACTGCAGTTAGGTTTAAGAAAGCCAGGGAAAAGGATGTGCAGCTTGCTTTTATGCTTGACATGGAATTGAAACCTAGAAATAAATCAAAAGAAATGCCCTTGAGAAGGAATTATTTAAATTGCTTTTCTGTAGTGCTAAGCTATAAGACCTTTGAGGCAAAAATGTATCTGAATGCCATTGCCACCGTTTTTGTAATATCCTAGATGGCAGTCCAAACAGAAGGAGGAAATGGGGAGAATACATAAAAAGCATAGGTTGCAAATGATGTCATAGAGAGTCATTTCAAAATCTGTGTTACAATTACCTGGGAAGCTGTTTTCAACTTTAATCACCAAAATGTTACACGGGGAACAGAGAAGGCCAGCACATAGGCAGTGAGCACACAATCACAACAAAACTTCCATAAGAGATAACGAGAAGATAATCAACAAATGTACTTATTAGGGAGTGTGCTGTTGGCAATATAGAGGTCGCCTTCAGTCTTTTTCACAGTCAAGGATCACTGGTAAAGCTTGCCTTGATGTGCAGATTTGGGGTTGGAGCATGACTGAGAACAAGGTCTGAGAGGAGATATGTTTACTTCTGTGTATCACTTTGTTGCAATAGAAAGGATGAGAGAAGAAGGCATGTAAAAAGCTTGCTTATTTAGGCATAGGTCAGCTAAAATTGACTTGAATTAGAAGAAAGCTTCACTGACATTTGTTTTTCTCCAGCCTTTTCACTGCTGTAAACTAAAAATGAGTTAGACTATGGCAGCTCAGAGCTGACAGTCACAAGACCATAGTGGCTTAAAACTATTACAGGGAGTAACAGTTACAATATTTTATCTGGAAGTAACACATAGTTCCTTAAACACTAAAAATCTTCAAAAGAATTACTGGGGAATTCCTGTTCTAAGTATGGAAATCTGAAATGTGTCCTATTATTAAATTGTCTGTTTTTTTCCTGGCTGTTTTTGTGTTCTGCATAACCTCTGCGATCCAGAGTCAGTGATCTCGAGGCTGTGGTCCTTGTTTTGAGGAGCTGTGGCACAGAACAGTGTCTTTATCACCAGTTAGTTTACTTTTTTTTTTAGGCAAGTTTGCTTCTTGAGCATGCATTGCAACAGATAGAAATAGGAGATGTTGCACTAAGCTTGAATACTTCTGTAATATTTTTCAATGCTGTTGGTTTTTTTAACATGATGGGTTTTAGTTTTCAGGCTCTTTCACTGTCTTCAGATTGATTGGAAGTCAATCTCAATAGCATGACATAAGCTTAATCTTTGTGTTGTATGTGCTCTAAGAATAGCTTGGGGCTCTGAAAATCAATAGGTTGTCTGTCTTTGCATCATTTAGTTTGTATTTTTAATTTAATGATTGCTTGGAATGAACATTAGTGTAGGCAATCACATTTCAAAAATACTCGAACATGTAAGTGTCTTTAAATTTTTTCCCTCTTTCTGCAGAGGTAGCTGATCTGGCGTGGTTGGTGAATGTAGTACTGTGATGTGTGCTTAGATTTCTAGAGATGCTAATAAACAGATTCAGTTTTAATTCTAAGTTACGTGTCAGTTCAAAGAATCTTCTGAAACATCTTTTCAGGGTCTGATCATGTGGAAATCCTACTCTAAAGCATCACCTGATGTGAAAAGCACTTGTGGATTCTGTTTGAGAAGTAGCATAGAAAGCTTCAAGTAATGAATTCTTCCCTTTTCTAAAGAGAAGGGAAGATTTCAAATAACAAAAGGGCCACCAAATGATTTATTTCATATCAGGAGTTTGGAGGCGGGGACACAACCAGAAGCAGACAGGTACTTGGGACCCATACAGATGATGTGTGCAAACCAGCTTGTTCATCTGAAGACCATGCTGATGAGTGTACTAAACTTGTCTCTCTGTGAGGTCTAATGTACAAAGAAGTAGCCCACGTGCCCAGACGTGTGTAATTCAGAAGGTAGTACAAATTTCTGAGCACATATTGTGGTTTTTAGGGAGGATTTGCATGCATCAGTATAAAAACAGTTGCAGAAAGCATTAAACCTAGAAATGAGAAATCTTATATTGCCATTAACATACACCAAAACAAAATGCTGAATCTTTACTCCAAGAACTGTTTTTAAGGGAGAAAGGGCATGTGAAGCCCATATGCATGGGCTGTGTTTGAATAGAGGGGCTGACCCTGTTTGTGTATGGCTTAATGACCCAGACAGTACCACTGCAGATTTACCTTACCAGAAGACTATTGTTGCATAGTCTTACTCTTTATAAGTCTTGTAAATTTTAAACATCTTACTGATTTGGTTGCTCTCGTTTAGAAAATACAATACTGTTAGCTACCAAACTTAGCTGACTGGGTGCAAAAACAGTTTTACTATTGTGTCCTCCAATCTACATCCATGAATAAAATATTTTACAAAATCATAGTGAACGAAATCCTCCATTCTTAATGCTAATGAAACTATAAAGTGTCTGTCCTGCATTTATCCAGCACTCTCACTGATTTTTTTTTTCAGTATTGATGGTGATATGATACAGTGATTTCTCGAGTACAGCAAATTAGAAGTATTTTATCTTTTTATCTTAATAAAAGTAATACTTTATCTTTTTGTAGATGTGACTTTTCTAACAGAAGAGAAGATATACGAAATTCTTGAACTATGTCGAGAGAAAGAGGATTATTCCCCTTTAATCCGGGTGATTGGGAGAGTATTTTCTAGTGCTGAAGCATTGGTGCAGAGTTTCCGAAAGGCCAAGCAGCACACCAAGGAGGAGCTCAAGTCCCTTCAGGGAAAGGATGAAGACAAAGATGAAGACGAAAAGGAAAAGGCTGCCTGTTCGGCTGCTGCTATGGAAGAAGATTCAGGCGCATCGTCGTCTTCGTCGTCAAGAATAGGTGACAGTACACAAGGAGACAATAACCTCCAAAAACTAGGCCCAGATGAAGTGTCTGTAGATATTGAAGCAGTCAGGAGGGTCTACGATAGGTTACTTTCTAATGAAAAAATAGAAACTGCCTTTTTAAATGCACTTGTGTACTTGTCACCTAACGTGGAATGTGACTTGACTTACCATAATGTGTACTCTCGGGATCCTAACTATCTGAATTTGTTTATTATCGTTATGGAGAATGGCAATCTTCATAGCCCAGAGTATCTGGAAATGGCTCTACCGTTGTTTTGCAAAGCAATGAGCAAACTGCCCCTAGCAGCTCAAGCGAAACTGGTCAGATTGTGGTCGAAGTACAGGGCAGACCAAATTCGGAGAATGATGGAAACATTTCAGCAACTTATTACTTACAAAGTCATAAGCAATGAATTCAATAGCCGTAACCTAGTGAATGATGATGATGCCGTTGTTGCTGCTTCAAAGTGCTTGAAAATGGTTTACTATGCAAATGTAGTAGGAGGGGATGTGGATACTGATCATAATGAAGAGGAAGATGAGGAACCCATCCCAGAATCAAGTGAACTAACTCTTCAAGAGCTGTTGGGCGAGGAAAGAAGAAATAAAAAAGGTCCTCGAGTGGACCCACTGGAAACTGAACTTGGTGTTAAAACTATAGATTGCAGAAAACCACTTATCCCTTTTGAAGAATTTATTAATGAACCACTGAATGATGTTCTAGAAATGGACAAAGACTATACTTTCTTCAAAGTAGAAACAGAAAACAAATTCTCTTTTATGACCTGTCCCTTCATATTGAATGCTGTTACCAAGAACCTGGGATTGTATTACGACAATAGGATCCGGATGTACAGTGAAAGACGCATAACTGTGCTCTACAGCTTAGTTCAAGGACAGCAGCTCAACCCTTACCTGCGGCTCAAAGTGAGACGTGATCACATCATAGACGATGCGCTCGTCCGGGTAAGTCACGCAGCAACATGGAGCTTGGTTGGTTCTGACTAGTGTGAACTGTGGGCTTTGCCTAACTGAAAAGAACCGTGTGTGAATGCAGTGTTTTATGTTCTAGATGCTCTCAAGAGGAAGCTCAAATAGCTTAACCATGTTAGGTTTGCTGCTGAAGATTTGTGTGTTCAGTACAACTGCTTCTACTCGGTGGTTGCAGACTTACATGTTTTAGTGTTGAATAGTTCTTATTCCCTGCTAACAGGTTCCTCACTACGACAGCTCTAAACGCTGAGAGTGACCAGCTTCCAGTTCAGAACTTTTTCTTTGTCCTCTGGATTCTCTCGGGTTATCTGTGGCAGGGGGGTTGGAGCTCTATGATCCTTGGGGTCCCTTCCAACCCAGACCATTCTATGATTCTATGATCTTTTGATAGTAGGGTTTTTTAGATGAAAGTTGGAATTAAAAGCTTTTGGATATGTACTCTTCTTATGGACTTGTGATCTTCTAACTGCAAAATGTGTGGAGTTACTGTGTGATGAGTAGAACGTCTCACTTCTCCCAAGATCTACTGTAGTTTGGTGCAAATGCTGATAGAACTGAGAAAGGAGACAACAAGCCTGATAGTACCTGAGAACTGTTGAGAGAAGACTGTTTCTGACTATGCTGGCTTCTTCAAGTAAAGCTTAAAGCCATTTCTAAACATGTTTTTGGAAGATGCAAATTATACAGGATACAAACTATAAAAAATACTCCACAGTAAACCTTTTTTCCATAAATGTGCTTTAATTTTAGGATGCTTCCTCCCTTTATTTTTTGCTTCGAGCTGTTTATTTTTCAGAAGGTCACTTTTCTTTGTTCCATTATTAAAGCACAAGAATGTTTGCAAAATTCTAAAGTTAGCCGTGGCTTTAAACCTTGTTGCTGAAGAGCCAGAAAGTTTTTTGCCTCTAAACTCACCTGTTAATTCTAATTAAACTTGATTACTGTAAGTGCTGCTGAAGGTTAGTTGTGAGAGCCCTAAATAAGCTCCCACCTTGATTTTTTTTTTTTTTCTGTGTTCCTGTGAGATTACAGGTGGGACTTGCTGATCTTACAGCTTAGGGAAAACCTTTGTTTCCAGTACCAATAGGAAAAATAAAGTTGCAATGCAGGAATGGCTTCTGTCTGTAACCCTATTTTATATTAGGCAAATGAGAAATAGAGTATTTTAATCCAAAAGCCTACTGTGTGCCACTTTTCTAATTTTAAGAATGCCATTTGTAATTTCAGTATCTATCAGGCTTACAGTTGTATCCGGCTGTTTTGTCACAGTAACTTAGGAGGGCTTTTTTCCTTTATTTGTTTAGCCTTGCGATGCATAAATACTGGGGAAAAAAGGGAAGGGCATTATTCTCTCTCCCTTTAGGAGAGGATGGCCTAAGAGAGGATAAGAGCTAGTTTTTAGGGAGATGTTTGTTTTGGTGTCAGCGCCAGCACAGGGCAAGCAGACCTTCCTTGCGCTGATGATGGAAAGGAAAATCTGTAAATAGGAGGAAAGGTGTTCTTCGACCTACTGCTTGTTCTGGGAGGAAGGTGAAATCTTTGAGGGGAAATAACAAAAAAAAAATGTTTCATGTGCTTAGGAAGCTCACAGGCAACATGAAGCTTGTGCAGCTTCTGTGTTGCTGTCGCTGCTTGCTGTGCATGCTCTTGGTCTATTGGAAATCTAGGTAATTTTAATCAGGTGAAGCTCAAACATACTTAGTGAAATTATGATGTGCTTGCAGTGGCCCTTGCACAGCCTAGCAGTCTACCAGTACATGCCTGGGCAGTTGCCATGGATTCTCCTATGGCTGTTAATTTAAGCTGTCAGAACGTGCCAAATTATGGTGATCTGATTCTGTCAAAGCCCAAAGGAGAGCAAGAATTTTAAACTGTTTATTCTGGGACAGAAGATAAAGGGAAAAGATAAAACTGTTCTCAATAAAAAACAGTCTGAGCTGAACTGTAGTGTTAGTCAACTAGACCAAGTGCAATCTGTGGCATCCCTCAGGAGTGGAACATCGACTACGTTCAGTAAAATGGAGGTGAATGAAGACTGGTGGCTGGAGGAAAGGAGCTGTAGGTGCCCTTTCAAACAGATGCAATGAGGTAGCTGTTGTGGGATGGTGTGGACTTTGAGAAAATGGGTAGATAAATGTAGCTGGTAGGGAAGTCACCTTTTAACCACTGTTAAGTTTTAACTGATGATACGACGTATCAGTGCCCGAGGAAGAGATTTTAAATATTCCCAGGGAAGCATGAGGAGTTGAAAGGAGCGAACAATACAATGTCTCTGCTCATTGTGTGTTACTAGGTTTCTCTTTGATTTGTTTCTTCTCATTATAAAGAGTTTGGACATATTTGGACAGTTCAGAGTCTCATCAGGGAGATTGCCAAGTGTTCTTTGTCAACTGGTAGCACCCAGGCCTATTATCAGGAATCAGACTTAACATAAACAAAAGGACGTATTTCCTTCACACCATGTACCTTAAAACTGTGGGTGTGTTTGCTTAAAACTTGTGGTGCTTCATGAAAGAAAGATCCAGCAAAAGGTAATGGGCATTACAGGCATTTTGATGTGGCCCACAAACAAACCTCGAAGTCTCCAAGCTTCTGCAAGGCTGCTGGTACCTGGAAAAATGCTGTAGGGAAAACAGTGTTCCACACTGTCATCTTGCAGTTTCATCAGAGTGCCTGATCTGTTTAAGAATTGCATGCTGCTGTTACAGGTACCTCCTGGAATGGGTTGGGAAGTGACTTTAGTAATTTTCATCATTTGCTTTCACCTCCTAATTGGAGCAGAATAGGTCTGGAGGAAAATCTTCAGTCATGTGTCTTAATTCTTAAAATAACTTGCTCTGTATTTGTAGTCAAAGCTGGGTACCATGTGCTTCTGTAGCAGTGCTGGCAGTATCAAATCTAAGTGAAAGCTGCCTTGTATGAGTTCGCATCAGTGATGGGTGCTGTTTTAGGTGCACTATTGAACTTTGGAAGGGTCTTACTAAAAACTATTGGAAAGAGCTTGCAAAGATAAGTCATCAGTAGCAAAACTATATTCTTAGATCTGTTCACTGGCAGCATGTTTCCAAATGTGCTTAAATTGCAGGTGAGTAATTATGATTACTGATATTTTTACCCTTGAGTTGCATTTTTTATTTCTGGGGTTTGAATACTCACACACTTGTTTGCATTGTAAATACTTGCTCATGTCATTAGACCTGTGTCTTTACAGAACAATCAGTGCAGACTTTTTCTTTTTGATTAATTCTGATAACTTCCCAATAAAGGCATTTCCAGAAATGTTTGTTAAAAATGAGGTTATATTCCTTACTGATGTTGGATATTTTAAAAGTAAATATATTGACCAGCCATCATAATTTCTTCTTGCAAATGGACTAAGTACTGGTCTTTTTCTATTAATTAGTTGAGCTAACAAAGTTATCAGTGAGCTATTTTTCTCTTACTCTTAATATTTAAACTTCTAGAATTCAATATGTACTACTCACTTTTTGGACTTCATTAAAACAAATATGAGCACTGGTAAGTTGGGTTTTTTTAAACTGTTGTAGGATCTTTTTTTATATAGAGTATTTGAAGCAATAGCTTTTAAACACCTTGGAAGCAATAACTTGTTTAAAGTTGCTTAGTAAGAGAATCATAGTTCACCCTGGAACACATATACCTAACCAGCAATTTTACTTACAGATTCATTGTTCAATTTCTTTGCACATATGAAACTTGCATCAGGACTGTATGTGCTTTTTCTTATTGAAATTGATGTAGTGAAACATGCTTTCTTTGTATCATGTACTTGTTGTTTGCTTGTTTGTCGTGGGGGCAGGGTGGAAACATGGGAATCAGTAAAATACTAGTCCCCACTTCTATTACAGAATCCTTTGGTTTGGGAGGTGGCAGCTCAGTTTGCAGTGCTTGAGAGCAGTTAATATGTGTTATTGTGTCCTAACAGGTTTAAGAGGTTAGCTGTACTCCTTGCTCAGTCACCTTACATGGATGTGGTAGTAAAGAGAGGAAGTTTATCCTTAAATCCTCTCTTTGGCCTTTTCATACCTCAACAGCTATTTCTTTCATCTACTCAGAGTTTACTCCCCCCACCCCCATGCCCTAGATTGTATGTGGCTTTACTCTCAGGTAGCAGTAACTTAAAGTGTGCGAGTTGTGACACGTGGGTGGCGGACTCTTCCAGCAGAGTCTGGCTGGTACTTGCTCACAGGTTGGAAACTCACTTTGAGAAGTTTGACATTGAACAAAGATGCCTGGCAGGGACAAGCCTCTCCTGCTTGTAAATGATTCTGCTAAATGTATTGATGTAGTGACTGACTTACGTCATGTGTCACTGGTACTTCCAAACTTGAATTAGTTGGGTTCGTGTCATTATTGCCTCCTAGTATGGGAAGTATTCTTGTCACTGCCTTAAAGAGAACTTTTTTGTTCATTGCCAGAACTTGAGGGTTTTTTTTTTTTATTGTCTTTAACTAAATAGAGGCTAGTTCAGTTACTATTAATTTTAAGAAGGTAGCCAGTGGTATTACTTAAAGCTTTTAAGTGTTCTGTTCCTCTTGTTCAGTGGAAAATTCTTCAATTCTGGGAGTGAACAGTGTTGCTCTGTAAGCAAAGTAAATCACACAGTCTCTTACTCTGTGGTGCAGTGTCACGTTTCAGCCAACAAAATACAGATACTCTTTATCATGTTGTCTCAGCTTTCAGCTTTTCAGTTTGTGGATAATCAGCTTGATGACGCAGCTTCAGAGGTGCTACACACAGGCTTTCTGGGAAGTCCCTGGAAAATGTAATGACAACTTTGCTTGGCAGTGAAACCATCGTGACAGAGACCATATTAGCTTCTAAAACTTAGAGAATTTACACACATGTAACTCGGTTTTATCCAGCAGCATCTCTGTTGGTGTGAGGCAGCTTTGATTATTTTAAAAAAAAAGGTGAAAAACTGTAAAGTGAAGGTCATAACTTCCTTGCTGTTGTAACACTGCTGCAGTTCTGCTAAAGTTCAGTGCCTCTCTGCTGTCATGGCTAATGCTGTGTTTTCCACAGTTCCAGTTTTCTTGTGCACCATCAGTGCTGAGAGAGACAAATGTTCAAAGGAGCAGCTAAATCCCCAACCTTGGGTTGAGCAGCTTAGCAACATTGTCCTGCTTATAGAATCCACTTCAAGAAACATTAGGCTTTGATTGAAAATCCTGGCTTCTTGGTAATCCTTTCCCTGACTCTCACAGACACCCAGCACACTGTTCCAATCTGCCCAGCTGGTGTGGCTCAAAGTGTTTCCTTCCCCCTCTTTTTTAATACTGCTTTTCTGTATGCCACTTACTGCAATGTAGCTCTCAGCCAAAAAAATAATTATGAAAGGTTTTTTTTAATTGCTTTAAATGTATAAACACACCTTAAAATGATGTGAGAGAGCCTTTACACTATTACAAAGGGTTGCTGTCCCAAAAGACAGAGAGAGGCAATACTTGCTTTTTCAGAACTCATCAAAATTTGTAAAAGCTGCAAAATAGGAAATTGCTGGTGGTAGGTACTGAAATGCCAATGAAGTCATGACTGGGGAGAATAAACCAAAACATTGTTAGTCCAAGTTGTGGGTTGGAAAGGATTCAAATAGGAGAATTTTTCGCTGTTCAGCTTGAATGTGTAACCTGTATTGTGGTCTTAAAATAAATGCTACTTCTCTGGTTTTGTAAGTCTCAGTGGGACTTGGAATGTGGCTTAAGCTCCATTGTCCTGTTTGGGAACAATTTTTTCTTTTATAGAACTGAAAGGTGAATAGTTTTAAGACTTACCTAAAAGGCAAGATGCAAAACTACGCTGTTCTGGAAAGCACGTGATGAGAGCCTCAAGGAAGGGGAACGGCAACATGTTTTTGCTGCAGAAGTGTTGTTGATAAAATACAGTGAATTTTGAAGTTTACAAGTTAGTTGGCCTCCTTAAGTACAAAAATAGTTCTTTGCAAATGATATGCTGTAGAAAACCAAATACTTTAGGTACTACATAACTATTTTTTCCAGGTAATACAGCGCAGTCATCTGACTTGCTCTTGGTACTGGGTCTTCATGGCTTGCCTTCCAATTTTTTAAATAGGCTTCATGTCAATGAAGTTACTCTTCCCGGAACTAGTTTTTGATACTAGTTAGTATAATTCTTTCCCCATGTGCTCCTTATGCATGAGGAGCTTCAAAGTCTCCAAATCCATTACATTAACCACCCGGCTACCCCGGCTGCACTGCTTGCAACATGGCTGGCTGACTGGCACCAGGAGAAAAAGCATCTTACTGGTGGTGTCATTTTATGAGTTGATGGTGCAGCCACTGCTGCCTTTATCCCCTGTTCTGTTCCTGTCTTCCTTTACACTCCTATAGTAAAATACTGGGACGTGAACAATGTGTTGGCTGCTGAGAAATGGTTTGGCTGGTGTGGTGAGGCCGCCTGCTGGGAGGTACAGTTTGTGCTAGACCGGATTAGAGGCAAATCCCGCCCGTAACATGATTTTGGCAGAGGAACCTACAGGTCCATCTGTGCCTTACTCTAGTGCTGTCGAGTTTTCTTTCCCTCGTAGGTATGTTTAATGTAATCATGCTGCACAGGTTTAGCCAATATGTTTATGTTTTTAAGCAGCATGTTTCTTATCAGCTGGAAAATATTATTGTGTAACTTTAGAGTTACTGAAATGAGATATTTTTGTTGGCTTTTATACAGACATAAAACCCTTCGCTATGAAACATCACAACTTCTGTCTGACCTTACCTGAACTTTCACTTTTGTGGAAGCGAAGTGATAGATTTGTTTAAAGGCACCGAATTAAGACCAAGAGATTCTGAGACTTCTTCATTAGGGTCAAGAGGAAAGGGGATAGATTTGACTGCTATTTTAGTGTCTTTTTTTTATCCCCCACCTCTTTGTTGGTGAGATGCAGCTACTAGTCAAAGGTTTGTCTTCTGTCTTCCACTGTAAATGATGAAGGTTTTGAAAAATGTATCTGTGTAATCCTTTCACAAAACCATTCGTCATCAGGCATGGAGATCAGATTGCAATCTGTCTTCACTGTCAGATGAATTCAATTAGCCAAGTAATGCAGGTTGTTTTTCATACGGTTTTTGCTGAGTTTTGTGCAACACAATGCTAACTTATTTTAGATAAGTTAAAAGAATGGAAATGGAGGCAGCTAATGGACATAATTGCCTAGCAGATCAGCTCTGTGGTAAGTTTGTTGCTGTGTTAATTCCCAAATGCTAATATGTGCTTAGAATGATTTAACATTACTACTGGGTTTTGGTATTTTACTGTTGTGACTTACACTTGCTTTCTTCTTAGGTGTGGAGGGTGTATTTGATTTCATTATTTGACACAGATGACAATAACAATTAGAACAGATTTACTAATGAAATACTTCTATCTGTTCACTCAATAGCTAGAGATGATTGCCATGGAAAATCCTGCAGACTTGAAGAAGCAATTGTATGTTGAATTTGAAGGAGAGCAAGGGGTAGATGAAGGAGGTGTTTCCAAAGAATTCTTTCAACTGGTTGTGGAAGAAATCTTCAATCCAGATATTGGTATGTGTTCTCATGGTTTACTAATTGATCGGACTTTTCCCCCAGAAGGTTGGACCAGATGATCTTTCAAGGTCCCTTCCAACCTGGGCTGTTCTGTGTTTATGCAGTGCCTTTCTACGTCTGCTGCTGCTTCTCTCTGAAGGTCTCCAGGTTTCTTGGTGATCATGAGAAGAGTACATCACCCACTGAGGCTCACGGTCATCGCCGGTCATCCTCCCAAGGAGGAGAGATGAAAGAAATGATTGTGTACAGTTGGCAAACGCTGCCATTGCTGCTTTAGATATGAGTAGTGCAGGGTTTCTTTGCAGGGTTCCTTTGTTTGTTCTCTCACCTTTCTCCTCGCTTTGCTTTGTGATTAGCTTCTAGAATTAGTAATCAAACCAAAGAGGAAGAGCTTCTGCAATAAAACCAGAGTAGGACTATGGTGAGTTTTTATTTCCTCCCCTTCATCCAGATTAAAGAAAAAAAAAAAATCTGATAGCCTCAGTTTGTCTGATTTCATCTAAGAGGGGTACAGATCTAAAGGGTGGCAGTAATGTCAAATTTGCTTGCAGCTAGGAACTAGGAGTAAGTTTTACATTTCAGTTTTAAGTCATGTTTCCATCTTACTGTTTTTACCCTTGCCCCCTGCACCAGTCTCCTATGCTTCCATCTTTGCACATGCAAGGAGTTGCTGCTTTAGAAGATTAAAATGTTTTAAAATGTTATGAGTACTTTGTTTTATAATAGGAACGAGACCTGTCAGGTTTCTATACTGACAGTTTCTGTGAAATACTATGTCACGTTGTAGTTCTTGTAATGGAAGCCATTAAAGAAGCTCAACAGCTTATGGCCATTAATTTGAGTTCATTGAACTTGAATAAAAAGTTTTTGTTCTTGGCTTAGTAGCTAAAAAAATAGATAAAAAAACAGGGAAATTAATTTTCACACAGAATCACAAGGTTGGAAAAGACCTTTGAAGATCATCAAGTCCAGCCATTCCCATCCGATGCTAAACCATATCCCTAAGTACCTCATCAACCCTTTTTTTGAACACATCCAGGGATGGTGACTCAACCTCCTCCCTGGGCAGCCTGTTCCAGGCCCTGACAACTCATTCAATAATTTATTTTTTTTCTAATATCTGACCTAAACCTGCCCAGGTGCAGCTTCATGCCATTTCCCTTTGTCCTGTTTCCTGTCAGCTGGCTGAAGAGACTATCGCCCACCTCTCTACAACCTCCCTTCAGGTAGTTGTAGGTGGTGATAAGGTCTCCCCTCAGCCTCCTCTTCTCCAGATTAAACATCCCCAGCTCCCTCAGCCGTTCCTCATAGGATTTGCCCTCCAGCCCCTTCACCAGCCTGGTTGCCCTTCTCTGGACTCGCTTGAGGACCTCGATGTCCTTCCTATGGTGAGGAGCCCAGAACTGGATACAGCACTCGAGGTGCCAGCCTCACCAAGGCCGAGTACAGGGGCACAGTCATCTCCCTAGACCTACTGGCCACACTGTTTTTGATACAAGCCAAGATGCCACTGGCCTTCTTGGCCACCTGGGCACACAGCTGGCTCATTCAGCCTGCAGTCAACCAACACCCCCAGGTCCTTCTCTTCCTGACAGCTCTCCAGCCAGTCTCCCCCAAGCCTGTAGCACTGCATGGGGTTGTTATGTCCCATGTGCAGCACTCTACACTTGGCCATGTTAAACTTCATCCCATTGGTCTCAGCCCATCGGTCCAGCCTGTTCAGATCCCTCTGAAGAGCCTCCCTACCCTCAGGCAGATCAACACTTCCTCCCCGTTTAGTGTCATCTGCAAACTTACTGAGGGAACATTCAATCCCTTCATCGAGGTCACTGATAAAGATGTTGAATAAAACTGAACTGAGCCCTGGGGGGTGCCACTTGTGACCGGCCTTTTGGATTTTGTTCCATTTACCACCACCCTTTAGGCCTGTCCATCCAGCCAGTTTTTAACCCAGCTGAGGGTCCACCGCAGTGGACCAAGTTAAAGAGGAAGTCCCCAGAATCAGTAACAGAATCTGAACCTTCATGCATGCCCTTCACTCTACACAACTGCTGTGACTTGGAATGTGAATTAGCAAGGTTACTTGGAATAGAATATGGCAAAATAAGGAATTCCTAGTACTATGAAGTTGTGTTTCCAATGTAAAATACATTTTTGACCTGAGTTTCTCTAAACAGAAGTTGCATGGGGTGCCTATTTGGAAATATTCCCATTTAGTAATTGAAGAATGATTCAGCTAAGATCCGGTGTACATACACTGACTGTGTATAAAGATGGGTAATAAACCTAGATGTGCATGCATGTTTTCATTTTTACTTCTGTATTTAAAATATTAAAAAAGTATGTATTGTATTCATATCAACTTGGGGGGAAAAAGCATACACTGGCTTCTGGCATAGATGTGTAAAAGCAGAAAATTTAGCTTGCTTTCACCGTCCTTCCTTTTGCACCTATTAATATGCACTGCAGTATAACTTGCAGTTTACATATTTCAAGTGTGACTTCTGTTGACTTACAAGCACTTTACTTACAATGAAAATGAAGGAGATCCTTTGAATAGAATTTAAAATGTCTGTCCTCTAATAAGTATGTGTGGAGTGATGTTTATTGTTCTTATAGTTCCTTTCTATGTTTTCATATTAAGCTACATTAAAACTGTACTCCAAGAAGGTACTAATTCAGACAAAATGTTATTCAAGACCAACAGTCACCATGATAAAAGGAAAAAAGAATAACTTCACATAATATTCCTAGCAACACTATACAGTTGTTTTTCCCCTTACTGCAACTTCCAGTTTCTTCTGATGTTTTATTAAGATTTTAATGTACCATAGTCTTAATTTTGGTTAGTAAATAAAAGGTATCATTTCACATTAAAATGTTTCCAGATGTGGATGTGGGTAAACTTAGTCCTTCATTATTAGGCATTTACTGGAGTTGTTTTGACTGTTTGAGTTCTTCTGTCATGTTCCCAAAAGTACAAGTCGTTGCATTTGTTGTGCCAGTAATCCAGAAGTTACTTCAGTCAGCGCAGAAAAAGGAATGCAGGCTTCACTTCAATGTTTCTCCCTTGTGTGCTTGTGTTGCACATCCATTTCTGACTTCCTGTTGCCTTACCTGATGTGGTAGCCTTATCTGTGTGCTCCCCTAATAGCTGAGTCTCTCCTAAGTACCCTACCAAGATTAATTTATCTTCAGTTCTGGGGAGCAGCTGGAGTCTCTGAATGAGATTGCAGTTTATTTCTTTACACTGAATGAGGATTGAGGCTTTATCTCTTGGCTGAAGGTGACATTTTCAGTCCTCGGAGTCATTATGTGGCTCTGTTCTTGTGGCTTGGTAATGAATTTGTCCATGTTTGTCTCTTAAGAGCTGACAAGATAAATCCTTGCGGTAAATGTAGTTCCTGTTCTTGACCACATGCATCTGACTTCTGGTGTGTGGTGGGGAGGAAGGAGCCTGGGTGCTTTTCCTTAGGTTCTGCCTGGAAATCATGAGACTCAGCTGTACAGGCAGCGGGTCCCTGGGACTGTACTTGTCTCTTCCATCCACTTAAGTCTATGAAATTTGCATTTGTCTTACTTCAAGTAAGCAATGGTTTTTACCGTGTGATTTTCTACAGAATCACAGGATGATGGGGTTGGAAGGAACTAGATGATATAGAGATCCCAATAACCAGTGATCTAGAGATCATCTAGTCTCCTGCCAGAGCAGGATCACCTAGAGCAGCTTGTGCAGGACAGCATCCAGGCACACATTTTGAATGTCTCCAGAGGTGGAGGCTCCACAGCCTCTCTGCGCAGCCTGGGCCAGCCTCACAGTAAAGTTCCTCCTCATGTTCAGGTAGAACTCCCTGTATTCGAGTTTATGCCCACTGCCCCTTGTCCTGTCACTGGGCACCACTGAAAAAAGACTGACCCCATCTTCCTGCCACCCATTGCTCAAGTATTTGTAAGTACTGATAAAATCCCCCCTCAGTCTTCTCTAGGCTAAAAGGTCCCAAGTCCCTCAGCCTCTCTTCTGAAGAGAGATGGCCTAGTCCCCTAGTTACCGTCATAGCCCTAATAGTTTATAGCCTGGACACAAACTCTGGCTTCATAACCAAGAGCTAATTAAGTGGCTTGCTTACAGCTGAAAGGGAAGGGACTCTGCTCTTCTCCTGTCTGTATAGTCCTATCTGCTCCCTCCAGCTCCTGGCATGTGCCAGTTCTGCTATTTGTTGAAGCCTCCTGCAAAGGAGGTGAAGGGATAGGGGAACAAAGTAAAATCTCTCCCTTTTCACAATGGCCAACTGTTAAAATTGCAACCCCTCCTGGGAAACCTTAGTTCCACATTACATTTTCCCCACAAGTTCAGATGTATGTCATAGCTACAGCAACTTGAGTCAACTGTGCCCAGTACCTGAAAGAAATAAGAAATGTCTCTTAGGCATCTAAGCTCATTTGTGACAGTTAACTCCTGGAGTTCTTCAGGCTTTTCATCCACGTGGTTTTCGATGGTGTGCTTTTCTTGTGCTATTCCAGTTATTGAAGTTACAATCTATGTTGACAATGTGCTGCTGCTTCCTCAGTAGGAAGGGGGGAGGAAAGGTTGTGTCTGTTCAGCCTCAGGTAGCATCACAGGGTGTTGTATCGCAGGTCTCCTGCGTGCAGCTTGTGGTAATGTGAGTAACAGTATTTTGAGCAGCTCCAGTTCCCTTAAGGTAAGTAGCTCCTCTTTGCCAGTGAATTCCCTGTAACATTAAACTAAACATGTTCTAGAGGCATTTGAATGCAAATGGGTTTATAGTGATATGTTTTATATGTCATTTTTATGGAAATGTAACCATACCTGTTCATTTTTTTTACAGGGATGTTCACATATGATGAATCTACAAAACTGTTTTGGTTTAATCCGTCCTCTTTTGAAACTGAGGGTCAGTTTACACTGATTGGCATAGTACTGGGTCTGGCTATTTACAATAACTGTATACTGGACGTACACTTTCCCATGGTTGTCTACAGGAAGCTAATGGGCAAAAAAGGAACTTTCCGTGACCTGGCAGACTCTCACCCTGTAAGTTCACTTTGTTCTTTGACTTCATTCATGCTTTTTCCATGCAATAACTTAACCTAGATTTCAGTTAAGCACAAGATCGTTGGTAGAAATGAAATAACCAGTGATCTGTGCCAAGAGTCTCTTATTTGTTAGGGTAAATTCACAAGCAATAAAGCCTCTTACTATGTCTGGCTTGGAGGCGGAAGAATTGTCAAGTCAACAGACAGGGCTGGGTGTCAACAAAGCTTTGCTCAGTTTTATTGTCATACTGCCTAAGCTGCTTAATATCACTAAGCACTATAAACCACTATTAATAGTATCTTCCCAAAGAGATTTCTAAAGTTAGCCTGTTGTATCTATTTGTAGAAGTAGATTCCTACAAATAAAGGAAGGGAAAGTAACAACAGACATGCAGAGGTGTAATGCTCATAGTGAGTTTTGTCTAAAGCAAAACACCAGTGAGGCAGCTGACAAACATCCCTGCAGTGTGAGAGCCGTGATCAGCACCCATCTTCCCCAGCCACTGGTCCGTACAGAACCACCTCACCGTGCACGTGCTTTAGCAGGCAGCGTGCAGAAGGACGTGTGCAGGATGTCTTTGCCCTGCTCCATCTTCAGTCACAGGTCATCAGTAGCTTGCTCTCATGCTAGGTCCTATGCTTGGCTTCATTTCAAAAAAAAAAAGATGAGTTAAATGATACTGTTCAAAAAGAACTTAGCTTTTATTTTTGTTTAATCAGAAAATGAGGCATGTGTAATAAAAAAGTAGGTTGTCCAGTCTGCTTTGGATGACACTCTGTGTGTGTAAGAGCATGCCAGCTTTGTCCTAATTCTCTGTAAAATGATGTTGAGAAATACACAGTGCTTCCAGTTTCCTGTAATTTTTATTGTAAAACCACAATTTTTGTGACAGAAAAAGAGGATTTCTTTCTGTAGAACAAGATAGTCAGGGCATTTCTTAATTTTTTTTTTCACTACTCTTAGGTTTCTCCTGTGATGTCTACCCAGACTTGATTTAAATTCATCCTCTTTGCATTCAAATACGAATTAAACACTCGGAGCTTCTCAAACCAAAACCAAAATTCATAGTGGTCAAGCCACCAAATGCTTGCTCAGATACTACAGAGCATGGGGGGGCAAGGGGTTCACCAGCCCCCCTCACCACCATTTCCAAGTCTGTCACTTTCAATATGAGATGTTCTTAAAGGTGCTGCAGAAGAATCAAAAAAATACCAGCTTACATATAAACATTAATTATTTAAAACATTGAGGGGAGACTTACTTTGGCCTCACTATAACAATATAGTTGCACTCAGGTGTTACTTATACCTTTATTTTGCTGTTTTGAGTCCTACACCTCTGTCTTAGCCAAAGAAACGTTCCTTTTCTGCTTAGCCTCAGGCTTCTCCTCAGGCATTGGAGGGAAGGAGGCTGGTTGTTCTTTTAAGTAGAGTAAACTCTCAAAGCTAATTTCAGTTTCCACTTGGCAAATTCTGACCTAACTTGTGAGATTATTTTTTTCTATGCATAGCTGTTTTCTTGTTTGAATGGCTGCCCCATCCACTTTCCTTCAAGATTACTTCCTAGTTTGTTTGAGTTTCAAATTGAGATTTGGGAGATCAAAGCCTGCTGCCTAAATTTTAGCTGAAATAAATTACAGTGCCTTTTTTGGTTTGTTTTTTTTTTTAACACATACATTTTGAACTTACTAGTGTAACACGTTTAGGATGCCAAAAATAAGTACAGTTTTAAAGGAATTAAGAGAGGAAGAAACTTATTCAGTGTCCCTTAGCTACAGATCGGACCATTGCATTTAAGAAGATTCAGGCCTTTGAGTTATCACTTGTTGCCGTGTATCTTTTTGTCTTTCCTTAATAGCTGCTGTAGGTTCCTTGGGCAAATACTGAGCTTAATATACCTTTGTTTGGACTGTTAGAAGAGATCTGAGGTGACTGGTGTCATAGAATGTAACCACCCTTTATTTTGCGGCACATGACTTCGTGTCTTCTGGTATTACTCAGTGAAATCTATTGAAACTTACTTCTGACAGACATGTATGTCTTCTCTCTGTTAGGTTCTTTACCAGAGTTTGAGAGACTTACTAGAGTATGAAGGAAGTGTGGAAGATGATATGATGATAACGTTTCAAATATCTCATACGGATCTCTTTGGCAACCCAATGATGCATGACCTAAAGGAAAATGGTGATAAAATTCCTATTACAAATGAAAACAGAAAGGTATGCTCAAATAATTTCATTTTTTTTTTAGTTTAATCTGCAGTTTTTAGCTGCTCTGCAGAGTTATGTAGGACTCTGAAGGCTTGGCATCACGTTAAGTCTAAAAGCCTTTTAAAATTGCCACAGCACAGTGCAGTTGTAAGTAGAAACTGGTGTGGGGGGTAGGGAGGTGGGTGGTGGTGTTAGAGGGGAGCAGCGTGTATTTGTTTAAAGACAGGACTGATACATGCATACATGGCTTCTGGGTGTGGTGTTTGACCTGTCTGAGAAATATTTGAGACTTGTTCTTTACTATTGCTCAGCAGAAGCTGAACCCAGATAATCTGGGTAGAATTACAGAACTAATGTATTTTGGGGTTTTACGTTGTTGGGAGATACTTCAGGTGACACCTGTGTCAAAGTACTAAGAGGTTTTGGGGGATTGTTCCCTTACAGGAATTTGTCAATCTGTATGCTGACTATATACTCAATAAATCAGTAGAAAAGCAGTTCAAGGCCTTTCGGAGAGGATTCCACATGGTGACCAATGAATCTCCTTTGAAATATTTATTTAGACCAGAGGAAATCGAGTTACTTATTTGCGGAAGTAGGGTAAGAATCCTGCGCGTGCACCAGAGAAAGCAGAGCTGGTTTGATTCCAAGTACATACTCAGTAGTCATTTTTAAAATATGTCATCTTCTTACAGAATTTAGATTTTCAAGCACTAGAAGAAACTACAGAATATGATGGTGGCTATACAAGAGACTCTCTTATAATTAGGTAATTTTTTTCTAATTTCCAAAAGGTTAAAAGCATGTTACATGCCTGTTTGTTTCTTCATGATTTAATAGTGTAAGATTAGTATTCTTGTAGTATTGGAGATTCAAGTGTCTTAGGTATATTTTCATTGTAGTCAAGTGCTGTCATTAGAGAACAGCAGATGGTATAAGCATAGTCTTCAGCTTCCAGTGAACTTTGATAAAACTTAAAAGGGATTTTTTTTTTTTCTTCTGGGTCTTTGTCTACTACTATTGTTGTGGTTTTGCCCCAGCCAGCAGCTAACCCCCATGTAGCCACTTGTTTGCTGTCCCAGGTGCAATGGTGAGGAGAAAGGGAAGAGTGGAAGTGAATCACAGAATCACAAGGTTGGAAAAGATCTTTAAGATCAAGTCCAACCACTCCTGTTGTAAGCTAAACCATAACCCTAATTACCTCATCTACCCTTTTTTTTTAAACATACCCAGGGAAGGTGAGAACCCATGGGTTGAGATGAAGGCAGCTTTAATAGGCAGAGCAAAACAAGGAATCAATTCTCCACTTCCCATGGGCGGGCAGGTGTTCAGTTATCCCCAGGAGAGCAGGGCTCCATCATGTGTTACTCAGTAAGACAAATGCCATCACTCTGAATGTGCGTCCCCCTGCCTTTCCTTCCTCTTCCCCCAGCCCCTTGTATACTGAGCATGGTCTCATATGTTACGGAATACCTCTTTGGTCAGTTGGGGTCAGCTGTCCTGGCTGTGTCCCCTCCCAACTCCTTGTGTACCCCCAGCCTACTTGCGGGTGGGGTGAGAAGCAGAGAACGCCTGGGCTCTGTGTAAACCCTGCTCAGCAGTAACAAAAACACCCCTGTGCTATCAAAAATATTTTCAGCACAAATCCAAAACACAGCCCTGTACCAGCTGCTGTGAGGAAAATTAATTCTATCCTGGCCAAAGCCAGCACAACCTCAGAGTTAAATAATCCCCAGTATAAACAGGGTTGTTGCAGTAAGGTACCACCCTTTGCTGCTCTTTTAAAAAGCAATAATTAAAACATCATAAAACATTGATTTGTTTGAATAGTTTATGTGTAGATCTTCTCTAATTACAAGTCAAGTACATTCAGTGTTTGAGGGGAAAATATTTTGTGTCTTTGCTTACTTGCTCCCTTTGAGAACTCTGAAGACAGTGGTCATCTGTGGTCCTCTAGACTTTGACACCAGCTACTTTACTAGTTCCTGCTAGGGTAGAAAATATTTGACAGCAGCTGCATTTGTTTGCTCTGTTGTTTAAGGAGGTGGCAGAAATGGACAGTGTCGTGGAACTAGTATTAATTCTGTAGGAATCATAAAGGAAGAATATTTGCCCATCTTTCAGCCAGATTGACATTTAGAAGCACTCAAACTGCAGTGTTTTGGTAATACTTCTGATTTCTACTTCTCATCAGTCAGTAAATACTTTACTGTTAGTCTTGGTTTACCAGTGCAACTTGTAAACTGATTTTAAGATTCATTAATTGAACTTTGAAGGTTCTAATTCTACTTTTGAAAGTCTCACTTATACCAAAGAACATTTTCAGTTTGTTTACTTGTTTTTTTGCTTTCTTCCTTGGTAGGGAATTCTGGGAAATAGTCCATTCATTTACAGACGAACAGAAAAGACTATTCTTACAGTTTACAACAGGCACAGACAGAGCCCCAGTGGGAGGACTTGGAAAGTTAAAGATGATCATAGCCAAAAATGGCCCAGATACAGAGAGGTAAAACCAAAAATAAATCTACATTTTGCTGCTTTGTTAATAAATGGAAGCAAGTTCTGTGCTCTTAATTAGTTAAATCTGAGAGTCTAATCTTTCAGCGAAGTCAACTCTCTTTTAAAGAAACTTTTAGATTGTTGAAGTAACGATGTATTTCTCTGTGTATTGTGTGTTCCCAGATCTGAATCCTTCTCTTTTCTTTTCCCTGCAGGTTACCTACATCTCACACATGCTTTAATGTACTTTTGCTTCCGGAGTACTCAAGCAAAGAAAAGCTTAAGGAAAGATTATTGAAGGCTATCACATATGCCAAAGGATTTGGCATGCTGTAATAAATATAACAAAAGGGATTAAAAGAAATGATGGTGGTGATGTCCCTGTCCAAAAAGGCCATAAGATAGTGAGCTACAGTAGTCACCTGTGTTTGTGCCTCCCTTCTTTACTGGGGACATTGGGCTGGAACAGCAGATTTCAGCTGCTTATATGAACAAAATCTTTATTTTTTCTTTTAGCGTGAAAGTGTTACATATTCTTTCACTTGTATGTACAGAGAGGTTTTCCTGAATATTTATTTTAAGGGTTAAATCACTTTTGCTTGTGTTTATTACTGCTTGAAGTTGAGCCTTTTTGAGTATTTACAAGAAAACAAACTGTACTCTCCCAAGGAAAATATTGCCATCATTTGTAGACCATGTAACCTTCAAGTATGTGCTATATTTTTGTCCCTGTATCTAATCAAATCAAGAACTGTACTTTTTGAAGAGTTTGCTTTTGAAACTTGAAGTCTTGGAAAACAGTGTGATGCAATTACTGCTGTTCTAGCCCCCAAAGAGTTTCTGTGCAAAACCTTAAGAATCAATAAAGATGGAAGGGAGAACTTGGAATGTTAAATTGCAGCCTTGAGAACTTTACTTTAGCCACAGCACAACAATTAAAATTCATTTCACTATATGTTGTCTTCACATGTCTTGTAATAAACTGTGTTTTTAATTAGGAAACATTTCTTAGCATATGAAAGGGTAGAAATTTTAGTTACTTTTTTTTAAAAAAAGAAGTTTACTGGGGAAAGTGCATTTTCAACTGAACAGCTTTAGAGTAGGGAGTGAAGTGTTTGGAAAGAAGATAGGAAGTTTTTGCTATATTATAAACAAAGCATGTGGAAGTGCACTTAAAATGAAGTTTTATTCTTAACTGCCTATTATGTTGACATTTTAAATAGACAATCCAAAGTCTTCCCTACGTGTTATGTCATCACCATTTATTTAATGAACTGTTCCTACTTATCAAGGCACATGATCAGTGTTGCAACATAATCTAAAGGGATGGCTACTGTATTTTAATCTCAGCTAACAATAAGCAAAATTTGAACAATATTAAACGTAAGGCCTACTTCATGTTGTACACTTCCAGCCATTAAATAAACTGTTAGAAAGTAAGTACTAAGGTTATGTTCATCTACTACATCAAGTATTCAGTAGGTTTTTAATTTAACTCTACAAATCATATCAGAAATAAATCCTTTACCTTTCGTAGTCCGTGTTTAATGTTAATTTCTCCTGTTGCAGTACACCCCACACAGGGATTGTGCACCTGTAAGTGGAGGCGGTAACTGGCATCTCTCTCTTACAGTACAAGCTGCAGCGGACGTGCAGAGCTGAGCTTGTGCCTTGACAATTGCTGTAACTGACTGTACCCATCCAACCCCTGGCTCTGAGGAATTGGCATAGTTTTGGAACCGTTGGAGAAGGACAAGATGTCTTTCAGGACTATTTTAATAAATCCTTTCTAGTAATAGACAAACTGTTCTGTAACTCTGCTGAATAAACCAGTGGCTTTTTTTTTTTTTCCACCACGGTTCAGTGAAAAAGAAAACAAGCGACTTCCTTGCTGTGATAAGCAGGATATTGTGCTGTTTGATTAGAGGACACTGTAGCACAGCACAGTTTGAGGCTCACAGGTACGTAAAACTCAGCAGAAGTGAACTGCAGTGCTGTGGGGTCCTCTCAGATCCCAGCTGCTGCAAGACAGACGGCCTGCACGCAGAGACTGAAACTTCCTGGGGAGGGAGGGAGGGATGCAGGCTGTCTTTTGGTCTTTGATCTGGAGGTGGCACTGCAGACAGGCGTTCTTGAATGTTCACCTCATCAACTGAAGAGGAAATCACCTCAAAGAGGAAAACACAAGCTACCTCCCTCTTGGTAGGGTCATAGGCGCCAGTGGTCGCTGATTCCTTCAGCTTTGGGTTATCTTTTGCTGTAGGTGGTGAGAAGATTTGTCCAGTACCTTGAAGTGTTCTCTTACAAGTATGAACCATGTCATGATGCTGCAGTGTGGTATATACTGCCTCAACAGTCCAGTAACTGTTAAGGTATAGCCCTATAACATGTTTTATTCTGATGTCGCTAGGAACAGTGGTCGTGCCCAGCTCACGAGTTTGTAAGATTCATGTTGGGCTTTTTATATAGAGCCAGAAGCTGGGCAGGCTGGATGATGGGATAGCAATGCAAAGTTCTCTCACAGAAGAGTTAACATTGTAAATAACACTTTTTCTGTCTTCCTTTAGCAGTGAGATTAAAATAATACATAATTGGCCTTTAAAAGCATAAGTTGTTTTTCAAGGGATCATTTTCAGGTAAGATACAAGTACTTCATATTTCACAGCTTTTCCATTTAGATATATTCTGCCTCTCCCAAAATGCCACTGTACTGAAACCTTATCATGGTGGTGGTGCTGTAAATGTGCTGATTGTCCAGCAGCAGCAGGTGATATGGTTTAACATAAATCTTGAGGTCTTGTAGCTCCAGGCCCCTCTCCTGCCCTACAGAAGTTTCCATCTGTCTTTTGTCTATCAAAGAGGGGAAAATGCTCTTTTGGTGTGTTGTTTTTCTGGGCTCCAGGCACACCCAGAGTGCCTTTAACCCTCACTTTGTTGTCCTTCAGCAGCGTTTAGCAAATTTTAGGTCTACAAAGCTTACCTCAAGCTTTGGTGTACTTCTGTGTTGCTGAAATACCTCTGAAGGGAAACAGAAGACTCCTCTTCCAAGGTAGCAGTCTGACACCAGTGCCCTCTCCTCAGGGTGCCCTTAATATGTTAACGAAGTATTTTGGCTGTCTCAGCATTGTCTCACTTGATAAGTGACAGATGCCTCTGTGAGTGCTTCCTTCTGCACCCTAACAGGCTGCCAAGATGTTCCCAGCCTTGGTGTGAAGGGACATCAGGCTTTTACCTGCATTGTGTGGTACCATATGTCTCATAATAGTCATGTGAGAATCATCTCCAGGTACTGACCAAGCTGGCATTCCTTAGATTTCATTAGGAGTGAAGGAGAGCTTTTGTTTAGCTCTGGAGGGATGTTGGCACCTGACTCTGCAGGAGCTGAGCATCACCCTTTAAAGGATGAAGACTTTGGTTGCCAGAAGGATTTTTGGAACTGCCATGGGGAGCAAGCACAGTTCTGTTAACTAAAGAATAGTGGTTGGTGGACTTGTGACTGGGCTGCTCTTGTGTTGGGCAGTGAGAGATGGGGCTGTGGCAGCCCAGGAGCCCTCCAGCCCTGTTCCCTGAGGAAAGCCACCACAGGAGTGGGCTGGCTGTGAGCCTGGGGCTCCAGCCCTCAGTCCAACAGCAATCCACGCTGCTGACACAGGAGCTTCATACCCCATCTTGTACCACACAGGTGTGAGGTACCTGATGAGCTCAGCCTCTGCATTGGCCCAGACACCCACGTTTCTGCTCTGTGGAGCATGGAGTGGGACACCGTTTTCCACACTGCTGATGCTCAGCAGGAGGGCAGCCCCCACAGCATCAGCTGTTAAGGTGTTTCCATGACACCCTTGTAGCCACTTCTCTCTGGGTTATATTTTTTATCTTACATGGGCATTATAAAATTCCTTTGTCTGAAGAATTTTCAGGATGCAGACACTTCAGTTGGAGTGTGTGAGTTGTGCCTGCCTGCACTGTATCACACAAGGGACGCTGCTGTGGAAATAGAGTTGATGCTGGTGTTTGCCTTTGGACAGGTCCCTCTTTACCCAGATGAATTCATTGGAAACCCTGTGAAGTAACTGCATGTCTATTTCTCCAATGCTCCATCTACCAATGTCTTCAGCTTTTGACACTCCCTGTGTATCAGTAACAAAGCTGGGAAGGGTGTCTTGCTGCTGGAGGTTTCTAAGCAGTACTTCTCAAAGGGCCAGGTGCCTGAGGCTGTACGCTGCACAGCTGTAAGGTTGTGGCACAGCTTCGCTGTCATTAAAACATCAAGCAAGGGGCTGGCTGCAGTCAGAGGGCTTTCCTGCCCTGACTTCTCATCCCAATGTACCACCTTGTCACTGAATGTGGGGATCTCCCCCTTCCTGCTGTCCCAGAAGTTTCCAGTGTGTCTTTGGTTGAGTTTCTGGTAAGTGGTGGGGTGGCCGAGCCTGAACCGGGGCAGCTCATTCCCTGCATACCAGGCAGGCCAGGGACTGCCCAGCTTGTTAAAAGCTGCTGTGACAGAATCTGGGGGGAGCAGAAAAAGGAATAACTTCCTCAGTGTGCCCAAGGACTGTGCCTCCCTCGGGCTTTGCTCTCTGAAAAACATCAAGTGGAGTGTGGTAGGTGTTGGTTTGGGATCTCACCTTCTCCTTAAACAGAAGGAGGCAATTTTGCAAGATTAAGATTAAAAAGTAATTAGGTGGGGAGAGAAACAGTTGGAAGGTGGATTTGGAGTGAGAGACTGGGGAGGGTGAAGGGAATGGAGGTGTGTTTGGGGTTTATTTTTGGAACTGAAAGGAGGGCTGTAAAGGATCCTGCGATGGTGAGAGGGTGGCTTCAATTGCAGGTGTACCAATGTATGAGTGTGGTTTTGTTCTGTGGTGTTTGTAGGATACACCCAGAGAGCGACGCTGATCAGTATTTGAAGCTTACCTGGCACACTTCTGTTTGTGACTGGCTCTTCCTCAGTGAATATCCTGCCGCTGGATTTCTGCATGGGGGAATTTCCAAGAGATACAAGTAGAGGGCAGGGATTGTTACTGTATTTTAGGACAATAACAAGGCATTCAGAACTGCTGTGTTATCTTCTGGGAGGTTTCTGCATAGCTTTGAGACTTAAAAATGAAACCAGAGTTCATAGAGTTCATAGAGTCACAGAATCTCCTGAGTGGGAAGGGACCCTACAGGTCATCGAGTCCAACTCCTGGCTCCACACAGGAGTTGACTGAGCGCATCATCCAGGTGCCTCCTTGAACTCAGCCAAGCTGTGATCCCCTTCCCTGGGGAGCCTGTGCCAGTGCCTGACCATCCTCTCAGTAAAGAACTTCTTCCTAATATCCAACTTAAACCTCCCCTCTTGCAGCTTCACACCGTTCCCTTGGGTTCTATCACTGGTCACCAGAGAGACGAGATGAGTATTTGCGTCTTTGCTCCCCCTCATCAGGAAGCCAGAGACCGCGATGAGGTCTCCCTTCAGCCTCTACTCACAAGACTTCCCCTCCACTGGTAGTCAACCAGTGACCTCTGGAGTGGGACTCCTGCCTTGGGAAGGACACGTGGCACACCTGGACTCGGCAGAACTGCACGTGCAGCGATGCTCCTGCTCACAAGGGCTCGGCTGGCAAGCGGTACTGGGCCCCGTCAAGTGAAGGTAACAGCTGCAGCAGCTTGAAGATTTGCAACTGAACTTCCAGCAAGTGCAAAGCTGATGAGAAGCCTTTCCTCATAGTGTCACCAACATCTCTGGCAGTTTCTGCTGTGCCAGTATGTTCATGTGTGGAGAAGATCCCTGAAATCTCTCTTCCTGCAGCATCCTTGCAGCACCAGCAGCGCTGCTCGCGACTCGCTGTCTGTAAAACAGCAATTCATGGAACGTCCCTATCCGGGGTCTCAAGCTGCCCTGTGTTATCTGCTGCCTCCTTTGAATGTAGCAGTTTCTGAGGACAAGCTCTCAGTGTTTGAGCAGCAAGGGCTAAGGGTCAGGAGATCTCTGCTGATGTATTTCAGGGTTTTTATTATTGCTTAATACAATTGATTTTAATAAAACATGGGAAACTCAGCACTAGAATATTCTTTTGAAAACCCATTTTCCTAGAGGAAAAGCAGTCTCCCTCATGCCATGTGCACTGGTTTGTTTTCTTTAATTAACTTTTCAATTGTCATCTGTGCATGAGGAATCCTGTGAGTGTTGTAGCAAGTCACCTAAAACAAAGCTGGTGGCACCTGGGCTTCACCAGCACTGATACTTCCTTTCAGGAACACAACACAGGCTTCTTTGTGAGCATCTAACGAGGGCTGCTCTTGGTCCTGTTTCTTTCACCCTGCAGCTCCCCAGGGAAGGTCTCATATTCCCAAATTAAAATCCCCTTGTGGATATCCTTTCCAACAGGATTCCTGTCCAGCCACTTTGGAGCGGAGCTGCAGCCACTGGGCTCTGCCTTGCCAGACTCTGCCCCAGCAGCCAGCCCAGGTGAGAGCAGCACTCTTGCACCAGGCCTTGTTTGGGATGCCTGTCCTCAGGCCTTACAGAGGCGACCCTGTTCCACCCCTGCAGCTTTTTGGATGTGTGCTTTGGCTTTATCACCCAAGTCACTTCCCTGGCTGGCTTTGCTTTTGGTGAAGAGAGGCCTGTGTCTGTGTCCCAGCCCTAGGAAAGGTTTGCTGAACCTGGGACTGTTTCTGGGACCACCCACTGCTGCTGTTGCCACCTCCAGAGGGTGTGTTTAGTCCTCCTGCTCTTGGCTTCTTTCAAAGGGAAGTGGGTGGCCAGGAGTTTGTGTGCTCAGCTGCTGCGTCCTGCTGCTGACCGCTGGTTGCAGGGTAGGAATTGAGATGCAGAAGCAGCAGTGATGTGCCTGCCGCCTCTGAGCCTTGCTGCTGCAGGGTGTGGGTGGTAAAAATGGGCTGTTTCGGCAAGTTCTTCCCAGCATCTGCAAGGTGGGAGCCCCCAGCAACCGTGTTCTACTTGTTTTCACCTCTCTTCTAGGAATCTCCCATCCCAAGGTTTCTTGCAGCCTCTGGTGTCTCCCAGTGGCTGACAGCAGCATCAGTTGGTCTCTGCAATTATTTACATTGTTCCTTCTCCCCTTCTATAGGTGTGACTGAAGTCCTGTGGGCTGGAGCCCATATGGAGAAGGCAACCCTGCTGTACCATGCTGCTTCTGCCCATGGCACCTGTGACAGCTGGGGAGGGGGAGCATTCTCTGCTGGAGACATCCTGTCGCCCACCAGTCCTGCATGGGCTGGTCCTGGCCACCAGCATTTAAGTGTAAATCAGCTGTGAACAACTGCCAGGTTGCTGGAAAAGGGGTTTCCCATCTGCTTTGTGCAGGGCTCCAGGTCACTGCGTCTCTGCTGTGATAGCCCCTTTTCCCAGTGGGACAAAACCCACCTCTGGGTTGTTTCCTTCACTGGGGAGTGCCCCAAGTGGCTGCTGTAAGAGCGACTCACTTGTGAGTAGCCTTGGATGAGTGCCCGTGAAGGAGCAGGCCTGAGGACTTGCTTTAAATGACCTAAATCTGCAAATAATTTGAAAATAGAGACCTACTGAAAATAGAATCCCACTGAAGCCGCTTGTGTGGATTATCAGCACCGCGCTGCAGCTAAACCACTCGCGCTTCAATGAGGAGCTGGCAGTCGGCTCTCCCAAAAAGAGCAGATTGGTGCTTTGGCTAATGAGCCCTGGAGGAAAGTTGTGCCAGTAAAAGAAATAAATCCTGTTGTGCTTCGTTATCTCCTTCCCTGGGAAGGTGAGTTCTTGCTGTGCTACACACCTGGGGTGTGCTCAGGTATAGTGAGGGCTGTGGGGCAGCTCATTCCAGGGGGAAGGGGGAAATGACTGTTAGCATGAGAAATTAATTACCTATCAAGCTGCCCATCACTCTGGAAATTGGTTGGGCTTTCCCAATTTTCTGTGGTACTGTTCTTCAGTTGCCCTGTTACAAAAAGGGCAATAGCAGCCACTACAAACATTAAGGAAAAGCAGGATAGGAAAAGATAATTAATTGCATAGAATTAAAAGATGACAGGAGTTGGAAGGAACCTCTGGAGACCATCTAGTCCAACCCTCTGCCAGAGAAGGATCACCTAGAGCAGGCTGCCCAGGACAGCATCCAGGTGGGTTTTGAATGCCTCCAGAGAAGGACTCTACAACCTCTCTGGGCAGCCTGTCCCAGTGCTCTGTCACCCACGAAGTTCTTCATGTTCAGGTGCAACTTTCTATATTCAAGTCTGGGCCTATTGCCCCTTGTTTTGTCACTGGGCAGCGCTGAAAATCGACTGACCCCATCCTCCTGACACCCACCCCTCAAGTATTTATAAGCATTGATAAGATCATCCCCCTCAGTCTTCTCTAGGCTAAAAACTCCCAAGTCCCTCAGCCTCTCTTTGTAAGAGAGATGCTTAGTCCCCTTATCATCTTTGCAGCCCTTTTTTATACCTTCTCCAGTAGCTCCCTGTCCTTTCCTGTTTCTGCACTTCTGGGTTTAGTAACCAACCCCCAATTTATACAACCAAGACAGGTCTCTCTGTGAGCTGGACTGTGTCCTCCTCAACCTCTTGAGAGAACAGCCTTTGTCATGGGAGCTGTAGCCACTGGCACTGCATCCCATGCTCTCCCTGCAGAAGCCGAGCAGAAGTAAAGCTGATGAACCATGGAGTCACTGAGGTTGGAAAAGTCCTTTAAGATCATCAAGTGGAAAATCTCTGAAAGAATTGCTGCTTTTTCTGGTGCAAAGCTAGAGTTTGTGCTCATACTTGAACCTAAGGAAGCCATGCTGTGCTGCTCTTGAGGCTGCAGAAACCAATTGTACTTAGGTAATGGGCTGGCTTCTCTTAGGGTTTGCAAACCCAAACCAGCAGAATTTTGTTTTCCACAGTGAAGCAGCGAGGGCAGCTGGCGAGCAGCAAGCCCGGCCTTTGATTTGTGAGCTGAAAATGTTGCTAAAACTGACTTTCAGAAACAAAAGGCCTGACTGTTTTTAGACCCGGGGCTGGCGTGTTTCCCTCCCCCTCCACCCAAGGCAGAATGAAAGGGAGTGGGGGCTTCCCCATCCTCCCCCTAAGGACTCCCCCAGGCAGCAGCATCCTCAGGTTCTGGACTCTGGATGGGGCTGGGGAGGAGGGGGTGATCCCCAGATTAATGTCTTCCCTCAGGAAAGCCGCCACAGCTGAAATCTTGTGCTTTAGCTGCCTCTGCTGTTGCCAGATGCATTAATTTTGCTCTCAGGTTTACACAAAGGGCTTTTATGAATGCTAAATTATGTAAACAAGGGTTTGACTCTTTCCAGGATGGAAACAATAGAAGAGTTCGAGCATTTCGAAGCCAAATACAAATGCTGTTGTCTCACAAACCTTCAGGATGAAGAGCAGGGCTCCTTTAGTCAGCCTGACTGCGTTATCTTGCTGGACAACCTGGGCTAGGTTTGGTCTGTGAAACCCCCTCTCATCCTTGCTGGCAGCAGCGATACAGAGCCAGATGTGTTTGCCAAACCAGCTGTGTAGAGACAAGCTCTGAGAAACCCTGAGTGCTTTTGTAGGGGAAAGGGAAAGGAACAGTCTGCTTCCTAGTGGAAATCAGATCCCTCTCCACTTGCAGGTTGGTGAACGCTCAGCAGAAATGAGACGCCCGAGAGGAATTGCAGGCTGGGTTGTTCCTTCCCTGGGCTGGTTCTGCAGACAGAGCTGCACCGTCCAGCTGACCCCCCTACCCTTGGCTGTGTGTGAGGTTGTCTGTGCCCACACACACACTCTCTACAGGTGCAAAATGTTTCACTGTCACCACCGTTTCTGTTGCCCAGTGTTCAGAGTGGAGCTTTCTGGGGGAGAAGGGAAAACAGATGGGCTGCTGCCACTGCGAGCTCTTCAGAGAGCAGCAAGGCCTGAACCGCTTGCTGCTGGGGAGCTGGGCCCGCGCCTCAAGGCCTTCTTCCTTTCTGCTGGCCCAGCTTGCTCCAAGCAGTACCTGGAGTGCAGCAGGGCTGCTCCACCAGCTCTACCTGCCCTTTGCACCCTCAGCAGACGTTTGGACACCTCTGGCCTTGTCCTTCAGCTGTCTGCCTCAGCACAGGCAGCTCAGAGCAGCAGTACCGCCTCACGGCCACCCGCTTCAGCACAGGATGGCTCCTGTACCTCTGTGAAGAGAGTGCTGTGGCCATAAGCAAACCCCTGTTTGAAGAATCAGGGTCTTTAGTCAAACATCCCATTTCTTTCTTGTGGAGGGGTTGAAGGACCAGCCCAACCCCTGATAGGTCCTACCCACAGCCTTGGGTTTTTTTTGCCACGTTAAGCATGTGTGCAAGTAGCAGGAAGCTGCAAACGTTTTTATTCCTGCTCAAACAAGCACCATCCCCACCGTGCCACCCTGCACGGAGCCAGGGAAGGGAAGGGCAGGGCTTGGTTGCCATGGCGAAGGCAGCAGCACGAGGAGGCTGGCAGGCTCTGCATCCCATGGGGGATGCATTCCCCTGGGGAAGCGGGGTGGTGGTTGGGCCGCTATGTCCGAGTGGTGTCTGCGAACACCCTGACGGTGCCAAAACTGGGCACGGGACCAAAGGTGTGTGCCAACTGCCCCGCAGTGAGGGAAGAGCAGTGCCATCCCCGATGGGTTTTCTGACACTTTGGATCTCTGATCCAGCTCATGCTCTTCTGGGGGATGTAATATTGGTGTTATCAAAGCCTGTTCCGAAACACTAAAATCCAGCGGGATACGGGTAAGAGAAAACACAGAGATGCTCAAACGTTTCTCAAAACCTTTTAATGTACACGCTGGAGCCACATGAAGGGGAAAAGAAACCATCTTAAAGAGACAAAAGTTATCAAAGGATGTGATTTCATTATGCCAAACCCTCTTTATTTTGAAGCGAGTGAAGCCAATAGTGTCAAAATAGCTCTTTATCTGGAGTAAGAAAACCAGACCAAGAGGCATGGAAAAGGAAAGAGCAAACATTAACTCATAGATCAAGCTGTTCTGATCCATCAGGCGAAGAAGCATCCTTGTGTTTGTGGGGTGAGTTTGGGGGTTTTTTTTACACATATAAATTTGTTATAAATAATATTTTAAACACTTCTATTTGTACATACCTAGGGGGCTGGAACAGCTGCAGTGTGTTGGGTAGATAACATATTTACAGAGCGTGATGACTGATGTCAAACAGTATGAAAGTAAGTGTGGAAACAAAGTATGAAACCCCTGCCAGGTAAAGTGTTTGAATAACACACCAGTGAACACTGGCCGCAGGCGAGTGCAGCACCTGCCTCTGTTACAAGGTGAGAGTTGCAAGTTCAGCAGCCTGTGACCACCGGCTCTGTGCTTACAGTGGGACGTGGCAACCAGCCAACACCTCAGCCCTGCCTCCCTCCCTGTGGGAGCAAGGGTGCGAGACCTCTGCCAAAAGCAGCCTCCCTTACCTCCCCCACTTGTCTCAAGCCCTGGAGAAGAGAAGGAAGAGATTCAGCTGAAGTACCAGAACTCCTAAACTCCACTGGCCACTGGGTCTCCACTATTTTCCAAAGCTCTCCTTATAGTCAGGGGAAATCTCAATCACAGAGGTTAAGCCCAGCCTACAGCCGAGACGGCTCCTAGGCCGATGATAACAGGAGGGGAGATACGGGCCCTGCTTGGATATCTGCTACCTGGCAGCCCCTCTGCCGGTGCTGCGGGCAAAGCTGGTTCCTTAGTCACTGCCTGATTTGTCTCTCTCCCTGGGCTCACAAGCCTGGACAGGAGAGGGACAACTGTCTGCCCAGAGCAGCTGTACTCAGTTTAGCAAACTAAAGGTTGCTAAAGTTTGTGCTAAGTTTAGCAAAGCAATCAGACTGTTGCTCTGCTTATTTCACCCCTGTCTAGTTAAGCCACTCTCTTCCCGGTGGGTTTCTCAGTGATTTTTCCAAGGGGCCCTCTATTCCCACACACTCATAGGGCTCCTAAATCAGGGCTGAGGACAGCTAAAAGGCAGAGCTGCCCATGGTAGTACCTAATGCTGCTGGAGCATCCAGCCCCAACACCATGGATGCTGAACAGCCTCTGTTACTCCAAACTCTTCTTTAGTCAACAAGGTACTCAAGGCTAAAAGTAACAGAGGGGAAGCTACACAACACAGAAATACCACACAGAAAAAAAATCCATTAGAACTAGGATCTTCCTAGTGGGAAAGTATTAGAGGAATCCCCTGAGCAGGAGGGATAGAAGCCTGGAAGGAAACTGGAAGCAGCAGGGCAGATACCAAGAGGGCAGATCCTGATGTTGCAGCGTGACAGAGCAAGAAGCCTTCCTGGTACCCTTCTGCCCTGAATGTCACAGCAGGCTGAGTGGACCAGACCCGCGTGTTCACCTCAGAGCCAGGCTGCCAGCAGAGATGAATACTCTGCAGTGTGTAGGAAAGTGACCAGCACAAGTAGGTCCTATTATCAGGGTCCCAGCAAACGTGCCCTTCGTTCCCACCAACTAATGGTAGTATGACCACTGTTTCTGAGAAAAGCTGACACTGAGCAGTGAAAGGAGCTGGAAGTAAGGGGCAGAAAACATAGGTCTAGTAGCAGGAAAGACTTTTGTAACGCAGGGCTTGTTCTCCCTGCCTTGCAGAAGCCCCACTGGGGAGGGACGGTGGGGGAAACAGGCTGTCCCTGCCTGCCCGTGCAGTTTCTTGGCAGCCTCCCTCCAGGACTGCCCACTTACTGAGAGGGGATTCACTCAGGATCCTACCCACAGGGACTGCTTGGACTAGGACCCTCTTTTATTTTCCCTGCAGCCCTGTGCGACCGTATCGGCACAGCCACCTTTCACCGGTGAGCCTGCAGGGACTCCCTGCCAGGTGAGGGTTTTACCGGCACGAATGGGGCTGCATTTGAAACAAACAAAAACCCCCCAAAGTGGTTATCTCCCACTCTCTCCCTAAGTGAAGGGGTTTCAGAGCAGCAAAGGCTGTCACAGACCGTGCCAGTGAGGCCAGGAATGAGCTCTGCCACCCTGTCAGCACGGTCCTTCACGCAGAGCCCGGCTCATTGGAAAGACTCAGACCCACGCATCCGGAGGCGCGTCCATCTCAAGCGCGTGCAGGGTCACACCGCGCGGGCCAGGTACCTGCCGCTGCTTACCTGTGGGCCAGCTGCTTGTGCAGACGCTTCACTGTGGAAGAACAAAGATTTTTGAGAAGCCCAGATGTGTGCCTGTGCGTTTCATCGGCCTCTAAGGTAGCCAGGCAGAACACACACCCTATAAATAATCTTAAAGCCCTTAAAAAAAACCCCAACCGTTTCAATCCTCTCCACTAAGTACAATGCAACATGCGTGGGAAGAGACAATGTGCCAAGACCTACACGTGCACAACAGACCTTCTGAGCACAACATGAAAGAAACTCACCCCCAGTACAAAAAAAGTACCCAAGTGCCAGACCAAATCTCCCCCCTGAGAAGGTGACAGTGCTCTATTTACAAGAAAACACTGCTTCAGTTAAAAATGCTAAAAACCATTCTCTTGAGTTCATATAAAAATAATCATGTCTAAGTGTATGCATACAAGTATTTACAGAGCATTATGGCTTTCACGTGCTTCAACCTTCTCCAGTAAACGAGGAGATACAATAACCCCATCACTACTTTTTCTCCTCCTCAGGTTTCCCAGCCTCCGATTCTCCAACTGATAAAGTGCCGCTACCGTATTTTTTCACTCGGTTTTCTACCCTGGCAAGTCTCTGCTTCACCTTCTGCTGAGATGAGGTGTATTCTGCCATGAGCCTAGCAAACCTAGTCTGCAGCGTATCCAGAGCTGTTTCCAGTCTTCCTACTTTTTCTTCCAAGTCTTTGGGGTCAGCTCCCGCTTTTGCTGCTTCCTCGTCTATTAAATTGTCTTTCATCAGGATTTGTCGCCCTTTCTCTTCCAGAGCCTTTTTGGCTTCTGGATACTCTGTGAGGGCTTCCATTAAATCATCTTTAGACAAGCAGAACAAATCAGAATAACCAATACTCCTTATGTTGGCTGTCCTCCTGTTGCCGGATTTGCTACCTTTGATGTTCAGGATGCTGATTTCACCGAAGTAGCTGCCATCACTCAGGACTACAAACTGGGTTATGCCATCATCTGCCACCACAGCCAATTTCCCCTCTTTAATAATGTACATTTCTCTCCCAATGTCTCCCTTTTTGCAAATGTAGTCCCCGGGACTGAAGACCGTAGGCTTCAGTTTCAGCACAAGCTCAATAAGAAGTCCAGCCTCACAGTCCTGGAATATACGCACTTTCTTCAGCGTGTCCAAGTGGACGTTGATGGCGATTTCAGCCTTCAACTTGTCAGGCAGGTTTTTGAGAACCTCCTTCTCATCCACTGTTTTCTTGTTGGTCCACAGGTAATCAAACCACTTGATGACCCTGGCTTCCAAATCCTTAGTCACTTTTCGGAAGTGCATGTACTGTTTAATGGAATCCACTTTGGCCTGGAACTCCGCCCTGGAGGCGTTCATGTTGGAAATCATGGAGCCCACGTTACCCACGATGGTCGCGAAGATCAGCACGCCCACCAGGAAGTCAATGACCACGAAAAGATACTCCTCATCCTTCACCGGGGGAGGTGTTTCCCCAATGGTGGTCAGCGTGAGCGTTGACCAGTACAGGCTGTAAATGTACTTCCTAGACAGGCGCCCGTACTCCGGAATGGACACGTTGGGGTAGACCCAAGAGTCCGTCCCAAACCCGATGAGCTTCGAAATTGCAAAGTATATGCAGGCGTTCCAGTGGATGATGATCAGGATGTAGAGGACCAGGTTCCCGATGCGGAACATGTTTGGGTAATTCGTCCGGGTTTCCGTACGGTCAAAGAACTCGAACAGGCGGGAAATCCTCAGCAGGCGGTTGAACCGCAGCTCCGGGTAGTTCAGCCCGAACTTCAGATACGCCAGGTCTGTCGGCAGAAGGGACAGCACGTCCAGTTTGAACTGCAGAGTTTGGGTATAGTGGTCCCGTAGTTTCTTCTCGTCCTTAACCAGCAACCCTTGTTCCAGGAAGCCTTCAAAGAATAATAAAAAATACATGGTTTTTTTTAACTTGTTAGAATGAAAATGCCCCCAAACAGGACTGAGTGGTTTGCACTTCAGACACCTGAGAGCCTCCAAATGTGTGGCAGCTGATGTGATCCACCAGACAGTACCTTTCACACACTGAGACACCACGAGTTCATTTCAAGATTTCATTGCAAATCTAAATATTTCAAACGTTTCAAAGCTGACAGGTAATGATAAAGAGTGATGACTCTATCCTTGCCACAGAGCTCCCTGCAGTTTTCTGCCCTATTCTGGGACAGCTTTTATCTTTTCTTTTTCTTTTTTTTTTTCCTTTTTTTTTTTTTGAGGTATCTTTGCAAAAACCAAGAGGAGATTCAAATGTCTCATTTTTCACGAACCATTGGCATGAGTCATAGCTAAAGTCAAGCAAGTGTTAAGCAATTGTGTATAAAATCAGAGTGGGGTGTTCAGAATAAATAAGTAGGTGTAGTGGATTGCTGGAAAATTTTTTTTCCAAACAACACGGATACCCTTGGGATAAAGAAATCCAGTGTTCTCTTCCCCCCAGCCATGCTTTTCCTCTTGTGACCCACGTTAAAGCTGGCAGGATTTTCCTTTTCATCTGGGGAAAATGGTTTGTATTTTTTTTGTGTGTTCCTAGTGAGAGAGCTGCTAAGCAGGATTTGCACCTCGGTATTTCTTCATTCACAAGACTCTGGAAATATTAGATTTAAAGAAAAAGACAAACAGGAAGACACAAAGTGCAAGGTTCAAGGCTGTGAGGCAAACTGCATCAGTGTACGAGCTCTCCCAGCCAGCCTGCCTGAGCAGCACGGCTGTGGTGCCGCAACAGACCTCTGAAAGCTCAAGGTGGTGGTGATGTTCTGCAGGGAACAGCCAATAACCCTGCCTGCCAGGCCAGTTGGGAGTAGAAGTCCACTGAGAGAAAAGCAGAACATCCCCTGTGTATCAGGGATTATCGCCCTTCCCTAATCCCTCAGCAATCTGTGGCTCTCTCAGGGTAGCATCTGCTGAGGAAGAGGAAGCTGGCCCGGGTTCTGCAACATGTGCACACCAAAAGGCCTGTCAGGCATTGGAACAGGCTGCCCAGGGAGGTGGTGGAGTCACCATCCCTGGGGGTATTTAAAAGGTGTGTGGATGAAGTGCTTGAGGGCAGGGTCTAGAGGTGTGCTAGGCAGGGTTAGGCTGTGGCTGGCTCTTAAGGGTCTTTTCCAACACAGGAGATTCAGTGATTCCCTACAGCTGCCTCGTGCACACGCGTGCTTCTGCCTTCAAGGAGCTGCGAACTGATGGTGACTGCAAGTGGAAGTAGTTCCTGTGCTGTGCATGTGTGAACTCCCACAAAACTGATTTTAAAGCTGGTCAAATATGCTCTTATTAACAGTCATGCAACTAATCAGAAAAGTTGGCCAGACAGAGGAATTTCACAGTTATTAGTAACTTTGAAAACACCTTTCCCCCTGAGGGGCAATAAAAGGCCCCCAGCTCTTTTCTGTCCCCTCACAGAACTGAACTCCTTTACTAAAACCTTTTGAAAGCATCAAAACATGGAGTACACGAAACACAACCCGCTGGCCCTGCAGCTAGGCAAGGATGCACCCCGGAGAAGCTGATGTGGATCACGGTAGTTGCGGGGCTTACCTAGACCCCAGTTCAAACCCAGTCTTTACCCCTAAGCAGCCGGGAGTCACCGTGTTTCCCCCAAAGGGTTCTAGGACCTCTGTCCTCAGGGCAGGTGGACCTTGTGGACTTGGAGGAAAAAGCATCAGACACAGGCAGAGCCAAGAGGGATTGTTAAGAGAGTTGACAAAAATTTCAACACCTGAAAGAAGCAACTTCCTTATCTGAGCGCCTGAACCTGCAGCAGACCCGCGCACTGAGGCGGCAGCTCCACTCCAGGCCTGCAAAGCCAACCTTCTAGCCATGCTCTGATAGCCATACAATCATTATCGGGGAAGCCCATGGAAATTCTGTCAAATTCAGTCTGGTGACTGGGGCTGCTATCTGAAATAGACTCTCTTGTTGAACAAGGTATATTTACTAAGTTTAAGAAACTGGCTTGGCATGAGTCCTGTGCTTCCCAGCAATTTTAGCCTTTGTCTTGTAACCATGCTTACAACTTGTCACAAGCATAACTAATGTCAAGCTGTCAGCATGATTTAAAAAATAAATAAATGAATTAAAAGAATTCTCTGAATTCTCTTTTCCATAATGATCAGCGTGACTCTGGCCCCTTTCAAGGGACTTTTTGGGGCTGCATCCATACTAGTAAATAGAACAAGCCAGGAAATGCTTTCTGGCCCTGAGAGCAGCTACCTGGACAGCTTCTATTCACATGTAAGTTTTCCCAGCACCCCCTAAACATGGCACTATGAACAACACCCAATCTCTGCTGTCCTTCCAGCTGTGCCTGACAGAGTGCTAGTTGGCACTGACCAAGGTGCATGCACCAAAGTATGACACGGGCTACTCTAGCAAGTTAGTGTCACAGATCACTGTCTGTCATTGCTGTACCAAGGCCTTGTTAAGTTTAAAAGAGCTATCCCTCTAAGGCTGGAATCCATATCAGACCCCATGGTGGGGAGGGAAGGTCCATTTCCAGCCTCTGTGTCCCTGCTGTAACTGAAAACGCTGTAAAACCCCAGAAAGACTCACCTGTTCTGAATCTGACAAACATGTCAAGAATATAGATGATATCAGAGCCATAATCCAGGAACAGCCATAGTTTAATATGGTCCATTTGTAGCTCATCAAAGCAGGCTCTGAAGGAACAAAGAGCAGAAACAATCTAAGTTACCCCAAGCGCAGAAGCGGAGTGTTGGCAGCGTGTGTCACAGCAGCACGCCAGGGCACACTGCTGGCACTGAAACGTTACAGGCAGCGTGTCTGGTGCCTGGACATCTGCACACTAGAGCTGTGTCTGAACAGACACTAGGATCCTGCAGGATGTGAAGGTGCTTGGGCCAGGGACACACACACACCCCCCCCCATACACACCACGCAAGTGCACTTAGGGAGGAAGACACGTATCCCCACAATTAGGCAAGTATCAGATTTTGTGGGATCCATATCTCCACTAAGGTAACTCCCAAATACAAGGTTTGTTTCTGAATGACAAGCCATCCCCATCTCCCCCCACCACCCGACACAGACTAAGGGCACCATTCCCACAGCGCTCCATTACTTGGACTCCAACTGATGTCCACATTTTCCAAGGGAAAACAAATACTCGAGTAAACTCTTCCTGCCTTTCACACAGCTATAGGTGCACGTTACCTAAAACCGACCCGATGCTGCCCACACCCCGACCTCCCCACTCTCTCCTGGGGGACTGGAAGGGACCGGTCTCCACCAGTGGTTTCGGGGCCCAGGGTGGACAAGGCCCACCTCTGCAGCTAGCCAGCAGGTGGCACACAAAGGCCACCGCCAGCGCTCCCGAGGATGCTCATGAGCATTAACAACAGGCCGGGCTTAGACAAGAAGATGGAAAAGAAGAAATATTGGCTGTCTATTCCCAGGGTTATGTATAATATACCCGTAGGGGTATGGCTATCATATGCCCATAACGGTATGCGGACTCCAAATCTTCTTGGTAAGCCACCCCAAAAAAACCACTGCAGGGAGATGAGGGGATGGTTTGCATAGGAAACACAGTGAGACACTAAATCCAAACCCTAAAATTATTTATCAACATAAAACGGTACCTGCAGACGAGCATACACCAGTTATAGAACACGGGTGCTGCGATTACAGTCAGCCAGTTGTAGTAAATATTGCTTGAAGGATCTATCACAAAGATCTCTTTTTTCTTCCTGGAAAGTAAAATGTGCAGATTTACACTGGAAATGTAACCAAGTGACCTGCTGGATCTCCCTCTTCTGGAGACTGCTCATCTCATGAGGAATTCCCAGCTGCCTAAGAAGAGAAAGGACCTGTGCAGGCAGCTGCAGGTGAGATACCATCTATTAGCTTCATCCCACCTGACACCCTTTGCTTCTTTCCTTGACACAACTTTGGAAAAAGTAAGCAAGAGTGGAAAGAAAAATACAGATGTTCACATCATCCAGGCTGAAAACCACAGCCTGTCTGCCTACTGAAACAAAGGTAAAACGTTAAGTGTTTCTTATTGCCATTCCAGCTAGAATGCTAGGGCCCACTGCTAGAGAAAGAACCTTCCTTTGCAGATTAATTATGAGGTTTTTGGCAGCTCTGTCCTAAGGAACCTGCTTTGGCAGGGGGGTTGGACTCGATGATGTCTCGAGGTCCCTTCCAACCCCTACAGTTCTGTGAACTCCTGTTGTGGAAATGACTGCATGAGCATGCATTTAAACAAGTAAAACACGTGTGTATTCCAATGCATGTCTGTGTGCCCACACACACAGGCAGTGTTGGACAGGAACGGAGACATGTATTATTACGTATACGCAACTGTCACGCGCTCACAGTCCTGGCTGCCCAGGCCTCGCACCAAGGGAAGATGCTTAAAGGAGAGGGCAGGCCTGGAATTTAAAGAAGCTGTAAGGAACAGCACAGCTAACGGCACAGGTAGGGTGTGAGGGTGTAGGGAAGCGCCCTTCCCCAGCACGAGGAAGACTGACACGGCACCGACAGCGATTAGGCATGTTGTATGTAACCCGAGGAGGTACTTAACAGTGTGTTGTGAGGCCCACAGCTGCATGAGTTGTTCCAACAGCACCACATGGTAGTGTGACCTGTGAGCTGTATAATAGCATGGGGGCTGTGTGACCAGGCAGTGCTTGGATATCTATTTGTGTGCCTCTCCTAATCTCTAAGAATGTAAATATATTAAAACCCAATGTTACTTTATGTCATATTTGTGTGTATTTCTGGAATTTATCCCTGCAGCCAGCTGAATGTCCAGATGATAATGTTAGTAAAGGAAGAGTTTTTAATCTAAGAAGTATTTACTTTGCCATCTTCACCACTGGCTTTAAGCCATTTCTTCTAAAAAACTGGTCACTGCCTCAAAATTAGTGATGATGCAATAAGGTTTTCATAAGACAGTGTGCACTGCCTTTTAGACATGAAAACATTTATCAATGTTTTTAAAAGCTATTGCAAAGCTCAGGCTCTCACTACAGAGCAACTGAAGCTGAAAGAGAATCCTGAGAACAGAGCCTTTCCAATCAAACAAAGCTTTGATTAAGAAAGTCAAGATCTTGAGATCAAGCAAACTCCACCTGGAAACAAATTCTAACTACATGTCCCCGTGCCTACACAGCACACATCACCCTCCAAATTCTTACAGACCTTCAGTGTGCTACTCTAACATACTCCTTATCTGTGAGGTCCACTCAAACTCCTTCTCTTTTTATCTGCTATCATCGTTATTTTTAATGGCTGTTGATGCTAAATTGTAGTACATTTGGGTCAGCTTTGGGAAAACAAAGTGAGAGCAGGCATCATATCTGTCAGAAGTATTCCCATGATCTCAGTTTGCTGCAGAAGTACAGCATTTCCTAATCAGCAGAAGCAAACTTTAGTAATGATCTAGACCAGACTAAATCATCAAATATGCTAGTCAGTGTAGTAACTAAACTTGTTAATAAATCTGTAATTTTCTACATGTAAGGTTTTTGCTCTTTTTCCAAATCAAACTTTGGGTTGATCTGCTCCGAAACATTATGGAGACTCTACAAGAAGAAGGAGAAGCCTGTGCAGATCTCTGAAGCTGATGTATATTTAGGCTGCCATCCTAAAATGCCCTCATAGTAAAAAAGTGATCTTCAAGAGCAAATCAAAGTGACCAGAGGTAGCCGAATTCCCCCTTCTGACCCAGCCAGCTGTTTGTGACAGGTCTAAACAAGGGTCTTACAGATGCAACAAGTTCACTGAGCAGTCACACATTTCTAAAGGGGAAAATGTGTTAAAGATTTGGCAGGTTAACATTCTGCAGCCTACAGAATGACCACTGTCATGGAAGTAGTAAGATGAAACGCCATATAACGTTTTGGGGTGTAGGAGGTGTGTCACAAGCACACATTCACTCTTTATACTTACTCTTCTTTTTTTTTATCATCTTTTTTGTCATCTTTCTTTTCCTCTTTCTTTTCTTCCTTCTTTTCCTCTTTCTTTTCCTCTTTTTTCTCCTCTTTAACCTCTTTCTTTTCTTCCTTTTTGCTGTGCAACATAACGTAAGGCTTAGCGGTAACACCAGTATACATTCTAGCAGTCTGGGGAGAGGGTGGATGTGGAGGTACAGGGAACTAGGCTGGGCTCCAGACAGAGCAGGACAGGGTTTCAGTGGAACCATTCACCCAACTGGTAAAAAGGGTTTAAAGGTTGAGGCCTTTCAAGCTGACACCATCACACCATCACATCAAATAACCAGCTGGCTGATTCTGTGCATTAGTCACCCATGCCTGCTTGACCTTGTCAGACATCAGCCTACTGGGCTGATTTTAATTAACAGCTTCCCACTTCTTTCATTCTTTAGGAACTTGAGCATTCAAAAAGAAATCTATCAAATGATAATAATAAAACTTGAAATGGCTTAACAAAATGTCAACATTCTCTGCATATCCAAATGCTCACACTCACTGTCTGAACCTCTAATGGTAATTAAATGAAGGGAGGCTGAATTTCCTCTCACAGTTCTTTAAAACCAATGTAGCTATAATTAATCTATTACCTCTGGCTTCAACAACTGTCTCAGAGAAGAGTCAATGGCTGAACAAAAGTAGCAAATGTAGAGAAAAGAGGTGTGTCTTATTTAATTGCATAGTGGTCATTTTATAACCACTTTAGAGTCAACATGACATAGCTGACGTATTTTAGATCTCTACAGTGAAGATCTGATTTGTGCCCTAAGAGCATTTTTTCTTTCCATTAACTGCAAGGGAAGAATGTGTTGCCTAGTTCAGATGTGGGTGTCTATGTCTGGTCAGAGAAGCCATGCCCAGGTTGCCTTGCCTGTATTCTTTTGCCCCAGCATTCAAAGGCTGAGCATTAAGCATGAAGTTCCATCCTTCCTAAAATCAATGGGAATGTTTCCTAGACTTAATGGAATGATGATTTTCCCAGTGCTTATTAATTGCTTTTAATGCAAGAAACTAAAATATGGACCATTTAACATAATGATATTCTATATTGCCATAGTATCCAGCATAGCCCCAAGCTGCAAGATTTTAGTCCAGACATGGATTTTCATAGTCTTAAGGTATGCACAGCCTTTAGATAAGCCAGATGTAAAGATGGGATCCCCCATTCTTAATCCTGAGGTATGTTAATTTGTGTAAGAATTGTTAATTGGTCAAGAATCATGTAAGCTAAGGAACTGCACCCCTTTGCACGAGCAGAAAATCCATCATCTCAGATCTCCCTGTTTAATAAGGAATAAGTTTCTTTATTCCTTAGAGGAGAAGGTGTCCCTGTTGGTTAGACAGAAAAGCCTGTTCCTGACACTACAGTGTCTGTGGATAATGCATATATGAACATAACATAAGGTGTAGTTTAGATGAAAGCTATGGACTCCTGCTCCCATGGAAGCTTCATGTTCTGCTCTGAACTGCCAAGATCAGGCCTGATTCCCCCCTTGCACTGGGAGGGACAAAGTTCAACGACAGCAGCACATTACTATGGATGATGCCTGGTCACAGTTGCTATTGGTAGCATTAACATAGCTCCTCAATGCTTCAAATGCCTGGTGTTCTTACCAGAAAGGAAAAATAAGGAGTGAACATCATTTTCAAAGGGTAAGGCCACTGGGCATTTGTGGGTATTGTCATGCAGGGAAAAGTAGGTTGAGACAGAGAATCAATCAAAAAGTCTCAGTGGTGGTGAACTTTGGAAGGAATATTTTGACAATTCCAAGCTCCTCCAATTTTTTGTTTTAAAAAAAAAAGAGAAAAACACCCACAACATTATTTCACATGGCTTCTAATGCCAATACTTCTTTTTTTGGGGGGGAGGGGAGGGGCTATGTCCTCCAAACTCATCTGCCAACTACAGGTATCAGTACAGTTTTGCCATTTCTGTGACCTCTCTTCAGCTCTCTATTGTGGCAACTCCCAACTTACCATTCTCCCATCTACTTGTAGTCAGGCAGTGTAAGTCACTTAGTCCCCCAAGGGCAGGCACTTTTAGGTCTTTAACACAATGAAAATGCCAAAGCTCCAAAAGGACCTGCATCTATTTTTTTTCCTTACCAGTGCTACTGAGTAACTAATAAACAACTTGCTTGTGCCTGTCCCCTTTCACATCAACACAGTGGCACCCACTGTGTGTTTGCAGCACATTAAAAGAAGCAGGCATCTTCAGACTTAGAAATTGTGTCCTCATCAGCCCCTACAAAAACACCACCATAGTCTTTGAATGAGTCAAATATTTGCATTTCCCATCAGTCAAGTACTTTGCAAATCAAGCTATGTTTCAGGCTGTCAGGCAGGTAGACAGACAGGTGTTGTCTTCACTTACAAATAATGAAACATTGAAAAGTTGAAAGTTTTGCCCAAGGTACGTGAGTCATTGTCAGAAACAGAGTGAGAAAGCAGTATTTCCACCCTAATCAGTCCTTTGGGCCCTGACTAGCAGGCTAGGCTCCAGGCTTTTCACCCTTTTTTTTATAGCAATCTAAAGAAAACTCTGCACATCTCTGTCACTGTTCACTGCACACTGATTTTCCTTTTTCATAAAAGTTAGGCAAACCAAACCAAAAAGTTGGTTCAGGAGCAGGAAGACTTCTTGTTCAGGCATGTGCACAAAGGGTTTGCAGCATCATTTAAAATGTACAGTTTGAGCCAGTCTGTGATGGAATTACTTGCAGAAAAAACCCAAGAGTTTCCTAAAACTATTTCTGGCATAATCAGAAACTGTCCTGATTTTTTGTTTGTTTGTTTGTTTGTTTTCATCTGGAAAGCAATGAAAAAAATTATCTGTCATCATATGTGAGAACAGGTCTGCTGCTGGGTGCTACAGAACAGATCCATCCCAGCTATGGTCAAAGACATGCAACAAACATTGGTATGGAGTGACTTTAAATTACACGAGCTCTTCACCTTTCCAAGAGATTCCTCTTTGGTGTAACACGCTGAAATATCTTGTCAAATATATAAAGTAGACTCCAAAGAACAGTTTCTGTCAGAGCTTCTCTTGCAATGCAAGCCTTATTATGTTGCCTGTCACTCTCTCCACATCTACACCAACAGTGTCTGCTGAACTGACACGTACATTTTAAAAACACAGTTAAGTTTTCATTTCAATTGCACACATGAGTCTTTTCATGGTACCCTGATCGGTATCCACCTCTCATTTGACAACCTGCAATTTCTGGGGCACTCGATTTGCAGAAAGGGACTAGTGTGTTAAAAGGGGAAAATCACTATTAGAAAATTAATAGGTGCATCTCATTTGAAAAAACAAAGACTTAATAAATCACTTGGCAATGCAGTAAAATCAGCCAGCTGAGCTAGAGCAGGTAGGGACTAAATGCTTAATCAAATTCACTCCTCGAGAGCTAGGGGTAATTTCAGGCAAAAAGAAGTTCACAGGGAGCAAGAAGAATGCTTTTCATGCTAAGAAAACTAGGGTGGGTGGGTTTCATTTCATAATTAAACTATATTCTTAGGAAAGGCTTAGGAAGAGCTGAGGAGTCTATACTACAGATGTTACTAGGCTGGAAAGGGAAAACAAGAAGGAGCTAAAAGTGGAAAAGCGTTTGGAAGTTCTCAGTACTTACTCTTCATTGGTGTTGTTGCTATAGTTGACATTAAACTTGGCCAAGGGCCAGTGGCTGCCACGAGTCAAATAAGAGAGCGTAAAGACCGATGTTATTTCATACACGTGTTTACCAACATGACAGGCTGACTTACTAGCTGCTCACCCAGGCCTCTGAGAAGATTAGGAAGGTCAACTTTAGACTGCAGCAATAAGCCCCTTTGTGTACCTATTTCAAGGCACCAGTTTCTTTTTGCCATGTGCTTAGCACAGGTGTTTGTGGCCACATCTGATGTCTGAAGCTGGTTCTCGGGTGTATTAGTCCATGGCAACATGCATCTCGCTATTTTTAGCCCTGTACTCATTGGGCTACTATTTTAAGCTTTCTTCAATCCTTTCAAGCCTTCTTCACAGATGCAGTGCCAAGGCTGGTGGATAAGTAACAAGCAGAATTAAGCCCTCATGATAGAACAACTGGGTATTACTGTTATGTGGCAACAGTGCAAAACTGAGAAGGCAAGGATGGATACTCCCGAATTCATCTCTAATAGCCTTATATAGAGGTTTGTTGGCCCATGATCAATGCTGTACTCTCTAATTACTTCAAATCTGCAGTTGTTACTGATCCAGATGCCTGAAAAATCAGACAACAGTCTGGCTGATTAATCAAAATATGCTTTTGAGATGAATTTCTAAGGAGTGGGTCGATTGAAGATAACACGGCTGTCCTGGAAACCTGTGTCACGTGCAGCCCTTCAAAGCCTCTTTCTGTAACCTGAATTGCTAGCTGAGATTTTGAAACAAATCAATTTATTACTTGCTTACCTACACATACTCAATCGTGGGCAATGGAAGGCATTACATTAATGTCTTACATTAAGCTTTTTCCAATAAAACCACAGATGCTTGCCAGAGGAACCTTTATGCGTTTACAGTCTTTTGACTTGTTGAAGTATTATTATTACTTTATAAATACATTAAGAAATACATGCTATGTCAGCAGCAGAAAGATTTTCTCATCCGTCCACCAGAAGCCTTCTGTAATGTCAGCAGCTGTACTCCTGAGGAGGTGCAACAAAGCAATGGCACACTCTGCCCAAGGAGTTTCCTCACGCTCGCAGACAACGTGCGTAACGTTAATGACCTGAAAAGCCACAACCTGCAACATCCCAGGTTCTTGAAGTAGAGATTCCGTTCGTCCTCAGTAGAGAGGAGTTTTGCAACATCAGGTTGTGCAGGTAGCACATGATGAAATTCCAGTTGTGAGAAACCATTCTGCAGCACGATCCAAATCCTTTACTTCCAGATCTTTGCCTCAGTGTGTTTGAGCAGGAAAGAGAAAGTCTGCTGAAAGCCCTAACACCTCAGTTACGCCAAGATTCCTCGGCAGCTTTAAAGACTCTGTTCATCTCCCACACTAAGCTTCTTACCCTCTTCTTAAAATAAAACTTACATCCTAATCACCAAGAAAATACCATAACCTCAGTCGTCTTGCTTTAAAGCATAAGCACCTCTTCTTACCTGTTTACTCCCCCCGGCCGCTCACGGATACCCAGCAAGGAGCGGATGTTACTCTGCCTGCTGGACACCTCGATGAGCTCTGGCCCTTGGAACCGCTCTAAGAAAGAGTCAGGTCTTTGGTCTTCGTGGTGCAAATGTCTGGTGGCCCAGGACCTCACAGAGACGACGAATCGCGATAGCCTGCGTGGAACAGACACACAGCATGGACTGAAGCAGACAGGAACATCAGATGGCTTAGACCAACTCCCCACAAGCAATAACCCAGAAGAATTTTTCTCCTGATGGATTAACTCTGTGAACCTGGTCACTTCCCACCATTTTAGGCACCACTCTTTGCAGTGGACCAGGAAACCATCTCACACATCAGTTCCCAGTCCACTGCACCAGCACCACAGGGGCAACAGAAGAGTATTCTTACCAAGTGGCTGGGGTAGGGCAGTTGACTTCTGACAAATTTCTGACATTATGTGACAACAGGGGAATTCTGGACCCACAGAATTAGGAAATAAAAAATAGTCATGGGATCACAGGCTCGAGGGCTGATACAGAGAAAACAAAGCTAAATAGTTGGTGAGGGACAATGCACTTTGAAATAAGGAAGGATAAAAATTCAGCCACTTTCCCTGTAATTTAAAAGTCTGTCTGCAGACATATTAATTGCCTATCAAATATAAATCTGCTCACTGCATAGGAACCCCTATTTCCTCATCCTAAATTTCTAGCACAGCACTGAAATGAGATCAGCAAAAAATCATGACAACGTAATTATTTTATCATTGTATCATTATGTATCCTTTTCTCTACCCACTGGTTCATATTACGAATACTCTTCGGTCAAAGGTCAAAAGGAAACATGCTTCTGAAAAACTGAAAATAACACAGACTGAAATCTATAAAACTGCTTTTATTTATTACCCACACATGGTGTGCTATTATTTCCTATCAGCAGTCTAGTTCAGGCAAAAGTAGTATTCATTCAGGCTTCCCAAACTTTAGCCTTGAAAACAGCATAATGAAATCCTGACCAACACTTCTTATAGAGACCTCGGGCTACTCAAGGAAAGCTCTTTTACATTCTCCCTGTATCAGCTAGTATTGTATATGCTCAGAATCCACAAAGAGAGAGGTGTATATGAACAATTTAAATCTTGTGGTAAAGTACATCTGTCTCCTTGATTGCAGGTCTCAAGGGCCTAACTACACCTCCCTGTAGGTCTTTCCCAGGTTGTTACACTGAAATAAAAAGGGCAAAAAAGCCAGGAATGCTATCACATACCAAAAATTAGAAAAAGATACTTTTAGTTCTTTAGGACTGCACCAAGATAGCATCAGATAAATCATCTGCAATTTCCAACAATTTAGAGAATTCAAAGCCTAGCAAGAACACAAAAGGAAAGCAAAGTTCTACATAAAAGCCTGAGATTATTTAATACATTCTTCACTCTATTAAAAAAAAATGCTGTGTAAGAGTAAACTACTGAAATTTTCTCTTTGCCTGAGCAGAAGTCAGCTTTCACGTAAGGAGTAATATGGAAAACTAATATGAATGTTCCTAGTTACATTAGACTATAAAGCATTTTGATGAGACCCATTAGTTAAGGAGCAAACAGATATTACCAAGTAAGATTGAGAGCCTCTCTATTTGAATAAAACCCCAGAATGTTTCTGATTTCTGTCATGTTGTATTATTTTCACTTTTTTTGTCCTTTGTATCTCAAAGTAAGATACTCAGTGAAGTCCATCAGATGCTGTTGTCTTAGGTCCTTGCTGGCATTCAAGAGGCACTTGATGTAAGCATTATTTAAGTTGCTAAGAATGCATGTTTCCATCACAGGCTTCCCTGTATATTCAGAGCATAAGTAACTCTAGCTACATGTGTGAAATTCAAACTGTCCTCAAAAAGGGTACAGAACAATATAAACAAAAGAATTTCTCAATGTTAGTTTAGATAATAATTAAATAGCAATTATTTTGTTATTAGCTTGTATAATAATTAAATATAAATTCAAAAGGAATGTCTCAATATTAGTTTGTGTATTCACATGCTTTATGTCTACACAAAACACACCCCTATGAATAATTGTTTTCCACCTAAACCCAACTTAGAATGAATCATAGAAGGTGTTAGGTTGGAAAGGACCTTTAAAGGCCATCTAGTCCAACCCCCTGCAGTAAGCAGGGACACCATAAATTAAATCAGGTTGCTGAGAGCTCCATCAAGCCTGACTGTGAATGTCTCCAGGGATGGGGCCTGCACCACCTCTCTGGGTGACTTGTTCCAGTGTCTCTCCACCCTCATAGTGAAGAACTTCTTCCTAATGTCTAATCTAAACCTACCCTGCTCTAGTTTAAAACCATTGCTCCTTGTCCTATTACCACATGCCCATGCAAACAGTGCTTCCCTAGCTTTCCTACAGGTCCCCTTCAGGTACTGGAAGACTGCTATAAGGTCTCCCCCAAGCCTTCTCTTCTCCAGGCTGAACAAGCACAACTCTCTCAGCCTGTCTTCACAGGAGAGGTACTCCAGCCCTCTGATCATCCTTGTGGCCCTAACTTCTTGCAGACTTTGTAATCTACATGCAGTGGTGTCACTATATGACAACCAAACAGGGAAATACAAGCTTATTCTTCACTATCCAAAAGGCTGAAATGTAAACACTCATTAAATGACTCTACTAATTTCATTTTCTCTTTGAAATACACTATGCTTAAGCTGAGTACAGTCTGTATTGTGTGTAGCAATGGCACCTGAAGACAGAGCTCTGTAGTCTCAGCTGGAAATATTTAAAGAAGACACCCTCAGTTTTTGGAACTCCAGGTTTATGTTTACATACTGGTAAAAGTAAATGACATAAGCAAGTGGTCGATTTAAATGTTGCTGAGTAAGACTCCCAATCCATTATTAAAAATAACTGGATTCTAAAAACAGAGAGGAACTTTTGCACTCCCAGCACAAGGGCCTGTGTCATCTCCCCTGCCAGAGCCAGCTAAGAGAAGGGAACAATCATTATGTCTTACTTGATAGGAAACAAACACAGCAGCAGTTATCAGACAGAACCAAATGTTTATCCATTTACTTTACAGTCTGACCTCACTTCATGCATTTCCTCAGCATTCAATATACTTTCAGATCTGATTGTGTAAATAGAGTTCATTTTTTTTATTCAAAAGAATTTGTGTGAGCTCATTCAGCATCTCCAGGATTCCACTAAGGTTTTTATTAGGATGAGTAAGCAATGAGTTCAGAATCAAGGTCAAAAGCAGCTTTGGTTACTTTTCTTCAGCCAGCCTCCATCCATTTTTCTTTGGAAAGTGGTGGTTCTTCTTACTTTGCCTCCAAATTGTGTTCAGTCTCTTTCAGCAAGTTAAACAATACTGGACATAGTATTTGTGAGCACGTTACCTTGCCATTGCTCCCCTGCCTGTGAACGAGCTCGTCTGGGATTCAGACAGATGTCTTCCCTCCACAGAAATGACTCTCTGCAGTTCTGAAGATGCATCCTCACACACTGAATGGGTTCTGGAAAAGAAAATCTATTTTTTTAAATTCCATAGAGCCTCCAGCAGACTTCCTGCCATCTGATTATTTCCACATCAGAAAACAACGCAGCAAATTACGTTCTTCCTAGTAATATGACATATATCTGGTAAACATAGAGCTAAGCCTATATTCCTACTTTTGTGGAGCCATCCAACAGGAGATGAAGTCAGTGGCGGCTCTGCCATATGTTCCAGCATGCTCAGAAGCTGCTACAACCCTGATGTGCAGATAGGCAATTATGGGAAGCATGTTTCCTACTCTAACACCTCCTGTGAGGCATCAGCAGCTTTTCTTCAACATGGACTTCGACCTCAGGTGAGGATGAAGGATAAAGTGACCGCCCACTGCGCTATTCAGTGTTGTTCCTGTAGACGTCACCTGGGTTTAAGAGTGTGAAATGTCTACCTTTTTTTATGACTCAAAAGCAAATCTGCATCTTTTTGCTTTCACAAAAAGATGTTTTTTATGCTTGGACTGGAAAGAAGAATGGTGATTTTCCAGTGGTTAGCCCTGTGCTGCATCTCTGCTGCTCTCAGCAGCCTGTTGCCACCTGTTGCTGCTCCCATCGTAACTGAAGCTTCACCCATTGCGCCGCAGAACCGGCTACCGACCTGCAGGGCTGCTCTGGCAGCGATGAGGTGAGGCACCTCAGGCCCACGGAGAGCACTGCAGCAGCCCAGCTGGACACAACTGCAGATACAGGCTGCAGCGTTAAACTACGTGCAGCGTCTGCCAACTCCCATGGGTTCCCATAATCCTAAATCCACTTATTAGCACCAAAATTATTAGTATTTGAGAAAAACAGAGGAAATTTTAGCCTCATCTTTCTGTACTGAGCTTTGAAATTGGCTTCACCAGAACCTGGACTTTACCCGGGCTCAGTCTGCATTTTTTTTATAAAACTCTTAGGACTTTTTCTGTGGTTTTCACTCTTTAATACTCACTTTTACAAGCCTTTGTCATCCCCATTAAGGATCACTTTTTGCCCCCCTTTGCAATGCATGCAACAGCTCTTAGCTCTTACATGATTTTTGATCTGTATGGCCAGGAAAACACTTCACTATAATGATAAACCGGCAACAGCACTTTGCATGCTCACAAAAGGAGAATCAAGAACCTGATTTTTTGTTTATTCTCAGCTGGGATGCTGACAGAACTTTATTATTTGTAGATAAAGAGCCATGCTTAAAAAGATAGGCCCTGCCATTCCCACAATTCTCTCAACTGTTTGCTTCCTCTCTTCTGATAAGAACACACCAACAGATTAATATTAAACAAAAACCCCAAAAAACAACAAAACCCAACAACCTTTTATAACCTAGTTTATATTGTGGGTGCTGAGAATATTGTGGATGTCAAAGTTAACATGGTTTCAAGGGAAGAATGAACAAACCCATGGAACAGAAATCCCTGACAGGTTACCAGAGGCACTGAGCCTGCAGTCAGCTCAAGAAGTCTCCTAAGCTTGGTGCTGAGAGAGCACACTGCAGATACTTGCAGTTTGCCCACTTTTTTTTCTTTTTCCTGAAGCATCTGCCTGCAGCCCTGTTGGAGAAAGGATATTGAACTAGACAGTCTTTTAGACTGCACTGCTATGGCTGGTTTTAATTCCTTCTAATTCTTTCTACAGGAAAATATTTATTTTGTGTGATCTTAGACAGCAATAAATTCTAATACTGCTAATTCAGTTATTAATTACAAGATATTACTATTTTCGAGTCCTGAAAACACATTTTTAAAAGACGGTGGGAGTTCTTAGAAAATTTTAAAGTGTCACAATTCAGCTATGACAAAAACAATTCCATTTTGCAGAAACATATAGCCTTTTGTGGAGGCTTAATCCAGTATTTTCTATTTCACATTCAGTGGATTAGACATTTGTGGTCAATCAGTGACCCTGACGAGGAGTATCTCGCTAAGCTTCACTAACTCAACTGCTTTTAGTGACTGTCCATGAAGTTGAAGCATTTGCTCTAAATATACGTGATTAAATATTGGGTCACAAAATAAAGTAGTCATTAATACTGCAGAAAACAAAGTAAACTTAGATTAAAATGTCAAATTAAAAACAAAAAAAAAAGAAAAAAGAATACCAGAGGGCATGCTTTATCAGTCTAAGAAAACTCCACAGAGAGGCCAGGTGCAGGAAATCAGGCCAGTCAGATTCCTTCTGAAGTCTCAGAAAATCTGCTTCAATTTTATCAGCCTCTCCAGGCAGACTGAAGTACAATGTTCTCTTTTGGTACAAGTGTGCTGGTTTATCAGCAAGAGCCAAGCAGGAGTTGAAAACTGCTGTCCAGAATGCACAATCCCTTAACTAGCCTTCTTTTCCATTAACTTTTTTCAGTCCCAGTTGCCTTTATTACTGATGCTGCTGCACTCAGGCACCTGCTGACAGTAATTAAAAGGCGAAGAACAAAGAGCTCAGCTTTATTTTGAGCAAATGCCTAGGAAGGCACAGCAGAATAGTGCAGAGAGAGCTGGGCGAGCTCTAAATGAGCTAGATTAGGTTTGAAAAGCGACGCTGTCCTACCAGCTCTGCTCACTGGCACAGAGTCATACTTGCTAAGTGCATCATCTGTCAAGTGCTCCGTGTGCCTGATCCTCACCTCCATGATCCTCAGCAGTGAGGAAAGCTGTGCTCCTCTGTCCCTACACAGACTCATTATATTTTGTACTGTCTCACCCCTTGCTAGCAGCAGCTACAGAGCACCCTCTACCACCCAGTTTCTAACCCAGGGTACGGCTCTCAATGTCTGGAGCCAGATGGGTGTTGAAGAAATGTTTTAACCTAGGTGAAAGGAAACAGCATGCTTAATGTGACCTGATCTGAACACCTTCCAATCTGACCCAGAGTACCACGAAAACCAACTAAAAGTTCCAATTTATGTAACTTACTCTCTGGTTAGATTCTTACCAATAAGTGATCAGACACCCTCACTGAAAGTTTGTATGCTGTAGGAAAATAAAAAAGGCAAAAACTCTCAGACTCAACTGCTGGTATCAAAGGGGTTTAATTATGATCCCAACTCATGATATTTTGAAATCTGCTTGACTTTAAAAAAAAAACAATTATCTGATTATTCTTTGCGTGCATTAGGAGTTCAGATAAGCAGGTTTATGTTATAACTAAATATAACAATTTGTAAATAAATTCAGGTTTACCCTACAAAAAAGTTGTAAGGTGTAGACAATTTGGGAAAATCAAAATCATTCACACAAATGCAAATCAAAAAGTAAATATAAAATCAAGTCTTCCTTCCGTTATTATAAGTCCTTATTGTAAGTCCCTACCATAAAACTCATATGCTCATTCCTGACTTTCCTCAACCCTGTTCAGATAAGGCAAGAGGCTTTATCTGTCAGCTGGCTTTATACAGATGCAGAGGGAGAGTTACAGATAGAGCTTTTGATGTAACACCTTCAGCGCACATGGCATAGTTCTTACTTCAATTTTACAAAGTCAGACTCATTCCCATTTGAACTCCAGAAGCTTGTTTGGTATTTGCAGCAAAAACGTAACCCCTGCCATTAGTATCCAAGGGTGTGAGACAGTCTGAAATGAACATGAGAAGAGAATATGCAGTGTGCCAGGAAACAGAGGGGAGGTTACAAAGCAGAAATGTCAGCAGATGACTCTGCTCCCTCGGGTTATGCTGAAAAACATTTTATTTCAATGGGGGTAGCAATGTCCCTTTATCTCAGTAACACTGGGGTTTCTACTCCCTGCCTCTCCAGTTCCCCAAAGGCCCATTTATTCCCATGCTGTTGAGATACCTGGCCGAGTAAACTCTGGGAAGGAGATTTACATCAGCACCTCATCTGCACCTGTCCCTTGCTTTGACTTAATTTGGCTCTAAATTTGCACACAAAGATCTCCAAGCAATCCCTAACAGACCATTTTCACCTAAAATGCATGCAAATAACCCAGAGTTTTCATTTAGTAGTAACTGTTTTGAAGTTCTGATCAGTGAAACAGGAATTGCTGAAGCCCTTTTGAATAAGGACTATGAGCTAGACTTCCAGGGTGGGGTTTGTCTCCAGATGGCAGTGATCTAAATTAGGGTGTCTAATATAAGCTGAGTACCTAAATTCCTATTATAGTTAATTGCCATCCTAGGACTTAATTCAGTTGCCTAAATATTGTAACCTAGTACCATTTGGAATACCTCAAAATACTTTATCTGACCTCTCTCCAGAGCACACAGGTCTTACCTCATATCCACTAGCCCAAATAAATGCTTCGTGGTATCTCAAATAGCTTTAGATGCCTATTTTAGGCAACTAAATACCTCACATAACCAACACAGCCAAATGAGCCTGAAGAGCTATACATCTGTAGGGTAAGCTGAACAATTCCCTAGGTGCCACTGTTGGTACTGACTACATCTCCACTGATGACTGCACCTACTCATGTAAAGATGCTGAAATCCAGATGTCTACAAGGCAGAGCTTCCTACTCTGAGATAGCCAGACTGTGCCTGTAAGCTAAGGTTCTGCCTCTCCTCTTTGAGCTGTTTCTGTACAGAGGCTGGATTTTAAAAATGAAGATTCATTTGTTATTTTTTGTTTTGTTGATTTTTAGTTTCAAAAAAATGGACCAACTTTATAGCACACTACACTCTAAGAACATGGGCACATGAACCACCTGCTCCAGCATCACAGAGAAGAAGTTTTAAGATCACCAGCAGCTTTCTGTTAACTGTTTCAGAAATGCTGTTCCTTGATAATACTTCATTCCTCAGCAGAAAGGCACTTAAGGACATCCTTAGCAGTAAGCATAAATTTAACACCCACTGACTTTATGGACAGCTAAGTCATGTGCTTAATCGCGTTGTTGAACTACAGCCAACAAGAAGTAGAGGGAGAAAAAGGCAAAGGAGAAATGCTGCTACTCCAAAAAACCTGGGGGATTTCCAATGTCTGCAGTTGTTTATTTTGCTACAAGATAAGAAAGGGCCAGAATTTTGGATGGGATCTATCTTTTGGTACAGGCATATTCCAAACCAAATCTGAATTTTAGAAAAAATGTATCAGAATTATTTGAACGTTATTACAAAGGTATGGTCTATACTTAACTTGCAAACGCCTCAGCAATCCAAAAACCTCAAACATGAGATCTCTTTTACAGATTAAGAGTGTATCTTTTTACTTATCTATCAACTCCTGTAATTAATGCTGATAACAGCAAACTTTCTTTTAAATAAATGGCTCTTCAAGACCATCATCATCTTGATAAAGTGAAATTCATGTTTCAGTCCCTCCATCTGTCATAAGCAAGTCATTATGTCTGGAACTGCAGATGACTGCAGTGATTTAATTCTACATTTAAACCTTTATAACCACACTTTCACATCCCTGCCAGTAATTCCATTCTATGAGCTGCCAATCACTGATATCCTCTACAAAAAGGACATTTAAGAAAAGGGAAAGGAAGAGGCTCATTTCAGTCTGTGTTCTCACTGTTTCTGAGATATCAGTGTAAATGGAGACAAAGGGACATGGGTCTTGAAACGTCCCTAAGGGACCACGGGGTCTCCAAAATTAAGCAAGCCAGAACACAAGCAGCTCCGTTTTCACTAGCATAGGTACACCTATGTCACCTGTAAGCAAAGCAGAAAGAAACAAAAAAAGACCAAACAGGACGGTGAAATAATATAATAATATATGCATAATAATATATGCTGGGGGCATGCAAGCCAAAATTATCCTAACACTGGCTGTCCTACCAGCCCAGCGGGATTTTGAGTGCTGCAGTCTGGGTACACATTTGGACAGCAAGAGACAACCTGACAAGGTCTGCATAGTGAGGTGTGTGTTGGGTTTGCATGGCAAGCAGGGGGGAAGAGCTACAGGGGTGGCTTCTGCAAGAAGCTGCTAGAAGCTTCCCCAAGGCTGATGGAGCCAATGCCAGATGGCTCTAAGTCAGGTTCACCACTGACCAAGGCCGGGCCCACTGGCGATGCTGGTGGCACGTCAGCGCTTCTGGGAAAACATAACTAAGAAGGGGAAAAAAAGAAAAAAGAAAAAAGAATGGAGCAGGAGCTTCTGCAGTCAGAGACAGGAGTGATAAGATGTGATAAACTTTGTAGACACTGAGGTCAGTGGAGCAGGAGGGGGAAGAGGTGCTCCAGGTGCCAGAGCAGAGATTCCCCTGCAGCCCCTGGAGAAGACCATGGTGAAGCGGTTCATCCCCCTGCAGCCCGTGGAAGATGTTAAGCAGCAGAGATTCCACCTGCAGCCTATGGAAACCCCACAGTGAAACAGGTGGAGACACCTGAAGGAAGCTGTGACCTGGTGGGAAGCCCATGCTGGAGCAATCTTCTGGCAGGACCTGTGGAGGGAGATGCCCCTGCAGCAGAGCAGGTTTGCTGAGGGAATTTGTGACCCCATGGGGGGGCCATGCTGGAGCAGTCTGGGCCTGAAGGTCTGCAACCCATGGAAGAGACTGGAGCAATTGTTGAAGGGCTGAAGCCCATGGGAAGGACTCACGTTAGAAAAATTCATGGAGGACTGTCCCCCATGGGTGGGACCCCACACTGGAGCAGGGGAAGAGTGTGAGGAGTCTCCCCCTGAGGAGGAAGGAGACACAGAGACAACACATGATAAACTGACTCCAACTCCCATTCCCCAACCTCTGTGCTGCTGTCAGGGTGGAAGTAGAGAATTCAAGAGTGAAGTTGAGCCCAGAAAGAAGGGAGGGGTGGAGGGAGGTGTTTTAAGACTTGGGTTTATTTCTCATTGCTCTTCTCTGTTTTGATTGGGTAATAAATTAGATGCATTTTTTTCTAAGTCTGTTTTGTATATGACGTTAATTGGTGCAGGATCTCTCCCTGCTCTTAGCTCAACCCACAAGCCTTTGGTTACATTTTCTCTCCCCTGTGCACATAAGGAGGTGGTGTGGTTTAGCCCCGGCCTGTAATTAAGCCCACGCTGCTGTTCACTCATTTGCCCCTGAGCAGGATGAGGGAGAGAATCTTAAGAGTGACAGGACTCGTGGGTTGAGATAAAAACAGTTTAATAGAGCACACACAAAAAAAGAAGACAACAATAGTAATATATATTAATAATATATATACAAAACAAGTGATGATTGGCACAATTTCTCTCCACCCAAAGTCATTGCTGCATGACATCCCCCTGCACCCCCAAGCTGCTGCATAAAACCCCCCAAAATGCCCACCTTTTCAGCCCACATGCACAAGCAAAGCAGAACAAGGAATTAATTCACCACTTCCCATCGGCAGGCAGGCCATCAACCTGGTCTACGCTGCACAAGACACCCCAGCTGCTGCCCAGCACCTCAGCCCACCCCTCCATTGTAAATGGAATATGACATCATATGGTATTGAATATCATTTTGGCCAATCTGGGTCACCTGCCCTTGCTGTGTCCCCTCCCAGCTTCTAGGGTGTGCCCCACCTTCTCATTAGCAGGGGAGCATGAGAAGCTGCAAAGTCCTTGACTGCTCAGCAACAACTAAAACAGTGTTATCAGCACTGTTGTCATCCTAAATCCAAAACACAGCACTGCACTAGCTGCAAGAAAAAAACCCTAACTCTATCCCTGCTGAAACCAGGGCAGGAGGAGTGTGATAGGGCAGCTTTGGTGGGCACCTGGCCTCCAGCCACTGCCAACCCACTACACGGTGGGTGACCATAACAAGCCAAAAGCAGAACACTTTTCCCAGCCTGTACAGGTGCTGTGGGTCATCAGACACTTTCCTGCAGGCCCAGCAGAGACAATTGACTGGTACTGGGTGAAATAGAGTGCAAGCTCACTGGCACATTTTAAACAGATGCTTTAAAACTATCAAAACAGAGAAAGGTGAATATAAAAAAATGTGTTAAGAGTTCCACTGTACAGTGCAAGGCCCTGAAAACCAGTATAAAAATGCCAATATTCTTCATACTCCACAGATGTTGCCTATCACAGGGACTGGGCAATTTGCAAAGACCACTTAAAAAAACCCCAACAAACCACAAACAACTTCCCAAGGCTTTTCATATATGGAGCTGAGAGGACCCCTCTTTTTTCCAAAACCCACAGACGGTGGGAAGCACAGACCCTGCTAGCTGTGTGGAGACAGAAGAAAGAGGTTTCTCCTTATTGACCTGGTGTAGTTCCCAGTGATGTAAAACGGGCTTTATTCCTGAGGCAATACAGGTTCTGGTTCCAAAACTGCAAGCCATGACTCTTGCTTTCTCTTCTGTGCTTTGGATATACATTGTTAAGTCAGTTAAACGTGCTGGGTCAACGATACCATGCTAGAACATTCCCATAATGCAGAGCCAGAGCAGTGCCACAAGTCCTGCAGCGACCCGTCCTCCTGACTGTGATGAAAGGAATTACATTACCTGATGCAGCCATTGCCAAGCCTTTCGATATCTTCATCGGCAGTTCTGACAGACAGTCTGTGCATACCAGGGTAGGAGTGCTGGGTGTTGATTTTTGCCATTTTGCTTTACATATCAACATCTAAATGGCAGCTGAAACGGGAAGAAAAGAAAAGAAACACCAACAAAAAAACCCATGTTGTGAAGGCTGCAGAAGAAACGTGCTCAGGACTTCCAAAGTTTCTTACAATGATGCAAATTATTTTCAAAGAAGCAAACTCAAGCATCTGAAGACAAGCCAGTGATGTTAACATGTGCAGTATGATACCTGCTCCTTGATTTACTTGCAGTAGGCAGGAAAAAGTGCTAGGAAAAGTGTAACAGTGTCATGACCAAAGAATAAGGTTACACGACACTCTAATCTTTTCAGTCTCTGGGCTTTCTATATGCCTACGCTGTCATACCTCTAACCGCTGTGAAACTGCATATACAACCTCAGTCAAAGGAGGTTACTGTTAGAAAGCCAACCAAAAGGAGCTGGGTGATGCTCACGTGCTAGGACAACCCATTCCCCTTTAAGTTGCTAATTTTATCTCTTTTGAAATGAAGTTTCTTATTCTGAAAAGGCTTGTGAAGTAGGCAGATAATTAAACGTGTCCCTCAGCTTAATATATACCATGCATTAATTCTGTATTATCTGAACTCTGCACAAAACACATACTAAGATTTTTTTCTGTATGTCATTTTTATTAAACTGCTTCAAGACAAACTCTGTTAACATATTTAGCAGCCCAGCCTCTATGAGATTTAGGAAATGGACCTAAAGTCCTTCTCAGATTTGGCCTTCAATGCCTTACCAAGCTGATATCACATCTATTACCTGCAAAAGAGGTTTTAAGACTGAATACAAATGTCTTAAAAATGAGGGACTGAAAGATTTGCAGTGAAAACTTTGAATTTTTACTTAATTAGTTATCTGTTTGTTTATTTATTTCATTTTAGTTTCGGAACTACATTCAAGAACTTTTTTTTGTTTCCAATATGACCAGCATGAAATTCTCTTGGGATCATTCAACTACCTCAGGCCATCTACTGTTCCTTTTTCACCTGTAATCCTGTCTCACTGACCATACAACATTTAGATTTAGAAGCAAATGACATAGACATCTTACAGGAACTAACATTCTGCCTTGAATTATTCCTGAAGCAACTCACACTCCACAATTAGGTCTCTGCTATGCACCCAGTTGGTCAAAAAGCTGATACTCGACTTACCTTCCACTGAACTCTAAAGAGAAACATACAAAACAATTTACATTATTTAATACACTTAAAAATATTAAATAGATTAACTTCTTTTCATCCAGAAATAATGAAATTAGTCTAGAAATAGCCCTTGGACATAATTTAACACCTGAAAATCTGGTTAGTATTTCCCATTACTAATTTTACCACTGTGCAGATCAATTGTTGTATAACCAAGCCCTGTACATACTGGTTACATGCTAGTTAACTTAAGCTTTACTGGGGAAAAAAATGAGCATTCCTATGATGCATTGATATATAACAAAAATAAAAGGACCAGTCTTTTAACTCACTCTCAGATTTGAATGTTGACTCAGAATTAATTCCTAAAGTACAGATAATAACACGCTAAAAACATACCTGTGCATACCAATGTTAACTGCAGTCTTACAGAATGAATCATTTTTGCCTGTTCAAAAAACATCTGCCAAATTATTTATGCACATCCATTATAAATGTCATCGAATATAATTTATTTTTAAATGATTCAGCCTTTGTGAGACAAACACTGTTATTAATAAATTAAGTAGCCAAATTAATAGGTTTCAAAATAGGTATGATGCCAAAATATCTCATCTCCAGGAAAACTGCTCTCACTGCCTATTTCATTTCCACTGCTATTAAGTCTCAGGAAAGGTAACTTTTAAGAGCAAAGTGGCATGAGCTGCTTAGGGTTTACTGCTCTGTACAGACCCTGCTCTCCTGTAAAGCTCAGCCAAATAATGTCAGTGGGTTTTTAAACCAAACTCTCTATCACATTGCAGAAGGGAGGGATAAATTGTCACTCTCCCACTGAACAGCATCACGTATTATTCCCCATGTGTGCCCATTAAACTTCCACTTTAATCTACTGCAAGATTTTAAAAGCTTGGTGGTAGGAGAAACAGAATGATTCATATGATAAGTAACAAATTAATAACATTTTTAAGGATGCATTTCCAACACAAAGTCAGTACTGATTTAATATCTCAATTAGTTCTGCTACCTAACACAACAATAACCCTGTCAATCAGTTCTGGTGATTGACAATCAGATTGGTGTCTATCTACAGCAGTTCTGAAATGACAGAGCACCTGGTTTACAATCTCCAATAAAATAACTCAAAAAACAGTATAAACACAAGATAATAAAAACATTCTGAAGTCTAGGGATGATGCAAATCCATTGCTACCAACAATATAGAGTATCTCACTGAAAAGAGACATTGCTTTTGAACCTGAACAATGCAATGAACCTGAACCTTCTATATCTCCAACACTGTAGGTGGATTTACAGACCTACCATTTCCGAATCAGTTCCTGAAAGTTTGGTTAAAAACCAGTAAGTACAATATTTCTTTAAACATCAAACTGAAATGGCTTCTCCAGATGTTACTGATCTCCTGAAATTAGGTACTACTAGTCTGGAATTAGAAACTACTAACAGATACTGGAATTAGAGACTCATAATCTCCTGGAATGGTGTGAGTACGCCAGTGGAGCACTGAATACAGGGAACAGCTTATTTAGACACCCAAAAGCTATGCCAATAGAGAAACAAAACCAGCCATAGAATACAAAACCTAACACTACCCTGGAGGATTCTGCTGAAGAACTATCTTCTTAGGAGACAGAAAGCAAGAATGGAATTAAATAGCCGCCTCACCACTGCAAAAGTTTAAATACCATATTCCTCAGGGTTCCACAGGAAAACCACTCATGATGCTGATAAAAAGAAGGAGCAGTGAGACAAGAAGATCTCAGGGTGGCACAAAGTACATTGGGGAGGAGAAACAAAAGACGAGTGCAAGGAACTTCACAGAATGCGTTAGCTCAGAAGGGGCCTTTAAAGGCCATCTAGTCCAACCCCCCTGCCGTGAGCAGGGACACCTTTACTAGATCAGGCTGCTCAGAGCTTCAAGTCTGACCTTGAATATCTTCAGTGATGGGGCCTCCACCACCTCTCTGGGCAACCTGTTCCAGTGTCTCACTCGCCACCCTCACAGTGAAGAACTTCAGCGTGAACCCCGTCAACTACATCAATTTCTCAATTTGACAGCTACTGACATGTGATGTAGGGAAATGGAAATGAATGATGAATGCTGGTGAAAAAACACGTAAACTACTACTTTATATGCTTCCCAATTAACCATATGCTCTCAGAAAGGCAACCTAAATAATGTATATGTACAGCTCATTGAAAGGCCCTTCCCAGTGCAGGGCAGAGTTGCTCACATCAAAAAGAGTTAATGACACAATGAACATGAAAAACTCTCCATGAAACAACAGTGTGGACTTACTGGAACACTACTCATCCTTCTCTTAAAACAGAAATATACTGCAGAATAAAAGCCTGGCAAGAATCATCAAGGACATAGAAATGGGAAAGAAAAGAAAGAAAATCAAGGCTTGCCTGCCTTAGAAAGGCAAAGAAGAAGAAGCTACAGAATAAAAACATGTAGGCAAAATTAGTGAGTGACCTTCCTGTCCTTATCTCAACCCATGAGCTTTCCCACCTTGCTTTCTTCATTTGGACTGCTAAGGATGGGGGGAAATGAGAGAGGGGCAGGGTGGGTGTCTGTCAGCCAGCCAAGACCAAACCACTCCTCACAACTGTGGGTTTAAATACAAAGCTAAGCTCACAGGCAAAACAGATTCAAGTTGGAGAAAATGAATTTAATTTATTGCCAATTAAAGGAGTTGGATGGTGAGAAACAAAGACAAAACCACCTCCCCCCCCTTTTTTTTCTCCAGATACAATTTCACTCCTGTAGGCCTAACTCCTCCATCACCTTCACCACAACAGTGCAGGGCATGGAGAACAGGAGTTTGCAGTCAGTCTGTAATGGTTCCTCTCTGGTGCTCCTTCCTTCTCACACCATTCCCCTGTTGCAGAGTGGGGCCTTCACAGAGGCTTCAGTCCTTCAGGATAAACCTGCTCCAGTGTGTGTCCTCCATAGGCCTCTCAGGAGAACCTGTTCCTGTACAGGTTCCTCTCCAAGGGCCACAGTTTTGAAGAAAGATATACGTGCTCCACTGTGGGGTCCTCCATAGCAGGTATCTGCTCCAGCATGGTCCTCTCCACTTGCTGCAGGGGAATCTCTGCTCTGGCACCTATAACAACACTTCCCCTCCTTCTTCTCTGACCTCCATGTCTGCAGAGCTGTTTCACACACTTTCCCCCCCCCCCTCACTCCTCACACACTGACTATTCTTTTACCCTTTCTTAAATACATATTCCCCTGAAGCGCGACCACCCCTGGCTGCCCCACACAGGGGTCCCTGTGGCCCCTGCCAGCCCAGGTACCTGCACCTCAAGTGAGTAGGTATCTGCCTTCTCTAGAACATCTCTCATCTTTAACTATGCTCTCTGCTCTGAATATTTAAAGGTTGTAATTACAATGAGGGTAAGACTTGATTACCTGAGGGCTGACAACCCTGACAAATATTTGTTAGGCACTTAAAGCAGGTATTTGGCTCAAAGATGATGGATGTAATGAGACAGACAGTCCTCAGAGCCTGAATCTAGTTACCCACTTTTTAGGCAACCAAACTGGAGAACTCAGTCCTTAAAGTTTAATTTTCCACAGCTCAGTGACTTTAAGCTCACCAAGTCAAATTATGGGAAACAAAAACTGACTCAGGTTGAAGAATTTTCCAACGTCAGACAACAAAATAAAACTTAACCTGAAACAATTCTAGCTCTTAAAAGATTGACATTTTACCAACGACTTAAGTGGAATTTTAACATGTTTTCTCCTTTAGTACCTCTCTCCTTGCAACCAGTTGTACTGATTAGAGATGAATAATAATTCCACACTCACAAATATTGTTTTTCAGTACATAAGTCATTGAGACTGACACTAGACCTAAGTGAGAAAGATGTATTATCCTCTTAAAAATGCAACAAAATATATATTAGTGATAACTCTCCCTACTCCAAATGCAAATAGTTTGTGTACTCTTTTATCCTCTTCCTTTTGGATTCAATAGCAACTGATGTGTCACATTTGTGTCAGACCATGCATGCACTGTCTGGTATAAAAGACCTGTTTCATTAAGACAGACAGTTGTTTGACAACAAATAAGAGTTCAAGTAGCATATGAAAACTTCACATTCACATAAGCACTTCCTAATTTTAAAAATCAGGTTTTACTTATCTGTCTATAACACTACAGACCCAAAACTGGAGGTACAAAAATTTTAGGACCTCTACTGTCCATTGATTTCCTACAGAAGGCATGCAAAAAATCAGGGACCCAGCAGTAAGACACTGAGAGGAAGCTACCTATGCCAGCTGATACAAAATGACTGAAGCTAAAACATGAGACTGAAAATAACCAGGCATCTAATTCCAGGCCAAAAGGAGGTGACACCCAGTCCTCAGCCGTAACTCCCCTCTTCCCCAAGTCAATTCACCCATTTATAGCAAATTGCATTGCACTGAGGAGCTGCACCTCAAAAATGACCATGATTCTGCCCCTCTACTCTGCTCTCATGACACCCCACCTGGAGTACTGTGTCCAGTTCTGGAGTCTTCAAGATAAGAAGGACATGGAGAAGGTCCAGAGGAGGGCCATGAAGATGATTAGAGGGCTGGAGCACCTTTCTTATGAAGACAGGCTGAGAGAGTTGGGGATGTTCAGCCTGGAGAAGAGTAGGCTCCAGGAAGATCTCACAGTGACCTTCCATTACTTGAAGAGGGGCTCTAAGAAAGGTTTTTCGAAGAGGGACTTTTTAGAATTGGAAGGGGGTAGATTTAGATTGGGCCAGATTGGATGAGGCCTTGAGCAGCCTGGTCTAGTGAGAGGTGTACCTGCTCATAGCAAGGGGTAGGAACTTGATGATCTTTAAGGTCCCTTTCAACCCATTCTATGATTCTCATGTCTGTTTCAAATTAAGCAAGCCAAACCCAGTTTCCCCCCTTTCTCCAGAGCTGCCTCCCAATAGTTCATGGGACACACACAAACTCTCTCATGGGTTTGCAGTGCTGTGAGAACATGCACCAGCGCAGCATCAGCACCCACTGCAATCCGGACACAGCCAAGGCCCCTGAGCAGCTTCATGGCCCAGGCTTCAGGCAATTTTGTGCACGCTCAGTAGCAAAAAAACCCAACACACATGTGCACATTTAAATGCTACAAATACATCAAATTTCAGAAGCTGTTTGCTACCAGCTAAGCCACCAAAATGCACTGTGTAAGTTGTCAAACATCCATGAAAGAAGTCTGAATTCCTACAGTCTCTCAAGAGTTTTGAGAGTTCATATTTGGGCTTCTCCAGCAGTTCCCCTTTTGGGGAGAGTATGTTAACTCACCCTAAATTAATTCAAAATTGTTAACCAAACAAATATTAGTACTTCTGATATGAAGTAAATGGAGCTGTTTATCAAGTAACGATGGCAGATCAAGCTCTTTATGCCACCACTTAATATTCTTAAAGCTTATTTATTTAGATTAAAAGGATGACTGGAAATACGGCAGAATTCAGGAACCAGCCTTTCAAGGGTAAATATGTATCACTGTCACAAAGTGATTTTATAATGGATCTGAGGGGTTTGTGTAGTTGGTATACACTGTTGCTCTTGAGGCTTTCAACACCATTTTACTTACTGCTGTGGAAGCAGTGATAAGCTGCATAGGATCACTTACATCATTTTAGTTAATACACGTTCCAAATCCTCACACAGCTTCTCAGGTTCAACCCTGGTAAGCCTTTGGGATTTATTTTGGGATCTGACCTCCACCTACATGATCCCTGTTACATCACTTGGTAATAGTTGTAGTTCAGCTGTATGCTATGTGTGTTGTGTACATTACCGGTGACAGTCCACAGTTTCAATGTCTCAGCCAGTACAGGCAACAAATGGACTTCAAAGACTGGAAAATGGATCTTTAAGCTGCTATGTGATTTGTAGACAACTTGCAACTTGTTTCTTCAATTATTTGGAGGTTTGTAAACTAACCTGCAGATTTAACTCTGGCATGCTGTCATGGAAATCAGCTTTGTATAAAGGCTATGGGATCAAGCCCAAGGGGTTGAAAAAACAGGCAGGCTGTACCACCTTACCCTCGTGAATCATTATGCAATGATGATTGATTCCAATCATCAATTCTTAAATCCTATAACCTCTTTTAAAAGCACACTTTTCAAATGTTATTACTCTCCACCACATCATGCTGCATTTTCCATAGTCTGTGGGCACTGATATTGCCTGAAAATTTTTATATGCATAGCCTAGTAATGTCAGTGCTAATGTTCTGTCAAACAAATACCCTGCCTCTCACAGGTACTCCAGGAGGTGCACATACTACACATAACACTGCGTATTCATACATGTAATAATAATTTGTACTTTTAGAATCATAGAATCATGGAATGGGTTGGGTTGGAAGAGACCTCAAAGATCCTTAAGTACCAACCCCCAGACATGGGCAGGGACACCTTACACTAGCCCAGGTTGCCCAAAGCCCCATCCAACCTGGCCTTAACAGTGCCAGGGAGGGGGCAGCCACAGCTTCTCTGGGCAGCCTGTGCCAGGGTCTCACCACCCTCACAGTCAAAAACTGAATGCAAGTCATAGTTTGAGAATGAAACACATTTGATTATCCTTGGGTTTTTGATGGTTTGAGCCCTTGGCACCTTGTAATAGCACAATAATCTTTTAAATAAATTGAATTATTTGGACAGAGTTTCCTTTCTACATCTATGAATTATATGGACCTGTGTATATTTAACATAATATTGTAAATTAAACCACAGTAAATTACCAACTACAGTTGACTGGACAACCAAGTCATACCGTGTTGTTTCTGTTGCAAGCACAGGTTAATGCGATGCAGGTATCGCCATGCAGGTATCCATGTTTCCATACAGCAGATAAGCTCTGTGCAAGGCTTCCTTAAACACTGCCTAAAATTTACCAGTTCTGCCAACATCTCTGTTAGTCCATTAATTTGCTAACATAACAAAAATGAACACAACAGGGGCATGAATACAGCTGAACACAACAGGTTTACATTTCTGAGCACCTATTAAATACATATATACAAATAAACACGTTTGTTTACACACCTGCCCGTGTACCCACGTGAATGTCACCCATTCAAAATCACTCCCTGCCCACTTTATGTGAACTATTACAGCCATCCCATTTGGCGAGGGAAGGAAAACATGAGAGGTAATTTGTGTCACGTTTCACATGCTGTAACAAGGCATCCGACAGAAGAGGATTTAAGAGATGCTAATGAAAAGAGAAGGCATCATGGGAGAAGGCTGCCAGATAACGTGCTGAACCGAAATGACAGAGCTTGGGCGCAAATTGGATGACAAAGGCTGGGATGTGCAGAGGTGTACAGAAGGCAGAGCTGAGAGATGCCGACATGGAAGGTTGTTGTGTAATGTTTTTAAGCTGATGTGCTCTTCCCTCAACTCGTTCAACCCTTGTTGATTAGACATCCTGACAGTCCCATTATCATCTGCACCACGTATTTTTCTAATCAGATGGTTTCTGCATGCACACCCAACGAAAATGACATCAAAATATCAGAGAAAAAAAAAAAAAAGCTGTGCTGACTGAAGGCAAAGTTATGCCATTTCAGAAACTGTAACATTGGACACTACAATTTACTTGATTGTAACAATGAAAATTCCAGATTTTAGATACGACAGTCCCTATACTACTTGTTTCAACCGCAACAGTTCTGAATCTGGAAAACAAAATGTAATAAAAAGTGTCCACTACTAACCGGTACCAACATTTACATTTTACATCATTCCTTCATAGACTCAAAGTAACATTCATGTCATTTTTCCCTGTCTTCTTTTGGCTCTTTCCTCTGTAGCAAGTGAGTGGACCATGCATTACAGAAGGACACTGATTACAGTCATTATTGCATCTTGCACAGTCTTGGGCACACTATTGGCCTGGTTTACACTACACAAGTTTTGCAAAAGAGGTTGTACTGCTAAAAACAAGGTCGATTTAGCAGGAGCACCAGGAATTCCAGGACAGTGGTTTCCTTTCACTGCGCTTGTCCTGTTTGCTAGCATTTTCTTCGCGCAGGGTTTGATAACCTCATCCCACAGGCACGGGGCAGCTGAGAACTTCGGAGACACATGGACCAATCTCGTAAAGCAAAGCCTCGGCCAACAGGAGTGGGGCTGCCCCCCTCCCCTGGCCCCATTTCTGTGCAGACTCGTGTCCTGAATCTAACTTCACTGTGGATACAGAGACCTCTGCGTCACTGGACCAAACGAACGCTTTAACAAAAACAGAAGAGGTTGTAAGTTACGTTTCCCTCACAAGCTTTGGCATGATAAGTTACGTTTCCCTCCCAAGCTTTGTCGTGAAGGTTCAGCCCTGAAGTCAGACGCAGGACGCGATCCCGCTCTCACAAGCCCAACAAGCCTCGCTGCCTCCGCTTTCACACTCACCTCTCCACGCCTTCCCCCGCAACATCTGCGCTCTGTCCGTCAGTCTGTCCGCCTGCCCGAATGCAGGCTCTTCGGGGCCGTTATCCTTAAGCAACGCTGTCAGGTAGCGCTGCCGTTCCCCGGCGCCGTTCCGTCCCGGACCCCGCTGCCGGTCCGCGGCGCCGGGAAGCCCCCGGCAGCGGCAGCCCTCCCCGGCGGGGCGGCCCGGCCCGGCCCGGCGGGGGCGGCGGGGCAGGGCCCGCCGCGGCCGCCCCTCCGCACGGCGCGGGCGGATTACAGCCGAAGCCCGGCGCGCCTAAGCCCGGCTCACCGGGAAAAGCCGCTCGAAGGGCTTTGCGATCCTGTTAAGTTCTCGGAGAGGATCAAGACGTCAAAGCGGCTCGGCGGCGCCCCGGCACACTTCTTGCCACGCCGAGGAAAGTTGGGAGCCCGCCGCGGGCAGGGCACGGCCGGCCCGGGGGCGCTGGCGGGGCGCGGACCCGCAGCCCCGGGCAGCGATGCCGTCCTCCAGGGGAAAAGCGACGTCGCCCTACAAGGCGGCTCCCCCCGACCCCGCGGCGCCCCCGGGTACCGGCACAGGGCCCCGCCGCCGAGGCACTCACCACCTGCGGGGAGGAGCTGCGCCCGGGCGAGCGTTCATCCCCTCTTCGCTGGGGAGGGGGGCCCGTGGCGGGGTGGGAGCCGCCGCACAAGCCGCCTCAGTCCCTCTCGGCCCGGCGGGGTCCCGCCGCCGACGCCATCTCGTTGCCGGCCGCGCTCACCGCTCCTGCCGGCGCCTCCGCGGCTGCCTCAGCCACCGCCTCACGGTCCATGCCGCGGGGAGAGGCCGGGCGGAGCGGGAAGGCTCCGCGGCGTCCTCAGAAGAGGGAGGAGGGTTCTGGACGGACAGAGAAATCCGGATGGCCGCCCCCCTCCCCTGCCTGTGCGGCCCCCCCTCCGCAAATCCCGACTCCTCGCACACGCCACCCCCCTGCGCCTTCATTAGCCGCCAGCGGCGGGCATGGAGGCGCCGGGGCCCGCGGGCTGCCCGCCGCACCTGCCCTCAGCCCCCGCCCGTTGACGGTACTGGAGCTGGCGGGAGTGGGGCCTCCGTCAGGAAGGCAGGTGGGGGACGTGCCGCTGCCAGCTGGAAGCGTGTGTCACACACCCCCGGCATCCGTCAGGGAGCGGATCGCCCCGGGAGGGGGGTATGGTCTCTGCCCCGCCGTCCCGGCAGGACCTGCCTGAGGGGTACCGGGAGGAGATGGCAGCCCACCGCCGATCACAGCACCTCTTGGGATCGACACCTTCTTGAGGCGGAGGCGTTTCTCCTCGACGTACTGCTGAACAGGTTTCTTCTTCAGTACTTCGGCCCTCTGTCCCTGATCCCCCGGAGGCAGCTCACCCGCGGGCTGACTCAGCCTGAGGCGGGCAGCCGGCTTCCTTCCCTCGCCGCGTCCTTCTGAAGCTCCCTGAAGGCTTTCGCGCTCCCCTGAACTTCACCAGTTCAATTCTGATTCTGCTTTTCACAGGCACCAGAAAAACTGGAAACAAAGACCGTGTATAAAAGGTCCGTAAAGTGATTCTTCAGCTGGAAAAAAAGTCAGTGAGAGCCATGTCATTCGTAACTGAGTTACCACTGCTCCTTGCTGCATGGTGTTGATTCAGCTCTACTGAACATGGCCGTGACACCAGAAATGCATTTAAGTGCTTAGGTTTAGGGCGAGGCAGAGTTACTTGCTACTCTCCCCCTCGCTGAGAATTGTTTCACATGTGAGAGATGAACCACATCACACAACAGGCACTAATGAGAGGAAAAGCCCAACCCCATCAGAAACTGGAGGTCTCCTTCTGACATGCCTATCAATTGCATTGGTCTTTAGTGTAAAAGGTTTTGGGGGGGATTGAAACAGAAAAGTCTAGGAAGTGTTTGAAGAGCGTGCTTATTCTCCTCCTTTCCTGTCAGATTGTCCCCCCAGAAGAACTCCAGGCAGTGTCCAGGAAGCATTAGGGGAACTAACCTGACCAGGTTTATACCAAATACTCAGTCACCTTTGTCCCTCAAAATGTCAAGGACTTTCCAGGCGCTACATGTCAGTAAGCACACTTTGTAGGTGTTGGCTGGTATGTAAAGGAAGCCTGGGAAGGGAATCCAGGAAAAAGCTATGGAGATTTCCAAAAGGTCCCAGATCTGGACAGATCTCATAATAATTCTTACATACTACTCATGCTTTTATTCAAACCTAGCTTACTAGCAGGTTTCAACCTACTAGTGGCAGAGTTTGGCCATTTTCCTGGGTATTGAAGATGACAGGCAGAAAGAAATACCTTTTCACTTTTCCATTTTCTGACTTGCTGGGTACCAGTGAAAACACACTCATTCAGGGAACAAATATTCCTTCTTTCCAGCATTTTCCTAATTTCCATGACATTGTCTTTCCAAGTTTAGCTCGCGCTTCGTTTGTGCAGTCATTAAACTGGTCCTCTGAATGCCATCAACAAGTAGGTTTGACATGCTGATGGCTGCGAGGCACCACCAGTTATGTTCAGCAAGGCACTGCTCATGATTTAACTCAGTGACCTGAAATTCCTGGTCTCTGACAGACACCTTATGAAAACACAACCATGAATTCCTGTGTTGAGTTTCGACAAAGTATTTTCTAGTTTTATACACAAATTAAATACCTGTTTTGTTCCACTCTGTCTGCAATTAAGCAAAGCACCAGGGAGAGCTTGCAGCTGGAAATTATAATTAAAAAAGGAAAGGAAAATCTGGAGTTCCAGCACCTCAAATTAGAAAAGAGAGGGGGAGAAAGAGAGAAAAAGCAACCCCTTATGCTGCAGTCTTTCACACCTTGGTTCTCAGCTACCTGGTTATTGAACAGAGTCTTCTCTTGCACAGCTTGCTCTCTTGTTTTATTCTTTTCCATCTTATATACAGTTTGGAAGTGAAATTCCTCAGCTGTCAGTCCGCTCTCCAAATTCTTCCTCTTGTTTTCTTTCATCTCTCATGTCATGAATTCATCATAACTTACTCTTAAGGCCCCGTCGGCTTCGTTTTTTCGTGTTCCCTTGTTTTGCTGTTGTGCCAAGGACTCTGTTTTCTGGATTTCTAGTCTGACTTCACTGTCTGTTTAGTTCTATTTTCACTTTAATAATAAAAATAGAAAGTAGCTGCCAATACCCACTTTAAGACTTTCCTAGTTTATTTTAAAGTCCAGGAAAATACCAGTGTTTAAATAATACTTAATCAGTGCCTTTCTATCTAGAAACTTGTTTTATTAGAATCATGGAATTACTTGGGTTGCAATAGACCTTCAAGATCATTGAGTTCAACCACAGCCTAACCCTGCCTAGACCCACCTCTAGACCATGTCACCAAGCACAACATCTATGCACTTTTTAAATACCCCCAGGAATGGTGACTTCCCTGGGCAGCCTGTTCCAGTACTTGCCAACTCTTTCAGTAAAGAAATTCTTCCAGATACCTAACCTAAATCTCTCCCCGTGCAATTTGAAACCATTTCCTCTTGTTCTATAGCTTGTTGCCTGAGAGAAGAGCCCAACCCACACCTCTCTACACTCTCCTTGCAGGTAGCTGTAGAGAGCGATAAGGTCTCCCCTCAGCCTTTTCTTAAGACTAAAAAGCCTCAGTTCCCTTGGCCACTCTTCAGAGGACCTGTGCTCCAGACCCTTCACCAGCTTCATCACTCTTCTCTGGACGTGCTGCAGAATCTCAACATCCTCCTCACATCTGACATTACACCAACACTGTACTTCCTCACTTTGAGGCCAGTTCCTGGCACTAGTCATCCAAGCCTAAGCCGTGGCCATGCCATCAGCTGAGGCAGACCATGTGTTGTTAGAATGAACACCCAAAACACACACTGCTAGAAGTCTCCTCCTGACTCTGTGAGGTAACTAATGACATCATGTGTAATGATAATAACCAAGAAGTGATTCCTCACTCTTTTCTGATAGTCTTGTAACTCACTGCACTGAACTTAAGTCCTCAGCTGCTCTAAACTGGTGTAGGTCCAGGGCAACCAACAGAGCTCAGTTTATGTACAGTATCTCAGGCTGTGGTGCACAGTTAATGCCGTGAGGGGCATTAACATCATTCTAACAGCTCTTTCCAGACCGCTATGGTTTGCAATAAAGCACCACCCCACCAGGATGCATGGCAGAGGAAGCAGGCTTTTTAAATAAATACATACATACACACATACACACACACGTTTATTTTTAAATCTCATTTTCTTCAAGTTGAGAAATCACCATATCCCATTTGCGCTGTAGTTCGGACCCATTTCTCAGATTGTTCCACTTCAGAGGAATTAAATGAACAAAGATCTGTGAAATAATTGGACTGAATTGCAAACCTGAGGAAAGCTCATTTGGTTTTCTTCCCAAGAGAAACACTGATTAGGTCTGCCTTAAAAAGCCACTCGCATTTAAAGAGCTCAAGTTATGATTTGAAGCCAAGCTGCAGAACGGGAGCTCAGTCGAACAAAACCATGCGGTTCACACACGCAAATGCAAACAAAAAAGATTCAAAAGACAGAAAAAAATTGGAAACCAGCAATAGAAACATTCAAATATTGCCAGCAAAATCCATGTCACAGGTTCTTTCGTGCTTCTGGTGCAGCCCAATCCTGTGAGGAACTGACTTCCATAGGAAACGGACCATGGCCAAGCTGTTTCAGAAACCAGCCCTGCTAGTGTGAGAGATGTCCTGATGCGTAGAAGCAAACGGGCACACATACCTGTTTAGTGTTGTGCCCTGCAGTCTCCATATTGTCCTGATTACAAGTGAATGAGCGCTGTTTATTTTACCTTTGCCTGCACCACTGCACGGGAGGTACAGTAAGGGAGAAGGATAGGCCTGCGCGTGATTCCTTCTTACCCAAAAGGAATGAGGTTTTCCTCAGTTTGCATTAAAAATAAATGTGGAACACACACCAGCCAGCGGCTGTGTCCCACTGGAATCAGTGGAAAGCATCCCACACGTTTGGGTGTAACAGGATCAGGTCCCAAACATGGAAACTAAAGCCTTGGCCTCCACCGGAAGCCAGCGCTTTTTACAAGTGAAATCACAGTACAGGCCATCACGGGTGAAACCTTCAAAAGAATGAAGGGTGACCCCCGAGTGTTGCCTGGTGGTGGGCAAACAGAGGTGCTTGCATCAGAGTAGATCAATGCATGGACAGACAAGGAACCTTCCTGCCTGGTGCCTGAGCGAGAGCTCAGCTGTACCATTTCTGCAGGGCAGCCAGATTACAGAGTGCTTCACAGGAAAGCAAGTACCTGCCCAAGCCCCGTTCTCTGCTAAAAGAGCCCAGAGGAATGGGGAGCACAGGGTCACTGCTCAGCAGGGACATGGGGCCTAAGAGTGGTGTGGAAATTCTTGCAGGCCGCAAGCCTACCTGTGAATTCAATTCCCGTCTCGTGTGAGTCAGACTGCCTGAAGACATGGGCTTGGCGAGCCGTGCAGAAGTGCTACAGATGCTCAGGGAGCTGTGGAGATTTTCCTGTGAATTTTCAGGCTGCCCTGTTTAAATGAACGTGATTGCAAATGCAGCCTCATTAATGTTTCTCTGGTGATAGCCTGGAATAAGATGCACCCAGAAATACACTGATTTTTTAATTGTTGCTTCTCAGGACAATCCTATCTCTTGGTGGAAATAAAACTCTCTCTCGTAGGGAGATTTCAGCAAAATGCTCGTCAGGCCTGAGGCACCGATAGGGATATGGCCCAGCTCCTCCAAACAGCATAAACTGGCATTTTCAGTCACAAAATGGCAGTCCATTAGTAGCAAGAGCAAGAAGACACACTCGTAAGAAATATAACACAGGGATTAAAAGCTTTTCTCATCGTGCTTTATGAGGGCAGTTGCTGTCATTGTTCATCTAATGAGTTGGAGGAAACTCGACTGACATTCATTCTGCAGCCACATGTTGGTAACCAGGGACTAAAGATGTCTCTTCTGCAAACTCCTCAATATCTTTACTCTGATAAAACAACAGTCTGCCCAGATTCTGAGATTAACTGTGTCCTGAGATAACTGAGACAAATGATGAGTGGTAGGTCTCTAACTGCTGTCTCTAAATCCTGTGCCAAGTTATAAACTTAGAATTAAAGAAATTAAAGGAATGAAGGACCTGAAGAAAGTGTATGAGAAAGTTTCTGGGGGCTAACAGAATCACAGAATCACAAGGTTGGAAAAGACCTTTAAGATCATCAAGTTCAATCATTCCTGTCCTAAGCTAAACCATATCCCTGAGTACCTCATCTACCCTTTTTTTAAACACACCCAGGGATGGTGACTCAACCCCCTCCCTGGGCAGCCTGTTCCAGGCCCTGACGACTCTTTCAGTAAAAACTTTTTCCTAACATCTAATCTGACCCTGCCCTGGCACAGCTTTGTGCCATTTCCCCTTGTCTTACCTCCTGTCACGCGGCTGAAGAGACCATCGCCCACCTCTCTACAACCTCCCTTCAGGTAGTTGTAGGTCGTGATAAGGTCTCCCCTCAGCCTCCTCTTCTCCAGGCTAAACATCCCCAGCTCCCTCAGCCTCTCCTCATAGGATTTTCCCTCCATCTCTTTCCCCAGCCTGGTTGCCCTTTTCTGGAATTGCTTGAGGACCTCAATGTCCTTATGGACACACAGCTCCATGTGTCTGTGTGCTGCCTCTCACTTCAGCAGCGCTTCAAGAGGTCTGATGCCTTCCATCGGAAAGCAGTGACTTAGCTCAACTTCTGAGCAAAGAGGAGAAGGAAAAAAAAATCCTACCCCTGTTATTTTGCTTTGGAGAGTTATTTTAGCCAACACTGCTTGTTTCCATTTATTGTGTATGAGGCTCAAGGAGTAAAGTACACCTCGCCTAACACTGGTGTAAATAATAACCATAAAAAGCAAGCAACTGAAAATGCAACATAAAGTTCAATATTTAGTCAAGAGCTCCCAGTCCTGCTGAAGCTTCATTTATCTGTCACTGCTGTCTGTCCCTACATGACTTCCCAGGGAGCACAGAACAAAGCAAGGCAGCTGCAGTCCCTGTGAACAGCCCAGCAGCACTCAGACTATGGTGTTGCTGGTGGACGCAGACCCAGCCCCAGCTCACAGAAATTAGACAGGGCAAAGCTGAAATTCCAAAGAAAGTAAGAAATGCTTTTAATGGGCAAATATGACTGGCTGGGGGAGATGGGAATTGTTGTAGCAAACTAACAGTGTACTGAAAAATCCTATACGCTGGCCAAAGCAGCGACCCCTGGCAAAACACATTTCAAAGTTGATGCTGCCCATGTGTAAGGAATGAGGAGGCCTGTGCATCACCTCAAGTAGGCCTATGGAATTGCCTTGGGGGTGTTACAGCTATTTCAGTGGGGTGCGACCCAGAAGTATCAATGCATCTTTCCTAATACCACTGTTGCACCAATGAGCACCGTTTTGTGTATTCTCTACTTAATGCCATCTGCGGGGGGCCAGCAGGGCACTGTAATACAACGCTCTGAGTTAGCAGGTAGCAAAGAGATTGCAACTGATCTCCTGATGCTTCTTGGAAACTTAAATGAGAAACAGCAGCACAGCTGCCACTGGGAAAAGGGATTTCCTGGGATGGTGCCTCTTGTTTTCATCACAGAGGAACCTCAGGGAAAACTTTGGGTGGTGTGTGAACCTGAGGGCTAGAGACAGACGAAGAGAGCAAGAGACCTTTTGGAAGTACCTTCTGATGCTGTCAGTAAGACAGAACTCATGAGATTAATCCTGCTAAAATCTGGTGTGGCTGATAAGAATTCACCCTGCTTGCACCTGCCTCCACACAGAATGACGAGTATGGGATGATTTGATGCTGGTTTCAAAGAAGTTAAAAAATATATAATCAGGGCTTGAGAAATCACAGTATCACTCAGAACTCGGTAGTCATAATCGTGGCTGCATTTCATTTCTGGAGTGAACAGCAGAGGGGGTTAGCTTAAAGGAAAACTTGGGTGCACTGTACAGACTGTGTCCTATTTGTTTCAGTTTGCCACAAAAAGAGATTAGGCACTGGGAAGCACAGCTCAGTGCAAACAGCACCAGGGAACTTGTCCATTGCCTCTTACTGTGGGGAGATTGGACTAGATGACCTGTAAAGGTCCCTTCCAACCTCACACATTCTATGATTCTCTTCTTTGAGCCAAAAATGTAGAAATAAACCAACTGCAAACAACCCCTTCTTCTCAGCTCGGCTCTTGCTCCACAAATTCTTTGTGCCCAAAGAAACTCCAGCTGGGGTGGCTGGAATTTTGTGTCCCCTCCCATTATAGTGATTTGGCAGAGCAAGCTCAGGCTTCAGCTAGGCCTCGCCATGCCGCCGGGAGGGGCTTTGCCCAGCAGGGTCTGACCAGTGCTCAGGGCTGGATCCTTCCGAGCACCAGGCACTGTGCACACAACACCAACACTCTCAAGTCACAGACCCTTGGAAGGAACCCCTGTGCCAGGGTGTTTAGGGTTGCTTCCATGTTCTGTGGGATTTTCAGGAGGATCAGTCACTTAAGTCAGCCAGAAGGAAGTACTTCTTGAAAGTCTCCGTAAGTGCCTGTCTCTTTAGGCACCTCGCTGCACCCCGGGGCCTGTAATTGCACCACCCCTGAGCCACCCCACAGGAGCATTTGGCCCCTGGCAGGGCTGAGCTCCAAGCATACAGCCCAGCACTCCGATACAAGAGAGAGGAACTCCCTTTCTCATCTACTTTGCTATGCTGATAGGAGAAAAAAAGCCACGAGGGCTTCTTTCTTCTGCTAGCAAAGTGCTGTTTGAACAAATCCCAAGGCAAAGATGTGTTAAGTGCAAAAGCTGGCTGGCAAGGGAGACCAGCACTGAGAGGGCCTGAGACTCCGTGCATGGCTGGACCCACCTTAAAAAACAAGGTACTGTTTCCTCAGCTGGGAAGCCTTCCTCTTTGTTGTCCAGCTAAAAGACCTGGCTTTGCCATCAGCAAGTTAATGCTAATGCTTTTTATGCCATTTATGACTGGTTTTTACACTTGGATGATTTTTCAGTGTACCTTGCAGAATGGATAAATGTTCTTTTGATGACTTCCTGGGCAGCAGCTTGGAAAGTTTTTTTAGTGACATTTTATGCGGCATGCCCTGATATCAACAGGTGTGCCCTTGTTTTCTAAAGCTTTCTAAGGGCAACATAATTTCTCCCACTCTTCTCATAATTAAGCAGATACAAATGGGAATAAACAGACAAACCTAAGCCTCTCCTGCAGTATGTCTTCACCAACAGGGCTCAGTTCTATTTTAAGGTGCTGTGGATTATCTTGTTCAGCATCTAGCAGCCAGACCAAATGAGTCCTCCATAAGTCTTCTGTCATATATGCCAGCTTGAACCAGATGTCTTGAAGACCTTTAGGCATCTCAGATAGCACTGGACAGGTGTGTCTAGGCCACGGGACTTCATCCTTCATTTTGATTCTGTGTCTCTGAAGAGAAAATAATAATTTTAAAGTCCCTTAATTTATCTAGACTTCCTCAGAAAGCATATTTGTAGCTACAGCATTCATGAGCATCACATCTACATCCTCAATCACTCCATGCTGGAGCATTTCCAGAGAAGGTAAATGAGGCTCATGAGGGGACCGGAGAACAAATGTTACAAGGAACATCTGAGGGAACTGGGGTTGTTAAGTTTGGAGAAGAGGAGGTTGAGAGGAGATCCAATTGGTCTCTACAACCACCTGAAGGGAGATTGTGGAGAGGTGGGGACTGACCTTTTCTCCATAGTGACAAGTGACAGGACAAGAGGAAATGGCATCAAGTTACACAGGGGAGGTTTAGATTGGATATTAGGAAAAACTTCTTCCCAGAGAGGGTTGTTGGGCATTGGAATGGGCTGCCCTGGGAGGTGGTGGAGTCTCCATCCCTGGAGGTATTTAAAAGACGGATAGATGTGGTGCTGAGGGACATGGTTTAGTAGCAGATGGCAGGTTAGGCTGATGGTTGAAGTTGATGGTTTAAAGGGTTCCTTCCAACCAAGACAATTCTGTATTCCTCCAGCTCAGCCCCCTTAGACTCATTACACTGAGCTCGGTATTACAGAGCTTGCAGGAATACCCAAGCTGTTGGACAAGTACTCACAATCTGATTCTAGAAGAAGAGGCACATCAGCAATATACAAGCAGTATAGGTAATGATGTGTAATAAAACTTTTGTTTTGATTACCTGCTCCACCCCAGCTGCCACGTAACTATTCTCACTCTTGTCTTTGGCCATTTCTGTGGGGGAGTGGACCTGACCTCTCAGCTTCTCCCTGACTTCTTTGGGAGTGTGAAAAGGGCTTGCTGAATCACATCTGCACCGGGTCCCAATATGTACTGGAACAAAAGTTCCAGTGGGAGACATGGTCAGTGGTGAGAGGTGAGGATTGCTGTGTTCAGTGCTTTGCCATGCTGTGAACTTCAAGGCTTTTGCAGTCAAATTGTACAGTCTATGATTAAAACTGGTCAGACCATTATTTGAATGCATTGATCTCTTTTTAAGCAATACAGGGTGGGCAGGCTTGGACAAGGGAGAAGAACAGACCAGGAATTACTTGTCAACCACCGGCTTGTCACTAGGAAAGTTCTTCTTGGTGGACCAGATTCCACTCTGCATGAATGGTGTCACACATTTATAGGAGGAAGGATGCCCAAAATGCCCACCACCAGCAGAGAACAATGAGGTAAGAAGAAGAGAAAGAAGAGGCAATGAAAATTAATTTTATCAAGGAAGACATGGAGGAAGGCTGCGTGTGGCTTTTGGGCTCGGGATGAAAGTTCATGGTGTCAGCGAGTAGCTGCTCTTTGGCCACGAGGGCTGGCATGGATACTCAATCTGAGTTGCCCATGCATGGGACTAGCAGCCACCACTTGTCCCAGCCAGCCCTAATGTGGCTAAATACATTTAGCTGCATATTTAATTAAGAGAACAAACAGACCAACGCTCAGCTGCCAGCACTGCGGGCATGCTCACAATGTAATTGTCTGAAAACATATTTTTAAATCATGTGCCAAAAAATATTTAAGCACTCAATACCAAGCTGTTAAATTGAAGTGCTGCCTCTTGTTTGGCAGGGAAGGGTCTGAGTTTCCTTTGTCTGTAAAACAGCTGCGTAAAAGAAGGGCTGATGGTAAACCTTGGCAGCAACTTCTTTGCGAAACATTTTCCCTCCAGTGAAATGTTTATTTCACTGTATATCCACAAGCAAAGTACAAACTGACCCCATGTCACACACAGAATCATAGAATCACAAGGTTGGAAAAGACCTTTAAGATCATCAAGTCCAACTGTTCCCATCCTATGCTAAACCGTATCTCTAAGCACGTCATCTACCCTTTTCTCAAAAACAACCATTAGGGCTGGAGACTCCACTATCTCCCAGGGCAGCCCATTCCAATGCCAAACAACCCTCTCTGGGAACAAGTTTTTTCTAATATCCAACCTTTTAAACCCCCTCACTGGGCAGCCCGTTCCAGGCCCCAACAACTCTTTCAGTATAAATTTTTTTCCCAGCATCTAATCTGACCCTGCCCTGGTGCAACTTTGTGCCATTTCCCCTTGTCCTATCTCCCGTCACCTGGCTGAAGAGACCATCGCCCACCTCTCTACAACTTCCTTTCATGTAGTTGTAGGTGGTGATAAGGTCTCCCCCTCCCCCTCAGCCTCCTCCAGGCTAAACACCCATATTGATGTGAATGAAAAACCAGCCAGTAAGTACCCAAATAAGCTTTTGCTCAGGAAAAAATGGATACCAAAAATAACTACTGAAAGGTCTAACACCCCCTGCCTTGGTATGCAGTCTGCCACCATTCTACAAGTTACGTATTCAATCCAACCACATCTTGCCTTTCTATGGGCAACTCAGATTGAGTATCCATGACCTCCTACAACAGCAATCCCTATGAAAACTTGCCCAGCCCCTGTATTTTGCATGCTTATATTTATATTTTTTAATCTTTACATGCCTAGCAAGGGCAAAGCTCCTTCAGTTCAAGGTGACTTTCATGTTAGATCAATGAAAACAAGAGAAAAGAATAAACAGGCAGCATCTGTGGGTGGTAAATGAATGCAGTATGTGTGAAAAGACTTTCAGAACAAAGTCAGGCTCTGTAGACAGGCAGAGAAGATGAAAAACGTGAAGAATAGTGCACAGAAAAGACAACATTTTCATCTATATTCCCCACCTGTATCCACTGCATTGCCTGGATTCACCCCCCCACACACACACAGTTCTTGGTAAAATGTTTGGGGTTTGCATTTTAGCCATGAGAAGTGAGTAGATTTACAGTAGGTTGTATCAGAAAGAGCATGGGGGGCATGGTAATTCTGTGAATTGCTGGCACGCAGGGAGATTAAACCCTCCAGAAAATCCCCCTAGGAGCATGTTCATAGTAAATACAGTCCCACTTCATCTCAGCAAGCAGCAAGAGTAATATCCCAAAGTCCGAAGGGCCCCATACTGCGGAGCTAGACCCTGCAGTAGCTCCAGCCAGCACAGTATCCGGAGCACCAGCACAGTAGTCACACTCTTGCAACCTATACAGCACCAGCTGAGGCTTCAAGTGGATGCTGACAGGACAATCCAAGGAGGACATGGTGTTAGTAATTTAATCCAAGAACACTGAGCATGAAAAGTCAGTATCCACAAATAATTATTACTTATTGCTGACCCAGACTTTGTTCTCAAGTGCCAGCAGCCAGGCTGGGCCTTCGCTCTGGGCCTGCTAGCAGCCATGCTGCTCTGGCAGCGCAGGATGGATCCTGAGCTGAAGCAGGCCGCTGATCACCAGGGCTGATCAGTGCAGCCACAGTGCCGCAGTGGTCACCTTCATGTGGCTTCTGGGTGACTTAGGGCACTGGCAAAGCTGTTCACAGAAGAAATCTGCCTGGCAAAGCATAAGCAGGAGAGGCAAAAAAATTGTAACAGGTTTGTAAACCCAGATGTGCCATGGTGTGACTTCGAACTACATTCCAGGATTAGGGAGAGCTTGGCTGGAGATTTTTGAGTGCCTGGGGACAACACTTGGTGCAGGTTTGAGTAGGTCTGGTCTGTTCTGAATTTTTACAGATAAACTAGGGAAGATTTGCCAGATTGTTCAGGCTAGCCTGGAGTTGCAGAGCTCATCTGAGCCTTAAACTCACACCTTAGCTCAGGAAAACTATAGGTGCTGGGATTAGCCACAGTCCTAAAATCAAAAGCTTTTCATCTAAACCTGCCTTAAGCACTCCTGTGAAATTCAATGACAGTAGTTACTTTTTTTAAACTACTGAAACTGAGGACAATAGTTCCAACACAATGTCACAGTAGAACCACTCAGGTGATGGGGAATAAATGTATCAATGAGATCAAAAACAAACACTAGGAACAAAAAAGCTATGGAGGAAAACGTCCTTTGCACACCTGTGCAGATTAAGTCAAAGTTTGCTATGCAAACTTCTGTGAAGCTGCTCTTTTTCAAGGGTAAGACACTGATCTGACTTCATGGTTTCACAAACGAACAGGAGGTTACAGATGACTTTCTAAAGGAATTCAATCTTAATTCCTCCAGTTCTACCAGCCAGTAAAAGCCTTTACACTCATTTGCCCTTTTATCCTCACTTCCCTTAGACCACAGGAGTTCAGTGGTCACACTGCCAACACGACAGCCAACTGCCAGGTGGTTTCCTTCCTACGCCTCTCTTTTGCTCAACTGAGAAGTCCAGTGTAGAGCATCTTTCTTACCTGCTTGTGCAGCGCCAATGAATGCCGAAAGCTGGGGGCTGAGTCCTGGCCTCTGGTGTCCAGAGTTTGGTCCAGAATGACAAAACCAGGTGCAGGTGCATATGACTTCTTCTCTTTTTTTGTTTGGTTTGTTTTGGGTTTTCTTGTTTTGTTCTGTAAGGTATCTTTCTTTATCAAAAAGAAACAGAAATCTGTGTGTTGGAAATTAACAGGACAAGTACCATCTTACTCATTGGAAGAGAATCACAAAAAAGAACTCTGAGTATAACCTTAGAGAGTCCTGAAGCCAGACAGGCAATCCACATCCCACCACTGCCAACTTGAAATGAACCAGCAACCTGGATTTTCAGTGATCTGGTTGATTGACAGAACCTGGAATTAGGTCATCTTGGTCAAACTCAGCCACCTGGCAAATCTAATTGGAAAATCCATCTTGTTGACAGACAACCATAATCATATTTGTGTCTTTAAAGCAGATCAGTGGAAAGAAACAAGCATATGGAAACATCACCTCCTGTATACCTCCACCATGGAATGCAGGACAGAGCTTGTGTTGTGTGTATGGACCAACAGGAACCTTTGAATGAAAAGGATAAATCATCCTGACAATTCCCAGGCTTAATACAAAGCAGTGCAACAAAACATTTAACCAAACTCAGGCAGGAAAAAAGTCTTGTGGTCTGAAGTCAGGAAAATTAATAAATGCTATCCCATGGCAGGTGCTTCTTGAGGTCAGACTGCTCACCCAGAAAGCAATGGTGAAACGGATCCTTAATAGCAAGTGAAAAGGGAACTCATCCATCACCGTCCAAATTTCTATAATAAATCAGTCTTTAAACGTAGCTTGTCTGAAGAACCATCAGTGATTGATGATCACCCTTTCCACAGAAGAATTCACCATTCAGGCTACCTGTGCTGCCAGTTTTGGCAGATCCTGCACTTGGTTAACTTTCCTGTTTGTATCTCTCACAAATTTGTATCGCACCCCGTGAAATACACAGCCAAGTTTTCTTCAGCTATTTTTTTTAAGGGGATCCCAGTCTTCATCACTGTGGCATGACACAAAACCCATCTGCACATACCTGAACAATGTGTGCTTGAGAAATTGGCCCAAACTCCATTTTGTTCCTGTCATTGCAACTTCAACCTCAAATACACAGTAATCACAAGAGACATAGGTGAGATCATCTTGTCAGTGCTGAATTAGTCTGATTGACAGGTAACGCCTTCTGCTAAAAATGTGAGCTGGTAGATTACAAAGTCCATGTGATTGAAAGCTGTTCTTGGGGGGGAAGGTAGATTTCCTGTTCACCAAACTTTTCATTGAGATATCTTTTCTACAAAAATCTATAGGGCTCTTCCTTTCATAGGTATTGCCATTTCCTCTAGAAAACAAAAGTATCCATGTCCATGGTAGAAATATTTCTTCCCAACTATCCTGGCCTAAAGTTTTCTGGATGCTGTGGTATAATGGTATCACCTCCAGTTCTTCCTCTGGGTAGAACAGATCCCAAATGACTCCTATAACCAGGGACTCCATGTGTACGCCCGCTCCATTCTCCAAGAGAAAATTCCAGGATGCCATGGACTGAATAAGGAGCCTGAGCTGCAGAACAGAAGGGATCATGAACTATCCAAACTGCAACTTCCAGCATGGACCATTTCAGAATTACTAGGCAGAAATTTGAACAATCTGTCTCACATCCCACTGGAATATCCTGGCTGCAAGGTCATTCTGGCTACAGAAAATTCTTAAATTCTCCTTTACTAATTTTTTTTTAGTTTTTTTTTAGTTTGTTTGGGGTCTTTCTTTGCTCCACACTGAGACAGAAACAGGTATCAAAAGCTCAGAATTTTCTGTTGACTATAGAATTGTTAAATTTTTCTTTATAGTGTCTCCTAAATGAAGGCATAAGGTTTTCTTCTTTCCCGTTAATGGCTGCTAAAATGTGAAGCATAGACAGAGCAGGGCTTGAGGTTATCAGTGTGCTTCTATACGGAAGCACAGCCCAAGATTGAGCCCAAGACCAAGCCCAAAGAGAAGCAGAGTGTTAAGTATGGTGCTTTTAGTTCTACAGCACTGCATACCCATTCCTCTGAAAACAGCGTGACACCTTCTCCTTCTCCTCCTCTGAGCGGCTCCTTGAGATGTGGTAGTAAGCACCACAAGCAGGTCCAGGTGCTGCTCAAGGGAGGCTCTACCAGTTTTGCCATAAACCAAATGTGACCTTCCTGCATAGAATCATAGAATCTTAGAGGTTGGAAAAGACCTCTAAGATCATCAAATCCAACCATCAACCCAACATCACCATGTCTATTAAACCATGTCCTGAAGTGCCACATCTACAGGTCAGGCCTGTTCCAATGCCTGACCACCCTCTCCTGGCTACAACCTCCTTTCAGGTAGTTGTAGAGAGCAGTAAGGTCTCCCCTCAGCCTCCGTTTCTCCAGGCTAAACAACCCCAGTTCCCTCAGCCACTCCTCATTAAGACCTGTGCTCTGGACCCTTCACCAGCTTTGTTGCCCTTCTCTGGACTTGCTCCAGCACCTCAATGTCTGTCTTGTAGTGAGGGGCCCAAAACTGAACACCGTACTCCAGCTGTGGCCTCACCCATGTAGGGTACAGGGGCACAAGCACATCCCTAGTCCAGCTGGCCACACGTTTTCTGATACAAGCCAGGATGCTGCTGGCCTCCTCGGCCACCTGGGCACACTGCTGGCTCGGCTCATACTCAGCTGGCTGTCAAGCAGCACCCCTGGGTCCTTTTCCGACAGGCAGCTTTCCAGCCACTCTTCCCTGAGCATCTGTAAAATCAAACCAGTGTGTCACCCACTCACTGTGCTGGGGATTTTACCTCACAGGAGCAAGGTACTGGTAGCACAGAAAGACCTTTGGTGGGAGCTGAGCATTCCATGGTGCCTGGGATGTGTCTCTGTTCATTGTTCTGTTTCTTTTAGATTTCAGGGCCAAAAAGTTAAGGTTCTTGCCATCTTGCCTCCCTAACAAGATGCAGAAACATCTTCTCAGCTGCAGAGATGTCCTTGGCTCACAGTGTCACTGGCTCTGTCAGGGCCCAAGTATCCCTGGGTCCAGCTAGTACAGCACCCTTGGTTCTGCCACTTGAAATCTGCAGTAACAGTGTTATTCTCCAGGCATCCAGGAGAGCCGGTATGGCCAGACACCATCTCTTAAGGTGGAATCGTCTCTACTAATCTTTGTTTACTTGTGTAGCAATCTTTAATATTTGCTGATTTTCTCAGAAAGATACATGGGAAGTAATGATAATGCAAGATTAACTAAAGAGTAGTCTTCATCTGAGAAAGCCAGTTAGAAAGAGAAGGAAGAAGGAAAAGGAGCTGAGATTCAAAACCCACCTGGATGCCTTCCTGTGTGATTTAGTCCAGGTGATCCTGCTCTGACAGGGGGGTTGGACTACATGATCTTTTGAGGTCCCTTCCAACCCCTGACGTTCTATGATTCTGAGCAGGAAACCATTCCAGTCTTGCTCACAGAATCTGGACAGAATTACCCTTCCCCTCTCCTCCCCCCAACCCAGACTCCCCAACACACATCTCCTACACCACTGGAAGTGCACTTTCTTCCCTTGCACACCTCCATGTTTTACTCTGGGAAAGAGATGGAAAGTTTAACTCACGCTCCTCTTTCGATGAGAGGACAACCCTGACAGAAGAGAGAGGTTTTGGCCAAGTTGTAACGTGCTATCCACAGAAAAACAAGAGTTAAATGTGGAGCCTGTTGGGGAGCCCTTAACAACACACAGCTGCGGTACCTAACAGATGCAAGTATGGCTGAATTGACATCAACTGCTTATTAAACAAGACGACCAACAGATGGGAACACTGCTTTATTATGATAGCCTTCTGCAATCGCTGAATGGACTCTCTGGAAAATGAGATTGGAAAACAAGTGGGTGCTAAAAATGCTAAAATCCTCCTGTGGGAGAGCCAGCCAACCCGCTAGACTGGCAGGTGCCACAGCTGTTACGCTCTTGAACCCAATTCAGAGGAACTGGATCTGCCACAGCAAAGGATAGAAAACGATCAGTTTCAAAGGTCTCCCACCTACCCCACACTGGCAGTTACAGTAATTATCAGTGTAATTGCTTCAAGTCATATCTCATTCTAAATTAAAAAGGAGATTTGAGCTCTGCTAGCTATGGTTTGCTAATGCATCAAGCAGTGCAGTCTGTTACAATGCAGTCTGTTACAATGCATGTACCTCACTCTGTTTTCTGATTCATTTTTTTACTGGATCATCATTTTGGAAACTCAACAAGGAAATCCATGTGACAGGAACACTGATTTCAGGCATTACGGAACAGAGGACTAGAAAGACAGAGCGAAGAATTTTTCTACAGAAGCAAACACTGTATTTTAAAGTATCTATAACAACAGCTGCAATAACCAGTGAGTTGAGCTTTTGTGATCTTATTCAATCAAATAGTTTTATTTGAGTTAGCTCAACAAAGAATCATTGGCCTACAAACAGCAAGAATTTGCCAGGACTATTCATCCTCTCACAAACATACAGAACAAACACACACAATAGGGGCAGCAGGCACACACATTAAAATAATGGTGTGTTAAATATAACAGTTGTGGAATAAATAGGACAAAGTTCCACATCAACACAATAGTGAAGCTAATATACACTAAATAACAAACACAATCTTTATTCACTTCTCTTAGTCTTGTTTCCCAAGTGTCTTGTTTCCAAGTATCAGGAATGAGCTGTTGATACCTCCTAACATTCAGGAATATTTTAGCTGAGCGCAAACCAAACCACAGGTATTCCAAAACATTCCATTAATTTGTGCAGGGCCCACAGCTCTGTGGAAGTGTAAGACTCCATCAACCACCTCTATGAGAGCCATGTAGCTGAATCCACATTACCTTGGAGAGCTCAAAAATCCATCTTTATATCAGGCACATTTATATTCAGGAGAACTTACTTCCTCATGTAACAGAGAAATGTACATGTGAAGTCAGCAGAAACACAGGAAGACATGTGCACACATAGGCTAGTTACAAAATGCAGCCTAATCAGATGATTTAAAAGATGTATATGTACCTGGAGAGTTCATAAGAAGCAGTGAGACAAACCTTTAGAAAGGAAATGCAGGAATTGCTGATGGCATTGAATGTTTTTTAACCCATTACGCACATACTGACATACACAGAACACTCATACATACGAAGAAACAGCCTTTCCTTCAGGCAAATACATCAGGACTATTCAGCTTTTCTGGACATTGAAATATATCCAAATTACTTCAGGTATTAGACATTACAAGGAAAAGGATATGTGGGAGGACTGTGCACCTTTCAGATATACCATTTCCCAGTTTAACAGCCTGCCTTTGGAAGCCCTGAAAAAATGAGTACCTAGTTACTGTAAAAGCTACTCAGCTACTGAAGTTATTAGCTTTATATATTAAGGGTATTTACAGGCATCCTCTGAGATGCTGACTCTATTTGTTATAAACCATCAAGAAATAATGAAGTATTAAAAACAACTACTAGGAAAATCAGGTAAGGGATCACTCTGATGAACATTTGTTTGTCCTGTGTACAAAGGGCAAAAATCAAGATTCCAGGTAGGTGCCTGGATATGAAAACAGGATGTTTCAGCTCTCCAAATTTCCCCTTTTGGATAAACCACTGAAGAACATGCAAATGAAAATACACTGAGCCAAAAAAACCCCCAACCCTGCCATACCCAGCGTCCACGGTGTCACAAGAAGAGGAGAGGGTACTCTCTTTAGCATATTTGACCTGCATACAGCCTAGAAGTCTTGTTGGAGTGTTTATCGATAGAGAACTAGGAGATCACTTGGTACGTCCAGGCAGCGTTCAGGGGCAGCTGCTGCTCTCACTTCATCTCTCTTTCAGCCTGCATGGACACAGTAACAGGACTTGCTGCTCACCTTTGTGTTATTTCACATTTACTCAGTGTCTGCAGCTCAAGATGTCCAAAAAGGAGGAGTTCAGGATACCAGAGCGTTTCCAGTGAAGCAGCCCTACCTCTGCTCGCCGTGGTCTCTCACACAGCTACAGGACAAGCCCAGCACCTCTGCTCTTGTATAATTCTGACCAGGCCACTCCTAAAATGCAGTGGCACCCTTAACATTATAAGCAAGGTAAGTGGAAGTTGCAGACAACCTTCAAAAGACGAGTGAGAACACAGAAGAAAAGTTCAGAGGAGCCAAATCAAGTTGATTGACAACAGGGTGATTGAATGAATGTACAATCCACTACTTCTGGAAGTAAGTAATTAACGAGGATATTGAGAACATGTTTAAAATGATACAAGGAAGTACAACGAGCAGGTATGGATAAAAATCCTCTTATCTTTCCACTGACAGTAGGATCTTCAAAATGAAAAGCCAACTATAGAGAGACCTATGCTAGCCCAGGTCTCTCTACTCCAGTTTTAGCTGAGCTAGCTCAGTCACTAAAAGCAATTCAACCTCTGAAGCATCGAAATCCATGTGCAATAATGCAATGTTTGCAATATAAGCATACGTTTAATGCAACAGGTAACAACCAATAGAGGGACTGGAATATATACCCTGCTTACTAGCAGGTACTAAGGGTGGTGTTATTGCATCTTTGCTGCTGTGGTGAAAGTTGGTGGGAAGACGCTGCATTCCTTTTATCCCCTTTGCTGGGGAAACACGTGCTGAGAATGATCAGAGTGAAAATGGTTTCCAAAGGAGCTGAAAGAAGCCCACCACACAGGACATGGGAAAGGAGGCTGGTCTAACACCCAGAAAAGATAATGAAGGTTCTTTGTGTGGGGATTAACTAAAGGCCAATGAGATCTTTTTAATCCCAAATATTTTTAATTTTCCAGAGCTACTTCTCTACTTCTTTACCTTCAAATTCTTCTTCATTGCCAGGCAGTGCATTTCTTCCTCTCAGTTTTACTTCCCTTCTTGAGACAAGCAGAACATCTTCAGAATCCAGCATCCTCCCCCTGGGATGTCTTTGGTCTTCTGCTCTCCTCTTCTTTTTCTTTTTTTCTGTATTTTCTTTCACAATACTTTTCTTTGCTGCTTCTCCTTCTTCACCTTCCACAGATGAGTGTGAATGGGGCTTTCTGGTCTCTCTGTCCAGGCTAGAAAATCAGACAAGGAGATTCACTAAGCTAAAAGCACACACACTATTTTAAATCCTTTTTTGCATGATATAAATTTCATCTTTTCCCACACCTCACAGTACTGACAAGAGAAGGACTTATCACACTCTTGACCATTTGACAGGGCTATAAATGTCATAATTCACTTCCCCTTTTATTTATAAAGTAAGTACAGAAAAGCCTAAAACACAGCAGACACAGTTCTGCGCCCTTATTTCTGTAGCCATCGTGTATCTTGCTAGCCTATTGCATACAATTTTTCTTCTTTAAAAAAATTCTGGATAGCATTCCTGTTAATCTCCGCTCTAACATGATTCAGCAAGAATTCATACCCTTTGTATCCTTCACAGAGAGTCCACTCCAAGCCCATCTGCAAGATTACTAAAATGTGTAGGATAGTCATGAAGCAAAATATATTTACAGATTATCAGAAGTGCTTTGGGAACAAAAACTGAAACAAATACTGAGGCACTCAGCTTTCCTGATACCAAAAGAAAAGGCTCCTAAACACCTTTCTGGCTCTGGCCCTAATTCTGTCTGCCTTTCAGAACTCCAAAGAGGCAAAACTGTCTTCTACGGTGTAGTCCCAGAGGATGTAGTGTTTTACTTTTGTCAGCAGTGGGTCTGGCCTTGAGCTGGCTGGTCTTTGCTCTGTCGGACCTAGGGGAAGCTTCTAGCAGCTTCTTGCAGAAGTCACCCCTGCAGCACACACACCATCCCCCCCACCCCCCCAACAGCACGAAAACTTTGCCACAACAACTTTGTATATGAAATTTATTACATTTGCTGAGCATTTTTTTGCCTGCAATTGTTCCTTTCCATTGTGATGGCTGGAAAACACCACAGACAGATGCTGGTATCTAATATTAAAATGATGTAAGTTACATTAGTACCTCTAAAGATTAATGAATTAAGTGTGATCCCTAATACATGCCACATACGTAAACATCAGAAGACAATCCCAAAGGTCCCCGGGCTGAAACTTCACACAAGCTATTGTAACACAACATCCATGTGCACTGTGGACTCCCTGCCAACAGGGAACCCTGGGCTCTCCCTTTTCAGTCCCTTGCTTCCACAAGATTTAGCACACAAAGACTGGATCCTTTTGAGCTTCTAATACCATGTTGCATTCAAATGTTTTGTTTCCTTGCTGATTAAATTATTCTTTTACTTTGTTTCTGGCAACAGTGTCAGCATGTTCTCATCAGACCTGTGTGCACCAATGAGCAAGATGCTGCGCTCTTCCCCTCTGGTAAGCCTGACCTGGGAGTAAGTATCTATTTTAGAATATAATTTGAAAAAATAAGTTCCAGTGGGAAGCACATTTCCATGCCTCCTGGAAGGTAGGTGCTCTACTGGAAACTCCAATTTCAATCCGGGCTAGAGCAGTGCCATACCATTGCTAATATTAGTAACTGATTAGCCTGATGAACCCCAGTGGTTAATGGCTTTGAACCTACACCTCCTCATGAAAGGAAAACAAACATTCAGCATGGCAGGCAGCAGCAGAAACAAATGTAGACAATGTAAAATCCTGGCCAGTGCCAGGTTTTTATGATGCAGCCACTGAGCTAATAAAGTCAATGCCCAGGAGAGGACATTATGTATGTCTGTGGGATACTAAAGTGACATGTTAAGCAGCAAGAAAAGAATGAGAATCTGCTTTACAAGTATGTGGCTTTCCAGAGAATTCAAAACGTAGCTGAGAACATTGCAAACCAAGACAAACATCCTAATTTACTGCACTGTCAGGGACTGTCTACAGAAATCTTGCAAAGCAATTTACTGTAGGGAGTTATAGATCCAAAAAGTATGAAACTTAAAAGACTCTTTACTATAAAAGCTATAAAGTACCAGGCTTCTGTCGTTAATTCCTGGAAAAGAGACTAAAAATTCAGCAAAACCAGATAGGGCTACAAAGATGATTAAGGGCTGAAGAGGGGATCTGATTAATGTTTACAAATATCTTAAGTATGGGATGCAGGGGGAAATGGCCAGCCCCTTTTCAGGGGTCTGTGGAGACAGGACAAGGGGCAATGGCTGCAAGTTGGAGCACAGGAAGTTCTGCACCAACATGCAGAAGAACTTTTTCACAGTGAGGGTGACAGAGCCCTGGCACAGGCTGCCCAGGGGGGTTGTGGAGTCTCCTTCTCTGGAGATATTCAAGACCTGTCTGAACACCTACCTGTGTGACCTGTCCTAGGGAACCTGCTTTGGCAGGGGTGTTGGACCAAATGATCTCTGGAGTTCCCTTCCAACCCCTACAGTTCTGTGATTCTGTGTATATGGTACATAATGTGGAAAAAATGGAAAGAAATGTTTTTCAGTAGTTGATGAAGTTGAGAACGTGCAAAAGAAGATGCTGTGATTCTGGCAGCAGCACTGTGGAATATTGTGGACCAGCAGTGATCACCAAGGTTTTTATTGGCAAACCAACACCCTTCATCTGCGTACCCAGGGGTCAGGCAGGACTACATTGTCTATATGCTAAAAATTAATATTTCTGTAGCTTACCCAGTGTCAGCAGAGGACCCTGGGGATCCCAAAGGCTCAAATATGCCTAGTTCAGTTGGGGCTGTAAGTAGGTATACAAATTAAGAGAGTCTCCATTTTAGATGCTCAGCTCATGTTGTTGTTTGTTATCAGCTGCTTTACACTTTTCACTGCACTCCGTGCTATAAATCTCGACATTCAGTATACATCCACAGAGTCAAAGCATCTAAATTCCCCTCTCAGAACTGCCAAGTGCTGAGGTCCCACAACATTCCTTTGTGTATATGAGCTTTGGTGTATTTTAAAAAACTAGCAATCAGATGTAAGAAATAACATCTTAGGGCAACCAGGCTGGTGAAGGGGCTGGAGGGCAAATCCTATGAGGAGCAGCTAAGGGAGCTGGGGATGTTTAGCCTGGAGAAGAAGAGGCTGAGGGGAGACCTTATCACCACCTACGACTACCTGAAGGGAGGTTGTAGAGAGGTGGGGATGGTCTCTTCAGCCAGGTGACAGGTGAGGAAATGGCACAAAGCTGTGCCAGGGCAGGGTCAGTTAGATGTTAGGAAAAAATTTTTCACTGAAAGAGTTGTTGGGATGTGGAACAGGCTGCCCAGGGAGGAGGTTGAGTCACCATCCCTGGATGTGCTTAAAAGATGGGTAGTGAGATACTTAGGGATATGGTTTAGTATAGGACAGGAACGGTTGGACTTGATGATCTTAAAGATCATTTCCAACCTTGTAATTCTGTGATTGTGTGGTTTTGTGATCTGAAATAACATTGTTTGAAGGAACTTCTTGTGTTCATTTAATGGGGGGGGAATTTGAATTGTGCCATCCTCAAATATTGAGATATTTTGCAGGAAAAATATGTTGGTATCAAATATGGTGGTTTGCTTCTAAAATCTTCAACTGCTGTGAGAAAACAAACAATGAAGTGAAAACTTTGGATCTTAAAAGAACTGTAAGACGTTGGTGTGCTCGATCATTATACTTGCAAAATTTATGCTCTGTTCCAGGCCATGCTAAAAGCTGGTTCAGTTTGGTTTAAAGGGGATAAAATGAATGCCTTAAGTGAGAGTCCATTATTTTGTGCTGCAGCAGCAATGCTGTTTGGAATATTTTATTTAGATTTTATTAACGTTAATTTCAACAATCTGCTATGCAAACTGGCCAGTGCATTTACAACTAAATCAGTGTTTACTAGCTGGAAGCACTACAGAGAAATTCACAACTAATATGATTTGAATATGCAGTTTCACATACTATTTTACCCAGAGATCTGGCAGATTTGGTATCACTTCATCTAAATTTTAGATGAAATGAGTACATTTATTTCTCATTTGCAAAAATTTAGTGCATTCATCTCAGTCAGCTCTCCAAAGAATTCCTTTGTTTGCCAGTGAATAACTCAATTTTCTCATCATTTGTACATAACAACGGCATGTCAGCTTGCCAACAAAAAGTCTGCTCAGAGAACAAATATTAAATCTGAAATTAAAGCACTCAGTCATGAAACAAAGCATGCAGAATGGAAGCCACTCATATTGCTAATACATCAAGCCACATCTTTTCACAATAAGGTCCTTCATATAATCCAACTCAGTGGAAGGGACAGACTTTCACTGATTTTGCTGGAACTCAGCTCAATTATATACCTGCCTCTTTTCAGCAGTTTGTATGCATGAAGTAGGAAACCATGGTCTTTGGGTTTAATTGTCAGTGAAAAGAAGCTGCCATCGTGTAGGTGATCTGGCATGGAAACAGGCATCGATGTATTTCCAGATTTGGAATTCTGCTCAGTAAAGGGGTTATTCATTGGTTTATGTGCTGCAGGCTGGCAGAATAGCAAGTTTCAAACTGTGCTGGAATCACCAATAGAAAATGTATTTTGGTATTCTTCACAGAATCACAAGGTTGGAAAAAACCTTTGAGATCACCAAGTCCAACCATTCCTGTCCTATGCTAAACCATATCCCTGAGTACCTCATCTACCCTTTTTTTAAACACACCCAGGGATGGTGACTCAGCCCCCTCCCTGGGCAGCCTGTTCCAGGCCCTGACGACTCTTTCAGTAAAAAATTTTTTCCTAACATCTAATTTGACCCTGCCCTGGCACAGCTTTGTGCCATTTCCCCTTGTCCCATCTTCTGTCACCTGGCTGAAGAGACCATCACCCACGTCTCTACAACCTTCAGGTAGTTGTAGGTGGTGATAAGGTCTCCCCCTCAGCCTCCTCTTCTCCAGGCTAAACATCTCCAGCTGCCTCAGCCACTCCTCATAGGATTTGCCCTCCAGCCCCTTCACCAGCCTGGTTGCCCTTCTCTGGACTCTCTTGAGGACCTCAATGTCCTTCTTATGGTGAAGAGCCCAGAACTGGACACAGCACTCAAGGTGCAGCCTCACCAGTGCCAAGTACAGGGGCACAATCACCTCCCCAGACTTACTGGCCACACTAGTTTTGATACAAGCCAGAATACCAGTGGCCTTCCTGGCAACCTGGGCACACTGCTGGATCATATTCAGCTGGCATTCTTGGTATATTTTGGCATATTTTGTATATTTTGGTGTATATGTTTGGTATTAATGTACATTGAGAATATATTCTGGAGAGATATCCCTAGATGATTGTTCTGACCTTATTCTACTTCCTAAGATCTGTTGTTGCTAGCTCTCAGAGATTGTTGGTGCTCTGAAGGTTATCACAATTCAGTGCTATTTCAAATGGATTAAACTAGAACTTAACACAAGATGAAAAAATAACCGACAATCTCTTGGAACCACTGCACGTTCAGCACACACTTCACACCAGAAAAATGTGAACCCTGCTGTACACAACTTCTGCAGAACTTAAATACAGGCTCATATTTGTCCTACACCCTCTCTCCCAACCATTCCCCAGATTTAAGCCTAGTAGAATATTCAGTATCTCAGAAACAACTTGGGATGTAATGCCTGGCTTCACATCACAATAAATATCTTCAAAGAAAAATAAGGTCTACAACAAACAGAAACTCCATCTCACCTTTTAGCAATCCTCTAACAGTTTCCTAGAGCCACATTTCAATCTATCACATCCTGCCACTGTTTCCAAGATGAAAATACAGCAATAAATTGACAGATAATAAAATGGTGGGACAGACAGTTAATGCTCCTCTGATTGACATGCTTGTGGGTCAAATCACTTGGTTGTATGTGTAGAGCAAGCCAGTTCATGACAACCGTACTACATACAGAAATCTGACAGCACAGTTGACCCCAAAGTGCAACATTTAGGATTCATGTAAAATAAATTCTACATTTTTAGGTTCAAGTGTACTTACGTCCTATAATCCACCATCTGCACCATTCTTATGTACTGACAGGAAATGACGTACTTCGTTTGGCTGATTTTAATGAGCGCACATCTCAGACAGTGTTCCTGCAATAATACAATCAACATTGATCTCATTTAAATCTAAATCTCAGAAACTATGAAGATACATATGTATAAAAGCCAACTGTTTTAATGCAACTGCAATCAGCCTCTAAGTAATGAAGATGAAAGTTTCCAGCACAAAGTACTTTTTCTTAATATGCACTATGAAAAACAGTCAAATTATCATAATGGCTTACCAACAAACAAACATAATGAAATTAACTGGTGACTATACTGACTGTGATAAAACTCCCTATGTTCTTCATTTTAGCAGAGTGGAGCTTGTGAAACCCACCAAATGGATTACAGAGGAAAGAACAGAGTATGATTTAAGAACAAATTATCCTGCAGAATTTCTTGGCTCATGTCTGTTATATGAGCTCTTCATTGAGCCCTGAAAGCTGATTTTCTTTAGCTAGCTGGAGATGGGGATTGGGATGGTGAGCTCATTAGGCTGGAAAATTATACTGCCTCATCAGAAACAACACTGGCAATACCATTGCTAAATTGGTATTTTCTAGGTTTGTTTCCTTTCATCCTCTAGGTTTACTTACTTGTCTGTTGTTAAACATCAGGACTGTGTAGAGTTTATCACTTGTGTCCATCCTCTTTGGTGTTGCTGTGACAATGGCAGGTGCGTAATATTCGTTTCCTGTGTGTGCCCCAGTTCTGGCAAACACGTGGTCTCCAACCTGCACACCAGGAAAGCGTTGGTTTGCAAGAGCCATGTGACTTGTGAGTCTTACAACATCAGACATAAAAGGTAAATGTTGTTTATATGTGGCTCATCATTCTAATGTGTTCCTGTGTTCCCGTATGGACCTTTAGCAGAAAAGAAGAACTTGCTCCTTGCATGTACCGATCACCCACAATTTCCACTGAATCAGGGAGAGAGCACACAGTAAAAATAAAGGGCAGAGCCTGACTAGATGTCTCAGGGCTCATTTAGCAAGTTGATCAGACTGAGGAAACTCTAACAGCTCTTAAGCCCCTTGAACTTCACAGAAATTGATATGTTTGTAATGAGCTTGGGAATTTTAGAGAATTCCATCCATAACTGATTTATATGAAATAAACACAGAAGTCACAATTTTCTATCAAATCCTGCAGATCTTCTCTAGAATTGGATGCTGATCATGATTTGCCTTCATTTGAAAGGGAAAAAAAAGGCATGTCTCTAATTTTAAGTGTAACAAAACAGTTATAAAATTGCTTTTTGTATTCAAAACAGCTGTGTGCATTCTGTATCCTTTCTGTATCCATCACCACTCTCATGTAGAAAATAAGAATCACCTGAAAAAACAACTGTGGTCACTGATAATCAGCTGCTAAATTTTAAATGCAAACAAAAATGGAATAAAATTTCTTTTTTTTCTTACAATTATTTAGCTTGGTATAAGGTTATCTGCCGGATTTAAAATATGCTGTGAAAAGCAAATGGTTACAAGCTGCTGGACATCACATTGTGTATAAGCAGCTCTCCCTTCTTCATAACCTATGTGCTAGGAAAGAATCTTTCTACTGGTAAATCACTCACCTTTGTTCTACAGGTGGGCAAATATACATATTTCATAAAGAAAATAATATAGATTCTTAATAAACAAAGGAATAATGAACAAATGAAAAATAGCATCTTGAAAACCACATATTACTATCACTAAAAACTCTTCCGTAAAATAAACAGAAGTATTTAAAAGATTTTCAAAACTCTATCCCTTATTCTGTGTGTGAGCAAATGAACAAAGTTAAACATGCATGTTTGCTACTGTAAAAACCCACAATTTTTCACCTGCAGACGTGGGCATGGCATTGCACCCCCCACAGGTACAACGAACTTCACAGGTACAGTCCAGGTCTCCCCATTGCTGAAGTCAACAAGCACACGGGTAGAACTGATATTTTTTACCACAGTTCCTAAAAAAGAGCATAATAAAATACTGAAATTATTTTTCTTTTGCCCATTGTGGAATTATTTTTTTTTCATTTTCTAGGCTGTCACACAGCACTGAGGTCAAATATGTCTATACTATACATTCTTCATTTTTATTTAGGTAGTGAAAGCTGTTCTAGAGAATTTTATATCTAAAAAACCCAGTCTTAGTAACCATTCCTTATAATGCCAAAAAAAAATAAACCAAATTATTTCCAAGCCCAGGTCTGAAAATTGTAAGCTGATCAGGTGGATGACTGTTGACATGATCAAATTATTATCACAGTTGAAAACACATGATTTAAAAAAGCCAGACAAGCACAGGTAACACATTAACACACACACACATACACAATGTTTTTGTGTGTGTGTATGAAAGAACAGAACACAATCTTACCTACTCATTCTGGCTGAAAACTCAACATAAAGGCTGAAGTATTTAGTGAATTCTTTGAACATATGCAAAAGCTCAGCTTTTGCCAAGCACTCATCAGAAACTTTCAAGGGAGATGTCAGAGGGATAGGTTGATACTCTCAAACACTCAGCTACTTAAAACTATTTCCTTCCATATTTTCTTATATAAACACACATTGCTTTCTACCTTTACAAAATGTACATCTTTGTATATATGCATATATGTGCACTCACAAGAGATATATTAATTTTTCATGAATATGCACGTGACATTAAACCTCATTGAGGCAGAAGTAACTAAACATATTTTAAACTTGGACAAAAACACATACCTGGATAATAAAATCCTGTGACCCCTGATCTTGCAATCACCTTTTGGCTTTTGTAAGTCAAAAACACTTGGCCTTTTTGTCTTTTTTTATGCTTTGGTTTCACAGTTTCTTCTTCAAGTCTCTGTAATTTGATAGAATTATTATTTTTTCCACCACAGCTAAGGCAGTCAGCCTCAATTTATCCTTTGAATTAACTAAAATTTTAGCCAATATAAAGTTATGACCTCTGCAGTAGTTCACAGTAAAGTGGAATTATTTTGAACACTCACAATTGTTACAAACAGAGGCAGCAGCAATGTTACAGGAAGTACTCATGGTTACGATCATCTAAGAGTTTTCACTATAAAATCCTGTTTTACCTGGTCCTAACAATACTTGTATCTTTAAATGTTCAGGCAAAAATTTACCTTGATGAATTATGTCACTAGCTGCCATTTTCCTAGAAAAAAAATGACAAAGCTGTGCAGTTCATATTCAAGGATGAAGTAAGGACAAATCAACTGATTATACAGAATAAGTGAAGGTGCTATATACATCCATTTTGTCCAGACAGAAGGGTCTTCACAATAATCTTAATTAAAAGTACCTTACTGTATGGAATGACTGATTTTAAAAAATCAAATCCATAATAAAAATATTTCTTTAAAAAAATCTTGAGGTTTCTGGGAAAAAGGTTTCTTTACAAAAAATAAATTAAGAGACAAAATTTTCAGCAGTTTTAAAACATTTCAGCTCAGCAAAATATTAAACCACATTTTCCAGAGCCACTGCTGTCAATTATTCTCCCCAGCCAGTTTGGGTTCTTCATACATTAATTCTCCTCTTTGGAGAGCTCTCCAGCTCTCTATCTGTCCATATACCACAGCCATCCAAAGCACCAGAGATTACTATCGAATTGCTCCCAAATAATTATTGTCTGGAGGACCATGTGCTGGATGATGAGAACAGAAATACCAATGGAGCTGGTTGTATGTGGACCTACCCAACTCCTAGTTGGAGTCAGTGACTGCAGGTAGCAGTAACTGAGTAAGAATGCAAAAAGCACGATGGATCTCATGCAATAAAGGAGGCAGGGAGCTGTGGGAAACACAGTGTGTGGTAAATAGTCAACTGCTCAGAAATCACAAGTGGCTCTATGTAGAAACATCCTTTTGAGCTTTCTGAGCTTCTGTGTACTTGACTCTGCAGTCACCGTATTCTTTTATCTTAAGGTCTTTTTATAGCTCACATCAACTCATAGAGTCCCAGTGTCACTTGCCCTTAGGGTAAATCATGCTCCTGAATCCCAGTTTTTTCAGAAGAAATAATTTCTTGCCATTCAGAGCACCTCTCTTACAAGATGTTTTAGAGGAAATTTGGGGACGATCGGGGTATTATGTACATATGTCAGAATGTAAGAGCATGCTTTATATTTCTGAGAAAATTAAGAAATCTAATAATAAAACTCCCATTTTATTTCTAATGGGAAAAACTGTAATCCCAGTATTTTTATAAGCACATTTTAACAACCCTCTAGAATAACAATGTCATTTATATTTATTACAACAATAGGAAATTTTCCTTTTAAAAGTCTATTCTTTTTCTCCATACTGCTGGCAATGTTTCTAAAGACATTACAAGCATGCAAAGTTAAATACATTATTTCCCTGCTAATTTTTAAAACACATATTTATTAGCAATTTGCAAGCATCCATCTCTTACAGAGTTCCAGTGAATCACAGAAACATACAGCTTGAAATCTCAAAACTTTTCCACACATCTACACCCTGTTCTGAAAACCAACCATAACTCCCAGGCTCCTAACTCCCCTCTGTGTGCTAGGGTGTGTGTGACCTGCTTTCTTGCCTAACAACATTTTTCTTCCTAAAAAGATATATTTCATTTTGATAGTCTATTTTCCCTGACAGGCAAGAATGAGAGAAAATATAGGAATACCTTTGACTGGTTTGTTCTCAGTTTCACTGCAATTATCCCAAACTCTTTTTTGTCTTTGATTTCCCAAAACCTACAAACAACCCTAAAATAAAGTCCTAAAAATAAGAAAAAAGACATTTTCAATGGGTCATATGTGGGTTGTTTTTTGATTTTTTTTTCTAGTTTATTCTTCACTCCTGCAGACTATAAAGTGTATCAACCCTTTGGTGTTTCAGACCAGGTCTAAACCAGAGGCTCTTCATAGCACTTAACTGACAGCTTGAACCACAGCCTAACAAAGGCCGATTTGAGTGCAAAGGCAGCTCCACAGACACAAAAAGGTACTTGGGTAAATGTTTTACTTAATTCCTCAGGCTTCAAAGGGACAGCTGCTGCTGAATATTTATTACCGACTAATTTGTAATGCTTGACTAATAACTTGGGCAACTTCCAGCACTCCACGTTAATCCAAATACTGAAGACAGACAGGCATCCACAATGAGGACGCCGAGCCCTGCAGAATTCAGGTGGCTCAAAAACTTGCACTGTGTCAATTCAAATCTGTCTCCCCTAACTCTCACAGGGCCTTTAGGGGTTCAGCACAACCGACCTAGACACTGTCAGAGCGTCCATTTCTGGGATATCATTTTCCAGGACTTCTATTACAAGACACCCATCTGATTCTTTGGGATTTTCACCCTGTTTAGCTCTGCTTGAGTTGAAGGCAATGCATTATACCACGAGGTGAAGGAGACTTTGTTTCCCCCTTCAATACCCACTGCGTTTTTCACTTCCTTCTCAAAGCGATTAGTTATTGCACTTTCCTACTGTAAGTGAGACTAGATTGGAGTATTATCCACAGATCTCCATGTAGCTTGGCTCTAACTTTGCCTTTTCACCATCCTGACACCTCCAGAGCCAAGCAACTGCTGCTTTTCCCAGGCTGTCAGTGGCAACAAGCCCATTCTGTGTCCGTGACAGTCCATTTTTATGACAGAGCCTAAATTTTGTAGCTGTACGCTGTCAGTCCAGCAGGTCACTTCACTGATGACAACGCAAAATTTGATCAAACATTTCTAGGCAGTTATAACATATTTGGTTTTGCACTGTTTGGGATGCTTGCTCTCCCTTGTCGCCCTAAAGAGACACAAGGACAAAGGCAGGGTTTTGCCAAGATGTTTAAGAAACGTGAATGCAAAACAGGTATCAACAGACATGATTAGTGATCCTTCAATGGTGAGTAAGAATGAGGAGTGTAAGAATTAGGACACATGGAAATACAAGAAACTGACAAGGGAGACCCAGAATTTCCATTTTTGTAAGGAATCAAATCTCAGCTACAAATATTTCATTAGAAATAATTAAATCAGTTGCATAGGAAAATACATTTTTCAGAAAGAAGAGACTCAGTGAGCCACAAGAGGTCCCTTTCCACCCAAATAAGCATGCTTTACAAAACACATTAAGATTATTAACCATTGTAAGTTCTTTATATTACATTGTGACCATTCAAGAGGGTCACAAACAAGACTACACCTTGCACATTTGAGCTCATCCTAAGGGAGACACAGTACTTTAAAAAATATATTCTTAATGAGAGTGGATCCTAAGCAGTGAATGCAGCTTTATCCCTGCAGAATCTGAAATGCATTCACGTGCAGAAACAGAAATATTTAGTATGAAACAAAATGTTCTCCATCATTCTCCATGGCCAGATCGTGACACTTAGCAATTGAAATACTTTACATGAAAATGTTACAGCCAGTAATGGCTGAAGAGGAAGATTTTTGTCAACCTGTGCTTTAATCTGTACAGCAAAAGGAACTGAGTAAACTGCATAAAATGTAGTCTACAATTAGCCCTCCAATTAGGTAATCATCAACGTTCCATGTTTGATATTTTGCCTGATAATAACTAGATGTGCTTTCTAATTTCCCAAAGCATTCACTTTTTGCATCACTAGAGGTCTTCAGGCACCTCACAGCCCTGTGCAGGCAGATGTCTCCTTCATCCCCCTCCAGTAAAGCACTGGTACACCCTGCCTGTCATAGATGTGCACCAACACGGCAGCCTGTACACATCTCCCGCGAAGGTCAGAGCACAGAAGGAGGATATCCAGACCATTAACTCAGCTGTAGGCTTAAACTGAAAGCTCCCATAGCAAGAACATCCAGAAAGGATTAGTAATTATTTATTTTAAGAAGTTTTGAATGTAATTAGGAACCTTTAAAACCTAAAACTAAGGAGGTTTATTTTGAATTTAGTCGGGAAAATAAATTAGCAGGAAATTTAAAAGTCTGCTTTGTTGAGTGGACCTCTGGGATAATTGTGATTTTTCTACCATCTCACAATGGCAATTTTAATTCAGTGCCATATCAGATGCTTCCTTGTTGTAATGTATTTCAGCTGGTGGTTTATATTTTGTAGGCAGAAATTACAGTTGGAAAAACCTCCAAGAGCATTTTTAAAAGGTTCCTTGGCTTTTTCCTGGTGTTTTTTTCCCGGTTTTTTCAGCCACATAAACAGAACTCTAATTACATCTGCATTCCTGCCTCTCACTCTTAAAGCCTTTCAGTTGCAGATTAGCAATTACTGTAGATGGTGCTCTGATTAGGCTGCTAAAACAGGTTGGCTCAGGATAAGTGATTGCACAATGTTAATCACATGATGCCTGAGAGCACACATTGGTTGTTTCAAGGCAACAGTAAAATTACAGTCAACAAATGAAATACTGACACTTTTCTGCTGCTCTTCTATTGGGACATTATATGGCAGAGGTAAATTAGTAATCAAAACAGCTGTATGAGCAATGTAATATAATACAAAATGAGTCAAGATCATCTGTTTTTTGAAGGCATTACAATGTTTTCAAATGTACATTCTTAGTGGAGCAAATTCTCCAACACTGCAGAAAACTGAAGGTGATCCTGCTAACCACACCTTCAAGTTCATTCAAAGAGTTGTTTCTCTCACTCAGTGACACAAAACAATGAAAAAGGGAAGGAATATAGTAATATATGAGATTTACAATGAATTCTCTATGTGAATTATCCTCTATTAGAACTTAGAGGTCTGAGAGGATATTTTCTTTCCCATTAATTCCATTGAGAGCTTGTTCTAGTATTGCCACAGTACAACTGCACCAAGGAAGTAGTTCTGCAGAGGCAGCATCACTCCCAGTGAAGCGTTTTCTTTGATGAATCTATTAGATGAAAAAAACTTGAAACCTAGTAAGAGAAATATTTGGGTAGTTTTTTCAGTGGTAAGTACTCTGAATTTTAAAGCGTCAACAGTGTCTACAGAATTCTTTTCACTGGGAAAGGTTAAATTGCTTTTCAGAACTTAAAGAAGTCTCTTCTTCTTTTCCCTGAGAATTCATACTCTTAACTTGAAGATAAAACCATTAAGGTAGAATCCATTTTCAAGAATGCTCTGAAAGAGTGAAAATAATAACAGAAGAATCTAACTTTGTAACCTAAGATGTTTTCTGAACATATGTATCACCACAGAAAAAGCTAAAATGAAAAAGTATATTCTCTCTTCCAATAGGGCAGCCTAAAATACCTTATTTTTAGACTTCTTGCTTCATGTATTTTCATAAGCATTTCATTTCATTGAATCTCTAATAGCATTCCAGGTAAAATCAGCAGTTCATCTGGGGGAATATATATATATATCAATCAAAAATCTCAAACCGCAGTTTCAGGGTAGCTGAGCACTTCTGCTAATGTATTAATGGAATGGAGGGAGCACTCTGGCTTGCCAGCAGTAGGCATACAGTTCAGGATGAGCTAAACAGCTGTCCAGATGTCACTGCCAACTAGGGCTCTATTCACAACACTGTGAGATCAGACATCAGTTCATGTATGCCTGCCTTTTCACAGACAGCTACATTTCAGTGTCCAAATAGGAAGCTGAACCCCATCCCTTCTCTTAATCTTTCCTCTTAGAAGAAAGATACCACAGAAGATTACAGTGAATTGCTCCAACACTACAAGACCTCTTAGTCCCATTTCCCAGACACTAAACCAGACAAAAATCTTGCCTTTCATCTACCTCTTCTTTCCCTTCCTCCATATATACCTCTGCTGTCATTGCAAAGGATACTTTGCTCAGATTTGTTTCTCTGAGGATCAATTTCTGTGGCACTCTCAGCTCCAGAACTTCTGCTTCCCTGGTACTTCCAAAACCTCATTGAAAGCTTGCTCTCTATTTAACTACCTTCTTTCCTCTACCCATTCATATAATGGCATCATACTAAGCACCTAATTTATCAGCTATTATCACAGAACAAAATTATTGCAGAAGCACATACTGAAGAGGAATATCTAGAATAGCTATTACCTTTTTATTGTCACTTATGTTTGATTCTGAGCTTTTCTCAGTTTCCTTTCTGACAGCTTCCTGAAGGTCAGAGGCTTGTTGCATATATGTTGATGCTGCCAGTATTTCATCTTCTAACAGCATTACATCTTCATAGGAAATTGGCCATCCCAAATTCTCTAGAGCCTCCAGCAAAGCTTCTTTATGCTGCATATATTGGACTGGCCCATCCTCTTTAAATCTTAAAAAAAAAATTAATAAATTAATCACAAGTAGGAAAAGTTTTCATTTTGGCAGTACTTTGCAAATAGAATCCCAAAGCTTAAAAGCAGAATAAGCCATCTGATTAATCCAACCTATCTTCTGTACACCACAAGTTCTTGTGTTTCATCCAGTTACCACTGTGTTAAGTCACACAGAAAGGCAGCAATTCAAGTCGCTGGGCTGAGACTAGCTATCTGGTGCCATTTTAGATGTTCTAAAATATGTGAGACATTATTAATAAAGACAACATATACAACCATGTTGATGCCTTCCACATTGCCCTGCTCTTTTGCACTGCTCATCTCCCTTCTCTTCTAGGAACCACTTTGTATTGAAATTATACTGACTGGTATACTTAGCTTATACTTACTTAACCTTATACTGGTTACTTACCTTGATTTTGTTGAGTCAATTATTCATCTATAATCAATATCAAGGTAACTTATCTCCTGAGTTGGATGTCTCAGCCATTTTGAACACAAGCACAACATTACCACTTCTCTAGTAACACCAAATTTCCCTAGTATGTCAGATAGCCTTTTAATACATACTAGCGAACCAAAGAACTCCTCAACCAATTCTTTCAGGAGTCCTGTGACCAAGTTAGTGGACTTCATTATCCTCTCCCTTCAGGTTACAATGATTTTGAAAGGATGCTGTTATCTGTTTTTAACATGCAGATGTGATCCCATAAATCGCAAATTCAGAAAAGAAATAGATCAAATATTTCCATTTCAATGCACAAATATGAACAATTTTAATATGTCCCTCTAGCAACAGACTGTACAACTGCTAGGACTTTTTTCTTCCTAATTTACATAGCTATCCATAAAATATCTTGGATACCACTTTATAAGTCATTGTCTATCAACAGACATCTATTTCCCTTTTTTTTTTTAATTATATGCTGTTCTTTTTGTTTAACAGCTGTCATTTCCCCTCTGCTCCAGAGAGGGGTTTAAGTTCTCCTTATTGATGGTAGAACTGTGTAGTTTTTGCTCATTAGCTTGTCTTCTTAAAATCATTCTACTTTTTATCCCTGTTTTTCTGCCTTGAATATTTCACACCACTTTATTTTTCATTAATTGATCTTCACTTTATTCTCTGAAGTAAACAGACACTTAACTGCACTGATGTCAGTTCTGTTATACAGTCGCTAGTTTATAAAATCAATGTATAGAAACAGGCTAGTTAAAGAATTACAAACTTCCAGTGTGATTTAAGGTTCCAGCACACACTGTAAAAGTGTTTATTATACCTTTACAAACCAGCCACTGAAGTCCTCTTTAGCAGATGTGAGATTTACCTTGATGCCAAAAGCAATGACATACTGCCCCCCAAGGCCCTGCCACTTGACACTGGTTAAGAATAGACCAGCACCATTCAAACACAATGAGCAGATTTCCTTTATAAATAATCAGCACTGCAAGAAGGAGGTCTGTGATTTAATACTACTCCAAATCACATACACATTTTTGGAAGTAAGGTATAGCTATGAAATATTTGAAAAGAAAAACAGTTGGTTACAGTAATACTCATAAAAAGCATCAAATATTTATGACCATCCTTTAAAGGTAAGTGAGAAAACCAAAAGGCGACAGCTTACTTGTCTCTTTCCTCCTGAGGCAGCACTCTCCAAACAACGAAGTTCAGGCGCCTATTAAAGAAAGCAAAGGAGGTTTTGAGGAAATGCAGTTCCTTGTGCATCTGATCATCCCAAAACTAGGAAATAAACGGTTTCTTAAGATATCTGCACTGATTTGTATTCCAAGAGCACTGTATCATCAGACTGTATCCTTATCATTCAGCTATGAAATTATCGAGCTGCAAAAGAAGATGGGAAAACAGCATTTTCCATCAAGTAACAACAAGACTATTTCAGGGTCATACAACGATTAATGGCAATTACTGCTGCTTCCTGACAAGATTTTCTATGGATGGGTCACTTCAGCACCAGCAAGCTAAATCAAATAACAAAACTGATTAAATGCCAGCTAAGCTAAGCCAGATCCTCCAAGTTTCAGAAAACTGCAGCCAGAAGACACATGGAGAGCAGTGCTATTTTATTATTCTTTTGTTCTGCTAAGATAACCCATCAGTTCTGCCATTCAGGTTTCTACTTGATTAAACTCTGGCTATGAGGAAAAATTACTGATAGGAAACCAGAAGTGATTATCACAAAGCAATGCAGTTCTGAGAGCTTTTAAAAGCACCACTGAAGTGCCTGCTTTTGGATTTTTTAGACATAAATCATACACTTCTATTAGGTGATCTAACTTACAGTTTTCTCTATTAACATCTCAAACAATTAAGCCATCACTCAATTACTTCATGTCATATTATAGAAATAAACCGCTACCGATGTTCCTAATTGCTGTAATCCTAGAAAAATTTCCAAACTTCCTTTAGAAAAACAAAGAAAAAATCATTGTTAGGAAAAATTTGGGTTATAATCATTATGCTTTCAACAGTCTTGCCAGAGTTACTGGTGCACGTACAAAAAAGCTCATTAACACCAGATTTTTAATATGAATTTCTGGATGATTCATTTTATCTACTAGAAACCAAACCCCAGCATTTTTAGAATGTAAATTACTTAGTTCATTCACAATCTGCAGTCTCAGCATGCTCCGCTGCCTATTTCATACTTCTAAATGTGCACTCTCATAACTAACTCATTTGTAAAAGCCTCTGGCTATACAAGATCACACATATTTTGAGGCTTCCCCTGTTTTTCTCCTTCAATATTGGATATTCTCTTTGTCAGAGCACACAATCTCTGCCCTTGCCACTTTTCTCCCTCTAAATCTGATGATAAGGTCAATCTGTGTATGGGGAAATATTGCCATACTTGCTTCTGGTCTCCAAACCTGCAGCTCTGATGTATTTTCTCATCTAAAGATGTCAGAATAGATTTGTGACCAATCACTATTCACAAAGCTGAAGTGCAGCCTTTGCAAAATTCAATTACTAGAGAAGTATTGTGGCATTCAGAGCAAAATAAATTTGACTGGGTTGCTGTTTCACATGTAGAGGAAAACGAATGAGAACTCCTGTTTTTACACTGTCAATTATAAGGACCTTCAGACAGACCTCTCTTCTATACATCTTTTACACAGAAGTAGGGAACTCAGTCCCCCTGCTGTAAATACACCACATCATTGGCCCCTGTAGGTAAACCATACACCCAGTCAAGGAGATTATGAAAATGCTGTCAGTGGAAGACCATCAGGGTTTAACCAGAAAACACTTTCCCTTCCCTCAAAATTGAAGTCAGTAAATAAAATATTCAATGGTGTGGCACAGCAATGAAAAACCCGACCGTTTTTAAGAAGTCATCATCAAAAATATACTGCTTGAACCTTCTATCAAAATGAGTGACAAATCCAGATTTCTATGAGTCCTTCATCAGCCTGATAATAACAGTATTGTCTCAGTGACAGAGCACACAAAACCAATAGATTTTTCTCCACTGAATTCCATTAGTATTAGACACAGCAAGTAGCATTTGCAAGCCATCATTCTTGAGTTTTACCACAAAAGATGGATACATTTAGAAATAGGAAATGGGAATGAAAAAGAGAGCTATTACATGCTTTACAAAGAACTGGTATGGTCATAGAGGGAACAAAACAAAGACTGAACACTTGCTGTCAAGGTTTTTTTGGTCACAGAATCACAGAACCATAGGAGTTGGAAGAGACCTCTGGAGACCATCTAGTCCAAGCCCATGCTCTTGCCCTTTTTGAAGACCAGAGGGACATTGGCTTTCCTCCAGTCCTCAGGCACCTCTCCTGTTTCACATGACCTTTCAAATATGATGGAGAGTGACACAGCTGTAACATCTGCCATCCCGCTGAGCTCTTGTGTGTGCATCCTATCAGGGCCTATGGATTTATGGTTGCTGAGTTTGCTTAAATGATCTCTAACCCAATCCTCCTCAATCAAGAGAAGGTCTTCCTTTCTCCAGACTTCCTCTCCTACCTCCAGGGTCTGGGTTTCCTGAGGGCCAGCCTTAGCAGTAAAGACTGAAGCAAAGAAGGCATTCAGTAACTCTTCTGTATCTTCCATCACCAAAGTACCCACCTCATTCAGCAGCAGGCCCACATTTTTCCTAGTCTTCTTTTTGCTGTTGTATTTGAAAAAACCCTTCCTGTTGTCCTTGACATCCCTTGTCTGATTTAATCTCAAGTGGGCCTTAGCCTTCCTTGCTGCATCCCTACATTCTCTGACTACATCCTTATATTCCTCCCAAGTGGCCAGTTTCTTCTTCCACATTCAATGAATTTCCTTCTTCCATTTGAGTTTTTCCAGGAACCCCTTGCTTATCCATGCAGGTCTCCTTCCACCTTTGACTTGACTTCTTACTCTTCACGATGCACAGATTATGACGTTGAAGACAGTGGTGCTTGAATACTGACAAGCTTTCTTGGACCCTCCTCTCTTCTAGAGCCTTAACCTATGTGATTCTCCCAAGCTCCTCTTCAAAAGAGGCCAAAGTTAGCTCTCCTGGACTCTGGGGCTGTAATCCTACTTGGTGCCCTGCTCCTTTCACACAGGATCCTGAACTCCACAGCCTCATGGTCAGTGCAGTCAAGGCTTCCCCCAACCTTCACAACCCCAACCAATCCTTCTTTGCTTGTTAGTACAAGGTCCACCAGCACACCTCTCCTCATGGGCTCCTCTACCACCCGTGTCAAAAAGTTATCAACAGTGATCTGCAGGAACCTCCTGGACTGTGCATGCCTGGGTGGGTTGCCTTTCCAGCAAATATCAGGGTTATGGAAGTCCCCCATGAGGACCAGAGCCTGAGATCATGAGGCTATTTCCAGCTGTCTATAGAAGGCCTCATCAGCTTCCTCTTCGTGAACAGGTGGCCTACAGTAAACACCCACAATAGTGTTACCCATATTAGATGGCTCCTTAATTCTTACCTGTACCTGGTCGTATAAAATAATTACATCTGTAATTTTTATTACAATACAGACTGAAAAGATATCTCATTTATTAAAATAATTCTAGTCAAAGTTCTCATAAGGTTACTGAATGACATTAGTAGTAAAATAATTGCATTACTTTAAAAAAATGCACAAAGCTAGACCAAGGAAATAAATAGTTGAGATGTAATATCATTGTCCTTTTTACTTCTGGTGTACTTTTACCAACACTTAGTTAGTAAGTACAATGCATATCTTTCTCAAAAAAAAAAATTAAAATCATCAGCATCTTACAGGTGCCTCCGTTACACTTCTGCATCCATAGTCAGGTGCTTGGGAGCTGGCAACAAAAAGGAAGCCACTAATTTAAAAGTCAGTCTATGGATTTAGAAGTTTAATTTTAAGTAACATGTCTGGCTGCTACCATATGTTTAGGGGGGATTCCTGCCCAGGGAAGATTGCTTTCAGGTTTATGCTCGTTATTTGTCATTGAACAAACATAACATGAGCAACATGTTATTCATTATCTCCTTGCTTATTATCTATTTTTTCATTCTGAACATTTTTTTGAAGAATATATCCTGCAGACTGATGGTGGATTAAAGTGTGTCAGTGTGCAGACTTACCACTATTAGGCCAGGAATGTGTGAGTGAATACTCACTACATAAGAAAAAATCTGAAATTAGACTGCAAACATAATACATTTCTGATGAGCAGACTTGCCTTTCATAGGATTTAATTGCTTGTTCCAGCTTCTTTTTATAGGCATCAAGATTCACTGCCTGAGGATTAATTAGTGTGATCCGCTTCTTGTCGCTGCTAATGTGGGCCAATGGTAACATCTATCATGCAATAAAGGACAAAGACTTCATTTATCACACAGCTTTCCCTCCACCAGAATACCCAAAAGCCCATGAGTCCATGTCCAAGAATCAGAACAGACAGAAGGAACACTGGAAGGCTGCAGAAAGAGAGACCTGAGCACCCCAAAGAAATGTCAGAATTAAGACATATTTTCCAGCGACTTCATAAAATCTTCTGAAATGATACAACCCCTTTATACAAATGTTACAAATTAAGATTCCTAACTACTAGTTAATTCTAACTAAATCAGTATTGTCAAAAAGCCACTCTAACAATGGAAGGGTAGGTCAGAAGGGAGACAAAAATGTCTAGATCATGACCATATACCAGATTGTATTGCTTTAAAACAATACTCTTACACTTATTAGCATCTAATTCTAGCATACAGGTGTGATAATTACCTATTTAGGTGTATTTAATACTTTTACTCTGGAAGACCATATTTTCTGAGGAAATAGAATACTAAAGGTGGAGAGAGACATTTTCACCACCACACTGATCACAAAGAGTGAACAAGGTGGATATTGCTCACTAAGATTAGTGTTAACTAAACACAGCAACACTTAGGAACCTAAGCAGGCTGGTCAGAATCAGGAACTCCAATACCTTTCAAATCTCACAATACATCTACATAAGTCAACTTCATTATAAAATAGAAAGTCATAAATTTAAAAGTAGATCTTCAAATGGCAGAGAAAAGTGTAGAAAAGGACGACAGAGAGGAGGAAAGATGCCTTCCCATCTCTCAGTTCAAAGTTCACCAAGCTAATTTACAGATGAGTGTCCTGATGGTAATTAAAAAGAGAAAAAATCCAAGAAAGAAATGGAGAGATGTTACTTTCCCAAAACCCATCTTCAGTACATATGGTTGAGTGGGAAGCTTCTACAAGTGCCTGTCTGGCATCGGATATAGATGACAAAAAGATGGATGAGGTTCAATTTAAATAAAATTAAAACCCCTGTTGGGGAAATAAGGCAAGCAATCAGAAAACAGAACAATAAAAAGACTTCTTTAATTGAGAACATTTTTCAGTGAAGTTTTGTTTGTGTTTGAATCATCACAGCCTAGCTGGATTCCAAGTTACTGACCGGTTTTTTTAGGAGTAGTGGTGTGACTTTATATTGTCCTCTTTCTGAGGATGCCTTCTCTCTGATTAATAAATCTGTGCCACATCAGTGCCAGACCACATCAAAGATACTCATATTAAATTAATCTTAAGATCACTTAGAAGCTGAAGTTAATGGGAACATGTCAGTGAAGTATCTTGCCAGAGACAAATGAGGTAAATCTCTGCCCAGAACTGAGCCATGATAACTGGCTACCTGTCAATTCCAGGTGGAGTTTGAAAGCTGAGAGACAACAAACCGAGTCTACCCATCTTCCATCTCCATACTGCCATGGTTGTTGTCTGCTATGTTACTCAAAGTTTATAAAAGTTCAGCAGGGCTCCTACCTCTCCTTCATTCCCTTACACATTCCCAGACTGACTCCAGACACAAGCAGCATCATTTGCAAAATTAATATTTGATAAAGTTTATAAACCACTTTGAATTGAATATGAGGAGCAGACAAACATAAACACATTATTAAAGTACTGAAGAAGAAAACCAGAATGGAATGTGTTCTTAGCAAACAGTAAACTTGAATTACTACGCATATTTTGAGAGCAATGAAAACTGCTCATAAAGTCAAGTGAAATTTGACAGATACAGCTGAAAGAAATCACAGGGAAGTTTTTTTAGTGCCAAAATGTTTTGTCATTTTGCTAAATTGAATACTTAAACTTTCATATCAAAAGAACTCACTTGTTTCAAAGAGCTTTTAATTCAAACCCAAAATTTCATACTTTTAAAGACAAAACCAAAGCACAGTAACCCTAGAAAAACCTTTCTTGTTTTAGACATAACAAGATGTTTTGATTGGCTAAATCTGAACTTGACACTTCTGAGCAAAGTGTGGGGTCGAAACTCCATGAGCTGCAATGCTGTACTTAAGGTGGCACCATCTGCAGCAGATACTCAGGAAGTAGGTTTGTTATAGGGAAGGTTTGTTCCAGAACTACCACAGCATAATTTAGACAACCCCCAATACCATTTAATTTTTTTTCTGGATATGAATTTGATGGGTAGTTTAATGAATTAACCTCTTTGAAATATCTCAGGTGAAACTGGCTGGTCACATAGAACTGAAAACAACAGGTCAAACTCTTGTTAATGAACAGTTGTCATGGAAACACTTTACTTGCTGCATCTCCAAGGTAAGAAAACTGCTCATAGTTACTCCGTCATCACGGCTAGCAAAGACTGAAAATAAAACTTATACTGTCCCCAGAAAAGCAAACAAGGATGTCTGCATTCCACACTAAGAAAACTAAAATCTCAAAAGGAAGAATGCAAAAATGCCTGTACATTTATTATCTTCAATGAAGTCTTACAAAGTACTGGAATAATCAAGATTCTTAATCAACCTGTAACATTTCCTATTCAAGCTCTATTTCTAGTCCCAGAAAATATTTTCTGCTTTTCCTTGATATGCTGGCTTGAGGCTTGAGGGAGAATAGGTTCCATATCTCAGCAATTGTACTGTTTCAACCTCATGGGCAAGCCTTAAACTTCTTTTTCCTTTCTCTACCCTGCTTCAGATCCAGAAAAAAATCCATGCTTCTACACATAGATCAATAATTCTCCACTGCCTGAGAAACTGAGTGTCTCCATACAACTAGTGGGGATTAGTAGGTGCAAAAAGTAGTAAAAATGATATATTATTTTGTATTTATATCCCTGACTCTAAGGGATCCCCATGGATCACTGTTTAGATTCTGCACAGCAGCTGTTCATTACAAGAACACTGAACTGTATTCAGCCCTGAAGTAGACTACCATAAGCTCCCATGAACTATCATTAAAAAATCTCAGTATCACTGGCTGAATCATAGCTTTGACTTTTTTGAAAGCCCATTATGTTCTACAGACTGTTGTTCTTGGAAAGAGCAATAGTTCAAATGAAGCTCAGGGCTGCCTGGAAAGGATGTGAAGGAGTTATCATTTAGAAACATGGCAGAAAGAACTCTACTTGGTGTATAAAGAAGACGGGAAAAGAAGTGACTGCTCAGAAATCAGTTGTAAGAGTAACGTGAAAGTCACAATGGCTTTTTTTTTCACATTTCACTTACAGTAGACTGCTTTGTACAATTTTGTAATTATTGAATATCTGATTTTTTTAAAATGTCGGTTTTACCTCTGAAATGTTAAAATATACTCTTTTTTTAATGCTTTTGCCAAACCATCTTTTTAATGCACACAAAAAAATACCTCACACTTCAAATAATCCTTAAATATCTTGGTTTTGACTTGCTTTTACTAAAACAGTGAATCTGGCTTGGCTTCTGCAATCTGCATAGTACAGCAAAACTTCCCATTCCTAAATTTAACAAACAAACAAACATGAAAACTTTAAAATGAGTATAAATGTGTATGTTTGTAATAAATATTTTACAAAGGTCTATCTCACATCCTATTCACAGAATCACAGAATCACAGAACGTTAGAGGTTGGAAGGGACCTCAAAAGATCATCTAGTTCAAAGTCCAACTCCTTGCCAGAACAGGATCACCTAGAGCAGGTCACAAAATTCCAAACCCCTTGCTTACCCCAAACAGATGCTCTTTAGTTTTTTCTTTGAGCACTGTTTAAAGAAACAGTTTTTATTAGTTAAAACTACCTGCAATGTATTCACAGGATTGCCACAAAATGGATTTCCTCCAAATGGAATAGCACCTAGAGCTTCATGATACTTGGTGAATTTTTCACTTCCAGTATCTCATAACTGCCTACACCAATCCGAATTAAGTTTTAATTACTGAATTACCATGCTTTTCAAAAGGTCCTAGCAGACACATGTAAACCTTGAGAATACACAAATCTGCAAAGTGTGCACCTGCAGAGTTTTCCAAACGACTTCATGGACCTAAAACATACTCCAGTGAGTTAGTATCTATCAGGAGAGGCTGTAGCGCTCAAGAAATTAGTGAGCACCTGATGGCTGCACACTGCCATCAACTGGTAACTGTGAAAGAAGACATACCTGTAAAACTTACAAGTTTGCAAGAAATACTATTAACTCAGTTTTATCTTCTTACTGATGTATGAATGTACATTCAGATATGCATTATACATTTAGTGCACAGCAACCATCTTCAATGAACACTAGAGAATGCAATTACGACATTTATAGAAATCCGTTCAAAAATCCTTTTGAAAACAGCACCAATTTTGTGTTTGCTTTGAAGCAGCGTAAGAGTTTTACCTCATCAAATACTTTAGAAACTACATGCTTGTCCAGAACTGGGATGTATTTGGTACCATGAGGGACAGCTGTAGGAGCTAAGGCATCCATGATGGTGAGTCGCCTAGCAACCAAGCCATGAGTCTTTAACCAAAGGGCTGAAGAAATATCTACAGAACTAGAAAAGAGAAACTGTGAGATGTAGCACTGGGTAGAAATACATTGAGAAGTCTGACAGGACTGAAGAAAAATATGAACTCTGTTTTTGCACTGTATCTATATATGCTCACACATACCTTTCCGATGTCGTTTTCACAGCTTTCTGCATTCTCGGACCTAAGATCAAACATTTGTATTTCAGTTCCTCACAGGTTTTGTGCACAGAAAAGCATACATAAACCACCTGACATACAACAGCATCATTTTTTATTTGAGCCTCCTGGCAGTGTCACAGACTACACTGTTTATTTCAGTTGCTAAATTAATCAATGAGAATTATGTTTCCTGTGTTTCATGATGCTTGATCAGTAGTAAAGGCACTACTATATGCCTCATGAGCCCTAATTAATCAATGAGGAAATTTTTAAAATAGGTGGTGATTTTTTTTTAATTGAACTTTGTATGTATTCATTTCTTATAACCTAAAAAGCAAGATTAATCAGTTTATTCCCCAATTCAAGATGTGATACTATCAGTAGTGAGATGGCCAGGGATGGCTAATTTAAGGTGTATTGTGATGAAAATCTGTGAAGCGGGGATATAAAGAACTAAAAATAAGATGCTGCAATGTAAAAAATCAAAATTATTGAAATATCACAGATGAAGTTTTAGAACAACTTAGAGGACACATTATAAGGTTCAGAGTTGCATAAATTACTGAGAGAAATGCAAACTATTTGGATGCATATCAAAACCCTGTTGGAAATACTTTTGCCACTCCATGTGTGTCTGTTCCAGAGACCATGCTTTTTGCAAGTCTAAGCCTATTCATAAAGTTACCTCCTTTTACATTGGTACCCCGGAATTTGGACCACCACTTTCAGCTTTAACCTCAACACTGAACATAACTACAAATTACAGTATCACAATCAACAATTCTCAAGATCTATTTATTCTGTTGATAAGAAGCAACTGCGATATCCTTTCAGTAGCCTAAGGCATAAACGTGGCGCAGCTGCCGCATACTGCAGACATAACTAAACTGCTGCAAGCTGAATGGCTTGAGCACTGCCAGGAGCCTGGCTGCAACTGTAAGGACCTTCTTACAATACCCTCCTCTGTGTCCAGCTCTCTGCATCTCTGCTGCATTCCAGTCCTTTGTACTGCAGGTCTGCAGAGGCACCATTACAATTGCCGCAGAAGAAATGTTATTTTCTGCCCCACCCAGAGCTTCCTGTTCTGTCAACTTGCCTTTGAAAAGGTTTGTTTCTTTCACACTCTTTTTGACAGAAAAACTTGTTTTTTCAGGAGATACTCCTTCCTCTGGGCTTTCTTCCCTAGGTTTCACACTATGGCTCAGGATTCGCAGCAAACTTGTCTTTGTTTGCTCTGTAGGTGTTGAAAGGGAAAGAAAGGAAGAGCTGACTTAGTGCTCAAATACATGCCTGGGATTTTTGAGTTCCAATTTGGTATCAAGTCTCAATTTTTAAGGGACTCCTACACAAAACCTCAAACACAAAATTACTTCAGCACTAATTTGTACTTTGTACTTTCCCAAAGATGAAGGTTTCTTCTACATCAGCGGGGTAAACTTGGTTTCAGACTGGGTACAAGGAATACTCCAAAGAGAAAACACAGTGTTAGAGGTGTAGTAAGGGGAACTAATGAAACAGATGAGCTCTTCATTCTTGCCAAAGATGTACTTATTTAGAATGAAAAGAAATAAAGGTTTAATATCTACTGTTAATAAAACTGTTTACAGAGATTTTGAAACATTCTGTCATAATGATTAACTTTTCTCTGCAGGGCTTGTGAAGAAGCATAAATGATCAGATATTTGCCTGCCTGCTTGGGTCAAAAGAGCAAGATGGCTGAAAATGAAAAATGAACACACGTTTGCTAGAATTTCAGGAAGATGAAGACTTCCTTTGTTCCTACAATGAAGGATGCTTTTTGCTATTTTTAACAGATTTTTTGAAGTTGGTGACTAAATTCTGCTAACAGCTACACAGTTCATTTTAGACTTACCTGCATATAATGCTTTCCTCCTTCGGGCTGGACTGTCAGCAGTGGTTTGCCAGGTTTGCTGATGGAGCGTCAGCGCTGGCTCTTCTGAAGCACAGCATGGCCTACTGGTAGGAGTACCACTCAGCTCTTCAGTGTGTTCAGTCACAGAAGAAACAGCATGTGTCTGCTTGGGATTACTGCTGGCAAGTGACAAAAAGTAGAAACAAGCAAGAAAGTACTTCGAGCATATATCACTGCTATATGTAACACTAAACTGAAGACTGCTGTTAATTTAAATACTCATTTCAAATGCTCCCAACAGTGCAAAATATTCTCTTTATTATCCTAGCCTGCATTTCAAAGGGGAGCTCAAAGAAGATTATGGAGGTTAAAACATTCTTAGCCATTTAAACTGTTTTAAAGTAATTTCTTAGTCTATTTAAAAGATGTTCGTTACCTTTAAGGCAACGCCCTTGTATATTTTTAATAAGGTAAGAATGCTCTGTAATAGCCACTTTGAATCCTGGGGGATTCAAAACCTACCATCAGCAATGAATATAACTGACATACAGACACTTACATATATACACATGCTAATACCTATGTCCCAGCATTAATAAAAATAAAATACTCAAATTCTGAAATAAAAACTCATCTATATTTTATACTGGACATCCTACTTGCCCTTCCATACATATAAATAATTCTACAGCATTCTCCACTTTATTTTTAATCTGGACTCACAGATTCACAAAAGAGTAGGGCTTGGAAGCGTCCTCTGGAATTCACTTAGTCCAACCCTCCTGACAGAGCAGGATCATCTAGAGCAGGTTGCACAGGATCACATCCAGGCAGATTTTTTAGTATCTCCAGAGAAGACTGCACAACCTCTCTGGGCAGCATCTTCCACTGCTCTGTCACCCACAAAGTGAAGTTTTTTCTCATGTTCAGATGGAGCTTCCTGTCCCTACCTTTATTTTAGCTGCTTTTAATAGATTTTGGTCTTGAAACTCTGTTTATATTTTTAATGTACTTTTTTTGCTTTTGTACTATTACTGCACAGATCAGAAAGGCACAAGGCAAACTTCGTGTTATTAAGGCTGTGCTCCTATACAGATTACAAGTAACTTCACATTCAAAGCTGGAGCTTGCTTTGCTCCCCAAACAGAAACCCTGTACAATCAGACATGCAAGAAACCTTTGCACCGTGGCTCGGTAGTCTTTGAACATGAAAATATTTTTAATGATGAGATTACTTATCTTTTGATTAAAAGGATAAATATGTCATGAACATACAGATTCATATTGTAAAATAAAATGTGAAAAGAAGCTGAATTTCATTTATGGTGTTTGTCATATTTTAAGCAAACACATTTGTATGTAATTTATGTTTCAATCAGCATATCCTAAAGAGTAGTGATTTCATCATGAAGTACCAAGCCAGCTCCATTAACAGGACAATAATTTTTCATTAAGTCTCTAAATCAGAAGGAGCATCTTTATCATGTGCTGGAGACAGAAAAATATTTTCACCTCCTTATGTACTTATTGATAATAATCAGGCATTACATTATTGTTGTATTTTTCTGAGTTTTCCTTTTCCATTACTGTAACTGTTTAAAAAAACCCCAACCCAACCACGCTTCTTTGTTAAAAGAGGAGAATGTCAGAGGTTAAAAATGCAAGACAATGAAAAAGGAGAAAGGCATTATTAGCATAATAGCAGTATGAGGATATACTTATTCTCTGGATAATTTTCTCCATTATAACAATCCATCATCAGACATTCAGCATGAAAGGTCTTCACTTTTTCTAGGTCTCTTTCTCCTTGTTCAATCTCTCTTTTCAAAAGATGTATGTCTTCACTCTAACAAAAAGAAAATCAAGTGTTTTATTACAATTACTCCTAAACATGTTTCATTTCTGACCTGAAACTGTGCAAGCTCTGATCATAATTCTGAATGATGACTCAGTTAGGACCGGCTCAATCATTTTGTGTATTTTTTCAGGTAGCCTGTTTCCTAAATCAAAGTTTTATTCATTTTCTGTATGTATGAACAAGCTTATAGAAAAGAAGATTAAAATGTGCTTGACAATACAGCCTTCCAAATTATTCTTTCTTGTTAGGAAAAGGAGAAGCATTCCCTAACAAGCCAGTCACCCACTGAGATATGAACAGCCATATTTCTAGGTAATGTAATGAGATCAGTATCTCCCCACATTTCAAGTAAGCAAGCAAGCAAATAAATAAATAAATAAATAAATAAATAAATGCAATTAAATGAAATACAGTACAAGATACATACAACTGCTGTCTTGTCATTCTACAGATCACAGCTGTACCCCATACTGTCCCCATAAAATGAGAAGTAAAAGCCATGCTGTTTAAATAAACATTTGAACTAACTGAGTATGATGTGGACTTCAGGTGGAAATGGGAAGGAATTCCAATGATGATCCCTTTACCACTCCCTCGGGGACAGAACTCTGGAGACTGACAACACAGACTCTGGCCTTCATCTTTCCAACATACAGAATGTCACAATATCCACATCACCACCACTCAAATTGCCCGGTACACACTCTGATACCTTCCAAGAGCTGGAACATTTTCACATCTTCCTCCTGATCAGTGTCTGCAAAGTTCTGAATTTCCTGCTACTGTCTTATTCCCAAGCCTTCTCATTGTTTCCCTACCACCACTCTAAAATTTGTGGAACTAATTAACTGACTTTTAATTTTAATTAAAAGCAAGAACATGCTTTAAATGGGGGTTTCTGTTAATCTATTCAGGAATTTCCTATTGGGGATTGGTAGATGGAGCTGCTTAGTCACACTTGACAGGTCACTGCTATTCTAGTCATTTTGTGCATTATAGATCTCTCCCCAGTGGCTACTGTAGAGCAAACTTTTAGCAAAATTCATGGACTCAGTCATTCATGATCATTTAAACTCAGCTCTGCATTCTTTCATTAATAGAATACAAAACATAGTTTCATTTTCAATGGTAACTTATTTCTGAGACAACAGAGATCACGTTTCTTCCAGAGTTGAATTTGACCTATATGGTTTTTGGTTTTCAAGGAAGGTGAGGGACATGGGTTTGCAACACCAGTAGTACAAATGTATGTTGCATGATATTTGGGCTTTTTTCTTGTGGTCCAATAAAATTTCATAAGCAAAAAATGGCACATTGATTGCTTTCACATCACTTCAAATCTGACTAGGATTAACCCTTCTTTAATAATCTATTGTATCACAAGAATGCAAGTCTGGTGGTACCTTCAACAGCACGAAGAAGCAAACAAATTTATTTCCAAATACTCACAGCAATAAACTCTGCAGCATCAGGATCAGTCATATAAATGTTGTAGTAATGAAACCGTCCCCCTGACTCAGTAGATAATTTGGACAAAAATTTGTTAGCTTCTATGTCATCACAATTGAGGGATACAGTATGGATGGGAATATGACGATGAAGCTGGACTTGAGACAAAATGCTTTGAGGGGGCTGAAAATTGAAAAATATATATTAAACCTGTGACATAGAAATGTATTTATCAAAATATAAAGAATTTGTAAGAATTTAATCAGTGATGCTGTTGCTTAGAGATACAGATGATCTAAAAGTATCAATTTTATATGGATGACTAGCTCATAATTATATAAAATGAGCTCATTTAAAATTGAATTTGAAACACTGACAATGCCTTAAGGCTCAGGATATTCTAATAAATAAAATTTAAATTATAATAAGTACTCTGTTTCTACTACACTATAGGAAATTAAACTACTACATCAGTGTTTAATATCACTGGATGTATATATAGCTGTTGATACTTTTATTAAGCTAAATTAGTTCAAGAAGTTCATTCCATACCAGGAAACAAAATACAGACTTTGAAAATAGGAAAGCTAGTGTTCCTCCTCCAAAAAAGAAATAAAAATTAGGTGAGGAAGTAAAAGGTCTACCATGTCTAAAAAATTTGAAGTACCTGGTAGAAAGAAATTATTGACTCAATTCTCTATTTTCTGATAATACTTCGGTTGCTCAGAACACTGTCATAAATTTTTATGAATTTTGCTTTCTGCTGATATTTGCAATGTATTTGTTGCACTTTAATAGTTAAAAGTAATATCTTGGTCATTTCCTCTTTTTCATCTAAAAATATATATAAACCATAAAAGCCAGTATTAATTAGGTATAAAATAAATTAAATTTATATTCTTTTTATAACTTAATAAGATTTTTAAATTAAGAATCTGAAAAAGTGTACATAAAGACAAATTATTCTTTAATAAGACATGAATATGTGCTCCTAGCTAGCAAAAATGTGAAACAATGCAAAGATTTTAATCAGTTGTAAATTGAGTTTTAATGTGACAGACAATAACAATCAACTTCTCTTCAGAAAATATCAAAGATTAAAATAGCAATTCAAAATTTTAAAAGATGTAAGTCAAAATTCTCATTTGCTGATTTAAATCAGTTTACATTTTGATATTCAAATGACTTTGAAGCAAATAAATCTACAGTTCCTCATGGGTCACTTTCCTTTTATGAAGAAAACCAGAACAAAAAGTGAGCCTTTAGCCTTTTCTTCTTTATCAAAGTATAAAGAAATTATTCCTGCAAGTTTATGATGCTTTCAGAATCCCAGACTTATTGTATATGCTTCAGTAATTAATTTTATGCGCCCTTCAGCCCAGCAATTTACCTAAATCGGAGATTTGCTGTGTATCTGCCATTACAACCAAGTTATATTTTCAAGTGCAACTAAAATCTTTTAAAATGCTGTTCCCAGTAAAACAGCTACTTTTCAGCATGCATTACAGCTTCACAGCTCAGTTCTACGTAATGAGTGTCATTATAGCTGATCATTGAGTGGATTTTCTCCCATTTTTTTTAGTTGGTATTACATAGCACCATTTAAGTCACAGTAACACCAGTTTTCTGTTACCCGCTTAAAGCAACTCCAGATCACTGCTGCTCCAGAATTGTACCTACATGAGATCAAATTTGACACAGTAGGATAAAAATAGAATTTGTTTTCAGATGGAGACCTAAAAGAACAATATTAATGGCAACATCCTTATACATAAATGATGTAAATTCTTACTTCTCAGACACAACATAGCCTTTGTGTCAGCTCTGCAACAGAAGGTACCTACTTATATATCTGATGTGTTCTTTGGGAAAAAATGTTGAACACAAACTTGTTTTGGTTTTTTTTAATTTTGCTATAAATCACTTTGGTTTTAGGTTTTCAAACCATCACACAACATTGCAGGGTTTTAATATTTAAATCCAACCATATCATGGGGCCATCATTATTTTCTGATTTTTAATTCATGAGATATTTGTACTAAGTTAGGGAGATGTTTTATTTAACATCAATCCTAGCCTTGATACTAACATACAGCTTTAATGTTTAATAAGTTACCAGATGAGAAATGTCATGATTTATCATGCATCAAAGAGTGGACCGTGGGCGGAGAGTTCTAATCAAAAACCCCTTCATAAAGGGCACATTTCTCTGACACAATTTTTTAATATTATGAAAAAATCCAAGAGACTCAGCTCTGCAAGAATAGTATCTCATACTTCAGCATTCTGATGCCATCAGTGGAGCATCACAGCACTGCATTTTCTCATTTTGCAAATACCTGGTCAGGTCTCCCATCAGTCAAGAGATAAATAGCCTGCGTGTCAGCATCAGCAAAAGCAATCTGGAGAGCTTTGAGTGTATTTGTGGAACTTCCAACCTAAGGAACCAAAAAGCAAAAACCAAAGAAACAGCTATAAATACTATCAGTTCTTTGCCACTGTTCTTAAATTCATAATGACAGTGTACTGATTCAAGGGATATTGCAGAACCAAAATGAGTAATAAAATGGAGAAAATATTTATGTCAAGTGGCTAGAAAAATCAAAGAGAGTGTTAAAGTAGTGGAAATTGGTACCGAATTGGTACTCAGTGCTTATGAAAACACACGTAAACAAAATGCTGGCAAAAGAAACAGCAGCTGTAGAAGCAAAAGAATCACTAAAAGACCACAAGCAGATAGGAAGATGTAAGATAAAAGTTACATTCTGTTATACTTCCCCACTGCTGGTCCTGATTGCCAGCTCATCAGGCTCCTTTGAAATACATATTTTATTTAACCAAGTAATTCAAAAGCTCCACAAAAGCATTGCAATACTTTATTTCTCAAAAATAAGTAAATGACTTCCTGGTTTTCTGAATATGTTTTTCTGGACTATCTCCCATCTACCCCTTCAGCACATAAATGCTTTTTTTTTTTAGCATTAAAAGTTAGCTACAACAACAAAACATACACAGTAAAGCAATACTATGCCCCCTAAAAATTCATATTTGAGTAATACCAGCACTTTTCCTATGGCATTCACAAACCTAGGGATTATGAATATGGAGTTGGACTCAATGATACTTACGGGTCCTTTCCAACTCAGTATATTCTATGATTCTGTGATCTGTCTTTTTTCTTTTTAGACTAAATGCAACTCTTGAAGTGCATTTCATGGCTTATAGGAGCCTAAAAAATACAGTTTATGCCTTCAGATTTCTACCTTTCAAACATTCAGCATGGAAGAACCAAATTTAAAGGAAAAGTAAGGTGTAATCAGTATGGAAAAGTGTTCTTGTCAAGTCTTAGTGTTTCAGTGGGGCCAAAGCAGAACCCCTGAAAAGGTATGAGTCTGTTTTATGCTAGTGTAACACCTGAGTACCAATCAGGAGAGCAGTGAGGACTGCAGTGGTGAGAAGAGATGTAGGTTTCACCTATATAATTCATTAGAGAAGATAAATGTAAATCACTAATATTGACCCATACATGAAAAAATATGTTAAGAGATAGCATTATTTCTTCAGTCCTGTTAATTGTGTTAAAGCCTCTTCTAATCCATCCCTCCAGCAAACAGTTCTATTAGAAAGGGCTAAGCAGGTAAATCAGGTGAAATGAAATAGGAGCCAAGCGCGGAGAGTGACTCTGTACGGCTGCGTAAGAATCTATGGGCCAGGCAGCAAGATCGTTTGGATGCTCTATAATCCTACCTTCTAATCCATAAGCAATCCTCACTAGTACTAACTCATCAGAAATAACCAACCTGACCCATTTTTCTTTGTATCAGATATATCTAATATTATGTTTTGATAAGCATTGCAAATTTTTAGGCCCACATCATTCGTTACTATGTGCAAATTGGCCATTCTGGCTCTTTTCAGAAATAAAGAACATGACTTGAAACTAAACAACTTCTTCCACTATATCATGGGAAAATACTGTGGATGCTGATGATGTGAGGGAAATAACTATATGCCTTATTTTAAAATTTCTCAGTTGCTAACTGTTATAGATGGACATTGTTTCTATTAGTGTTTAAACAAAGTTGACATGCTTCCACTGCATGGCATAACCACTCCCAATATTTTAAATATTAAGACCTCTACAGATTTTTTAAGGAACAATTAGTTACTGTTTATAGCTCAGATATAATGAGATCAGTACAAAATGAGATCAAAGGATCTACTCTAATATTCCAGAACAATTTTCCATTCATTTCAGCTTCACTGAAAAGCCAGCTTTCTGACCTCAGACTTATGCCTGCACTGCTTTACACAGACTAAAAGGTCAGCAGCAGATGTCATCCCACCAAAAAATTTAGGCTGTTCTTGTACCACTCTCTGCACCCTTTTAGATACCTAGATCTGAACTTAGAAGGAAATCAACAGTTCACAACTTCATGAATAAAGATGAAAAAGGCCTTTCCCAAATGCATGTACAATATGGTATTAAATTATAGTAGTTTGAAGTATTACTGAACTATATGATGCTCTACCACATATATGGGTTAAACTGAGCCAACTTTTCAAGTCTCAAGGAAGGCAGCAGAAGTTTACTAACCTCAGTTATAAGTACCCACCAACTAGTCAGTGAGGCAACACTAATACTTTCTTTTCTCCACGTGTTTGTTAATATTTTCTGAGAACACCACGTTATTCACCATGTTATGCAGTCTCAGAGGTATTATGTAGCTTCCTCAATTCCCTGATTCCCTGGAATTTCATTATTGAGTCTGAGGAAGAGCTGTCATAATGCCGAGGGTATTTATTATACAACATAACATGGGATATACCTGTACTGTTGCATTACTGATTTTCAGTTCTGTGCTCGTAACATTGATGTCCACATTTGACACATTAACTGATCCCACAGCTACTGACTGAGTGAATAAAAGCATTTCTACACTGTTTCAGGGGAAAATCCTCAGGTTTTAATCACCAGCAGAGAACGAATCTTATAAACAGGTCCACTGTTAAAGGAGTATTATAACTGACACAGATATTACATTGTACTGAGATCTACTGAAATCTAGATGTCATCTACATTTTCAGCTTACTCAAGTCAAATACTCAGTGATTCCAAAAATGCCCCAGCCATACATAAAGAGAAGGCAAAAATATTTTGTACAGACATGCATTGTGAAAATTAGTTTCCATGTTACCTCAAGCCCTTTTATCCAAAGCCAAGCACCTTGCAAATTTCCCTCATTAACTTCAGCAAGCTTCTCTTGCCATGCCACTGCTTGGGCACTAAATTTCACAAAGTTAAATCTCTTTTTGTATCTCAATTGTTCCTGAAAGAAACAGCATAAGACTTTGGCTCAGTGTTAAAAGAAAAAATACTTGAATCCTGAAATAGTAATGGTTGTTTTAATTAATATAGAGTTGATTACGTGGTTATAATAAATTATGATAGGATTCCATTAGAGACAATTATTGCCTACAATTATTAAGATTGCTTGAACTTCCAATGTAAGTCTCCATCTCAAACTACTTGAACAGCAACTGTCTACGAGGGCAAGAAAGAGTGAGACAAAACTGGGTATGTACAGTAGTACAAGGAAGAGATTATAACTGCTTACCAAAGGAAACTGAAATCAGAATCAAAGTAAGACATCATTTAGAGGAGGAGAACAAGAATCAAATGTAGAGCACTGGCAAGGAGAACTAGGACGACAAGAGAGAATTAAGTTAAGAATTTGCTGAAGTTGCTTTTGTAAGGAAGTTATAAGGAGGGAAAGATTTACGCAAGCTGGTAGAAGCCTTCAGAGCCTGGAATCTTTGCCTCCATTTCTGTGCAGCTGAGTTGAACCTTCTGGCACAGTATCTAATCATTTTCTACTGCTGGCCTGCCTAGAGGACCACATCATACTACACCCCACCACTGGTGCACTTAGGACAAAAACCTCGGTTACAGTTTTACATTTTCTAGCCCTACTAGTGGTTGTTCTCTATGCCAAAATATTTATGTGTCAGCTACTCCTCTCAGGTCTAAAAAAAGTCAGTATTAACCATGTTTTAACACTACCTGTTTCTCTGAAATAATAATCTTAGCTTAGGTGACGTAGATTTCTAAAATTAGGTGAGATAAATCTTAGGTGTGTCTCCCAGTACTCGCTGCTTTTGAGGTACTTTCCAAGTCCCTCTGCGAAGTTCTGAGTCACTGTAAGATGCAAGTTCAAAATGTTCTACACTCTCTACTGTATAAGTATGAAACTGAATCTAGAACACACATTACAAATCACAACATGCCAGTGGAATTTGATGACACTGCTTAAAAATCAAAATTAAAATTGCAAAATGTTTTTCACTGCATGGGTGTGGGGTTTTTTTCTTTTATTTTGGGGAGTGGGTTTGTAGGAGACATGTGGCTCAAGGGAAAGAAGAACTGCCTGAGCCTTTTTAATTTTTCTCCAGATTTATTCAAAGCTTTATACAAATGAGGGAAAAAATAACTTCAAAATGAGCACAAGAGCACAAGGAAAATAAAAACATTTTTAATAAAGCTGCTATTTAAAAAAAAATATTAAAAATATTGCAACCATCCAGAAAAAAATCATCAGCCTACTCTAAAATGCTCCTCAGTCTTCAGAATCATGACATTATCATACCTGTATGAACTGAAAGATTTTCTCCTTCACCAGTGGCAGTTTGTCCTTCATAGACCGGGATGTATCAATAAGTATATAGACATCATCTTCAAGCACATTCCCAAAGAGCCTTCTGCTTCCTTGTTGAAGCCACTTAATCCTGGGAGAGAAACCAGGACAGAGAGGGAAAAAAAAATTGAAACCTGGTCTGTAAGATCTTTGGAGTTCTGGATATCACACTTTAACAGGAAGGTTCTTTTTGTCACCGATATAGTCTTTTTGATATTATTTTTTTTAATCACTGCTCTTCTTTTCCCTGAGCACCTGTTACGAGGCACTGTTAGAAGCAGTACATTGCCTTTGATGAACCAATCCTCTGACACTGCACAGCAACACAGGGCTTTTATTTCCTAATTTCAGTTGGAATCTGGAGACAGACAAAACAATGTAATGCAACACCTTTAGAAAGTCAATTATTGGGTAGTTTGAGCTGGGAAATCCCACGTGGAAGTAACTACAACTATTGCCCCTGGAACTGTTCTCCAGACTGAATTCTGGAAATCATTTGAGAACCTATTCTGCAAGGAACTTGGGTACTTTGAAGAGTCTTAATACAACACAGATGCTTCAATGCTTTGCTGACGTTAAGCCTTAAATACAAACTTAGGTTTACATTTTAAACAGGATTGAAGCATGCCTGCCAGTTAAATATGTGCATACATACTGCTGTGTACAAGAATGTTTCCTCAGCAATGGCTGCAGCAGGTCCAAATCTGATTTCCCTTCAGAGTCATTAACTACTTGTCTGCTTTGAAACAGAGATATTTAACGGACAGAGTATAATGGTTCTAGGAAAAATATTACTCATCTCCACAGAAGTTTAAAAACATGTTAACATGGAAATGTAAAGGATCCTATTTTGCTACTACATAAAAAGGATGCTACAGTTGCTACTGATAGCTATTGTGCTATTTGTTATTTCACTCAAAAATGTTTGTTGAGGTCTACCAAAACTTTTTAACCGTGAGATGGACTATTCAAAACAGCAAACCCACATCTTGTCTTGGCTTTCAATAATATACACTCAACAAAAGCCTTTGCCTCAAATTTTCCTTTCACAGTATGTAAATGTTATCCTAAGTACAAGAGGATGAACTGAAAGGAATAACAAAACTCTACTTGACCTTCCTACATGTCATCAGGCTGTTATACTTTTGATAGAGAAGCAGCAGTAAAATGAAAATTCACATCTCTTTTCTCAGTGAGACGTCTCATTGTCCTCATACACAAAACAGAGGTCAGTATTATTTTTTCCTCTGTTTTACAATATCCATTTTTAAAGTTTCTTTCTTCTCCCAATGTAGATATAGAAGTGCATATTTAGGACAAATGAATCAAACCCTTACACTTGCTATATTTCTTTTTAGATGTTCCAGAAAATCTAGGCGTGTATCTGTACAGCTGCAGAACAGTAAACCAGGGAGCTAGCTTGAGCACTGAACTTCTGATCATACACATTACTTAACAGAACATGCCCTGACTCTGATCTAGGCTGTTCAAACCTGTCTTCAACACAAAACTGCAGAAAGGGCAGACAACCATTATCTGTAGGGGCCCAAGACAAGCTGTGCTACTTGGTGCCAAAGGCATCACAAGGGATCCTAGGTACACAGACTGAATGTTTACCAAGTTTTATTGATGCTTCTGTAAGTTTTCTGCCACCATGTGTGCTGATGTTTTTTGGCACTTTCAGCAGTATTTCAGTAACGTGCAGCCTGATTCTCACACTTGTGTTCCAGGAGGAGAACAAAAGATAAAGCTGCTCATCAGTTTTCTTACGTGGCTACTAAGAAACCCTACATGCGAGATCCTGATCTAAGATGGATTTCTGTCTTAGTGCTGCTACTGGCAGTGTACCAACCGTGCCAGCTTATTATGCCAGCAAATGTCAAACATTTCAACACCAGTGTGGAACAATGCAAACTGATTTTATGTGACAGAACACCAACCTTCCTTCCACTTGTCTGAGAGCCGTCCTCATTTTCTCTGCGTACTGCTTATACTTCTCTGTACTAACGTGTGTGTGAACGACAGATCCATCTTTCCAGACGGTATGTACAAACTTGTCACAGTATTTTGCATGAATTACTTTCCTCTTTGTCTCCTACAGCCAGAAAAAACATGTTTCATGTTCCAAAACACATTATTTCGAAGCATCTTTAATATTTCACCATCAGACTTCAAAGGTACGTGCTTCTTGCACATGAACAGGTGCAGAAATAGGCATGGGATAGGGTGGCCACAGAATTTGCTCCCAGAAAAAGTCAATAGAAACTGTTTTTATTCTTGTAGCTACCAAGAACAGTAGCTGACCAAACAGTGTAATGACAGAGCTTCAGAAGAACACATAGAAGACAAATTAATTGGAATTTTTTTTTAAGGACCTGCAAACACTGGCACAGCTGAGACCAACACTTCTTCTAAGGAAAAATAAAGATGACAAGCACTCTTTGCCCTATCCCAAACAAACACATAGAACATCAAGGTATTGCTTAAGCCAGTCCTGATTTTTCCTTGCATATTATATGTAGACAAGCAAGGATTCCTTGAAACAGTCATTTTTCAAATAGCCCTTTGAGACAATTTTACTTGTGACCATTTTTGTTCCATTACTAAGACGATTTTAACAAAAACCACCCCAAAAACGGACCATGCACTTTATCATAAATTCATCCATCAGTCAAGCCTTCAAGCTTTAAAAGAAAAAACAAACAACTCACAGGCCATGAGGGAAAATTAACAATACTCACAGCATCAGTTTGTGAAGATTCATCCTCTGGTTTAGTTTTTATATCAACAATCCCATCAACATGGCGAAAAGTACAATCAGCAAGTGCATCATACAGAGTGAGTTTTTGAGCTTTCAAGCCATACTTCTGCAACCACTTCTCAGAAGTCAAGTATTTGTCAGATGTGTGTTTTTGTAGTGGATTATCAGTTTTGGTTGCTAATAAAGAAACCAAACAAAATCTCCTGTATAAAGTGGTTCATTTTGGATAATCTATCTTTAAAAACAGGCTGTGATACTGGAGTCAAAATTTTCACACTTATGCTTCTACTGACAGCATGGAAGCAAGCAGGTATTTCTGGCTGATTTTTAATATTCTCTACTTTGGTTGTGGGTGTTTTGTTTTTTTCTTATCAGACAACCAATACAAATTACAATGAATTCTTTTGTAACTAGAATAAACCCATCAGAAGAGAAAGCACAAAGAAGATAAATAGAGGATCAATGTATAAAAGTATTATTAAACTATATATAGTATAACTTCACCTTTATACTGGTTGAATTACAAAATGCCAGAAAAGATTCCTGTATAAGATGTCTAACTTCAAGGATAATCATTTGAGAAAATGAAAACACAGAAGATATAATTGAAAATACAGTCAAGAACATTCATTGCTTAACATTGCTATTGGGTTGTTTGGGGTTTTTTTTTCAGAGAAGGCCATTTAAAATAAAAACAAACTACAATGCCTTTGGAAGAGATTTTACTGCATTTCTCTGCAATATTGCCTTTTTATAGGCTGCATATTGCACCGTGTATCCTAAGTCACAAATCACTTGTGTACCATTTTAACATTTTCTCTAGTTTTACACCCTCCTTTGAGCATTTTTAATGGATACTGAAAGAAGGTGGGTTTTTTTGTCTGATCTGGTATGCCTGTTTTCATTTTTACCATTTTATGTCATATAGTCTTAGAAATTTTTTAAGGACCATCTTAAGGTTTGGCACTGCACATCTCTGGATATAATAGGATATAGGGCTCTACACTCACTCATCAGCAGCTCAATAAACAACACCGACACCAAATGACCCAGGAGTGGGTCTCATAGCAGGGTGAATTTGTTTTGTCATACTTTAATTTCAGTGGACCTCAGTGATATAAATTTTTATATCTGCATCTGTTCAGATGCAGCCACAGTAACAACAATATTGAGATTCTGAGCCTATAAACAAACCTATGGAGACATCTACTGCTTTAGCAAACACAGAGATCAGCCAGCTTCAGGGCAGATGCAGGGTTGGAGCCTGTTCATGTGGAAACATTTGCTTTCTGATTGCTTGTGGTCCTTAGGACAGCCACTATGGCAAGTGTCACAAATGCACTCACAAAGTTTTACAAATAAAACTGTTGTTTTCTCTCTTCCACATGCTTTATGTAAAAAGTCATGTTTCAGCTCAGTTAAGTAGTGTGTTTTCCCTGTTTCTTCTCCTGAAGAACATTGTGATCTTCAGAACAAGCTACATTTTGCAGCAAAGCATTTTAAATAGCTCAGGAAGGCAAAAGCAGGAAGAAATGCAACCAAACAGGAAGACTGCAGAAAGACTTGGATCAATGGGCAACAGTCAAATAATGCTGAAGAGCTGACAAAGTGATGAAGTGATTATATATGAAGGCATGCACTAAAAGAACATTAAAGCTGCATAGTCATGCACATGTAAATAAACACTGAAATTAGAGCTGCCCTTGTAACTTTATTGTGGTCTTTTTGTTCATATGCATTAAGGTATAGCTGTTTAACCTCATATGGGAAGGCCTGCTAATTCAGAAGATCCTAATATCAGTAACAAAGGACTGTATTATGGCTTCACAGAAGAAAAGAACCTCAAGCTTATATCCTGCAGACTTGCATTACTGAAAGATGTTCAAACACAGTGCAGGCAAAGAAAGTTTGTAGTTTCAAATCTTCACCATCACCACCCTAGTCATACATCTCACACCACCACTGAGAGTTCAGATGACTGACCAATAGACTGTACAACACATTCTTCAGCAGGTGATCCAGAAAAGGGCATCTGCCCACAGCCTCCAACTAGCCAAAGCAAAAACAACTACACTGCAAAACCAACACTGCAGCTACATCAAATCCCTTACACTAACTCCACCTGAATCTTGTACAAACTTAAGCAAAAAATACCACCAGACACTGTAGCAATGTATCAAGAGGAGTGGGTTTGTGGCCCATCCAGATTTATTGCCACATGGCTCGACTCCCATAAAACCAGGCCTGGGGGGTCGAGCAAAGACATGTTAAGGCACAAGTGGAATGCAGTAGAAGAGCAGAAGTCTGAGAACAAGATAAGAAACTGCAAGAATGTTAACAACTGCCTTAAAAAGGAACAAAGTGACTGTATAGCCTTAACCAAATATTAGCAATAGTGAGACACATGTAAGGTGGGTGAACAGAGCATCTAACCAATAGCAATATAATGTAACTCCTGTACTGATAGAGCAACCTATAAAAGCTGTGTGTGTGTTCCAATAAACAAGCTCAGCACTTGATCACATTGATCCGAGTTGAGTCCGCAAAACTTTGGCTCTGGCAAGACACCATGTAAGTATTTTAAAGCCAGAGACTAATGCAGACTATAGACACTGACAATCACAGCTATGCTCCTGAAAATCCACCCCCTTAGCTGCAGTCTAACACTGAAGCTGTCTAAACTCTACAGATTCATACATTTTCAGTATTTCAGTCTTCTCAGTGTGATCGTTCTGCTTCAGAGCATGCTCAGAGAACATCCATTTTAGTAGGACTGAGTAGTTTCCCTTCACCCCTTGTTTAAGGTTTCTAGAGATTTAGAAACCAGCTATGCTGCTGTCTTCAGTAGGGCTCTATCCAGACAATATGCACAGAACAACAGATGGATCGTGATCTAGGCCAAACATAGTGGTGGTAACTATTAGCTTAATGAACAAATGTGGGTGTTCCTCTGTGTTTCCAAACCCAAGAGATGTCAGAGCACTCATACACAATCAGTTTCAGTCCTCTACCTTTGACTAAGGGAATTTGAGATTTCTTCTTTTTATGGGGACAAACTAGCTACCAGGTTGGAGAGTATCCCAGAAAGACCATGATGGGAGAAAGATGAGATTCTTCCCCAGCACTGTGTAGAATAAAGCTAAAGATTTACTGGGCAAGGCAGAGTGGGAGACACCAGGAATGTAATGGGAAGTTTTAAACAACCCTAGGTATAGATGCCAAGCACAGGTGCTACCTGTATATAAACATTTCTAAGAAAATCATCCTCAAATTGACATAGAAATAAAATTGTTGACAAATAAAATATTGATCATTAATATGGTGGTAAGTCTTGTGAAAGAAACATAAATGATACCATCTTCAGAAACAGGCTGGTCAGATTCTGATAAGATTTCCTGAACTTGTCTCACTGTACTCTTTGCTTCCTCCAACTCCTTCCAGATCAAAAAGACATCTTCACGGACACCAGCTACTGCAAAAGAAATCATAAAAAAGACCTGACATTTTGAGACAATTTCTGCTTTTTATAACTCCTCAATAACCACAAAGTCATTGGATTCATCCAGATGTTGCCAGATAACCTTGTTTTCTTGAGGGCCCATTGCAGTGACAAGCGCTGTTCATTGATCAACATCAAAGTAGTGCTCAAAACTGGCACCAGGACATGAGAGGTCCCTAGCCTGGTGGAAGCAACCTCCAGAACTGGCCAAATATTGTTCCCATAATGGAAGCAAATCCTTTTTAACACTCTTAGATAATAATAAGGAAACACCACAAAGAAATTCTCATGTTATTCCCTGGACTTCATTGCAATAACTGGTTACAAACATTAGACCCAACTTGGAAAATTAAAGAGAAGGTGTTTTCAAGCCATAAGCTATACAATTCCCTTAAAGTACATAAAGACCTTTATTTAAAATTAAATTTTCTTTTTCTGACAAGTATGTGATGCAATTTTACTAAGGCGGTTTATTTCCATCCTAACAATTCTCAACACTCATAGATAAATGCTAAAAATTAAAATATTTTACTATCAGGCTACATTCTCAAAAAAAAAAAAATAGGGAAAACTCCAAAGCTGAAGTGTATACAAGGCTTTCTTAATGTCAATAGATATGTTTGTCTTGATCAAAAAATTAAAATCTGTATTTATTTAAGAGTACAATTATTAACAATGAGACCCCATGTATACCTAAGGAGTATGACAACTACTGAAAAATGTCTTGAATTGGGTTAGTCTCAGAGTTTAAATTACATTATAGGACCATCCAGAAAAACTGTGTGTGGTCTTATAGGAAAAATGTAAAAGAAACTGAATCATAGGCTACCCTAACCACATATGTGGACTACAACCTATTGCAGACTACATCCTATTACCGAATTGCACATAAAGATGCTGAACAAGGCAAACTATATATCTTATCATCTAGTGGTTCAGTTAATATACAGTGGTGGTTCACTGTATAAGATACCGCATGCAAACTTGTCTACTAAAGTAGGCTATCAGTAAATAAACAAACCTGATCATTTTGTTCTTAGATAAACTTCCCTGAAATAATAATATGAACATTTTACAAAATAACAACTCAGTTTTCACTGTGAAATGCTTTTAGTTTCCAAGAAATATTTTGAAATGTGTTATTGTACACTGCCATCTCCTGGGACCTTCCTGCATTTCAAAAACATCTGTTTCAGCGACTGGGACAAAGATCAACATTTCCTAAATCACAAAAAAAGCTTTTTTAAAGCAGACCATTACACAACATAACACACAAAAGGGAGAAAAAAACCCTTCCATTTGTTATCATTGCCTTTTAAGATTAAGAAAAGTATTCTGTTCAAATACTTCAGAAAGAAATAAACTGTTCTTTTATACATAATCTCTCCCCAGAAATGCAAAACATACAAAATCTGAGCATGTGCAAAATTCCAGCAAGTAGGGAGCTACAAATTTGCTGATGAGTAGTCAGCCATTGAATACACACATGGCAGACACACCTGGTGTTGCAGTTAAGACCACAGAACACGTGCCTTCACACCACACATACTTCTAAGTTTCAGACTGTTGAGAACACAGTTCCAAACTGAACCTGGATATCCCCCCCAAAGCTATACAAATATTTAATTTTGTGAAAGTTTTCAATGTTATGTTTGAAAATCCTGAAAGAAGTCTGCCTATTTCAACTACTTTTAAGACAGTATTTATGATATCATTGTGTCGCTTCATTTCCCCTTAGACTGATACTATGAGCTCACCGAGTTTACAGGATTATTGTTACTGTTCCCAGTAAGACATGCATATTGAATTGGTATTTTTCCCTTATTTATGCTGCAGCACGATAAAGTAAAACTGCATGCACTTTCAAAGCCATTATGTTTGATGACACAGGACAAACACAGGCATCAACAACTGCACAATGTCAAGGTTTATTTGCTTAGAAAACCTATTCTCTGGCAACAGTTTTTCCTGGAGTCAACTGGGAGAGTGGGTTACAAGCAATGACAATCGAAGCAACTTTCTCTCCACTTCGGCCCCTTTTCCTCTCCAGTTAAGGAGGAGTGGGAAGGAAAAGCTATGCCTTTTGAAACCCAGCCCCCAAACTCAAAATATACACACACATACCACACATAGTGCCTTCCAGGTGTGGTGCTTAACCTGCACCCTGTCCCTCAAAGCCCATCAGTTCAGAATTACCAAGAAAGCACAAACCTCTCTCTGGTTTAAATTCCCTGCACTCACACCTCAGCTGCGCCATATTTTAGGGGTCACCAACTGAAAAGCAGCTGAAAGACACCCCGACAGAGGGGTGCAGTCCTCAACCGCCCCAGGTCCACTGGCTCTTGAATGCCTTCAGGCACCCATATCCCAGGAAAGACCTCGTCTTAAAGTACCGCTTTATCACCAGAGGATGAGGGCCTCTCTCCTGCCCTCCCTGCTGTGAAGTGCTCCCCCTCCCAGGCCGCCCAGGCTGGTGGTTTAACGGCCACCTGGGGCTGGAACCCTGGGGACTCCTTGGGCCAAAAACCGCCACAGGGCAACGGCAAGAAGGTGATCACCAGACAGAGATGAGGGAAGCGGCCTTAACGCCCTGTTGCCTGTCAGGCACGGCCGGTTTGTTTCCGCTCTCTGCTGCGACCATGCAGGGCACCTCATGCTGGGTGAGGTTTCAGATGTGCCCTACCCTCTGCTAAGGGGCATTTCTGCTCTGAAGGAGGGAGGACCTGAAAAAGAGGAAGAGGATAGGGAAGGGTGAGGGGAGAGCCTGCAGCAAGGGGCAGGAGTGTTTTGCTGACACCAGCAAATTTCCTAAGAGAAAACACACCGAGGCACACTTGCACATGTATATGGAAGCTCATAAAACGCCCTCATTTCCATTTCCCACTTATTTAGCACTGTCAGGCAATGTTAAAAGAAGCAGCTTTTCCACACCTACCTCCCAGCAGACAAACTCATCCAGTTTGACAAGTCACTGTAACCCATCTGATTTCACACTCAAGATCAAAACCTGCTGAGAAAAAAAGCCCATACAAAAAAAAAAAAAAAAAAAAAAAAGAAAAGAAAAAAAGAGGGGAAAAAAGAAAAGCAACCCTGCAAATTCTACAGGATCTTTGAAACATCAAGCAAATACCAATGCAAAAGCAGCTCATGGAAAACTGAAGCATTTCTTGCTTTTCTGATTATCTGATTTAGATCATGGAAGCAAGCAGATCCAAATACAATGGAGTAAGATCTATTTTAAAATTCATTTGTCTACAGCAAGATGGACAATTGCATTTTGTCACTGCTGGTCCTTTGCTCAGCCTCTACGTGGCAGCAGAACATAGCAGTATTCCCTAAAGCGTTCATTTTAAAAATCCCCACTTAAGAGGGGAGGATGAATGGTAGTACAAAGGAGGACAGGAGGAGAGTGAGCAACTTTACATGTGTACCTGCCTGGTCAAGCAGCACTGAAACTCACTGTAGCCCAATTTCCCTGCTCCTTTCCCACTAGGCAAATGGACAAAGCAAATGAACTTTGTATCCCATGTGGTAGGGCAGAGCAGCTGTCATCTGCATTACTCTCTACACATTAGCAAAAGGATTTGCCAGGCCAAGGTTAGGCTGCTAAGATTGGACAAAGCACTTGCAAGGAAAAAGCAGAGGCAATGATCTTTGCTACAGCTTGTAGGCAAAGCAGCTACTCTTAAGTCATCATCCTGGCTCTCCAAAGGCAGGGTTTGGACTCTCTCATGTCTGTGTACATAAACACTGCAGAGCTCATTGACTTCAATGTCATACAGGACGCTGGTGCTCTTCTGCTTCGATTTTACACACAGCAACACGAATTTTACCCAGTGACCATCAGTTAATGTGGAAAATCAAACACACCCAAAAATACAGCATTACACTGTTCACAAGAGGACAGACACATCCCTCTTTGGATATGTCACATCTGTCAAATCCTGATTTCAGTCTATTTGCATTTTCTTTACACATATCAGCTCATCTATTGCACCACACAGAAAAACACTGTGGAGAGATTTATGGAGGTTTCTATTTCAGCCAGTCTGACCCCACTATTCATTTCAGGATCTCGTTCAAAACTACATTCGTTTTCAAACCCTGTTTAGCACTTATCTCCCTGTCACTCCAAGCAGATAACACAACTGTGTCCCTTTTCAGCAAGAACTTTCTTCTCCACAGCTTCCACTGCCTCTTGCCTTCTATATCTTCAAGTTCCAACTTAAATTTCACCTCCCTTCCACTTACAATTTTAACTGCATAACAGGATTGCTTAATTCTGCAGCTTTTTGCAGATGAAGAAGCTACACAAAGAATGTAGATGGAAGTGATAACAGGAAAATCAGTGTCAGATGAGATATCACCACATTGGTGAAATTAGGCTTTATGTAAAAACATTTCTCTTCCTTCAATAAATCTGAGTCTGCCAACATAAGGACCTTAATTCTTTACCGGCTCACACCTGTTTTGATCTCAAGCACCCACTCAAAATGAGTGCAAAAAATTCAAATTCGGCAGTTTCTCACGCTTGCTTTCTAAATGACTGCTCAAGATGCAAAACAGGGGAGAATGGAGCTCTTATCTAAAATTTTAAATAGTTTACTTGCAACTTGTTTAGGTTAAGCAAATGAAAAAGAGTCAACATGAAGATATCCTGTGTGTGCAAAATGCTGTTATTCAGTGGATACCCAGAGAACTGTCAGATGTCCTTAAAACGGCTTTTCCAGTCCATAAAACATAATGATGAGTTTCAGCTTCCAGCTGTTGCATTTGTGGTGCAAAAAGAAGCATGATCAAAATATTCCTGTGCCTCCCCTTATTTTCAAGAAACACCACATCTGGAAGATTAAATCTCTGGTTCATTCCCTATTTATTTTCTTGGATAGTTTATGCCACACATCCAAGAGCAAGTTGCAGAACCCATTAGTGAGTAATCGACACTTTTATTATTATTGCCTTGAAGGAGTCTCTGAAACAAGAGACTTCAGACACAGATCAGAATAATGTCTCCAATGTGTTTTCTTTTCTGAAAAGACTTTAGATTCTGCATATGACTGAAATGCTCCTATTGGCTGCCAATGATGTCATGACTGGGTTTATAATACCCTGTAAATGCAGAAAGCTAATTGTGTTCCTTTTTAATGTGTAAATTCTATTCCATAATAGCAATAAGACACAACAGACAATGCACTTCAAGGAGATTACTGCCCTTTTGAGTGATTAAAGCTATTCAGCTTTCAGCTTCAGAAACAGTGGTGAGGAAGTAATTTCAGTCATACAGGAGCTCTAGGCCCATCTATTCAAACAGGCTAGCTGCTGGGGCGGGGGGTGGGAGTAGGGGGGGGGGGGAGAGGAAGCCAGCTCCCCCCCACCTCCCACCCCCAAATGGGGTGCAGCAAGGAAGTGCTTGTAGCAGACTGAAGGTGATCATTATACTGCTCTGAACTAGCACAAAGCCAGAGACAGGGTTTTGAAGCATGCTCTGCTCTGTGTTGGTTTCTAAACCCTGTGTAAGTGAGGCTTGAGAGTCTCTTCATGACACAAAAAACCAAGTGACACCTCACTGTCTTATTTCTGTCATCATCGTGTGTTGTCATGTGTTGTCGTCGTCCCCCCCCCCCCCCCCCCCCACCCTCCCCATTGTGGTTCTCCTGTACTGGAGATGATCCTAAAGAAGGATAGGTTTGTACACAAGGAACTAGACTACAACCCAGGAAATGTGGGACAGTTATTCTAGTTAGCACATATGACCTTAGGTGAGTCACTAAATTCACCTTATGCCATACATTCCCTAGCAGTAAGAAGAGGGTAACACCATTCTACCTTGGGGCAATACGAATGTCCCCCCAGCAAAATGAAGCTGCCAGCCATTAGAATAAAGAGGTCTTTTGCCTCCTGATACCTAAAAGAACTCATTTTCTCATTTATTGTGCTGCTGATAAAGATATCAGACTTGACATGCACAGCTTCACACCACAAACTGGTCTCCTCCCAACGTAGCGGAAACCCCAGTCCAGTCCCACTGAACAGTAAGGCTGATTTATCCCAGAGGAAGTAGCACTGTGACTAATAAGAAACACACTGGAGCTTTCTGCTCAGCTCTACCCTGCAGTAAAACTGTTTCTTTCTGTTATTTACTTCCTCCTGGTTTGGTTTGGGGGGGTTGTTTGGGGTCTTTTCATCAACGACCCCTCTGGCCCTTTGCACCTTCTTCTCTATGGTTATTTTACTTTGCTCATTGCCTCTCTTCATGACAAATTCAGATCTTGAGAGCAGCAAGTCAACTTCATGTGGATTTAATCCCCTTACATTATCTATGAGCTTGGCCTGTATTGATGTGGCTGTTGTATTAGCTGGTCTTCCACACTATTTCTCTTCCTTTTTGCCATTTCTCCATGCATTTTGACATGGTCACTGGCATAAGCACTCCACCAGTAGTATTATTCATTTTCCTAATGTTCTTCCTCTCCATTTTTTCACTTCTTTCGTTCTCACATGCACATCCTCTACTCTCTCCACTTCTCTCTTTTCCTTTCCCTCTCCTTCCCACACACAGAATTTCCATTTGACCAGTCCTGTCCTTACCCCACACATGTTTACAGAAGCATTCTTCTGATTTTACACTTCGCAAGTTCCTATATCATGTTGCTATTCTGCAGCCTCACTGAGAAAATCAGTATCATCTTAATTTTTATATTGTCTACCTAGTGGCATTCGCCCTTTCACTCTTCCGGAATTCAGGGCAATTAGAGCTTTTCCATCCTCTTCACATTTTAGCACAGGTCCAGTAGCATCTCTATAGTCATTCTTCTCAGCAAAAGCATGGAATCTGTAATATAAAATGAGTTTTCACCAGCATGTAAACTATACAAATATTTTCCTAATTTTCACAAGGTGCGTGTCACACATGCAAGATTCTCATGGTATACAATTTCAGAATGATTTGCTTATCTATTCAGGATATCTAAACCTTCAACTACAACACCACTATGAACAGACAAACCTCTAATCAAGCCTTTTATATACATGTATGTACATTCTTAAGTCTTCTTATGAAGAACACCCTTTCATTTTGGTATCATTTACTCTGAGGCACCTTCCTCTTCAACCTCCTGGAAATCTATTTTCAATTAATGCTTTTACCATTCTGAGCAAACATGTCATTTGAGATGTCTGAGATGCCACTAACACCTTTTTATCAGATTATCCTCCCAGTTGGAAGCCCAACAGGAACATTTATTTCATTATCGACATACGAATCAGGAAGTCAAGCAGACTTCATCTACCCTCGTTGTCAAAACAGAAAAGCTCTTAGAGCAGGAAAGAGATGCATTTCTAAAACAGAACTGCACTAGAAACAGGCTCAAGCGATGAAAAGCCATCAACTCAGTCATTCCTATGGGAAAGCTGACTTAAACCTGTAGACAGTTATTGGGCAAATACCCACCAGCAAGATATTAATTGGCCCAGTAAGTCTCTGCACCTAAGCTAGGCTTACATAAAAAGAAGACAGTAGGAATCCTATAAAACAAAGAGATTCCTCTCAGATCCCTGCCACAGCCCTTCTTGCCTCTCTCTTCCTCTGTCATACAAACATTCATTTTCCTTCACTAAAGGAGGCAAAAACACTTTCAAAAGAAAATGAAGGATGGCAACTGGCAGTGTACCTGGTATTATAGAAGTACCATGGTTCTAAATGACCATGATCGTTTTAGACACACATCAGACCACAGCAAACATAACACTTTCCCACAGCCTTGTTTTTTGGCAGACACTCCATCTCTTAAAAGCTACTTCTAAACACAGATGGCTATAAAAGAGCTAAGCAGCTGCCATCTTGCCAATTGCTCTGCTGTCATTTGGGAGATTTCTACTGTTGGAGGCCTTCCCACGCTTGCACAAATAACAGTGAAACGGAGCTCGCAGCCATTTCACTGCTCTGTAACTGTACAGTAACTTCTGTTAAGCAGACAACACCTACCGACTCCTACTGCCTTCCTGCTGTTCAACATGAGTGTGGTATCGTGGGGATTTGAGTTTGTTCATTTGTTTTCCCTATTTTGATATCAGAATCATCAGAATAAAGTTTTATTATCCCTTTATACTGAAGGCTGATTCCCAGGATAAAGTAGCCAAAGAGCCTTGTGGAATACATCAGTTTCCACCAATGCTACCAAACAGATGCTAGAGACCATGGTGCAGAGCTGCATTTCCACACAGCCAGGCCTGATGGGTAACACCACACCAATTTTCTGTAGTTCTGGGAACTGCCCATGTAGGACAGACAGTACCTTTTCAGCATTTGTAGGGCACTTCATCCAACAGAACTCTAGATACTTTGCTGGTGCCTGTGGATATTGCTAGAGTACAAAGCAATACAATAAAAACTTGCTTCAGTTTCTGTTGTGACCCTTTCCCCACCCCCAAATTTTCAGACTTCAAAAGAGGAGCAGATGGCAGATGATTAAGGATATAAAAAAGGAGTGGCCTTTCTGCAAGTCAGTAAGCACATATGTGAAGAGAAGCTGATCTGCTTGAGTAGGTCCTGTATTTTAGTCATATATCTTAGACTGTTTCCCCAGTTTCCCCAGATAACTTACTGAACTGCTCTGTCTCATTTTCCTCATGAGTAAACAAGGATTACAGCCAGGTATCACCATTCCCAGCAGCAAAGCACTTTACAAATCCCGCAGCCATTACTGCTCTGTTCTTTGTCATACCTGCCAGAGGCCAAGCAGCTCAAATCTTTCAGAAAAATAATAGTTTCATCTTCCCTAGCATTGAAAGACACAGTGTTGACTGGACAGGGCCCATGAGAAACCTTCTCAAGGAGCAGCTGCTTTGCGTCCACTGGAACATCACCCACAGCAAAGTAATAAACAGCTTCAACCTGCCATTAGACAGAAGGAAAAAAAAATTGGGAAATGAAAGACATTGTTTTACACAGATGCCTGGTGCTTATTCCAGCACTGTCCTGTCCTGACTACTGGTGGGAAAAATCGGTAGAACCGATGCCATACTTGGGCTGCAAGATTTTCAGGTCTTTGCTTTCCCTTTTATTTAGTAATTCAAATGAAAACCCCACAAAATTTGCTGAAGTGAGAAGATAACCTGGCCCACATCTTCTGGGCCTGATTCTGCCCAACACAAGCTCCCTTCCACAGAACTTAATGAAGTGGAAGAAAGGTGTAAGGAAAGGCAATGATATTATTAGTCAGCACAAGGCTCTGTGCCACATTCCACTTTTATGAAGAGAGGTGCTATGTTGGTGCCTTGCCAGGGCTGAAAACCAGTAGGAACTTGGTACAAGACATACTTTCACTGGCAGCATGTACTTTGAGGATAGGAAAGATGCATCACTCTTTGAATGCTACCGCTGGTATTTGCAGATAATTCATATTTTTATACTTCCCAAACCCAAGGGACCACACACACTTATATTCTGAGAATTTTACTGAAAAGAGAGAAGCTGAAAAGATGTCCTTTAGTTATTGCTTGACTAATACACTATGAGGGATTTGTTATTACCTGCAGTTATCTATGCTAACAATCCTCATGGTACATAGACTTCTTGAATTTTCACCATCATTAAAAATAAATGTAACAACAGCTATCCCCTAATGTATCAGTCATATGGCATGGTACATATCAGCTAATAAATAGTTAATCAATAGTTGTTTAATTAAAAACTACACTCGATGACAACTGGGAATCCCAGGACACGCACCCCAAATGAGAAGGCAACTATTTGAGTCTGGGGTGGCACTGAGGAAATGTTGCTGTGGCCACATCATTTCACATGGCAGCAAAGCAAATTCAGCATCACGTGTAAGTATGTTCATGCATTTCCACTACTGCCTTTGATACTGATTTCTGTTTCTGCTCCCTGAGCCAACAGACTAGCACATGAATGTCTTTTGCTCAGTTCAAACTCGAAGCTTCCAGGCTGGAGGAAGCCTGTATTGTTCTACATCATAAGCATGTTGATACATGCTGACACAGGTGTCTGGATTTCAAGCTCTCTCGCTCCTCTACCTTCTGCCACAAATACTTGGGCTAATCCTCAGCACTGGAAGACATCTCTCCCAAGCAGCAACCCAGTCTCAGGCAAGACCAAGCTGATTAATGAAGCAGCACCTTGTCACCTCAGGGCTCCCTTGGATCCTGTAGAGGGGCTGAGACACTCCATGTGGCAGGGCTCAAAGTTACAAACAACACTTGTTTAGGAGCAAGCAGGTCTGTGGTCAGCCACATGTCTTGGCATCACTGTTAATACTAGACAAATGCTATGTTGAAGGGAATCACAGAATGTGTTAGGCTGGGAGAGACCTTTAAAGGCCATCTAGTCCAACCCCTCTGCAGTAAGCAGGGCCATCTTCAATAGCTCAGCTTGCTCAGAGCCCCATCAAGCCTGACCTTGAATATCTCCAGGGATGGGGCCTCCACTACATCTCTGAGCAACCTGTTCCAGTGATCTACCACCCTCATATTTAAGATTTTTTCCCTAATTTCAACCTAAATCTCCCCTTCTCTAGTTTAAAACCATTACTCCTGGTCCTACTGCTACATGCCCTCATGAACAGTTCTTCCCCAGCTTTCCTATAAGCATCTTTCAGGTACCGGAAGGCTGCTATAAGGTCTCCCTCAGCGCCTTCTCTTCTCCAAGTGGAACAAGCCCAACTCTCTCAGCCTGTATTCATGGGAGAGGTGCTCCAGCCCTCTGATCATTTTTCTGGCCTTCCTCTGGACATGCTCCAACAGGTCCATGTCCTTCCTGTGTTGAGGGCTCCAAAGCTGGACAAAATATTCCAGGTGAGGTCTCACCTGAGCAGAGGCACAGAATCACCTCTCTCGATCTGCTGGCCGTGCATTTCATTAAAGAAATGAAATGTATTTCATTAAAGTGCAAGATTAACAAAATACTTACTCGCTTTGCACATGGGAACAAAATGTAGGAACTCTTGCACCTATGTGTGCTTTAGGTCAATTTTACAAGGTTCCTTCCAGCTAAAAAGCTATCTGAGCATGCACACAGCTCTCCCAGCTGAGACCCAGTCCTTGGGCCACACCTTGTTCCCATTCCTTTTGCTGAAGAAGCTCCTGATGCATGAGTATTGCACAACCATTTTTCCCTGTGTTCCTTCAGGTTCCCATCTTCTCCCTCTCCCTCCTAAGACTGCCAATAATTCATAAACTCAATAGGGATATCAATTTTCACACTTCCTCAAAAGGATTTACTGCCTGCCTCTGCAACTCTTAAAATGCTGACATTTCTTGGGCATAGCTGATGTAGAACCAGCTCCTCACAAGAAAATAAACAAAATTGCTAACCACAGACAATTCACTCAACTACAAACCCAGCAATACTATACCACAAAGGAAACATTCCTTACAGATTAGAGGGGAAAGGTTAAAACTTTTCCATTTAGTCCTTCATATTCTGAAAATTAAAATTTATGCTGCTATTTAAACAAGCAAACAAACTTCATACAGGACCAGGAAGGAGAACCACATGAACAATTAGTTCTTCAGTCAGGTGGGGAGGCATGATTTGGATGGGTGACCCACACTTTGTGGAGTGGCACCTGTACAGAACTGCAAGTTAAAACACTGTGGATGCATCTGTGGCAGGTATTGCTCAAAGGATTCCTACCTCACAGCAGAGTGATCTTGAGCTTGAGACTGACAGGTCATGAGGAAAAGAAATCTAGGGAGTTGCCACACATGGAAAGAAAAGCTCAGCTAAAGGAATGGCAGGGAGAGCCAAGGCTGGGGAAAAAAGAGCTATTGTTTTGGAGCAACTTCTGTTGATGAAGCCAGTTCCAAGGAATGAGTCATCTACCACTGTTCAGTGAGTACTCAGCTTTTGCCTAGGACTGAATGGGGTCTCCCCCAGCCTGCAGTACAGAGAAGCCTGCACTCAAGTGAACTGTCAGTTATGAATAATAATGACTCTGTTCGGGAGCAACTGAATTTTGTTTTATGTTGAGCACCTGCCACAATTGACTCCCCCAGACTACCCATTAGCACATCAATGACCAGAAAAAAATAATAGATGCCTCACTGTTGGATGGGTTTTAATTTCTATTTATTCATACATGGATCCACCAGGTCCAACAGGACTTTTTTTTTCCCCATCCAGACAATACTGAAATCTAATTATGATATTTTTCTTTTCTCACCAGGAAATCAGTAATATACTGCAAACTGACAATGTGAAATATGAAGGAGGCATCTGAAAAAACAGTCATAAAAAATCTCACTGTTGCACAATTTGTTCCTCAGTTCCTTTTTAATATCAGGTTCCAAATATCAAGATTCATCTGGATGAGAATCCAACAGCTCAAGGAACCATAACCAAACCAAAATCTACCTTCTCCTTCAAACAGTATCTCAGAATCCAACCAAGAAAGGAGTTAGGATTGGACCTATGCACAGGGACAGATATTAATGGCAGTGAAAACCAACGGTTCTAGTCCATACAGAGTAGGCCAAATTTTCTATTAAATTTAGGTGCTAGGGAACTGAAACAATGTACATTGCAAGCAAATTTCATAAACTATTTCTTTAACAGCACAAGTTTTAAGTGACTAGCTCAAATGATGGCATATATGTTTTATGTCTCATGACTCTGCTATAATGAATAATGTGGTACTTTTAGGAACAGAATTTATTTGCAGTGATGCCTGTTCTGGGTGAAAATCTAGCTATAACCTAGCTGATGAAAAAGGATTTGCATACCCCTACCATGAGTTAATGCTTAAATAAATCTCTGTACTGACTACTTTGAATTTTAAGTATAATTTTTCATGAGCGCTTTGGATACATAACAAAACAAAAATGGTTGCCCCGTCTTCAATAACACTGATCCTAGCAATTTGCTCATAAACTCAAAGCCCTGAAAAACATACATGGCAAAGAAAGTGGAAGGGAAGATGTTTTCTCTGTTCCTTAATGACTGAATATGTTATTTATTCTGTCTACTCTAGAAAAGAAAATAAACAAGTTTTGGCATTCAGAATACAGTTCATTTACATAAACAGGCCATCAGTAAACATAGTATGCAGCTACACTTGGGGAAAAAAAGATTCCAAATGCCATCATTAATATTTATCTTTGCAATATTCATCAGAGCAAAACACAGTAGCCAGTCTGGCACTGAATATTCTTGGATTTACTTGAGGCTTCTGAAAAGATGTATGAGCTTACCGCCTCATCACTCATGGCTTCCAGCAGGGCTTCAGCAGAGCTGGTATGGCTGGCAGCTGTCATATGGTCCAGCTTCCAGAGCCACGTAAGAGCAGACTTTACACTAAGCTCAGACACAGGAGTAGGTTTCTGCTGCCACTTTGTAAGATCCTGAGCAGCCCTGAAAATGACATTAACTATAAATCAGAAATAGTCAGAATAATGCTGGCAGAGCAAAAGAGTGGAGCTCTGCTATTGTTATTGTTCTTTTGTATTCTTAGGTAATAATTACAATAAACAACAGATAGTAAATCTAGACTTGTAATAAAGGAAGTAGAGGAAAAATTAAAACATTTGAAAAATACTATGATTTTTATATGATTTTTTTTTGAGACAACTGTTTCCAAAGTAGGGTCAAGAGAGTTACAGTACTTTGAAGACAGTTCCCAATTCATATCTCCCCTTAACATAACAACACAATCAGGGTTTTTAAACTATGTGCATGAAAAAAAATCCTGGCTTTCCCAGGTCTCTTTCCTCAACTTGCTGCATAGCCTTTGTGTCAGACCATTTTAACTGACGTGCTTTTTTTGTAGCAGGGTTGATCTTTATCTACCCATCAAAATACAATTTGTGACAGTAAGTCTTTTGATACTTTATTTCATCAAAGGCCTTAATTTTAATGGCAATACAGAAGTAAAAAGATTATAAGCATGTATGCCTGTGCATTTGTACATAAAAAGACAGAAAACAAATGTAAAAATAATTGTTTCCAGTATCTTTGACATTGAATCATGCACCATTTTGAAGAGTTTCCTGCAAATCTAAAAGACAAGTATGCTTTCCAAGATTCTTTTAAAGTAATAACTTATATCCTATATTGTCCTTGTTCTCTCTCCTGTGCAAAAAAAAATGATGAAAACAATTATTGTGCCTCAATTCTGACTTGGTTTTGCAAATCATTTTTAAAGAGAAAGTTTTATGTACTTCTCAAAAGCTATGGAAGTTATCTTCTACTTTTCAAATCTCAGTAGTATCACAAACTAGAGTATTAAGATAGTGTACCAGAATCAAATCTCTCAGACAAAGCATGGGTAAAACAACTTTTAAGAATCACCAGATAGTTGAAAATTATAATTGTGGAACCAGTTTCTAAATTACATGACCTAAGTTGCGCATCATTTTTTTCATAGTCACTAAATTCCATTCATCTATTCAAACCCAAGCTTTGCATTCAAACCTTTATACACATATGAGAATTTGTGCAGATACATAAATCTGAATAACTCCTTCTATTCTTCTATTTGTAGCTAAATCCAAATTCATTTACTCATCTTAGGGCATAAGCACTTCTCTTTTGTTATGGAAATCTAGTATTGTTTCCTAGTTTTGCTACTGATTTCTGTGACCATGGAAATCTATAGACATACAAATGACTATGCCTGTGCCTATGGCATTTGGGGGGAGCACACATTTCACTGTAAAGTAGAAGCTTGTAACACCTCAACACTCAAAACACCTAGGCAGTCAGATGGGACCTCACTGTTTCAGTCTCTAATGCTTAGATGCCAGAAGAGTGTTACTGCTATTGTGAAGGCCCTCTTATCTTTCTGGGTTTCTGTGCTACATTTGTAGAAGGCACATATCAGTATCTGGATTCTGTGAGTCTTCATCTGTTCTTCAGGGTAACAGTGGTCTTATGTTACATGGAAGTTGTGAGCTCAGCATGACTGTGGGGTGAAACTTGGTGGAAAATCTATAGATATTACCATAACATGAATCAGGGCAACTTCCACTAAAGAAAGCATATAATGCAAACACATGTCTATATAATAGAAGACTCCTTTTTCACTCCAGCAAAGGGCAGCATGGGTGTCTTTGTTTAGCCTGGAGAAGAGAAGGCTTCGGAGAGACCATGTTGTAGCCTTTCAGTACTTAAGAGGGCTCAGAAGATAGGGCGAACTTTTCAGTAGGGCCAGTAGAGACAGGACATGAAGTAATGGTTTTAAACCAAAAGAAGGTAGTTCAGACTAGATATGAGGAAGATATTTTTTTTACAATGAAGGTGGTGAGCACTGGAACAGGTTGCCCAGAGAGGTGGTGGATGTCCCATCCTGCAAACACTCAAGGTCTAGACAGATCTTTGAGCAACCTGATCTAGTTGAAGATGTCCCTGCAGAGGGTCTGGGCTAGATGACCTTTAAAGATCCCTTCCAACCCAAACTATTCTGTGATTTTATGATTTTGTGATTCTTTCTGCTTACCGAATGAGGTTGAATTTGGCAATCTGGGTCACCTGTTCCACCAGTACCATAGAAAATGCATCCCGACATAGATCAAATTCAGCTGGAGCTGCAGTGCCAAAATCCAAAACAATGACAATGCACCGTTCTTGAATCACTCCAAATATCTGCCGGCTCTCACTGGTTAACCATTCCATTCGCTGCTTATAGAGCTCAATAGCTCCCATTAGACAATCCACAAAATGAAGAATCAGTTCTTTTTTGGCTGTCAGCTTTATTTAAGTAAGGGAAAGAAAGAAATTGAACATCAAAACAAATAATACAAGCGCAGCCCCAAGCTTAGCACAGCTGCAATAGCTGGTTTGTGAGTGCCAGATATGCCAGCCAAGGTAGCAGTGAAAACAACCCATTTTCCTTCTACTATTTCAAGAGCAAATTCTCAACAAATGCATCTAAGCTATAATAGAAAAGACACTGCATTTTGTCCTAATTGCTTTTCATAATCTTTTTATACGAGCATGGGACAGTGCCAGTGGGTTGTCTGACTTGTCTGTCTCAAGACTGGAGCAATTAGAATGAGCTGAACACAGGCTAGGATGTAGAAAAGGGTGTAGAAAAGGGTACAGAGCAGATGGGTGAACAAATGGGGGCACAGAAACTTTGTACCTTCTTAGACAAGAATTTTGACTGGCTTTTAATATTTTGTGCAGCAATACAAGGGTGGTTTGGTTTTGGGGCACTTCAATCTCCACCTTGTCTTTAGCATTTGAAAGGAAAATGTCTCCTGTTTGTACTATTATTTCACTAACAATGCCCAGCATTAGGGATTAACTATTTGTGGGTAGGTGCTTAGGCAAATTTAGTTCAGGCAACTGCAGTCAACAACTAAAACTTCCCATACCATACCAGTAAAATAAGAAAAACCTAGGTTTTGTATTAAAATGAAAACCAGCGTACCCTCCCTATGAATATGCATACATGTTCACTATGCAAAATGATTTGTGGGTTTAAAAATTCACCTCAGGTTCCAAAAAAGACTCTCTCCCACTATCTCTGACCCATATATGCTAATTTACTGACAGCTTTATACCTCCAACTACCTTTTTAGGACTAAGTACAAAACCTTGGAGATACAAAATGTTTTTAAACAAGAACATTTCTCAGGAAGGAGATATTTTGTATGTCAGTCTGCACGCTCTGTTCTTTAATGTCAACTAGGGCCCTGTAATGTGCCTCCCAGATACAGAGTCTCAGGCTGCCTGCCAAAGGCATGTAGGCCTGGGAAGGAGCACTTAGAAAATCCGGTTTCTTCTTATGACAGCCAGACTCATACAAAACAACTTATTGCACTATACCGATCAAAGTCCATCTCAAATAAAGCTGTATTCTCACACCACCCCTTCACTTGTAGTTGGCCTGTCCAGATCCCCATCTCTCTGAGGCCTGGAAAACATCTGACTGTCCAGTCTAAATATATTCATGGCAGTTCATATCCATTTTTTTCTTGGAACAGCATGCCTTTTAGCATAGAAAACAACAGCTTTTTCCTGTATCTGTTATTTGGCTTTTTTTAGGCGTTCAAGGGCAATGCTACCCTTTCTGAGTCTTCTTTAGTCTTAAATAACATCAACATCAACCAAGCCCTCTTATAAAATCAGTACTCCATTGCAGTTCATCCTACAAGCTCTTCTCCGTATCTGTTCTGGTCTGAATCGCTTCTTCTCAACCTGCAGTAACTGTACACAATATCCTAAATGAGATCTCACCAGATCTTGTGTAGTGTCTTTGTTACCTTAATGCTACAAGAAATGTCTTTCCTACTGCTCCCAACGTGTCCTAAAGTTAAAAGATGTTATGTGGATATTTCATATGGCATTTATGGGGGGAAAAAATGAGGGGAAAAGGCACCCTGAAATGGTTCTTTACCCATATTGAAACTTTGTGCCTCAGAAGTGACTCCAGTTATCAGAAAAAAAATTACATGCCATTTGGTCTTGTAAAATCCTTTATGAATTAACTCCTTCCCCTCCTTGCTCACATGCGTATCTCTTCAATCAGAATCCGTCCTCCTAACAATGGGGCCGCCAGCAGCTGTTGCTAAGACATTCCTTAGAACATAAGTCTGGGCAGCGATCCAGCTAGCTGTCTCTATAGAGTAGGCTGAGCCTTTTGTGATCCTCTGGCACTAAGCAAAGCAGTGCTTTGCATCAGCAATGACAGAGCATTATGTCTTCGTATTTCAGCATCCCCATTTGTTTTATTGACTACAATTTTTATTTTTTTTTTTAAACTCAGCTGAGCACCTTCTTTTTAAGTGTTCCCTTTTTCAAGACAGGGTCAACGTTGCTTAGAAACTGCAGTCTTGTCTGGGAAGCTTTACTGCAATGCTGCACCAAGGCAAGAGCATAAGACTTTGCAAGGAGAAAAAAGAAAAACATATCTAGCTTCTCTATCACTGATTGTTATCACTAATAGTTTGAAATAAAAACTGGGGGGAAAAGATCAAAAGATAAAGTTCTTACAAAGGATAGAAGTATTTCATGCCATAGGGAGGCATTTTAGTCACATCACTCTGCTACAGAGGTAATAACTTCCAAGTGCACAGGGAAGTTACCACAAGTCAGTCACACTTACATTGTATACGCTGCCATCTCCGGCTCCCTTGTACTGAGGAAACAGGCCATCTGCATACCGAGAAGCCACGGGTTTCCCCAAGGTGGTCACATAATCTACAGTAAAGGTTACAAAAGATCAAGTTGCTATCAAACAGGTATTCTTAGGTTGATGGGCATACCATCCATGTGTGAGGTACATCCATCTGTATTGAACTCCTGACATTAAGACACTTCAGAGAAACTCTGTCTGAGGGCACCAACAGGCCCCGATCAGCCTCCCCTGGGGTTTCCACTCACAGGGCACTCAGGCCTGGGCACCCAGTCTTGTCTGATGGACCTCTCAGCCCTATATTACAGCCTTGTCTCCAGCTGTGTCTCTTGGATGTGGTTCTTAGACCTATGTTGTGGCCTTATCTCCAGTCTCGTCTTTGGCTCCATCTCCTGCTCCTCCTGGCTGCATTATGTGTCTGGACCTTAGACATGGTTCACTACCCCACCCTGTCTGGGACTGTCTTTGGACACTGACAGCAGCACCCTGCTCTGCCTGCTGTGCTTAGATGCTGCAGGACTGCATCCTGGTCAGCAAGGGCAGAGTCCCCTTTGGCTCCTGGCTCATTTTTCCCCCCATGAAGCAGCCCCACTCTTGCTGGTCCCTGCCAATTTTGTCTGAAGTGGGGGAAAAAAAAATACATTTAATTATTTATAGGGCAAAAAGCTAAATGGGGCTTTAATAAATGAAAGATTTGGGCAATTAAACTGCTGTATTATCCATTTACCTCATGACAGGCCTTGCAAATATTTGTCCATCAAACAAATACAAAATCTGGTACAGATAATGCTGTTCTCTTACACAACTAAATGGGTGGAGAAGTGGGTGCAACTAAGGAAAAAGTTGCACTCTGCTCTTTTAGTAGCTAGCAGTCTTCTACAAGATCTCCACTGATAGGAAAACATTAGGGGTGGGAATATTTAACGTCACAAAGCAGCTCTTCTGTACAGCATGCTGCCCTGCTAAACTAGCATGTTCTGCTCCTAAAATTACCCAGTAACATCAACACTGCTTAACAACTTTGTTTTCATCAACAGCATACAGGATTTCAGCATCTGCACTGTTGATCTTTGAATGCCCCGTGGACACAAGCCAGCCAAAATCTTAAATTATACAGCCCAGAACAATTGCAGTACATGACAATTCCTACTTCTTGGGCAGGAAGCTCTTCAAAGAAAAGAATATCTTACTATGCTCTGCAAAGCACTATTGTGACAGTGATTAATAATTATTAGCAAACTTTTCCCCTCCAGCTGTCAGATAACTGCAAAGGAACATTTTTCTATAGCCTGACTTTACATGAAAAGCAGCTTGAATTCTAATAAAATTTAACTGCTTTCTTAAAGCCGGATCCCGGAAAATAATATACTATTCCCAAGGAGGTTGGCTGGCCCTGATGATCAACTAGGAGATCACAGATTATGGCACAGCATACATTGTATTTGCCATCTAAAAATGGACAGAAATCTTACGAGGTGTTATCTATAGGTAAATCAGAGAGGCTCTGGAGTCTAAGGTAAAGCAACAGTATAGCTGAGTAAGGAAAGCCCTTCTCAGATCCTAGAGTCCATCTCTAAATCCTTCTGAGATCAAAAGATGACAGAGTCCCTCAGTTCTCTGAACTGGAAATGTCAGCAACTGTGGACACCACTTCCCTTTCTGCCATTCTCATGAGAGACAATGCAAAAACATTCTCTGTACACCAGGATGCAAAATGAGCACGACACTATAGACCATTCAAAGTCAGGGTTTCTTTAATTATTCTATCATTGATTTGTCTTATACCTTTCCTGTGCTTGAATCCAATCTGTGACAAAATCTGGGATAGAGACAATTTGTTTCTTTTGAGCCCATGAAACTGAAGCCACTCAGAAGATGAAATGAGGGGCTGTACATCCATGTCCCACTGTCTGACTGCCAGTCTCCTTTCCTCCTCCTTTGATTTCTTCTTGTGGGTCTCATGGGAATCTTCAGGGTCTTGCCCGTGTTTTGAATCAAAGGCATCTGTTGTAAAGAGAAACAAGCAAAACACAACATTTAGACTTTAACCAAACAACTCACTGGAATTGTTTCCTTTCTTTAGCTGTATTCTGTGGTACTCTGTACACATATAGCACGCCTCTTGTTATACTCAACTATAGAAAGCTGCTCTCTGTCCTACACATCTACTTGCTGTTATGATTTTCATTCATCCATATACATTTAGGTTCATTTTCTTAAAGAAAATGTCTCCTGTATGATGAAATCCAAGCCCTGAAGGTAAGTCCAGTTTACCAAATAGTAATTCTTCCAGCTCCTAAGACATGCCTCCTAAATCTTGAGAATGAGAACTGATAATAGGCATTCAAAGATTGTCAGACCACCACTAGGTACAGATTAGAAGCATTATTCAATAAACAAGGATTTCTTAAAAATTGCATGTTGAACTTCTACCAATAAGCAATAGAAGCAGCAACAGCAGATCCTGCCTTCATTGCAAGGCTGGTGAAACTCCCTCTCCTCACATCATTTACCTCAAGTGTAACTGATGGTTCTGACAGTATCTGCTCCAGGCTGTGCATGCCTGGAGCATGGTGCATGCTCAGAGTATCATTGCCATGAAGGTCCACTTTCATTTTAAATTCTACAGAACTCAATGAAATATCTCAGCACCAATGTATAGTTGGCTGGGATACTTACACTAGAAACTGGCAGCACAGACAGCCCAGAGCCTAGAGCAGCTGAGGCAGGAATGGAAGCAATGACAACAGTAATGCCTCTGTTCCTCAGCAAAGAGGTTCTAGGAGGACTTTGGTATTTCCTGTTCATTCCCAAAATACTCTACATGAGCTAAGCTGGCTCTAGTTGATGAAATACCCTTGCTGTGTCTAAATTTATTTTCTGTGGACTTTTGATATTTCTGTCCATTTTCCTCAGCATCAACATTAACAGGAATATCCCAGTCCTCTACTGCCTGTAAGCTGGCTGTAAATGTATTGCATGGATCAAACTGGTTCAAAATACAAAGAAGGGTACTTCTGTCTTTCGTGTCTAAAAAATAACCCTCAATCCTGTATGGAATAGAATCTTAGAATCATATAATAGTTTGGGTTGGAAGGGATCTCAAAACTTACCAAGTTCCAACCCCCTGCCATGGGCAAGGACACCCCCCACCAGACCAGGCTGCCCAGAGCCCCATCCAACTTGGCCTTGAACACTGCCAGGGAGGGGGCAGCCACAGCTTCTCTGGGCAGCCTGGGCCAGGGCCTCACCACCCTCACAGGGGAGAATTTCTTCCTAATACCTAAGTTAAATCTCCCAGCTCATGTTGAGCTCTTCATCAACCAAAACCCCAAGTCCTCTTCCTCGTGGCTGCTCTCAATCCATGAATCATAATCAATCAATCATCAATCATAATGCAATCAGAATTCTCTGCCAAGATCAAATGCTATGACAACTGACCTGCTTACAAACATTGATTAGATAGAATACTCCCCAGTTAACAATACATAAAGGGAATGAGACTCTCATTCCCTCCAAGAAATCATCTCACCGAGGTTCCTCACAGAGAAACCATCTCTCAGTGACAGCAGCCATCTGTGTGGTGCAGGCAGGCACCAGTTCTTTCATGGTCATCAGCCCTACAAGTCAGGCGCTGGGCTAGCACACCTACAGAGGCTGGTATTTTACCAGCCAGCTGTGACAGATGTTAACACTACAGACAGGTGAAGATTTGCAGCCATTTGAGCTTTGTATATAGTTAGGTACTGCTTACAGTCACTTGAACAGTCATTCCCCGTTTCCTTCTCTGAGATACCCAGAAAGGCCAGCATGGCAACCCATGTACAGTGCAGGTGAGACGTGCACAGCTGCAGGATGGGTGGTACACCACTAGCAGCATGCACACCTCAGGACTGCAAACGAAACTGGAAGTTATCCGGAAAAACATGGAACCTATGCAGAAAGAGTCCTGAAATACTCACAGTCACTCCAGGCAAGTCTCTTATGCAGATTGCCAGTCATGACAGATCTCTTGATTGGCTTCTCTTTGATTTCTTCTTAAAAACCTGAGGAATTATGTGTTCAAGAATTTAAAATATTGCCATGCACAGGTCAATATGAACTGGAGACCAGCTCTATAGGCCCAGGCAATAATAAACTGCAGAAAATCGAGATCAAGATTTTTTTCAAGGAAAACAATATTATAAATGAAAAAAGATAGCTACTTCCTATGTCAATAAAGGCTGAAGTCAGATTTGACAGGAAGACCCCTACTCAGAGATAGGAAAGTGGGAAATTTGTAATATGGTTTCCCTTCCCTCTACATTAGCAATAAAAAGAGCCAATGTGGACGTTTCTGCACAGATGTGCTAGCAAAATGAGCATGGTGTTTTCACCTGCTGTCAGCCAGTTGTATTATATTCAATTATTGCTTTGCTTTGTACCTTACCTTTGCTATAATCCAATTTATGACTAAACCTGGGAGTATCTGAGGTACAATTTTGTGGAGAGATTCATAACTTTGCTTGTAAGACCTCAAGATGATTCACAAAGAAAATGAATTATATGTGTATGCATGTAAGTCTATGTGGTGTAAGGCCCAACTGTGAATAAGACACTACAAATGAATAGAAAACAAAATGCCAGACAAAGCAAGGTAGCATATATTGGCTGAGTGTACAGCTTTGAGACATAGTGTTTTGCCATTTACTTGGTTCTTTTAATAAATAAGATGCACAAATGAGGGATATTTATGAATCACTGACCGGCCAGATGCTAGCTAGCAGCTTTTCCTATGGGAAAAGCAAAAATGGGGTAAAGTAATAACCCAAAGACAGCCTCCGCCCTCTTTCTTCATTACAGAACTAAACATGCTATTTATTTCCCTCCTACGGGTTTAAATACCCATATAGAAATGGATAAACCATTCCGGTGCCCGTCCTGCTCATGCAGAAAAGCACAAACAGTGGGAAAGACGGGGAATATGTAAAAAAAAAAGCGAGTCCGTTCTGCACCTTAATACCCCAGGCATCGCACAGAAGATGCCTCAGCCTGTGACTAGCAGGGACTTGCTCTCAGCACTGTAATGAGCCTTTGCCACAGAGGAGGCCCAGCAGGCAGTGCCCATAGCGATCGGCCAGACTCAGGCCATTCCTCTCTCAGGACTTGCTCTCAGCACTGTAATGAGCCTTTGCCACAGAGGAGGCCCAGCAGGCAGTGCCCATAGCGATCGGCCAGACTCAGGCCATTCCTCTCTCAGGCTGCAGAGACAGTGCCAGGGTGCTCTCACGAGACACATTTCAAGCAGCAGCCCGCATCCAGAGAGCGAGTCCCGGGTGCCATCTCATGTTCCAGATGCCCAGGGATGCGGCAACAGGTTTTCCTTTGCCTTAGCCTCCTGCACCACCTCCAGCAGCTTCAACAGCAGCGGGGCGTGAAATGCTGGCGCGGCATGAAAAGGAGCACTTGAAAGGAGGCGAAGCGACTTCCAACGGAAACGGCGGGTTTACCTCAAGACCTGGGAAGGCGACTGAGGTCAAAAGCGATGACAGCCGGGATAACCTTCAGCCCAAGGTCTGGATCAAAACAGGTTATTTTCAAAAGGTGAACGAGAGTTCAGCTGGGCACCTCTATCTACCCTTCCGCTGCGGGCGGTGCAGACACATCCGCTAAAACCTTCACTCCCCACGTGTTCTGGGATTTTGACAGAGGCGGCAGTGTTTGCCATGGCCCCATCACCAGCCTGTCCCAACACATGGGAACGCCTGGGGAAAACCCACGTGCCTCACAGCCCAGGAAGCCGCCCCATGCCACCCGAAGCACCAAACCCCCGGTGAGAGGTGCCCGGAGGGCAGGGGTGGGCAGGCAGGAACAGGGCATAGGGTGTCATTGCAAAACCACGGCGGTGCCTGAACAACAAGGGGAGTGCAGGACAAGGCCCGACCCGGCGCTGGGGCCACCCAGGGTGAGGCGTGACGGTGTCACTCGACAGCCCTGGGAAGCGGTAGCCGCGCTCCGCCCTCGCAGGCACCCTCACAGCCGCCACCTCAGGTAACCGACATGTCCCTAGATACACCACACGGAAACGGGCGGGGACGGGAAACCGAGGCCCCTGGGGTGAAGGACTACGAGTCAGCGATACACCGCCCGAACCTGCCCGCCAGCGCCGGGGCTGGACAGCCCCTTTCCTGCGGCGGGCCCTGAGAGCCGCCGCGCCGGGGGCTCTGCCACCGCCTCTCGCCCCCCGCCCAGCGCGCCGGGTGCGGAGCCGTGCGCCGCCCTCTCGCCCCCCACCAGCCCTCCCGCTCTCACCTGCCTCCGGCCGCGCCGCCGCCCCCGCCCTCCCCACCCGCTCTGAGACGGCGTCGCCGCCGCCCTGCTGTCGGCTTGGAGACTGCCCGGTTGCTACGGCACGGCCTCACACCGCCCGCTCCCCCCCGCCGCGCCTCAGCCGAAAGGCCGTGGAGGAGGAAAAAGCGAGAGGGGCAGAGCTGCCCCAGGGACGGGCCAGGGCTTCTACACGGGCCCGCGGTGCGGGAGCGCTGCCTCGCGTCCCTGCTTCGGCGGGAAAGGACGTGCGGGATGAACTCGTTGTCCACAGACGCCACAACAAGGACCGCGCCGCCGTTTCTTTGGCAGCCATACAGGGGCCGACCTGGAGAGTCACAGAGATCTACATATAGTGGGCCCGAGTCTCCCGGCCCTGTTAATTCTTAGTGTAGACAAAGTCGCTGACAATATCTGTAGTAAGAGCAGCCGCATGTCCTTTGTTTGAATCGGAGGGACGATACACACTGCCAGAGAACCGCTGCGCTCCTGGAGAGGTCTAACTAAAAATCAGTGTAGCAAAACACACACAAAAATGTGTGTCTTAAACCTGAACTCGGTATTTGAAAGCTTCTGTCGATGTCAGATTGCCAGAAAACCAGGTCTTTATGTGCAATATTTGGGCTGTAAATGTCTGGCACGGTTTCCAGCTCCAAAACAGTGCTGAGCTCCGCGCTTTCCCTGGGTTGCTTTGGTTTATCGGTCTCTTTATAGGATCGGCTGATCAGTCATAACAACGCATTGATGTTCCGATGGAAATATATATACACCCGCAAGCACGGACGGGGACGTCCCGCGGCACGCCAAAGCCTTGGCGTCGGTGCTCTGAGGCGGCTCGGCAAACAGAGGTCGGAAAGAACAGTTCCTTATAAGGTGTGTGGTTGGGATGGGAACGTGGCTTTGTGGAGCTCCAGCTTCTGGTACAGTTGGGATCAAGGGCTTGAAGACAAGCCGGGGCATGGCAAGCCGTTCGGGATTGCACAACTCTTCCCCTGAGGTATAGAAAAGGCGTGTATTTCCCAGGCATGAAACACTTTCCCATTATATCATTCAAAATAGTAAGCACTGAATATTCTTTGGATCCTTTCGAACACCGCGACTGCCGTAGCACAAGCTTCTTTAGGGACCTGTATTTTGGGAAGCCAGGGCTTTGAAAATTTCTCTTGAAAGAACAAGTGCAATGGATTAGTAAGTAGATACCCCAAAACTGATCTAGTCGATCTCCTGATTTGTTTTGCTGCTTCCACAGAAGTTTTTTATCAAACACCAAAAATGCCTTACTGAGGTAGCTTTTGTCTGCAATATATAGAGCAAACCCATCTAAACTCATGCCTAAACATCTGCAAATGTAGTAATTACGAGTTTAAAAAATAAAGAATTATATCTGCTGTAGCTTTGTATGCAAAGCATGCCAGAAACCTTCACTTCAGGCTTGGCAATGCTGAACAAAAAGTGTTGCAAGAAAACATTCCTTACAATGCTTTGAATTGCAGGGCTTGTACAACTGCCTGACAAGCCCAGGGGCAAAGGTTGGCAAATGCAAAGCTACTTGTAGCTCCCACAGGCTTTGTGATCAATTGGTTGTCATCTCCTAGGTAAAGTTCTTAGGGAAATAAGATGGTCACTGCACATCAACTAAACATTGTTCCTGGTTCACGTGGAAGCCCTGCCTCCGCCACTGCCCACCCTGGCTCGTGAAGAAAATGAGGAATGTATTCTCCAGATGCTGCCTGCCGAATGAGGCAAGGCTGAGTAATAAAGGAGGCAGGGATCCAAGTAACTGGGAAGTGGGAATTCAGTCTTTGTACAAGGATGATAAAAATAAATCTTCAACTATTTTGTCATCTGACCTTTAGGCTGAATTGACAAAGTGATATTGATAGCTGGAAAGCACATTATTATGTCATTTGTTAGAGAACGTATTGTAACACTAGCCTGAGACTTTGTCCTGACTCTAGAATATTTTACCTATCAATAAACATATTTAATCCTTTTTTTTTTTACAGCTAAAAATCAACTTTGTCAGCATTTCTTCTATATTGGTCCTAATAACATGGAACTGTTTGCTTGGGTTTTGTAATCCTTTTTCTAGCAAAATAAAATGATATGCCACTATTTTTGTCTTCCATTAAAAAAAACCCCAACAAACAACCAAGTAAAACCAAACCCACCAAACTCTTTAGCATTTGCCCTTCTTTTTTTAGATAATTAAAGCCACAATTAACATAAATTTTCAAAAGTTCTTTATCTACACAAAGCATTGTACACAGTGTATCTAACCTAACTGCTGCTGTATTAAGAAAGAGACAACCTCTACAGTGGTACCTTGGATCTGTAGGTAAGGACACTTACAGCAGTGATGCTTATGGCTATGATAGTACAAAGAATGGAGCTGCTCCAGGAAATTTAACACTGTCACACATCCTGCCCCACCGTGTCATGTTTCCTGTTGACTCCATCTCAAAGAGAGACAGGGATCAGGAATCAAGGGATAAGGAAAAAACCCAAAAGCAAGCTGTACCGAGGGTGACTTAATGCTGTTCTTAATAAACACACTGATTACAGTAATTGTCTACAAAAATTGCATACATCTAAAAACCAGTTTATCAACACAGGTATAATATAAAAAGTCAAGTATTTTAAACACTCTTTTCATGTGTACCTTTCTTTCACCCTTCCAGAGCTTCCTAAAATAATTTTCTTCATAAATTAACTGGCCGTAGGAGGGCTGACCCTGGTACCAGCAGTGGTATCATGACATAAGCGTGAAATTTTGCCTGTTCTTGCCAAGAAAGTAGGTAAACAGGGCAGGACACAGTGTTGGGCAGAAGATCTAGATTTAAAGCAGGCTCAGTTGCACTTGTATTGCACTGCACTGCCCCTTGTACATTTACCCAAGGAGAAGTATTTTAAGTTTCTAGACATTGCTTAAATTGTTCCTCCAGTTTTTAAGATGTTCCTTAAGTTCTGTGTGCCCGAATTGTGCAGCCTAAAGCCTGTGACTGACTGACAGCCCATGGGCACCTTAGTCTGTTGAATATGAACTTAGAAGGAAGTAATCGCACTTTGGGGTGAGCACATTGTAGGGGTGAAATGAAAAAACAGGCACTGTGTAGTGGGAGAGTGGAGGGTGAAGGGAAGCATAGGAAAGAGCAAACAGGGATAAGCTAAAACTTCAGGGGGAAAAGCTAGAAACAGGAGGGGAGCTATGGGGTATGTGGCTGGCGTGCGATGCCAAGGAGAAGCAAGAATTCAAGTTATAGAAATGGGATCTGCATCGAAGATGTGGGTACTCATAAGAAAATGGAGAAGGGCTGGACTAGCGTGGTGGAAGTGACGTGTATGGAGGCTTCATGCCCCTTGCCTCACACTCTGCCTAACAGATGCAGTAGATAAACTGTGAGCCCCATGCTGTAGGAGCACTGGACTGGAGGAGGAAGACATTGGAGTAAGAGGCTCATGTCACTGCACATAGGTCTAACCATCTGCTGCGCTGCCATTCAGCAAGACCTGGACAGGCTGGAGGGCTGAGTAGTAAGAAACCAAATGAGGTTTAATAAAAGCAAGTGTAGAGCCTTGTACCTGGGAAGGAATAACCACTGGGATCAGTACAGGCTGGGGGATGGCCTGTTGGAGAGGAGCTCTGCGGAGAAGTACCTGGGGGTCCTGGTGGGTGACAGGTAGGCCATGAGCCAGCAGTGTGCCCTTCTGGCTAAGAAGGCCAGTGAGATCCTCCATCAAAAGGAGCATTGCCAGCAGGTCAAAGGAGGTGATCCTCCCCCTCTACTCTGCCTTGGTCAGGCCCCACCTGGAGTATTGTGTCCAGTTCTGGGCTCCCTGGTATGAAAAAGACAGGAAAGAGTCCATCAGAGGCTACAAAAGATGATTAAGGGCCTGGAGCATCTCCCCGATGAGGACAGGCTGAAAGAACTGGGGGTGTTCAGACTTGAGAAAAGAAGGCTAAGAGGGGCTCTTATTAATATCTATAAATATCTAAAGTGTGGGACACGGGAAATGGCCAGCCTCTTTTCAGTGGTCTGTGGGGACATGACAAGGGGCAATGGCTGCAAGTTGAAGCATGGGAACTTCCGCACCAATATGTGGAAGATCTTTTCCACAGTGAGGGTGACAGAGCCCTGGGACAGGCTGCCCAGGGAGGTTGTGGAGTCTCCTTCTCTGGAGATATTCAAGACCCGTCTGGACACCTACCTACCTGTGTGACCTGTCCTAGGAAACCTGCTTTGGCAGGGGGGTTGGACTTGATGATCTCTTGAGGTCCCTTCCAAGCCCTACAATTCTGTGATTCTGTGATTCTGTGACTAAACTGTTAGCCATAGAATAATATAAATCAAGTGCTGGGCATCTTTTGTGAATGTCTAATGCCCTTGTTTAAAAATCTATTTTCAGACCTTGAGGTAAGAGGGTTATGTTTCCAACAGAAGCCAGAAACTGGTTGTCTTCATTGGCCCACCAGTGTTTCTTGAGTTGTGCATGTCTTCTCTACACAGTCATCCTCTGCCGCCTCCTGACTCTGCCACGTGCAGTCTTGCAAGAAGGGGTGTTGCTGAAGATGCCAACACCATTCTGTGGCTTTTATTTTTCTCTCTTCTTTCAACTTTCCTTCAGATCTCCACTGAACTAGAAGTGCTTTTGAACTGACAGGAGTAGACAGAAACTTCTCCATCCCTGCAGATTTCTGTTTTGCCGTTACCACACATAGCATGACCAGGTGCTAATGAAGCTGAGCTTGTCGCTGAAGAAGCAATGCTACTTGAGCCAGTGCATAACAGATTGATCAGAACCTAAGGAATTAGTAAATAAGTAAATAATACTTAATTATAATAGAAATGAGATAGCAGTGCTCCATGACCTTTGTGTTTAAGACAGGCACCGCACATCGAGGTTTGCCACTCCCTGATACCCACCCAGTGTTTGTATCTTCTGGAACAGAGGATGAAAGATAAAAATGCTGCTGATTCCTCACTGCCCTGGGGTGATATTGCCTTACCTATCTCCTAAGAATTTCTTTCCAGGTAACCTGCTTGCACAAGCACCGAATCAAATAGGCAGCGTGCCCATAGTGGGGAGGCTATACTGAAAGGAGGAGTATGAGGATAAGCTGCATGGGAGTGCTTTCTTCCTCAGCAAATACAGGAGAGGCTCTCACAGTTCTTGGTGTCCCCCAAGTCCATTGTCAGTGATGTGCTTCTTTCCCTTTCTGAAGACACTCTTGTTGACATTTTGTGCTCTAACCGAGGGGTTCTTTTTAATGGGAGTGGAGAGAAGGGAACTAGTTTCTTATTCCAGTGAGGAATCATCACACTTACCATGGTATCTCTGTCTTCCCATCTTTGTCTTTCTGCCACAGGATGACTGTAGTTAATGTGAATATAAAGTCCCTTCCTGCTTCCACTAACAGCAGCTTGATGATGTCCTTCAGGCTGTTTTCCTGGTTTCAGCTGAGACACAGTTAATTTTCTTTCTAATAGCTGGTATAGCACTGTGGTTTGGATTTAATATGAGAATAACATTGATAACAAACTTATGTTTTAGTTGTGGCTGAGCAGTTGCTGTGTCTACACTCAGTCAAGGACTTTTCAGCTTCTCATACCCTTCCAGATGTACAAGAGAGCACAGCCAGGACAGCTGACCCAGCCTGGCCAGGGGGATATTCCCTAACATGCAACATCAGGCTCTTGATATAACTGAGAAAGCTTCCAGGAGGCAGGATCATTGCTCAGAAACAGGCTGGGCATTGGGTTTGTTTCATTGTCCTTTCACATGCAGTGAGCAATTGCATTTGTGCATCACTAGTATTATTGTTATTATTGTTGGTGGTGTTAATATTGTTGTTATTATTGTTCTCTTCCTCAGTTATCCTATTAAACTGGCTTTATCTTAACCCACAAAGGGTTTTTCCCATTCTCCTCCCCATCCCCTTCAGGGGGAAGGGGTAAGTGAGCAGCTGTGTGGTACTTGGTTACCAGCTGGGGTTAAACCACAACAGCTGTGAACTCCCAGGACAGCGCATACCCACTCTGGAAGATCTGGAAAGTGCTTTGAACATAACAGGCACTGGTAGTCTAGCAATAGTTTACTGAGGCATGAGGCAAGCCGGAGCAGGTAAAGAGGCTGGGAAGCAGATAGAGCAAAAGTGAGAAAGCAAAAGGGTTCTTTTCCCAGCGCTGGTATAACAGACAAATAAAGGAATCTGAGCTAGCCATTAATCATTTTAGTTTAGGAAATTCAACAAATTTGTTCAGTGTGAGAACAGTGAGGACTTGGAAGAGACTTAAAGCTGGAGCACATAGCAGATAGAGGATGATATACAAGGGACCAAAGTGACCAATAATGTCCTGCCTGTTCATCTGTTCTTAGGAGTAGGAATGCACAAATCCTGAATGCAAAATATAAAATGGAAGATAATGGAGAGGAGTAAATGGAGAAAGAGGAGGAGTAAGAGAAGGAATGAATGAGTAGATTACTTTGCATTAGAGGGGAAATTTTCAATGGAGTATTTGGAATAAGATCAAGTAAAACATTTATTAAAATTTGCTTTAGGTTCAAACACTCACTTTAGCCATCACAAAAACACTGAATGTGGAGACACACTTGGGGCATGGCTCATATAAACAAACTGACATAAGTTTATACTGAAGATGCTTGGATTGTTTGGGTACCAGAAGAGTTCAAAAATCTAACATTCTGCAGAAACATTTAAAAGCTAGTAAATAATTTAGCAAGCCTAATACACAAGGATAAACTAAAGCTAAATGTTGATTCTTCCAAGGCAAGATGAAGAATGGTTTTCTTCAGTAAGGGAAGGTTTGGCTTATAAGCACTAGGAAGAAACAGTGATAGTCATGCAGTAGTTTATGGAAACCAACAGGTTCAGTGTTGGGCATTGATAAACATAGAAATATAGCATCATAGAACCACTGAACCACAGACTAATTTGGGTTGGAAGGGACCTCAAACCCCTGTCATGGGCAGGGACACCCTCCACCAGACCAGGTTGCCCAAAGCCCAGTCCAACCTGGCCTTGAACACTGCCAGGGAGGGGGCAGCCACAGCTTCTCTGGGCAGCCTGGGTCAGGGCCTCACCACCCTCACAAGGAAGAATTTCTTCCTGATATCTTCTCTCCTTCTGTTTAAAGCCATTACTCATTGTCCTATAACTACATTGCCTGATAAACAGCTCCTCCCCAACTTCCCTGTAGTCCCCTTTTAGGTACCAGCAGGCTGCAATAAGGTCTCCCCGGAGCCTTCTCTTTTCTGGGCTGAACAAGCCCAACTCTCTCAGCCTATCTTCATGGGAGATGTGCCTCAGCCCTCAGATCATCTTTGTAGCCCTCCTCTGGACTCACTCCAATAGCTTTATGTCATTTTTACATTGGGGACCACACAGCTGGATTCAGTACTCCAGGTGGGGTCTCAGAGTAGAGGGGCAGAAGCACCTCCCCTAACCTGCTGATCACACTGGTTTTGATGCAGCCCAGGACATGGGTGGCCTTCTGGGCTTCAAGTGCACATTGCCAGCTCATGTTGAACTTTTCATCAATCAGCATCCCCAAATCCATCTCCTCAGGGCTGCTCTTAACCCATTCTCCATCCAGCCTGTAGTTGTGCTTGGGATTGCCCTTTCCCATGTGCAGGACCTTGTACTTGGCCTTGTTGAACTTCATGAGGTTCACAGGGACCCACCTCTCAAGCCTGTCAGGGTTCCTTTGGATGGCATCCTTTCCCTGCAGCAAGTCAATGGCACCACACAGCTTGGTGTCATGAGCAAACATTGCAGACGCAGTCAATCCCACTGTCCATGTCTCCAACAAAAATGCTAAACAGTGCTGGTCCCAGTACTGATCCCTGGGGAACACTACTCATCACTGATTTCCATTTGGACATTACCCATTGCAGCAACAATTGTGCAAATAAAATGAGCATCCCCAAAACCCCCAAAATTTTTCAGGCAGTATCTTGTGTGAACGGACAAAGAGAGGTCGTGTATGACAGAGTCATCAAGATACAGTAGAGTGTCTGGGATTCCAGCCAGGTTGGAGGCAATTTCATGATAGTGTCTAGAGTCTGAATCCAACTCAAAGGACATTCATTTGTAATGAAAACAGCCTTTATTTATGAAAGTCAGGTTGTTTTATTTATAAATATCTAGAGGAAAGCTACACCCATGGTAATCAAATTGTGCCATGATCCTGCTGTTCATACTCAAATCCAGCCATTGAAGCATGCACAAGGAATTCTGTCAGTGCATTTTGTTTCCTTAAGTGCTTTCCAGGGGTTACATATATTTCTGTCATGCTGTCTGCCTTCTACAGAGAAATAAGCATTCACTAGAAATCCTTACAGTGACATAGGCCCTGTTATAGGCCCGAGGCCCGGGAATGTTGGGAATGCCAGAAAAGATAACCACTAATTGTTAAATATTTTCCTAAAAGTTCCTCATCTCCCTATAGCAGATAATAGGAACCTCACTGCAACAGCAACAGCAAATCAAAGTGGGTATGTTGATGTTTCTAATCAAGCCTAGACAAGAGATACTGTAACATCATTGCATTTCTGCCAAAACTATAGCAAGGGTGCGGTAAGAGAGGCACTGGCTGAGGAAAATAAGTTCAAGTCCCTGAAGCGATGGCTGCTGCAGGTGGAGGAGGCCTGAGAGCGAGCAGGAGGCAGCTGCAGATGAAAGCAAGAACAGCAGGAGACAGAGGGGAATCCAGGGGAACGGGAGCTGCCCCAAAATACCACACTACCCCTTTTCAAGGTATATAGTAGTGTACAGCAATTAATTCCACACTTGAATGTGCAAATTGAAAGGCTACATCAGTGAGCTACTTCAGTCTAGACCAGGCTGGGTATTTTACCATGGACAACTGTAAAAGCAGCTTTTCCCATTTTAGGTAAAGTTGATCTGGACTGATCTGCTCCTCTGCCTGTAAGCATACAGCAAAATGCAGTGCACCACCTTGACAAAATTATTTAAACTAAATAGTGCTGTTTCCTGTCATGTAGAGCATAGTATCTTGGTGTTACTAAAACTGGAGATGAGGGTTGCAGGTGACATGCTGCTGGTAGCTTAGCCCATGGAAAGAGATTTTCCTCATGTGATTTCAGTCATCTATAAAATGGGTGAGTAACCAAAAGCAGGTCACCTACCCACCTCCACGAGCCCGTGGAGAGAGACAGGCAACCATCGCCCCACCCCCATGTATGCTCTGGCTGCCCAGGCTGAGCACGCCAGCTTTGAGCTCTGCTGAGCAGCTCTGCAGAGCAGGAAACATTCACACTCTGCCCGGCTTTAGAACCGATGTGAAGGATGGGCAGGCGTGGTCCCATGGGCAGGCTCTGGCCTGCACTGAGACTGACGCACCCTCCTGCCTCTCAGTGAGAGAGGAATCTGTTTTCAGAGGCAGGGGGTCTGCACTTCAGCAGCAGAGAGCTTATTGCTTACTGTGCTCTCACCCTTCACATCTGCATCAGCCCTGTCTAAAGGGAGATGGGGACAGAAACCATTTTCTGCTGAACATGAGCAGAGGTCGCATTATGTGCCAGTAGGGTTGGTTATGGGAGGTTATGTGCCAAAAGGAAAGGTCTCAAAGCTGACTCCTAAATCTTAAGCTAAGAGTGGAAAGCTGTCAGTTAAAATGGGGAAAAAATTATTTCTTTCCATTTGTAATTGCAGCATCGGTCCATTAACAATCACTGAGAGATGATAAATATTGATCCTGAATGCACCCGGTCATTGTGCTTATACCGAGACCTGTGTTTTGAACAATAAATGAATTATACTACATTCATTCATCCTAAGGGGTATTTGGCCAAAAGGAGTATATCACAGATGACAATTCTTCACCCAGCAGGATGTGAACTGGACAGTTATTTCATATAGAAAAAATAGCTAGTATATAATTTGCAAAATATAGAAGAATATTTAAGGATTGGCTTTCTCTTCATAGGCAGATACACAGTCTTTTCAAATTATATGAGTTACATCAGGTTCTATAGGAGACATTAAACTTCTCATTGCTGTATTTTAAAACATTTTACTATCTTTTAACAATATAAAGTAGATTTGGTGTTGATAAAGTCCTGCACATTTTGATAATACAGGAAAATAAATGCATTAAGCAATTAAGCCATGTTTTTCACCTTTTAGTTTCCATATATTTCCAAAATTACATTTGTGATGGACATAATGTTGTTTAGAATATTTTAGGTGGGACTTCATCCCTCTCCTCACTTTAAAGCATTTTAAAATTGTTTACAACCACTGAGCTCACTCAAGAGAGATCAGTAACCTCAGCGCATTGTAATTATTTTTCCAGTCGAAGTACAATTAAGATAATAATTCTAAAGTCTGAATAACTTTTTAGAGCATATTTTCATAAATGCTCTATGGAGTTATGAAATAATTCATAGATAACAACTTTCATGAAGTACTTGCTGACATTTTAATCCCAAGCTGTCACTATGAGCAGGATCTGTCTCTTCAAGATAGTGTAACTGGGCTGCTACCCAGGTGATTTATAACTTGGCCCTGGTTCCTCCTGCTGGGATTGTCTTATGATGTCCGTGAAAAGGACAATGACACACATCATTCTGTAGTAACCACCAAAGAAGCTGCATTTAGTGACATCCGCGCTCATGGTCCTCCAGGTGAAGATTCTGAGTGCACGTGGGTTTAGAACAAGAGCCAGAGAACTGGTGCCGAAGGGGGTGTTTTGTATCAGTGGGGAAGTGTGTTTTGTAAGGGCTTTGGAAGGTGATTAATATCATTAAGAACAAAAAAGAAAAGGACACATTACATGCCGATCACGGAACCTGCCGACTAAGCATTTTGTTTTAAGCAGTGCCTTGTGTTTCCTTTCACCCTGGCTGCCAGCTTCATCCCATGGATCCTGAGTTGGGATGTCTGCTCATGGCTGTCTCACTGCACGGGTGGCAGGAGGTGCGGAGACCAACTTGCACCCTGCTTTTGAAAGCCAGATGCATGGATGCAATTATGCTAATCGGTGGAGTCATACCCCTCCCACTTTTCTCATCCCTTCCAGTTGCAGTACTTTTATTATAATTGAAGGAGTATTATGTCACATTAATTTTAATTTTCTGTAATACCCCCCCCTCGGTGTGTGTCTTCATAACTCAGGGCCCATTTTACAGATGACTCATGTAATAGTCAAAGTTATTAATTTATTACAAGACTGCTTGCAATCCCAATTTTTACAGTGTTCCTACATTGCTCACAGACTTGAAATCTGGAGCCGCTCATATTACTCACTAGTCGAGCAAAATAATTGGAAGCGTTAGTGTAACTTGTTTTATGGGGCCCCGGGCCACAGCATTGCATGCTAGAGAGTCAGTGGAACCTCTTGTCCCAACTGGGTGGCTTGGAGCTTCCCAGCCAGCCTTCATCTGAGTCAGGAAGCACCTTTCTTCATGAGCAGTCCCACAGGCTGCCATGGAACAACTCTGAGGTACACCTCCATGCCGTGTGAGTCAGAACACCAGAATGTACCCCTTAGGTGCTAATTAAAGTCCACTTCACACACAGGAATATATTTCCAATTAATGTAGTAGCCCTGGAATGCATTGTGGGATGTGGAGAAGAGCAGAAGCTATTGCAGAAAAAAAGTAATTGGAGCATTTAAATGACAGGGCCCTCGTGATTAGTCTATGTCGCCGTATGAATTATCCCTCAATAACCTGGCTCCAGGTTCCAAAACAGATGCTCATGTGAGTCCAGCACTTCCAAGAGCTGGACTTCTCAGCAGTCCAAAAATCTGAGGAAATAGGCGTTTTTGGTTTCCTCATTCTTGAACTTCCTACGTCACGGCATGGTCAAGAGCCAGAGCAATTGGCTGTTCAAAGACCTGAAGAAACACTTTGTAAAAGACAAACAAATACATCATTCAGAATGCTGTCCTGGAAAAGAAATCTAAAATCTCCTTCCATGGGAAATCTCAGAGTCTATTTTTTTTGGTTTGGAATGACTTTTTATTTTGGAATTTCACTTGGAATAGAGATTCAAAGAGCCTGCCAATACAAGTCTCAGCTGTGATTCAGCTGTTACTCATCCTTAAAATGAGTATCTTTATGTCCTTTTTCTTAATTCATAGACATTTATAATCCATTTATCATTAACCTTCTGCATCCTTCCTTAAATGCAATCCAAGACACTATGCAGGAGAGAAATAGGGAGGAGAGAGTCTGCTTGAAAGACTGCTAAAGCCCAAGAAGTTTATTTTTCTACAGAGAGCTAGTATATTTTGCTTTTTATTCTGCTGTTATTCAGAAAATGCTGTAGCAAGCCCTTCCACCATTTTGCACCTGAAAGCTGTGAATCCCATACCAAAGACCCACTTCAACAAGACCTGTGTCATCAAGTAACCCCCAGTATGGCCAGGACATTTGCAAACAATAATCACATCAGACTCCCTTTCCTGAAGTATTTCCTACCTTGGCTTCAGATGCAGTTAAAGCATCTGCCATGCAATAGTCTTGCAATGAATATTTACATAAAGCTGTGATTGCACACTCTGTCTACAGTTTGTGGTCTGTGCCGTCAAAATAAAGGGTCTCAGCCTCAAAGAGCTTTTTGAGTTTAGTCATAAAAACAGCACCAAAAGCAGTTTAAATTGTAGCCAACTAGGAAAAGGGTGTTGACACTTAGAGTTCATATTCTTTTTGCTAAATCATTTACTTTTACAAGTATTTAAAGAAGGACGTGGCAACAGGTACACAGCAACTTTTGAGCAACTTTGTTTTTCTGATATTGTCATCAAGTGACAACGGTAAACATGGAAAATACTGTTGCCTCCAACAGCAAACAAGGATCTCTCAGAGTAAGCTGCTACAGATAGTCCTGCTCTCTCTCTTTCAACTTCTTGGAAAAGAGTCCTCTCAGAAACTCCACCGGCCTTCCCCTTTCGGGTCTTCCCAGAGCGAACTTGAAGAAGCAGAACAAATGTCACCACCGTAACAGCCCACGTTCTACTTTTGGACATAAGGTACAAACATGCAGCACTAGAATCTTGCCAAAAAGTACCTGATTTTGAAAAATATTATCAGCATCCTGAAAAACAGAAGCCAGGATGACTCAGTCTTTATCCTTGGTTAAACACATTGAACTGAGGGATCATGACTGGTGGCCCTGAAGCATGTTTTGCCCTCTCTGCAGCCCACATACTTTGATGGACCTGCACATGGAGCCAGTAAAATAGAATTATTTTGCACTGCTCCAATGGAGTCTTCTCTTTTGCTTACAGTGATACTACATTCACTTTGGTTTAAGTTGTCCTGTGATTTCCATCACTCTGGAGAAATTTGTACTTGGAATACACAACTATACCATCTGAATTTTCTGGGAGCGAAAGAGGTTGAGGCAGGTTGACAGACAGAAAAGTCCAGAAGTCGGCACAGCTTATTAACATCTCCAGGTATCTCATTATTCCAATTCAGCAAAAGTTAAACTTTCATTTCTTACTCCCCGCTGTTGCTTTGTTATTTAGTAAAATATTCTTGTACCAACAAAGAAGGTCCCTGGGACAGGCTTTACCAAGCGTATATGTGAATCCCTTCAGCACATATGTAAAAACCTTGCAAACAGAGATGGACTTTTCTCAATCAGCTCTGTGAGAGAAAGGAAAAGTCACTGTCATTTCATCAATGAAACTAAGTTAGTCTGAAAAGACAACCTGGAGTGGACTTTCTCCGCTGCATTTTTTACACCCTGTTCCTTTTAGAATCAAGCCCTGGTGTCTTGTCTACACTGCAGATGTGCAAATGTTTAACTTGTCAATATATAGCAGTGACAAACAATCAACTTTGTAACTTAGTTGGTAATGAAAAGTGAAAGTTGAGCCTTTTGCTTTTCTTAATTTACCTTTTCGGTGGGTCACCTGCTGAGTGCAAACATTAATTCTAGGTATGCAAAAAAGATACAAACTTTTATTGAAGGAGAGTGTGTTATTTCTCTGGTTGAAGATTAACTTGGTCATAAGCTCTTTCTTCCCTGAGAGAAATAGCTTTCAGATTTCTGTAAACATGCAAAACAAATCTCAGCAGCTATTCTTCTATGTGAATGACTGCTTTACTTTTCCTGAAGCTAGAGATTATTTTGCTTTGTAGGAAGAAACTACTCTTTGTTTCTCTGTTGTGACAGCCATATATATATGCATGTATGTATGTGTGTGCATATATATATAAAACTTACTTTTTATATGTATAAAATTGAAATAAATCTGGTGTGATTTAATTTTGATTGTCATTTCGATTAATGACACCAAAATTTGAGTAGTGGTTATCTTCTTCACTGCATGTTTTCCCTTCTCACAGTTATGTCTGGTAAATATATAAACATGCTGTATTTTAAAATAAAATAGAAAAGCAGGCTATGACTTCATACTTCTGCATATATAAAAATAACATTACACGCATGGTCTGGTGAATGGCTTGGCTGGTGCTAACGTTCAGGAGAAAGGGCACAAACACGTGATGTACATGCAGGTGCATTCAGACATTATTTTTCAGCTCGTTGTTGACATCACATGGGATGGAAAGAGCATCAGGGCATTTCTATGCAGATCACCCAATCCCTCTGTGTTTCTCAGTCCCTCTCACTACCATGGAATGAAACACACATTCATCTCAGGATGATGTCAGATTTACTCTCCAGTTAATATTTGCAAAGCACCATAAAAGAGAATATAGTAGATTTGGAAACTGTAGAATATTCTTATTTATTCATTGCTGCATCTGCATCAGCCTTTTTGAAAATTGTATTTGTAATGCATTATATTATGTATTTATAATTAAATATTTATATGTAATTTGTATATAATTTTATTTATGTATTTATATATTGTATTTATAATTAAATAGTAATGAATTGCAATATATAGACCTACCTGTTCTCTTAGCAATGAATTACAATGGTATAGACCTACTTGTTCTCTTTTGTTATATTTCTGTAAAAATGGGGGGGGGGGGAGAATTTTTTTAATTATTTCTTTGTCTGTTTGTGTTAATGTTTTTCTTATGCTATCACTCTCTCTCATCTCCATATACTCAGTAAAATTAAGGTAAAACCACACATCTTTGAGAATTAATACTAAAAACTAACCCCTCCATAAAAACACTTCTCATGCAAAACTTAAAGGAGCACAGAAGTAGGTTTATTTAGCAAATATCTGAGAACCTTCCCAAATACTATTATGAAGATGCTATTACATTTTTATGCTAGCTAAAATTCACCTGTGTGCTCTTTGCTGCTGCCCCTTTTGCTTTTTTTTTTTAATGATGCATGCTCAGTTTATCGGACATAGGAGTGACAAAATAAAGCTTTAATGGAGGTTAACATCTGGGAATGAAGAACCTATTACGAACATCTGTATATTCCTGACAATCTGTCTAGTTGGTCAGTCTGCTGAAAAACATGTGAAAATGTAAAAGGGAATGACCACTAGCGTCCCTGCAACATGAAATAACAGCTATAAGATATGCAAGAGTCTGCTCTGAGGCAAGACATTGTGCTTGGAAGATGATTCCTGATTTAATTTTGAAAGGGAATGCTGGGTCCACAGCCCATTTCATTATATTGTTATGAGCACTTCACTCTTTATTCTCTACAGAGAGTTTGTCCTCTGCCACCATCCAATTGAGGAATGCATCCATTTCTGAGACTCACTAGTGAGGGCAGCAGTAATGAGGGCTGGTAGAAACAGATGGAGAAAATGGCCAAGATTTAGCAATTTAATAGATTTTATATTATTAAAAAAAAAAGAAAGAAAAAAGAAAAAGAAAAAATGTGGCATTTAAGAGCACTGGCTCTTGGCAATTAGTGAAAGTCCGAGGTGATTATAGCTCTGTTATGGCAGAGGTCTTCCCCTCTCAGTATTCCCAGGTTACCATTCAGCGCTTTCACATACCTGCAGCGCTGCGCAAATTACCATCCTTTGCTAGGAAATCCCTTTCATTTGCATCAAATTAGGTCATTGCCCAGTTGCCTTTTCCACAAGCGCAGGAAAATGCACAGATGCTCAGGAAGGGGGAGAGAGAGAGAGAGAGAGAGAGAGAGAAAGGACGGTTGCCATTTCCCAAAGAAGCAGAGGCCTGTAGGTAGAATTTCTGAGACAGGATACAAAGCGTGAAACAATCCTGCTCTGCTACTTGTGACATGCTTTCTTATGCCCACTGATCTACGCTGCTGCTGCTCAGAAGATAACCCCGCTCAATGTAAGCATAACCACAGAACCAAAGGCGACAAAATACATACAGCTGCACACTAAAAATGGCAGGCAGAGGAAATGGAGCCGTAATTAAAGCGCAGCGTAGCCTCACAAGGGTGGCTTCGGACGTTAATACAGGCCGGAGAGCAGCTACGGCCCAGGCTGCTTGCTGAAGCCCTGAGTGTTGAGGCAGCATCGGAGGCCAGAGCACAGGGCTCCTGAGTAACACTGAGCTCCTAATCCTGCCAAAGCGCTTTTCAAACATGAAGCTAATCTCACAGCAGCATAGGGAGGTAAGTGTTATCTCCCCCTGCCTGAAGTCGAAACGCCTTGTGTAGCCCCACGTGGATTCACCAGGGCAGGGACAGAGAATAGAGAAATAGATTAATTTTTTGCATTGTCCCAATTGCTGTCTAATGAAAACATCCCTACCTGCAGAACCCATGTCTTTCCTCAAAAACTGAATGGCAAAATTCACCCTGAATGCCGTGAATGCCAGACAGCGCGTTAAATGCAGCCTTTTCACTCCAATGCTGAGGAACATCCAGCATTTAAGGATTGTTTTATTGCCAGTCAGGGCTTGTTGCCTACTATGGCTTCAACCACGCTTTCCATCTCAGACTGTAAAACTGGATTCATGTGTCTATCCAAAACTGGCATTGGCACAAGTGAGTTTTACAAATCAGAAAACCCATTTTCCAGCTATTTTTGCCAAGCAGCAAAGAAAATCCACCAGCAGCCAAATGGCTGCTTATGTCACCAGCCTCAGTTAACTGGGGCTGGGCGTACATATTATTACCTTTAACCATTTAATTAATGTTTATAAGAATCTCCCACAGGTTCTTAATGCTCTGCGTTACACTTCAGTTGCCCTTCATAGATGAAATTCTAAAAGAACAAACCCCGTACCCATTTTGGAGAGTGGGGGGCTGTCAAGCATAGAAAAAGCCTGTATTACAGTTTCTTATGGTTTTAATGTAGCTCCTGTTTCACAAGTGCCTCCCTCAAGCTGTTAAACAGCAGCTGTTTTCTTACAGGCACCACAGCAGAAAAGGGACTTGGAAACGCATCACAGTAAGGTGAGATGACCTTGGGTGATTTCTTCCATGCCAAAGAGGATGCCATGGAGGAATGAATGTGTTATGGAGGGGGAGAATGAGGTATCATCACAGATCTCTCAGATATAAAGGCTGCAAGAAATGTAACTTATTGACATGAAATCTTAATCTTTCTGACAGACGTTTGCCTAGTAAAACATGAAGATTTGTTGACTTTCAGTTTGGTTTAGACTAGGTGAGGTCTTCTTCACATAAGCTGGAGGACCTGCTGGAATGAACACATTCCCCAGCCCAGCAGCTGTAGCTGAAGCAGAAAAAAAAAATCTCTTGGAAAAGTCTTTCATTTATATTTTGAACTTTCTTGTGAAGAAGAAGCAATCTTTGGCAAACTGTCCAGGGGCTATTTTCCTTCTTGGTTTAAAAGACCGATTGGGACAACTCTGGGATGCTTGTGTCATCCTTTAAACTTGTTTTTCCACACTGCATCGTCCTTCTCACTTATTACTATAATGGCATTTTCATAAACATTGCATTTCTTTCTGCATATTTTCAGCCTGTGAATACCTGTGCTGCACGGGCTACACAGCTGTCACAAATGACAGGACCTCAACTGAAGAGAGCAGCAGTAACATTGGGCTCAGCACACTGAGCCCTATTTTTAATTTTTTGCTTTGTTGAGAGGGGAGGGGGTTTCCTGTGAGTATAATGAAGTGCTGGTTGGCAGCGTGCTGCAAATAATTCCTCATGCAAATTTCACCCAAGGTTGTGCTTTAGGTTCTCTTACAGGCATGAATGGAGGAAATAAAGCCATTCATACAGAGACAAGAGTCCATTTAAAAAAAAAAAAAAAAGAAAAAAAATATTGTATGTCATCTCTGTGACAAAAATGATAAAATAATTTTCACCAGTAAAACAGGCAGGTGAAAATAACGTACCAATGGCTCTTTGTACAACATGGATCCAGAACCTATAGGAATCTGTTGGAACCTACAACTACCTGAAGGGAGGTTGTAGAGAGGTGGGCGATGGTCTCTTCAGCCAGGTGACAGGAGATGGGACAAGGGGAAATGGCACAAAGCTGTGCCAGGGCAGGGTCAGATTAGATGTTAGGAAAAAAATTTTCACTGAAAAAGTTGTCAGGGCCTGGAACAGGCTGCCCAGGGAGGTGGTTGAGTCACCATCCCTGGATGTGTTTAAAAAAAGGGTAGATCAGGAACTTAGGGATATGGTTGGGAATGGTTGGACTTGATGATCTTAAAGGTCTTTTCCAACCTTGTGATTCTGTGATTCTTGTGATTCTGTGAACCATCCCACAGGCATCAGTGTGCCCAGGGTGGGGGTCCTGAGCAGCAGCTGCTTCATCCTGCTCCCCTACCACAGGAGAGCAAAATCTCTGTCGTTTACCATAGCACAGCAGTGAGATCTTCACATCTTCAAAGCCCTGCAGCAAGCTTCCCAAGACCTTACTATGCCACTCAAGAAACAGAGGGAAACAATCATGTTTCATTTCATCATTGAATCTTTCTGATAAATGCAATGAGGAGTCAGTAATTCATTATTTACTCCAAAAGTGGGTGAAAATGTGCCTACCACTGAAATGAAAACAAAGCTTTTAAGATAATCTTAGTAATAAACAGTCCAGTCATTTCTTTCAGGTCTGAAAATATATGTGCTGTAGCAAAAAAAAAAATAATTATAAAAGTTAATTAGCACAACACAGTTAATTGATGTGTTCTGTGGCATCTGTAGGATTTAAATTCTGTAATTTAAGTAATAAATTAAATAAAATTAAGAAATATATTTTAATTCTTAATCCCACCAAACATGCACTGCATTTTAAACCTGAGGGAGCTGAAAATTCACAGTAGACATTTAATGAATAATCAGATCTGGAATATATAATTTATCAAAGCCACAGAAAAAGCCTGGTAAAAACCAAGCCTGACAAGTTAATGAAATAAGTCTGAATATACTGGATGGCAAGAATATTTGCCAGTGCTTATGTATTGTTTTTTTTTTTTTTTTGCTTTAAAAACTATTCTGGTATATAGGGAAAAAAAAGACAAATAAGAATATCTACAGCATATGGAATCAGAAATCTTGGCCCAAAAAATTAAATTTAAATGTTTAATGCCTACAGGATGCAATTCTTCATGCTTTTTATACAAAATGTCCTTCTCAGAAAACTCAGGCAATATTTAAAGGCATATTTTCATAACTGGCTTGGCCTTACAACCCTGCGACCTGATGAGTCACTCCAGATCATGCTAAAGCTTACTCATGAGGAAGAATGTAATTTTTGGATCCTTAGCTTCTGACCTCACAAAGTATGATGCAAACTCTACTACTAGGAGTGAGAAAACGAAGCGCAGTATCAGGGCGCTGGAATCTCTTGCTGGAAGAGACGGAGCTCTTGTGCTCCGGCCCGGGTGACTCTTGCTCCTCGCTGACTGAGAGGAGCTGCGCAAGCCGCAAATGTGCCGTCTCCTAAACAACCTAGTCCAGCCAGTGCTGAGAGATAAACTGGTGGGTGACCAACTAAGGTGTTCTTTTTCAGAGGGCTGGCATTGCCAGTGACTGCCTTGCAAACACTGAAATCCTTGCCTTCACAAAGATTATTAAATGTTTAAGTCTCTCTCTCTTCTTCCCTCCCTCCATACACACAGACACACATGGACGCACCCAGCCATACTATATATACATATACCTATGGGTGTATGCATGTGCATTTATATATAGATACTAAAGGTGGGTTTGTTTGCTTTCTCTTTTTTTAGGCTTTAGGAAGCCTATGGTTTCAGATACTTCCATGATGGCTCTCAACATTTATACTTAAAAATATCTAAAGGGCAAATTAAGAATATGGGACCAGACTCTTTTCAGACGTGCCCAGAGACAGGACAAGAGAGGGGAACAGGCACGAAATGGGACAAAAGTTCCATCTCAGTATGAGGAAGAACTTCTGCACTCTGAGGGTGAAAGAACACTGGCACAGGCTGCCCAGAAAGGTCGTGAGGTCCCATCTGTAGATATTCAAAACCTGGCTGGACATGATCCTGGGAACCCTGCTCTAGGTGATCCTGCTCTGGTAGGGGGGGTTGGTCTAGATGATCTCCAGAGGTCCCCTGCAACCCCTACCATTCAGTGATCCCGCAATTCTGTAACATCATCCTTTGACAGGATGAGAAGAACAAGAGGGAAGAATCTCATAACATCACATGACTCAGGAAGCTGAGGTTCAAGATAAACCCTTGTCACTCATAAGGAACCTGTGAGCATTAGCAATGACTGAATCAAACCCACAGCACAAGTTAGCAATGCTTACAGGGTTCCTCATTTTGAACCTTTGTATTTTTGAGGTGTATTGTTGCTCCTACAGAAGAGCAACTAATAAGAAACTTGGTATTTCTGTGACAGTAAGATACTGTCCCAATTTAAATATTGATCATTTAGAGTGCTAATTGACTACCAATTAATTCACCAAAAATTGTATTTTGGTGCAATGGCTGGTGCAGGTTTGACCCCTGGCTAGTGCCTTGTTGCCATACAGCAAAAGGTATGTCTTGTAAGAACGGTCCCAAGTCAATCTCCTGACACCAGAGGACTGCATCAATCTCCTGATGCCGGAGCACCGCATCTCTAGTAGAACTGTGTGGCCACGAAACCTCCCTGCAGCTGTTGTCTTTGCAGTGGACTCTGTCCAGATCCTCTCTCCCAGCACAGAGAACATAACAGAAGATATACTGCTGCCTGGGACACTCTATTCCGTAGATAATTTTTCTGCTGGGATCAAAGCTGGCAGAGAATTCCAATTCCTTTTTGTGCTTTTTCCTTCTAATCGCTCCCTGACTGCAGATGAGGCCTCGTCCTACTGTTTTGGAGGACAGACTACGATGCTGGGGAGATGAGTGGTTACTTCCTCTGCTCACACGTAGGCTCCCAAGGCAGAGCGCTTGCTCCCCGCTCTTCTGCTGCGTAACAACTAGGGGCTGCGTTAGTAAGGAAAGCAAGTGCCGAGCCTGGAACGGGAGGTTAATCATCCTGCTGGAAAGTCAGCAGTTTTAGTCATGGTGCAAAATCTCCCGTGACAGCATTCCTTAATGAAACCCGATCCCAGAGAGAACAGCTTACAGAGCTGAAGAGATGCCAAGCAATGATCTACAGCCTTGGCCTTCCTGAAATGTATTCCTCCCCAGCATCTGTAAGCTGTCAAGTCATCCGTCTAGTCCTCACGTATGTGTAATACATCCTTGAGCCATGACTTTTCTCCTGTGGTTCAAGGCCGTGTTTTCATGTGGCTCTGAGTGCTTTAACCGTGTGCGATGTTGGGACACAGGTCCAAACAAAATAATTTGAGATCAGCTTCCCTGGTTTTAGAGGATAGTTTATGTCCTGCTTGACTGAGTGAACAGAAACATTTGGGATTCGCCCACAACAAACTTCTTGTAAGCTGGAAGTCTGAATGGTACAGCTAAATCTAGGCCAGCACGTGATTATGAGCGTAATCAGGACCATACATCTGAACGATGTCTTCAGCAGTTTCCGGGAAGTTTGGATCTGTCACAAGAATTGCAAAATTTTTTTAAACTGAGCACTCTCACTGCTCAAACATGTTATTACATCCAGCAGGACTGCTGCTAGCTAGATCACAGAATCCCAGAAGGGTAGGGATTGGAAGGGACCTCTAGAGATCATCTAGTCCAACCCCCCTGCCAAAGCAGGATCACCTAGAGCCATCTGTTCAGGACAGTATATAAATAAATCACTAAACCTTTAATGATTGGGTGTGTGTGTGGGGGGGTGTGGGGGGGTGGGGGGGGTGGCGGGGGCTGTTCTTCCAGATTTTGGAACCAGGGGCAGGGGAAGGAGTGAGAGAGATGACTTCTCCTTGGCAATGTAGGCATAAAGGCTTTTACAAGCACTAATCTGATTCCCAAAGAAATTGTAGCCTAAATCATAGGTCAACCAAAGTAAATTAAATAATTTTCCTCAGAGATTCTGGTGCTGAAATGTTCAGTCTGTTTAGAGTTTGGGATGGATGTACCATGTTTAGGACTTTTAGCCAATGTCTGGAATTAATGTGTGTTTTTCCCATTTTTAGCTGTCCTGCCACAAATTCAATCTCGTTGCAATCACAATCTCACCATTGCCATCACAAGTGGCACAGAGAGCAAAGCAGCACTCAGAAACAGAAAGCAGCTCTTCTGCATAGGGGCTGCCTGCATATAGGAAAGGCGTGACTGTCTCCAGGTACCTTATTTGATGCATAAAGTTGGACAGGAATGTAACTAATTATGTGACTTTATCAAATATTTCAGACAGATCTCTCAGAGTGGCACTGCTTACAGTAACACCCTGAAATGCCAGCCGAAGGCGCTGCTGCTAGCAAGGAATATTTGTGGGTCATGGTTCCTTGTTTTACAATCTGGTTACCAAAACCAGTACTGAATCGGCTGTGGTTTCCCACAGTTGTTGATCCTAGGATCTAGATGTAAGACATACCTTTAATTACTGATATAATTATTGCCACCAATGTATGGGTTATGTTGTAGAATCCCATAAACTACACAATCACCTACAGGTAGCATTCATGTCATTATCCCTGTATCATAGGCACAAAACCATACACTCTTTAATGAAGAAGTCTTCAGTGTCATTTCTGCACACTACTCTCCAGAAATTCTCCTGGAAATACCCTTCAAGATTTAAAGAGGCGTAACTTTTATTTCCTGGCTTTTTCTTAACTTCACATGGAACCAGCATCTGCCTCATCTAAGAGCAAAGACCGGCCCTTAAAACCAGCATAATCCCTGCTCCACATTAATTCTCTCATCTCCATCAGGCTTTAGGGGTGGCTTGATAATTCAGGAAATTTTGAGGATACAGTGACTTTTATTTTCTCCCCCCCTGAAACAGAGAACACCTTACATTGAAGGTTGCCCTAGACTTTGGTAATTAGGGTACTCTGTCTGGAAAAAAAATATAAAATGAATCAGTTAATTAGAACTGCAGGCAGTTTTCTACTGAAGAGCATATTTATGGTTTGATTGGCATGATCACCTCAAAGGACAAATAATATATACTACTTGGTACTTCCATTAGGATCTTCCCTTCCTCCTTCTGAGATTACCGAACACTTAACATGTCTACAACCTTCTTTGTAGTCTTTAAAAATTATTTACAGATGACAAGAAGGGATCTGGTGGCCTCTTATCTTTGTCTTGAGTCCTTTCCAATTAAAGAATTTAGGCAGCATGGAAACTTCAGCTGTATCAGCTTAGTCAAAAGAAGGTCATGACCAAAAACTGTTCAGCAGTCAAGCAAAAAAAGCAGTGGGATAATGGAGATACAGAAAATCATCAGAGGAGGACAAGTAGAAAACGCAGCTTTGTGAAGACCCAGCAAAAGCTGATGTCCCTATTGTAGCTAGTATCCTTTTCATATAGTGGTATTTAAGTGATTCCTTTTATCATTTTACAAATAAAGGTGGTTTTGTTCTTCATTCCTAGATTCATAGGAATGGAAGAGATTGAAAAACTGAAACATGTATATATCATAGAATCACAGAATCACTAGGTTGGAAAAGACGTTTGAGATCATTAAGTCCAACTGTACCTGTCCGCTACAAACCACTAAGCACCTTGTCTACTGGTCTTTCAAATATACCCAAGGATGGTGACTCAACCACCTCCCTGGAGAGCCTGTTCCAGTGCCCGATAACCTTTTCAGTGAAGAACTTTTTCCAAACATCTAATCTGAACCTGCCCTGGTGCAGCTTGAGGCCATTCCCCCTCATCCTATCACCTGTCGCTTGGGCAAAGAGACCAACACCCACCTCGCTACAACCTCCTTTCAGGTAGTCGTAGGCAGTGATAAGGTCTCCCCTCAGCCTCCTCTTCTCCAGGATAAACAACTCCAGTTCCCTCAGCTGCTCCTCTTAAGATTTGTTCTCCAGCCCAAATATCAGTTCTTCAGGAACACCAAGCATTTCGCTGCTTATTGGTTTTTTATAGTACTCTACAGAAGTGTCCAGTAGCTGGGAGAATGAGCAAGAGGAAAGTCTGTGACTAATCTCTTGATTATCTTAAAAAAAAAAAAGGTGCTTTTATAGTTGGGTCTTTTTTTCCCTCTGGGTTCCTCTTTTATCAGAGGCTTTTACAGATAAGAAAAAGTTTACAGTGTGCTAGGTAAGCGGAAGGCGCTCAGATTACTGGGTATGACGGGATCCAAGCTGGAGGCTGCCAAAGGACCATCTCCCTCCTCTGTGAAAGAAAAGCACGGGAGTCACACCGCCGGGACGGGAGGAGCAGCATCACAGTCCCAGAGCAACAGCAGATGGCTGTGCAGATCTCAGATATCTTTGGCTCAATCGGGGGATCAATAACTCTCATGCTCTAAATGATGGAAAGGAAGTAAGAAAACTGGCCTGGCTTCAGCAAGGAGGAGACAGGCACAGATAGAGGGCCCTCGGCTGCGGGGCCAGTATTCATTCATGAGCCCAGCAGGCCGTGCTTACTAAGCGACTTCCCTTTCAGGGAAAGTAAAAAGGCAGAGCCTGCTGCACACAGCCTCTTGGACCACGCTCACTGTTTAGAGCCATCTGATACCCTGGGAGAAGGGGAAAGCATTCAAATATCTGAAACCATCAGAGTGAGGACTGTGCAAGTGAACAGCTAAGCAACCAGGTGATGGCACGTGCTATAATTGCTAGATCGTATGCAAATTACATCCAGCAGCTGTTACTCTACCAGCATTACTAACTCTATTTCCCCCACCCACAAAAAAATTAATAAAAAAGCTGTCTGCGGCCTACAGATCTGAGATCACAATCCACGGGCCTCAGAAAGGACTTCAGCTCTAAAAGTCTGCATTTTATTACAGTGGTAGATCTACATCATAAATAAAATTAACTAAAATATTCATTTGCTGGGTGACTAAAATTTCCTTACCCGTCAATATGTTCCTCAAAATATTAGTAAACGTGGACCGATGTCAAGTGAGCCACAGAAATAATAAAGTAATAGTGTTTATCTTTGCAGTGTCAGCTGTTGTGCTACATGAAAGTCATTCTACATTACAGAGTTTATAAAGCTAAATGGGATTGTACTGCCTCAATAAGAAATTATTCTAGGCCTTTCTTTTCTTTGAAGAAGTAAGAGAAAAGATAAAAAAAAAACATTGCACATTGTTCTAATGTTAATCTTCATAAGAACATCCATTTCACTTGAGACAAACTCTAAAACAAATGTTTTATTGCAAAGGTTTTTTTTTTGCAAAGGTAGGTTACCTGCCTGCATCAGTGCCTTAGGTTAAGCTACTAATCTTTGAGCACACAGCAACTGTAAACCAAACTGGTAGAGGTATGAGTCAATATTCTTTCACTCTGACAACAAGGATGAGGCGGTTTGACAAGCTGCCTGGATTGCTGTTCGTTTACTGAGAAGAGTGTATTAGCAGCAGGCCTGGTCACCTGGAAGCAGGACTCTGCAGGCCTAGCTCCCAGCCCAAGGGCCAGATCCAGGCTCAGAAGAGTCTTGTGAGTCTCTCATTATCGCCTTTACTAGACTTAGGCCTCTTCTTCACAAAAACTGTGTGCAGCTTTAACTCAACCATCACCATTCCAGCAGCTCAGTTGCCTCTATTTCACAGCCCCCAGTCCCTGTTGTGTCCTAGACAGGCAAGGGAGTAAATAGTTCAAAACAGTAAGGCCAGAGAACACCTCCTCCAAAAGATGGTCTTGTTTCTAATTACTAACACACCCACAGTTTTACGCTGTACATGCTGCCTCTGAGCCAGCAGCAGTAAAGGACAGCAGTGCTGCTCTCCCAGCTGGGAACCTTACTGCCTTTCCCTGGTCGCCTTTGAGTACTTTGCATACACGGTAGCAGGCTCGAAACAGACAGAGCATTTCTTCATTGGCCTCCAGTAGGAGGACTCCCTGGTCACTCTGAGCGCAGAAGGGAAGCAGGACAGCATCTTGACAGTGCTTCTGGACTGCAAGGCGAGAGCTTTCTGCCACGATTTTTAATACACAGGCTGTGCATCCTGCAAAGCAAACACTTAAAGAAATTTTCTTGAAGGACATGAAGGCAAAAAGGGGAAATGTGGCTCCTTGGAAATGCCAAATAAACAGCAAACCAGAAAGCAGCGTTAGGGCAACCTCCAGAAAGGCAGTTATTTGCACTCAGGAAGCTTTTGCTGGGGATTTCCCTCTGCCTTCTGGTCAGAAGATGGCTTAAGTAAGGCAGAACTTCATCTACTGAATTTAGAATGAGTAATACATGGAGACTGTGCCCAGGGGAAAGCCATCAGAAACTCTTGCATTAACATTTACTATGAAAAGAGTTTGCACAAATGCAACTGATTGTCTGTTAGCCAAGGAAGACAATGTTACTGATAATCCCATGAACAAGCAACTGAAGGAGCTCTAAACACAGAGACAGAAATTCAGGGTGTTTTTTTTAAAGGTATCAGCTGTGAGTTGCCAGCCTCAGGGTGAGCCTTTTAGACCAGATGCAGCATTTCAAGGAATCATTTCTAGTGAAGTGACTAAAGAGTTGGAGGAGGCCCAAGTGCAGTGCATTCATAGGCATCCCGCGGGTCAGATGAAAGAAGCTGCTTCTTAAGGGGGCCCTGGGCCAGATGGTATTTGCAGATGATGTAGAGACAAAGGCCAAAGGAGGTGGAGTTGCCCAAATGGAAAGAATGCTTCTCTAGGATAACAGGAGCTGCAGAGATGTCGCCACACAACAGGCTGGAGCAACACGTGTGAAGAGCTGTCCAGGCGCCTGCTGCTCTCTGCAGAAATCAACAGCTGAAAAGGGCTGTGATTTGGTGAAAAGATGATCCAAGAAAAATACTCAGGAGCTGGAGGGGAAGAAAACGTCCTGCCAGAATAACACTGGGAGCTACTCCTGACCAGCTGATGCAGACACCAAAGGAAATTAATCTCCCATCAAATTGGGTGTGCACGAAAACTCAGTGAATCATGTTGTGTGATCAGTGTTTCTGTTGCTGCTGCACCAAGAGTTGCCTTCATGCAGGGAGCCTGGAGGGGTTCTGGGACACTGTAAATGTGCTCTGGAGCAGAGCTGAACCCTTCCACAGAAAGCTGGCAGGAAGGCATGTGGCCACGGGGAGTTCTCCAGGCTTCAGGTGCTTCTAGAATGAGTATGGAGTGACAAAGATTAATTACTCTCCATGATAGCTCTAAACTAGGTCATTGTGCAATAGTACGCTCAAGTGGACCTGTTGGAGTATTTGAAACTACATCTGTGCTGTCAGGTTTTCTTCTTGTCAGGATGCTGCATCAAAAGTTTTGCTCTAGGTAAGAACAAAAGGTGTGATTGATATTACCAGACCCCAAGGATGTCATGGTAAAGAAGTGTGAAACATACCACTTTGCCTAGTAATTAGGGAAGCATTCACAGAAGACAAAGAATAGAATCTAATGGTCTAATACAACCCATTTTCTTTAAGTTTGCAAGGATTTGAGTAATGCAACTGGGTGTAGTATCAGGTGATAGAGCACAGTGTGCCCTTACACTTTTTTTTCCTTGTCACGGTGGATAACTGGGAGGAATTACATTAGATGTTGGAAAATGGCCTGACTGCATCTACATCATCTTGAACTTCCCATACTGCAGTGACTAAAGAAAAAAACCCCAAAACAACAACCCTCAGCAACTTCCCCAACAACTGAGCTAAAGCTTTGCAATAACTATGAGAAATGCAATTCAAAACATCGGGACACTTTCCTGCAGTCAAGAGCAGAATGTCTTATTGGTTTTGACTGGGAGTCTGAGTCATCCAATTACACTGACACTGACAAATTAAGACAGAGCACAAACTACAGCAAGTTCTGCAAAGTACCTTTCATATCCATGCACATGGCAGAGATATTTCAGAAGATGACAAACTATCTAACTCAAGATACGAAAACTGAAGACACCGAGGAAAAAAAACACAGGACGATGAACCAGCCCTGGCCAAAAGATCCCAGAAGCTTGTTTAGATTAGTTAAGAAGGTTTAACTCGCTGGGGAAGTCACTGGCTTCTGTACTGAAGTCTTCAAGAGACAAACTGCACACGAGGGATGGGCCTGGTCAGCAGAACAAACATTTTTGTGTCGCTGATAATTCAGAATGAAGAATGCAGGGTATCCCCCAGACTTGAGTGAGCTGTCTCACGCTGGAGCCTACCAGGACTGGTGGGCTTCCTGCAACCATGGAGATCACAGAAGTGATCAAACAGCTAATGCTTTCAAATTCTTGCTGAACAAAACAGGGAGAAGCTGCAGCAGTGACTGGCAGTGACACTGTATAGTTGTTTTAGTAGGAAATTGCTGGGTTTGGGTTTTTGTGTTTGGTAGGCAAGGAGAGGCAAATGGAAACTGGGCCAGAGCTTTTACTCAGTGCTCCTCTAAATCTTACATTTATACACATGAATGGTAAAGCAACCTGGGAGAAGACAGCTTTATGTAGATAAAATTATGCCTATCATAAAGTTTTCAATGCTGAAAGTATTCCTAGGATACTTGTTTAATTCCACAACTGATCCCAGCTGACTGAGAAGAGCAATGACAGGAGTTTCACAGTACCCCACCCAGACTCTGTTTGAGAAGATCGGTCCTGTAAACGATAGATCTATTTGTGCAGGAATTATACTTTATATATAGGACTACACAGATATGTATTTTGTTTTTAAGAAAAAAGCTCAGATTACAAATTGACACCATTGTATAAATAAAACCTAGCCGCCTGAAAAAAGGCCTCATCCATCACCACTTGTTCAGTAGGGGAAAGCAGCACATCTGGTCTCCAGTCTTCCAGCTGCCTGGCTGAGCAGGCCTTGTGAGCGCTGAGGAGCTGCGCTGCCTAGGAGGAAGGGAGTGCCTGGCATTAGTCACCAGGCACTCGGGATGAATCAGTTCATGGAGTCCTGATTCAGCAAGTTAAACATTGGTGTGAAACAGGAGATGAGTCCTCAGCAGTCTGCACCGAAGCAGAAAACTGTGGGGATACCTGAGGGGACACCAGCAACGGGGCTCTGGAGCTCACACAGGTGGCCTGAGGCTCCCTGGGCTTGGACCTTGGTGAGAGACAATGGTGTGCTGCAGGGAGGATATCCTGTCTCTGGGGAGGGCGGTGACCAAAAAGCTGTATGAGGTGGCCCTGGTAGCCCATGGCCATGGGCAGAGTTTGCTTTCCCCGAATCTATTTTTGCTCACCCTGAGCAGAAGACACAAAGGCTTACATTTAGGCCTCCTGCGCCCGAGGACAACTGCCCACAATTACGCAAAGCAAATGTGTGCTTGGGGAATGCCACATCAGCACTCCTCCTCCTAGGGTGCAGGGAGGACCAGTGCCAGCCCCGTACGTATGGTGTTTACATAAGAGGATTTGATCTGTGCTTGCTAGTGTGATTCACAGGGCTCTGCCCTCCTGGAGTACCTAGAAGTTAATTCTGTACCCAGTCCCAATTCTCTGCTTCCTGCAGCAACTGCATCAGTAGCATTGCAGCAGGCATAGTGGTCCAATTATCATAGATGGTTTTTAATTGGCATTTTTGTTTTTCCATGTATCTTTTTTTTCTGACCATATTTTTTGAGTTTACAAACTTAATTTTCAACTGCAAATCCTGCTTGCTTTATTTAGATGGAAACCAGAACACTAACATTTAGCAATACAAAGTTGCCAGCACTGTTTAAACACCCTCCTTTTAAATAGGTAGGTTTGCAAAATTGAAACTGGAGCCTCTGTATTTTGAGGAGCTAAAAATGATGCTGGTTTCAAAGATATGAAGCATGAAAAGAAATGTTAAAACTATAGAGAACTGTTTTCACTTGTGCTCCAGAAACTTGCACAGATTTCTATATAGGTAGCCCCTAGGGTACCAACTAATTTATTAATGACAACACATAGCAACAAGTTTGAGCATTTCACGGGCTATCACTGTAGCATCATTATTTTTTTATTAAGAACATTAATTTTAAAAATATGGTTTGGCACCTCTTCTGTAGGAACAACGTTGTTCAAGACCTTGGTGTTCACTCTTCCTGCCCCTCTGCCGGCATAACCATTTTGCATCTCAGCTTTCTGGCTTTAAACAGATCACAGGATTTAGGGACTGCACAAGGATCTAAGAAAGCTTCACATGCCAGTATTTTTAAGTGTTTTGCCTTCCCCATATTTTAGAAGGGACACGCAGGTAAACTAGAAGGGCAGTAAGTAACTGTGCTTCAGCAGGACCAAGAGATTTGGACCTGCAAATTCTGGACATGACCAGCACCCACTGGGCTCAGACTTGCCTACCATACTGAGTGATCTTTGCTCTCTATCCGGCATGATGGCTGCTGTGCAACATTTTCATGTGGCTTTGTTGTTAAAATGTAGGTTATCACTGCAAGTATGTACTTTGGCAGCTAATTTGTTACCTTGGTTTGTTCTTTTTCTTCCTGCAGACTTGTTTGTTTCATTTTTAAGCATGGTGCTGCTTTCTGGACACTATAAATGACATCAGATGTTGCTTAAGGGAGAAGTTGGACTCCTCAGATCCATCTGTTGCTGTTGTTTGCCCAAATAGTTCTCTGGGGATGTTTCGGTCACTAGTGTTTCCATGAAAGCAAGCTGCACAATCCTCAGCCAGGAAGTCCCCTTGGCTGCTTCTCAGCTAGTCCTTCTCTTCTGACACGTCCATGGCTTTAGTGGCCTAAAATGAGTCAGGCCTCCTCCTGAAAGAGCTACTGAGTTCACCTGAGACACTCATGCAATCACACTGTGTCAAGGCACAATGAGAAGCAGAGGAATGTCGGTGAGAGAAAATTCTGTATAAACTATGATTAAGACATTATCAGGACTGTTTATTATGCAATTTTCTATCACAGCAACCAAGACCAGAGGTTTTGTCTTCTATTCCTCTGTGAAGACCTTATGTGGACTAAGTTGAGTCATAGTCATGTCACAAGTTTTCTGCAGGACTCCCTCTTACTTGGGTTTTTCAAGAACTTGCAAAGGTATTTTATTCATCTCAGACCTCTATGACCATCTCCTCCCCATTTGCCACCCAAATAATTTCTGCACAGGTAGGTCTAGGTGTTGTTGTTTACTGCTTGTTTTGGAGCATCAACAAACTCAATTGCCTTTGAAAAGCTTAATTTCATTTCAAAGGAGTTTTAAACATGTCAGTGTAGAGCTGCTCTGTTTTTAATCTTTTTTCCTTCGGTTTCAATATATTGTCATTTTTACACGTTACCTCAACAATCCAGAAGGGATTATATACTATGAAATATGAAATTATGCACTAAGAGTGCTGTTGTAACAAGAGCAGTTTGCTTCCACTGAGCTATGCCTGCCAATCAGCTCATGCATCCGTGTATGGCTGCTGCAGAAGCCCCTGTGAGAGCTGACCACGGGAACTAACCAGAAGCGTCCGTGCAGAGCCCTGCATGCAGTTGCTTGTGGTCTGGGCTAGCTGGATGTAAGCCTGACTGGTCTGGGTATCAGGTAGCTGTGCTAAACGAAAGCTGGGAGCTGTGTTGCTCAGCCCAGCAGAGAAAGCAGTTGTGGTGAAGGTGATCGTAGTGTCACACCACTGCGGTTTAGTTTTTATGTCAGAGCTGGCCTGCATCCTGGTAGCCTAAAGTAGGCAAGCAACTGTCCACACCCATCCATGTAGACATAACCCCCGAGGTGTGTGTAAGTTCTTTGCATATTCCACAGAGGACACCAGCTCCCAAATGGCTGTCTTCTCTGGGTTCTCAGCTCTCCCCCGTTCTTTCTCTTAGATGAAATTGCACCATAGTGTGTGCCCAGACGTGTACACCTCAGTTCAGACAGGCGAGGCTGACAGCTCTTGTGTCATGGGAGAGCACCACCTGGAAGAAAAGCAGCAGGTTCTTATTAAAAAGAAACTTTTTCAAGAACATTGACTACTTATTCAGGAGCCTCAGCTCAAGATTCCTTGGCCCTCCAACCTGCTGCTGCTCCTTATCCAAGGCAGTCCTTCAACTTTTGGGTCTTTTTGTACTCTGGTGTATAACAAAGGACTGGGATGTCTCACACTCAGCAACATCTCAGCTTATGCAGGCTGGGTTCTGATAGACACTAGACATAATTTTGCAGGACAGTAAGACATGCTAGCTCAGTCAGGATGAGCTGGCACTGGGAACTGCAGACAATTCCAGAACCACCAGCTATACCCTGTATGCAGGACTGCTCAGCCCCATGCTGTTACTAAAGCCTCTTAGAATCATAGAATCATAGGGGTTGGAAGGGACCTCCAGAGATCATCGGGTCCAACCCCCCTGCCAAAGCAGCTCCCTAGCACATATTGCACAGGTTGGCATCCAGATGGGTCTTGAATATCTCCAGTGAAGGAGACTCCACACACACCCCTGGGCAGCCTGGCCCAGGGCTCTGTCACCCTCACTGTGAAAAAGTTCTTCTGCATGTTGGTGCGGAACTTCCTGTGCTCCAACTTGAGGCCATTGCCCCTTGTCCTGTCCCCACAGACCACTGAAAAGGGGCTGGCCATTTCCCCCTGCATCCCATACTTAAGATATTTATAATCATTAATAAGGTCCCCCCTTAGTCTTCTTTCCTCCAGGCTGAACAGTCCCAGCTAACTCAGCCTTTCCTCATAGGGGAGATGCTCCAGCCCTTAATCATCTTCTTACCTTTTGCAGAAGCCGTGTTCCTCCTGTCCCACTCAGCTGGTGCCACTTCTCTTTTTCTGCCCTGACAGATCTGGTATCTATTCTGAAGGGTGAAAGGGAGGAGTCACCATTCATGAGTTCCATACCTCAGCTCTGCGGACCCCACTCTTTCCCTCAGACTACAGTACAAAAAAGAACAGCACAGCACATTTTAACAGAAGTTGATGAGGTCACAAATAATACATGGAAACTGAAGAAATTGAGCCTTGAACAATCATACTAGTACAGACTATAGACTTTGGGGGCTAAGCTTCACCCCAAAATACCTCTGCTTTGCTTCTTGGAAGCCTTTATTTCCCAGTGTGAGAGATGAGATAATAAGTACCTGGAGACATGTTACAGTGATGTCAATCAGTCCACAGCAAAAAAATACCAGGGAAGGTCTTACAAAACCTACAAAGCTGCACCATGAGAGTCTACCCTAGCTTTTGGTCTCATCTTCTTTTTTCTTTTTTTCCTATTTTAACATGCAGAACTGAAAGAGATGCTTACCCACAGCAGCAAAGGGGAAGTCTAACAGCAGGGAAGAGCCATCATTTATACGATCCTAGCCAGAAGCAGAAATGAAAGAGACAGTAGAAGACCAAAAAAGAAGAAGTGTACACCCAAGAGCCTGTACCCCGAATGCCAGTACTAATGATAACATAGGCTACCTGAAAGGACAGGAAAATCCAGATATCCGCCTACTTGTTCTTCCTATCATGTTGCATATGACTCAGTTAAGATAGAGAAAATACCTAAAGCTGTCTGGAGGACAAACAGAAGCAGCTAATCATCAATCTATCCAAGCTCCTCCAGAAGACAGATTTTTAAAAGATGGAGAAGACACACTGCAAGTACATAAAGCAGGAAGAAGCAGATGGAGCTGCTTTCAAATTTTAAGGCATTTAATCAAGTTCTACCATCGGGGTTTCATCCTGGCTCATCATCTACTCCTCTGTTCAACTTGTGAATTGAAATCAACAGCACCTCACAAAAATGCCCTTCTATGCTGTAGGGATATCTGGGTTCCATCTGCATTGGTGGGCAATCTGGGACTGAATAAACTCCGGCCGAGAACTGCAGCTGGGGGTGTCTCTGGCTGGGCTTCTGAATCTGCATGGAGACAACCCAATAAACGATCAAGCATGCTGGTCATTTTCAAGTTGCCTTGAAAATCACTCACACTTCACCAGTCTGAGTATTAACTTGTGGACATCAGCAATGGGCAACACACAATCCAATATGAATTTTAGGTGAAGCCGTTTATTGGGTGAAACCACACAGATTATATACATTTGTTACTGCAAATGTGGCAAGCTAAAAAAACTGCTAATTGGCTACACACAGTGTTCACACCAAACTGATTGGTTAGCAATTATAAGGAGTTCTGATAAGCAAATCTTATAGCTAAACATTGTTAGTTTACCTTTGATGTCCAAAAGCACCCACACACCTGCTGTTTTGACCATTTATTATGGCTAGTTCTTGACATGTTCTCTTACTCCCAAATACCTTCCCACAACTCATTCTCGGTTTAGGGCAGTTTGTACCCCTGTCTTCAAGCCCACTGTGTTTTGAGAATGTGATTACCAAAATCCTTGCAGCATGAGTAACTTTCCTGTCTCACGGGAACTCGAGGATATTATCAGGGCCTATGTCTTCTGTGAGGAGAGTCAGGCTGCTGTCAGGCCTACTGCCTTCCCCAACATCAACTAGCACCTGTTCATGCAGGCAGGGATACCCTTTGGTATTGGCACATCATTGCAACCTTGCTGGATGTGCTCTTCGGAAAATATAACAGTGTATCACCATTTTGCTAGGATCCTGTTTAACTAAAAGAACAGACTTACAATGAAGTTTTAACACCCAGAACAGCTTTAGGAACTTAAGAACGTCACCTGTGTATCTTTGGGCTGAACAGTATGTTTGGCTGGTCAGCAATGTTCAGGGCCATTTGTTTTCTATTTCTTCCTCTTTTCCCCATCTCTCTAATGCATAAGTGGATTGCTTCTGGAGTCAAGGGTCGTTTTGCACTAGGTGCCTCCTCTTCCAGCAGAAAAATCAACATACAGAATTTACAACAAAGTTAGCAGCTATCTAGCACGATTCCATGGGTACCCCACTATGATACCACGTCCGCAGTCTTGGTTTCCTACCAGACTACCATTGAGAGGAGTCCTGTGTTACAAAGTTCCAGTCTTGCTGCATCAGTATGGAGTATGGGAACAATAAATGTTCCCATACATACCTTGCCGTCACACCAAAATACCCATCATTTGCACCAGAAATTGTTGTCAAACTTTGAGGAGGCAGTAATACTGTGCTGGCAGCAAAAGGCGGCTGTATTGCACCCTTGGGGAATGAATCTGGAAAGCCTGGAGCACAGTAGAAAGGCACCCAGCAAACACATGGTCGAACGGGAGCAGTTTCTTTCACTGGCAGCACAGGGCTAACCTGGTGTTGATGTCTTCTGCTACATTGGACTGGGTGGTGGGATTGAGCCCTTTGGACTGCATCTCCCAAGCTCACTATGTCCTGATGCATAGTGCAGCACGGCATAGGGCACGAGGATACTGATAATGCGTTAGGCCAAGTAACAGCGGTCCAAGACTCGCACAGAGAGTTTGTGTCGCTGTACTACAGCCACACAACACCCATTTCTAGCCTCCTCTGGGTATTTTCACCTCTTATATATTAAACCTTTATGCAAGACACAACCAATTAGGTCATCTCAGATCAGACCAGCCCACTCTGTCCAGCCCCAGGCTCACGGTAGGAGAGAGATGCTATGAGATGGCAATTGCATGACATTGATGTAGAAGCAGGGAAACTACTGTGAAGTGGTGGTCAAATGAATGAGGCGAATGCTTACTGCACACCCCTTTCCGGCTACATATCCACACCAACAACAGTTCACATCCTAGTTCACAACAGTGATACTACAGCTCCACTATCGCCAGCAAAATACTGCATCATTTCTTTTATTAGAGGAAACTGGTAAACTGAAATCACATGGTCTGCCCAAGCAGGTTCTCATTGGGCAAGTGTGTGTCATCAATGATGAGCCAGATCAGGTGGTCAACCCTTCTCTGAGAAACTAATTTCTGGATCATTACTTTTAGTTCATAAAATGTAAAATTCTTAAAGAGACAAAGGGTAGTTTTTCTCAATGAGTTAACAAGAATTTTATGATGTATCTTGGATTTTCATTTATATAATCATATGAGTGACTAACTGAACAGAAAATAGAAGTAAAAAAAAAAAAATAAACCAGCAACTTAGCATTGTTTATCTAGAATATAGAGTCATTAAGTAAAATGCAACAAGGGCTCATCAAAAATAAGCCTTACAGACCATGCTGAATATTAACCCCCCAACATAATCTACTCGGCTTTCTTCATGCACAGGTTTCACAATGCCACAAATAAAACCTTGGAAACAAAGCCCTCTGATGATCTGAAGCTGCTGTGGACAGCAAAGCAGAGGAGGGAGCCCTGAGCTACTTGTCCTCACTGCAGCACACACGTCCAACCGAGTACCGGGTCTGCAAAGTAGCAGCAAGTAAAACACACAGCAGATTCACAGGGTAGTAAACTCAGTTTTAGTGTGCTCAGAAATGCAGCCGAGTGGTGCAGAGCACTGAAGTGATGCAAACTCAACTTGGCAGCCCAAGCTTATTGAAACATTTGTGAAAGGACAACTTCCCCCAAGCAGACGCGGTGCTGGTATGTGCATCGTTTCTGAGCAATCCATCATAACGTCGAGGCAAATGAGGCAATTTAAAGAACACCAGCAAGAATTATCTGGAAGAGTGGTTTTATGGAGAAAGGTTAAAAGACTTTAATACATTTAGTTTTGTTAAAGCAGAGGTAGATGGAGGCATGTCTCCAGCCAGCAAATGCTTAAGTAATGCAAACCTTAAGGATGGGGAGGAAATACTTAGGCTTATACATATGGGAACAAGTAGGAGTAAATTAAAAGAGGGTGGGGAAAGACTTGCTGGCAGCAAAGAGCAGAGCTTGTGCAAATTTTTCAGAGGAAGTGGTGGGAATTCTTTTTATTAAGGTATTTTAAAAAGAATTTGAAAAATACTAATAAGCTACCAGGAGTAAGTCTGTACTAGCAGGGAACTTGATTGGATAACCCAACAGCCTCCTCCCTCCCTATTTCTTTCTTTGCTTGGTTTATTTTTAAGCAATTGACCATATACAACCTTTGGTAAAAGCAAAGAGAAAGTAACCTGAGGCACATTCACAACAGCAATCTCAATGCCCGTTTAAGAGACCTTATTTTCCCATGTGGGTTCTTGCCCTCCCAGAAGAATCAGAGAAAGGGACGTGTTTTGAGTTTTCATGGCAAGATTTTGGTAGTGGGGACATAGGGCTGCAGGGGTGGCTTCTGCAAGAAGCTCACAGAAGCTTCCCCTAGGTCCAACAGTGCCAATGCCAGATGGCTGCAAGATGGACCCACTGCTGACCAAGGCCGAGCCACACAGCGAGGGTCACAGCGCCTCTGGGATAACTTATTTAAGAAGGAAAAAAAAATAAAAGCCCAAGTGGCAGATTTTTGCTGCCAGATAAAGGACTGAAAAGTCGTCTGCAGACACCAAGGTCAGTGAAGAAGACAGGGGGGAGGGGGCTGTCTCTGGCTGCAGAAGCTCATGCTTCTTTTTTTTTGTCTTTTTTCCCCCTTCTTAGTTATGTTTTTCCAGAAGCGCTGACGTGCCACCAGCATCGCCGGTGGGCCCAGCCTTGGTCAGTGGTGAACCTGACTTAGAGCCATCTGGCATTGGCTCCATCAGCCATGGGGAAGCTTCTAGCAGCTTCTTGCAGAAGCCACCCCTGTAGCTCTTCCCCCCTGCCTGGCCATTGGGCTTGACCTGCTCATAAACCTAATACACAGCTCTGCTGTCTGGACCTTGCCAGATTGTCTCTTGCAGGACCTGCAGCTTATGGAGAGAGGAGCCCACACTAGGGCAGATTTGCTGGGGGGGAATTGTGACCCCGTGGGGGACCACGCTGGGGCAGCCTGTTCCTGAAGGTCTGCACCCATGGAAGCCATGCTGGGGCAGTTTGTGAAGAACTGAAGCCCCCATGGGAAAGAGTCATGATGGAGAAGCTGGCGGAGGACTGTCTCCTGAGAGGGACCCCACAGTGGAGCAGGGGAAGAGTGTGGAGCCCTCCCCCTGAGAAGGAAGAAGCAGCAGAGAACTCATGATGAACTGACTGCAACCTCCATTCCCTGCTTCCCTGTGCTGCTCTGGGGAAGGAGGGAAAGGAATCGGGACAAAAGTTGACCCTGGGAATAAGGGAGGGGTGGTGGGAAGTGTTTTAAGATTTGGGTTTATTTCTCATTATCCTGCTCTGTTTTGATTGGGTAATAAATTAGATGCATTTTATTCTGCGTTGAGTCTGTTTTGCCCATGATGTTAACTGGTGAACGATCTCTCCCTGTCCTTACCTCGACCCATGAGCTTTTCATTATGTCTTCTCTCCTCTGTCCAGCTGGCAGAGTGATAGACCAGATTTAGTGGGCATCTGGCCTCCAGCCAGGGTCAAACCACCACAGGACCCTACAAAGATTTCTCCTTTATTCACCTGGCTCAATCCACGTCCCCCAGAAGAGGCAACCCCTGCAGGAGACACAACAGTTCAAACTTTTGATTATTGCTTTTGGGGTCTATCAGGCTGATAACCTCTCACGAGTACTGGCAGTTGAAGAGGTTACAGCTACTAACTGCTCCTGCCACACTCACAGAAGTTTCTGCCTCCATGGCAAAGGTGGTAAGACAGAAACCACACATCTGTATTTTTAGCAGTTTTCTGGTTACTTGCCCAGAAAAAAAAAAAAAAAAAGTATACACTATCAACGAAGGGATAGTTCCACATGAGCTGGACACTGACACTTGGGGGTGTTTAGGAGGAGGAATACATTAAACTACCTTAGCTCAGTAAATGTCGCAATCTTTAAGTACACGCTTTTCCACTGAAAGTGGGCAGGAGTGAAGGTAGACCAACTATGCATCCTCTGGAGTTAAACTTACTCTGTTATAGCGATTATGCTAACAAGGCTGACAATGGCTGCAGAATTCAGTGTGGCTCCCCATTTCAAAGTCTTTCTGATGTGTCCTCCAGTAGAACAGGGCATTTCTTCATCTGGTGAGTCAGATAAAGCCAATTTCAGTGTCTAGGTATTCATGCAATATCCATTCATCAACACAAGTACATTCCCAAAAGAACTCTATTCCATGTCTCATCATAGTTTATTATAAGAAGGGGTTTTTTTTTGTATATTTTTTTAAAAAAACACCCTGTTCAACAGGCTCAAGCAATATCTCAATACCCAAATGTTTATGCTCTACATGTACAGAACAATGAACTTGAGAAGCCTCAAACATTTATGAAGTAATATAACCCAGATTAATTCAGAAATAAATTAACAGAATGCTTTTTGCTTTATCATTCACAGACATTGAACCATATTGTATTGTTTTTTTCCTGCACAGAAAACAGTGGGAGTTCTGGACAAAGATGAGAGGGAGAATATGTACTGCGAGCTATTTGTTTCTACACATCTAATAATATCTTTTGAAAAAGATTCTGTATATAGAACAATTAAAAGCTGCCAATATTTCAGTGCTTCAAGCTTTTAAGATTCATATATACCATAATGCTAGGACTCACAGTTGTTCTCTCATTTATATTGTGGACTTTTTTAATAGCGCAGTTGGCATTTCCATTTTTACTCTGAGGCAGATTTTGCCATCCTTACATCTTAGTTTCATTAGAGTTCCCATTCATTTGAGCGGGTAGGATGCTCCACAGCATCAATTAGAGCAAGAGTCTGTCTGCTCAGTTGTGCAACACTGCGTTTGAACTATGAGAAATAGAAAATAGCTGACTTCTTATTCCAGAAAAGTAATGCAGGCACAGCAGAAGCCTAGGTAAGATGTATAAATTCAAGACCACACAGTGGCCAGGGTAATAAAGCAGCAGCACTAACCGCTGTTTGTCTTTCCTGAGTTCTTTACTTAGATTTGCTTGTGCTCTTTGATGTACATACCTATCCCCCACAGAAGTCAACATGAGGGCTTTTGCTCGCAGCAGTGATCAGGCTTTGTATTTACCATGGTTTGGGTGGTTCTGAGAAGCATGAACTCAAGCTCCTAAGTCACTGATTCACGTATGTACTTTTTCAATGCAGTGGTCAAAAGATTACGCAAGTTTGAAAGGTTAGTAACTGCACAGAAGCCTTTAACTTGATGGCTCACACATCTGGAAGTGATCACTGTTGCTGGGGAAGGTTTCAACCCAATGTTTCTGACTTTCCATTTCTCCCTTGAAAAAAAACCCAGTTGTTGCTGCAGCCATAGTGCAACAAGACAGCAGTTCCCAGAATTCCGAGGTGTTCTGACAATAAAGAACAGCGTACATTATGACCGTGTAAGAGCCATAATAAATCTTACCATTTTTAGTTAGGCCGTGTGCTCCCCAGTCCCTTAGGGACTCTGGATTTATTACACTACCCAAATCCATTACACTGTTGTGACAGCTGAAATTCAACCCCGCGTTCAAGCGCTTCAAACCCAGCGCAAAGATGTAGATGGTGGAGGGAACCAGGGCAGCCGGGGTGCATACAGCCTTCTACTCCCAAGAGCTAGGCCAGGTCACCAGCGAACAGGCAACCCGCACTACAGACTGCCCCTTGCCGCGCTATCCAACGCGACCCTGGCAGCGTCAGCCCTGACGCCGGGCAGCCGGTGCTGCTGCGGCTCGCATCTCCTGCCTGCAGCCCCGCCACGCCGCGCTCCCGGGACCACGGGCTCCCTTCGGCACGGGTGACACGCACCCACCTCGGGCCCGCAGTCCACACAGCCCACCTCGTAACCAGGCGCGCTCGGCCCCAGCGCGCCTGTCACGAAGGCCCAGGGGCCACCTGCGTGGCTGAGGCGGAGGACGACCTGGCAGAGGTGTTGCCTCAGGGGAAGCAGGCGCCTGGCATCGCGCCCTTCGTCTGGCGCAGGCCCCACGCTGCAGCCCAGGCGCGTAACACCCCCCGGCCGCCACCTCTATTCCGGCCAGGGCGCGGCGCGGCCCGGCCGCAGGGGCAGGAGGATTCTGCCACCGGGAGGGCTACACGCCTACCCCTACCCCGCAACCCGCCGTGCCTGCAGCAGCGCGGCGCCGCACAGAACCACCGGGGAGAAACGTCCCCACCGCGGGGCCGTAGCCCCCGCGCCGCCCGCCCCTCGCACACGGACCTCCCACCGCCGCGGCCGGCCAGCGCGTCGCAGCCCTGCACGCAATCGCCCTCCCGCCACCATCTTGAATGCGGGCAGGAGAAGGCCCGACACCCTCCTCACAGAAACAATGACAGTGATGCCCCAGCCCTCCCAAGAGCCGGGAGAAAGGAGCACTAAAGAGACGGGATAACCCCACCGGGAACAGCAAGCACCTGCAGAAGACCTAAAGTCACGCTTAAGCGACGAAACAAACCAAAACAACCCACCCGCTCCCGAACTCTCTTGCCCCGGACAGAGCAAAGGCTGGCTTGCCCGCACTTAAAATGGCACCCGCTTCCGCCCTCGCCTGGTGACTCCGCCTCCCTCAGCCCGGGGGCGGGGCGGCAGTAGGTGCGCGCCTGGTGGCGCCTTCTCGCGGGCACGCGCGCGCCCGGCACCGGCCAATCCCTCTCTCCCCGCCCGCCCGCGACACACGCGTCAGGAGACGCAGCGCGCTGCGGGGAGCCCGCCCCGCCCCGGCTCCGCCCCGGCTCCGCCCCGCCCCGAGTTCCTCCGCGCGCGCGCCGCGGCCCGGCCGGAGAGACGGCGGACTGGAACCGGCTGCGGCAGCGCGATGACGGCGCGGCGGGAGGCGGCGGTGGCCGCCGCCGGCTGCCCCGGCTGCCACGGCTTCGCCTTCCTTCGCGCCGGCAGGTGGGCGGTTGCCTGGCGGGGCGCGGCGCTGCGTTTCGTCCTGGCGGTGCTCATCCACACGGCCCGGGCCGAGAAGGAAGGTAAAGACCCAGATTTCCTTTCCCTTCCTCGCCCTTCCCCGCTTCCTCCGGCGGCGGCCGCGGAGCCGCGGCCCGCGCGCTCCCCGCAGGCGATTGCGGGGCGGCGGTTGAGCGGGCGCGGGCGCTTTACTGAGGGGAAGGCGGCTGACGAGGCTCCCGGCCTCGCCGCCCCTTCCCCTTCCCCCTCGGCGGGGCCGCCGGGTCTCGCCGTGCGGCTGCCGCGCGGGGAGTCGCTGGCGCTGTCGTCGTGTCCCGTCCCTGTCCGTCCGTCCGTCCGTTCACCCCCTCCTCCTTCCCCGCCGCTACCGGGGCGCACTGGCGGGTCTGGGGTGTGTGTGTGTGTGTGTGTGTGTGTGGTGGCGCGGGGGAGCAGTTGACACTGGGGGCGAGCTTGGTGGGGTTTCTCCTCCCTGACAGCGGCGGGGCTGGAGCTGCGGCTGCCCTCTGACAGACAGAAAGGCGAGAGGGGAAAGGAGAAAGAAAGAAAGGGGAATAAAACCCTCCCCAAAGCCTAGGGCTGTCTGGTGTTGGGCTGGTTTCCCTGCGTCAGGCTTCCAGCTGGAGACCCAGCCAAGCCAAACAGGCGGGCAAACCTGCCCTGGGAAAGGGCAGAAATGCGGGCTCGGGAGCGGCGGCGAGAGCCCCTTTCGCCTCCCCGGACTTCTGACAGGTGCCTGACGCCTTTGAGAGGTCGGTGGCGGCGTCTCCAAACTTCAGTGGGAGTCAGGCTGGGACTTTTTAACTTGTAGCGCCTTGGATTTTTGGCACGTTGTCTTTTCATTGTGGCTTAACAAGGCGGGGGGGAGGAGCCCCGAGCGAAACACCTCAGCCTATTCTGCAGCATTGCTGAGAACGGCTTTCAAGCGTTTCCAGGGTGCGGAGTCGTGGTGTGGCGGTGTGAAAAAGCAGCAGGGAAGTGCCATGTAGTACAGAGTTAAGCGGAGAATTTACTGTTCAAGCAAGTTGCTGCGCTGGAGGAAGCTGTATTGAAAGGAGACTGAAACGTGTCAGGCCAGATGAGGCTCAAGAGTATGAAACAGAGTAAGAATAAAAAAAGAATAATATGGAATAAGAGCTTACCGAGCAGGCTGTGGTCATGTCTCCAGACCAGACTTGAGGGACGAAATGCATCCTAATAATGCATGTATCAGAATAAATGTAGATCTGCTTCTCACTTTTAAATGAAGGGCTCAATTCGGGTAATTTCCTGGTAACTTGTTTTTACAAATACAGTGATGTTGATATTATAGTGATAATAAAAAACAGTTTTGAGTCACAGCCACTCTTGTTCACTTGGCTTTGTCTTCAGAGCTTTTTACCTTTAAAAAAACTGTGAAGAAGTTATAGTATCCTTACATTGATGAGAATTTGTCTGTCTGTTCAGTCTGTAGCGTTTCAAGGTACTAGAAAAGTTCAAATTCTTTGGAAATACCTTTTTTATTAAAAAAAAAATCTCTGATTTGGATTGTGTTCTTGAACACGTAATAGCTTGCATGTGATTATAAACTTATCAGTGATGTCATACACGAGTATGATGGAATTGATTCATGGCCTAGAAGTTGTGACAGCTGGGGCCATAGTCTGGCTTTGTTCATTTGTAGAAGAGATTCTGGTTTTTTTCTCTATGGACTTCCTTGGCATTCCTAGATAAACAAAGGCAGGTTTAGATTCACAGTGTTTTGAACGGATGTGATTGAAATCCCTCAAGAAAATGGAATAGTTTGTACTGATACCATTTCCTCCTATTGATACAATCTATTACTTAAAACTTACCCCAACAATGATTCTGTAATTTTGAAAAAGTGAATTTGGCTCTCCTAGAGAGCAAAGATTTGTTCAGTCTTTTCTGATTTATGATACTCATTTTTCTTCCCAAGATTTCTGCTGCTTGAGTGCAGTCTATGAGTAGTGCATTTAAGCTTACTAATCAGTCTTGTTGTTTTGAGTTTTTTTTTAGTGTGGGGGTTTTTTTGGTTTGTTTTGGTTTTTTTAAAATTAATCTCTCATGGGTCCCTTAGAAGAATTTGTTGATGATCTGCATATGTGGATCACACATTGAAAACTGTTTTCTTGGAGTTCTTCATTTTGCTGAGTGCAATGCCCTTTTCTAGCCCTGGATAGAAGAACAGTCTTAAAGCAAGACAAAGTCAGATAGAGACTTGTGAGATCCGGTCCCACTGGAACTACAATCCAAGTGCCAGTCTGCAAGGGCAGTAGCTAAGCATAGGAGGAGATGGACCAGCTTGGCCAGTGGGCGTTCAGACCAGGGTAGGAGCTCAGAACGAAACACTACTTCACCAGGAGGAGGGGGAGAGTGTTCCAGGCTGTATCCTTCAGTGCCTTAGTTTCTACCAGGTTGTGTCAAGTTAAACATAGGAATACACAGTTTAAAAAAAAATAAATCTGCAAGTAGGCAGGAATATCCTTTCCACCCCTCAAAAGTAGGCATACATGTTTTACTACAGCTGCAGGAAGGAAGCTGTGGAGAGGAATTGAAACTGAGGTGGTACGTTCTTGTTCCTGCTGTATTTCTACGCTGTTGGAGGTGAAGGTGACCGTGCTGAGACATAGTGCAGTGTGTATTCCAGAGAAGCTGCTAACAGGAAAAAAATCAACAGATGCACGTGCTCAGATGAATGACAGAAGTGAGAGAATAGATCAGAATATCATAAAATAAAGTGAAAAATTAAAGTGGAGGATACTCTTTTCTTCTTACCTTCCATGTCCATGAGGAGAAACAGCTGATGCACAGAGAGTAATGCTGGCTTCATGCTCCTGTGGAGAAGGAGCAGCAAGCAGGTTTTGGAGCTTTCACTGCTAGGAAGAAGATTCATGCTGGAGTGTTCCAGATAGGGGACCAAAAACAGTAATGTCAATCTTAGCTAAAGAGTTTGAGGGTAAAAATGTAACATAAACAGCTTTACTATTTGTCTAACAGCAAAAACAAAACTGAAATCCTTTGTGTGTGCAAGCTATAGATCAAACTCAGCGAGGAAACAGTGATGTTGCTGTACACTCTGTGCTACAGAAATAGAACTTGCAGAAAGTGTATGGTACCTGAACAAATACAAGAGCAGCCAAGAAAACTTAAACATCAATTTTAGACTAAACACTGATGTGTGACTTTTTTTTTTTCTTTTTTTTTTTTTTTTTTTTTTTTTTGTCCTTGTTGTTGTCTAGCTGGGTTCTGGGTGCCCATGTGTTTCCCAGTGAGAGGGAGAAGAAAACTGTAAATATTTATTTCACTTGGGGAATCTGTGAACCCATAGTAAAAGAATGATATGGCAGGAATAAGGTGATCCTTCTGGTCTTGGAGAGCCTCTGCCCCCCTAGGAGGGACTAAAATATAATTTAAAAGTTTCTTTTGCAAATGCACGTGATTTTCAGGCTTTTCATAAGCTCATCCTTTCCTAGTGTAATTATCACGTTCTATATCACCACATGGATTGAGGACAACTCTCAGTTTATATTTGACCATGTGTGAGTTTTTTGATTTTGTTTAGGGTTTTTTCTTTGGGGGGGAGGGTGGTGGTGTTAATTTTTTTAGTTGTTTTTCTAGGGGAGCACACAACAGTCTTCTGGGCTTCAGGTTGAAGGAAGCCATAGTAATACCACAACCCCTGTGGTCAGTAAAATGTTTTGAATAGCAAATATCCAATGTCAGCATGATTAATTTTTTTACCTGAAAACTGTTTTGTGTTTTTTCCTTTATTTATTTTCAATGTGCAATTTCCTTTAAAAAAAAAAATCTTCATTTTATACAGCAGCATTTTAAAAAAAAAAAAAAAATCAGTGCTGCATTTTACCTGGCCAGCTGACTGAAAGCTTGTTGAGACCATTTGGATTATTCTCTTACCTACCCACCTGTTCACAAGATTGATGCAGTTAGAGCAAGGCTGATATTTAAGCTTGGTTCAATCCCAAACTGTAACTTTTGAGGTTACATCTTAGTGCTGGATCTGGGGAAAAAAAATCTATTTAAATATCTAATATTTGGTACTGGATAGGTCAGTGAAAATGCAGAATGTTCTTTAGAATTAAAGCTTCACGTATTCTCCACTAACATCCTTGGAACTAAGGTAGTTGCTGAGCATAAACAGTGGCTGAAATAATCACAGAAGAGGTGAAGGGGAGATGTTGCCAGTAGAACAGTGTGCTGGGTTGCTGAGTATGGTTTTGTCATTCAGTCTAATCCTGGTCTAGTAGCTTTTCCTTTTTGCTTATATAAAAAATGTCAAATTGGGGTATTTCATATGAGTATCAAAAGTGGATTAATGCTGGATGATGATGTGGGAAAAAGCTTATATGTTTAAAGTAACGTTAGGAAAAACTTTTCATGTATACTGCTTGGTTGTCCTAGCCTACAGTTACCACCAACATAAAGCATGCTACCATTTATTTTAATGCTATTGTTTAAATACTGACTTAAATCAAGAAGTGTTCAAGAAAGAAGGACCTCAGTCAAATTGAAAATACTCTAGAAACTGAAGTAGCACATCAGTATGAACAGTGTGAGGAAAACAGTGAGTAAAAATTGGCCATGTTGTCTCACTGTGGTTTTGAAACTAAAGTGTGGGAAAGCTGGTTAGGTTTGCACTATGTCTGTGCTCTTGTGAAAGATAAATATTAACCATGCGCTTGGGTTGAAAGGTCTCATACTTGTCTGCAGAATCTTTGGGCTAAATTAAATGTAAGGAATAATTGTAATGCAACTCACAGGAAGTTGAGAGCCCATGTTCTCCATGACAGCCTGTGTAAAGCTCGGAAATGGTTGCTGTTCCCCCTTCTGCAACCTCTTTCTCCCTCACCGGCCTCTAGTAAAACTGCATGTGTGGGTCAGGCTGGGGTGGCCTCACCTCTAGAGTTGGTTGAAGGACAGCGGGCTGCAGGTAAGGGCTTTGGGACTGCAGGCTCTTGAAGGAACTTGTTAACGTGAAGTTGACATGCTGCTAACATAGCTGTTGCTCCTGAGATGATGAAGCCCCTCTGAAGTTTGCCCAAGGCTGTAGGCATTACTTTATTTAAAGCTTTCAGGCGTTATTTTTGTGATTGATTTGCCACTGTTGCAGTATGGGTTACTTTTAAATTCCAGCTGTTTGCAGTAAAGCTTGGACATTTGCTTTCTGTCGGATTTTTGTTCCACTCAAAGCAATATATACTGTAATTCTGTGGTGTATTTTACTAAGTCTGGAAGTGTAAAGAGTGTTTCAAACAGTGAACTGGGTAAATTAGCTGGGAGCTTGACAGTCAATGGTGGAAGTTGTGGTTCATGCATAACCAGCAGTAAAAGTTGTGTGACTGAAGCTCAGGCTAGAACCAGTTTGGTTTGTTCCTGTGTTTGTGGGTTCAGCGAGAATAAAAATCAATAAAGATCTGGTTTTGTGTCTCTTGCCAGTAACTGCTAACCAGTGTGGTGCCTCTCACTCTCTCAGCCTACAGCATAATTGTACCTGGGTGCAACAGGAGCTGCGAGAAGGTGTCTTTTTCCTTCCAAAGAGTGTTTGAAGTAAATGCGTACTCTTCATGGTGATGAGTGGGTGCATGCAGAATTGGACTGGGTAATACCTTGAGCTGCCTGCTCTAACCAGACCTGCTCTGAGCGAATGGCTGGGCTGGAGGACTCCAGGGTCACTTCCAGCCAGTGTTACCCTCTGGTTCCAAAAGGTGAGCGCTTTGGGTGCTTATTACAGAAGCCACCGATTCAATCCATCCATTCATCTGTGGCAGTCACCAAATTTGAGTTTTAAACTACAGTTCCTTCGAAAAGCCTTTCAGTTTGTTCTAAAAATTTTGTAAGTATGCCAGCATTTTTAATGCTGAGGTAGAGGATGCAAAATTTCTTCTTGCATAGGGACTATATCAATGTGTTGCTGAAATGGCCTTTGTTTTGCGATTGGTTTCCTTGGCATTAGTAATCCAGTTTAATTGGGAAATAGGAACGTAGTTTGCTTTTTACATGGAAGAATTGTTAGCAGTCCAGGTATGGAAGCAGTAATTCTTACCACCAACTGACCTTTTCCCATTTTGTAAAGCTTGTGGAGAAAAAATGTAGATGTCTAATTTAGGAAACCAGAAAGAACCAATACCTTGAGAGTTAAAGGGGAGATATTTGTCTTTCTAGTTGTAAATACAGGCAAAGAACAATCCTTTCAGACATGGGTTCCTTAGAAGCATCTGGTGAAACTGTAACGCGATGCAGGAATGTTGGTTAGTTCTGTTTTCTGAACTGTCCACATAGAATAATTAGTGGTCTACTGACTGTAGCAAGGATGTGATGCTGATCTGCATTTAACACTTTTAAGCTCTGGTTTTAATACTTTCTGATAAGCAGACTTGGCTAAGTTGTGCTCTGGAACGTTAAAGGGATTAAATTAGGGTTGTGTGCAGTCATGCTCTCTGTTTCTTTCTAATGGAGAAACAGCAAAGAGCTGAAGGGTTGCAATGTTATTCCACTCTCAGAAAAGGAGAAATAAAAATTGAGGAGTTTTATACTAGTTTGGTAAGAGTAGCAGAAAAATCTCAGTTCTATCTTCTTAGTAAGACTATCATAGAGCTATTTTAATACCTCTCCGTACACTGTCTGCCATGCATAGCAGTATAGCACCATTCAAGAACAGCTCCAGTTTTACTGTAGTTAGTGAATGGTTTTAGGGATGTCTGAATGAAATTTAATGGAAGGAGGCATACTGGAAATGAAACTGTGTACTCAAGAGCTCCTTGTGTCTGTGTACTGTAGGAAGTTACAAAAGGTTATTTAATAGAACTGTTTAGCTGAATTAACTTCAGAACGTAAACATGTACTAATTTGACTAATGTATCAATTAACTATAGTTCATAAAGAAATCTGTCGTAACGTTGATGCCTGTCTGAAGTTTTTTTTCCATTGAACATCTAGATCTACTGTACATATTTGGTACAATAAATGCACACAGTGACTTAAAAAAACCCAAACAGCACTTCGTTATAGGGTGTGGTGTTTTTTGTTATTTAAGTCAGGAAGTACAGCTAACAGTGGTGTTACTTAAATGACCATAAAAGGGGGTGATGATAGAATAGGAAATAGTTATATGCAAGCATGGTATTGATTTAAATAATTTGCAACACTTCCCCTCACCCCCCCCCCCCCCCAAACTTCTTATATGTCCATTGTTCATCAGCTTGACTTTAGATCCATAGATCTGAAGTAGAATGGGGCCCTAGTAGAGGGGGAGGTGATAGTGAAGCTCTCAAGGAGGAGAGTTTTAGTGAGGAAACTTTAGTTTATGAAAACAGAATGCTTTCTCCTGATAGGCGTACTCTGTTGGAGACATCTCAAGATAGTTTCCTCAGTGTGAAATTGGATGGCTTCAGCATAGTTGGATGCAACTGGCTTATGAAATTTTAAAATTTTTGTAATAGGTAATGTGCAGACTGAAAATGGCTCAGATTGAGGATGGTTCAAGTTACTGATACGGAGATAAAGTAAAGAAATAGAGTACTTTTTGTGACATCTGCTTCCTGGAGAGGATTTTTGAGTCCCTCATTTGAGATGTTGATGGAGTATGCTAAGTGAACTTAAAAATTGGTTATCTGAAGATTGTAATAAGTATGAAATCATATAGCAATACAGAAAAAGGCTTACTAAATCAGTGGTTTACACCAAAATACTGTACAGATATTTGCAGGTGGAATTTGTAGGTAATGATAAAAGTATCTAGGCAACTAGATGAACTTCAGGGTATTTGGCTTTGATTTATTCCCAGCAGTGGTTCATGCACTACTTTGGAGCCTGGCTACAAGGAGCTCCTCCTGGCTCTATTCTGGGACCTGTCCTGTTTAACATCTGTCACTGCTCTGGAGTTGGAGTGTACCAAATCTGGGAGCAGTCAGTATGCTCAAGGGCAGGGCTGTGTTTCTGAGGGATCTCCCAGGGCAGAGCAGTGAGCTGATAGCACCTTCATGAAATCCCAGAAGGACAAATGGAAAGTCCTTTGCCTGGGACAGAATAATCACTTGCAGGCCATACAGGCTTGGAAATGCTAAGTGTGAGTCAGCAATGTACCCTGGCAGCATACAGGAGTGTAGCCACTAGACTGAACAAAGTGATTATTCCTGTTTACTCAGTATTTAATAGACCACACCTAAACCACTGCATCCAGTTGTGTTCTCTTCTATCCCACTGGAAGGCCACAAAGATGGAGCCAGACTTCTTATGGAGATGCATGGCAGGAGCCTGAGAGGCAGTGGTCATAAAGTGAAACAGGGAAAGTTTGTTTTGCACCAAGAGGTGCTGGTCTGTGATGATCTAAGTAAGAAAGGCACTCAGACACTGTGTTATATAATTGAAAATGCTTTTTATTGGAGCTAACACTGTAAAGAGAGAACGGTGTAGATAATCTTACATCTGTTTTGATGATGGGAACCCTGAGTTGTGCAATATACTGTGCAGACCCCACCCATAGAAAAGGTTACCCTCCAATGGTGTTTCAAGCTGTTGTTTGATTTCTTTAGTAGAAAACAACTCTATCAATAATTTGTACTATCAAGCAGAACAGATGCTCACATGAGAACTTGTAGCTGCACTTTTGGATAAAGGCAAGGCCACCCATGTAGCAAGTGGGAGCTGCCTGCAGGCTCATCCTGCAGCTGGGGAGGGGTATGTGCAGTAGAGCATCCGCCTGAAGGCCAGCCCATACATGCAGCACAGCACTGGCATGTGCCTACTCGGGTTAGTTCCTGCCTGGATCACAAACTCCTCGTTTGTGAGGATCACTATGATGTTCTGTCTTGATATCATGAGACTGCATTTCACTATGAGACCAGCCAGGCATTGAAACAGATTCCCTAGAGAGGTGGTGGAATCTCTGACCTGGAGGCTTTCAAAGCCCAGCTAAACAAAAGCCTATGCAACATGGCCCAAATGCAGTGTTCGTGCTTCAGCAGAAGGTTGAGGTAGATGGCATTTAGGGTCCAATCTACCCTGAATTGCTCTGTCTCTGTGTTTTGTGTCTCACTTGTGATCTTAAAAACTAGGTTGGAAGTTGGAATAACTTTGACACAACTGATGGGAATCTCTCCCTGTAAGACAGGAGAATTCTGGGTTTTCACGTACCTCCATGGTGAAATCAGTTCTATGGTAGTAATAATTTAGATATAATTTAGATAGAAGTGGATTGTAATTGGATCCAGGAAGTTTCATGTGTCACTGAATCGCTGGAGAAATATGATCATAGAATGAAAAAAGGCCCTTTTGGCCGTTCCTTGTTTCTATAGTCGTGCATCACATAGGCTTTATTTGTCCCCTAGTTTTCATTCTCTAGAAAATCTTGTTTCCACAGGAATATTTGTATCCCCTCTTTCATGCAAAGGGTAATACAACCATTAGTTTCCATCTTTGCTAGCTGCTGGTAATATGACAATAAATTGGATTGTGGTTGACACGTTAATATACAAGATGTATTAAAGTAATACTTAAGAATGTGTGCAACTCATATGTCTGAGGAAATACTGAGAGATCTGGATGTTGAATGTTGCCAGGTTTGGCTGGTGCCCTCTTGCAGCAGGGGACACTGAATACTTGGTCTTTACTGGAAACCATTTCCTTTTAGTATGTTTGCTTTGGTGTTCTGGACCTGTGTGTAACTTCAGTCTGTGGAGCCATCAGTGGGCATCAGTGATCGTTATCTAGCAAGACCCTTGCAACCAGCTGTTCTGCCACTTAATTTGGTGATAGAAAGCACTGACACACTTGCACTTTAAATTGTTGCTCCTCAATATAAGATAAGAAAGGTATGCAAGGAACTTTTAGATTATGATATAGCTAATTTTGTATCATCATGTAGCTTACCAGTTGCCTTTCATGTAGCTTAACTAGGTTGTGATCTCCCCAAATAACTTGAATGTAACTGTATCTTTCAAAATAATGAAAAGGTGATTAAATTCCTTGATTTTGGGGGAAACCTGGTTATGTCTGCTGCTGAAGGAAAGACTGCTGTCATCGACAGGGCCTGAATTTTTGCAGATGAAGTTACTTTGCCAGTTAGTACTACTGAATATCATTATCTGATGGAGAAAAGACTGAAACAAACTTCCAGTTCATCAGCGAAAATTTCATCAGAGTTCCAGGACTTGATGTCCCATAAATTCTTCCCCTGAATAAATTGAATTTCTCTAGAGAAAAAGACATTAGAGTAAGGAACACAAATTAAATTTAAAAAATATTTATTTACTGTGATTTAATCGTGCTTTAAAAATATTTGTATAGGGAAAAAAAAACCCTAGTGCTGAACGGTCATTTAATCTAGCAAAGGTGCACGTTTGGGTTGAGAGTTGGTCCTAGGCCTCTCAAAGTGGAAGTGAGAGGTATTTTTGAGTGAAGATAATTAACTGTTGTCTTAGTTGAGGGGGAACTTAGCAATGTGAGGTACTTGCAATCTTTAAACTAGAGTTAGATGTCTCTTTGAAACGTATTCTGTAACTAAGCCCAAGGGTTTGGAATTACTGGGTGATACCGTGATGTGTTGTGTGGGTGTCAACCTAGGTCATGATAGCAGTTTCTGAAAGACTCTGCGCAGAAGAGGTTGCTTACTCTTGAAGGGTAGTAAGTAAAAGGTACTTCCAAGGTGTTTTGGGTGGATTGAATTTCTGCAGTTAAGCATACATAAATATTTAATTTCCATACAACAACATCCACCTTTAATTTCTCAATGAAAACATTGTATGTAGCTTATGGAAGTTAAATATCCCCCCCACAACCTGAATTTCCCTGTGATGTTTCATTCTTCTCACCCTGTATTTTATCTTCTTTCAAAAATTGCTGCAATTGCTCTTCTCCACCCTTTTATCTTCTGTTTTTATCAGCCATTGTGGTCAGTGCTGGCCTGTGCTCCTGCATGGCAAGTCAACAGGCTGCTTTGCTCAGTGATCAATAAGTAGCATTGCTGCCACATCATTAACACTGCGGCTTTAATGTTAGACTTTTCGTACTTTTTCTTGACCTTTGCTCATTGTGTTTATAGACCTTCTACGGTAGCTGATTAAGCCTTGTCGTGCTGCTCTTTTACTTGTCCTCCAGCCTGAAGAGCTTCTTCCAGTGTCCACCTGAGGAGGGAGAGGGCAGAGCTACTGTGCTCCTTGCTCCTAGCGCTGCTTCTGTCCAGTTGTAACTTAGCCATAACCAAGTTGCAAGTGTTATGCAGCAAAATCTAAATTGGTGTGTTGTCCAAGTTCCCTTGCTCTTCTATTAAAAAAGTGAGTAAAAAAAAATAAAAATAGGAGAGGGGCAGGCAGCTGTTGCTGTGCCATAACATTTGTAAAGGGGTGTGATGCAGAGCATCATCTGTAGCAGGTAGCAAGCTAGGAGCAGGGATTGAAAAACTAAGCAGTGTCCACAGAGCACAGCTGTAGCTCTTACCTGATTGCATTCTTGTTGCCAGCAAGACATTTAGGTGTTGGGAGGTACCTGTCTGGCGCTGCTGTCTTGCTCTTCTGTGGGGTTTTTTTTGAAACTGAAAAAATCTCATTTCCCTTCCTCCTTTCTACAATGTACACAACAATTCTTGCTCTCTATGGGTTTATTACTGTCATTTATCAGCCTGGATGTACTGTTTTAAGTAGGTGTTTACACTGTGTCAGCATAAACTTTCCTTTTTTTTCTTTTTTCTTTTTTTTCTTCTCTTTTTTTGAGTAGGTGGGTTTCACGGGTCAGTTCAGTGGCTGATTTCATAGGAGTGCAAGTTTGGAAGGCTGATGTTAATGGGAATAGTCACAATTATTGTCAGCTAATGCATTGTTCTCCCGAGGCTGCAGAAGCTATGAACTTACTGCCATTTCTTGTAAATGAAATTTTAAATGTTTCTAGATGCTGAAAAAGTTAGTGTTCCAGAAGGTTCATGTTAGTAGTGGACACATGAATTTGCAGTGCTGTATGAGTAAAACTTACTGCTCGAATTAGAAGTTTCTGATCTAAGATTTGAAAATTGAAGTGTGGTGAGGATTTAAGAGTTGTATGGAGGTGCTGCTGCTTCTCCCTCTCTCATTGCAGGACAGGTTATCTTGTTTTTGAGGCTAGTTCCAAGTAATTTTATATCTGTAAGGTCAATACCTAAAAATGTATAAAGGTGTAACCTAATTTAGCGTATTGAAATTTAAAAATATTTAAAATTGCCATAATTAGAACGAAAATTATAATTTTTGTGGCCCAAAGCCAGAAAAAGGGATGCTATTTGCAGATGTTGGGTTTTCCTTTAACATCCTTTTAAATTTTCTCCTCTCTTTAAATGATTTATGAGAAGTTTCCGTGAGTGTTAGAAGTATTGTTCTCTCTGCCTTAAAAATAATGTGTGCTAAAGCCTTCTCCAGATGAAAGAATTATTTCTCCTTTTCTTTTTTTTTTTGTTATTGAAATAGTTGTTTTCCTTCATACATGCAGACACACTCAAATCTTAATGAAAAAAACAGAATTGGATATTTTTTCCTGAGAAGTTTTTTGGAGCCAGCAATTAAATGCATTTGGAGGAACAAATGAAATTATTGAAATGTTTAAAAGTAAAGCACCATCTTGAAGCAAATATTTTTAATAGGTATTTTAAAGCATGTAGTAAATTTTAAAGTAGCATTTGATTTTTTTATCTTAGGAGAAGTTTTATGATATTTATTGTTACCACCTGAAAGAGACCATTTTGATCAGTGGCAGATAACTTTTAACCCCCTTACTACAGAAGATTCAGATAAAAAAAAAAGTTGCTGTAGCTGAAGTGGATGAAATGCAAAGTTCTGTAAGGTGGAAATAGAGACTGAGCACAGAATAGGCATTTGAGAATAGAGGAATTTGCATAATGTGCAATTCCTTTTTCTGCCCATCTAAAATAATCTGAGATAATTTTCTTGAGAAAGTAACAGCTGAAAGAGGGCTGCTAGGTGTAGTAAATGATACTTTCAGTGGGCTTTTTTTGCTTCTAGGTATTTTTCTCTGGTTTTATTGCAAGGGTATATCTATTACACAACACACCCATCCATGCAAACTCCATAAAAGAAACCTTCAGACAGTTACAGCATCTTCTGAAGTGTGAAACAAACGTGGTGAGTGAGGTGTGTGCACTGCATCTTCAGGGTGGAGACACGCTTTCTTCCTTTCCTGGATTAAATTTCACTGCCTGTTCAGAATCAGCTGCACTGTCACTTTCTGTTTTGGGGCTGGCTTTAAAAACTGAATTGATCACCAGATTCCTAAAAATCTGCATCAGCCTTAACTCAGGGGAAAAAGGATGAGTGGATGAACGCAGCGCAGCAGCTGTCCTTACTAGGAAAGGACCTTGCTGTGTGAAGAAGTCTGTCTTGCATCTTAAGTCAGAAATGACACAAGTAAGGTAGTGAAAGATTGTATGCAGACTTAGTTGGGTAAACAGCATATGCCATCAAATTTTTAGTGTTGTGTGCAGTAAAATGCCAGTTATTTGACCTTTTTCTCCCCCCTCCCCCCCACTGTGGAATAGTGAGTCATGCACTCGGGTATTACGGTGCAAGTGATGTACTGTCTCTGTTTCGTTTGTATTAACTTGGGCATAAGTTGATGCATGTGAACTTACTTGAGAATTTTTTGTAATCAGTAGTATAAAATGAGGTTTTAAATGAAAATTCTATCTTTTTTTTTATTTAACTTAGTGTATGGGTTTTTAGTTTGATATAATTAAATTACTGTCTAGGAATGTTTCTACTTCAGCTGTCTTAATATGTAAACAGAAAGTAAAAAAATTAGCAAGATGGCTCTTTGAGGAATGGCAGTGAGGGGTTTTTAGAAAGAAAAAAGAATTTGTATATTTCTGTGTAAAAAGACTTCAAAGTGAGTTACTTTCACATACGATCTTTATTAGTTTGTGCGTATTTACTGTCTTGGCTGTGATGGCTCTTCCTGTGGTCCCTTGGAAAAATTACCCATTTCCCTTCGTTATGGACTACTGGAAAAGAAACAAACGAAGTGACTGTGTAAGCTGAAGAGGATTTAGCTGGAAAGGAAGCGTGCTGGCTGGTGCTCCTCTCTGAGCCCCCTGCCTGAGGTTCACTGTAAGAGAATGATCTCTTAGATTCCCAGTAGCCAGCCACCTGTTGGGATGCAGGCAGAGATTCAGCCCGGTAGCTACACTGACTCTCCTGTCCTGGAGAATAAGCTTTTCTTTAAACAGCTTTCATTGTTTTGAACACTGAACTAGGATGTGTTTCTTGAGGCTCACCAGACTTTTGCATTCTTGAAGCCTATAAATATGGTGGGCTGTAATACAGCATAATACAGTTTTTCTTGATCTGTTTAGTATTTAATGTTTTGCAATGTAATTTGCTTTTCCTAATAATGTTGTTTTATTGTTATATCATATCATGTATCCACCTGCCTGTAGTTCACATGGTGCTCAATTTTCCACTGTTCAGGGTGATTGAAATTGTGCGATTGTGCATAACCAGTTAATTTGTAGTCAAAGCTTTAAAACCAACTCATCCAGTTTTAGTTGTGCTGTTTAACCAGTAGTGATACAAATGCTGTAATTACAGTTACATAGACAGAAGTGAATGACATCTAGCACGTTGTAATTGACTCATGTGGTTATAGTTGCCTTGAAGTGAGCTTAGTCATTAAGACAAAGGGTTAGAAACTGAACTTCTAAAAACTTGGCTTGAATGAGGAGAGATTTAAATAATCAATATGGCCTAGTTTTATTAAGTTGGGACACTATTCCCAGAGGTTGGGGAAAATTCATAGACTAGATCATACCAGGGTGTAGAACTACAGCTTCTAAGAAAATTGGCTTAGACATGTTAAGGGAGAAAATAGCTCTTCCAAGCATGTAAGAGCATGTATAATGATGATTAATGTAAAAATAAATGAAGGCACTGTAGGAGAACTAAGTATTCTAGAATAGTGGTTTTGTAAGCGTATATGTGAGAATATATGTTCCTACTGAAATTAAGATATCGACAGTGGCTAAAGAAAAGAAAAAATTTTGCAAAGCCACCTTAAAAAACAGATCCCAGTCAGGAGTAGGCTTCATAACCTGTGAACCATGGAGAATTTTTCTTATCCTAGTGTACCAAGACTCTTGGCATATTCATTGGTCTCACGTTACATATGTATTTATTCTCTTGTGTGTAATTCAGGCACTTTTAAATATTGATGTTGGTTAAAGTGATTTTGATATGAAGTTCCAGTTTACTTTAGAGACGTGTAGGATTTTAAAATTTTCCTCTTGTTACTTGATGCTTTATAGGTCTGTACTTTCCAGAGACAATTAAAATAGAAATGTGTTTGGGCAAAACTTGGCTGCTAGCTGGTATACACTTGTGAAGATGCTGCTTAAACTTTGAGGAATTTCTGTTCAGTATCCCTTTAGGCCACTCTAGTTTCCATTTTTATTACTTCAGGCACTCTGATAGTGTTTGAAAGGACAGGAGAAGGCATGTAGAAATCTACTGGCAGTAATGGCTGCATAGTGTTCTTACAGTTCCAGAAAGCTGTGGTTTGGGGGGCAGGGATTATGGCTCTGGTGCTGGTTTTTGTTTTGCCTTTTTTTTTAAGGGTCTGGAAGAGCTTAGAAAACGTTCTCAGTAGAAAATGTTGTTTTGGAGCAAGTGGAAAGACCTACATTTGCAGCTCTTTTTCTGATATGACCTTATCATTAGGAGGCTGACTGAAGGAAAGACGTTGTACTTTAAAGTCTGTATGCTACAAAGAAACAGAAAATGAAACTTATGGTATTTTTAGTGTTTGCTGTTGCGTGAATCGCTTCTGTTAGTAGTGACCTGCTGTCTGAACAGAGAAAACCAGGGTACGCAAGCTAGAAACTGGGAAAATCTGACCCTGAAATCACTTAATGTCCCAGTGGTGAGAGTGACTGAAATTGTCAGTGATTCTTGGGAATCTGATAAATTAGCTTCTTAAGCTTGCCTGAAAGGATAAAGGTTTTCTGTGTGCACCTCTTAGAAGAAAATATTCTGTTAAACAGAGGTGAGGAGGAGAGGGGACGTTAATTCTCCTGGCCTTGATATCTGCGGATATGAGTCTCTGCCTTATTCCTCTTTGGGCCCTCAACATGCTAATAGCATTTAAAGTTTGTCTATTAAGTATTAGAATCAGCATTCAGGCCTTCATGTGCTTAGGTCAGGAAGAAATTATTTTCTTGATATGTAATTTGGCGTCTTGGCTGCTGATTTGCACAGTGGCAGATCCCGCTGTGACAGCTGAAATGCTTCTCTACCCCAAATGTTAAGTTGTGCCCCTCTCGTAGCAGTTGCCAGTCATGTGGCAAGGGTGACTGAAATGGCACAATCAGCAGTGCTTAATTAGCTGCAGTTCACTATTCCAGAGCATTAAAGTATTGGCTGCAGTATGAGACTGATAATGGAGCACAATGGTATCAGCCCAGACTTTAGGAAGTTTTCCCAAGAGGAATTGTTAGGGGCTTTGCAGGAACAGTCATCTTCCTCTGTAGCGTGGGGAATGGTTCAGCTAGGAAAGCATGCCCAAGTGATCTCATTCGTAATTGCTTACAGAGTCTTTGGGCATTGGTAATAACCTATGCTTTGCTGGTGACATACATATTTTTTGTGTGAAAGGACAGAAAAGACTATTTTTAGACTGGCAGCAGAAGTTTGTGGGCTTTCTTATCTCAGGTAGTACAAGCGCAAACGGTGAGCAACTGCTGCTAATTCTGGAATGGGCAAATACCCAGAAGGAACCTTCTGCTCTCTGCGTTTGTCCTCTCTCCAGCCCTTACAGGACAGTGTGAGAGCTGCTCCTCACAGAGCTTTGGGTGATTCTTTATGACTCGTCAGTGGAGCTTTTTTAAAATGTAAATTTTAAAATGTAATTGGCTTTGCCTCATTGGAGTGAGGTGACTCGTTGCTTCATCATGAATTGAGAGTCTGAGAAGTCAGTTGCAAACACCAGCTTTCGTCTTGTGAAGGTGTAGGTATTGTCACTTCCTTGTGTTGATGGAATAACTGATAAAGTAGAAAGAAAAGCTTGAAAGTCAGTCTAAAACAAAGTAAAAGGTAGAACCACAGAAACTTCATCGTGGTCTCAGTCGAGATACCAGTGCTGCAAATGGCCAGCAGCCAAGCTTTGCAGCGCATCTGACTTCACCTGGCACTGTCATCTGCTCGTGGAAAACACTTCTTAAATGATACAATGATGAATGGCACTTCTATTTAACAGTGTCACCCGCTCGAAATGCTCTGTAACATCTGTTGCTTTGTTCATAAAGTTGCAACAAAGATGAAATATCTGCAGAGTGGCTGAGAGAACGTGTGGGGTTTGCAGAAGGGCTGCCTGAGTTCCAGCTGCTCAGGGAGTAAGCTCTGGCTAGTTTCCCTGAGCTTCTCTGTGTGTTATCCTCGTGGAAGAATTGTGTACCCTACTTAAAACAGGTTAAAATGCCTCGGGGAAAATACTAAGAATTTGTTATGTGATGAAATGCCCTTATAAGTTTTACTGGTTGTTGATAAATAGATACAGTAGTTTTGTAATTAATTTGTTGTTTGTGCTTGATGTCACAGTCAAATACTGTGTATTCTTTGTTTCCAAAGAAGAAAGCTGGAAACCAAAAGAATGCCAAAAAGCCCATTCGCAGAGGTGATTCCTTTTGACTGTTAGGAAGGTGTGCTCCTAATGATAAATTCTTTTATTAAATTGAGATTGCTAAATGTGCAATACATTAGGTGCATGAGGAAATGTAGCTTCATTCTGGATTTCTCCCTAAATTAAAATATGAGAGTTCCCCATTTGTATCATCTAATATATAATTTGGGGTTTTTTGAACAGAGAATAATAGGCATGACACTTTGTGAAATTGTGATTAACTGTAATACTTTTCTCTTTAACCTAACATTTCAAAGTTTCATCTTCTTAGATCATGTGCTGGAATTCACTTAAAGATTTTTTTTGAGTGGCTTTAAACACTAAAAAATTAAACAGTTACTTGAATGTTTTACGTATGTATTGCCAGTTAAATGTGCAAGAACCCACTTGTTCTTTGTTTCTAGGATTAAACTTTAAACTGATAGACCTGCTCCATTAGTTTTAAGTTTTAAAAACCAACATCTTCCTAAGATGTATGATTCTACCTCATCACAGCTGTTTAAATGCTGTTTTAGTTTAGTTTTGTTTCTTCTAATCTCTTGCTCTGTTCTGTGTAGTTCGTCAGTGTAAACGGTTGATCAAACCCCTGGTTCTTGGATTAGGGATGATTTTTGTTTGTTTTGGAAATCACTAAGGTAATAACAGTAAATACCCAAAAGATTTTCAAGGACATGGCTGAGTAGTACCACTCATGCCACTGCTGATATTGCAGGACCTGCATATTGTTTATAATCTGAGCCCTCTCTTCCCTTCTGTGGTGATTTTCATGTTTCCACATGAGCTGGGCTAGGTTTTCAACCTGTGTCACTATGCGTGAGTATTCTGAGGTATGGTAGCTTGGGAAGGAAGTGTATGAAATTCTGTTGTCCAGGGGTTTGTTTTTTTTTGTTTGTTTGTTGGGGTTTTTGTGGCTTTTTTTTTTTTTTTTAATATACTGAAAGATACTTTTGGAGATGACAGTAACAATCTTTGTTTTATGTTATCTTTTACTTTCAGTCATACAAAACCAAGGTTATGGAGTTTGTACCATTTAGGAGAAGGTATCAAAATGTGGGGGCAGTCTGTTTTTAGTAGTAGATTGAATTTTGGGTCCTTAGTGAGCTGTCACTAAAGCAGCCAGTGAGGAAGTGCTTGGGACAAATAAGTGTCAAAACCAGTGTTTCTGTGTGGTACGTGCCTTTACTCCCATCTGCCAAGAGTGCTTTTTTCCTTATGTTGTTGCTTTCTGAAAGCAGAGTCACTTTTCCTTTTAAAATATCACAGGTCCAAATGGCAATATTGGTGACCTTACAGTAACTGTTAAACCGGTGACCTTCAAAGTGGGAGGTGAAAGCCTTAAAATTCCCCCTTCAGACTGGGATTCAAATTCCATCTTGCGGAAGTGCATGGTGTGCATCTGTGTGCTGGGAAATCTTGAACTTCTTCCTGCTGAGGTTGTCCCTCTGGGTGGAAAGGCGGGTGTGTGATCACTCTCTCAACTGCATCTAGCTGAACAGTGCAGGCTGTCATGGAAAAAGGTCGTAGGGTAGGGAGAAGTTATTTATAGGGAGGGTTGTTGGTTTTTTTAATACAATTTTCTGGTTTGAGGTTGTTAACGGTGTTTTCTTCTAAAGACCTGCCTGCGTTTTTGTGAATAGTCTTGGGCAGTAAAATTTAGACCTCTTTGAACTTTTTGTTCCTCTTTAACTCATGTTCCTTCTTGTACAGATTATTATATTTCACAGGAAGGGCAATGCCCTTATTTCTTTGTCCTTAAAAGAAAGTAGCATTCCCTACGTTTTGAAGAACAACTTCCTGACCAAACATCTAGAGGAAATGAGTGGAGGAGTAATGTTTAATTTGAGGATCCTATATGTGAATGAGGCGTGAACTTTTCATGAGTTTAGTCTTGTGGTACAAACACTTCTCAACCATTTCAAACACTACGTTTTACTGTTCCGGTCAAGACAGGAGGAGGGAGTTGTTGCCACACTGAGGATTAGGGAACAGTGTGAATAAGGCTTTCCAGATGTACAGTTACGATTTCAGCTGTACAAATGGAACTGAAATTCTGTTTGTAAGGGCTGGAATTATTTATAGGTTATGTGTGTTAAACTCAGTTGTTTAGGCACCCAGTCAGTTGTGTTGGTTGAAGTACTGAGTGAGCTTGGTTCAGTCACTCTTTTCAGGGAACCTAGAAGTTGAGTCGTTCACATTCTTATGCCAAAAGACTGATTTGCAAAGTGTGGTACTTTTATTAATATGAGCATATTGGAATTTGAGCTCTCCAAGGAAAATTAGTATTGCAGATTTATCTTTGGTATTTAGTTAGACTCTAAATACCAAATTTAAATTTGTAATTTTGTTTTGTCATAGCTTTATCTACAAAACGAGGTACAGCAGGTTCTAGATGTTTAAGTTGCTCTTTTGAATTTAATACCAAAATGTTTTTCTGCTAAGTTACATATTTTTTTTGTTTTTCTTCACAGCTTTTATCCAGTCGGATGGCATAATAGAAATGCTGCGCTTTGATGAAGGAGACCTATTGCAGGTATGTAGTTGGAGTAAGTCTGAGCTAGTAATATTTCACCTTCCTTTTGACAGCTGCTTTTTTGAAGCTCGTGGGTGAGCAGGTTTGTGAAAATAAGCCTCAAACTAAAGTCCAAAAAAGCTTTTGGACCTTCTAGACTTATTTTCAACAATATGATTTGGTGTAACCTGAGGTTCTGGTTCCCTGACCTTTTGTGTTGGGAAACTGGTGGAGTTTACTCAAGGTTTTGTCTGACTTATTTGTCTGGGTTTTTCCTCAGAAAAACTGGGGGATGCTTTGTGTTTTAAGACTCACCTTGATGTGGAGTTGAGATGGAATTGGATAGCGTAACTAGAGGAACAGGGAAGTGTTGCAAGATGCTGAAATGTAAAGGCAAGCCCCTGGGGCCGTGTCACCACTGGGCTTAAAGAAAGTTCGTGTTAATGCCGTGAGGTAATTGCTGTTGCAAATACGGATTTTTTCGGGTATATTGTTGCCATTCTTGCCAGCTTTCTTTTGATGTGAGTCAAAACAGACAAAAAGTTGACTTTAAAGAATTTGTGCTGGTATTTTGAGATGATGGTAGTTGTAATGAAATACATGGCAGAGTGGCTTGATACTTCAGAGCTACCTAGTTCTGAAGTTCTGTTGACTAGAATTTCATAGATGTGCATTTTGTGGATTGTACTTATGCTGAGAATATCTTTTGTTTAAATTCCTTGATGATGTTAGTCCTGGTAGTTGAGAGGGAGGAGAGGAGAAAGAAGCAAGCAATTATTTGTTCAAATGATAAGTACCCATGGCATGTGATTCTGTTCAGCTTCATTCATTACCAGTGCAGCATTTGATTTACAGTTCCTACCTCTCTACCTCTTATCTACAAGAAACAACAAATGTACAAGCTGTATAGTTCAGGGCTTGTGATAATATTATTTTTCAGATTTATAAAGGTGGGGTTTTTTCTTCCCCCTACCTAAGTTTTAAGGTTTATTATTTGATTGGCTTTTTTTTTTCCTTCTTCCACTCCTTGGTCCTTAGTGTAAATCAAGAATATCTTGTTGTAGATTTTCAAATTATAATGTACAAGGACAAGGTCCTTCAAAATTATCTACTCTGGTGTCAGAAAAGGTTTCAGTTAAAAACCAACCCAACCCATACAACATCACTCCTATTCCTCCTCCCCTCCAAAAACCCCCCACAACCCCACCCCAAAACTGACCATAAAAAAACAAGCAAAAAAAAAGCCCCAGGTTCCCCTTAAAGATTTGCTTAGATGTCATTTGGTAAATGCATTCTCATAACAGATACCTATACAGGCTTATTTTTGGACATACAGGGTAGAACAGTGGAATTTGTAACCAACACATGGAAAGTCTCAACTATTACAATTTTTGAGTCAATTCATCAGTATGAATATAAGAGAAAATAATATCACTAAGCTTAGTTTCTTCTACACACTTTGAGAATATACAAATTAGAAAGTATTTTTTTTCCTTTTAACATACTGTTAATCACAGTAGTTCTCAGGGTGAGAAAGTAGTGACGCTGCTCTGAACCACCTCCAGAACTAATAAAGAGACGGAATGGTAAAGTGGGTTGTTAATCGTTCCAACTTCATTGCAAGAAGCAGCAGAGACAGGAAAATGAGGATAAATGTTCTGGTGGGACAAAGTCAAGGAATACCAGATGTCGTACTGTAAACTTTGCAGTGCTTCCGATCGCATTCGGCCACCGTTTATCCAGCACTGAGTATGTGACTTAAAACAAAGCAAAAGAGACAACATGTCTAATAAATAGTTTATATGTCTTATATTACGGTTGTGGCTCTACAGCCAAAACTACTTACATAAGTGAAACCAGTTCCTGTTAATCAGAATGATACAGCATTCTCTAGCTTACAATTTATGGATTACTTTTTTTCCTGTAGATTTTAATATGGAGACCTCTTGTGACTATTTACTGCAATTAAAAAAATAAAACCAAAGTAAATGTGTTGTTCTAAAACCAGTTTTACATCTTAGGAGCAGGAGTTACTAAAGTTTTAAACCTACTGCAATGTCATTGAACACTTCTCTTTCAGGCTTCCTGTATGTTTGTTTATTGTAGGACATCCAATGTTACAGCACAAATATGATGATGATGTAGCAACTCAGTATTGTCTGATGTTATGTCACCTTCAGGTGTTGGGCTTCTTTAATATAAAAAAAATAACCGTTTCAGTGCAGAAAGAGATCAGTAATCACTAAAGTGTCAAAGCCATCTCCAGTCTTGGTTTATTTTCCTCTCCTCAGAATTTGATACCTTTACGATGAAAGCAAGCCCTTTTCTTGTTGGAAGGAGTTGCTTTCCAAATAAGGGAACCAAATGCTGCATCTTACATAATTTAATCATTAGGGATTCCTGCCATCTCCCTCAAGGTTGGTGAAACACTCCTTATTTGCCTTATGGACTTCTGTTGTAAAAAGTGAAATGTGCAGGAAAACTGGGTTTGACCAAACTGACTTAAATTTGTTATTTATTGAAAGAACATAAGTCTTTTGAAATATTTAAGTACCCTTGCATTTAGTAAAAATAATCTGGCAATGGAAATGTCATTGGTTCATGCTAGTGAATAATAGTAATGAAGTAGAGATGACTTTTGGGTGTGGATTTCCAGTCCACAGATGAAAGTGCTACCCTGTGTAGCTTTGCTGTCCATTTTAACAGAACAAAACCAAGCATTTTATTCTTTAGCATACATGCTTAAAGATTTGTATCTGAATAAGTTTATGCTATTTCTGCCCATAGATTCAATTACAGTGATGAGAGATTTTTTCCAAATTCTGTCTGTTCTTCACATGAATCAGTCTCTGTAAGGACTCAAAAACTTTCTGTGCTCTTCCAATGATTATGTGGATCCTGAACATAGGGTGCGAGTTATATTGTCCACTGCTCAATGCAATGTAGGGTTTGATTTCTTCAATAGCAGGCAATTTGCAGATGCCTATATAATTGGCTGTCACTTCAGGGTCATAGATTTGTTTGGTTGGAACAGATCTCAGGAGATGACCTTCTACTTCCTATAGGTAGTTTTGTGTGTAGATCAAGCATGCTTGTCAGATGCATGACCATTCCATTCTCAAAACCTCTAGAGAAGTAACTTTGACAGGTTTTCTTACCTGCGCGTTTGTTTCATGCCAAAACTGTTATTTTATGGCTTCTTTTTCCTCTGATACACATTCAGATAATTTTTGTTAGTTTGTTGGGGGTTTTCTATCTTCATAATGATCATTTTTTACTAAAAGAGACTTAGAACAGCTTCATGGAAATTTAAAAAAATACCTTATAACTTTCTTTGCTGGATTTTTGTCTGTGTGAATCTTAAAGCACAGCATTTCGTTGGGATGTTAGTACTGGGAGGCTTTCAGACAGAACAGGGGAGTTGCTTCTCTGTGTGATAACACTTTTTTTAACCATTCCAAAATGAGTTGTAAATTTTTGACAGCATTTTCTTGGCTTGTATAGTTTGTATTTCACTATGTTCTGCAGACAGATTCTTTTCTTCGGCGTACTACCTCTTAGTCAATTATTCCCAGTTTTAGATTAGAGCTTTCCTTCAGATGAACTTCTCCTTGTCAGTGTCAGGTCTCTCCTCCCAGTGTCCTGATTATTTGAACCCTTGTCCAGACCTGACAGATGCTTCAAGCCCCTGACGATGATGTCATCTGCAAATATTAGGAGTGCTGAAATAAACTACAACTGTTACTTTTAATAATTTATCCTTTCATGTTAAGCCAACATACTGACTCACTTTTTGAGGAGTGTAAAGGAAGATTTATTTTCCAGAGGCAAGTTTTCATTTGCTTTTAGTTCATAAAGGGTGGTTTCCCAGGTCATTCTGTTTATTGTGAGACCTCTCGCATTGCGTATCTAATGCTTTCCTGCACAGTGTAGTTGGGGCCACTGCTCTCCAGAGTGAGTGATCTTCTATTCAGACTGAGTGTTTGGAAAGTACTGCTGCCTGTGTAGTCATATTTTTAAACTACCATATTCTTACAATGAAAAAGGAGAATGGTAAGACTCTTCAGGGAAATTCTCTTAACATGAATCACTACACTTACCCTTGCAGCAATAATCTTAGAAATGCTTTTTTACAGGTGAAATTCTGGAAATTATTTTACCGATACTCATTGGCTGGCAGAATAGCTAAAATGGGGAAAAAGGAAAACGTGTGATTTACATTTACTTCATACATATATTTGCTGTCTTTATTCTTAAACTGCTGTACATTGCTAGTCACAAGAGCTAGTAATGAGAGTGACAAGGATTCTAAAAGTCAAATAAACAGAATCTTAACAGGATATGCAGCGATTTTGCAAGGTGGAAGCTATGAGATTGAGGTACAAGTGTGGGAATCAGCAATGCGTATCTCTTACTGGAGGGACTTCACTACATTCTGTGTGATCTGTACTTCATTCTGTATGCCACAGTAAAGAAGTATCAGAACAGAAGTGGCAGCCATTCAGTTCTGGTGTATTAATGACAGCATTTTCAGGGTGTAAAGCTTTAATGTATTTTTTATTATCTCAAATTTTCATATTGTATGTTGACTTTTAAAGACTTTTGATATGATCTCCACTGATGTCCATATGGGGGCTGTATCTCAACAGTTTGTCTACAAGTGGGCAATGAAGTGACTGGACCATTGACCTCAATGGCTTTACTCAATATGGTGGTTTTGCATGGGGTGTTCTGGTGGAGATGGGGAGGCTGCAGGGGAAGTATGAAGTACAGCTGATAGTCAGTTATCCATCATGAAAACTTATGAGGACAATATTGCTTAATGTCTTAATTAACAGCCTGAGTGATGGTATAGCATCCACAAACTTACAGAGAGTACTCGCTACCAAATTGGGCAAAGTAGTTGATACACTGGGAGGCAGAGCAGCTACTCAGAGGAACTTTGGCAGGCTGACAGGAACCTCCAGAGATCCAGCAAAGGCAAGTGCAAGTCCTGCACCTGGCAGAGAATAAACCTTTGTAGCAGGACAGGTTGGAGACTGACTGCAGAAAAGACCCGAGGGGGTCCTGGTAGGCAAGAAGTTGAATATTAGTTAACTGTGTGCCCTTGTAGCAAAAGAGGCTGCCAGCCTACTGAACTGTGTCAACAAATCAGGAGCCAGAATATAAGGTCTGTGATTTCCACCCCCAGGCTTCAGAACCTGTGGACCACTGTGTCCAATCTGGGCTACCCAGTAGAAAGAAGGCACTGACAGAGGGATACCATGATGATCAGGGGCTGGAATGCTTCTCAGACTAGCCTGTAGAAGAGAAGACCAAGGGCAAAACTAATTGCTGTGAGCAGAGTTGACAAGCACCAGATTTTTCATTGTGCACAGAGAAAGGATTGGAAGGCTTTGGACACCAGTTTCAGTGTGGGACATTCCAAACCCATGTAAGGAGAAAAGTTTTTAAACTTGAGGGTGATGAAACACTGGACCAGGTTACTCAGAGAAGTTGCCGAACTTCTATATTTGGACATATTCAGAACTCAGTGGCAATGAAGCTGTGAGCAACCTGCACTAACTATTCCTCCCCCTGAGCATGGGTTGACTAGATGGCCTCTGGAGCTTCCTTCCAGTGTGTGTGATTTTTATGAAAGAATAAAAGCTGCCCCTGTTCACCGCCACTGCTTGTGAGCAGCTGAACCCCTGCTGCTGCTCAGGGAAGGAAGAAAAACAAACAAAAAAAAAGGCAGTTTTTTTCCTTGTACAGAAGAATTGCAACCCCCAGGCTTTAGTTTAAAATAATTAATTGGTGCCCAGGAGTAAGTCACTGTGGCAAAGCCAATGTCAATAGCATGTGTTGCATCAGCTAAAGTCAACTGATGTTTTTGTTTTCTTATGTGCATTTGGGTCATGTAAGAGCACGGCAAGAATGACTCAGTTCAGTCCACTTTCAGCTACCTCCCAGATTACAGCATTCATCTTTTTCATTACCTAAAGCAAGATATTAATCACTGTTCTTTTAATTGTCTTACTTATTAGCATAGAACTCATGAATGCAGCAATGAAGATTTTATGCTACCGTCTATGTATCGGTTTCATCTGTCTCTCAAGATACAGTTGTGAGCAGCACATAGCTTTTCTATATGAAGGAACCAGCCTTGCTGTAAAATAACAATATGTAAAGTGTCCATACAGAATTAAAACTGGAAGAGTCTCTTAAATTAGTGTGGATACTCTTAGGGAGGAATACAGAAAGCTTTGGTTGTTGAGAATTTTGGTAACAGCAAAGTATTTTGGTGTCCAGAAGCAGAAGGCCTTGATTAAAAGTCACTCCATGCTCCCCCACTGTCCTTAAGACATTAGGGCTTTGCCTCAGTTGCTTTAACATAGGCAAACAGTGCTATCTGAGTTGCCCTGGGCTATCCCAGACATCTACGTGGACCTGGCAGATATGGCACAGGGCAGAGGAGAAACTCTTTGCCCTTCAGCGTGTCAGCCTGAGACCAGGCAGGTTGCCCTAGGACATTAATCTTTAGTGGCAGCAGATGCCTATGTTTAGATGACTGAATGTAGTAATATGACCTCTTACCAAGAAGTGAAGAATAGCTATTATAACAAACTAGTGAGACTTTTTTTTTTTTTTTGGGGGGGGGGGGGGGTGCGGTGGGGTGGAGCATGTGAGATTTTTTTGGTTTTATTGCCTGGCTGAAGTTAACAACCCTGGCTGTGTCTGTGGAGAGAGCCCCCAGACTGTGAAGTGTGGAGTTTGATTCTCCACATCTGGTATCGTTCCACAACTGTACCTAGTGTGTGAAGTGTGCAGGTGTGTAAGGTACAGATTCTTAGTGAAATCTTTAAGTATATGAGCCTCCAGAGAGGAATTGTTGTAAATCTTGAAACTGGTGCAGGCTGACTGCCTTCAAATTCTCTAACTCACTTTGTGCAAGTTGTCTCAAGATCTTGATTCTTAAATCCCTTTGGTTTTCAATTTTATCCTTCTAGGGTTATATAAGAGATAAATTAAGGCATGCAACTGTTAGCAGCCACAGCCTAAATGCATATACTATCTTCATATACTGTCTTCAATTTAATAATTTTAATTTTTTTTTTTAATCTCCAATACTTGAGCACAGCTTTTTGGGTGAAAAGATAACCATCACCCAGTACTGGTTAAAGGGGTGATTTTTCCCTCTCCTGCTTCTTTTTCCCGCTCAGCTGCATATCTTTACTGTTTCATTTTGTGCTCACCTTTAGCTTTTGTTGTTAGGCAGTCAGTTGGATCAGGAAGTAGTTCCAATTTTATTTTTTTCCCCTGTAACTTACCTTATTATGGTTCTTGAAATATAAATAGTGTGCACATGCTGCCTTCCTCGTGAGCTGTACATTGCAAGGTAGTATTTTGTTATTTGTAATACTTCTCCAGTACAGATACGACTTAATAAATTTTTCCGTTAAGTAATATTTTGCTACAGCTGCTCTATTACAGATATATCCTTTACCAGAGACAAGAATAAACTATATTTATTTAAAAACCATAATTTTATTTCTCTTTACCTGATAAACCAGCAGTATTTAACAAAACTACAATTTAAATAGTGGATTAATCTAGTACATGGTTTTAGTTCTTTAGCATTTGTGTTCATTTTGTGCAGTGACACAGGAAAAATAGCATGCCAGACCGCAGCACAGTAAGGCCATGATTTTATTTGAAGATCAGGGTTTTTTTAAAAAAAGGCATTTGGAACATGTAACAACACATTTGTATATTTTTTTGTTTACTGCCGGTCTCTAAAGATTGACATGTAATAAAAATGAGTGGTAATTATAGAAACTACCACATGAGTTTTATTTTTGGTTTAGTTCCATGATGCGGTGGTTGATGAGCTGCTGAAGTAGGTATGGTATTTCTTTGCTCTTGATTGACCCTGATTTTTAAAAAAACACAAACCAAAACCAACAAAAAATCCACCTAAAAACACAAAGCAAAGCCCACACAGCAAAATACCCACAAAACCTCCAAAACTAACTAAAAAGCAAGTGACCTCCTGCTCAAAACAGAGGTGTCATTGAAACAAATTTGTCAAATTTGTATCAAACAGCAACCTGAAAGCAAAACCCAGGTTTTTCTTTGTAAGAGTAAATCCAATAGATTTTTGCACTTAAATGTATTTCAGATGCATAATGTCCTACCAGAGTTACTTGTGATGATGTTAAACTTTATGTACAGATATTAGTCTGATATTTTTCATACCAAATCTGTAATTTCAGAACATAGGAGGGAAAACTTGAGTGTATTGTGTCAGCAAGATAAATTAATTCTCAGCAGTTAACTACAGGCATGGCTATGTAGCTATTGTCAATGATGTCTGTTTCCAGTTGTTTCTGTATTTTTCTGGAATTAAATTTGATATCCACTGGCCTCAATCTAAAAGCTGCCCTGGGTGGGGTCTTAGTCTAAGATAGGTATTAGGGGTATTGGCCGCCAGTTACGGTGCTGAAGAGCACAGATAACAAACCATTTTCTCTACCAAATAATTTAAAACTTAATAGAACATTCTCTCTCATTAGAGCCAAGGCTTAGTTGTCAAAAATGGGACAGTGTTGGTCATGACTATTTTCATTGCCCTGTCACAAGATCTGAACTTTACTTCCACCATCTGATAGTCAGGTAACTGCTGGCAATTTTAATTACACGCTTTAGTTATGTTTCTAAAGAAAAATCAATTACTGAATGGAAGGTTGTATGTAGTTGTAGTGAATAATGAACTTAAACTTTCAAGGACGTTAGTAAGGAATACAAGGTGTTTGTACATCTGTTAACTTCACAGAGTATGTTTGGTGGTTGTTGTGGTTCAACTCCAGCAGGCAGCTCTACCCAGACACTCAGTTCACAACCTCACCCCCACCTCCCTGGTGGGATAGAAGAGAGACTCTTAAGGGTAAAAGTGAGAAAACCCATGGGTTGAGATAAAGACAGCTGTAGTGAGTAAAGCAAAACAAGGAATTGATTCACCACTTCCCATGGGCAGGCAGGTGTTCAGCCGTCCCCAGGAGAGTAGGGCTCCATCACATGTAGTGGGTACTTGGAAAGAAAAACACCATCATTCTGAATGTGTTCCCCATTCCCCTCTTCTTCCTTCTTCCCCCAGCCCCCTATATGCTGAGCATGACTCCACACGGTATGGAGTATCCCCTTGGTCAGTCTGGGCCAGCTGTCCTGGTTGTGTTCCCTCCTGATTCCTTGTGCACCCCAAGCCTGTTCCCTGGTGGGGTAAGGAGCAGCAAAGCCCTTGGCTCTGTGTAAGCACTGCTCAGAAGTAATGAAAACATCTCTGTGCTTTCAACACTGTTTCCAGCACAAATCCAAAACACAGCCCCCCACTAACTGCTGTTAAGAAGGTGAACTCTACCCAGCCCAAACCGGTACAGCTGTGTAACCATATTTCACAGGAATGCTATCCTAGCACTTCTGGGCTGTCTCCTGGCAGTAGGTGTGAATGCATGGCATGGCATGGCAGAACAGAGCTGGTGGAATCAGAGGAATGGCTCAAAATGACTGTAAAGGAGAGAGAGGTACATGTAGATGTTCCATAGGGAGGAATGCCAGATGATTTCAATTAGTAGAGAAAACACTAAAAATGAATGGATTTGGGTCAGTTTTGGGTATGTCTAGATTACTGATTGTATTCCACAGATCTTCAGATCCACCCTCCCTCCTCATCAACAGCTGGAGCCAAACCACGTCCTACGTGTGTCGGAGATGTGCAGAGAGAGCTCATAAATGCTGAGACGTATCCAGCAGTCTGCCTGTGAGCCTCCCTCAGGGTGGCCGGCGGGGTGGGGGTGAAGACCGGTGTGGGGCTCAGTTCCCAGCAGATATCTCAGCCTGTTCAGCCCTTACCAGCAAGCAGCAGTCTGTTGCTACTGTGTAGACAGTTGTGCTTTTAAAAAGAATGGTACATCTGCAAGCTGTAGGCAATAGTTACATAATTTAAAAGGAAAAAAAAAAATTGGAAGGGCAGACGGTGATTCATGGTTGTTGGATTTATGATACAAAAGTAGATAATAAGAATAAGCATATGTAATTGTAAGTAGCTGTTTGAGGCTTATTAAAACCATTTTAAAAATACTCGCAATATATATTTTCTGCAGAGCTTATAAAACCATGCTGTTGTGAACTAGAGGAAATCACTGGCTTAATGTTTTGAAGGAGTGCTTGTATGAAGTTTCAAGCCAGCTTTGACAGCTCAAGCCCTTTTTGAATGGAAGAGAAAACGTTTTCAGCTGATTCACTTCGATTGAGTTTCCTCTGTACTTTTTAAATTGAGAAATTAATGAGTGACAGTTTAAAACCAGGTTTGCTCTCAGCCTTCCAGTCTGAGGAAAAAAATAAGGTACTGAATGCAGAGATCTGATTTTTCTGATTAAATTTTTTGTATTTCAGAGCAAATCAATTAACTTGTTAGGCAGTATTTCCTAGAAAGTTTTAGATACAAAACATTTTGTATCTTAAATGTCCATCAATTAATTAAAGATTATTTTAATTTTCAGCTTTCTTTAATTTCTCTTACTGTCCTGAAACAATTCACTACGTTTTAAGTAGCTATTTATATCTTACTGGAAATAGAAAATGGAGGATGACATCAGAAATTTAAGAAGCTGAACTAAAAGCTTCTCATCATATGAATATTATACCTTAATGAAATTATTTACAAACCAGTAGATTTTAATGAAAAATAACAAGCACCCTGTTTTTCTAATTATGGTGCCAACATAATATATAAGTTTAAGTGAAAGCTTACTGAGTTTAAATGAAAACTTGCAGATTTTTAAGGTGTGATAAAAGTGGCAACACCAAACAAGTTCCCTTGTCTCTTGGCATTCTGTTCAGTGAGGAAAAACTGCACTGCTCATGCTGTACTGCAAAGTGTAACTTCATGGGAACCCCTTCCTCCCGCAACATCCCTTCAGCAAGGCAGCCTGCCCTCTATTTCAGGGGTGTTAAACCAAAAAAACATCTAATTAATGCTCTATCTAGACATTTAAGGTTGGAAATTAATCCTGAAGTTGCAAACAGATCAGCTGCTTTTTTTTTTTTTTTTTGAAACGCAGCTTGCTGTAGCTTGATAACAATTTCAGGGTCAGTATACCAACAATCTTGTTTTAAATCTGAAATGCTACATGGATTTACTGTCCAGAATTGATCCTTGGCATGAATTAAAAACATTATTGTTTGTGGATTAAGTGGTTCAGTAGTAATAATAATTATGAAATTTCAAAGAATTGTCTCCAGAAGGCAAAACAAAATACAGTTTCTTTTATTTGAAGAATTTTTAATGAAAAAAAATTAGGAAAAGCAGGGTAGGAAAGTATAATCTGTATGTAGGTGAAGTAGAAATCAGTGAGGAACTCAGCCAAGGAATTTTATTTTAGTCCTGAAATGAGATACAAAAAAATTTGCATTCCCCTTGCAAACAAACATTCTTATGCTAGAGGTGAAACTGTGTCAGATGAGCCAAGGTGCACCATAAAGTTTATCAGAACTCTAAGCTTCATTCCCACTCCCAGAAGATAAATACTCATCTTGGTCATGACATGCCTGTGAGAGAAGGACTGAAATCCTCAATTATATCCCCAAATCCTATGGGAAGACAGAAGTTTTCAGTCAGGTGTGTTTCAGTGTTAGCTGTATCAGGAGGATATTCCATATGCACCCTTCTAAACCAGTTGGGATTTCTTAGACAAGAGTAAGTTACTGGAATTTCCTTGACAACCTAACCTCCTTGTTTTCAGGTAATTAACTGTAATGTCCGGCAGAGTGGCAGTAAAGGTATGAATAATAGAGGCTAGAAGATCATTAGCAGGGAAAGAGATGAAGTTTCCTAATCAAAGGGAGATTATAGTGTTCTTTGTTTTCTAGTTCATTAAATTACACTGGTGTGATAATTGCTCAACTGTTAATTTGTTTTATATGCTTTCCTTTGTGAAGTGTTTTTCACATCTATCCTAGGGGTTTTTTTTTTTCTTTCACTCCCTACAATGTTGTAATTTCCCAGATTTTTTTTTCCTCCTTTCAGTTTTTAAGTTGTTAAGGTGCTGCTTGTCTTATAGTTTGTGGGAGTTCCTGCCACTGCAACTGATGGCAGTTCTTGGCTGGGGCCAAACAGTTTTTCAGTAGAGGCTTAATTTCTTTTAAGTAATTATTGGGAAAAGCCAATTTGCATTTTCTGCCCCAGACCAGAACTTTTCCTTTTGTCTTCCAAGATCTGATCTACTAACTTCTTTCAGTAGCTGGCATGTTGGGATTTTTTTTCCCACAGGAGTTATAATGCTGTCAGTGTCTTAAATTTAAAATTATCTTTTTCTTTTACAGACTGAGAGAACTATAGGCCTCAGTTCATATCAACAGAAAAGGTAAGCGTGATTTTCTTAAATATAGCCATCCTATTGCAAGATTTGTGATAGTATTTATAAGAATAATGTTACAGTGTGAATAAGACCAAATAGAAACTGTGTCATTTTTCCCTGTTATTTGTCTCATATGGAGTAATTTAAACTAAAGTGTAACACAATCTTTAATATTGGTGGGCAAAATCAATTCATATATGGAATACAAAAAGGAAGAATTCTTTATTTCACTTTGTAACATACAGCACAGAGAAGTTCTGTGTAACTAAAGAGGGGGTAAACAGGCTCTGCTTGTAGGGCTGGTTTGGTTTTGGTTTTTGTTGGATTGTTCTTTTTTAATTTTAAATCATTTTACTGAAGTATTGTTGCAAAAGGAGTGGGTCTGTTTAAGCTGCTTCAAAAGTTCCTGGGGTCCTTTTGATGAAAAACTTTATGGTGTTACTTTTGATAGATTCTTTCCCATCCTGTGTCATCCTGTGTCATGTTGTGTTGGGTGTTGTCCTCCCCTGTCCAGCCAGAACATGATCTGTTATTGGAGAGCTTTGCATGTATAATATCTGAGAAGGAAAAGAAGCGGCCTCTTGTTTTCCCTGGTCTCTAATTTTTCTCTGGAGACTCCTCAGATATTCCTGTATGTTTCATGAGTACATTAAACAGTAATAATGAACCTTGTTTCTTATACAGTAGCTTTCAATAGACTGCCATGTAAAGTGTAGCTTATTTTCAGTAAATGCAGCCAGATTTTTGTCACGGACTGATTCCATTTGTTTCCCAAGGAATTTAATGAAAAGACTATTCCTTTTCTTCATTTCAGATGGCTATATGAAAAGTTCTTATTTTACTACGTACACAGTTGCCTAAACACAGGCTTAGGATCATTCTCTTTGCCACAAGTTTTGGAAAATCTCAGGAAAAAAAAATTTCATTTTACACTTAAAAGCTTTGGTCCTATTTGTATCACGTAATACCCAGTCTCTGCTGCATTCTGATTAGATAGGGACATAAATCCTGCAATCTATATTGTCTGAACGACCTGCAAACACTGGAGTCTGGGCTTACATAGTTCTAAGTATACTTGGAATTTAGAGGAAAAGAGTGAACATAAAGGTACTGAAGGATCTTATGAGGATTTGGCAGGTCTTACTTAAGGTGAAATTAAAATATAAATTCACATTATCTTTCTTGTGATAATGTAGAAGAGTTAAGATTATGTATGGAAATAAGGCATTTACTTCATAGTTTGATCTGAAGCTTGAGGCAATTTGTATATTATGGTAATATGAATTTTGTCAAACTTATATGAACTCGTTTGCTTTTCAATTAAAATTTTCAATTAGTCATTCTCCATTGAATTTGAAACTTTGTGGTGCTGTGTCTTCCCTGAATCTGTCTTCTTTCCCTTTCCCCAGCAATGGAGGCTCCTTTCTGTCCTCCAGTACTTCTGTCCATTTATTTCTGATCTATGAAGTCCCTCAATTCAAACTTTCCACCTGGTGCTTTTACTGAAGTATTTGTTTGGTACTTGCCAATTAACACTGGATTAAGCAAGCAAAATCTGCATGTCACTGAACTGCTCCCATAAATAATCACTACCAAAGATGTATTCAGTACTGGTTTCTCTGTTAACCACTTAGACATTCTATATATACATGCCTGCCTGTGTAACTGTACTGTGATTGGAGATAAATTACCTCATGTAAGTTACCAGGCAATTAATGTTACTTGAATTTAATTTTCTGTGATCATACAAATCATAAAGTTTTGGTCAAGACAAAGGTATTTTAAAAAATCCAGTAAAAATGATGCACTTTAAATATTTGTTTACTTGGGGTTTCCCCTATTTTGCTCAGTTAAATTGCTTGCATGAAGCCCAAGCTTGTTACCCTGTGGCAGACTCAGACTTTGCACAACAGTAAAAGAATTGCATAAATTATGTTATCGAACTTCCCTTGTGTATTGAAAGATAAATAAGTTGATCCTTAATGCTTCCGGAAGAAGAAAATGAAGGAAATGGCTTACAGAGCAATATAATGGAAAATAACTTCCAAACTGTAAGCCAAGTAGCTTAAGCTAAGTGATCTTTGTGTTGTGGTTTGTAATAGGAAATCAGCTGGACTTGAGGTCATTCATAACCCATAAACAACACGCATGGTTTAAGATGCTGGCACCCCAGTTGTTGTTTACCTGTCCTTCCTGCCAAGGATTCTCTCTCCTGTGGCAGAGAAAGTGAGCATGGGTGCCTGTGGCTCAGCTGCTGTGGTTCATGGTCCAGTGAGTTATTCTACCCTGCCAGAAACGATGGGTTTGTACATAGTTTGTGAACTGGAGCTGGCGTGCTGTGGGGATTTGTTGCGTTCTTCCACGAGCTGTTAGGGGATTGCAAAGTGGTCAGGGACACAGCTGTGGCAGGAACTTAAACAGCTGTAGCTAGGAGCAGCCGTATGTCAGATTGCATGTATGAAAACATGCATTTAACATTCATAGTTGACCTGCTGAGAACCATTATTAGTATGTTTTATGATTTGGATAGAGTCAGATTTTATGGACATAGTATAAATGAAATCATATCTTGTTTGAATCATTAGAAGAAGGTACCTTTATTGAGACCTACAGATTATGTACCCTTTTTTTTTTTTTTCTCCCAAGAAACGACTGGATTTGGTGGTGCTTGAGAATGTGACTGAAGCCATGGATTAGATAGGCTTCCAGGATTTTTAATTTTAATTTCTCATCTAAGAAGATTGCTTTCTGTGTTTGAAATGTCAATGTTCTAGAGTCCATTCCAATAAAACATCAATTTACAGATTTGAAAAATCTCCAGGTTTGCCAGGAGAAACAGTCCATTCTGCTTCAGAGCATTGGTATATTTGGGGATCAGTTACAGTATGATGATGATCTGCATCACAGACTCTGCATTGTCATATTGCAAAGTAAATACCCAATTTGCTTTCTCTGTTGTTGGATCTATGGGGATCTTTTCTGTAGCGATTATTTTTTCAGTGGTAGTTTTCAAAACTCAAGGTTTCTGGTACAGATGCTTAACTACTTTAGATGACTTGTCTTTCGTTGCCCTTATGATATTATCTCCTCCATGGTGTAGCTTGCAGATATTTCTTCCCTATCTAGACAGTTTATTCAAATCTTTGATCTGCTATTTAATGCTAATTGGAAGAAGGAAAATGAAATAGCCATTTAATTTGTTTTGTTCTTGCCCATGGTCAGGTTACAGTGCATCTATTCAAATTACTCCCTATTCTTTCCATACACTTTCCCCAGACAACCCCCTCAGGAAGTGTTAGCTTTGAAGTTTAACGTCTGATACCATGAGTATGTTTTCCTGATGCAGGGTGAATGTTGGCCTAAGTAAGCCAACCACTAGCTGGGAGTAGTTTATGAAAAACTTTAGTTGCTAGTCTTTTTATTCATCTGCACTTCTGGCAGTGGCTACTGCCAAGGTACCAAAGTGGTCAGATGTTTTTACAGGAGTTCACTTTTTCACTGAGGCTGTGTGCAATGCCCAGATTTCTAAAATTATTTTAAATATAAAAATACATTTTCTAACATATGTAGCTCGATATTATTTTTAAATATTCACAAGTCAGGGGTGCACTCAGGGAAATATGATTGGGGTTTTTTAGCCAAAAATGTTGCGTCTTTGAAATGGTTCTTTCAAGGGCATTTTGGCACAGAAAGTGCCTACCATGAGGTACTTGCCTATTTGTCATTTTAAAAATTCACGTGGTTACTTTTGGATGCATGTTCATTTAATTTAACTTCATGGCTTTCTAAGAGTTTGTGTTCCTAAATAAGATAATGAGACCTCTTGCTATTGGATGGTTTCATTCTATTGCCTTTATTTCTTGACAGTTTATGGCACAGAAAAGGAAATAGCACCCTTTAAACAACTGCTAATGTGGGAAAAACACATGTAGAGTAACGCTTAGGCTGGAATTTTCCACAACAGCAATTAAAGATAAGACAAAATTAAAATAAAGATAAAATTAAAGATAAGATTCCACAGTGCAGAGACCTCCTCCAGAAATCCCAGAACAGCTAGAGAGGTAAAGTGAGGATGTAGAAGAACACTGCCCAACTTTGCAGAAATCTTTAAATACTGTATTTGACAAGCATTTTCTTCATCTCTAAATGCAGAGATGTGCACAGGTTGTTTACAGTAATGAGTGCCTAGTACTCTGGGATAAACTGCAAAACATTACAGAAGTGGTGCAGAATGTCCTTAGATGGAAGAAAATGGTGTCTCAGCACAGATGGACATCCATATCCCCTGTGGTCTTTCTGGGCATAGATGTTTTGACCATCTTTATAACTGCATCTGTGACTAACCTTATTGAGACTTGAAGTTGCACTTGGATTGCATCTGGTAGTAGGTTGCTTCTGGGTGCTAGCAGTGTTGTGGTTTAGCCCCAGCTGGTAACTAAGTACCATGCTGCCACTTGCTCACTCCCCTCCCCACCTCTTCTCTCCTGGAGAGGAGAAGAAACCTCATTGCTTGAGATAAAGACAGTTTCACAGGATAACGAATGAAGAGAATAAACAGAATGTATAAACCAAGTTATGTACAAAAGCAATTGCTCCACCACCCATGGAAGAAACCCAACCATGTCCCATCTGTTTCTGAGCAGTGAATTTCCTGCCTGTCTAGCTTCCACAGTTTATATCGGGAGGGAACATCCCTCTGGCCAGCCTGGGCCAGCTGTCCTGGCTGTTCTCTCCCAGCTCCATGTGCACCTGGCAGGACGTGAGAAGCTGGAAAGTCCTTGACTTAATGTAGACACTGTAACTGTGTGTAGACACAAGCCACAACTAAAACCGTCAGTGTGTTACCAGCATTATTCTCATACTAATTCCAAAACACAGCAGTGTACCAGCTGCTACAACAAAAGTTAACCTTATCTCAGCCGCAACCAGGACAGTATCTGCCCCCTTATTCCATACCATCTATGTCATGTCCTATACTTCCCAATACATTCCAGGTAGGCACCATCACTTTTCCTGACTTTTGATATGTGCATGCAGATATCATTCCCTTAGTTTGTGGGCCATCCCTCTAAAATGTTCATTGAGTTTGTTTAATCCATGACTTTGGGCTTCACTCAGGGTGCAGGAGATGGTGTGTAATGTTGGATTGTTGCAAGCTGCATCCGGATGTTGTGGCTGGAGTATCTGGTGTGGCCCATACCTTCCTTGAGATGTCAGTCTCAAGGAAGTTGCTGTGCGCTTGTTGCTGAAGCCACAAGCTTCTGGTTTCATCACCTCTGCACCTTGCTAGTTTTCATCAAAGGTCATTCTTCATTAGGCTGGGCGATTCTTACTGTAATCTGTTGTAATGGCATATAGAAATCATAGTAGTGATGGTATGCAATATTATGTAGCAATTTACACCATATAATTTAAATCATTGGCTATTCTTACCCCAAATCCAATCCCCTTGAGGTACATGTTGGACTTCCCCATCTCTCTGCATCATCCACCAACTGCATCCAGGTCCTTGAGCGAAAGTGATCCCACAGATGGGTGGACCTTTGCCTGGAGCAGGACTAACCCAGACTGTCTTCCCTAACTTATCCTTTATGTGCACTAGAGGAACTTTTTCTCCTTCTACACTACATGGGAGTTCTGATTGGGCAGGGCCAGCTTGATTGGTAGATGTCTTGGAGATAACTAATGAGGTGGCTGTTATTAAATGTGTCTCCCAATGTTTGAAGGTCCCACCACCCATTGCTCTGAGTAGTCTTTAGCAGACCATCATCTTGTTCAGTTTTCCTGGAGGCTAGTGTATGGTGGGGGATGTGATACATGTGCTCAATTCCATGCTCAATTCCATGCTCTTTGACCCAGGTGTCTATGAGGGTGTTCTGGAAATGAGTTGTGGAAATGTCTGAGTCAGTTCTTTCTGGGGTGCCATGTCACCTTAGGACTTGCTTTTCAAGGTCCAGGATAGTGTTCCAGATGGTGGTATGGGGCACAGTATACATTTTCAATCATTCAGTTGTTGCTTCCTCCAGTGTGGGTATGTATTGCTAGCTTTGGTGGGTCTATGGGAGTGTGATGTAATCGATCTGCCAGGCCTCCCCATATTTCCATTTCAGCCATCATCCTCCATGCCAGCGAGTCTTTAACTGCTTGGCTTGCTTGACTACAGTGCATGCTTTACATTCATGGATAACTTGAGACAGATGGGCTTGTGATCAAGGGATGGACTTGGCCATGCTAAATGTTGCATCTCTTTGATGGCCTGAGTTGTCGTGGCCCCACTGAGCTATAAATAATTCACCCTTACGTTGCCAGTCTAGATTTACCTGAGCCACTTCAGTCTTAGCAGCCTGATCCACCTGCTGGCTGTTTTGATGCACCCCAACTCTTGAGTATGTGGGCATCTATCTATCTATCTATCTATCTATCTATCTATCTATCTATCTATATGACATACGTTGACAACCAGCTTCTATAGCTAGGCAGCAATATCTTGCAACAGTGGGGCAGCCCAGACGGGTTTGCCTCTACTCTGCCAGTTGCTCTGCTCCTGTTGCTGTAACCACCCCTACAGGGAACTGGCCACCATCCATGAGTCAGTATGGAGACAGAGCACTGGCCACTTCTCTTTTTCAGTAATGCCTAAAACCAGGTAGTTGGCTTTCACCTCTGCAAACTGGCTCAATTCAGCTTCAGCAGCTTCTGCAACTCATCATGTAGGACTCCATACAGCAGCCTTCCACCTCCGATGTTTTCCCACAAATGAGACAGGACCCATTGCTGAACAGGGCATATGGTTTCTCATTTTCTGGCAGTGTATTATACAGTGGGACCTCTTCAACATATGTCACCACCTCTTCTGGTAATATTCTGAAATCTCTGCCTTTTGGCCAGTCCATGATCACTTCAAAGATTCCTGGGTGACTGGGGCTTCCTCTTTGAGTGCACTGTGTGATCAGTGCAACCCACTTACTTCATGTAGCATCAGTTGCATGATGTGCATCGCATCCCGCGCTGGCAGTCAGGGTGCCAGAAGGAGCTGTGCTTCAGTACTAACTGCCTCTGAAGCAGCTTGAACTCCTTCATATGCTGCCAGTATCTCCTTTGCAGTTGTAGAGTAGCAGGCCTCGGATCCTCATTATCGCTGACACTAAAACCCCAGGGGCTGACCTTGAGTCTCCCCTGGTACTTTCTGCCAGAGACTCCGCGTAGTGTCATGCTCCCTGGCTGTGGTGTAAAACGTGTTTCTTACATTTGGTCGTGCTTACAGTGGCCCAAGGGCTACTGCGTGGACTGTTTCCTCTTTGATCTGTTCAAAGGTTTATCACTGCTCAGGGCACCATTTGAAATAGTTCTTCTGGGCCACTTGATAGAGAGGGCTTACAGTCAGGCTGTAATTTGGAATGTGCATCCTCTGAAAGGCCACACCACCTACGAAAACTTGTGTTTCCTTTTTGTTGGTTGGTAGAGACATAGTTCTTATTTTGTTGATCACATCATCAGGATCTGACAGCATCCATCTTGTCATTTGATTTCTAAAGACTGGATGATCTGTGCAGATCCCTTGACTTCAGTTTGTTTTGTGGCTAAAGCTGGCTTTCAAAAGGATTTGGATTATGTTCTTCCCTTTCTCGGAGACTTCTGCTGTGTTGCTGCATACGATGATGTTGTCAGTGTCTTGCAGGTGTTCTAGAGCCTCACCCTGTTCCAGCCCAGTCTGGATCAGTCCATGGCAAATGGTGAGGTCGTGTTTCCACTCCTGGGCACTCGATTCTAAGTGTACTGCATGCCCCTCTTACATGAAGGCAAACTGTAGCCTGCACTCTATTGCCTAAGAGAATGGAAAAAAATGCATTATCAGAATCAGCTGTGGTGTACGACTTGGCTGCCTTTGATTCCAGTTTATACTGAAGTTCCAGCGTGTCCAGCATGACAGTGCTCAGTGGCGGCCACAGGAGTCTACTGTGAGCTTCCACTCTAAGGCTTTCACACTGGCCACATGGGACTGTTAAAGGGTGAGCAGATTCAGCTGATCACTCCCTGACTCTGCAGTTGACAGATCAGCTTATGGGATGGGAATCAGGGAGTCTCGGTTGCTGAGATACTGCTGCTGGTGCACAAAGGTGGTAGCAGTTGGCACCTGCTGTTCTTTGACCCTCAGCAGCCCCACAACAGAAGGGTCTTCCAAGAGACCCTGCAAGTAGGCTGCTGATTAGTTTCCTCAGTCTCCAAGGCAGCTATACCAAAAGCCCACTGGTACCCTTTTGGGTTCTTGGAATACCCTCTCCGGAGGTAGTCTGTGCCCAGGATTCACGGAACCTCTTGTAAATACAAATCAGAAGCTTCTTCCATAAGATTAGAAGTAAGATCAGTTCACCTTTGGGAAACTGCTGACTGGAGCATCATTTTTCCTGGAAGAATCACCATTTGTGTTTGTTTTTCCTTGCAGCTCACATATTTGTGCCTGTAGGGTCAGGGTAGGTTTTCCATCCCACTTCCTCATGTCACCTCTGTGGTCACGCAGGTGAAACCGCAGGGTGCCTAGTGGTGTGTAACATCTGTATCCTCTCTCTTGAGCAGTGGAATACTTTCTCCCAATAGCTGAGGTACAAGCAGGTAACTAGACATAGCATCTTACTTGCAGGAACTCCCAAGACAGTTTTGTCATACCCTTCTCTTTGAATTGCTGGACTTCATGAGATGGTTTCTCAAACAGGTTTTCAGATTTTTCACAGTCTTTCCAGGCCCATATGGAGGAAGAGAGATTTTCTTGGTATTGGTCAGCAACTTCATTCACTGTTGGTGCCTCTTCATCTTTCCAGGACAGCACTGACAATGATTTAATACGGTGTATTCTGCCCTAACTTCCTCCACATGGGTCAGGTACATTGGACTTCATCTGGATCTTTGGGGAACTGAGCATTGTCCAAATTGCAATAAATCATCTCTCATGTGGCTATTTCCCTCAGATACTGGATACCTCTCTCTGGTGGTCTGCTTGCTTGGGTGACATATAACACTTTCATTGAAGGGATATCTTTCCCTCACACCTGACAGAAGTTATCTCCAGAGGCTGAGGGTTTGTGTCCCTTTTCCAGTTGCTTTGTCAATGCCTCCTTTCCTGGACAGGGATCCCAGCTGGTTGACTTCCCTACCCTCTAATGCCAGACTACTGAACCCATTATCCCAGCATTGGAGCAGCCAGATGATAAAGTTGCTCACCTAATCAAGGACTGAAATCCTTCCATGTTATCTCGCAGCTAACTTGAAGAGGGATGGAGTGGTTATCTCTGGTTCTACCTCTTCTTCCTGTTCTTGTAATGGCCCTGTTTCATCATCCTTTACTAAGTAATTGACTTTCATGAACATTTCTTCCTGCCTGTAAGGGTGACTGATACTGGTACGAGTTGGGTCTCTAGTTCAGCTGCAGCGCTTATTCCCAGGGCTTGAGTAGCTGCAGTGCCTCTGTCACAGGGGATGATCTCTGGGTAGTCATTTTAAATAGTTGCTTAACCCTAAACAAGACCTGAACCACATTCAGCAGACCCAACAGTAAAGTGGTTATTTTAGTAGTAGTTGAGGCAAATGTACTCTTACTTGGGTAACAGAGTAGCTCGTACAGCAAGGGTAATGATTGTGTCAGGGATGGCGTGTAGTTCATTCTCAAGTCTCATTTATAAAATCAAACTTCTTGCAGAAGGGAGAAAGTATTGGGATCATCTTAAATCATTGCCAGGAGCTAGTCATTACTGAAACTTCCAAGGTTCAGATGATTCCTTGCCAATTTTTGGTCTGCCCGAGCTTGTTGGAAGATGTCAGTAATCCTCTCTCATTCAAATACATCGTATCCTTTTTAGGTCCTCCTTGACTTTGAAGGTTAGAAAACTTGGAGGGGCAGGGAAATGAAAATGTTTAAATTCCGGTAGAAAACCAGCAGCCACAGCTCTGCATGCATATAATAGTAATTAACTTAAATGTCATTATGCTGTAAAGTTGCCCTACCCATGGGTGTATCCAGCCTTCAGTGAAGAAGTGCCCAGCAGAGCAGACATCATCATCATTTTATGTCTGCTGCAAGTTGACTCATGTTGGGCCTTTCAGTAAGCAAAGTCTGGGAATTCCAATATTGCTGGTTCCCATTTGAATCTTACTACAGCTGCTACTTTTATTGTATTAGTAGGCATTCCTAATGCTGTAGCTGCCTTTACCAGACTTGGCCATTTACAAATTCTGTGCTGTCTAAATCACTATGCAGTCTAGAGAACATTGCTTAAGCTTATCATCTGTGTGGAGAATTGAGTATGTCCTGGTTGTTCAAGTTATGGCAAGTGACTCCTGACTGTATTTTTAATACAATTGAAATAAATATTTTCATTATCATTTTTTGTAAGTACTGTAAATGTATCTGATAACCTTTCCATAAGAGGAATTGATAGCTCTTTTTACCTATAATTGCCAGTGAAAAAAGAGGTGCTGAATGACTGTTCAGAGTTTTGAAACTGGAAGAAATTGATGGAACTATTTTAAAAATCATTATTGAAGTGGTTTCTGTTTAGTGTTATCTCGACAGTGGAAGCTAATGAGCTTTTTGTCCTTCTCAGTTTAAAAATACACTCTAAATGCTTTTCTAAAATTGCACCATGAATCTTGAAAAGCAAGAGGATGTCTTTGAAGGTTTATTATCAACTTGTTCCATCCTTTCAAAATATGACTGCCAACATAATTTTCCAACTTCATTCCCTTATGTACAGCGCCTCTGTAAACTTCATTTTGTTGTGCCCTTGCTCCACGAGGTTTGATTTCAGCCTGAGAAGGTATACCTAAGCTCACTCTCATTTGACAACTGTACTGAGTCACAACAGCACTTAATAGTAGTAAGAATTGCAATTTGCTATAGATCTCAGTATGGCTGTTCCTATTAGTGTGTCTTACACCTTCACTTCTGTTGTATTGTGAGCTATATATGCACAGGCGTATCTGCACACGTGTGCATGCACACAGACATACACATGTGTAAGTACACACTACAGCTGACTCTACTGTGCCTACTCGTGCCCCAGTATTGTTCTATTATGTGGATAAAGTTATTTTTAATGACTAAGCTCTAAGTGGTATTGAAGGTGCTTCTACATCCAAACTTCTAGGCCTGTAAATTGATGAGCATGAATAGATCCTGTTACACATGCATTATACTTGAAGTGTGAAGATTCAGTTGTGGAGTACTAGAGTCATTGAAACACTGTAATTTTATTTTAAAAAAGGTATTGATTCATTATACTGTTATCATTGCCCAGATCTGTGCTATGAGAGAATACAAATAATTGATGATACCCTATTCTGAAATTTTTACTGTTACTTCTTGTTGAAGTGCTTCTGGATTATAGAAAGACATCTGAATTTGATCAGTAATTAGTTTTGCTGGAAATAGACTGGATGGAATTACATTGAGTCCAGGACCTCAACTTTCCTAAGGCAAGCCGCATGTTGCCTGTCTGAGGGCATCTTCCATCTCCTGGCTTGTCCTTCTGTTGAAGCAAAACTGGGTAGTTCTGCTGCACTGGTTGGGTTTGTGGAGCAGCTTAGCTTACCCAGGACATGTGGCTGCAGCTCTGTCTTTGGGCGTTTAGGATTGCTTGATGCAAAGTCAGAAAAGAAGAGTGCTATTTTAAGATCAGTAAGAAAAGCATTTGAAGGAAAAAGAAAGCTATTGGTCTTGAGCCATTCTTTAGACTTTCCTGTTTATTTCTTTCATGTTATTGTCTCCCTGATTTATTGTATGAATCTGGTTTTTACTCAGCCCAAAGTAAAGTGTTACTGAATTATAGAGATACTTAAGTGCAGTTACAAGCACATCATTCTGAATAAGAAAATGTTTCAATCAATTAAAGTGTTTTGACTTGTTTGGTGTGGGTTTTTTGTTTTTGTTTTTTTTTTTGTAACTTATGCTGTGGGTTATTGATTGTGCTTTATATAACTCTACTGGTAAAAGAAGCAATAGTCGAGAATTTTTCCTGATACTTTGTGGTCTTCATTGCTGGATTGGCTGGGTGGTATTTAAGTTTCAGTGTTCATCTACTGAGTTACCAGTGGGAGATTAGTATAGATAAAACTAAAGAAAGTTTCTAGAGCAGAGTTGCTGTCTTCTGGAGATTGAGCTTTAGTATAGACATGGCCTGTTTCCTCCCACGTGGCCTCGGTACCATCAAACGAGTTCAAGGTTGCACTAGTATAGATGTAGATAGGTAGACTGACGGTGCATGTGTAAATGACTTACACATTGAGGATGTTTGGATATTGATACAAAAGATACAAACCTATTTAGCCTACTATTTCACTTAGCCATCAGTATATAAAAATGAAAATAAACATTTCAATTATGTCCATTACCAAGATTTGTACTCTTGTGTAATCTTTCTTGGAGGCACCACGTAACCGTGAGTGGCTGGCAAGGTTACGGTGTTCTAACTGGACGAGTTTGTCAGGCTGTTTCTTCTTTTGAATGAGTTGCTCTGTTATTAATATTAATGAACTTTTTGCTAAGTAAGGGCAATTTGAGATGAGAAGGCAGTAGAAACATATAATTTAATATTTTTTTTTTTACAACATTTTAATTTCTCTTACAGTGTATCCCTGTATCGGGGAAATTGCCGACCTCTCCGGTTTGAGCCACCGATGCTGGATTTCCATGAACAGTAAGTTGAAAAGTCTTTTGATATGTTTGGTTAGACAAATAGGAGGAAAAAACCCACCACCACCACCACCACTGGTCATCGAGTCCAGCTCCTGGCTCCACACAGGGCCAGATGTGTTACAGAGAGCTGGTGTACTCAGTCTGAAACATCACATAGCAACTTACCAGCTGCAGTGGGTTTGGTAGTGTAGGTACTTGTACTTACTTTTTAGATAATTGTACAGCTGCTCTGCAGAGAGGGAACAGTTTTAAGTCTAGGACTTAACGTGTTGAGGTGATATTACCTTTCTGCTTATACATAACCTGCATCAGAGATCACTTACACTAGTATGTCCATTTTACTATTGCTTTAGTGGGAAAAAGCTTTTATGACTGGATCTGCAGTTACTGGAACAGTAATAGAGAGCTTTGAAAATGCATCCTCAAGAAGAACAAACAGCCTCCAGGAGCCTCCATAGTCCAACTTGCAGCTGGTTTCTGTTTCAGTTCTCAGTGGCTGAATGTAATGGTTTACCTCAAACTTATCTGTGACTTCTGAAAGATAAAGGGAGAAGGAAGTATGTTTAACAATTTCAGTAGCATGCCTGTTTGTAATCAGTTCCTCTGAGAACTACTTCGGTCTTAACTTTTCTTACCAGTAACTGGTTACTGTGTGTAGATAGCAACATTCTTCTTGTTAACAGTCAAAACTTGGTGTACATGAATGCAGCCTATCAAAGCATCAATCATGCACAATGTAAACTACAGTGAGGATGTTTCAATCATTTTGTTAACAGCTCAACCTGGAAGAAGAAAAATATCCCAGGTGTGCCATAGGCTGTGGTTTGCACAGAGTAGTTTTCCAGAAATGATGTTTATACAAATAAACAAATGGAATGCCACTGAATCACAAAGCTATGTGAAAATGCCTCATTTTATAGAATCAGTCAAAAAAAAAAAATCATAATTTTGACTTCTGAGTAAAGACATAATAAATCGCTCTGTTGCCTCTTCCTTATTTCTTCAAAATTTCAGAATCTCTGGCTTTTGATGTTGTGTGTTTTTGTTGTTTCATCTTTTGTAATGTCAGTAGTTGGTCCTAGGCAAGAGGACATGTGCTTCTAACATGAATAGTAAAATACCTAGTGGCAAGCCCTGCTCTACTGCATCTCTTCTATAACAAAATTAGGTTGTAGTCAACAAGTTATACTGGTGAGTGCAGTGCAAACTCAAACTTGCAGAATGGTTTGCTCTTTGTTAAAGTTACTGTAAACTTACCTATTGAATCAATTTGAAGTGATTTTTCTCTTAAAATTATAAAAGTTTTCAGTTCATAGTAACAACTGAATTTGACATTTGAAGTGTATTTTATACACCTTTTCCTAATATGACTAAAGTCTTCTTTTGTTGACGTCCTCTGAAAGATCTTGCTTTTAAAGGTCATCTCGAGTTTGCTTGCTTGTCTGAAGTAAGCTGCATGTGCTGCTCTGTAGATTTCTAAAGATGCTTTTTTTTCCTTTGTTCCTTGCTAAAAATAGATCCCAGACAGTATCATAAATACTTCACACTGTTCTTCATTATATTTTGGCTCTTCATGTAAGCTGTTCTTGTCAGAGCTGAAAGCAATGAAGAAGTGTAAATCTAGCACACTGTTAAAGTAGTGCAAATCTACTTAGGAAGGGCTCTATACAATAAATGCAGAACTGCACTGGGAGATTGTTGCCTTCTATCAGTTAAAATAGGAAATCTGTGTGTTAGATCCTGGCTTGTTATGAGTTCTGTTAATTATTTTTTTTTTCCTAAAAACGTACAGTTATTGATTTATGTGTTGTAGTTTGGGTCATAATCTAAGGCAGAAATGATCTTCTGTTTATTAAATTTTCAGTAAGATGTCAAAAACAGTTTTAGAAATGTTTAGATATGGAGTCCAACATTCATTTTAAAACCTGTACTTGACCATTTAGATAAAAGGGAACCAACTCTGAGATACGCTAAGTTAACTCAGCATTATGGTGAGAACGAGCTGTAGGTGCTAAGCACCTTTGAAGTCAAATAATGCAGATTTAAGGGGGGGGGATGTTTGTTTTGTTGTGGTTCTGGGGGGTCTCCTTTATTAAAATAGTCAAGATTTTCACATTCAAATTCTGGCTTATCTCTCTCTGTTAATAACGGATTTTCTGAAGGCATCAGATGCCTGTTTAGTTTCTGAATCAGTATTGTACTTAAAGGGTGTTGTGTTAATAGGTAGCATACAGCATTTAGTAGAGCAAAGTTGTTTCAAGTTCTTGTTTGTGCTGAGCTATCAACACTTATCATTCCTAGGCTGAAGGAAGTTGCAATATTTAATTTGAGTAAACTAGCCCACTCCTGTGACATTTTTGGTCTGCTGAGATTGTGTGGGTTTAATCAGATGTTTCAAAAACATACCAACTTGAGCAGGAACAATATTTATTAAAAGTTGTTTTGCCTAGGGAATATCATAACATCAAAATCAGTATGAAATTGATAAATAGTTGCTGTAGACACACTTCCTGTGTTCCACCTGGAGATGAGATTACAATGGCCTTTTGCTTCTGTTTTATAAGAGTTGGAAGTGTTTGGTTTTTTTTAAATGCTGTTTTAATGTAAAATAAACACTACCATATTGCACTACTTTGAAGGCTGTCCAGGTAATCTCATATTTATTGAAGAAGTGTATGCTGTATATTAGGATATGCAGATCTTTAGCTGACTTGAAGATACCCCAATGCTTCTCTGTATAAATTAAGCTTTGGGAATGGGCTGGCACTGAGGCAGGTTCTATACAGCTTTTCCAGGGGACTGCTTAAACTAAGTGGAATACTCACATGTTTATTTAACGTGAAGGCCTCCTGCTTGTGTTTCTGAAGCAATGCCAGTCTTCCTCTGGAACAACTTCTGCAACACGTTGGATATTAAATTTGGGGCTTTAAAGAAAACTAAACAATATTTAAAAAAACCCAAAACAACAAAAGAACCCACCCAAAACCAACTCCACAAACAGCTGCCTTTATTTATAGCTGTGTTCTGTTTTTTGTAATGTCTGTAGTCTGTTACTTTCTCCTGTTGTTCAATGGGGATGGAATAATTGACATGTCCTAGCATACATCACTAACCATTATGGTATCTTCCACAGTTGGTTGCTCAGAGGCTATTTTGGCAGAACAGTCACTATGTACATGGCTTTCTGTGTTTGAGACAGGTCTTCATATTGCAGCTCTCCTCGTTGGGCCGTCTGGGTGAAGACTGAAGAATACTGTTGCGGTGCAGTTCGTGTTCAGTTACTGCACCTGCTTTGTGGCAGAACTTGAACCTTTTTAGATCTTGAAAGCAATTGCTTGGTAACGTTAAAATATTTGAGACCTTCTTGCAAGTCTTGAGACCTTATCTTGCTTGAATTAATAGAGAATGTGAAGTTGGGTGGATTGGTCTCATTTCTTCAAGATACCTAGTCTCTTAACAGTAAATAGTGGAGAACTTCAGCAACCAGAGAGTTTATCCAAATTGCTAGTTTTCTTACATCTTAGATAAGGATATTTACAGAATGGTGGAAGGACCAATCAGGTACCTGTGTTGTGCAGCAAAATGTTTACACATTACCTTTGATACTCTTCTAATGTGCGTGGGTTTGAGATTGCTGGAAATTTGAAGTGTTGTGAAATGAAATTTTCATTTCCCTTGGGGTTTGTTAAATATAAGAAACTGTTGACAGTAAATTGACATTTAGTCCAGACCTACCTCCGTTTTTATTCGCATCTCATGATAGGCTACAAAAGGCTGTCAAAGCAAATCTTAGATTTGTTCAAATCAGTTGTTGATGTGGTTGGTTAAGGCATTTTTTGTATATGGGGCTTTGCAAACTGTTTTGAAAAGGTGTGATTTTTGTTCTAAATTAGATTTGTAACATAAAATAGGGTGTTTGCTGCATTTAATTTATTACATGGGCACTGACTTTTTGTCAAGTGTAGTATAAAAGAACTTTCTTGGTTTTATTTATTTACTTTTGTTTAAAGCCAGTGAAACCTGGGAGCTGAAAAACAGCTGATCTATAGGGTAGTAAATACACAAAACCACAACCCTTCCATTTCTTTTCCAAGTTAAGAGACCATTTTGCATTTTCAAACTTATGTGCTTCAGCTACTCTAACTTGCCCTGTGTCACACAGGCAACTTGCCTGTGTCACTCAACCAGTGATGAGTTGAAAGTTCCAAGTGAAAGAGGAAGAATGCTCTACTCGTTCATTCTCTAGTCTTGTACATCATGCAGGCATCTTTCGTGTTTGTTCCTTCGTGCTAGCTCCTTACTAGCAGCTCCTTCATGATGGGGTACAAAAGGAATTCCCTTTTAGTCTCCAGAGGGAACCTTGTCAGACCAGCTCATTTCATTTCATTAGAAGTATCTGGATACATTACAGGTCAACACTCAACTTCTTACTGGTGGAACTTGCAGTCTCTGATCTTTTGACTGGAGAACCATCTGCACTGGTTCAGGAAGTTCCCAAGTTGCACGTATTTAGAGGCTTAACAGGGTTTTTCTGGACATCTGACCTTGCATGCTTTCCACGTTATTACCCTTTTGCCTTCTAGGCATCTGCTGTTCGCTCTGGTCGGGCATGGTGATTTAACCCATGTGAAACTTCTGATATGCTGTCCAACAGCTGGCCTTGCAATTGCTTCAGCAGTTGCCAAAGGTGCTGAAAAAAACATATTTTGGGGGAACCATATTTGATAAACTCTCAAATTCACGAGGAATTTAGCTGAATTGACTCTTGAGGATATTTATCTATATTCACAGCATTCCAAAATCTGAATGGGAAGTTTATGATTGACTTCAGTTCTCTCTCCGCTCTCAGAAAGAATAGGAGATGGAAGAGGAATAATGTATCTGCTGAATTTATATGCTTTGCTTTTCAGTAATAGATTTTTATCCGTTTCAAGCAAGCATTTCACAGAAGTATTTAAATTCTATGCATTAAGAAAAAACGGCATTATTCTTTTTAAAGGGCATTTTCTCAATCCATATTTGCTTCGCAGTGAGTACCTAGATATTTTTGCAAGTTAAGTTTGAGCCTATAACTCAAGGACTCATCTCCCTAACTTTTTGCAGGAGCTGGCTTCCATAGTTAAAAGAATCTGCTTCTTGATCTTTAGTGCAGCAGTGAATTCCATTACAAGGACATGCTTGCAATACACTGCAGGTACTAGCTCAGACTTTGGGAAGAGTTGAGTTGCAGCGGTAAAGAATGTACACACAAGATTCTCTACCCATTTGAGCAGGCACCTCACCCTTATTAATTACCATCTTCTCATCTAGGTTGTGGTATCTGCTTTTTATCAGTGTAGGTGGACCTAGCATTATGCAGGGACAAAAGATTAGGAGCAAAATCCTACGTGCTTTGACAGGTCACATTTGCCTGAAGGTGTGTGTCTGTACCATCTTCTTGCAATGAGAAGTGCTAGCTGTGACTACTCCAGGAAATTCTGCTGTAAAATTTGGCACCAGGTAACACTGTACTTGTGCAGATCATTGCAGCTTGATAATCCACAGACTGGGAAACATCCCTTCTGTGGTTATTGCTTGGGGTGTAGGTTCATTAAACATGTCTGGTGTAGAATGCTTTACCTGGGTTTTAGATGGCAGAAAAAACAAGTGAGGTTTGCCCTATTTCTGTAGATTCCTTAAAGAATATAAGGAAAGTTGCATCAGAGCAAAACATAATATTAGACTCACTGTTTGGTCAACAAAATGATGAAATTAAACATAGAATGTATTAATTAAACAGAATTCCTTTTTAATGACTTCTGCCTTTATCAGCTATAGTAATGCTATGGTGGTTTAGTCCGGAAGCCAAAGGTAGTGAACTGTGATGTCTGTTGTGGCTGCTTCCCTAGGAGGTTTTGGCCTCTCAAATGTGCTGTTTTGTATCCCACTTTTTTCAGAACTGAGAAAGCATGAAGGCCTTAAGATTGTTAGTGTTTCAATTTTACTTGGAGCATTGAGTTTTACTTCCAAACTGCCTTTCAGACAGGAATAGTCTTGCACTTCAGTGTTACTAGTTCATTCAACACGGTTTTCTTGGCTTTGTGGTGTTTCACACATCAGGCGTCATAAGAAGTGTCACTTAGCTCTGATCTTGGGCTGTCAGTACACAGCTGGCTCTCTGTGGAGACCACAGGTGATATGCTACTCACGCTCTTGGCTCACATGTAGTACAGCGCTTAAAATCTATCTCATCTCTCACTTCCTACTGTTGTGGTTAGGGGTAGCTGCTCTGCTTGATTCTTGTTTTCCGATCTTGTGTCTTATAAAGACTGGTTGGAGTGCCTTGTAGTAGAGGAGGAGAATGGTTTGCCCTTTGCAGTGAGATCTAGGGAACAGACAGATGATCCTCAGGAAGGACTGAAGAATCTTTCTTCAATGTTGGAGGAGTTGGACTGTTTTCTTTTTCTTTTTTTCTTTTTTTTTTTCTTTTTAATGTCCACTTGGTCTAAACAACAAATTCACTGTGCAATTGCAGACATTTATAAAAGCTTGATTATACTTTTCACAGTCACCAAGCAGATAAAATGCTCAAGCCCTTCTGCAGTGATGTCAGTAAAGAAAGGTGTGTTTGAAGCAGTGGGTTCAGAATTCAGGGAGTGCTGGGTAACTCTGTATCAGGGCTTTTCTCAGGTGCGCTTTTGAGGGTGGTTTTCTCGTTGGCTTGTTTGGTTTTTATGGTTTTTTCCTTTCCTGGGGGTAGGTTTAGAGATGGGGAACTTTGGAGTGCTGGATGGCATTCAAATTTCTCTGGTCTGATAAAGGTTTCCCTGGCAGGAGAGCTGGTTTACTGTTTACTTCTGTTGATAACAATGTAGCAGTTACAGCGGTTAACTCAAAACATCACAGCTGGTAAAACATTTCACTTTCTAATATCCCTCCAACAGGTCCGAATATTTTTATGGCTTAACTTGGAATTTAGCTTTTGTACGGATTTTAAAATGTGAAGAGATCAATTGTCTTCATTACTAGTTAAGTTAGGGAAATCAAAATGCAATTTTTTTTTTTTTGGACAGTGAAAGGAGCAAGTGTCTGCTAGTGGAGACGTGAAATTAGAACTCAGCAAGCAAAGCAAAGAGCTTCACAGTAGTAGAGTGCTGATATGTTCTGCTGTTAGTGACACAGTTTATTGAAGGTTATTAATTGTGTCTTTGAATTAATATCATGGTCTTTACCATGTACCTATTTAGGCTGTGTTTCATAAGTAGGAGGTTCTGTCTTTTACCGCGGTCATTTGGTTTGATTACTGTCACTAAATCTTCCATTCAGTGCAGCCTTTAATTTACAGCAAGCTTATGTTGCTCTATCTGTTGAGACACACCCTCCCTCCCACGTTGAAAGACTGTGCGGTTACAATAGTGCTTATTGATTTGGCCTCTTAAAGTTAAGTGAGGATGGCAGAACAACTACCTGGTATTGGTCATCATCCCTTCAGGTACTACAGATAGTAATTCTTACCACTAGTTCTCCAGTCCTTGCAATGTCTGGAGCAGGTGACAGGAAGGGAGTGCTATGTGGAATATGTGTAGCCTGGAAGTTGAAAGTTAACTATTTTGAATTCCAAAAGATAATGTGGAGCTAATTGTAATCTACACACTTCATTTGTGCTTTGATGTTCTCCTCGTACCGGCTAGGACAGAGTTAATGTTCCCAAGGAGCCAGCACAGGTAAGCCAAGCTGGCCAAGGGTGTTTTGATATGACATGACATCACACCACCATAAAAGGGGGCTGGTGAGGAGGGACAGGTCTGCCTGGCTTAGGGATGGTCTGAGTGTGGGTGGAGCATCGTCGGTCATCCCTTCCTATGGTTATCACCATGTGTGAGTTCTGTCTTGAGTGCTGTCGCTGTCGTTCCCCTCTCCCCGCGCTGTCCCAGCAAACTGCCCTGACCCCACCCATGGGGGCACCTGTCCTCCCGTCCCACGGGGGGTGCAGAAGGAGCAGGCAGTGTGGGGTGCTCGGCTGCGGCTAAACCACGACAGGTGTGTTAAAAGGCATGAAAAGAAGTCTGAAGAGATACCAAAGTATGGAAAATAATGGGTGAAACTGAAACATTTACTGCCACGCCAGCTGTAGTAAACGAGCCTAATGTTTGTGTGGAATAAAATGTTAGCACGTCTTGTTAGAGGAAGAGTGTGCTGCTGTTTAACTGTTTGTCTTCTGTGTTTTAAACTTCTTAAATGCTAGAATTTATCAGAGGAATTCTTTATTTTTTTGCCTTAAGGTATGAATTCAAATGTCACGTGCAAATAAATTAGTTATTGCTGCACATGCCTGTGTACTTAATTCTGTATAGCATGTTATAAAATACCAGAAGAACTCTGGGTTCCAGGTAAGACTATTTACAATCTAGCAGGAAAAAAAAAAAAGTGCTTGGATTTTTGTCTAGAGTGTGTTCTGTTTGTTTTAAGTTGCTGCTTGCAACCTTAAGGTAGTCATTTAGAGGTTCTAGCATAGGAATAGAAAACTTTGCCCCTTCTTATTCTGAAGTAAAAAGCTGAAAAATAGAGTTTTCTTTTGGATAGGTGTCATTTTGGAGAATGGTACAAACTTGGGTAAGCCTTATGGAAAAATAATCAGTAAAATAATGAAGGATATTTTTAACTATATAATTCCTCAAGGTAGGATTTACATATGTTAGTTGAAAAAACATTTAATGCTAAGCTCTGTTGTCAGTGTTCATCACTGTTATGACCCTATCTGGTTAAATAGGACAAAACCCAATGGTGTGTTCTCTAGAATTTTAACACTTCAAAAATGTTCTCTCTCTGTTTTGACAGGCCAGTTGGAATGCCAAAAATGGAAAAAGTTTACCTACATAACCCTAGCTCAGAAGAAACAATTACATTAGTATCAATATCTGCTACAACATCACATTTTCATGCATCATTTTTTCAAAATAGGGTAAGTTATTTTTCTGCTTTCTGGAAAAGAGCTACTCCTCTGCACACCCCTACCCCTGCCATGGGAGCTTGATTTCCCTCTTTCTTTAAAGGAGTTAGTTGCTCCAATAATTACATACCTAAAAGTATTAAGATGCTGCAGTTCTTGATCTCCTATTGGTTACCAAGCAAATTTTAACTGAGCACCAAAACACGCAGAAACCCTACTAGAAGAAGAGGGATAAAATACTGCATATGAGTTCTGACTACATTGGAAGTGTGTACTGTAACTGACAGTTTAACAGCAGATCTTCTCTGCTGCTGCAGTAACTTAAGTGTATGTGCCTTAGAGCATATACACAACAAGCTGCTTGTTTCTTGTTTGGTTGTTGGGTTTGTTGTGGCTTTTTTTAAAAATTGGAAGTCCAGTGAAGTGATGTTAGTATGAAGCAGCCATTCCAGTGCACTTAGAACTACTACAGTCCTGACACAGGAACTTACAAATTAAAAAGCGTGGTGTCAGCAGTGTTAACTCTTAACCACCTTACTCTTAGGTATAGTCCCCTTGTTTCAGTTATGTCTGCAGGGCCTGTGGCTTTGTGGGGACCATGCAAACAGTAAAAAAATCAGAAAACCTGTCTATAAGCAACTTGTCTTGCTTCTGGAAGTCTAGTAATTGCCTTCTCTAATGTTTCATTAACTGTCAGTACAGAATATTTCTGTGATAAGCTGAACTCTTTTGATCAGAATTCAACACAGAAATTTAGTTAAATAAGTTCCTGCAGTATACAATAGTTGTAAAATACTGGTATATTTATTATTATTTTGTTACACATTTTTAGTTGTCTAAAACTTCTACTCTTTTTGTTCCAAGTCTGTGGTTGACTTTCTAACTTCAGTTTTCCATAGAGAACACACAGGGTTCTTTTGTTGCACAAATACTGTTGTTCATCTGCAGCATGGAATGTTTTCAATAAACAGTTTTGCTTATTCCTCTGCTTGCTTGCTTTTATATTTTCCAGAAAATTCTTCCAGGAGGGAATACGTCCTTTGATGTAGTTTTCCTCGCAAGAGTAGTGGGAAACGTAGAGAACACTTTATTTATTAACACTTCTAATCATGGGGTATTTACTTATCAGGTAAGAAAATGACACTCTTTCAGGAAAAACTTGTGAAGTGTGAATCAACCAGAGCAGTGTTTGTGATGGCATGCATAACCATTCAAGGATATTTGCACAGTAGTGTGTGTGTGGGGGGGGTCATCAGCCAAGGTGAAGAGGTTTCCATCTCTGCTGCTTGCTGTAACACTGAGGTATACCACTATAAATGTCTGTAAGGCAAGTCAGTGACATTATGTAGGGTTTAGAAGCCTCTCAACAACTGTGTGTGTGTGATTGTAGTGGCTTATTGCAGTGGTCTAGCTGATCCTTCAGTGCTGTATTCATCTGATGCAGTGGCAAGACAATATTAGTCATTAAGTTGACAAAAAAATTACTCACTTGAGAATCAGCATGATAGACCACACAGATAAGTGTCTGAAAAGTGAGAGAAATCCTCTGGTTGAAAGCATATGAATAGGGCCATGAGGATGATCAGAGGGCTGGAACACCTCTCCTACAAAGACAGGCTGAGGGAGCTGGGCTTGTTCAGCTTGGAGAAGAGAAGGCTCGGGGGAGACCTAACAGCAGCCTGCCAGTGCCTGAAGGAGGCTTACAGGGAAGCTGGGGAGGGGCTGTTTGTAAGGGCATACAGCGACAGGTAGTGGCTTCGAACTCAAGCAGGGTAGGTTTAGATCAGACATGAGGAAGAAGTTCTTGGCTTTGAGGGCAGTGAGGAACTGGAACAGATTTCCCAGAGAGGTCATGGAGGCCCCATCCCTGGAGACGTACAAAGTCAGGCTTCATGAAGCTCTGAGCAACCTCATCTAGTTAAAGGTGTCCCTGCTTACTGCAGGGCCTTTAAAGGCCCTTCCAACCTATGATTTACCATGGTAATGGTTTGAAAAGAACAACAAGACTACTTCCCATGTGGATAGTCTGTTCCATAATGGTATGGTTAAAGGGTATTTCATGCCTTTATAACCTTTAGCTGGTATCTAGTGTTTCAGAGTATCAGGAAAAAAAGATCATCTTTGGACTTCCTGTGTTCTAAATATGACAGTGTGTAAGTAAGTAGTAACTATGAGAAATGCCCTTTAGCTGCAAACTATTATTTCAGTGCTTTAGCATCATGCTGCTTTTAAATGTTGGGTTAGAAATATTCTTCAAAACTAATCAAAAAGAGTACTTGGTAGATCACTAGGATTGGCACACGTATGTCAGGCTCTGTAACAACTACATACAGCCACTTAAGCCTGTTTTTCTTTTTCTGAACCAGGTGTTTGGCATTGGAGTACCGAACCCCTATCGATTGCGCCCATTTATTGGGGCACGAGTTCCTGTAAATAGCAGTTTTTCTCCTATAATAAATATACATAACCCTCACAGTGAACCTTTGCAGGTGAGCTTAAGAGAAAGCCATTAAATGCTCATTTATGCTTATGATAATAAACTGAATTTTTGTTTATTTTGGTACTTCTTCAAATTCCGTTTGAACTTTATAGCTATTTGGGGCTGAATGTTTCATATTATACAAATGTTTTTCTGTTTAAATGCAAGTTAGTTGTTACCATTAGGCCTGTAGATCTTTTAATTTGATAAAGTGAGGCATTACTGTAAAGTTTCTATTTAAAATTTTCATATTTGCTGCAAAAGAAAGAATTAAACTTCACTGGTAATTAAGAAAAATACCAAAGCAAAAAAAAAATAAAATAAATCTGGTGCTTTTAATCCAGGCACACCTCTTTCCTTGTGCTTGTTTTGCACAGCTTAAGGTGTCTTTACAGTGTACCCTAGTAAGTAATATTGGCAAGCATTCCTATGTTAAGGTAGGATTGATGTCGGCACAATTAAACAAATAGTCCACTGATTAAACATGATCTGAGTCTGTAAGTGATCCACAAAAAGTGTAGCATTATCAAATGGCTACATCATCATTAAAAGTGAATTTATAAGATACTCCAGTGGTCAAATAGTTGCTTAACCCATGCTGTTACATTATAGTACCTGGTAACTTAAACAGGGTTCTTCTGAAGTACTAACATTTTCCTGTTGTGCTCCTCAGGTGGTAGAAATGTATTCCAGTGGAGGTGATCTGCATTTAGAGCTTCCAACAGGTCAGCAAGGAGGTACAAGGAAGCTATGGGTGAGTAGTCATCCTTGCAGCATTTGTTATATTTGTCTGGGGAGGTTTTGTTTTGATATGATTTTAGGTTTTGTGGTTTTATACAAACTATTTCTTGTCATGTGATCATTGAAAATATCTCATAAAAATGAAATTACAGGGTCTGTTAATTGTATGGTAAATAGGAATTGGTGGAAAGGGCTAATGAAAGGAAGCCATCTGTATTGAGCAGTGCTTTTTTTTTGAATGAGAGGAATAAGATGATTCCTAGTAGAATAAATTACACCCATCTCAGCATTCAGGACAACGTAGTTATTCTGATGGTCAGTAGTTTGATCTAACCCACAGGGAAAATATACAGCAATTTTTATAATTATTTTTATTTTTTTTTTAATTGAGAAAGTCCTGTGGATCACTTTAAATGCACACGTGTTGAAAAAGCAGCTGAAGGAACTCCAGGAAGAAGAATCTATTAAGGGCTACTAAATAAAACAGCAGTGTGTCTAGCTGCAATAAATCCCTAGATCATGAGTCGAGAGTGGCTGGAAACTGTTCTGGAAAGCATTCCTGCAAGTGTGCTCTGCACTTACTCTTTACTCTTCCTATCTGCTGCGGAAGGACGGTGTAGTGGGTTGGATGGACTCACTGTCTGGCCCATTAAATCAGTTTTGTTGTGTTCTTTAATGTAGTTTTTACTATCTCATGTAGTTTTAAAGTAACTCATAGAATATAGAATCACAGAATCAGAGATGGGTTTCAGTTGGAAGCGACCTCAAAGCCCATCTAGTCCCACCCCCCTGCTATGGGCAGGGACACCCTCCACCAGACCAGGCTGCCCAGAGCCCCATCCAACCTGGCCTTGAACACTGCCAGGGAGGGGGCAGCCACAGCTTCTCTGGGCATCCTGGGCCAGGGCCTCGCCACCCTCACAGGGAGGAATTTCTTCCTGATATCTAATCTAAATCTTCCCTCCTTCAGTTTAAAGCCATCACCCCTTGTCCTGTCACTGCACTGCCTGATAAACAGCCCCTCTCTAGCTTCCCTGTAGGCCCCTTCAGGTACTGGCAGGCCACTATAAGGTCTCCCCTGAGCCTTCTCTTCTCCAAGCTGAACCAGTGCAAGTCTCTCAGCCTGTCTTCACAGGAGAGGTGCTCCAGCCCTCAGATCATCTTTGTGGCCTCCTCTAGACTCTCCCCAACAGTTCAGTGTTTTTCTTGGATGCTGTTCCAGGTGGGCTGCAGGGTAAAAAAATAATTTAAAATACGATGACGACACTTTGACATATGGATGTACATCATTCTCTAAAATTGTTTTGATGCCAAATGTTTGATTGGATGAAGCAGTCTGCATACGCAGGAGGATTTTTGTAGTCACTGTTCAGAGTTACTTCAGAGATCTGATGAACCTTGGATCCCCTGTTACATATATGGAAGAATCAAATCACATCCTTTGAAATAGTAATGAATGACTGCATTATATTAGGGTTGAAAACTGACCTCCAGAGTGGATTGGTACGAGTTTGTACTACAGAAAGCACAGAAGATATGTATAAGACAATCAACTGCTGTATGCATTGCATCCTGTCCAGTTTCCTTTGCTGAAATAGCAAAGAAAGAAGCTGTCAAATGAAACAACATCAATTGATGCAAGGACTACTCATCAAAAATTCTTACTTTCTGCCATATTTCTTTGCATTTAAAGTGGAAGATACTTCGAATTTCAAATCACTTTTTTTTAAAGCTTCAATTTAAAAAAAAAAAATAGTAGTCCAGTTCCACAGCTCTTCTGTAACACGATGAGAATGAATATGCAATATTAGTATTTCAGCTATGGTTCTGAAGGAAGTCTTGTGCTACAGCTGTGTCCAGCAAATATAGAAAGAATTGTCTTTCAAACCCTTAATGCAGATGAGAACTGGTGGAACAGGCTTGGTACGGAAACTAATACACATTTTGACTTTTTGCTGTAAATTGCTTGGTGACTAATATATCTGCAGCTCCACAAACTTCTGGCTACTTGCAGTTCTGCACTATTTCATTTGTGTTTCACACTGAAACTGTCTGCTTTGGAGAAAAAAAAAATTAGAATATGCAAAAATTCTGTTTGCTGTTACTATACTCAGTAACATTTTTATGAATGGATTTTGTTTATTGGTAGATACTGTCAGTTTACTGTATTATTACCACAATTTAAATACATACAACTTAATGGAATAGGACATGAAAGTCTTCTTGCATATACCTGTTTCTAATCAGTGTCATTTTAAATGACTCCAACTGTCCTTACTAAATTTAATAGTCATTTTAGTAACAATCAGCCTGTGATTGCAGCTTTTTATCTTACTACAATTATACTCAATTCTTCTATTGTAATTTTTTTGTGTGGCAGCTTTTTTGTAATTACTGTAGTCTCAAAGATGTGCTTTGATTGTTTATCAGGAAATACCTCCCTATGAAACAAAAGGAGTGATGAGAGCCAGCTTTTCTTCAAGAGAAGCAGATAATCATACAGCCTTCATTAGAATAAAAACAAATGCCTCAGACAACACAGAATTTATCATTCTCCCTGTAGAAGTAGAAGTTACAACAGGTTGGTAGAAAAGTGGTTTGTTGTTCTGGGGTATTCTAATATTATTCAGCTTGATTAACCTCTAGTGCAAGAAGAAAACTGTAACTTTTGTGTTTTGTTTTGTTTTTCCCTTTAAGCACCAGGAATCTATTCATCAACAGAAATGCTAGATTTTGGTACACTACGAACACAAGGTAAACAATACTTTGGGTCGCAAAGTATTATCAAGAGTAGGGTGGGGAGGGGAAAGCCCAGTTATCTCTGTACTATTTCAGGTTGCTTGTGGAATGATGCTATTTAAAGCTCTAGTTTCAAAAGCAGGATAACAGCATGTTACAGCAGTACATGCTGTATTCACCTGCAAGTACACTCGAGGGGTGTACAAACAAACAATAGTTGGCACAGTCTTACACTAATGCACTTACTAGTTGTGTGTGGCTTTGTCTGAAAACTGTTGTCAGTTTCCTTAATTTGTGAACTTGTTTTGAAAGATTGCTTTACATCTGTATAAGTTTTAGTAGTTTTCACAGGGAGTAGTGAAAGTGTGCAAACATGATCAGATTTGTTACTTATCGTGAGATCTTTGTGTTTGAAGTGTCATACTTTTGGAGCTAACATTTTACATTTTAAATTAGTACTGTTTAGTGGGGGAAAAAAAAGTGAAAACTAGCAAAACTGAAAGTATCTTTTGAAACTGTAAAAGGGACTTGTTTTTGAGGAAAACCAGTATATCTCTCAACTAAAAACAGGCAGCTTCTGAAGTACATTTCCTTGCAACTGTCTTAATGTGGAAAGATTTTAAAATAAGATTAGTTTCTGCTGAATATTGTTGCACCTGGCAAAATCGTTAATTGTGGTGGCTTTAGCCTGTTCGTTTCTTAATGTGTTAGAAACACATCTGATTACCTAAAGCACCTAACCCCAACTAATACACAAAAATGCAGTTTATAAGTGTGCCAGGTTCGTGGGGCTAGCTACATTGACTCGCTGTACTGACTTGTTAGTCTAGCTTTTTAACGCTGAACAGTGGATTTATATTGAGAAATCAGCTAGTGTAGATGACTTTGTATAAGGTTCTTATGTTAAAATAGCCTAATAGCCAGATGTGTTTTTTCTTCTTTAACAGATCTGCCAAAAATTTTAAATCTGCATTTGTTAAATTCAGGAACAAAAGATGTGCCAATTACAGTAAGTTTTATTTCCTTTCAATTTGAAACTTTCTACTTGGATTTTCTTTCTCTCACAAAACTCGATCGTTCACGGGATGCCTGTGTAGTGTTCAGAATTAGAAGCTGGGTGATATGTGACTGAAAAGATGACTTAACAGGAAGACAAATAATCTGTATGTGTGCTAAAATTCATTTGCTTCATAGCCTTCTTTGAACGGCTGTTTTGGCATTTATAGGATGTGCCTCCAATATCTGAGCCTCTGGAAGCTTTTATATTGGAGAACAGTAACTCCTGTTCAGTGAATGAGAGATTAATGCAGAGTCTGTGGGGTTCTTTGTCCTCATCAGACAGTCTGTGAGGGTGTCTAAAGTGGTTCCCCACCATAATCTTAGAAGATGAGCAAAGAGTAGCTTTCAAGAGCAGGCTGTAAAATGACTCTTGTTTCCTTGAGGTTATCCGCTTTGCAGCGTGAAATAAGAAAAAAAAAGCTCCACAAACACTCTAAAGCCTTTTCCAGTGAGATCGCTACAGCTGCATGTAAAGTGCAGCCAGCTTCAGGATTGTAGGGTTTGGGTTTTCTACATTCTATTTTTTATTGCAGAATTTTGGCTCTAGTCTGGCAGTCTGCCTTTATTCATTCATACCTTTTTCCTCTGTTAACTTTTCTCGTGGCCCACTATTTTTCTCACTTCGTCCTTTTCCCCTTCCTGTCTTCCTTGTTTTCCAGATTTAGTTGTATAGCTAGCTATACCTTGTCCCACTGCACTTCAAAAAGTGTTGAAGTGTTGAAAAGAAACCAGAGGAGCCAGAAGAATGACAGAAGGATTGGCAAAGGTTTCTTACTGAGCTCTTGGAGAGCATTTCTGTGTTTTTAAAGCTCATAGCTGTAACTGTAGGGAATAGTATTTTTAGTAGTAGAGGTCTAACAAAAGTAGTAGAGGTCTAACAAAACTTTAAATCAGGCAGGTTTTTGTGAAGTTTTTTTAGATGGTTGATTTTTGTGTAATACCCTTCCTGAGTACACTACAAAAAAGCATATATTGAAACCATCAGTATCACTCCTAATATCTGACAAAGTAGTGCCTAATTCATATTCTCCATATAAAAAAACCACTCATTTTTTTAAAGTTATGGTCTTTGGACTGACACTGGAAGGCTGTCATCTGATGACCATTATACATGTCATGACACAACTTTTCCAGATGAATTATTCTTTTACAGTGTATCAAAGCAGTAAATTTGGTGGTCTTAGAGGTTTTAGGACTCACTTTTGCCATGATAAAGTTACCACATAGGCCTAGATGTGATGTATTTTTCAGTGTTACATGTGGCATGCCAAACCAGCTGTTCTTCTCATTAAGGCACAGCTTTGTTGTGAAGCTGTAACCTTTCTAGCATTTGAAGCACTGTGTGAACTGCTGCTGCTGAGCCAATCAAGGCATTTCAAAGCGGTGAGAGTAAAAATTTTTTGGAAGGAACCTGGTGAATAGCTTACTTCTAAGAAAGCTTGGGAAACAGATTTCTGACCATTTAGAGGTAGGGTTTAAAAGCAGTGAGACAGAGCTCTGCGACAAATTTCATCTTAATGTCAGAAGAAAAGGCCAAGGCTATATTTAGCATACGTTTAAGCTGGGCGCTGGAGGAGCTAAATATCTTCAGGTCATCTGTGTATGAGAGACCGCTAATACTGCTGCCAGAGTTGTAGCTGTTCTGCCTTTAAGTACTTAGTCATGCTGTTGTCCAACAAATTGGTTGAGGAAAATAAGGGCAAGTCACTTGACTTTCTCTTTTGAGTTCTAAAACTTTTTATAAAAACATCCTTAGTTACAATTTGTAGGGGTTTCTCCATTATTAGGGAGAATCATGTTTATTTCCTGACTAGCTGAACTGTTACGCAGCAATGATTAAGCCACGCTGTCAACAACTTAGTGTAGATCATTAGACACTTTCTCTTATCCCTTCTCTAGAAAGAAAATCCTGTGTGTCCTTAATGCAGTTGAAGCCCATTTGGCTGGTAAAAGCAAAGGCACACTTTGAAATGTGAGCACCCGATCACGTTTGATGCATGAAGAACCAGGAACATCAGCACAGCCATATATTGAAGCTGAGCTTTGAAAATAAGAGTCTGTGTATTAGAAAGTATTTACTTACTTCTGTCACAATTCACATACTTCAGAGAAAAAAAAAATCTACTCTAAATCAAGCAGTGAGAACTAGTTTACACCTGTGCTACGTTTTCAGTCTGCACATTTGAGCACACACACCTGTTATCAAGGGAATCATAGAATGGTCTGGGTTGGAAGGGACCCCAAGGATCATAGAGCTCCAACCCCCCTGCCACAGGCAGGGCCACCAACCTCCAGGCCTGGATCTACACAAGGCTGCCCAGGGCCCCATCCAACCTGGCCTTGAACACCTCCAGGGACGGGGAATCCACTACCTCTCTGGGCAGCCTGTTCCAGCACCTCACCACTCTTTCTGTAAAAAACTTCCCCCTAATATCTAATCTAAACCTTCCCTCCTTTAGCTTTAGTCCATTCCCCCTTGTCCTGCCATTATCTGCTCTTTTAAAAAAGTCGAATCCCCTCCTGCCTATAAGCTCCCTTCAGGTACTGGCAGGCTGCAATGAGGTCCCCCCGCAGCCTTCTCTTCTCCAGGCTGAACAAGCCCAGTTCCCTCAGCCTCTCTTTGTAGGGCAGGTGCTCCAGCCCTACAATGCTTGTTACATTGAATGAATGTTACAGTAAAGGATGAATGTTACAGTAAAGGATTAAAATCAATTAGCAGTTCATTCCATGGCTGCTCTGGACGGTGCTTTATGGTGAAAGTGAAGTCAGGTGTGTCCCTGTTTAAACTGAAGGCCAAGTTGCTACTGGCAAAATAATTGTGTCTGTAGTAAAACAGTACAAAAGGTGATTCTGACACTAGTGGAACCAGCCTTAGTCTGTGGCCTGTAGCCACCGGGCTTCCCTCTTGCATTGGGGTGTCTGTGTCTGTAAGCAAAAGTCTCAAGCTTGCTCAGCCTTACAGCGATATGCCAGGCGGGCGAGGTAAAACTATGTTCAGGAGCCTGCTGACAGGTAAGCAGTCTGGATAAACATGTGCCAGTGTTTCAACGTATACTTGTGTGTGCCTCCTCTTTAGTTTATTAGAATAGGTGTAGTGTGAGAGTCCTTAAACCTTGGAAGTCTTTCCCAATAACTGGTAAAACAGCACAAAGCTTTCTCCCCAACTCTGTGTCCTCTAGAAGATTTAAGGTCCTCATTTTCTCTCTTATGCTAAAGATGGAATGCATCTTCATACAGCAGGGTCAACAATCTTGGCTGGGGCGTGCTGTGGCAGAGCCATGTGTAACTGAAGCATGTCTCTCAAGTTGTTCTTCCCCACAGAAGTAGCCATTAGGAGGTTTTCTGAGGAAATTTGGTGGTATTAGATTCTTGATGGAACTTGTTTTGCATGTATTGACGTGACCTGATGATGCTTAAGGCACATTTTGTGACAAGTTATGCTTGGGCTTTATTTGAAAGAGGTTACAATTTGAAAAAAGTGAAGTTCAAAGGATTCTTAAGGATGTTTGTTTTCCTTTAGTTATATTAATTCTGTATTTGCTTTTGTAGCATGCAATCAAACAACAAACAAACGTGCCTAAAATAGTTAAGAAATTTTCAACAAAACAGTGCCAAATTCTTTCCTTAACTAAATTCACTAGTTACAGACATTGAGCAAATACATCTAGGTTTGTTACACTTGTGGTTTAGAGATGCATCTCTGAAACCTGCCATTTTTTCTGGCAACAGCCTGTCCTTTTGAGTATTTCAAATTTCATTTACCAAACGAAATCAGCATAATTTCAAACTTCAGTAATTAAAAACTAGCTTTTTGCGTGAAAGAGCTACTAGAAATGGTTATCCTTCCTAACATGCAAAAGCTGTGAATTTGATCACAGCCTGGTTTTGTCTGCTTCAGGATGGTTTTTTTTTTAAAAGGCACCTCAAGGTCTCAGGTTTTGTAGTGTGGATTTAATTAGAAGAAAAATGTAATTATGAATTGACTCATGAAGAGAAATGGAAAATACCTGCACTATGTGTGTGCAGATGGTTGACAAAGGTCAGTACTATAAATCCAACATACAGAACTTCTAGATGAGTGTTAACAGAGTTTATTCATTAGCTGCAGGAGCAGTGCTGTTTGTTTCCTCTAAGGATCACGTGGTCAGCAGAACTTAGTCATGTATGCATGATTTTATGGCTTCAGTTTACAATGAAGGACAGCTTAGCTCAGAAGACCTGTAACTGGTTTGTATGGCTAACTGTCTGCCTTGCTCCTCTCTGACCAAGAGTGGCTCAGCTGCGTCTGAGGCAGGTGCTAAACCTCTGCAGCTCAGCATAAGGTAAACCAGCACTCATTTCAGTTTCCTTAATACAGCATCCTGTAATTTGCAGTAGCTTAACAGCTGCTGCATGAGCAGCTGAGCTGTTCTTACAGCAGGAGAGGACAGCTGGGGAGGAGGAATCATGGCAGCCATCCTAATTTTAAGCAAAACAAGGAAAAGAATATTTAAATGCTCCATGCCCAGTTTCTCTGCATAGAATCTCGATAAAGAGTTTGCTAGCAATCTTTACAAAGGCTTCAGATGTTGACATGGAATCCATAATCCTGTGGCATAGCAATGAGTATCTCTACAAATCAGCTCTGGCTCATAGATGACACATTTGCTATTCCATTAACGCTCAATTCACTTTTTCCATTTAGTTTAAAACAGTGATCCTAAGATGTAAAATGTGATCTTGTAAAATGTTGGTATAGGATGAGTGTCATCTCAGATTTACAAAACCCTTCTCTGTACAGTTAGTTTTTTTCCTGTGGCAGCTCTGGGGACTTAGCATGGGATCAGAGACAAGGTGGATGTCTGTATCGTCATCAGTAATTGCACAGATCAGTTAACAGCTTTGTTAATGACTGCACTAGAAACAAATAGTCTGGCTATTGTAACCCTGCAGCATTAAGAATAAAAATTAAATATTAATTTACATACAGTCTGTTTTCTATTGTATTGACATGTTCCTGGCCATACTGTCACTTCATCTGACATTCCCAAGGAGAGCTCTGTTGCCAACTTTCCTGCATCCTGAGTCACTTGCAGGACCTGAAAAAAATTCTAAAGCCTCTTACAATGCTGCTTTGTTACAGGAAAGACAGTCCTCTAAGTCCTCAGCCAAAACTAGTTGCAGTTATATCACTGTGAAGGGTACGTGAATGCCACACAGTGTGTTAATAATGATAAATTTACAGGTGCTTCATGTTTTGATTGTTTGCAGAGTGTGAGACCCACACCACAGAACGAAGCTATAACAGTACATTTCAAGCCAGTTACGTTAAAAGCCTCTGAAAGTAAATATACCAAAGTTGCAAGTATTAGCTTTGATGGTAAGTACTGCTCCTCTCTTCTTGGAACTTGTCAAGTGCTGCTTGAAACTCGTGGAAACTTCATGAACCAGTTGCCCTCTCTTAACAAAATGTTACTGGTAATTTTATAGAAGGAAATGGAATTTTCCTACCTGTAAAAGGCTTACATTTCTTTTAACTTCAGTTATTTCTGGGGGGATTGTCTTAGTTTTGAGAAATCCTAACAAACCAGGACGTTTCCTCGCAGTAATGTGTATTAGAGGAGAGTATTTGGGTTTGCTCATTGATCCTTCCAAAGCTTAAAAAAAGAATCAAAACTCTGTTTGGCTCTTGAGAACCTCACTGTGAAAGTTGGCTTATTTTATTTTGCTGCCTTGAATTCATATTAAAGAAGAAGGGAGGTAAAAGTGGACAAAACCTTTTATTGGTACCTTTCCTACAAAGATGCTTTATGTATGCTGATGCTGACTTTCATTTATATCATTATGAAAAAGTGTTGGGTTATTTTCCTCTACACAGTGTGACTGTAAATACTATGCTGACATTTTGAAGAAAGACAGCACCGTTTTTTTTTAATGGATATTTTAATGAATGTTTAGAATGCTGTTGACCTATTCAGGTATTCCTGCTTTAAAGTACTAGTTGGTGCTGTAAGTTTTTCTGCCAGGATTTGATAAGAATAGAAATGTATAGGAGGAATGTCTTTCATTTCAGAGACATAATTTTAGAAGTTGAATGGATAGTGAGGAGAAGTTTCATATTTATTGATTAGCACTTTAGATGTTTAATAGCTTAGAATTTGTAAGATGAGTGAAGTATGTTTTAGCCTATAAATAAATTACGAAATAGCTGAGTTCTGTCAATCTGAAGCGGTAATATGTTCAGATTTTGAAGATGAAGGGAATTGTTATATGAGTACCTACTGACTAACATATCGTAGGTGGATCTTGGAAGGAATGGTAGTTGCAGAGAAGTGCCCAGTCAAGTTTGGCTTAAGGGACTGACTTGGTGAAATCTTCTCAGTGAAGCAGCCAGCTCTAGATACTGCCTATTTCATCTGACTTAATACATGTAGGGGCTTCAGGGGCTGTTCATTTCTCCTAACTAGTATTGGAATCCTTCGACTGCCGATATTGCTAGCAGGCTACCATTGCTTGTTCTGCCATCTTGGAGCACACCTGTGAGCACCATTCTCCGTGCTTGTGAAGTCTGGGTTCTTACATGGTTCCTCATTCTATTTCTGGAAAGTTGATGTCTTAGATTTCTTCACTGTTAAAATGTTGCTGCATTCCTGGCCCAAAGTCCTGCTGGACTGGTAGTTCTGAGTGAGAAGCCCAGCCATCTCAAGTTTCTGTTCTGTTACTGGATGGATAAGTGTATTCCATACCCCTATGAAATATTCAGTCCTCTGGATACGTCCAAGTTACTTATTTGGCAGAAACAACCAGGCTTTCTCTTGTCATAGATAAGTCTGCTAACTCAGGCAGGTCAACTAATTTGTCAGGCTTAAGAGGGAGGAATTCAGAACTCAGATCGTTTACTTCCAAGACTTATTCCATGTCAGTTGCTTATTGAGTTTTCCTTTTCCATGATGTTTCATTTTTGGGCTAGATCTGTGTTTTTATTTTTCTACTCATGCTAGTCTAACCTGATGGATTTTTGTATTATTTTTTTCATTTTTTTTTGTTTGTTTGCTTTTTTTTTTGTCTGCTTTAACAAACTTCTTGTATTATTGTGTGTTCAGCCTCAAAAGCAAAAAAACCATCACAGTCTACTGGGAAAATAACTGTTAAAGCAAAAGAGAAGAGCTACTCCAAACTTGAAATACCTTATCAAGCAGAAGTGTTGGATGGGTAAGCTTACAGTAATTGAATATAGTTCAAAACCTAAATGCTGTAAATTAGCTGATGTAGCAGGGATTTCAGCCTTTTAATGGGAAGAGGGGATATAAAGAGCTGATACCCAAGTTTTCTGAATGTGGAGTCTGAATCATTTGGAACTACAATTACTTGTTTGATTTTTGTCTGTTTTTACATGAGTAGATGAGGTCATCTTAATAATGCATAAGCGGGTTTCAAGGCTTGGGTTCAAAGTGAGCTTTGTGAGTTCTGTTTCAGAACACTAGAAGGCTGCAGATGAGACATCTTAGAAACATAGCACTGGAAATTTTTCTGGTTTTTCATTTGCTGTTCTATCACTATATGAAGTAAGGGTAGAGAAAATAGTTTTGGTTTTAATCAAAAATTTGGAAGAACTGACAGTGGTTCCTTTTTTAATTTATTCACAAAGCATGGCTGATTTGAGTTTGAATTATTGTTGAAATGAGGTGCTACTTAATCAGAAGAACTGATAGAGTGTATTGAAAACAAAGAAACTAAACCTTACCTATGAGCATTTTTGTGCTGCAGATGCCTGATTTAGTTATTAAAGAATATGCATGATTTTCAAACTGCCTTAAATGCTTCAGCACTTCCTTTTATTCCTCCTAATGTGGCGATTCACCTATTTTCTTATCTCATTAGAATTACTTAATAACCCTGTAGTGCTGGTAATATAGTTTCAGCATACAGCAGGTTATGTACCTTTTTACTGTTTCATTGCATGAATTCTAGTCTTTTGTGTAAGAAAAACAATTTATGTTTGAGTAAAGTCTGTATTTTTCTTGTGGTGTTTTCCCTCAATAGGTATTTAGGATTTGATCATGCTGCCACACTCTTTCACATCCGTGACAGTGCTGCTGATTCTGTGGAAAGACTGATCTATTTAACAAACACATTCAATTTTGCAGTCCTTATACATGATGTTGTATTGCCAGAAGAAGCAAAACCAATGTTTAAAGTAAGTCCCATTTCAGTGAACATTTTACCTCATAGTAAACGTTTCAGTGCTGTTGAATTGTAACACTGATCTTCATTGTTCACTGATCTAGGTCCAGAACTTCAGTAAACCAGTCTTAATTCCACCTAATGAATCCAGATACATTTTTACACTTCGTTTTATGCCTTCCACATCATCTGTTCATGTAGATAATAATATTTTGCTTATCACCAATGCTTCTAAATTTCATCTACCTGTACGAGCATACACAGGATTTTTAGATGTAAGTATTTTTCTTTTTTTTAAGTTACTTTAGTCTAATTAAAGGCAGACTTCATAGGATTGTTTTTCATTTTTTCTTCTATTCCTACAAGATGATGGCTTTTGTAATTTCAAAGCTATTTTATGAGTTGTTTCCTTAAACAGCTTCAGTTACCTATGAAAAATTCTTTTTGTTCTCTTCAGTTTTACGTAGAAAATGTATAGAATTTTGAGATTGTGTTAGACTTGTTAATCTATCTGTTAATGAGCTTAGAGTTTGAGCACATTTTATATTTAACTTACACTACAATACCTTTATCAATCCTTCCAGTACTTTGTACTGCCTCCAAAAACTGAGGAACGATTTATAGATTTTGGCATATTGAGTGCAACAGAAGCTACCAGCATTTTATTTGCAGTCATCAACAGCAATCCAATAGAGGTAAGGGTGCATTTATTTTTAGTTTGCCTTATAAAAAATTTACGTCACTGTTGTTACTGAAAACAGTACCTTTTGTTCTTTTGAAGCTGGCTGTAAAAAGTTGGCATATTATAGGGGATGGTTTGGCCATAGAACTTCTAACAACTGAAAAGGGAAACAGAACAACCATAATTGCAAACCAGCATGAGCTACAGAATGCTAGTGCATCCGATCAGTCTTCAGTAAGTAATCCTTTGGCTTCATTGCTTAAAGCTAGATTTAGGAGGGGGGAAAAAGAGACCAATCTATGTGACTTCTTGCAGTTTCCTTTGGGGAGGGGGGGAAAATAAGAGTTTAATTTTTGACTGAATTGCAATACGATAAAGCATGTAGAATTCTTGCAGCCTGTATTAAGCAGCAGTGTTATGTACAGATTGATTAGACTTTGAAAGGGGAAGCTCAGTGACCTCCATGCCCTCAGATAATGCTTTATCATTCATCTGGTAAGAGTGGAATTTATCACCTCAAGGAACAGATAATTTCTGTGTTAGAAACTTAACTGTCTTACCACTGACAGTTGTTTCAAATGGCCTTTGATTCAGTTTAAAGAAATAAGAGGATGTTGGGTATGTTTTTCAGTGAAGTTGCTTTCCATTTAACGGAATACAGTGGGTGATGCTCTTTCTACCATTCACAGGTGATACTAGCCTCAGGCTATTATGCTGTATTTAGAGTAAAACTCATAGCGAAAGAACTTGAAGGAATTCATGATGGAGCTGTACAAATCACAACAGATTACGAGGTATATTTATTGTCTGTTCCTGGGTGTTGCACAAATGAGATGGTATTTAAGCATGAAGCTTTAAGAGTTAACAGATTGTAATATTGGGGAGAAGCTGAGGCTGGAAGGGACCTTTGGAGGTTGGGTTGTCTCTGCAAGGTAACCCTACATCCAATGACAGCAGTGCTACTTAGGCTGTGTCTTCTCTGAAGGAATGGAGAATGACATAATTTATGATTTTCATCTGGCTTTCAAAAATACCTATTTAGATCTGACCAAATGCTTTGAGGTATGGGCTCTTCAATGACTTGACTCATCCTCAGAGTGTCAGTGCATGGATCTTTTGGCATGGTACATGCTGACAGCGTGCTCTTTGGTACGTTATCAGTTACTGAAATGGAACTGTAATTTCAGAGGTTTTTCTGCCAAAACTCAGTGTAAAAGTTTTGGGAAAACTGCAGTTTGCCAACAGTACACGAAGCAGAGTTCTGACACTGCAATTAGTAAGGGAGAGAATAACAACCAGTTAATTCTCAACTTCATATGCCTTTCCTGTTAATAAATTATTTTGCAGAAGAGAGAGATTCTATTACATAATGGAATCTGGTTTAAATATGTGATATATTAAAAATATGGGGAAAAAGTGGCGTGCTGAGCTTATGAAATCAGGAGATTTTATAGCTTATTGTGTGGTAGTGATGAAACAGCAGAAAATAGGAAATTCCTAATCTCTGCTGGTTATCTGAGGTTTTTTTAATATGTTAGGAAATTCCTATTTTCTGCTTATATTTTAATTCTGCTATTGTGTTCTGCATGGAATGGTGCTAAGTATGAGTGAGGAAATGTGTGCTTCCTGACAACAGGGAATGTGTGATCCGAATATGATGATGCTTGGAAATCTTAATTCATGTCTTCACCTTTTCAATGTATATATAAACCTAGAGTATGTTAATATTAGGATTTAATGGTTTTGTTATTCTGTGAAGTTTAGAAGTGGAAGAGACATTTAAAGGCTGAAATGTCAGTATTTTTTCATAAACTTTTCTTCTTTTTTTTTTACCTTCTAGATTTTAACTATACCAGTGAAGGCAGTGATTGCTGTAGGTTCGCTGACCTGCTCCCCAAAACATGTTTTTCTTCCACCTTCTTTTCCAGTAAGTGAGTTGGGTCACAACATTAAATATTTTTTTGCTGTATTTTCTTATTTATCAGTTCTTTTCAAGAGAAGCCATTCTCTTGAACTGTTGTGTGTCAAATTGCTGGAGAGATTGTGCTGCTGAACTGGTACAATTCAGTTTGTTGCTGTTTTGGTGGAGTATTTTCCCCATACATCCCAAGCATGGGTTATCCCTACATCTCCTCTACTGCCCACTTGAATGGGATCTTGGGATCCTGATATGATCCCAAACCTGATTCTTTGCAGCTTCACTCTAATGTAGCTGTGGCCAGTTGGTTATTACCAATTCATGTGTGTTAGCACCAAGAGGAAGATGAGCGAGATGAAATTCTATAAATGCAGTTTTCAAATGCCAAAGATGATAAAGTCAGGTAACAAACTGACATTTTGATATAAGAAGTCCTTCCTCTCAGTGGAAACCTTACTGTATTGTTTCCATGATTTTCTTGGGTGTATATGGTGGAGTACCTGAAAGCAAGAAAGCTGTGTGGGCCTACAGCTCCCTGCAAAAGTATGTGAGAGCTGTTGTCATCCTTGCTCCCGCAGCGTTTATTCAGTGAGTGATGGAAACAGCTTCTTTGCTCAAGCTGTTGACCAGATAATGCTTTATTCTTGTTTGGCATTCAGTATAACCATAGAAGTGTGGGCAGTCGGGGCATACTGGCTTTGCAACTGGTATTTCATTGAAGTCTGAACTTCATGTGACTTTCAGATGAGTGGGGAATGCACCATGATGGAAAACCGTAGGGAGAGAGGTTGAAAAGAGGGATGGGGAGAGAGAAGGAAAGGAAAGGAGCAAAAGGAGAAGGAGGTGGTGGTTTTCTTGAAGGATAAAACTGATTCCGTCTGTGTTGGTGGAAATAGGTTTTGTTTCCTTTCCTGTCCTGCATAGTCTCAATTGGACTTCTCATCCAATATCTCCTTAGTATCTCCTACTTATATTACAATTTGTGTATTTTTAAATAGTAATTTTTCACTGGCGCTTTATCAAATGGTTTACCACATGTTGAGTAGATAAATGGTCGTTTTTTGAAGTTATAATGCAATCGGTCTCATCTGAGGAAGGGTAAGTCACTCAGCAGGACTTCAGTGAATCATTGCTACATTTGCCCCATTACCCATTCTGTCTCCCTTCACTGGTGATCTACTTCACCAGTTGTTCTGAAGTCTCTTGCCACTCTTGAGGTCAAACAGTCCTACTTACGGTTGCACAGATCACTTGTTAGTTTTTATCTTCAGGATCTGTGTTTCCTGTTTGACTGTGTGACCTTATTGTTATATGGACCATGAAGTAACTTAATGGTCCGTTTCCTTTATATTACCAAAGATAGAGCAGTTCTATATTCTGTATCCTAATTTGAATATCCCAATTCCTGCCAAGATCATTCTTTCTTTTGAATGCCATATTAACATATTTTATTCTGTTGTGGGCCATAAACAAGTTTGTTTGTTTGTTTTTAAATCTTCCTTTATTTTGTTCTAATAGGAATGGCTAAAGAGCTGCGTGATGTATCAGTATATGCCCACGGTCTTGGTCAGCTTGATTTTTATTTTATTTATTTTATTTTTTATTTTATTCACTTTCTTGGCACTTTTTAACAGGCACTACTTCTGGTAGCACCTGTGTTTCTCAGCCTCGAAGGCATAGCTTCCTTGCCGTCATCTATCTTTCTCATTCCCAGACTGCTGTGATTTTTATTGGCTTCATGCTTTTTTCTAGTAAAGTTTTCACAGAATTATGTTTTTCAGGTGACCTTTGGGCCCCTGCATTTTGTTTGGGAGTATAGATTCAGATACAATTACCACCTTTTGACAAGATTCTACGCTAGTTTCTGTGTTCAAGCCCCAAGACCTTCAGAGCAGTCAGCTTCACTTACTATTTCTGTTAGTTGGTCACTTGGCTCTTTCGCTATTTGAGAACATTAACAGCTGGCTTTCCTTTTTGCTTTCCTTGGTTTTATTTTAAGCTAAACTGTTCATCATTGCATTCACGGTACTCTTTCATCTAGTTGTTCTGTAATGCCTCCATTCCTTAAGAAAATAAGCCTAAAATAGCATCAGTTCTTCTTGTTTTAGTGCTTGGTACAGAAATTTGACAGCTATAACATCCAGGAATAACTAAGTGCTACAATTTTAGTAACACTTGCTTTTCAGTTCATATCTAGGATGTAATTCTCCTGCAGCTGCCTGGTTCCCAGTGCTGGCTGGCTGTTTATAATTTTAGTGTATTCACACCTAAGTCAGATTTCTGATATTGTGATTAAATTTGTCAGCAGAACCCTAACAGTGCAGACAAGCTGTGTAAAGACCAGTGTTTTGATTTAAACAGATGTTAGCTGGGTTGACTTCTGCTTCATAATGTCCTTTTGTAGCTCACGGTGCCACGTCTTGACTCCTCCCTGATCAAAGCTCATCTTTGAGGACCTGTTCTGAATAGCACTGTTCTGTTTTTCTTATTACTGCTGTGTAGAGCCTTCTTCCCTGTCTGTTGTTTCATGTTTAAGTGCTGCATAAGGGTCTTGCACTGTTCATTTGTTCTACAGAGTTTAACGAATCTCTTATCATACCCAACTGGTGGCAGTTTGCTACTCACAGGATTCCACAGACTCAGTTTAACAGGACTATACTGTTTAGAGATTTATTCTTGTAGTTTCTTCACCTCTGTAGTTGCTACTATTGAGGCTGTGCAGGTTTTGGCAGGTAGAGTTCACTTTTTTTCACAGTAGTTATTATAGTGCTGTGTCTTGATTTTTGGGCTGCAAACACATTTGTGTTGATAGCACAGGAACGGTTTTGTTCTGCTGAGCAGCGCTTACTCAGAGCCAAGGCCTCTGCTTCTCACCTCACCCCACCAGTGAGTAGGCTGGGGGTGCACAAGGAGTTGGGAGGGGACACAGCCGGGACAGCTGGCCCAGACTGGCCAAGGGGATATTCCATGTCGTCATGCTCAGCATATAAAGCTGGGCGAAGGTTGCTGGGGTGGGGGATGTGTGCTTCTGCTTGAGGACTGACTTGGCAACGTTCAGTTAGTGGTGAGCAAGTGTTTTCATTTGCATTACTTGTCTTCCTTGGGTTTTATTTGCCTCTCTTTGTTATTTGCCTTTTAATTATAATTTTTTCTTTTCCTTATAATTATTATTATCATTATTGTTGTTGTATTTCAGTAACAAAACTGTTCTTACCTCAGCTCACAAGATTTCTCACTTCTAACCTGCTAATTCTGTTTCCCCATCCTGTTGCAGGGGAGGGACTCTGCGGTGCTTACTTGCTGCCTGGGGTTAAACCATCACAGTCACTGTTTCCTAAGGCCACGGTCAAATTTTGAGCCTGCAGAAGTGCAGCTCTCCCACCTCTCTGTTTTAGTCCTTACCTTGAGAACTTTTTAAAAAGCTGAAAGTGTTGATTGAAGGGGAACGTTAAAAGCTCTAGTCTTAGGTAGTGAAATTCCCTTGGCTTCATATATTTTATATAAATCTGAAATCTTGACATTGGTCCTGAGTTGTGCTTTTTGTTTTGTTTTTTATATATTCTTATTCTTACTTGTCATGGTTGGGTTTGTAGATAAGGTGAAAACCACCTATGGAATCATTGATTTATGAGTGAGGGCAGGAGAGAGCTTGAGCACTGCAATGGTTCTGATCATGACACACAGTTCCGTGCTTAAAAGATAGCGTAATGTTTGGTGCAGAAGAGGAGGCCAGCTCTGAAAGTGTGGGGAAAAAACTTCCATTCTTTTCTTTGTAAATGTAATTTTAGTGCCTACTGTCTTAATTTCATTGGAAATGGGAAGGAGGATTGTATTTTTTTTTGTTAAATGCTCTCTGTCACCGGTAGTTTTTGTAACCTGCAGCTTCACTCTGCTTTACCTTACAGTTTATTTCTAATTAGTAGCAACTACTACATCTCGTACAAGAAGCTTGTTTCCCTTGCCTTTCCTCCTCTAGTGCATTTAACATGATTTGGTTGAGCAGAGCTGTTGTCCTAGCTCTTCAAGACACTTAAAGTGTATTTATTTTTTGAAAGAGGGATGAACTGTGGGAGCAGATGGAGGGGAGAATGTCAGTTCACAGAAACTTACCTTGAAGTTTTACAAGTGGCTGCTTTGTTTTAAGATAGCATAGTTTAAAATCTCAAAGTTAGCTCTGTTGTGGTCTTTTCCAGCCTGCATAAATAAATACATGTGCTAGGGAAAATGCATATCCTGCAGACTTCTTTCATCCTTTCCTTTCTTTAGGGGAAAGTAGTTCACCAGAGCCTGAACATTATGAACTCCTTTTCTCAGAAAGTGAAAATACAACACATACGTTCCCTGTCAGAAGATGTAAGGTTTTATTACAAGAGGCTAAGAAGTAACAAAGAAGATTTAGAGCCAGGGAAAAAATCAAAGGTTTGTTTGTGCCTTATTTCTATACATTTATAAGTTCTCTCTTACACATGCCATATGTTAAGTTTCTGTGGTCATCAGAAACCTCCTTTTCCCTTTGGTTATACGTATTGTGCAGCTTCTCAACTGATCTACTCTTCTGTCTTGCAGATTGCAAATATTTATTTTGATCCTGGTTTGCAGTGTGGAGATCGTTGTTATGTAGGACTGCCTTTTCTATCCAAATGTAAGTAATGTTCAACTTTCTGATGAAAATCTTTTTAAAAAACCCAAAAAACTTTCTCCTTAAGCAGTGATTTTACATAAAAGTTTGATAACCGCATTATTTCTTAAAGCGGAATCTAAAGTCCAGCACAGCGTAGCGATGCAGGAAGATGCATGGGATTCTGACTGGGATTTGCACGAGAATTTATTCAAAGAATGGACAGAAATCAAAGAGAACTCAAGCCATAGGTAAGTATTCTATTCCCGCTACTTTCTAGGCCCTTAAGTCACTAGATAATTCTGTTATGTGTGCTCTTATAAAATACATGGTTTCTTACTATTGCAGTGCTATTTGAGAGGGGGCCAAGGAGGTACTTGGCCTTCTTCAAAACCTTTAAAAAGAACTTTTGTAAAAGTTAAAAACCAGCAATCATGTCCTTAAGTCAAACACGACACTGTAAGCTACTGTTCACTGGAGTGTGCTGCAGTTCTCAAGAAGATGGCAGCAGCAAGGCAGCCTCTACTCTGCAAAAATTTCCTGGAACTGATTATACTGTTTGTGCAGCATCCCTGCTTTAATCTGTTTTGAAGTAGTGCCCTCAGTGTGCCTCTGATATTCCATAAGGTTTTCTATTGCTGCTATTCTGAGATTATTGCATTTCAGTGAATTTATTAAACTGCTTGGGGGCTTCTCCTTGAGATTTGCTAAATAGGTGATTTGTGATTGCTATTTAATTTTTAGAAAGAGTCAGACTCTATAGGCTGCTATATACCTTTTAAACATCTGCCTTCTCATACATCAAGTGACTTCATCCCCAAGAAACATATGTTAGCGTTAACAGCAAGCATGTCTCTCGTGCTGCCAGCCATCAAGACGGCCCTGTCAAAAAAGGGGTGCAAGTTTGCAGAGAATCCACTGACTCTGTGCAGCTGAATAGTGAAACAAAAGCATACCTCCTTTATGACTTTTTTGTTCTAATGCTGACACAGTAATAACTCCTAAACAAATTTGATTTGAACAGAATCCTCTGTTTAGGCACTCTGATAGCTTTGAAGCATTTCCTACCACCTACAGTAAGAGGACAGTAAAGGAAAATCCTTTAAAAAAACTACTTCTGAAAAAGTAGCAGTTGTTGATACAGTATACAGTGCCATAATGTTATTTAATATAATGCATAATCTAGCATAATCTAGAATATGTGATGCTTTTAAAGAGCATTAAAATTAACCAGCTATCTGAGGTAGCATTCAGCAAAGGAGAAACTGCTCCTTCTGAATCCACAGGGGTTCAGACTTGGGCATTGTGAGTCCCTCCAAAACACTTCTCTAGGTTTGAAGTCAGGCGTTTCGTCTGTTTTGCTGTGGTGCTGTTAGTCGTGTTTCAGCTCCTGGTGGAGAGCTTGTCAGAGAAGAGGAAGCAAATCTGTTGCAGAAGTTGGGCAATAGCAAAGAATGTAATTCACTGATGGAAACAGTCACTGACGCCCAGTGTGACTTGTTCAGATTTGCTTTAGATTTGTGAGGCAGGAGTGTGATGCCCGGACACATGCTCCATGTGTCGCTGCAGCTAGAGCACACGTACAGACACACTGCACGTTGCACATGTGTGGGCACAATACGTTTTCTGGATAGGGGCTGTCTGGGCATTGTATTGGAAACAGAATGTAGCAGGACCAACGTTCTTCCTTTCTGCTGTTTATAACTTTGCAGAAAAAGAATTTAAGAATATAATAGATTTAGATTGGTAGGAAAACCACACCAAAATATATTTGATGATTTGCAATCAGAAGAGCTAGGCACTTCCTAGTGAAGGATAAATTTGTGTGCCTCTGTCCAGGGGGCAGTGATTTAAGAGAAATGCAAATACTGACAGATTTGTGATGCAGAGCAGAAGTCCTGCCATGCTTTCTGCTCACCTTTAGTTGAGCCATAACAGAACTTGGAACGGATGGATGTTGGCAACGATACTTAAATAAAGAACATCTTTAGAGTCTCATATGGCATGTTTGGGGGGTTTGTATTGCGCTTTTTCATAGTGGTATATATGGGCAGAGCTCAATGTTTTTCTTCAATTGTATATAAATACAATGTATTATGCTGTTTCTCAAACTGTGCTTTTAAGCACTCTGATTTTTCCAGGTCTTTCTGATTTTAATCCTGTAAAGTGAGGCCCCTGACTTTTCTTTTCTAGGCTGAATGCTGTATTCGAAGTAGATACAGATCTTCAGAAGGATGTCCGGTTGAAAATTTCAGCAGAAATGGCCTGGCCTTCCATACTTAGTTCACCCCGCCACCTAAGCTTCCCTCTCACCAACACAAACAGCTCAGCAGTAAGTTGTTCTGCTGATAGTATCATGGTGCAGGGACTGTGTTTTTTAATAGCTGCTTCTAATTACATTAACCCCAACGTGAACGTTACTCATACTGTGTTTCTGAATAGGAAGAAGAAATTTTCTTAGAAAATCCAGCTGACGTTCCTGTGTACGTTCAGTTCATCCCTGTAGCCCTTTATTCCAACCCATCCACCTTTGTTGACAAACTGTTGGAACGGTAAGTGTTGTTCTAGAGCAGTTGGGCCCTTCTCACCGTTCTGCAAAGAACCCGTGCAGCTTTTGGCAGCTCTGTGGGTAGTTACGGGTTTGGCTGCTTGTGGGATTTGAATCCCTAGCCCGGCCTGGAACTGAATCCAGGCTGATTGCCATTGAGTGCACATCTGTGTGTCTTGCTAAGCTAAACTCTTGCTTGTGTGTCTTCCTTAATGTGAAGTGTGAGTGGGGGAATCAGAAAAATTGCGTGGTCCTTTCAGCTGCGTGCTGCTCAAGTCCTACCACCAGGTCTTGATTTGCACTAATCCTTAAGATCCGGGCATGTCATTGTCTTCCCTGATGTGGAGGAGAAAGCAAATAAAGCATCTCTGTTTCAGGTTTAATTTGAGTAAGCCAACAAATTTCAACCTGAGGACTCTAGAGTTCCAGGTCTTCAGAAATTGCGTAAGTATTTCAATACGTTCATTAAGGTATTGAGGTATTCTAACATCTTACTATGAGTTCAGTTGTACGTGTCTTCAGATTTAGGTATTGGGGTGTGTGAAGAAAGTGACACTTCTGTTGGATATTTTCAGGGAAGTAGGAGAAGTGGCATTTCTTCAAATGTAACAGTTAAAATGTCGCTTTTTCTCTATGTTTACATTAGAATAGGATTGCAGAAGTTACAGGAAAATGCATTTATTCATTCTGTTACTGATACAGGATTGTTTGCTTTGGTGTAGTGGTTGTTAGTTCTAAATTTATAAAGAATTGAGTTTCCCATTGCTTTGTTCTTTATTTGAAAGGATTTGAGTTTTGTGGACAACTTTAAGAGTGTGATTTTTTTGATATATAATATGCCACACCCTTAGCACTTTCTTTTCTTGTCCACTACATACACCTTTTCCCCTCCATCTGATGCTTGCACAGCCCTGAAAGGCAAACTTAGCAAAATATACTTTTTTTCAGTAGTTCTTTTATTTTTAAGTTTGCTTTTCCCCCTTTTTTCCTTTACTTGGGAAAAACAAGATTATGAAAATGTTTGAAGTGGAACATTTTGAGGGTAGAAAAATGTTACATAGTGGCTTAATGCTGATGTGGTGTTTAAAATATACATTAAAAAAACTTGTGAACTCTTTCTTCTGGAGCTTTATGAATCCACATGGGTAGTTTAGCTCAGTTCTGGCTTGCAGCGGTGTTCTGCTTTTTAATAAATGCAGGTGGTGTGCTAGTAAGTTGGGAAATTCTTGTGCTTTTGGACAATCTGGTTAAAAAATCCAGTATATGTCATCAGGTAGCACACTTCTTTATGACAAGACCAATTTTCTAGCTAAAATAATGTAATTTCTATCAAATATCTGTAAAAGTTTCCTCTCTTTGAAAGCATGGCTTTGTCTCCCCACTCTCTTAAGGTCCAGCCGCTACAGAGCACTGTAGGACTTACAAAGGGCCTGGCTCGTCATTCAGTTTTAAGCCTGATATTAAAGCCTGGTGAGAGGAAGTCTGTCAAGGTGAAGTTCACCCCAGTTTTTAACAAAACTGTTTCATCATTAGTTGTTATCAGGTATGACAAATGTTTTTGAAAGGAGTGTGAGTTTTTCTGATTACTGTTTCTTTCCTGTGTAAGGTGATACTTGTGATGGGCTGTCAAAAAGCAACTCTTGCTTTTACAAGAATAATTGTAGAATCATTATGTGTCTGGAGAAACATTTAATTTAAATGTTATGGTGATATGTTTGGCAGTAGTTAAACTGCACTCTGTATACAGTAGAATCTGCTGTGATACTTTGAGGCCCGAGTTCCTAAATACACACTACTCTGTCTTGCAAGTGGGGACTCTAGTTACAGATGCCATCTGCAATATCAAGCTGCAGCAGGAGTTCAATCTTTAGTAGGAGGAGCTCTTTTTGAGCAAGTGTTTCACTTTTGTACCAGGTGTGACACGTTCATCTGAGGACAGAACACAAACTTTTACCAGTACCTCACTGGGGTTGTGATTTGAAGGCTACCTTGTGATTTCTTAGGGTTTTGTCTTGCAAACACGGTGTTTGAGACACCCCCCACCCCGCTGTTTACTACCCTATTGTGGGGAATTGTTTGTGGAACTGCTTATATTTCTGTCCTGCTTTAGGATGTAACTTCATGGTCTGGAGAGAAGTTTGCAGGAGCAATAGACTGCATAATCCTGGTATGAATGTTTCCCCTTTTTTTTTGTGCACAGAAATAATTTGACTGTAATGGACGGCATAATAGTACAAGGACAAGGAACGACGGAGAGCTTGAAAGTTGCCGGCAAATCTCCTGGGCCAGGAAGTTCTTTACGCTTTAAAATCACAGAAGCATTATTAAAAGACTGCTCAGAAAGTGAGTACTTTGCAAGCTACTATCATGGACAGAAAAGAAATCAACATTTTACATGTATAACTTGTGGAAATATTTTTTCCCCTTGTTCTAGTGCCCCAGAAATTTAGTTCCCTTTATATACATTAAAATTCCTTCTTCATTCAGTCAGAAAATGAAACATTTTACCTTTTTCATTTTGATGTGAGTGTTAGGAAGGATGAAACAAAAGCTCTTCATCCATTAAAATTCAGGGCAGAGGAGGTGAAGATCCTAGTAAATGTACTAGGACAATCTCAAATTCCTGAATTTAATTGAGTGCATCACAGGTGTGATGTTCTGTTTGTTTGGGGTTGGTTTGGTTTTTCCCCCTCACACCTTCAGAACCAACGTGCACATAGCCAACACGGAAGAAGGTGGGGTGTGTTCCTCAATGGAAATTACACCCCAGCCAGATTCTGTTCTGGGGTGAGAAGCTTTCTGCTCTGTGTCCCGGGCTCGCTTCTAAGAGCAGAGCTAAGAGTCCCTGCATTACTGAAGGAACTGGTAAAAGAGGTCTTAGTTTTATCTTGTATTAAAATCTGCTTTTATTACTTTGCAAATTTCCAGAAATATTTTAAGGTGCTGTCTTAATTATTTCCTGATATTAGCAAGGGATGAGTAAGAATACTTCAAGAAAGCTTAGTGGTTACCTCTTACATGTTGTGCTTTAGGGATTTTTATTTTTGCAAATAAGATGTGTAGCTGAGCCGAGGATTTTATTTTAAAGACATCAAAAAGAAAAAGCTGTAGTTCTTTTTATGCTGTGACTTTTCACAGAATACCACAGTATTATGCAGTATGTCAAAGACCTTTACAGCATAAGTGATTATTTTTTGAGAGGCAGGCATGCTGTCGGAGGTTTGGGGTCTGGTTGGGTTTTTTCCCTTATGAGTTAAGAGGGCTCTGGAGTTGTACAGGTGCCCTCCCTTGACAGTGGTGACAATCTGGTGCAGAGACCTGTTCCTGCAGATTACCTAAAGATTTCCATGGGTCTAGTTAGTCCCCCTTCCTCCTGGATTACCAACAGAACTCCTTTCTGCTGGGCAACGTGAACAAAGCTAAGGATATCTGTTTGGCACAACACTGATTACTTTCTGTTGTTTGTTTCTAGAAATGAAATATAAAGAACCGAATTTCACGCTGAGAAGAACATTTAAAGTGGAAAATACCGGACAGCTGCAGATTAATGTGAAAACTATGGAAATCAGTGGCTATACATGTGAAGGATATGGATTTAAAGTAGTTAACTGTCATGAGTTTGCACTAGGTGCCAATGCCTCTAAAGACATTGTCATATTGTAAGTGGTTTTTCTTATGGCTGAAGGGAGCCTTACATTAAGAATTCCATATACCTAACTGTTTTTTGGAGAAAAACAGTTACATCTGGTTAAATTTTGAGTTATTTTATGTAAGCTTTGAGTGTTTTGGGTTCGTGGGTTTATTTTAATACAGCACAAAAAATGAACTTTTACTCTCTTTTTGCAAACACAGTTTGATTTTTAAATAACTTCAAGTTTTTGTGATTAACTCTAGTATTACTTTTGTTACTACCCAGCAAAAGTAACTTACTGAGTTGGAGGATGTTAGTCTGTGTGTGTTTTTTAATACATTTCCTTCACTTGGGTTTTGCACAAGATCTAGATTTACATAAGGGTTTGGTGCATTGCAGTGTGTAGAAAAGAGCCTTTAGTCGATGGATTATCATCATAATGCACAGCATTTCAGTCTTGAAGATTTTGTCTGTTGCTGTAAGGATGATTGTTTAATTTGTCTGTGGCTGTTGTAAGAGATACCTGCACCAAAACTAGATCTTTTTTCCACTGCTTGGATTGAAACTTTACTGTTCAGAATATGGTATTGCAGAAGTTCAGAAGATGCTTCTGTTCTGCAAGAGGACATATGGGATATTGCAGGCAGTGAAGCTTCCACAGTATTTCTGCAACAATTTTAGTTTGGGACAAGATGGGAACACAGCAGTGTAAGGTTTATGAAACGGATTGTGGTTGTGACTTGGAGGTGAAGTGTTTAAAACCACTGTGGCTCCCCAGTGGTCGGTTCCAGCACTTAGAGCGGCAGTTAGGGGGTTTTATTGCATTCATAACTTTCCTTTAACAGATTGATCAAAACATAATTTCATTTATTAGACTGTATCTACATATGGTGTATCAGATGTGTTAAGCATAGGTGTTTATGGACTCATCACACACATCTGGGGGTATTTGAAAGATACCTGTAAGTATTTTTTAGTTAAATTACTAGGGCTACTTGTTATAAATGTTTGATTGGGGTGCCAGTCATGACAGGAATTGGAGTTTGTGGTTTGTTTGACTGACTTTTTAATGTATGAATAATATAAATTACCTCAAAGTTGTCGTGCAGTTCATGCAAAAAGTTCTAACGTGCTTTACTTTGTTTTCAGGTTTACACCTGATTTCACTGCTTCCAGAGTCATACGTGAATTAAAGCTCATCACAGCGGGAGGCTCTGAATTCATATTTATCTTGAATGCATCCCTTCCATATCACATGTTAGCAACGTGTGCAGAAGCCCTGCCCAGGCCCAACTGGGAACTGGGGCTGTACATAATCATCTCAGGAATAATGAGGTAGTGTGCACGTGTTGGTACTTACCGGTCAGTGTATGTGTGTGAGCTGCTGGAATACAGGCTAGAGAGGGATGGATGGATCCAGCACATGCTGTAACTGGTGTAAAATGAAATAGGGACAGGTGGAAAAGGATAACAAATGAAGAAACCCTCCTATGTATTGAGAGACAGTTCAAGGCTGAGGAGCACTGACCTTCTGCTCAAGCTGGGGATGAAGTCATAAGACTTCTTGCCTGGCCCTGTTTCCTTAACTGCGATTCATACTCCTGTTAACCCTGGTAAATGTGTGGGGTTTTGATAAACACAGACAAACTGTAATCAAATTAGGTGTTAAAGTACTGCTTAACCATGATTTCCCATAGAGAATTTAAGTATCTTTCTGGAGATTTGTGCTTCAGAGACACAGGGGACAATGGCTGTAACAAGCTTAGCAGATGCTTCGGATGAATTTAACTTTGCTGCCACTTGTATGTGACAGACAGCTGGTGATGCTAATAATGGGATTTCTGAGAACCTGAAGGGCTCTGTTTGCAGCGCTGTGCACTCGGGGGTTACGTAGTAGCATATTAATGCACCTTTTTCTCAGCAAACTGAGGTGAGTTTAGCTACAGCTGGTTGGAGTACAAGTTGAAAATTCCATTGCGTTTTCCTAGCCTAACCTCTGCCTGCCTTAATTCGAAATCTGGGGTTACGAACAGTGTGTCCCTGGCCATAGCTTGGATGTGGGACACTTGCCACCACTGCCTCTATCCAGGGAACACCCCAACCCAGAAACGCCTCAGCGTTAAGTTGTTACTTACCAGTAACAGCAACTGCTGTTTTCCTTTGCCATTAGCATTAAGCTGATACATCTTTGTGTGAGGTGGGTTGCTGCTGTAGGTAGGTGCCTGTCAGGAAAAAGTGGTCTTCCTGTGCTCTGCAGATCCGAAGCGTTGCCACAGATACATCATGTTTCTGTGGGTTTTTTCATATGAAGATACTGGCTCTTCCATGGTGCTGTACTGTGTTACATAAATGTTGGGTTAGGCTGTCATTCCTGCCAGGGATTGGGGGAAGAAGTAGAGAAGATAAAGTTAACAGCCCGCTGAATTTTCTTTTTCAGCTCTTCAACACATTCCTAAGTAACACTTAGGAAACTGCGTTTTCCTAAGTAACAGGAAAAGTTCTATTGTTTAGGAAACTTTGTTTCCTAACACTGCATTGCTTAGGGAGGAGCGGAGTAAATACTTCAGTGGTTTTCTTATGAATATTTGCTAGAAATGTATCAGATTAGTTTCTCTTGAGTTTATTGACAGAGTGAACGATGTTTGGCAGCTCCCAAGTGCAGTTTGCTTGGCTAATTTTGCATGTGCTGTATTGTTAACTAGCCTTTACAAAATAATGCAGAGTAATAATCCTTTCCCTCATTACATCTTTTTCCTACAAGCACAAAACACCTTTCTCAACAGCAAGCTAGAGAAGAGTCCTAATGTAACCATGTCACAATATTCCAAGGATCCTGTGCACAGCCAGCCTCTGACTTTAAAGATGCCATCACAAAGGGGTTTGCTAGTTGCCATTAAGTTGTTGTAAAGCTGTCCTTAATTGCTAGGAATGAAGAACAGTTTGAACGACAACAGCTAGGAGTTTGTCTAGATCATATTTTTAATTTGATAGGGTGGTGTTTATTTGTTGCCTTCCCTAAATTACTTTTGGTTTGGATTGTTGCCATACTTGTGGCTCCAAGTTTTGAACAAAGGAGCCAGTCCCTTTAATGGTGGACTTGCCAATGAAGCATATGTGTGCTGCAGGAGAAACCCATGAGGGGCAAGAGGGATGTGCCAAGATCATTCTTTGGTGTGTAGACTGTGCTAGTCCCCACTGTGGTGTTCCTCACGCTAATTTTTGTAAATTGAATGACACAAACACTCTGTGCTAGCTATATTTTTCTTTTCTGTTCTCTTACCATTATTTTTTTAAAGCAAAAAACGCAACCTACTGGTCCCACCACCACCATGCCAAAGCCAGCAAGTGCAGTTAAAAAGACCATGAAGCAATTTATGTTCTGTTTTTTGGTTCAGAGCTGGGGTTTGTTTATCAAAACACCAAAGTTGGCTTACGTAAAGGGAGCCGAGTCCTTACCCAGAGAGCGGCAGAGGAGAAGCCCTCGAGGTGGCCTTTTGCTGCAGCTTCCCCTGCACACCCTTTGCTGACCCCAGCACTGGGACCATGAGGGCAGCACTGTGGGGTTGAGGGGGAAGTCTACCCATCCACTCAGCCCACCAGAACCCTGTGTGCTGCAACCCAATCTTGTGTAGCACCACGGTGGTTGGTAGAGATGGGATGCTCTTGTCAGGATCAGGCCTGTGAAACTTTCAAATAGCACCATGGATTGCCATTAGTGAGTGAAAGAGATTACGCCTTTTTCTTTAATCCCAAGGGTCATTCCAGTTCTGATGGTGTGGCACCCAAAACAGGCTCTTTTGAGTAACAGTTTGTATGAGCTCATCTGAAAAATTCCTTTAAAAATGTCTTTAAATTTTCTGTTTCCTGTCAGTATATGGCACAACAATTCTTTCCTACCTTCTGCTGTCAGGTTGGCATCTGGAATTCTTTTTAATCCTGGTGGCAGGGAAAACCCCACTGATAACCTGCTCTGAACAGCTGAGATGGGCTTCAGAGTTCCTTCTATTTTGGGTGATAGTTAAAACTTAAAAGGTGGTAGCTAGGCTTAGGTTCCTTTAGCTAAAATTAAGCAAGAACTATCTCATCCTTCTGTGTGAACTGAGGCTGGTTTTCCTGTATCGGGCTTAGGAAAACTGCCAGTCAGCACAGGGCAGAACAGTAACTGAAGTTGCTATTAGAGTTCTTTGCTTGTAAACTTTCCAGGGTGGTAGGCAAGGCAAGCTTTAGTCATCACCACTGCTTCTCCTCCCCCCGAAACTCCCACCTATGAGCAGATGACATCGATAGCAGGATGAAGGTCTCTGCAGTGGTTTCATTGCTTCATTCAACAGTGCAGCTCACTGCGGCGCGTTATGTAAGCAGAGAGCTCCTCAACACCGTGTCGCAGCAGATGCAGTTGGTTGTAAAACTCCTTGAAATGATGAAGTGGCACTTCCCTAAGTGGCAGCATGTGCCTTGACCTGTAGAACAGAGCTGTACCCAAGAGCTGCTGGCTGCTTGGGTGCTGTTGTGATGTCAAATCTCCTCATTTTTCTTTTGGGTTAATACTCTCTGCAACGGAGTGTCAGGCTTACGTCTAACTTCCATTCTCAGTGCTAGCGACGTGTGTGTCACGCTAGACTCTGGTGTGTTTTCTCTTCCTATCAAAGTTGTGCCTTGGATGCATTTTTCAGCTTTTTAGTACAAGATACAAACATCTTGCCTGGTGTGATGAGATTCATTAACCTCACAGCGCTCAAAACTCAGAAATACTTAGATCACTCTCTCTCTTCTCTGCAGTGTGCTCTTTCTTTTGGTAATTGGAACAGCCTATCTAGAAGCTCAAGGAATTTGGGAGCCATTTAGGAGACGCTTGTCCTTTGAAGCCTCAAACCCTCCCTTTGATATGGGAAGGCCACTTGATCTCAGGAGAATAGTTGGAATTTCATCTGACGGGAAGTAAGTGTTTGGGTTTCCTGTGGGATGTTCTCCCTCTTCCTTTTCTATTTTTTTTCTTTACATATAAAGGCAGTAAGAAGGTAGTGCTGCTCTTCTGGTAAATTAATAAAGACCCTCACAGTTTCTTGTATAAACAGATGATTGTGAGGAACATCCATCTTTTTGGGGTTGAGTGGGGAGAGGGGAAGAAAGAAAGAAACCCAACCACATCTAAATCCTGTCAAGTTTCCTGTTAATGTTCTAAAACCCAAAAGGTATGGACTGCAGAAAAACTGCAGACCACAAGTTCCTACCTGTGGTGTCCTCAGTTACAAACAAGTTCTTCCCCTTTCAGTGTTCCCTCCAACATATATATTGACTGTCACTTTGTGGTGGTTTTGTTCACCCATACAGCAAGCAAGGGAACAGGATAAGGTAAAGGCTGCTGACTGGCCAAACAAGTTTTGGGCAGTTTTGTTGGTTCTGTGCCAAGAACAGTGTGGTTCAAGGATTCTTTTGGGCATAGCGATTCTTTTTTTCATGTGGAGTAGAGTGTGTTTGTAGGGTGTATTTAAAGGCTCGTTGTTCTTCCAGCTTGAACACGCTTGGATCAGATTCTAATCACAGTTCATCCAGAGGGATCTACGGAGGAGGCGGTTCGTCCTCGCGATCCGCTGCAGGGAGTCACAAGCAGTGCAGCGCAGCCGCGCACCTTCACAGCAACAGAAACGCACCTGACGTTGAAAACATCAAATCCAAAAGCAGCTCCAGCATAACTAATAGGACTTCAGCACAGGCGGCTTCCCTGCAGTCGGTGAACAGAGCAGGCCCCTTTGCCTTGGATTCAGGTGCCACCGCTCAGACTCATGCTGCCAGCACCAAAAGAGCCAAGGGGACGAGGCAGAACCAGCAGCCCACGCAGCAGCAAGCATCAGCTTTGGCAGAGCAGCCCCCCCAGCAACCCCCAGCTCCCGGGCCCCAGCAGCAAGAGCAACAGACTGAAAGTGCTTTGCCACAGCTCCCACTTCTCAGCCCGCCTCATGCCGAGTGTGCCGGCAGCAGAAGGCACAGCTCAGAGGATTCAGATCTCACTGGGCTCATAGAAACTATGGAGAAAGACTTTGACCACCCAGAATCCCCTTCCCCAGATGTGTTTACAGAGCAGCCCCCATCTCCACTAGCAAAAAACAAAGGTAATACGATTCTGCTTTTTTTAACCAGATGATTCATTAGGCAGAAGCCAGAGAACAAGATTTAATCAACTGTAAAGGTCGTGTTTACATAGCGTGGAAAGCGATAGCTTCTCAGCTGTTCCCTGCCCTGCAGTATGCGCCCCTGCCTCCAACACCTCCTTTCATTTCATGGCAGGGAAGTTCTCCATGCAGTGCTGGATTGAGATTCAGCCTGCAAATGTTTTGGAACATTGTGATAAAAGCAAGTGTAACTATTTATAGATTTCTGACCCTCTGAAGAAGAAAGGTGCTTTTGGTTGCTACTCCCCTGCCTTTGGGTTGGCATCCATCCCTCCCACCTCCATCATTTTTACTTGGGGCTGGGTGTTGAGGAAAGGGAAAGGGAAAAGAAAGTTGAGTGCGTTACAGGAACGGAGATGGGGAGAAAGGGAGGAGAGCAAGAGGAAGAAGAGATCTGTAACTCCCTGTGGTGTTGTTAGGGGGTGGAATTCTTCATGCCCAGGCTTGCACTTGTAGAAAATCCTTGATGTCAGGTGGTCAGCAAACTAATAATACAGCACTTGTGTTTATAAGTTGCAGTCATCATTGTGTGTGGTTGGAGTTGAGTTTGAATCATTCATGCATCTTTTTGATTGCCTAATGCTTAAAATAATTTATTGGATTTCATACATTAGATAGATTCAGACAGCTAAAATTATACATGAGCTATCTTCCTTTCTCATCAACACTTTGTTGGAGTAGAACTCGTTACCATGCTTTTGTGGTAGCCACTTCACTTGTGTCCCAGAGTTATGTGGTTATAAATTTAACCTTAAGGTGCTTGTTCCTAAGTGAGTTTCCACTTTTTTCAAGCAATGCTGTTGTACAGAAACAGCACTACTGCTGTGTCGCTCCTGAGAGAGAAAGTTGAGAAAATGAATGGTGGGAAGGCACACAAACCCTGAAGCATCTGCATGACCACATACCACCGAAGAGGTTGGGGAGTAGCGAGCAGACAGCTCTTAATTAGCTCAGAGTGGATGTGATGATGCATCTGGACTTTCAAAGGGGAGACTCTGAAGTGATGAGAGGTTTGGGGATCCTGCTGAATGTGCTGCTTTATTTCTGGGCTATTTTGGTTTAGACTGAGGTAATTCATCTCAAGAGAATTACAACCAGCTTTTCAGGTATTGTTTCACAAAGGCTGAATGGTACTCCAGCAAAGGACGTGGCTCAAGGCAGGTTTCATAGGCAGCATCTGCCCCAGCAAATAGCACAGTATTGGAGCACTAGAAAGCAAAGTGGCTGGTGGTGGGGGTGTAACGTCCCAGTAAGGTCTGCCTGAGAGGCTTCATGGCGGGCTGATCCAGTCCAGGGACGGAGCGCTTCTGGAGCCCCTCTTCCATCTGTAGTTCAACCTAACAGGAAACCAGCTCCTGCACTCTGGTCCTGCTGCACGACTCAGCTGCCATGCAGAGGTTTGAAAAGCTTGTTTCTGATCCAAATAATGTGGTGTGCCGATGGTGACAGTTGTGTACCTCCAGCAGCTTCTGGCAGGCTGTGTGCTGGGAGCTTCACTTACCCAACAGCTGCTCCAAGTGTTGACAGACCTTTGATTGCAGCTTTTCAACTGCACAGAAAGGCGTCTTCTCGAGACGGCTGTTCCCATCGATTTGTCTATCAATTTCAAAAGCTGGTTAAACAGTGATAAAATACTTAGTTCTTAACCACTTAAAAGGCTTCCACTTTCTGGCATCACTTTCATGTTCGGTGACTTTCTCCCAATGAGAAATTCATTCAGATAAATTCACGTTTTTCCCCTGCTTCAGAGGCTCTGCATCATTTGCGCCCTGACATGCTGAAATACTCAGTAAACCACCACACTCTGTATTGCAGAGCGTATTATGAATGTTGCATTCCGCAATCCAGACAGTTCTCTTGACCTCTTTGTCATCTTAGATCAACAAATCAGATTTATGCAGGAAGGCTTCTTTTGGAGAAGCCTTATTTAAAAAAAGAAACAACCCACCAAACTTACCTGTAAGCTGTAACTCGCCTCACAAAAACTCAGTGCAACTTATTAACTCAGACAGAACTTGCCTGTTTCCATTTGCCCTCTTTAGAACCATAAAGCCAGAGGGGAAGTTCCGCTGTCTGTCTGGATCTATGAACACATGCTGATATTTGTCTTCAGATAAAGAGCTCAAGCCCATCACAAACATTTGCAGAAGCAGCAGCTTCTGAACTAAAACTGGGCAGGATTCCCCTCTTTACAGTCTTCTGTTTCAGTTTCCTAACGCTGGGGCACCAGCAGGCTGCCACAGAGGCTAGATCAGATTTTTGTTAAGCAGCTGGTTCATGTTATATTTTCATGTCACGATAACATCTGAAATGGGTTTGCTGATGCTGAACATTAAATTGTTTAGCAAATCTGAGTGTGGACTGCATTTGGCACACATCTTAAGAGCAAAAGCACCCGATAAGGGAGAAGCTGACCACTAGAAAATTTCCAAGAGCTACTTTATTTATGCTTCTATTTGCATTTGCATCCAAAAGAATATTTTATTGCCAATATTTTAGTTCCTGATACAGAAAACATGGATATTAAGCATGAAAAAAACCAGGTTTGAAGGCGCTGTCCTTTGATATGTACCTGGTACTCACCAAAATACTGAAGGCAACTATATGTTTTGGTGCACTTTCCTGTGGGACATTCTGCCACTTGAAATAGGACAGCTGGCATTGTACTTCCAGACTCAATTCCAACTTGAGCTGATACAAATCCCAGAAGATGCTGAATCCACTTGCTCAGCACAGGTCAATTGAGTCGTTACTTGAGGGAACTAGTAAGTCCGTCCTGGCAGCAGTAGGCAGGTGCTGTGTGGCTCATGCATGGGAACTCGTAGGCTGAAGGGCAGCTCCCAAGGAGGGTCTCGCTGGGAAAGGCCCATGTGGCATCTGATGAAAGGCGTAAGGATATTGTGAGCGTAGGAGAATAAGAGGCGGTAAAGGTAAGGTACTGACGACCCCACACACCAGTTTCTCTGTATTGATGCTTTTTTCCAGTAACTGTTTTACTCCCCAGGAGCCAAATCCTGCCCATTTTGGAAGCCAGGACCTCTGGCTCAATTTTCAAGGTTCTTAAACCTCTGTGTTTTGAACTTAGTGCGCTGCCTCTCAGTTTGCCTGCAGACATTGCAGGAAAAACAGCTGTTGGAGTAGCTTGCTGTATTTGGGGGTTTTTTGTTTGCTTGTTTATCTGTGGGTTCCTTCAAGAAAGTGGATTAAGCATCTCCTGGAGTGTTCAACGCGTCGTTTTCCCTACTTTGAGATGCAGTAACACTTTGTGTGTCAAGCCAAACTATTTTACAGTCAGCTTAGTCATACCTCCTAGAATAGCACACTCTGGAAGAGTAACATGTGTCAAGGGGAGAAATTGTAGTTGGGGGTGAGATTTCAGGTTTTGGGGGTTGGGGGTTTTTACGTCTTTGCTAGACAAATACTGTAAGTGATTTTTCTCATCTGCTGTAGCCTTACTGCGCGTTGTGTGGGGCTTTTTCAACTGGCAACCATGCTGATCATGTCTGTTCTTCAATTTTTTGGACGGTAAAGCTTGTACCAATTACTGAAGTTCAAGTTTAAACATGGTCAGACTGTCAAATTGGATTCTAAGGTGTTTAAAAGGAATGCCAGGAGCGGAGCAAGCAGAATTATAGGTAGCCGGGTGCCCACGTCTACAGAGAGGCAGTGGTGGTGGGGCTCGGAGGTGGAGACAGTGGCACATGGAGATCAGGGTTCTTCAGGTTTGGTGCTGTCACTTGTGTGCAGTGTGGCTGTAAATGGTTGGTGTGTCCTAACAGATGAAAAATTTCAGAGGTTTAATCGTGGGGGTTGGCCTCCAAAATGAGGTGAACTAGCCCATCTCCCAGTCCTGCTGCTGAGAATCTGAAGTGCCCTTATCTCCCTAGGGAAAGGGAAAACACTTCAGCGCAAGGCTAAGCCACAGAAGAAGCGGGAAGAAAAGGACAGAAGAGGGAAAGGAAAGCAACAGGAAGATGAACTAAAAGATTCCTTGGCAGATGATGACAGTTCTTCAACCACCACCGAAACCTCCAACCCAGACACAGAACCACTTCTCAAAGAGGTAGGGCGCTGCTCGTAAAAGGAGGCTTTTCTGTATCTGGCGGGTCACCTGTGGGAGCAGGAATACAGTCTCTTCCCCCTGCCCATAAGTTCTATATATTCTAATCCCTAACAAAGGAAGAATCTTATTTAAAAGCCATTTTCCACAATCCTTGCCTTTGCTTCTCCTCTCTAAAATCTGCTCCCCTGAGTAAGAACATGCTTGAATCATGTAGTCGCAGGACTGAAGGTGCCCAAGTGACTGTGGTTTGAATAAGCCACCAGTGTTCAGCAGCACCATGGCAACTGTCCCTCCACACGCTCCTGGCCTGGGCTGCCTGCAGATAGAATGCCAAAGCGTGGGCACTAATTGATAAACAAGGTGTGCACTGACCACAAGTGTTTCCTCACTTACAGGGGGTGTCAGGTCACTGGTGGTGACTTGCACCTTTATTTTACTCATTTGGTTTACATGCTGTAACAATTTATGTAGAGGGCAGGTTGTCTTAAAGATTTGGTCCTAGAGCATGTGCTGGGCAACCCAGCAAAGCAGAGGTAATCACAAAGAGAAAGAAACCAAGCCTCAATCTTGATGTGTCTTAAATTTGAGCTTTGGAATGTTTTAGCTGGAGGAAAAAAGAAATCCATGTAATATATTTTTAACAGTTACAGTTTAATAAGCTTCCATTTGAAAAGTCCCTTTTGATTCTTCAGGGTGGCTATTTGACAGTGGGCTTGTATTCAGAACATCTCAGAAGTGGGATTTGAAAAAAAAAATTAAAATGCTGGAGTTGCTCCCACTCTTTGGTTTGTGGAAGAGTCTGTTGACATCCTGGACTGCGTACGACAGATGCGGTGTAGGTCTCAGTACAGAACTGGCATCTTTTTCAGTAGACGCGGATGCCGTGGCCTGAGGAGCCGTGTGCTTGCCAACATCTGATCTGGCTGAGGCACCTTAATTTGTTAGATATTTCAATTTCTGCTTTTACAAATAGGAAAAGAATAGATACCATATTTAGTAGGTACTCACTAAGTAGTAGAAGGATATCTTACGTGCTGCAAAAACGTGTGTTTTCAAATAACATCCTTTCCTCAGCCCTGTTTATAATAACTCTGTATGTTGTGATGCAGGAGGGACTTGGCTTTTCATGTCTGTTACCGTGTTGTGACAATGTCTTTTGTAGGAACCTGAAAAACAAAAGGGAAAAGTTACACCAGAAAAACCTGAAAGTGAAGCAGTGCAAGCAAAACAGAAAACGAAGAAACTCCTAACAAGCATCAAGAAAGAAATCCCTGTAGATGGCAAAACCAGGTAGGCATAACGTGGGCTTTTTAGTAAGAGGGGGCACCAGGCTTGAAGGGAGGGTGGATTGATAAAAATCTCTGTATTTGACTGATTGTGGCTGCCAGCCTGCTCAGTGCCAGCAGCAGATACCTTTAGGCAGCTTCCTTTTCCTTCCTCATTGCAGGGAGTATCTGAAGCTTGCAAATAGTAAATTTTCTAATGGGAACACAGTGTGGAAATAAAGAACTAAATCCAGAGAAGAAAATGGGGCTAAACAGTGTGAAGCTTTTTGTAACAGGCATCACGTACACAAAATAGGGTTCATGGTTCAATGACAGGAGCTTTGGGTGGCAGCACAGCAAGCCAGCCTTAACATAAGTGTCTTCAGTTGCCCCTGGTGACATTCCAACCAGGCAATTTTCTTTTTGGTATCCTGGAGCAAGCCTGGAGTCTCGGTTGTGTTACGAAAGGAGGCTGCTGCTGCTTCCAGTCCCTTCCCCGTACTGCAGGTGGTTCTCAGTGATGATAGAAAGGGAAAAACAGAGCCCCTGAGTCTGACTCTGTTTTGTTCTCAAATGTTATGCTGAAACCAGATTGATACCCAGGTGGCACAGAAGTCATTTACCAAATTGAGGCATGGTGTATTGGCCTGTGTCTTCCCTGTTGCTGTAATTAATACTTGACCAGCTGGGATTAGTAGGCAGTGTAAATTAAGTTTCTCCATAATATTTCTGAAAACGTTGCTTGGCAAAGCCTCCTCCCAGTTGCATTTATTCTTGCCAGTATCTGCTTCCTTTATCATCTAAATCACAAGTTCATGACATGTGGCAGTATTCAGATGCCACAATGAGAGCTGCTTTGGAATTCTTCTGCAAGAAATGGGTAAAATAATTCCTCCCTTTAGAAAGACTGAGACACATAATCAGCTGGAGTAAAAAGAACAGTACCTAGCCAAAGAAATTTGGTGGGTTTCAATCGTTTTATGTCATCGATCAAAAGATGATCACGCACATTCAAGGCAACAGCTTATCTGGAACGTGATCTAACAAGTGTGGGGGCAGAGTAGCAGAATGGCAGTTGCCACGTCTTGTTTGCCTCTGTATAACCAAAGGGTTTGTAATCCTTGAGCTCTGGGATGAGAGCTGCTCCTGGAAGGTGAGTGAGGCCTAATAAATGAGTGCGGCAGTGCAGGTAGCAAATGAGCCAGGGCTGCCGGGGCAGAGTTGCTTTGAAGATGAACATGAGTTTGACATGAGAAAGCCACAGGAGACGAGTCTTTTGTAAGACCATATGGCCCATACATAGTGTGCATTTGCGTGTGTGTGTGTGTGTGTATATCTTCAGCACTTCAGAGAGCTTAAAAATAAATGGATCTCTCTTTCATTTAGCTCCTTGGAATTGTCTTATGCTCCCCCACTGGAAAACAAGCAGCGCAAAACCTTTCCATCCAAGATACCTACACAGCATCTTTTGACAAATGGCCCGAAATCGAGAAACCTCCCCAAAATGAGAGGTAACATGAGGCTATTTTCTGTAAACACCTTGGGAGTTTTATTTGGTTGTGTGTAACCCCTCTTGAGTGCTTCACTCAGTCTGGTGTGAGAAGAAAGCTGTCCAGTTGCTGATCAGCAAACTTGCTTGTCTTTTGAATAGGTCCAGGCAGCAAGTTACTGGAGAGCAGGCCGTTGGTTTTAGCAAAGTTTCTCCCCAGTGGGTCTGGACAGGAGCTGGGAAACACCAGCAGCTCAGAAGGGGAAAAGGATTCTCCACCACCAGAGTGGGACTGTGTGCCTCTTCACAAAGCCGGCAGCTGTAAGTACTCGCTAGAGGATGACAGAATTACTCTTCTGCAGCGAATACCCGTGGGTAGGCTCGGGCTGTTTATAGATCTTCCTGTCTTTCTTTTTTCCACTGCTCAGTTGTGCTGGTGGTTTGTGCTGTAGGCCTCATACTGATAGCATCTGGTAAGAACTGGCAGGTTGGAAAACGGTGTGGGCAGAACGTGGGCCATTCCGCGGCTCTTCAGTGAGGAACAGGATTCAGAAGCTGCTGAGGAAATTGAGGAAATGAGAATTGCCATGTGAAAACAAAATGTATTTGCTGCAGCAGATGGGGTTTTTGCTTGGTCAAGTCTGCTGCAGTCAAAGTTGAAACTAATTACATGATTTGTCCTTGAGAGGGAACACTGAAAACGCCTTAATGCGGTGGTTAGCGTGGGGCACCGTTAAAAGATTTTTGGTTGTGTCGTAAGTCCCTTGTGTGGGAACCAAATCACCTTCCTCTTGGCTGCATGCAAACATAAAGCCACCCCCCTCCCCACAGCACTCTCTTAGGAGGTTCATTCTTCTGTACAAATCAGTTTATCTTGGAGCTTTTATTGCAGTACAGTCTCTGAAAATAGGTAGAAAACCTGAATAGCGTCAGGTCGGTATAGAGCAGGAGCTGTTTCTTCCATCACTGGGAACAGCCTTTGTCATAAACACAGAACCACAGACTGGTTTGGGTTGAAAGGGACCTCAAAGCCCATCTAGTTCCTCCCACTGCCACTGGCAGGGGCACCCTCCACCAGACCAGGCTGCCCAGAGCCCCATCCAACCCGGCCTTGAACACTGCCAGGGAGTGGCAGCCACAGCTTTTCTGGGCAGCCTGGGCCAGGGCCTCACCACCCTCACAGGGAAGAATTTCTTCCTGATGTCTGCTCTAAATCTCCCCTCCTTCAGCTTGGAGCCATCACCCCTTGTCCTGTCACTGCACTCCCTGATAAGCAGCCCCTCTCCAGCTTCCCTGTAGGCCCCTTCAGGTACTGGCAGGCTGCAGTAAGGTCTCACCGGAGCCTTCTTTCAGACTTCAAGTAATTTGAACAGAAAGGACAGCAGAAGCTTGAAAAGCCTTTGTTTTAAAGTAAATGCTACAGGACAGTGTTTTGTGTTTCTCTTTACAGCTACGGACAACCTTTATAAACTCTCTCTACAAACCCTGAACGCAGATGCTTTCCTGAAACAGCGACAGCACTCACCAACACCTGCCTCTCCATCTCCTCCTCCTCCTCCCTCGGCATTAGCTTTTGGGCCACGAGGAGGCACTTACAGCAGCATTGTGAACAGCAGCTGCAGCAAGTGAGTCCAAATCCGCACCTCCTACTGATTTCCCAAGCACAGAGCGCTGGTGGGGCCCGTGCGCCTCGTACGTTGCATCTCCCTTTTCAGAGCCATTTCCTCTTCCCATGGAAACTGCCTTTCTGCAGCTCGCACTCTGCAGATCTTAACCACTATTTATACTTTTCCGGGGGTTCTTACAACTTGGGAGGTTGGAAAAATACACAGTTACATGAACTGTTGAGCTGTTGACAACATTTGCATGACTGCTAGCTTAATTTGCTGCTTCTTTATCAAAGTGCTGAAGTCTAAAATCTTGCTCTCCTCCCTTCCCCCCCCCCTTTCTTTTTTCCTTTCCCTGAAGTGAAATGAAGAGCAAGCAGCCTAATGGTACCAAGCATAAGCTGGCAAAGGCAGCTTCCCTTCCAGGCCGGAACGGTAACCCCACTTTTGCTGCTGTAGCTGCAGGTTACGACAAGAGCCCAGGTACTAGAAGCAGTTCATAGTTGTAAATATTCCTAAGTATTTCCTGAATGTTCTGTTGGGGTTTTTTTTTCTTAATTTCTTCTTTTACTCATGTTGCAATTATGTATTCTTCAGGTGGCAGTGGTTTACCAAAGGTTTCTCCAAGCAAGACGGATGTTTCCAGCAATATCAGCATTTCCCACACAGTTGTTGACAGTGATGGTTCTGACAGGTAATTGTTATGTTCTCTAGGCAAATACCCAGGCCCCTAGAAAGGGGATTGTAAACTGCTAATAGCATTTTGACAGCAGTGACAGAATTCATTCCCGTTCTTTTTTCTTTTATTCTCCCCCCGCCCCTCCCCCCCCCCAAAACTCTTCTGCAAAGTCTGAGCATGACATCTCTCACTGTGCAAAAAAAAATTAGTACTTAAAATTTAGTGACTCAGAAGTAGAGGGAAGGATGTTGTGGGTGCAGTGGGGACATCCCCTGCCTCGTTCTCAGTAATTCAACAATCTCATGTTTCCTGAGCATCCAAACAGTGAGAAATCAGCTTGGCTCTGGCTCTTTCACTACTGGGGAGCACAAACCAAGGTCACCTGGAACCGTTTACAGGCAGAATATCTTGCTGCACAGCAATATCATTCACTCCCTGTTTTAACACTGCAACTGGAACTAAAACTGGACTTGGTGTAATGAGTAGGGGCAGAGTAGAGCTGTGCTCAGTCACGTTCCCCAAGGCACGTGTCTCTTCTGACATATTTTGGCAGTGTGAGTCTGCCTCAGCTGTGAAGAGCAGCGAGCGTCTGGTAACCTTTCTGGAATAGGAAACAGGCTTGAACTCAGGGTTCCGTACGCAGAGGAGTCGCCTCTGTGAGCAAGGGTTGTGGGTGGCGCTTTGGTTTATAAATGTTTATCTCTGGTTCCAGTTAATTCATACGTAGTTTCAAGAAGCTTACCCACAGGCTGGGGTGTGAGTGTTTATCCCTTCTGCTTGTCAAAAAGTGTTTTATGGTTTAGACCCTATGAGTTTTCTGAAAAACTGATCAGAAGAGTTGCTGTCAGGTAGGAAAGTGGTATTTCATGGAATCTTTGGTTAAAACGAAAATTGGTTCCCAAACTCTCCATAACCATTGAAAATATACATATACATATATATATATACACACACTGAGAGAGTTGGGCTTGTTCAACCTGGAGAAGGCTTTGGGGAGGCCTTATTGCAGCCTGCCAGTATACAGGAATGCTGGAGAGGGGCTGTTCACCAGGGACTGCAGTGACAGGACAAGGGGTGATGGCTTTAAACTGAAGGAGGGGAGATTTAGAGCAGACATCAGGAGAAGATTCTTCCCTGTGAGGGCAGTGAGGCCCTGGCTCAGGCTGCCCAGAGAAGCTGTGGCTGCCCCCACCCTGCCCCGACCTGGTTGGGGCTCTGGGCAGCCTGGTCTGGTGGAGGGTGTCCCTGCCCATGGCAGGGGGTCGGACTAGGTGAGCTTTGAGGTCCCTTACACTGGTTTGGGTTGGATGACACACACAGGCATTTGTACCTATACATTAGTATATAGATCAGTAAGTTACTGTTGCCAGCAGCACTGTGTTGATGAGCTGTGTGTTGCTTTCCCATTTCTCCATAATGTTTAGTTCGGGTTTGTGGAGTCCTATCAGCAATCCCAGCAGTCCCGACTTCACACCTCTCAACTCCTTCTCGGCATTTGGACATTCTTTTAACCTAACTGGAGGTGAGTTTTTGGTTTCAAGTATTTTCTGCATTCAAATACAGGTGAAGAAAGGCTCTGTCTCCATCCCACTGGTCTAAGTACAGAGAGTGTTCCTGTCCCTTCCCCCAGAAAGGATGGCTACGGGCAAAAGTGCATTAAAACCTTGCTGGTGTATTCAGTGTCTTAGCCTAGAGAGAGTTGATGGAAACTCTTTAGAATGTCTGTTGGGCTGGAGATACTTAGTTTTGAAATTTCTCAGTTTCAGAAAAAGAGAAAAATTTCTTTTTTTTTTTTTTTTTTTCCCCTTAGTTTTCCTCCTGTTCATCCCCCAAAGCTTTACTGGCTCAAAAGGGAGCCCCTGGGCCTGTGGCTGGCTTCCTGAGCACTGAACACCTGCATAAAATGATCGTGCTCGAAGTCAGGCATTAGTCCATCCCTTGTGTTGCTTCCTCTCTTCTCCCATAGTGTTTGCAGAGCTGCATGGTGAACTGATGCACACTAAACCCAGCCGTTGATCCCTGTGTTTAAACATCTAGGTACACTTTCCCTAGGTGACTGTTGAGACGGGCCTTGGTGCAGGCGGGCTGTGTTGCAGGGCGTGGATGCTCTGTGTACTTACTCTAGATGAGTACACCGCGCTTGGGGACGCACGACAGGTTTCTGGGGTGTCTGCAGACGATGATAAGCAAAGCAATTTGTATGTGGCGTTTGCAAAACGGGCAGTGGGTCACCTGGGAAAATGCTGTCTGCTGAAGAAATGGTGTCTACTGAACAATAGCAGCTGCTGCTGTGGGGTGCTTTCAGCAGCAGCAACACTGGGCACCAGTGGCTCTGCAGGACAGCAGTTCTGTGCTGGGGAGCAGGCAAACCACAAGCACTGGTGCTGCCCTTTCCTTCTCTATCAGAGATGGGGGCTGGGCGAGGCACAGCGGGTGCCGCATCCCGCCTGGGAGTGGCTGGCTTCCTGAGGGCACGCTGGGACTGCGGCAATTAGGAGAGAGGCTCCTTCAGCCCAGCTGTGTACTCTTCTTGCAGTTACCTTAGGAGGAACTGCTGGGACTCTGGGTATTGCTGTGCTTCTGCCTGGCTCCCTGGCTGGCTGCTGTCGGGTAAATAATACCAGGAACCAGCCAAATCCCATCGCCTGATAGGGAGTGATACACAGTGAGCATGTAACTCTGTTCCCTGATACAATCAGGATTTGACCTGTGTAGTCACCATCTGACGTAGGGCAGTGAGGTGAGTTCTGCATTCTGTGTGACCTTTCTAATCTCAGTCCTTGCACTGCAGCAGGACGTTAGGAAACTGTGGGGGAAAAAACTGTGAAAAGTATTAGTCTGCTGCAGCTCTTTTTCAAAGAGGAAGAGTAATGAACTCCTTGTTGTTTCATTTTATTTTTAGAAGTTTTTAGCAAACTTGGTTTAGCTCGGTCTGCGTACGGGCAGGATGTGCAGAGAAACTGGAGCGAATTCAATAATGTTCCGTCATCCATCTGGGATCCTTCAGCTACAGATTCTGTACCCTCCTGGCCAACGAGCTCGAGTTCCCCCACTCACACAACGGCAGTAAGTATTCAGTCCAAATGCAGCGTTTTATTACTGTTACCAACTTGCTCTGTAGCTCACATCCAGTTTTATTTCGAGGATTTTTAAATTGGGGGGAAAAGAATCAGCTGAAGAATAAAGGGAAAGGGGAGTTTATGTACTCATCGTTCTGTAGAGCTGACATGGCGGTTGAACAGTGTGATTAGTCCCCTCACACATGGATGATGAATCTGTGTGAATTGTTTCACATAAAAATACTTCTCCTGAGAGCATCTTGCTGCCTGACACGTGTGCTCCATTCCCACGTGCCTCAGGATTGTAGATGGAGCCGTTGTGCTCCTGTGCCACGGCTGGACGCTGCCTCTGTCACTTCCAGTTTGATGGACGATTGCAGAGTAGCCATATGATAATTTTCAGACCTTGATTCTGCTTCCTGAATCCAGCGTTGCACTGACTTGTAAAAAACCTTTATCTGTAAGATGTAAAATTATGTTGTTTTCAGCTTAGGAAAAGCAGTGGAGCATAAGGTGAAGCCTTATGCTGCTAACTTTGGAGATCTTGACTATAGCCAAAGAAGATAAAACAACTTTTACACGGGCAGCACTGGTCTCTCATCCTGGTGCTTCTCAATCTGTCAGAATAAAACTTACGCCACAACAGCTGTCTTCAGTGCCAGCTGAAATCGTTCTTCATCTTGTCTTCTGAAAATGCTTTTGTAGTGAGTAAGAGGCAGTGTTTACTTCACCTGGTAGCGGTTCAGATGGAGCGGGGGAAGGCGGGGGGCAGGGGAAGCTGAAGAAGGTCACGCAGCTTCTTATAGACACACACGCACTGATCCTGCCCTTGTCATGCGGTTACAGCCACAGCTGCAACCTCACCACAGCTACACGAGGAGAGATTTTTGCTTCTGGGCACATGGAGGGCAGGTTCCTCAGCATGTGATAGAAGGAGGCACTGAGGACAACCAGAACAATCTCTCTAGCTCCTAACTCCAACATGTTTCCTGGCTGCTGCTGAGAAATAGTTGGAGGTGTGCTTCAGGAAGCACTGAGATGGAAGCCAGACAAATGGTATAGAGGAATTGTCAGTCTCTCCCTTTAAGTAGTTTGATTTGGGGCATGAGTGGGGAAGCACTTTAGGAGCTTACTCAAGGAGAAGATAATTTAATAAACAAGAAGCAGCAGAGAGATGGAAATGTTCAAAGGCTCTTTAATGAGAGTGATTTTTTTTCAAGTGCTCATGGTGAGCAAGGACAGGAAAGCTTGGCTGTTCTGTCACTGAACCTCCTGGCTCTAGGTGCTGGGTAAGAGAGCAGGGACCAGGCCAGGGCCCTGTCCCTTTCTTCATTCTGGCACAAGAGCCAAAGCCCATCTTGCACACAGTGCTCATACAGTGGCTCCTGTGTTACCTCTTTTCTAGGAAGGTTTCTGGGGAGTTGATTTTGATCATCCTCCTTCCTTACTCCTCTTGCTTTCCCATTTTACACATAACTCTGCTTCTGTGCTAAACAGCGTTTGACTTCTGGGCCCCATCTCCCCTCAGGTCTTGCTGCGTTGCTGGTACTTCTTCCCAAGTTTCTTTCTAACCACAGCCCCCCCATTCCTCTTTCACCATTTCCCTGCTTGTAGCTCTGTGTGCCAGCCACTGTACCTCCTTCCACCAGCCTGGAAAGGGAGTAGCAGGCTCACCGAAGGCACTCTGCTCTGCCGCTCCTTTCCTGGTTGCTTCTCCTTTATAAGCAACTGCCTTTCTACCAGCTGTCCCAAACACTTTGGGGACACGCAGGAATAGTTCCTGGCTTTTGCCCACAGCAGGAAATAGGGTGGACGTGTAGTGTGTTAGGGTTGGTGTCTAAGCAGCAGAGTGAGCATTGTAGTCTTATGCTCATATAGCTTAAATATAAACATTTAGTTATGTAAGAGTAATAAACTCTGACCGTAGTTTGGCTCAACTTCTCAGTGACATTGGAGAGTCCTAACGATGTTGGCCTGGTTAACCCCTGAGTATGCTCAAAACTCCTGTCCAACCCTCAGTATCAGATTCCTTTGGTGATGTGCTGGCGTCCAGCCAATTTCAGGTGTGATTAGACTGAGCATATCTTCATTCCAGGGGAGGAAATAAAATCCTGGCACAAAGCCACTTTCAGAGTCTACCTTGTTTACTTTAATAAAGGGATTTTAATTTTAATCTTCAGATGCAGAGCACACTGACACTGGGTAACCTTTAGTGTGCATTATCTGAGGGCAGAGATCTTGGGAAGGGATGTCCTCTCTCCACCCAGTAAATCCAAACATAAGGATGTTTGTACCTTACAGCACATACTCAACAAGTCCACTGCCTTTTGGATGTATCAAGTTTACTGTATATTTGCAAATTGAATTTACAGCATATGTACATTAAGTCTTTTGGCGCTGAGGTATGTAGGGCGCTAAGCCCACACGTAGCAGGTTCTGTGCTAATATTAGCATGGACGTTACGCTAACCTCTCTCATCTCCATCTTGGGCTGCTTCCGGGTATCACTTTCCACCACACCATGGGTTAGATTCCTCTGCTTGTGGCTTGCTACTGTTTGGGCTTTAATAAAGCAGTTGGCAAAACCTGGGCCTTGTTCATTTCTGCATGTGTTCTCTAGGCTTGCTGTACCTGTCCTGTGCATCCCAAATGCATTTGTGACATGTCTTGCAGCACACCTGCATCTGCACCGTGACCATTTGTCAGCGACTTCCAGATGTCTTGAGCCAGGACAGACTTACTGGAACTCAGTGACAAATGGCCAGTTCTCTAATCTCCTCTCCCTTCATCTTGGAGAACTTTTGGATGGGGGGGAAAAAAGTATGTACAGGGAATATGGGGAGATACAGTGGGGCTGAACACAGGTAGGTTCATCCAAAATGTACAGTTCTGTAACAGCGATGTTTGAATACAAGGAGAGAAGTTGGCAAAAAGCTGCACCCCTACTCCCATCCCTCCCTCCCCCCCCTAAAAAAAAAAGGATCAAGGAGCAGACTTTGCTGTTACCACCCATTACAACTTGACTTTTGTTGGGTTTTTTGAGACTTAAGCCATGTTTATCTACCTCATTCTAACTAGTTTAATTAAGCTTGAGCTTTCTGGCCCTTGTGTGTTAAAGCTTGACTATTAGTGGTGCTTAAGTTAGTAATGGTATGGGGAGTGTATAAGCTCAAATGAAAACAGCTTAAAGGCGTGTAATGTAGTTGCACTCTGCAGCCCCTTCAGTTCCCAGATGTGTTTGGTGCCTGTTCATGGTGTGGTTCCTCTGGGCAAGCTCTAGTTAAGGGGGTTCAAAACTCCCTGTTGCAGTGAAGACAGGGGAGGTTCCACAGCAGGCTTGCTGCTGCTTAGACACTTTCCTTGCAGGGGGGCTGTAAGCAGGGTGAAAACAGAAGTTGCTGAACTGCTGCTTACCTGGCTCTGTCTTTACTGCAGTCGATCCTTGGCAACTCAAGCGGCCTGTGGTCTACCACTCCATTCAGCAGTTCCATTTGGTCAAGTAATCTCAACAGTGGCCTTCCCTTCACCACTCCAACAAACGCGCTGTCGGGCATTGATCTCATGGGTAGTGAGAACTCCGCCGCCGCTCCTCCTCCGCCCGCTGCCGCCGCCGTTGCCAATCCTGCTGAAGACATGGGACAGACCTACAATCCTTGGAGAATTTGGAGCCCAACAATTGGAAGAAGAAGTTCAGATCCCTGGTCTAATTCACACTATCCTCATGAAAACTGAAGTGAAAGAAAATAAACTCTTATCCAGGTCATGATACAATTCTAAATGCAAATTTTTGAAACACCATTTTCAGGCTGTTGCTGGTCATTGCTTCCCCCGCCCTGCTCTTTCTTTTTTCCTTTGCCCCCCTCTCCCCCCCTCCCCCCTCCCCATGCTCTCATCACTCGCTCCTTTCTGAGGTCTGTCCTGCAATGTGGTAGTGTGAGATTGCAGATAAGCTTGAAAAAGTCTGGGTGTGGTCACCAATCCCAACTGCAGCGGAAGCCTGTAAATCTGAACAATTCCACTGGTTTCATATTTTACCATCTGCCATCTTTATTTAAGAAACAATTTGAACTATCAAATGGCCCTGGCATGCAATACTTTTATGAAAAGTACTGGTTTGGGTTTTTAAATTTTTTCCAGTATTACCCTTCAAGTTCTAATTTAAAATCAAGAGGCACTTTGTGCTAAAATGCAGAGTATTTTTTTAAAATAAGGCTGTCTTTGTTAACACAGGTTCTAAGAATGTAAAAACCAAACAAACAACACAAAACCAACACAAAACCTTAAGAGCAAAACGGCTGAATGTAAGAGCATTCTGTGGAGACAAATAACCTTTCCGTGCTGTTTGTACATTTGTAAACCTGAATGCATTTTTAAGTTGAACTGAAATGCACACAGCCAAGACTTGTGGAAGAAACAAGATATCCTGTGCATTTCTTAACAGATACAACTTTGGGTTGTACTTTAAAATAAATACTGCTTTTTTCAAGATCTGCCTGCTCTAAGTCTGTTCTCCCGGTGCCTCCGACCCCACTTGGCAGTGGGAGCCTTCAGGCCAAAAGGTAGGTGCTGAGCACAGGGCCTGTACTAACAGAAGCTTCCCTGCAGATGAAACCTGGCTTCTCAGCAGCGTGGGTTTCTGTAGCAGTTGAGAGTTTTTCAGGGTTACACAGTGCCACCCGCTCAAAAATCTGCTGTGTAGCAAAATGCTGGGAAAAATGCCCACACTGTGTAAGTTTCCAAGTCTCAGGCAGAGCAGCAGCTACTGATGGTTACGCTACGCCCATACCTCTGTAACACCCTTCTTGCATAGGGCTGAACAAGAGCTTAAGGCTATTTTTAGATATGATTTCTCTCTCCCTTTAAAGTGCCCCTTTCCCTTCATTAACATTAAGGCAAACCCCAGTGACTGTGTGTATTCACCTGAGCTAAAGCCAGGTGAAAACAAGCCCATTGCAAGAAAGCATTAACAGACATTAGAAACATGCATTTTCCTATGACTCAGGGGCACTACCTCAAACTTGCAGCAGCAGGTTCTTACTAGAACCCATCCTTTAAGGGAGTAGGAACTCTATTTTAGTTGCAACCTTGATGCTACCAGGAATATCTGTATGCAGCGAACTATGAGGGTTAAATAAATAACTGGGACCGAGTGACCACTTTTCCAGCTCACATTATGTAGTAACCAAAATCCTTACCACTGTCAGATGGCTGTCTTCTTCCTGCTGCCACCATCAGAAGCTGGAAGATACAGATCTCTGAAAGAGGAACCTGGTGGAACTCCTTTGTTCTTAATGTTTGGGTATTTCTCGAATCATGCAAGGTCAGGAAATGTTCAACTTGGATTTGTGTGCAGTTTCCCTCTGAGTAACTGGGCAAACAAGTCTCTCTCTTACTGCATGCAAAATAAAGAATAAGTAGTTAAGCTCCTGACAAGCCAGGGCCTGCCTCTCTGAACATGGAACTGGGGAAGAAAGCCAGCAGTAACTTCAAGGTGAGAGGAGCTGCTTAAGGTAATGTGCAACCTTGTTTTTCCAGCAGGTGTTTATATTGGAGCTGATTCCATGGAGGACAGAAGCAGAAACCATTCTGAGACACTAATAGTCCTCAATGCTCTAAGCAGCTGCGAGGACAGGAAAAAATTTCTGCTTTTCAAACATTTCCCTTTGAACCAGACAAGGCAACAGCCAAGTAATTTAGACTTTTCTTCCCCCAAAATGTGAGCCGTTCCTTTGTGTGAATGCAAATAACCTCTGCAGCCTGTACAATACTCTCAGTTCTTGCTTTTCAGCACCAATTAAATATTACTTAAGTTCCAGGGGTGAAACAACCTAGTAATATCTTTGATACACAGTTTTCAGTTTCCTAAGAGAGGAAAAAACATGTCCTTCTCCCCATATTTATAATGAAAATGTCCTCTGCCTAGTTAAAGAAAGCAAAAGAGCTGCCTTCAAATGAAGCCTGAACTGTAATTGACAGCATGTAGGTGAAAGAAAGTCTGGGCACATGTCAGGTATTTCTAAAGAAAGCTCTGTGTATGGTACAACACAGGTTTTGTGTCTACCCTCCAGCTTCATCACAGATTAACAGGAGTGACCTCTCATGATAAAGGAACTTGGGGAGAAGTAAGGACAAAAGCAAAGGTGGACTCTGTTTTCAAAGGCAGAATGAATGAGACAAGCTCAGACTTTGAGGGAAGTTCCACCTTTGAGTAAAAAGACCAGAGGAAAAAACAGCTTAAAGCACTTGGAAGCTGGGCTCTCCTGGAAATCAGGGAGCTCACAGTTCTTCTGATAACTTAAAACATTTCTTCAGAGTAACATCAGAGCCAGACTACCATGAGTCAGTTTTCCTCTTCCAGACCTGGAAGCTACTAGGAATACAAAGTTCCCAGCAAGGAAGAGAAACAATTAGTATTAATTTCTGTCATTATTTTGGTGCTCCTAAAGGGCAATTCTATTCTGCCAACTCTAACAAATAGGCTTTAAAAATAAGCCTGAAAAGTTTCTGGCCTGTTATGAACATGAAAAAGCCTCAAGTAGGTAAGTATGGCCCCAACACATGAAATCAGTTTAATTGGCATGAGCTGTACTTCTAAAAGCTCTTGAAAGGCATCAGAGGTGGTGTTAAAGTATCAGAACAGGTTATAAAATTCCAGTGAAAGGACAGTTAGTGTTTATGTCACAGCACCAGACACTTGGGATGAACCAACCTATCAGTGAACAGGTCTGAGCCCAGCCACAGCTACGGCTCTGCCAGCAGTGATATGTCATGCAGCTTGGCCACTGCCCTGTGAGAGAAATGCCAACCTGGGGAAAGCATCGTGGTCAAGCAGTACTGAACTGTGTCCACTGCACTCTAGCTGACCATGACCCAGTGAGAGGTAAGTCTTTGGCCCTGGTAGGGTAGGAAGCTCTCTTTCACTGGAACTGTTTCACCTAGAGTGATGTTTTGTGCTAAATATAGCTTTGACTGTGCCTTCTCTGTTTCCCCAACCTGTAATTATGAGCAAGTTCTCAGCTTCAGCGTTCGAGCCTCGCGAAGCGCTGACGGGTTCAGCTCACGGTGAGTCAGTCTGTCAGAAGAGCCGCACGCGGGGACTGGAAACAGCCCAGCTGCTCCTGTATGGTGGCGGCAACTGGTAGAGCCTCCGGTCATCTCATTTTAAACAGGTTCTGCTGTAAATCTCAGTGTTTTGCTCGGTGCCTGTTTTCACCTAACACCAGCCAAGGATGGGCTTCATGTTCAAATGGTGCTTTAGTCACATAAACACTAAAGCATTCATCAGGGTGACTGGATCAGGATCAGCAGCTCTTCATCAGCCCTCAGTGCAACTGCTAACCATGCTCACTACTACTAGTTTGCTACATAGATACTGTGTAATCCAACAGCAAACAGAGCATGGTTTGTTGGGGGTTTTTTTTCCCTTTTTTTGGTCACGTATATTAAAGAAGAAATCAACCAGCCAGAAAGCAAAGCCACACAGCATCTGCAGGAACCAGAGAAATATTATGAAGCACTAACCTAAACTCTGGGGAACTAATAAAAATCTTAAGAGTATTAAGAAGCAATGAAAACCCTAATATCATGGTTACTTGCTGGGACATGAGGACTGTTCTGAGCAAAAAAATTATATGGCAGGACTTTATAAAGGTAGCTGCTCGGATCCAAAAACATCAGTTGACCTTAAACAGCAGATTACCTTGTACCAAGAGAAGTGCAGAAAGTAGAAGGAAGCATCAGGGAAGATTTTATGGCCACCTCCTAAGGAAATCCCCTTGAGGTGTTTTGGCAAGCTAGGATCACCAATTAGCAGTCCTGCAGAAAAGTTCCTGTATCTGAGCCCTGACATCAGTCTCTATCTGCCCCTTGTGAAGCAAATGTTTGAGTCAGCATTGTAACACCAGAAAATACAGGATCTTAAAGTGGCACACTCAGTGTCTCAAGTTTTACAAGAAACCACTCAAGGAGTCCTTGAGTGGCAGTGGGAAGTGACTGGGAGGGGCTGTCACTGTGATAACAGGATTCACGTGGGATTTGTGCCAGTGAGCACTTACAGGAGGTGAGGTGAAGTAAACAGACTGTCCTGGAGTCCTATCCAGGCTCTCTTGCAATTGCACTGTGAAAAACAAGTGCAAACTAAACAAGACGGGATCTGGATTCCAGCATCCTGCAAGAGACAGAAGGTACTGGCTGGGGAGGGTGTGGGCAAGCAGGAGGGGAATGCAATGAGGGGTGGGGTTGGAGACATACCTCTGGAAAAGAGGATCAGGCTGTCTATTTAATAATTCTGTGGATAACAAAATATTCCCAAGGGGAAAAAATTAATTAGCTATTCTGGAAAGTTTCCTGAACATTTTTTTGTATAAGCCCACAGCTGGATGAAGTCACTTGCAGTGTTTTGGCTTAGTTACATGGAACTTGCTGGGAAGCGAGTGTACTGGGAAAGGAGCACCTGAAGCAGCTTCTGCCTCACCCAGGATCACTCCCTGGCCCAGTCTGGAGTTAATTTCAGGGCAGACAACACTCGCTGGAGAGCGGCTGTTAACCTGGGTTGTGGCAATGTAGAAGGTAAGAGAACCAGGGAGGATGGGTCACTGCCTGTCCAGAGGGAAATACACAGAAGCTGGAATCCTCCAAGAGAATAAAATGCTCCTTCACTGGTTGTTGTTGGCTTTCTGGAAGCCAACTTTCTGTTAGTCCCTTCAGCTTTACCCTGCCCATCCTCCTGATGTAGCCTCTCCTTATCAGTTAATTATGAGCAAAATTCTGTCAACACTGACAAGTTTGGCAACAGGGAATGAAGAAACCCCCTAAAAACTATGCAGCATTCTACATGAAGTGGGCATGACTCAGCTTATGGATTGCAGGGAAAGTCCTGTTGGGCTGTAGAATTTTTTTTTTCAGACAACAGCAGTTTTAAGGAATATTCCTTTACATCTCCAGCAATCCATGTGTTTATTCCCACGACCTTCTCATGCAGGTCTGTCTGCTATTCCTGCCTGCCTGTCAAATCCTGTTCTGTGGCTGAAGACTCATCCTCCAGGTTTAAGGAAGAGGTGGGGCTAAAGAGCAACAGCCCTAAAGAAAACATCAATAATGATGCCTTAATGCCTCAAACTATGCAAAGGCTATGGCAGACTGGAATATCTTAATGCTTTGAAATACTGCAGGAGAAAACCAAAAAGGCACAAGGAATGAAACAGTTCAGGGATAAAACAGTTCAGCTGCATTTGCAAAGTTAGTGGTAAATTCAGATTTCATGTACGTGTGAGGGACAAAAGAGGGGGTGCAGCTGAACTCAGCAGTCTAAAGAAATGCTCCAAATGGGTGACTCCTCACAGCTCAAACAGAAAGCAACATCCATGCTGCAACAAGCAGCACACAGCACGTCTCACTGCTATGCAGATGTTCAAGTGTGGGACCTGGGCACCAGCTGTGAGTTGAACCCATGGCTCCAGGCACATGGAATGAGACTGAACCCCCTGTGTGCTGAGTTAGTGCCCTTGCATTGATCAATTGCATGCAGAAATCCATATGATCTAGTGATGAGACAATAAGAAATGAATATTGCTGTAGTCAGCAGGTTGGCACCAGAGAGCTTCAGAAGATGGACAGTATTTAACTGCAGGCTTTGTTTTTTAAGTGGAGCCTCCTTGTGAAAAGTCCCCAAACTGACCTGTACAGCAATATTAACTCACAGGAAAAAAAAATCCTGGTAGGCTTTCAGGATTTCTGATTAAATCAGCAAACTGGAAAACACTTCCCCTAACTCAATAAATTTGAGTAATGCCATTTCCCCTCTCTCTCTCTCTGCGCACAGTGAAGGCTAAATCCTGATGAACAGCACCCCTCTGTGGCAACCAGCAGCATTCAGGCCGTCACAGCCAGCTTCAAACTACCTTTATGTTTTCCTGACACCTTGAAGAAATGTCAGTTAGAGTCGGAGCACCTTACTTTAACGAGTGGCACACTGGGAAAATGAATTCCTTACCACCAGCCTATACAACCGTCATTCTCCCTCAGGAATTTGCTGAAAATCCTAACCCCAGAGGGACTGGAAATACTTGCAGTTTGACAGTGAAAGTCCAGAAATCAGGGGACCTTGTTAGTCACATCAGGCTTTTACTTCTCTTCATGCATTAGCATCACATGCCAGACAGCCCTAATGCAATTAAACTATTTATTTCCTCTATTTATGTTAATATTTCTTTCATCAAACTATCAACAAATGAATGACTTCCCCCTTTTAGTATCTTTCCTTCTGTATCTGCTCACCTGTGGTGGGTTAGCCCTGGCTGGAGGCCAGATGCCCATCAAAGTTGCTCTATCACTCCTCCTCCTCAGCTGGATGGGGAGAGAAGGCCCATGGGTCGAGATAAGCACAGGAAAAGATCATTCTGCAATTAAAGTCAGGGGCAAAACAGACTCAACGTGGAATAAAATGCATCTAATTTATTACCCAATCAAAACAGAGCAAGATAATGGGAAATAAACCCAAATATTATGATTTTCGATCATTTTATAAAAATGGCAATGTTATTACACCACATGTGGTTGTGCACATAGTGTGCTGAGACCCAAAAAAGCCTCGTGCCTAGCCCATGAAGATCACAGGTCACCTATACATCATGATTCATCAATGAACATTAATCAATAAGCAAATGTTTTAAAGCAAAATCCTCCCAAACTCGCAGCACCTTCAACAACTCCAAGCACCACTTTTCCACTCAGTTTTATCCCCAACTCCCAGCTCTCCAACAACCACCCGACAGCACTAACAGGGTGCCCAGCACCTGTGAGACACCAAAGCACTGCCACTGGGGCACACGCAGGGGTGACCTCTGCATGACCCCACAGGGTCCTTCTCTGTTTTTGCAAGCACAGACTTTGGGCTGCCACGGAATCTTCCATCAGGTCAATGGAGTCAGTGGTGGGACCAGAAAAGCAGCTGGTTCCTCTTTGCTCAGTCTTTTGAAACTACTATGAGCTCAAATGTTTCACTTCCTTGGAAAAGCTGCCTGCTTTTTTAGTAATATGGTTCAACAGTTCTGTATTCTTTAAGTAACCATCAATCTTGATTCACAACACAGAAACAAGAACAATCAGATTTCTTTATTATGAGGCCGGTGAGGCCCTGGCCCAGGCTGCCCCCCTCCCTGGCAGTGTTCAAGGCCAGGTTGGATGGGGCTTTGGGCAACCTGGGCTAGTGGAGGGTGTCCACGGCAGGGAGGTGGAACTAGATGGGCTTTGAGGCCCCTTCCAACTCAAACCATTCTATGATTCTGTGATTACTGTCTTTCTAGATCCATAGTCTGACAGCAGGCAGGAATGTATCAGTAAAATGCAAAAAAACCCACCCCACCCCAAAACAGGAACCATTTGTTGACAAATCATCAAATTTCTAGTTAACCACCTCCACCATGAAAGCAAGCTCATATCATAGACTAATTCAGGTACTCTGTGCACAGCCTGCATAAACCTCATTCTCTGAGGACTCACAGGATGAGAGCCCAAAAAAGAAATAAAGAAATGAATACCCAAAGAAGGGGAAGTAGAGATGATGTGACACAATGGAAAGCACCATAATGGCACTATACACATTGAGTCAGAGCTCACACTTCTGACATAAACACTCCTGAAAATGCAAGTTGTAAAAAAAATGTGCAAATACACTTGGAAATCCCATGCTGTTTGTGTTCTGTCCTTTCACTGCTAAAAGATAGAAGCCACTGTCAAATACAGGACATGACACTGGGATGGCTTTTCCTATCACAAAGTACAGGTATTTTGAGGTTCCCAATTCAGCTTGGCAAGCCTCAAATCCAGCTGGTTGGCCAATCTTACCTATTATTTGCCTGTTTAAGTAATTCTCAGTACCCCTAGAACTACTCCTATGTCTGCCCAAGAAGGACCCAGAAAACAAGCATTTCTCTGGTTCCTGGAGAGTCCTACCAGTATGAGCATCCCCAGGGCAAACAAAACACCAGCAGAACACTGCTCATGAAACACAAGCCTAACTGGGAGCACCCCATACTGGGGAACATTTGGAATTGCAAACAAGAGGCTGCTTCTGGCATTCACCTCAAACTGTGAAAGATGGGTAGCTAACCCGGGTCAAGTTCACTCCAGGAAGCAGTTTGCACCTGGAAATGCCTCATGGCACTCGGCCTGCCTCTCTTAGTGACAGTCCTCCCTGCGAGATGAGCAATCACTTCCCATCTTGCCACTCTGTAAAATCCCCACCCAGTTCCCACAGCCTAAACCAGCAGCACTTTTACTGGAAAGGGATACTCTAGGTAACAACTCATGCATTGAAAAAGCTGTCTGGTGATTTTGGAGTTGTCTTCTGAAGAAGACGACTTGGGGGGACAGGGAGAGAGGCACAGAGAAGAAAAGGAAGAGCTCAGTTTTCAGCAGCCGGTGAAACCAGCTTGTGCTGTGGAGCTGCAACAGGATCTGGAGGGGAAGAACAGCACACCCTGGTGACTGGGTTCCTCAGGGCTACAAAGTGATGGAGAGCAGAGGGTACAGCGTCACTTAACAGCGTGTACCAAGTGCAGCTGGGGCAAGGCTGTGAGTGAGGCACAGTGCCCAGTCTCTTCTCCCAGCACAGGGGTCGGAGAAGGAAGCCCAAGTTTTCATTTGCAATTCCCAATGTAGAAAGCCTCAGCTAACACCACGGTAGGCTGCAAAGATGCCTACAAGCTAGGCAAGCTATGGGTGGCAAGAGTCCTTTGTAGCTTTAGTCAAAGCGGCTCTTGCAAAGCTTTCTGGCAGCAGCAGAGCCAGAATCTGCAATATGTAGAACACCACAGAACCAGCGCACACAGCTGAGGATGAAGCGTGGATTTTGTGTGCTGAGTCAGCCCACCTTACAGTACAGAACCCATTTAGACACCCAGAGTAAAAACAAACATGGGCCATTTTCCTTTTCTGCTCACGAGAGAAGGTGGCAGGACAAACAAATCTTCCCTTCTGTGATTCTCTTGTGATGTATCTTCCCCCTTTGTAACACCTGACAGTTCTCACTTTCAGAGGTGTCTTAAGACAAGTGTTCTCAAGTGCAGAGGCACAAACACCTGGAGCTGAATCGCACTATCCTGACACGGGGAGAAAAAACATCCCTCATGTGTTCCATTTACATCAGCTCCTGGAGGCAAAAGTTGTGATCAGCTCTGCAGGTAGCCCCTGATGCTGCTGCCAAGGAAGAAGGCAACTAGGGGAATGCCACTTCCCACTGCGACTTGGGAAATTCAACTGGTGCCCTGAGGAGCGTCTGGCAGTCAGCTGCACGGTGCTGCCTTACGCTGCAGCACAGGCACGCTCCTCTCCCGCCAGCGCCGCAGTGCCCGCTGCCCGACCCAGCAGGTGAAGGAGGATTCCTCAAGTACTGCTGAGCTGATGAACCCTCATAGGGGACTGAGCAAAACCAGGCAGATGATGAATTTTTAGCAGCACTGCCATATTGCAACTCAATAATAAGCTGGTACTTCTCAATAAGCTTTATTCTAGCTCCTGGCATGAGCCGTGCCTCACCGTGGTGTTGCAGAGTTACCTACTTCTAGGGACTACTCCCACATAGGGAGTCCACTTTTATTTTTGGAAGTCCACGTAGTCCACTTTTTTTGGAAGATATACAAGTTTTGTGGAAGTACTATAAATCTGGCAAGGAACAGAGAACAGTCAAGGATGCTCATCTTCAGCTGTTCGACTACAGACCGTGAAGCTGTGGATACCGCCACAGCCCTACTCACTCTCTCTTACAATTTAAACTAAAATTGATTGAAAATGTAGCTTGATGCACTGTAACTGAAAGTCCTGCCAAGTGTATGGGAAATGTAATCATAACACAATGTGAAGAACATGCAACAAAATCTGAAGATTAGAACAGAGAAGGGCAGGAGTAACCCTGAATTAGAAAATTCTGAGGTCAGGAAGAATTTATAGAGAGAAAAATCAGAATGACTGCACCCTATCATACCTTACAAATGCTACTAAATGCCTAACAGCTGTCTGTCATACATCTAGGCCAGATTGCCTCATGGTTGTTATACGTTTGTTACGAACCTGGAACATGAAGGGCATTTTTACAGACCTGTTCACAGGGCAGTGCTATAATAGCAGGTGGTCTGCAGGATTTTAGTGTTGGATGTGAGACCCATCATCTGCTCAATGCCAACATCAATCAACGACAATTTAATAAAGGACTTTACCTACAAGGGTAAATTATTCAATCTTGCTTTTAAGTTCTTCTCAAATCTGTGCCATTTGCAAACAGCAATATTTCAAGACATAGCTACAATTTAAGCAAATTATAGTCAAATAGTTATTTAGGTGGGTTTTTTTCCCCTTCATATAAATGTGTTTTATTGCTACAATAGCTTCTGAACTCTAAAGATCAACTTGCCTCTATTTCAACGTGGAAATTGCAAGTGTCACCAACATGCCAAGTCAACAGGAATCTAAAAGACAGGCAGTTACCTGACCACAGTTTTTAGTAAGTCTCATCTGAGCGCAGGATCTAACAAATACAGCAACAGGCTCCTCAACCCTGTTGGATCTAAGAACGCTACATTACTTGCATGTCCCTAAAAGAGATGCTGCAGACTGGGGAGAGAAGCAGTCCTCACTTATAACAGAACGATAATTTGGAGTAACAGGTGTAGGAGGGTGCAGTGCAACACCCCACCGAAGGGATCAACGGGCCTTTCACAGCGGCCTCCCTCCCCTGCGCCGGCTCTACCAACGGCCACCGCTCAGTTCGTCCCGCCGGCTGGCTCGCTGGGTCGCCCCCGCCGCCAGCCCCACCTGAGGGGACTGCCTCACCCGCCCGGCTTCAGCCTCCTGGGGCTGGGACGTACGAGCGGCCGGCACCGGGGTCTGCCCCGGGGATGTCGGGAGCGCGTTCCCGTGAGGCCGCCGGCCGGCGGGGCTCGCTGCCGCTGAGGCGGGGGTAGGGCCGTGCTCCCTTCCCGCCCAGCCCCGCTCCGACTGGCCGGGTGGCGGTTGGGCGGGAAGCGCGCGGCTGCTCGCGAGGCGGGCTTGGCGTACCTGAAACAGGAGGCGGCGGGCAACGGCTCTCCGGGCCTCAGGCGCCGCGGTGGTCCCGAAGCTCCGGAGGGTGCCTGCTCCCGCGAGGGTTTCCTGTGGCGAGCAGCGCCAGGGGCATTCCTGGCTTTGGGAAGTGGGCGATAGGGAGAGGCCTGCCTGCCGCACCGGCCGCCAAGGTGCGGGCCTGCGCGCCTTTGCTCTCCGTTAATGGTTTTGTTGCCGTTAGTCACTCCTGCTCTTGTTAGTCGTTAGGCACGCATCGGTGGCTACGTGGATAAACTGCATCCCTCCCGGCTCGGCTGAAATCAAACGGGTTGGGGAACGCTCCTCTGCAGCATGCTGGTACACAAGGACAGCTCACGCAGAGCCTAAACAGCAGTAAGACCTTTACTGGTGCTTTGATGTGCGTGTTGGAAAAGCTTTATGAGCTTGTGTGAAGCAGCAGACTGAAGCAATTAAGCACACATCGTGCTTGCCCAAATCAGGGCTAATCTGGAGGTCCTGTGGAGCTCTATATCCCTTACCATTACAGCTTTAAGTTTAAATGAGACTGAGTATTTTCTAAAACTCTCCCCTTTTTCCCCAGCCATCCAATTGGGATGTACATCCAAACTCCCTCATGGAGGTTTTTGCCAGGAATCCCTGGGTAGTTTCTGGAGGAAAGGTTTCTAACGACCCCAGTGGGAGCACTAAGAGAACAAAACCATTCCCACCCCACATGACCAATTTCAGCCACAGCATAATCCGCTCATGATCCAGGTGACACCTTTCACTTGGCCATCATAATCTCTTACAATTTTTCAACTTTATGAATAATTAAACGTTCAGAGAGCCTGATGAGCAGTGACTGACTCCAGGCTGAGTGATCTAGTCAGGGGCTACAGCTGCTGTTACTGTTGGAGACACTGAAAAGGCTCTCCGCCAACTTAGGAACAGTTAGCAACCATAGTGATTTGGGGTTAGGCATAAAGTGATGCACATAAGTAATAAACAGTGCATTGCCTCAGGTATTTTGACTGCAAGGACCAAACTTGACAATAAATTACATATTAGATGTAGACTATGTTCCTTATGCTGAAAAACTTGTAAAATCCAGATTGCAGAACTTTACATTCAGAATACTTACAGCATGTGCACAAATACACTAGCCACCACAAACCCCAAGAAGTACTTGATGCTGAAGTCTGTGTGAAATACAGAAACTATCAGATATTATAGGACCAGACCGGCAAATAACTATACAACTTAATTACTTTCTTCTAAGCTGCATTTTCATGTTATCAAACAATCCGGTTGGACACTACTGAATAAAGTAGGATGCAGCTCCACATGTCACCGTCATACTACCAAAGCAACTCAGTTGCAATGGGCAGATAATTAATGAATCAGGAGTGGGAAATTTGCTGACGTTTAAAACCATGTGAGAAGAAGAGTTTGCTGTTGAGCTAAGCTTTCCCAGTCATAGCCTGAAAGGAGAGCTACTGCAAAAAAAACCCCACGTGCAGTCAGTAACAATAAATAGATTATAGGGAATTTCTGGGTGGATGTTTAGGAACTCATAAACTGAAAAACACTTTAAAAATTTACCAGCCACCAAAATTACCTACAATTCCTTCTGATGAGGAGCCATTTTCCCCTCAAAGCATGCTGTCACTGCTGTTCTCAGCAGCTGCCCATAGCATCATCTATAATCCACAGACACTCATATACCTTTGCCACTGTTCCACAGGCAACCTGGATTCAGGGCCTTGGGTTTTGACTGGATCAATCTTTATGGAGATGAGTACATGTTGTAGCTTTGCGTGGCGGGGTTCTGGTGGTGAAGGGCAGCTGCAGGGGTGGCTTCTGCAAGAGGCAGCCAGAAGCTCTCTGCAGGCCCCACAGAGCAAACACCAGCCGGTTCAAGGCCGGAGTTGTTGCTGACCAAGGCTGAGCCCATCAGCGACAGTCACAGCGCCTCTGGGAATCACATTTAGGAGAAAAAAAAACCACAATCAGCCACTTTTTGTCACCAGAGAAGGGAGTGTGAAGATGTAAGGAACTGTGCAGACACCAAGGTCAGGGAAGAGGAGGAGGAGGAGGCGCCCCAGGTGCCAGAAAGATCCCCCTGCAGCCCATGGACAAACCCATGGTGGAGTGGGTGTCCCCCCACAGCCCATGGAAAAGGCCGAGACCCCAACTGCAGCCTGTGGAAAGGCCCCACACTGGAGCAGGTGGAGACATACAGAAGACACTGTGACCCATGTTGGAGCAAGTTTCTACCAGCACTTGCAGCCCATGGAGAGAGAGAGAGAGAGCAGAGACCCACGCCAGAGCAGATTTGCTGGGGGGAGAGGAGGCTTGTGACTCCGTGGGAGACCAGGCTGGAACAGTTTGGGCCTAAGAGACTGAGAGCCATTCTGTGATTTATGACTGCACCCCATAGAAATGACCCACACCAGGGCAGCTGGTGAAGAGCTGAAGCCCCGTGGGAAATGACTCATGGAGGTGTTCATGGAGGACTGTCTGCCGTGGGTGGGACCCCACGGTGCAGCAGGGGAAGGGTGTGATGAATGCTCCCCTGCCTGGACAAGAAGGAAAACAACTTATGAGGAACTGACCAAAACCCCCATTCCCTGCCCCTCTCTGTGCCACAATGGGGAGGAAGAAGGGAGCAAAATCATGACTGAAGTCTGCTAAGAAGGGAGAGGTGGGGGGAGGTGCTTTAAGATCTGGTCCTACTGCTCATTACCCGACTCTGGTGTCACTGGGTGTGCAGGGCAGTGCAATAAATTAGAGTTTCTTTCCTTTATTCTGTGCTGAGTCTGTTCTGCCCGTGACGCTGATTGCAGAATGATCTCTCCCTGTCCTTAGCTCGACTCCTAAGCCTCTCAATAGGTATTTTCTCCCCTGTCCAGCTGAAAAGGGGAGTAATAGAGTGGCTTTGGTGGGTGTCTGGCCTCCAGTCAGGGTCAACCCACCACTTTACGTCACCCTCAAACAAATGGCAATTGCTCTAATAGCTCTGATTGATGGAGAAAGTATATAAAATTAAGAGAAAACAAATCTCATATGGCTTCTTCGTTTAAGTGCTGCTGCTGAATGTATAGTGTGTGAGACAAACACTTTAACTACTACTAACAAGTAACTACTTCCTGACTCACCTGTGTAAAGTACCTCTGTACACAATTTAGCTTAATAGATTCTCCAACAGATGAAGCAGATCCAGTTGAGGAACCTGGAAAAGTTTATTTTCATTTACTACAGATGCATAAAAAATAAACCACCGCTTGTTATTCTTGTCAGTTCTTTATTGGTTTTCATCCTAAGGACTAGCACATTTACAGCTTACATGGATTGGATGAACTAGAATATATAAAACAGTAGCCATATGTTTATGATATATTAATACTGCCCAAAACCAAATAAATAAAAATATTTCAATGCACAAAGCTTGGCAAATACAGTTGTGTTGGGACAAAACAGTGTTGTATTATACAATAATTTTACATGTATAAATGAAACAAAAGGCAACTGTGCTGTAGGTACTTTCACAGAACATACACAGAACATACTTGGCAACAGTTTTGCTTCGGTTTTTTTACCTTTGTATGTTTTATAATTTAAAAAATGTACTCAAAAAAGAACATTACAGAACTTCATTGTACAGTAATCCTTAAATTCGCCTCTCCTGTGCAACAGAAAAGCTTACTTCACCCTGGTGAAGCGTCCTATGTGGATTTCAAGTTTCACAGTTTGTCTTTTTTTGATGAACTGCTCGAGATCTTACTGTTCATTACGCCCTTTAAACAAGCCCAGCGATGTGCATGTACTGACAATGGCGTGTGTGTGTGTATATATATGTATATATATATATATAAGAAGTTAGCTGGACATTGATGTTTTTTACTGAAATCAGAGTATTTGAAGCAAAGTAACGCAGTACTGGAGACTGGTATCCCACCGCTTTAAAAAGGTGAGCGAAATCCATGCACATACAAATCTGGGAACTTTTTTCATCTGATTCCATCGGAGTACAAAATAAATAAAGGATTGCTAAGCTCTAGAGGAGATCTAGTGATTGCTGGCCACAGGCAAACAAAGTGGCTCTGCTAATTGTTACAGTAGACCTCTTGCTATTTTCTCCTGAAACTGAACATCGGAAGATTTTTAGTGTAACAATGCAGGACTTCAAATATAATTAACTATGTTTGAAATATACAAAATAAAATTATCAACTCATAAAAACTAAGGGATATAAAGAGTATACAAAAATAAATGTAGCATTTAATAATGGGCCAGGGACTGAAGGTTGAGCAGAACGAATGGACTGACGTGTCTAGAGAGATCCCATTGAGAAGTTTGTCACCACACAGTTGTTTACATATTAGCAATCAAATAAAATCAACACTAATTCATTAATTAGCAAACAGGGTTTGTAACGTTTCCAAGGGACTGTTCTATTGTAGATGAGTTGGTCAGACCCAGGACAGGTACCATAGTACATTGATTTTGCACAGGATTCCCTGTTTTGTTACCCTAGGGAGAGTGACAGAATGATAACCACCTCGTTCAGCAGAACTCTGACCTGGCTTTGTGACATGCTGCTCAGTGTTAGACCGCAACAAGCAAAATGCAAAAACTGCTAGACCTGGAACCCCCAAAGCTACATGGGAGCAGAATGAACATGACTGATTGATAGAGCAGTGACAGCACAGACAAACATCAGTGAGAGGGAGAAAGAAATCAGAAAACAGCCATATACTTACCTGGCTGTTGCTACTCTCATGGGAATAAATGGGCAGATTTTTCTATTCTAAAACTTACGTCCTTAGAAACCAAGGTGGAAAGCGCACAGTGTGCTGAACGAAGCTACCTAGAGATGACTTAATCCTGTTAAAATTTGGAAAGTAATGCTTAGGTGCTTTTTAAACAGGTACCTTAGCTTCAGAGGCATTCATTGGGAGTCTGCTTCCAAGGAGATCTGTTGAACGTTTGATATCAAATGCTATCCAACCAGTCCCCTTAGTCATAAGCTAGAACGCACATGTGGTTCTCGGGCGTTAGCAGTGGCATGTGAGCAGTTCCTCTCTACCAACATGGGGCATCGCTACCTTCCTTAGAACCCCTCCTAAAACAGTCATACCTTCCCCCTGCCCCACCAGGATTCTGAACATCTGTCTACCCAGCTAAAAACGCAAAGGTAAACAGAAACCAGTTTTGGTTATGGAGTAGCGGGGACGCGCTGGGCACTTTTGTACTGACATACAAAATTGATATGTAAAAAAAATAAATAAATCACCAATCAAATAAAATGCAACCTCCCCAAGATACTGATGCTTCCAATCCAGAAGTGATATAAAAAGCCATGGGTAAAAAAAGGTGTTAATTGATGTTGGAACGTACTGAACACGTCACGTGCAACACCGAGTAACTTGCTTGTTGCACTTGCCTTACAGTGGGGAAGGGCAGGGGGAACTGCTGCTGGCACTGATGGTTAAGCAGCATGATGTTTCTGAAACGATTTCTGAAGATGGGTTAAGATGTGTGCCCAAGTCCTCATCTGCCAAAGTCAACGGGAATTTGCTTCATTTGGACAGAAGCAGAAACTAGAACTCATATGCCTGGCCTTTTATGTATCGTTAATTCCAGATATGGAAATGGCATCCTATATACAGTAAAACAATTCATACTCCTGGCTTTTATTGTGCTGATTTTTCTTGTGGTTTCTTTTTTTTTTTTTAAAGTTAAACTTCTGCTTCTTGATTGTAACAATGCATTCTACAGTTATCAGACCATCTAGGATCCAATCCCTTTTTATTTACAGCTTTTGAGTTTTACTCTCAGTTTTAAAAAGTTTATGAAAAGCTCAATCTCAAGTCAACTCAGTATAAAAAGATGTTACGTGAAACAGCTGCCTAAATGCCGTTCCTAGAGTCCTTGCCCGTCCAGGAGGTACCTAGCTATTTGCATATAGGTAATTATTGAGTAGCACAATATCTGTTCATCTTACATACACTGAAGGCTAATTAAACAGGCAGAGAGTCATCACACTATTCTCAAGCTAAGGTGTCAGAATAATTGTTACTAGAGATTCCAATTCCGTAAGTAACATGCTCTGTATAACCTAGCGAAACGTACAAAAAGGTTATTTATCTCTTCTGGATGACAAAATCATGTATTAATCTAGAGTGTACCCACATGTTTTAATGGAACAGCAATTAAAGGACAGAGTATGCTTATGTTTCAACTTTTCCATAAGTTCCTTCTGGAGGCCTGTAATACTTTGGGAAAGCCTTCAGCTGCAGGGAATTAAACGCATACTTGCGACATCCAACATTCTTCATTGTATTTTCTCGCCGACAACCCTCACTGGGGAAAAAAAACAAGCACAAAAAATGACAGCAGTAAAAAGGGAAAAAAAAAAGAAAAGAAAAAGAAAAAGACTTAAAACTAAGATGAAATGAACTCATTATTTTATAGCATTAACGAAAAGTTGGTTATATTTAATGAGCGTTTTAATTAATTTGCCACCGCAAATATTAAAGGTGATGGCTCATCGTACAATGCTAGTAAGAAGCACACAGAATGGACACATGCTATGTCTGATCGCTAGTTTTGCATTTCTAAAAAGCAGCAGTGCAGCTACTGGAAAAGTTCTTTTCACAACGGTTTCATGTATTGCAGGGTACGCTGCTGGGGAGATCACATCCCGCTTCGCCGCACAAGGGATCCCACGAGACTGCTTAAGAGAGTTCTGCTAATTTATTAGTACATTAGGCTGAAAAGAAAAAACTGCTGATCTCTCAAGAAGAGCTTTAAAGTAATTTTATTGTTCCCTGTATGTCAGTGTTATCAGTTACTCAATTAAAGGCTAGAGCTGATACAAAAATAATGACTTTCCAGTTATCTCCTCATGCATAAATTGACTCGAAACCCAACGTACTCTAAAAAAAAACCCCAAACACCCATGAAACAGCAGCTCTGGGTGGGTGCAAACAAGACCGGCTGTGTCACCAGTCGTGACCCCAGTGAATCAAAGCTGCGCAGAATTAACCTTATACCCGACGTTCTGGGGCAACTGCCCCACATTACAAAAAGGTTCTGTGCTACAATAAAAAGCAACTCCAGTTATAAGGCTTCTTTACACTCGTAAATCTACTCCAGAGTTCCTTTGATTATACCGAAAAACACACATACAAAGCGGAAGCACTATCTTTTAAATACAGGTTATAAATCGATCTAGGCTTGCAGGAGAACGTCTTTCCCTGATAGAAAACTGAAGCCTAAGCAATGAATAACTAGGACTTCACAGCAAAGTGTACAGTACACCATCGTGGGGTGAAAACGTTGCGCAATTCCCCTCTTGGAGAAGGCTGCAGCATCTACCGGGTAAACTGTGGTGACCTGATCCAAGAGGAGCGTTCGGATTCTAGTTCGGTTTGAGAGCTCTCTTGCTCTTGTGGACCTCACCCTTCTTCTAATTTTGGTTAATTAAACTGACTGTAACTCTGTTCTGTGCGTACCAAACAGATTAAGTAAGTTTGAAGTTCATCTCCGGAGCACGTTCTGTGCCTGCCTTTTGTAGAATGGACATGGTGACACTTTTCCTGGCATTGTTTTATTTTTTACAGACCCCAACAACAAAAGCTGTTGTAGTCGAACAGAGTACTACTGAAACCAGTAGGTTTAACTAGCAAATACAGGGTGCTGGATGAGCATTTTCTCTCTGCAGCAAACTATTCTGTTCATAATTCACTGCACTGCATCTGGTTGTTGCACTTCTTCCTCTATGGCACAGAGGTGGTGACAAATATGTATTTCGCAGACCATTCCACATGCCCTTTTGGAGGCACACAAGCAACGTGCAGTACAGCATTTTAAATCCAGATGCCTGAATGAAAGCACAGGCCAAGCTAAAAATAAATAGAGTTTTTAAAAGGAAAATTTTTCCCCACCAAAGTTTAAGAAGAAAAGGAAACCCCAACATTATTTTTAAAAAGCCTGGGCCTTCATTCTCGATGAATTTAAGGGTGATGCCATCACCCATTTAAGAGTGGCATCACCCTTAAATTCATCATGACTACCCTAATGACAGCCAGGAGCATTTATGTAAAAAGGCTCATAACCTCAGGGAGTTCAGCTGAGATACTTCTGAAGTGACTTTCACATCTTGTTAGGCTGAGCCCTGGATGCTCATGGCAAGAACCAAGGCACAGTCCAACCTGACACTCCCTCATTTGTGAGAAGATAGGTTTGGTACCTGCAGCAAATGAAGCAGCATTCACCAAAGAGAAGAGATGATTTGCCTGGAGACACAGTGGTACCAGGTATCCGCACAGCACCTGACCATGTCCAGTGCCATCATACCACCATTTTAAATCTCATCAGCAAGACACCTTTACCTAAATTCAGTGTGACTAAAATTAAATAGGATACGTGTGTGCATGTGTCTGTCTGTCTCCCTGTTTTTTTTCTTGTAAGAACAAAATTAGAAGAACAGTGAGGAAAAATGCCAGGAGATAGTGTACTGTACAGTCTGACTTTGTGAACACACAAATACAACCACATGCTTTTTTTTTTTTTAGTTAGAATATTCACCCAATTTAGGATTTTATGCTAATTTATATTCTAACTGCGCTTTTTTTTCTTTTGATAAGCTTTCTCTCAGAAGCTTTCAAATCCCATTAAAACTGATAAAAACTATGGCTAACTTTCTGAGCCAGTTAATAATAGTAGAAAATAGAAATCACAGTACTAGCGAGTTCTCCTCAGAACCCAAATTTTCTGTCATCTCAGGCACCAAGCGAAATAAACCCCTTAATTAATTTAGCAAACGACATTAAATGAGGTTAGTTTTCTTTGACTGGGTATTGCTATTGACAAGCTCTGCCAGACCACTGCACCAACAAAATCCTTCAGTGGAAATGGGCCTCTCCCAGTTCGGAGTCACACGGAAGCGATGATCAAAATTTCATCTGCAGTTATTCTGCATGATTAAACTAGGTGAGCCGCTTCAGCCTTACCACTTTAAATACATCTTAACCTGCCATCATTCGCTTATCTCTACGTCACTATCAACATCATCATTTATTAAAGCTGTCCAACACTTAACAATGGAAAGCACAGTAACAGTTAGTCTAGGGTAATTAAACCAAAGCCCAGTGGAAATCCTCACACCCACCTCATACCTCCCTATTCCCTCCTGAGAGATTAAAGACCAGTGCCCTTAACTTCTAGGATGATAATGACCCTATTTCAGAGTAAGCTCTGTTAACAGAGCACCTGGAACAGATAATGGATCATTAGCAGGCTAATGCCGATTGCATCCTCTTCCTCACCACCAGTCATTCCCTGCATGTCTTTAATACATTACAAAATGCAGATCTACAAAGAGAATGAAATAATTCTGCATGCAGCGCACCGCGAGTTGTTCTCTGAGTGGGTACACTAGGCTATTGGAACCATGAGAAAGGAACAAGGCTATGGTTCTACAAACTGTTCGGCTATGTAATTTGGCTACTATGCTTTGAAATGAAGGTAGAAATTTGTTTATCTCTTTAAATAAATTTCTTATAATTTCTTATAAACCCCACCCATATTTTTTTTTTATTTTTCTCTTCAATACCTCGTAAAAATGAAAGGCAAGATTAGCATACAGCTTGGATATACAAAAAGATACAAATTCTTTTCAGACAGAGTTCCTTTCTCTGGAATACATGAAACAAGTAACATAAAACTATATTTGGTAAGAGATCTTCAGGCCGGCTAAAGTAACGAGGTAACAGGCCAATGTCAGACTATGTTACAAGCACTGAAAGCAGAACAATAATTTATAGTTTCAATACAATTCTTTTTTTTTTGATAAAATAATTTGATGTATATTTACAGTTTAGTACAATAGAAACGTAAAATTGTAAGGCATAAATATAATTCTTGGCAGACAATGCTATGACACATTCCTTTGTCCAGCAGGTACCAAGTGGCAATACACATTCAAGCACTTTTTTTGTTTTGTTTTTGTTTTTTGTTTGTTTGTGGTTGGGTTGTTTTTTTTTTAACCTTATCTTCACTTGCAACGTAATCTGGCCACCAGGTAGGCTATGCTCAGAAACAGCCACACAATCAGTAAATTGGGGCTGAGAGCTAGTAAAGGAATAGAGTAGAGGAGGCTGGGATCTAGTCTGAAATCTCGGATGGGCACCAAGCCACTCAAGTTCTTCTGGGTGACTACCTCCCGTGTTCCAATGCTGTGAAAAGGAAGAAGGTTGGGAGGAGGGAAAATAAAACAGAAAGGAAGACGGACATGCAAATGAATGTATAAAAAGAGATGGCAACACAAGGTGGTCAAGAAAATGAAAAAACATGGAAGAAAGCACAACAAAACCAGAATATGACATAAAGAAAGAGTGGAAAAACATCTCAAAAATATGTATCAGCACAATTACAGAAATAAGGAGAGGGAAAGAGAATAAAAGAGAAAAATAAGAAAGAAGTACTGTAGTCTACTGAAAATAAACACATGTAGGTTGAACATAAATGGTTTTCCATGTTCATTCTTTCAGATTACCAAGCAATAATATCCCATGCTGCTCTGCCATGCTTCCGCATGCTGCAAAGAAGTGGAGCTCTGAAAAGCAAGCTGAACATGAATAACCATTGTAGTATTTGACCCTTTCGAACATCTTTCCATGTAGGCTGCAGTGAAATAATTTAACCTCTTAACTACCTGCTGCAAAGAAAAAACAGAACCCCAAACCACCCACTTCAGCACGAACTCTTCCCCAGATGCATGTTTCTGAAGTGCCTTAACGTATGCAATGTGAAAGCAAAACATGCTGCACGCCCCGTCTCATTACACCCCTGCTTCCTGCACCGCTTCGAGCACCAAAGGCCTGTAGTGGTGACCACCTCTTCAGGTAACCTGAGGCTTTGTAGTGTGATGTTTCATTTCAGACCACTTAACAGCCTGTGCACTCCAACCCCATTTTCTGTTTACAAAGAAACAGCTAAATGCAACCTGTGAGCCTGATCCTGTTGGAGCAAGTGCACTCGCTCCATAAAAGGGGATACATAACCCACAAGGTTTAGCAATCAACAGTCAAGAAGACATTGGAGATACCCTGGAGGTGGTGAAAGCAAAAAACAGCCTTCAGATGCTGGAGATGCTTCAAGTGAAATAGAATTAGGTGGGCAGGGAACTAAAACAACTCTATTTCTGATCTGTATTAACACGTTCAAATTGGTAAAGAAAATAAGTTTTCACTGCTGGTACCTACACTGGATAAGGGCAGATTGAGTCTGTGATGCCCACAAATCGCAGAGATGGGGGGAAAGTTCATCAGGAGTGTCAGGAGGTGGAAAGCTAATACTGACTGGAAACTGTGGATAAAGGCTCCACAGGATAGTCTGAAGAAAAGTGTTTTAGGATGTAAATAAAGAAGTAAAACAACGGGGGAGGAAGAAAGGCTTAAAGTTATAGGATGATGTTATGAACATCACATGCCACATCTCGACCGTTAAAATTAGTATTGAGCTGCTTGGTTTTACACAAAGGCAACAGACAGACACATACACGGAAGCAAGAGCTGGAAAGTGCTTTCCTTGTCACTGTTGGTCCCCGTAGATGCTTCCACCCAGGGGGTGAAAGTCACCTGTTGGAAATACCAGATATGCCAAACTGTACAGTGTCTTAAATCAAAACACTCATCAGCAGAGCACCTCTAGGAGAGAAGCTGGGCAAAGAGAGCAGATTCCCTGCTAAACCAGCTTGCATATACTGGTATACTGCATATACTTTCCATGAGGAGGGGCTGAGGCTGCCCCGTGCTGAGCACAGCCAGTCCCACCAGTCCCACCGCAGGGCACGGCTGAGCCCCTTCAACCACAACAGTGGTACCTCAGGGGAAGCGTCTGTAAGAAAAGCAAAACACTGCCTGGCAGTGAGGAGTGATGGGAAAAGATGGGAGAAGCAGTCCCTCGAGCATCAAAGCAGGAGGAGAAGGAGGGGAGGAGGTGCCCCAGGCACCACAGCAGGGATTCCCCTGCAGCTGTGGAGAAGACCGAGGTGGAGCAGATATCCACACTGCAGCCCATGGAGGATCCCATGGTGGAGCAGGTGAGTATTTCCTGAAGGACTGCAGCCCATGGGAAGGACCCTCACTGGAGTGGGGGAAGAGTGCAAGAGGCAAGGAGCAGCAGAGAGGAGCTCTTGTTGACTGAACACAAATCCCTGTTCCCTATCCACTGTGGGGTACAGGTGGGAACTAAGGAGTGATGTACTTGGGCCTGGGGAAAAATAGGTTGTGGAGGGAATGTGGTTCACCTTTTATCTTTGTTTCTACCATCCAAATCTATTTGCAATACATGAATTTTCCCTACATTGAGTCTGTTTTGCAGGTAACAGTAACAGGCAAAGGATCTCCCGGTCTTTACCTCAGCCTATGAGCTTTTTCATTATATTTTCTCGCCCTGTCCTGTTGAGGACGGGGAGTGAGAGAATGGCTGGGTGGGCACCTGGCAGGAGGTATGGTCAACTCACCACAATCTTATTCCTAAAGCAGGTCAACAAGTGCAGAAATCCAACCAAGCTTTTTATCATGGCTGTTTTATTGCACTGAGTGGTCATATCCAAACACAACTGTCAGAAATTTAATCTATAGTCTTGTCAGTCAGCACCATGGCAGCTAGAAAATGAGATTATTTCCCTCACACCATTTCCAGCTGCTGTCCAAGACCTCCTTATAAAAGACAGTTCCCCTCAGTTGGCTGAAGTACTTGTGTTGCAGTTTTCTAATTGGATTAATGAAAATGAGCTGGCCTACCTTCCATTTTGACTGAAACTGGACAAACAGCCCCACTGGCATATCTGCCAGGACAGTAATCTGGAGAGGGCTGGAGCACCTCTCCTACGAAGACAGGCTGAGAGCTGCGCTTGTTCAGCTTGCAGAAGAGAAGACTCCAGCTAGAACTTATTGCAGCCTGACAGTACCTGAAGGGGCCTACAGGGAAGCTGGAGAGGGGCTGTTCATCAGGGAGTGCAGTGACAGGACAAGGGGTGATGGCTTTAAACTGAAGGAGGGGAGATTTAGGATAGACATTAGGAAGAAATTCTTCGCTGTGACGGTGGTGAGACCTTGGCCCAGGCTGCCCAGAGAAGCTGTGGCTGTGTTCAAGGCCAGGTTGGATGGGGCTTTGGGCAGCCTGGTCTGGTGGAGGGTGTCCCTGCCCATGGCAGGGGGATGGAAGTAGGTGAGCTTTGAGGTCCCTCCCAAATCAAACCAGTCTGTGATTCTTCCTGTTTGTTCCAACTGCCCTAGAAGCTTAAGAAGTCTTCAAGACTGAACTAAACCTTCCTTTTCTAGTATAGTACACAAAAGATCCAAGTTGTGGAAGCAAGTGTTCTGAAGGCACTGGAAGTAATTTGCTACCATTTCACTTCCTATGTCTGTCATCCAGGTCAGGTCATCCTGTCCAGGCTGAAACAGGTTTGGGTGGAGTTGGACTCCTACATATTTTTTCCATAATCCTAACTCTCTCGTTAAGCCTTGTTAATTCTGTGCCATTGCTCCTGAGCAGAGATGGCAGATAATTTTAAAAACACAACCACCCACCCCAAAGAGCAATGAAATGGGAGGAAGAAAGAGTGATGGGCTTGAAGAATGGTCTAATCCTAGTGTTTCTTCAGGACTAGTCAGTATTTGTTCTGCACAATCTCTCTTAGTCAAAGATTTAACAGGAGGGAAAGTCAAGTCTTTTACCCGTCAGAGCAAGTCCCTATTGTTTCTAGAACTCACAAAGCACAGGTTTTGATCAAATTCGCCCTCTCTCAAAATCCATGTGTAGGTCAACATGAAGGAATGCATTTCTTGGTTCAATATTTTATCTGATCCTGTGTTACATTAATTTGATAGCTTGAAGGTCCAAAAGAATGTTGCTGTTACTAACCTCTGTGGCTACTGTGACCGTGACTGCATTTAAAAAAACATTACTTCAGTTTAAAAAAATAACAAGACTCCTGGGATTATTCTATTCTTTCTAAATAAACTGTGCAACAAAGCTTTTCTTTCAGATGTCTAAGTCAGCAAGGGGCATAAATTAAAGATATGTGAGAGTCACTTAGCTTTATTTTAAGTTAACAACTTCTCCCTCACAAAGCTGTTCCAAGTTTTGTTTCTAATATGAAGGCTTAATTAGTGTCTGAATGCAGTTTTCATGCCCTGTACTAACTCTGTAGCAGTGCAGTGCAGCAAAAAAGTGAAAATAAGAAAGTCCAGGGACATCTGATTAGATGTAGATTTTAACCCCCCAAATTGTTAGTGTAAGAGGCTGCAAGTGTTATTACATGAGACATTTTCCTTCTAGGTAACTAAAGAGTAAGAAAGGGTCAAACAGCAAAAACATACAGAAAGGATAAGAGAATTGAACACTCTAGAGAATTTGGTGAGAAGACACACAGTACAGTACATTCAGTAAGAGTGAATGTTGAAAAACAGGACTGAACAGCATTGTTGAACTACATTGATAAAGACTAAAGCTAGATTTCTTATCCTTTCTTTTGGTATGTGAGTTACGGAGTTTTCCAGCAGTGCTTGAAACAAGGCGTTGAACAACAGTAAACAGAGTTGCTTTTTTTTTGTTTTAATAGAAAATCTTTTGAGTAGGCTACTTAGTTCTGCAAACATCTCTGCTGCTTCAGAATACAGAAGGTGATTACGCTGATAGGACAGGAGCACACCGACACGTTGTGATGACATTTGGTCGCTGTCTGGTGAAACACTCACACTGACATTGCGCCCCGGGAGCCAAGTGTTTCACCGCTAAGGAATGTACACACGGCAAACCAGTGCAAACTGCAGGTGTCTGTGTTTCCAAGAACAGGGCAGGTCATCCCTGGGAAACCTGCCTGATCTATGGCTAAGGAACCCCGTGCTACGACAGTTAAGGTAACCTCATCCTGAAACAGCTTTCAAAGCACCCCCAGTTTCCCATTCTGTAAGCTCAGCGCGAATTGAACACAGGATTTTACATGCTGCTCTGAAAGCCCCCGATTCAGTACTGGAAACTAAAGCCCATCTGACGCAAACCTGGTAGCAACCAGCTTTAGCGTACGCAGCTCACTAATACATGCAAGGGAGGGATGAATTCTAGCAGCCGGTTTTGCAGGTTTCTGGCTTTATTCTACTGGGTTTTTTTTCCTTTTAAATAGAAACAGAGACCACTGCTCCTCTGCAGTTTGCATGATTCCTCATTTAGGAATAAGTGACACAGTCGAACTCTTACCTCCTCATACACTCCAGAGCTTGGGTGAAGACCTGGGGAGCCATTCCATGTTCATGCTGTAGGATCAAACACTGCTCCAGGGTGACCGACATGGCAGTCCTGTCCTTGGCACTTTTACAGCTCGTAAACCGAACACCATTTAGTCTGCGGCATATCTAGAAACGGGACACATAATTCATCACTCCCTCCTCATGCATAACCTTCCATCAGAGAACATGGCTATAGTTCTCCTCCTCTGACAGATACAAATGTTGTCTAGGATTCTGATGTCAAAAGTCATCAACTTTGGGCAGGGGAACTTCCTTGCACGAGTTGCAGGGAAAATACTGATGTGGAAAATACATTTTGCCTCCCCGTGTGTCATTCTAGAGGAGGTTTAACCTGGCAGCATTTCCATGCTACATGGAAGTAAATGAAGAAATTTGAACTTATTGGGAACAACAAAAGGGGATAATACATACACATACAAAAAAAAATCAACTGAACTGTGCACAGATGCTTAAAGAAATACCTCAGCAGCTTGCCAAAGGATATCAACATTCTTATTTTTCCTTGCATGTACATTTTGGCCCAGAAATCTTAACAGTTCAGGCAGGCACGTCTGACTACGAGATCGAGGTAGACCTGTAAAACAAACAAACCCAACTCCACTTATTTACCTGCATTCAATGCTTTTACAAAGGTAAGTTGTGTGGAAAGTGTTCCTATATGGCTGTTGCAAACAAAACCGTGTTTTCTTGAAGCTATCAAAGTTTACCACAATTAATCCAATTCTTAATTACTTAACACCACTGAAAAAAAAACAAATTCAGGTTGCATTAAACTGAACTGGAAATACATATTCAGGTTATTTAAAACTTCATGGGCTCAGAGTGTGATATAAGTATAACAAAAGTGAACAAAGACAGCACGACAGGTACAGTGTCTTGGTTTGGATGTCACAGATGTACTTGCCTTGACCCGCTCTTCAGGAGTGCATATAAACATGAAACTGATGTATTATCATCCTGGAAAGGTGATAGGATATCGTGATGTCTCCACAGAAACTCTTAAGGTATTTTATATTCTGCTCATGTTTTCAACTTCAAATTTGCAAGCTGGCCAGTTTCAGTGATAAGAAACACTGTCTCTGACAGGACACTGCACTGCCACCAGCTGTCTGTTAATATTTCACCAAGTGGAAAATTCTCAAGATTTCAGCCTGCTTTCAGCAGTCCTGTGTTCCAAGTGTTACACATCATCTGTATGTAGCAAGAAAAGGACCTGGGGGTGTTGGTCAACAGCTGGCTGAGTTATGAGACAGCAGTGTACCCAGTGTCTTGGCTTGTATCAGGAATAGTGTGGACAGCAGGACTAGGGCAGTGACTGTCCCCCTCTACTGCAGCACTGGTGAGGCTGCAGCTTGAGAACAGTATTGATTTTTTGGGCCCCTCAGTACAAGGACATTGAAGTGCTGGAGTATGTCCAGAGAAGGGCAACAAAGCTGGTAAAGAGTCCAGAGCACAGGTCTTATGAGGAGCAGCTGAGAGAACTGGGGTTGTTTAGCCTGGAGAAGAGGAGGCCAAGGGAAGACCTTATCACTCTCTACAACTACCTGAAAGGAGGTTGTAGTCAGGTGGGGATGGGTCTCTTCTCCCAACTGAAAACTGACAAGATGAGAGGAAATGGCCTCAAATTGTGCCAGGAAAGGTTTAGATTGGTTATCAGGAAAAAATTTCTTCACCAAAAGGGTTGTAAATCACTGGAACAGGCTGCCCAGGGAAGCATTAACTTTTGAACTTTCTTATAAAGCTTGGTGCTAGACTACTAGATTAGAAACCCCAAAATTTTGCAGCTAAAATTTCAGAGACATAAGTACGGAAGATTATGAATGCCTGGAAAGAGGGAAACAGCTTCTGCTCTTAGCTTCATTAAAAGTAAAATAAAATGCAGGGTAACTGAAAGTATAAAATCATATAACAGACAGAATTCTTACTATTTATTAAATTACTTTACAAAATGTTTGATAGTACTAAAAATAAATCAAAGAATTTTCACTATTTTTTGTCATCACATGTAAAAAACATTTTTGTCACCATCTCCCAAAAAAATCCCCAGTAACAAGCAAGAAACTTTCCTATATAACCAGTAAAATTCAAGTTTGCAGCTACTGTCTGTCTTCTGGGTGCCAGACTTCCCTGTTCCTGGGTGCAGATGCAACAATTATAGGAAAGCCCCAAAAGACAAGCAGAGGGAAAGTGATTAAGTTCCTAAAAACTGGCAGTTGGTCTCTGTGCAGGTCATCCTAAGTAGAGAGTAAGTGATGACAAACTGCACATAAAAGTGCTGCTGCTCTGACCTGCCAGGGGTTGGACTCGATGAGCTCCTGAGGTCCCTTTCCAACCCCTACAGTTCTGGGATTCTGCCACTTTTATGCCCTCCCCTCATGCCGATCTACCTGCCTAACTGCATGTTTATACAGTACATAAGGTCACTTAGAAAGGGTGGCTAAGCAAATTAAAAAAAGAGAAAGTTAGTCAGACTGACCTTTAAACCTCTTGAATATGCTCTACTTAATATTAATACATTAAACTAGAGTTGCATCATTTCTTGGAGGTTAATCGTGCTGGTATATCAACAACTTAGCTTACATAAGCAAACAAACCTGAACTGTGCTGTTCAACCAAAACTGCCATTAATCATCAAATACTTACAATCATCAGGCAAAACTTCCTTGAACTGCTCAAAATAGGAATTCAACCGCACTAAGCTTTCCATGTTAATTACTTCTTGAAGTGAGGTGTCTCCAAACCTTTAACAGGTGAAGAAAAAACAGTTAGGCCCAAGGTAAAAGGTTTCTCCTGTTCCTCAAAACAAGTGCACTTGGCAACATGACTAGGAGAAAACAGTGCAGAGATTCATCCCATGAGATGCCTAACCATTCAAATGCAAAGTAAACCATAACAGAGAAGAGTTGTAGTCATTCATTACATAAAAAGAAAATATATGAGAGGGGCGGGGGGGGGGGGGAAGTGGAAAGGAAGGTGAAAGAAAAATCTTGTAGAAAATAGTACTTAAAATTCTTTGGCTTTTGTGTCTCTCTTTCGATATTAAACACCCACCTGGTAAACAATTTTGCCAAAATTCAAACTTTTAATAATGGACTTATTATCCCTGGTATAAAAAAGACAGGGATCTCCTGGAGAGAGTCCAAAGAAGGGCTACAAAGATGATTAAGGGCCTGGAGCATCTCCCCTGTGAGGAAAGGCTGAGTGAGCTGGGACTGTTCAGCCTAGAGAAAAGAAGACTAAGGGGGAACCTTATTAATGTTGATATATATCTTAAGTATGGGATGCAGGGAGAAATGGCCAGCCCCTTTTCAGTGGTCTGTGGGGACAGGACAAGGGGCAATGGCTGCAAGTTGGAGCACAGGAAGTTCCGCACCAACATGCAGCAGAACTTTTTCACAGTGAGGGTGACAGAGCCCTGGCACAGGCTGCCCAGGGAGGTTGTGGAGTCTCCTTCTCTGGAGATACTCAAGACTGTCTGGACACCTATCTCTGCAATGTGAGCTAGGGAGCTGCTTTGGCAGAGGGGTTGGACCTGATGATCTCTGGAGGTCCCTTCCAACACCTATGATTCTATGATTCTATGACTTACTGGTCTACTTCATAAGGTAGTAATAATGGTAACATCAGTAGATAGGACTGAGAACTTTGACTTTGGATATGTAAACAAGAAATATGGATCTGGGAGCAATAAACCATGAATGTAATAAATTCTGTCACCAACGGCACGATTCATCTAATCTAACTACAGTGACATACGTACACAAGCACACACAGAGTTGATATCTGTAACTCTGCTAGTCACCTTGGGCTCCCTTTACAGGCAACAGAGGACAAGAGTAACTGCTGGAAGGCCTTTATCAGATTTTTTTGAGGAACCACCACCATCCTGCACACTCCACCTGGGTATCAAGGCTGCTCTCACAGCATGCATGTGCCTGACTTCGCTGGAGCTCTCCATTAGAGAGCACTGCTCTGTGAACGTGTTCTTTACAGGACACGGCCATGACAGAGGGAAGCTCTGGTGACTTTTCCAAAACTGAGTGTTTTCCCTGGCAAATATGGTTACATAACTATATATTTCTGCTTTACAAGAACAATGTTGCATTGGGTAAGTACCGCAACAGTACAACAAAGTCCATTTTGGGTTTCTGACAGTGGCCAGAGGAAGGAGTCATGGGGAGTGCAAAACCAACAGGGCAAATGCACAGTCATGCTCAGAATGATCTCTTGGCCTCTAGTGATCTGTCACTCACTGAGGTATCAAGTCACAAGCAGCACCTCTGTGTTAGATAGCAAGTGATAGATCCCCTCTTCCGTAAATTCACTTCTGAAGCACATAAACCTGCACTAGGCTCAAAGCCACAAGGCAAGGAGCTCCACAGCTACAGGCCATGTGAAGAAGGACCTCCTTTTGTTTATTCTGCATTTGACAGCTTTGTTTAACATTCCCTCATTCTTTTGTTGGAGAAACTCAAATCACTGTTAGTAACGCAACAGCGCAACTCCGTAGCGACGTAACTTCCATCAGAGCAGGAGGTGGCTGAACTGCCATTGAGGTCGAGCTCACATGACTGAATACGTACTTCTCTGCTAGGGTTTGCTGCTCGTTGATCCCCACGTTGAAAAGCACGGGCTGAACCCTCAGCAACATGCCGCTCTGGATCTCTCGCGGCAGCAGGTCGAACAAGGCGCTCGGCAAAGGGATCCTCACGTTAAACCCATCGCTGCAAATGAACCGAGAGCTGTCAGGCACAGCGAGCGAGACGCGGCACACCCGGGGCGTGCTGTTCGTGGGAAGAGGGATAACATCTAGGACACTACACAAGTATCAAAAACTAAGTATCAGTCAAAACTGAGGACTTCGAGGAACTGCCACAGCTTGCTCCCCATCAGAAAAGCTATTCTAGTTCAAAAACAAACCTGCAGCAACTTGTTGGTTTTACATCCTCATGGACATTTCGATCAGATCTGCCAACTCCCTGATTTTGCTCTGCTCATTAATACTGTGGGTTTTGTACAATTTGGGCATGTCCTCATCTCATCAAGAGAAAAGCATATTTGATTTTAAAGTGTTACAGGCTAGTGATGATGCACATGCATAGCAGGATGCGTTTTTGGATACAGTAAGTAGTACTGGCATTTCTGAGCAGAAGGACAGAGGCAATGATAGTAGTGACCCAAGCATAGATTGAAGGGGGGACTAACAAAAGCACTGATACAGGACTTGTGACTCAGACCTACAAGCTGTTCCTGCAGCACGAAGGGGTTACGTTGGGTTGGCTGAGCTACAGCAAAGAGCAGTCAGTGTGATTTATCTCACAGCAAACAGGAGGTAACACAGCTTTATCCCATAACATCAGTGGAGACTAAGGTGTGTCAGACTACCCTATGGTGGAACTGCCAAGGCCTAAGTTACTGTGCTGTACAATGTCTTTGCAGTGCAGAACTCTTAAGTACAGCATATGCTTTCAAATATAACAGAAGAGCTCTGAGAAGTATATAATAAGGTAATAAAAATTGATCTGTCCTATATTTACATGGGATGGTTATATAAATCCCATGCCATGTCTGAAAGTAAAAAAAATCTATTTGCATCTCAGTAAAGCAGCCAGTAGCCTGCCCCTAAATACATGATTTCTTCCTTCTCTTTCTGAGTAAAATCTAGACAGCAAAATAATAAGCGACAGACACTATCAGATCTGAAACTAATGAAGACTGGTTTCCTGCTGATTAGTGTCCTATAGCTGATGGCAAGTTTCAACTAAAGATTTTCTTTGAAAGGAATTTTCTGTTAGTTATCAGCCATATCGAAAGGTCTCAGCAATTTCCATGACACACATGACTGTACTGCAGACCTCCTTCAGGCAGGGCACATTTCATTGCATGTGAACCTTAACTTAACAAAGTTCCTCTAAATGTTTTGATCTTTGAGAGTTCTAGCTCTTCTGCAGACGTGGGCGAAGCTGCACAAAGCTCCAGCAGAGCTTGGTACAGCACACTGTAATCGAATAAGCCTCATTTCCTCCAGAATTCAGATCTGAATCTAAAAAAAAACCGACTCTGAAACACAGAAACATTAAAACACTGACTTTGGTGAAGCCTTTGTCTTTCCACAGCTTCATCCCCATCTCTGAACTGGCTCACTCTGGGCGAGAACTCTCTTGCAGGGGCCCATCAGCCACACTTCAGAAACCAGTACAAAGCCAGCTGATAAGCAAGCTGAGGCATTCATACTGAAGCGTGACTCTGTTTGCTGTCATTGCTTCCCATCATAATAAAGCTTTCACACATCACTCTCACTCCACTTTGTGTGAGGATGTGAATGTTTGTCACTTCAGACTTTTAAAACAAAAAAAACATTTCTAAGCTCAAATTTGAAAACACCTCTTCTCAGAAAAGCAGCCAAAACAACTGGCGGTCTGGAGTTTCACCCATAAGTTAAAGCCAGCTTGGCCCTGATACTTTGGAAATTGACCCTAAATAGGCCTCACCCCAGAAGCAGCCCCAACTGCCTGGTACACATTCTGTGTCCCATTGTGCAAACAGTGGCCCGTTATTCAGTGACATAGAGCAAAGCACTGACCAAAGCACTGAATCATCAACAGCAGTGCATTTCAGACAGCGAGATCAGCCTCAAAAGGCAGTCTGACATTCAAACATAGCACAAGTGCTGAAGAAAAGACTGAATAATCCTAGCTTATGACTGCAGAAGGCTAGGTCAAGATGATTATTTATTCATACAACAGTACTGCTAGGGTGTGAGCCTTGCCATATATTCCCTTCAGCTTAGCTCCCTGTAAAATGAAACATCACTAAAAATGAAGAAGTCCACTTCAAAACATCTTTGAAGTTCTGAGAAGAGAAACAGCACGGTACAAAAGCATGTAATTCACTTCCAAATGTGGTATCTGCTTCTTCCCTCCCCACTTTCTGTTCCCACCATTTTTGTTACCGATTTCCAGTGATGACTGGCAGCATGTCAGTAGAAGTATTTGATGTGGCCTGAGTTACTTTAAAGGTTACATTCCTCAAGTCCATGATTCCCAAACTCATGTCCTCCAGCATTGCCAGCTCCTCACCTAAATCAAGGAAGAAAAAGCGAATCACTACTTGCTACATACAACTTTCCCTTTATCAGTGTGAGGATGACTGCAGGTCATCGCTCTCATAAAGATGTTCTATGGACAAAATGGATCTGTAGCCCAGGCCTTCACCTTGACCTACAGACTGCAGACCATGTCATGACTGACTTTGAGTTCTGCAAGTTTAGAAAACACCAATTATCCAGCATGGTCCAGCCTACTGTTCAAGTAGATTATATCCCCGTATTCCAATTTAGATGATGTATTGTCACAGCCACAATAGCCTTTGTGTTATGGTGTATTTTGGATCTGCTCACTTTGTACTGTAGCATTGCAGGGGGTCAAGAATATTTAAAAAAAAAGCTTATTTTGGGCACAGTTTCTCCCATCTTACCAAAATTTTAATCTGTTTCTGGAAAAAAAAAATCAATATACTTTCTTTTTAAACCTTTGACATTATAAGGCAAGTTCACTTTGTCTTTCAGAAGCAATTCTATAAATGTGAAGAAATTCAAGGTCACTGGCTAATTAAGTACTCCGGATATAATGTGGGTTTGCGATTCAGTTTTTGAAAGCGTTTTGTAGCTGAGCTGCAGACTGTCCCAAACACTTGTGCTGCAGTCACTTGGAAGCAGAAGTTGCTGACTCAACAGCTCATAGAACCCACTTGCCCTGTGCCTTTACCGTAAGTGCTCAGCAGGCTCTCAAACTGGGCCAGCAAGCCAATGGTGTAGAGTTGTCTTAGAAATCCATCATCATGCAAGCAATTCCTCAGCTTGATAATGAAACCACAAATGAGAGCTGTCAGCTGAAGGAGAGAAAACAGGGAAGAGTGAAATGATTCAGGACAAAAAAGGCTCTTCAGCCCCAAATGGAAACAACGTAACACATAAGGGCTGCCATAAAATCTGTCAGACTGATGCTCTTTTCCCTTAAATGTCACTCTCCTCCTTGCAGCTAGACAGAGACAGCAACCAACCAATAAAACACCAAAACATTCATAAAATCAGATTTAGGGCACACCGCTCTCACAAGCTCTCCCAACATGGGGCTGCTGCTGATCTCACATCCATTTGTTTTCTGGACACCATCACTTGTATTAGTCTCTACAACTTCTGAATTACAAATAGTCTCCTTGGAGAATTGTTTTACTTACAGATGGAAAAATGACACAGTTAGTTCCAGGCCACGAACTCTGATAGTATGGATAAATGATTATTATTTTTATTTAAATGACATTTTAAGAAAGCTTAGAAATGCAATACCTGTTTGCATTATGCAAAGATTCAAACTCTAGTGTTATAAGATATTCACAACAAGGTCCTGATGACCTAGTGCTAAGATCTAAGATTAGTAATAGTCTTAATTCACTGTCAACAGAGGAATTTCCCAGGTGATTTCCATATGCTATGTATGACTCTGTGTATGCTAGGTATGATGGGTTTGTTACAGAATTAAACATAAGGGAATAAAATTCTGTTTATGATGAGTAAACATATTGAGTTTAAATTAATTACCTGCAATAGGAAGTGGGGTTTACATAGAAAAATTCCCTTAATTTCTATCTATGACATATTAGATTTGGGGGCAACAGCCCAAACAAGGTCCAAGAGATAAGCTGTTTGAAATAAATGAATGAGACACTGTTTTCATGGGGAAGCACTACACAGAAGTATATTGGGCAGAAGGAATGTGGAAGTTTTTTTTAATGCAGACACCTGCTAGTCAGTGGCTGACACAGGAGATCCCAGCAGGCTCAGAAACAGAATTTCCAGGAAAAAAACCAACTCCAAACCAGCACTCGTTTCTCATCCTGTAGCTGGATTTCTCTCCTCAGGTACCCCAGGTCCTATTGCTTTTCTTGATGCAGAAAACAACAGAAGGTAACCAAAGGAGTACACTTTCTGTTTATGGGGGGTTTTCTCCCCCCCATACTCTTTCACATCTTACTTCTGGTTTTAGTTTTGTGGCACTGGAAAGCAAAGGTTATTTCCATAGGCAGCAGCATATTTTCAATAGTTCTGGGAATTATTTTTCCAACAGTGGCTGTGTATCCAAAGGGAACACTTAAGTCACGTATTGTCAAACACGTGACCAGTAAGGGCAGAACAGCACAGTCTGTGAGCGGAGATCACAGTGTTAAACCCAAGAGTAGAACAGATCTGAAATATTCTGATCTTCTGTATTTCACATAGCCCCCCCCACACACACACGTCCAAGCGCAGTCAAACCGTGTGTACTTGCTTGCTTACAGTTTGGCAGAAGACAACATCCCTGCGATACTGAAGGCTCAGGCAGAGCCCTATTGTCGGGGCGCTGTCCTGCATTAATAAAAAGACCATGGCTTTCTTTGCCTTGTCACTCATCATGGCTACACAGTCTGTGAGTGTTGTCAGCAAGGGATAAAGAGCTTCGCTCCATTCGCCTGGGTAATAGAGAAAAGAAACAGCAGCACTGTAAGGACCGTATTTGAAACAAACCAACATGCATTAAGAAGAAACCTTCCCATTGCAAGTCAAAAGTTGTTGATGGTTCGCATTTAGGGCTTGTTCTGTTTTGTCTGGCTGGTTACTCCATGCTTGGACTTAAGTAACCTTACAGAGAGGGAGTCTACTCTCTAGAATTTTACTCTGTAAGGCTGTTAGGACTTCCCTGACCATGTAATAACTCCCAGAGCTGTGCCTACAGAGCAAGCTATACAACAGCTGATGTGGAAAGTGTAACAGGACAATGAGTATCTATACACGCAAGTGTGTATCACTGCGTGTGCATGTTCAAACACGCCCTTTCACAGCACACACATGGACAGACAGCAGGGACTCCGTCCTGTAACAGAAATAGTGAACATCTGCTTAGCCATTTCTGTCAATGAGATTCCTCCCAAATATCTTGCCTTTGAATCTTTTGTGGACTTGCATTGATTCAATTGCCTAACCATCTTATTGATCCTTGGTGCACCTCAGTGGGGTAAAACCATGCTTATCTCCTGTTTGCAGCTTAGGAATAATAAGGCAGAGGTGTGAAAAAAAATCATGTAGGTACTCTTTTTAAGTGTCTCTGTCTGCTGAGTGGCTTTGAAGGCTCAGAGCTAGCTAGCAAGAAACCCTAAGTAGAATGACTTAGGTGGGAGACAGCCAGATGCTTGGAAGTAGTTCGGAGCTTGACTTCCACTGAAATGCATGAATATGCCCCAGAGAGACTCTGCTCAAGGCCCTACACAGGAAGCACAGAAATGAAACTGGGTTGCCAAAGTCCTATTTTCGTATCCCAAATATTGTGCCTCCCTAAGAGACTGCTCTGACTTAAAATGCCCCATAAGCTCAATTTCTTTTCTTTCCTGCTTTCATCTTTTGTCTTAATCAAGCACCCATTAAAAAAAACCCAAACAAACATTTCCAAGACTGTACCAAAAAATATGCAGATGGTACACCAAAATCCTTTCTCTCTGCAGCATACATAAAAAACCCAGAACAGTGCTTTGGTTTTGCTCTCCTTAATTTAAGATTGAAGCAGAACACTACTTTGCTTTTTAAAGAGAAGGAGAAGGCACTTTATTTTCAAAAATCCCCGGAGCTCTCAAGCAGAACACATGCAACCCCCAGCCTGGTTGGCTGTAGGAAGGCAGCAACCTACAGATCAGAACCTCCATGAATGAGGCACTTCAGGCCCCTGAAAGGAAGCTGGTTTGGATTTTGACTCAAAGGCAGGGCTAAGACCTAGGAATAATAAACACTGCTTTGATAACAAGCCAGGGAGGGGAATTTTGCAATTCTGCTAACAGAAACATAGCTGACAAGATTAACAGAACTACCCTGTTCGGTTTTGTTCTATGTGGTAGATAGAGATACAGATAATCTAATAAACTACACAAAGGGGAAGTTGTTTGGCTCTGTTCCATTGCCATAAAAAAGCAGGAAACATCAATAGAACAGGCAAGGCATTGCAGCTTGCCTTTACAGTCTATTAAGTATTTTATCTCAAAATAACATGGCCTTGTGAACACTTGAAAAGCAAAGCACAGATGATACTAACAGTGCTTCTCTTGCTGCATTTAAGAGCTTTTATATAAACAAATGAGAATGACACAGAGAACTGAAAAGATCTTCCACCTCATCATCATCTCATTGAATGGATATACATACATGTATATAGTTATTAACTCAGTGGTGATTTAAAATTGCTGTGTGTCTGGCAGCACTTCATTTGAAAGATCTGTTTATCTGTGATAATCACAAAGTGCACTGGTGGTGTTCCAGCCTGCCTGAAGATGAAGCAATTGTTAGATGGGTTTTTCTTCTTCCATTGGAATGCAGTGGCTCATCTGGAGTAATGAGCAAAAGTCTTCTGTGCTGTGTATTCCTTTGATTTAGTATTTTGGGGACAAAAAAAAATAATAATCTTGGCAGTCTGGAAAATTCTAAATTATTTTTTGCTACCTACTTCAGAGGTGTTACCTGTCATATTTTAATTTTTTAGTCAATGGTACTTTCTATAAACAGTAAACAGGAATAAAAGGAATTCACTCCCAGGTTCAAATCAGGCTGTAACTTTTTAGTGAGATATGAAAGGACTCTAAATGTTCAATTTTCACCTGGATTTTCCTGTCCTTCTGTCTTCCCCTCATTAATTTTCAACACAGAACTTTATTATTGAAAGTATAATTTCTATCAAATCAACAAACAGCACCATCAAACACTAATTCTAATGTGAAATCTACTCTGGGCTCTGCTGTTACATCCTATGAGATGGCTGGAACTTTGAAAAGCTTTGCCAGTGGGCAGACCCATAGGTAGGATGATTTGGTGGAGGGCCTGAAACAATGGAGATGTAACAAGTTGTTCCAGATTTACAACAGCAAGAGACCTAGTCCAAGCCTGCTGTTGGAATTTCTGGGACACAAATCCTGCTTTTAAATCAGAGGCAGAATTTATTCCATATAAAAACTGTCATTCTACCAAGCAGCAGGATGCTTGCCATTAGCTTTAGCTGCTTTAAATTGGACAGCAAGAGATAAATCCTGCAGTCCCCACTCAGCTACAACTGAATTATGGCTGGTAAGGGCCAGACTTAGTCTGTAAGTCTTTCCCTTTTATGGCTACTGCTGGCCAGTCAAGCCTTAATGTGCACTTTGAAATGCAGCATTTTGAAAAAGGGCTGGGGAGGGGAAACAGGAGGAGAGAAAGGTGCTGATAAGGCCTTAAGTTCATGTAGTGGACCTTCTGAGTATAGACTATGGGTTATTTTATAAAAAAAAATAATGTCTTCTTAAGAGAACCTAATGTGTAAAGCCTGTATAAATCAAGGATGCAATGCCAGGTGGGAAAAGTTTTTGCATCCCCTCTTCCCTCAAGAGTCTCTCTTCTCCAGAGCAATAAAAATATTCTTAAAATAACTGTCCTCCAGAGCCTTGAAAAGATATTTTTAGTCTTTTCATATTAAAAACCACCTAACACACATAAATCAAAGAACTGGGCACCTGCAGTTGCCCTTGGTTTAGGTCAGGTTTGCAAGGACTCATGATGTCCAAAAAAATACATTGTTAAGTAAGTGATAGCTGCTTAGCTCTGATCCAGTAAAGTACAAATCAGCCTCTCAGTCACATCACATTTGGCTCTGAGGGAAGCAAGCTTCAAGTGTTTCACTGTACTGCAGCTTCAGCTACCTAAGTTTAGGATGCAGTTTTGGGAATATCTGGGTACCCAGATGGGGTGACCTGAATGCTTTTAATTACTCCCATCTTTAAAATAATTAAATAAATAGATTTTACTAATGTGCAACATCAATATTTTGCAAAAATTAAACGTGCTTTCCAAGAATGAAAAGCTTGCAAAGCCTTTTACGGATCGGTAACATTTTCTCAGTGGTAGAAGGAAAGAGGGAGGAAAGCTGAGAAGAACACTGATATCCTCTGTGAAGATGAAAATCATACCTGCACTGGGTATTTCCCATTGGTTTCACTGTACTCGGGAGTCCGCGCTGAAACAGTTCAAAGACTGAACCTTCACTGCACTCAGAGAAAACCACTCTCAAATGGGAGAAATTACAGCCATCTAGCTGGGAGAGAGTGGTATGACACAGGCACGGTATTCAGACCATGTCATGCAACACAAGTGTGGGGACATAGAAGGACAGAGGAAATAAGGCCAACAGTGAGATGAAATTCTCCTACATTCCGTGTTCTGAAACATTAGATTTGCAGTGCAAACGCTGCTTGGTGTGTACCCAAAACAGATTTTCCATCAGCCTTGTTGACTGCTCCATGTTCAGCTCAGGTTCTCAATCAGAAAGGCCAGCTCAGCACTGCATGTGAAAGGGCATGTCTGAAATGCCTGAAACATCAAGACTCCCACAAACTCCAACGACATTTGGAACAGGCCTCAAATCGTTGTCACCTACAACAGTCTGCTAGAACACATCAACTGGAGAAACCAGAGGCCACGGACACGTGCTCCCCCAATACCTGCCCATGAGAAGTTACCAGATATCCCCTTTGCACTGTTGGTTAGGAAATCATCACTTCTCATCAGGCTTATGTAACTCACGTGCTGATCGCAGAGCACTGCCATTCCAAAATGGCCACTCTCAGCAGCAAGGCACTTGTTCAGCCCTTAATTAGGAGCAAACCCCTGCCGTTTTCAGAAGAAGCAAAAGCCATGAGTGCACATACCTGGGCCAGATTCTTCCGGAGTGGGGCTGCAATCTGCACAGAAATGGAGGGGCAACATGCATGATTAAGGAGCAGCAACACAGTCTAAACATAAGCAACTCAAATGCTCAATGCCAGGGTTCTCAAACACTTTCACTGAGTGAAGAGGAACTCAGCAGAGATAGTCCTTTGCCTGCGGGCACCGAGAACGTGGGCTGTCTCCTCCACTCCACTCCACTGTTTCTGACCAGAGGAACACCTGGATGGGGCCTTGGAGGGAAGCCAGTACCCGCTGGCACAGGGGCTCTCTGTGGATTACCAGCAATCCCCTGTGATCCACAGGGCACGATTTGAGAACCACTGGTTCAGTGCAATTACAGAATAAGCTGGCAGAAAGGCTGCTAAACAGAACAGCAAAAGACTAGCAGTAAGTTCAATGCACTTAACAGAAAATAATATTAAGGCACCTAAAATGCAAGGGGAATAAAGAAATAATTTGCTACCTTAGATGAATTTCTGTTATACAGTTTCTGACATGGTTTAACACAAGGATTCGGTTTTATATTAAGGGCTGAAACATCACCAATGAAGCCTGTGAGAGTTTCACGCTCACTTCAGTGGGAGGAACAAGCTGTCAGATGCAAATACACTACAGTGTAATGCAGACAGTAAAAAAATACTATGCACCCTGTTAGAGCAATTCTTGCATTACTGGAAAGTAGTTTATTAAGTTAACAGGATTAAAACTTCTTTTGTTTAAATCTAGATTCACTAGTCAATGAACTGCAAATTCAAAAATAACAACAGAAAATACTAACTCAACTGTATGCATTAGGACAGTCAGCTGAGCTAGACAACCTGAGATAAAAACCTCTCACTAAATTAAAACTCATCGTGATCATTAAAGAAGCGATACGCCCACATGCAGGTTTAATAATGAATACCTAACCCTATAAAAAAACCACCTTAAAAAAGAATTTTGTAAGTCTCCTTTCTATTCTTTCACAAACATAAATTTCTAAAGTCCTGCAAAAAACATTCTACTCTCTCTCTCTTACAAATTCTGGGACTATCTTTATTTGCTGGTTTTTATATTGCTTAAAAGAAAAATCTGGCTGCTTTCTGTTCAGTGTCATTTATTCATCACTCAGAACCACTAACAGAAAATATGTTAGTTCTTGGAATACATGACAAGGGAAACTTTAAAATGTTGTGATTCTGAACTCAGAGAAAGGACCTTCTTTGTCCCTGTCTTACTGTCATGACCAGTTGTGGAAAGTGACAGTGAAAGGGAATTCAGAGAATCGTTTGGGGTTGGAAGGGGCCTTTAGAGATCATCTAGTCCAACCCCCCCGCAGTAAGCAGGGACACCTTTAACTAGATGAGGTTGCTCAGAGCTTCATCAAGCCTGACCGTGAATGTCTCGAGGAATGGGGCCTCCACAACCAATCTGGGCAACTTCTTCCAGTGTCTCACCACCCTCATTGTAAAAAATGTCTTCCTCAATAATCTAAATCTACCTCCTTTAGAGTAAAACCATTTAACAGGCCAGGTTTAGTGTGGAGTCATGGAAAGTAACTCAGTGGGAAAACTCCCGCTGATTTCAGTGAGACCAGTTTTTACACAGTAGTGAACCTGTTCCTCTATCAAAAATACTGACTATTAATTAAGAAATACATCTGATGAGAATGTGATCAACTACTCAGCTTGTCCTAGTTTACAACAAACTTCCCAAATGCAACTCAAATTGCTCACTAAGACCTACAAACAATGTTTGCAACAGATGCCTGAGAAACAGGATTCCCTCTCTGGGATTTTCTCACCAACACTGGTTGATACTCAGACTTCAGGTCTGGTCTTTACATTTACAATAGCACTGGGAAAAAGCAGCAAGACCTTTAAAGCTTTAAAGCTTGCTACACTTCTTGATTGAAAGTTTCTATCCCAGGTTCTGCAGATCACATGGAAAGATTTATTTTTTTCCCTATTTTGGAGGAACAGCAAGGAAAGGTTATGGAAATTCTTGGCACAAACAAAACCTTTGGTAGGTAAGGGCAGCTAATTCCACTTTTATATAGCATATGTGTTGAGATGCAGAGGAGATTTAAAAGATCAAATAAAAATGAAAGAAAAAGATTGTTCTAAGATGCTTTCAGCACCAATTTGTCTTGGGGACAGCTTCTGCTAACACCCACCACAGATTTTTTAAATGCTTTTTAATACTAAAGATCCACAATTCTTAATCATTGGTAGGAAGGTGCATTGAAGTTTACTGATAAAACTTTCAAGTAAATACATAGACAACTCCATGTAAGCTAGCTAGCAATTTAAACATTTAAAAGTTTAAAATCGGTAGAAGAAATTTAGGCAAAGATTAATAGAGAACACAATCTGAACACAATCTGAAACAAGAACCAACTCTCCTATTCCTTTGTAATATATAAAAAGTCAGTCTAATCTAGAAAAACATGGTCATTTAGGTTACCAAGCAAATCACATGTAACATGTGCAATGCTATACAAAAATACATTAACATTTAACTTCCTGCTTGATTTCTTTTTCTTAAGGTACTACGTTCCATTGCAACAATACCAATGGGATGGACATGAAGTCACGGACACATGTAAGGGACAAAGGGCCAACAAACAATAAGACAAAACACAAAAAAGGAAATGAAAATCAATCTTTCTAGAGATTACCTCATCACACTTGCTGAATTAAGGGGCCAGATCATAGTGAATACATGTAAAGATTGCAATAATAATTTAAATATGTAAATTAAGTCATTCTGAAATTTAGTGGACAGCTACAAAATTGTCAACCTAAACCAATAGGGTTTTCATCTTTCATCCACATGCTCATGGTGTTACGCTGGACTCAATCCAGCATCTACTTTACCTCAAATTTTGATAGGATTATTCCACTTGGAGCTTGCACTGCCAATTCCTACCTCCCAGTGACAAGAAGTTCTAACTAACTGTCTCAGCAACACAGCTTTTGAAAATTTGGATTAAAATCTGCTTTAAACTCCAGCAGGTTCATCCAAGTTTAGCTCAGTCTAATGGGACTGCTTGGCTCCCCTCCCATGCTTTGGCAGCCCGTCCAGGACCATTAGTGTTGCAGTAGTGCCTGCACTTCTCTCATGTTTTATTTATCCTTTATAGAGGGTCTCTGTAATAAGCTTTGATTGCTGCAAAGAAGCTGAAGCCAAGAGGAAAGCTACCAGAGGTGGTGTTTGACATATGCTAACCCAAACACCTGTTTTACCAGCTTAAAACACCCAGCGTGAAAACGAAATGCCACTGTCATGAATGGGTTTGGCACTGATTTCAGTGGGATCAGGGTTTCAGAGTAAGCAATGGGCTTAGCAGCTCCCAGTACACCCCCAGCCCTTTCTGCCTGACACCAGTGCTTAACACCACCCCTGAACTAAACACACATGGAAGGATGTAACGGAGGCTTAGGAAGGATGCCAGCGCACAGCAAGAGAGCAGCAGTGAGAAGCAGTGTCTGGCATACGCACTTGTCTTTCTGAGAGAATGGCATGCACAGGATGGTGTGGATGAAGGTGGTGGTGAGGATGATGAAGGTGGTGAGGATGATGAGGTCTCATTGAAATCTTCTGGATTTATCCAGTAGGCACGAGTGTCCCGATTACCTTTCTTACTAGTACAGCTGATGTCGCACTGGAAAACGTCTTCACAGCTGTCACTCTGCAGGCGCTCCTTCTGGAGAAGTTTGTCCACTCTCTGTATAATGCACTCCAGACTTTTGTCGACATTCAACCAAACTTTCTCCTTAAAAGAAAACATTTCTTTTTAAACTGAGAAAGAAAATAAAAGAGTTTTCTAATATCTGTTTCTCTAAGTAAATTTGTTGGACAACTTTAAGTACTTCCTCTGGCACTATTACTCCAATTTAAGATTGGCACTATTGTTTATTCTTGAAATTCATATTTGACATAATGCTTGTATACACATTGTTTTTACTACAGAACTCAATGAATAACAGATAAAATTACTGTATTGTATAACTATCTAAATAACTGAATTAGCTTTATTCATCTCTCATTACTGTGAGTTTGACTGTAAGTCAAAGTATGCCAAAACAATTAAAACTAGCAAGGATTCATTTCCAGAATGAATTGGATCTCCTTTTCAAATTGGTATTCCACAACATTAATAATAGTTTTAATTAATCTTGACTATTTTTGAGATTTAATTAACTTCTGTTTATATCACACAATGACAGGATTTACACTGCCCAATTCTCATTTCAGCTGGCAGTGTGGCAAGGAAAACCGTTTAAGTTCTTTGTGCAAACAATTTTAAAATGCTGTTCATAATCAAAACAGAAATGGACTGCAGGTTCTAAATATTTACATGAGTATAAAAGCCAGGAAGGGTGACTTGTGCAGCAAACACATGCTTTATCTTGAAGAAGTGTAAGAGCCCTTGTACTATGATCAGTTTTTTTACTTTAAAAGACATTTACTTTCCCTTGGAACCAACTTCAGAAAAGCCATGCGCCTGCTGTCATGATCCACTGTTTAGGAGACCCAGAAGTGTTTATTCAGACCTGTTTGTATCCTCATGCCAAGGAGTAACTGGGCATAGGATGGAAGGGCAGCCTTTGCTAGTGGACCAATACCTCCAAAGTAGACATCCTAAGTATGTCTGGTGAGCACTTAGCTTATAAACAAAAGAACACAGCAAACAAAAACTAAGAAGAAAATACTAATCTCTTCACTAAACAAACATACCCATTCCTCTTCATGCCAATCCACTTGCAGAGAAGATCGGCTATTTCTTCCTGTCCATCTGGCCACCAGTGTATCTTGATCATTCCTCAGCATCACTTGCTCTCCTTCTCCAGAGGTTGGAGATGCTTTTGAAGCTATATAATCTGGCCTTGCAGCATTCAGTCCATGTATTGAATTTGCCAACAGCTTGCAGTCACAGACTGTGACAAGTTGCCGGGTCTACAAAGCAATAACACCCCCATTTTAACACTTTTTCATTATTCTGTATACAGTTTATATTGGATTCTTTCTCAGAAAGAAGAACTAGCATTGTGTAAAAGAAACTAACCATTGTTTAGACACCTCAAGTTGCTTCTAAAATCATTTTACATAACAGCCTTAAAAAGCAATATAGGATATCAAAACACAAACAGTACCCTTCCAAAGGCTGTACTACTATATCAGCCTTGCTAATATAGGCTTAAGATATAACCCACTTTCCTGGTTTTGACTGAAATAGAGCAAATTTTCTTTCTAGTAGCTGGTATAGCTCTGTGGTTTGGATTTAGGATGAGAAGAACATTGATAACACACTGATGGTTTTAGTTGTTGCTGGGTCTAGTCCTTGACACTCAGTCAAGGACTTTCTAACTTCCCACGCCCTGCCAGGTGCACAAGGAGCTGGGAGAGCACAGCCAGGACAGCTGGCCCAGGCTGGCCAGAGGGATATTCCCTAACATATGGTGACATGCTTGCAATATATATAACTGGGGAAGCTGCCAGGAGGTGGAATTGCTGCTCGGAAACAGACTGGGCATTGAGCTGGTTTTTTACCCTTCTGCATGTGGTGAGCAATTGCATTTGTGCATCGCTTGCTTTAGATATATTATCATCATTATAATTACTACTATGGTTTCTACTAATACTACTACTATCTTCCTTTGTTATTCTATTAAACTCTCTTTATCTCAACCCATGAGTTTGGGGTTTGTTTTTTTTTCCTCATTTTCCTCCCCATCCCCTTGGGGGAAGGGGTGAGTGAGCAGCTGTGTGGTGCTTGGTTACCAGCTGAGGTTAAACTGTAACACCCACTAATCAATGCAACTCCTTTCTCTGGCTTATTTAGTGGTGTTTTATTAAAGGATTTCTATAAGTTACATTAATATGAAAAAGTATCTGGCCTGTGTGTCTATTAAAAAAAACCCTACCCAACAAACGAGTCCTTACTATGTTATATATAAATGCCCAGTTGTAGAAAATCCACCTATCTGTTATATATACTGTACTCAGTGAATACTGTAATAAAGAATACATTTGCGTGGGGTCACATTACTTTTTGCACTCTACAAAGTTATGTGCATATCCTCTCTACTCGGACAATTTATGGCAAGCTGACTGGTCATTACTATCATTTAGAGCCTTCAGATTTGCTTTGGGGACAGAAGAGGTCATTAAAACTGTATCTGGGGTTTTATCCCTGTAAGTAAGATTGTACTTAGCCATGGATCCAGTCTGCTTTCTGTTAGCTCCTATCAAGAAATAACTGATTCACATCACTATAATTCAAGCAAAGGCTGCATCAACATTATTCCTTATTTCACTGTTGAAAAAATAGAGAATTGTTTCATCTACTTAGGTTTTGCTCAGCTGCTGCTGCTTGATGAATGACTCAGAGGAATATTTCAAAAAGCAGGTGGTTATAGAGGAAACAAGAACATGAAGAACATACATTTCTGGAATATGATGAATGAGCAGAGGGAGCCAGAGGACACTGCTCTCCAGTGCACTCTCAAGAGGAGGTATGGGGGCAAGAGTGGGAAGTAGGAGAGTAAATAAAGAGCAGCAAATTTTAAATGCTGGTCTAATTATGCCTTTTCTTTAGGGCTGAACATGTTACAATACACTACTGAACAAGGTAAAAGAGATCTTTCAAGAAAACCTAGTAGAGACAAGTAAGAAAAATACACCTTGCTTCTGTGTGGAAATGTCTTATTCACCTACCTTGTCTGCAAGGATGGCAAGTGTTCTTTCAAGGCCATTAGCTGATCTATCCTTGGCAGCTCTTGAGAGCCTTTCTGCATAGTAACTGACTTGCGTTTTCAGGGTGTTGATCTGTGCAATAATTTCCTTTGCTCTAACAATGTCCTGTGGGATGTATATTATAGACTGGGAACTTGTTGAAGTGCTGAAAAAGACAGACTGATTTCAGGGGGAAAATTGAACTAGAGGTACAGGCAGTACAGTGACATGCTGGGGAATTAATGGCAGACAACAAAAATTTACCTAAGCTAGCAATCAACAGTGAAAGGCCAGTGGGCAATTGCACAGCAGGAACGTGGTCCTAGAGCTTTCTCTGCCCTTACTGAAAGCATTCAGATGGAGATTTACCAAGGGACTGTGGGCAGAGCTTGTATACCAGAGGGACAATTTTGCTAAGGAGAACATGGGTGACAGGTCTTGCCATCTGAGGCAGAACCACGGTCTGCAGCTTCCACTACTCTCCCTCTCCTTACCACACAGAGGCTTCCCTGAGACCTGGTTTACAAACCTGTATTATCAGGTAGCTACTAGCACCATGAAATGAAAATCTGCACTGCTGATGCAGAAGATCTGTACTGCAAACACTGTGGTATTAAGAAAAAAATCCTTCTGCTAGTATATCCTTTCCTCTGTTGCAGGCCTGATTCAAGTTACACCCATGAAAGCAATCTCATGATATAAAACTGTATCTCCAGGCTAGTCCAAGGACTCTCTCCTTGGTGTAGCTTATGTTATCACATACTTACTATACTAAACTAGGGATATGGTACAACTCTCCCTGTTATAAACTCAGTTGTAACAATATAAAGCAAATAGTAAGGGAAATAGACTATATCAATAAAACATACTGGGATACCGCAGATCTACTGAGACAGCTCACTTGACAGTGGAGGAGAACAGTTCATGTCCTCTAAGTTTAGATGTCTACAGAAGTTGCTTATCCAGTCCAAGACACATGCTTGGACTAGCCTTGTAACTGGCAGAGAACAGACTCTTAAAAAGGGTGACTTAATCCTACCTGAGAAGAGCCATTCACAAAAGCTGCCTTTTAGCTCAGAAAATTACTTTAAGCCAAGCTCTGCTCTTAGTTAACTAAGCCCATCACTGCTCCCTTTGCAAGGCAATATGCTGGTTTTTTCCTCCCAGTAGGAAAGCTATACAAAGATCAGGCCTTTACATCAGCTCCAGCTGTGATGTGTGCTACCCTTCAGCACGTTGCATGAAGTGATACCAATTGCATGCTATTTTAATTTTAGTCATTTTTTCCAGTCATGAATGGCTTCAGAGTGCAAACAGCACAAAAAACCCTACTGCTTGCACCCACGTTAGCACTGTTTGATAGACACAGCTGTACTGACAGACTACAGAGAGGAGTTTCTTTTCCAGGCACAGTTACATCGGATGATGACCTCTGAGTAGTGTGAATTCCTCTGCTATCCCTAGAGAAATGCTGGTACTTTCTGCAGCATGTCTGTGAGGTAAGGCAGGAGGCTTGCATGTGGCACACTTTAAAACCATTGCCACAAAACCCAGTTGTCCCTTAACTAATATTAAGGCAAGGGGGGAGCTTAATCCCAGTGTCTGTCTGGGCTCCATTACAAGAAAAACTGGGAGATTTGTTCTCAAAGGACATAATGCAGAAATTATTCTTGAAAGAGTTTCCTCATTTGCATCCCTCCGGTCACCCACCTGAGTGGAGCAGAGAACAAGCACTGCCCAGTACTGCTACCCCATAGAGCAAATTAATCCCAGCTTTTAGGGCTTTCCCTCTGTGTGATTCGTGCTCTCTACTGATCGGTGATCGTAGTGACAATTCCTCTGAGCAATTTCTTTCCACGACAGTGTGGTTAACATGCATAAAGATGTATTTGGCAGGAAAGGCCATGCAGCAAGTGGAGTTCTGATTTAGAATTATTACATTTTTAATCACAAACATTGGCTGGGATGATCAAGGGAAAAAATTATAGTGTGAAGTTCACATATATTTACTTTCCAACCTGCAATTGCTTTTTCAAATGAACAGCTCTCATTTTACTGTATCAGCAAACTGTAACACAGCTTCAAACTCTCAGTGAATTATGGATTCAACCTTTAATGTAAGTAATATGGGGCAGAACTTCTGTGCTGTTGAACCATCAAAGTACTGTTTCCTTTTCATAGCACTGAACACCACATCATGAAGAAAAAGAAGTGAAAATGTTTAAATGAAGACATGGGTTACAAAAATATAAACCATGCCCAATGTATCAACATAAAGATTTAAAAATACATAAGAGTTATCTTAATTATCTTCCACCTCTGGCAAAACATATCTTTCTCCAGGCAGTTTTCACTGGAAATAACAGAGGAAAAGATAGAAAATTCTTGTGATCTGATCTGCTTATGATCAGAGAGAGCCAGGAAACTAGCTGTTCATTACAAACAAACATTGCAGATTAAATGAAATTCATTTATACATCATGTTCTACAAAGCAGCTACAATTACTCAGAGCACAATTAGGGATGCCATGATGCATGACATTAAAAAGCCCTGCACACTTTAAAACACACCAGATCTTTGCCAAAGAAAAGAAAGAAAAAAAATAAAAAACAACCCAAAGAACAGAAACCCTCACTACAGAACTCTCAGAAACAGAAAACTCACCAACACTCCTCATAACTGCTAAAAAAACAAAAAACCAAAATAAAATTAGCAGATTGTTAGCGAATACCAAAAGCAGAAAACAAAACAAAGGATGTTTAGGGAAATAACTGGAGTCATCTTTTCAACAAGGTGGGTATATAGCAATTAAACTCATAAGCAAAAAAACCCCACAGACTGACAGATGTCCATGTGTTGTTTGGGGCAAATGTTGTGGATGCACCAAGCACAGTTTTGCCAATGAAAGGAAAAGGAACTGAACAATATCAATGTAACAGTGAAACTGAGGAGATGGATTCGCAGTTCTACTATACCGGCTTTCATGATAACATAAAAAGTACTTAAAAGGAAAGCTATTCTTCTGTTGAACCTGCAGTTTCCATGGACCCAGAAAGAGCAGTTCTGTAAGGCTTAGAGGAAAAGCACTCCATATAAATTAAGCTCTCCAATCAGCTTAATTACTGGGGTGGGGGGACCACCCAGGAACTTAGATATTGCAGGAGGGATACCCACTTCAGCAGCTAAGCTGGGAGAAGGTTACTTAAAAAAAACAATAAAAGGTATCAAAAGGACAAGAAGGGTGAGCCTAGCATAGCAGTGTTTCCAGGTTTACTGTTTCTTCTAGTCCCACCCTAGCATACTCTCTAAAGCAGGAGTAATTACACCAGACATATTTTTGCACCCATATTTTTATCGGTATATATCTGACTAGTGTTCACAGCATGGTGGTACTCACTTCTCCACTGCCAAAACTAATCTTCTGCAGTTGGCAGAGCCTGGTTCCCATGTCATCCCTGCCTTACATCAACTCGAAATCCTACAAGTCCTTTATCTGAAGGGCATAATCAAGGTCTCGCTCTCCCTGGCTACAGTGACTCCTTGTCCTCTTACTCTCACTGTTCCTTAAATTCTCCACACTTCAGCACAAGTAACGCAGACCCAGACAGCATTAGGGCTTCCTTGGGAGCTGGAGTGGGTGCCACATAGGTCTCACCCGTTAGCATTGTGACCTTCCAAACTTCTGCCCCTTCTTCTAGTACATACAGTTGCATTTCCAGAGAGGTCACCAGACAGTCCATGAAGACAGGACAGTGGAGGTCAAGTATCCTGTCAATAGACTACAGTAAGGCCAGATGGAGAAGCCTAATCTGTGCATAAACCTTGGGCCTCCAGCAATAGTCTCAGAACTAAACCCAAGTTGTCAATGATGAATTTGTTGTTCTGTACTGAAGAGAGTTCAGCAACAGGACCTTGAAGATATGAGAGGGATGAAAGTCTTCTGCAAGTAACAGATTCAAAGCACAATGTAGTGCAGCTGAGAAGGTTCTAATTTTCTAATTCACAATTAGGCAAAACCTAAGACTCAAAACAGCTAAACTAAATGAAGCAACAGTGATTCACAAAAATTAAAGATTTCACTAAAAGGGCTATTAGAAAGGGCACATTAGTAAACAAACAAACACGGTAATGTAAAGGGGAAAACTTTTTCCCACCCCTTTGGAAAAAGACACAGAATAATCTTCACACTGTATAGTAGAACTATCGAATGAAGTGCAACAAAAACATAGAATGGAATGATTTCCCAAATCATGACCATGGACCAGGAGGAAATGACACAATTAAAAGCTGACAGAACAACATATCTACTTACTGTTTCTTTGCCTCTTCAAATTTATGCAGCTTTTTCCGCAAGCCACCTGATTTAAAGCCTTGACAATGAGCTGCTGGTGCTCCTATGGTGACTATGTCGTAGTTCTGATCTAAGATGGACAAAAAGGACTTACAAATGAAAGCCTGTCAAATTTACTGTTGATGAACAATTGTGGAAATTAAAAAACTAATCTGAAGGTAGTTTTTGTAAAACTTCCTGCCAGTGTTTTGAAGGACTTGGAAAACTGAATTGGGTTAGAGGCCCTGGAAATCCATCAGGTACTTTTGAGGTGAAAGGACCATACTTGAATGCAGGTCACCTGTTTCTTAATCTAGAAGACTGGCAGTGAGAAAGAAGCCTTGAACATTGGTCTTTACACAAAACCTGCTATTACTGCAATCCCTCACATGGATACACAGGACAAGTGCATGTCCATGGTTACTGTTAAAGGAAGGGTAAACCTAAGCTGTTTATGAAGAAACAAACTCAATGTGAACAAACTGGTGTAATTTTGCATAACCATATATAATGGTTCCATAAAAGAAGTGCACAAGCCTAACAACAAACAACAATGAGAACCTTTAGTATTCTGCTACAATCCAAAACAACTGGAAGGGACACAGCAGCTTAATCCAATATATCCCCTAGTGCAAAGGCTGACTTGTGTCACCTAGGGTGTGGTTATCTCCAGAACCTAGTTTGCCACCAATATAATAGTCAGCATAGTTATAGTTACACCTCATCTTTCACTAAGAGATTTAGAAATTGAGAAGATGCTACAGAAGCACAAGTAGCACTAGTACTACAGAGCAGCAGTTCGTAGAAACTTCAGCTTTATGGTTAAGGATGGAAATCAAAAAAATGGAGAGAAAAGTAACAAGATCAGGTGAAAACAGACAGAAAGAACCAAATACCTGATCCTCCATCATCCTGGACTCTCATTCTCTGTATATGTAAATTCGTAGGAACAAATTCCAATTTTTTATCAGCTTTCAAGCTACTGGCTTTAAATGAAGGACCTGAGAAACACAGGAGAAAAGTAAGCTCAAAACCCCTCTGCTTATGCTAAAATACACAAGGAGCTTCATTCATCATTTGCTACATGAAGAGAGAAAAAAAGAAAAGATATATCTTTCTGTTACTGTTCATAATTATTCTCTACATTCAGGGCAAAATAATAGAATAAATAAAGTAGACTAATATTCCCAGATCATTAGCAAAATCAAAATAAATGTTAATAAAGAAATCTAAAAATGCCATTTTTTACTCAGCAAACTAAAACATTCTAGGTTTGCAATTTCAGAGAAGCACTAACAATCATATCTGAAAAGCATCCCGTTAGTCTGTAAGAGAGATCACCTTTATACTGGTGCAGGTCAGTAAGATTTTCCTGATAAGTTAATATAATTGTTTGGTACTGAGTAACTATTTGTCGACGAAGGCTTTCCCAGCAAGGAGACAGTTCTCCCAGTTCTTCTAGTTCACAAACCCTAGAGGAGGGGTAAAAGAGAGAGATGTTTAGCTCCACTTGAGAGAGAGGTTTTTAGCTTGACCAAGAATTAATTTCACATTGTATCAATGTAACACCATCCTTAGCTGACACATTCTCAGTTCCCTCTGGTCTAACCTACTCACCAGACTGGGAACGCTTCCAAACATACATCCCAAAGCACAAGCTGTTGAGCTCTACCCAAAGGTACATGGGCTCCTCACAGGCCAAGTACACCAGGTTCCCCCTAGGAGCCTCAGGTGTTGGTCAGAACCAAAGCTTCCCACCTTTCTGCAAGAGCTCTCAAACTATATGATGATTTGCAGATGATGGGCACTGTGATTGTGTCGAGTGATTTGGAACAATGAGGAGGGTTTTAGGCCACTCCACTGAACTTTGGTGGCTCTCAAATCAGAACTGTGACAGAGGATAGATGGGAGATTAGCAGCTATCTGATAGTAGGTACAAGTAGGTACAAGGTATCTGCGCTGATCAGATATCTACACAGTATTCAAGGCCAGGCAGGGAAATCCTAAGAATTAAAAAGGGTTTAAGCCCATTAATGAGGGCTCGGAGAGACAAAAGATGAGCCAATAAAACCTTCATCTGTGATACAGGACTTGAAGCACTCAAGTTTCACTGTCAGTGGAATAATGCATGACTGGATATCCCTACATAATTTTACTTTTAATTAAGGTTGGGCTTGGTTAGGTCTCTAGGAGTGAGAGGTATTGGAGCTCCAATACCTCCAAAAAAAGCTAAAATTCTTTTACCATCCCAATCCTGGCTTTTGTAAAGAATAGAAAAACGAGTATGTTTGCAAGCCATAGACTAGAAATGTAGGGAAGGGAAAGTCATCAATGAGTATGTTGCCTGGAAGAAAGGTAATTGCTTAAAAAGGAAGCAAATTCAGAATAAACCTACCTCGTAAATTGAGAAAATGTCATTGCTGTCCTACAGTGTTTAATTTTACTTGCTTTTATTTTGTTTGCTTTCAATTCAAGAATACTCTTCTGACTCTCAAAGCCATCTCTCAACTCACTGAGTGGAGTCAGTGTTCCCAACATCTCCTTCTGCTTTGCTTTCATAGCACAGAAGTTAACTGACTTTTCAAAGTTCACCTTCAAAGTGATTTGGATTTTTCTTCTCTGTCTGCTACTCTAACTATTCATTCCACTCAGATGGTTTCTGTGCTGCCTCTGTTCCTTTCTCAAAATGCTCAGCAGCTGGAGTCTTTCATTTATGCTATCTCATCTATCCAGACTTCCCCCTGCTTATGAAAAATTGAGATATATTTTATATTTAATTCAACTGATTTTGTTTCTCTTTATATTAAAAATAAACTATGTTTAAAAAACAGTGTGTTGAAGCATAGAAATGATTATATACATATAAAAGGTAATGTATTCTAATGTGCTGATCTATTAGAGAGACAAAACATGAGCCAACAAAACCTTTATCTGCAATGCAGGACTTGAAGCACTCAAGTTTCACTATATGTGGAATAATGAATGACCGGATATCCCTACATAATTTTACTTTTAATTAAGGTTGGGCTTGGTTAGGTCTCTAGGGAGTGGATTCAAACACAAATAAAGTCACATGACTGTGGAATAATATGTTCCATGGCCTTATCAATACTTTTGTGAGAGGAACAGATAACTCCTAAGTGCAGTATGATCCTAAGAGTATGATCCTTCAGTATGATCCTAAGAGTTCACTATGCCAACAAGCCACCCCCATCAGCACCTCTGAATTTTCACGTCACCACATGCTCAAGCTCAAACTCTGTCCTCTGCCCTGACACCTTACTCACTGCAGCCGTACAGGCAGCAACTCACTGCTTTTACCCCCGTTTCTAAAGTGCTTCTGTGCATTAACACAGACATTATCCTCGGCACCAGCCAGGGGACAGGAGACAGGACAAGGGGAAATGGCACAAAGCTGTGCCAGGGCAGGTTTAAATTAGATATTAGAAAACATTTTTTTAACTGGAGCAGGTTGCCCAGGGAGGGGGCTGAGTCACCACCCCTGGATGTGTTTAAAAAAATGGGTAGATGAGGTACTTAGGGATATGGTTTAGCTTAGGACAGGAATGGTTGGACTTGATGATCTTAAAGGTCTTTTCCAACCCAGTGATTCTGTGACCTCGGCAATGGCCACACCACTGCTGGATTGCTGAACACGTAACCCGGCCCGACCTCACCTTGCGGCGTCTTCTTCTAGCAGCAGCTTCACGAACTGCCTAGGGATGTGCAGCGACAGGACGCTCTCAGCCATCTGCTCCAGGATTCTCAAGTGGTTTCCATCAGTGGTTGGGAAGCGATACATTCGGCAAATGGCGCCACCAAACACTGCAGGATTAAAATCATGTTACTTAAGCATAGGGTTTGAGGAAAACACATACAAGGTCCATCCTTCTTTAAGAAGGAGGTTTTCTGATTGACTCATCAGAGGCTTTGATTCACTAGCATGCTGTAATACACCACTGTAATTCACCAGGCCCTAGTCTAGCTTTCCTAAATCTGGTCATTCTGCAACGACCGTTCTATCAGTGTCTGCAGAAAAACCTGCAAATAATTTAAAGCACTGGTAAGGAAATTAAATACATATTCAACTTCTGAAATACTGTTTTGTTTATTTGTTTTACATACTGTGCATTTTCCTACTGTGAAATCACATGGTGGAAAACTAACCTTTCCTCAATTTCTTTAATTTTTTTTTTTTTTTTTTAAACAGCTACTTTCCTCTGTCCCTCCCCCTGACCCCCAACTTTTGCTTAGGAATAGACTCTCAAATTGCATGGAAAATGTTATGCTACTGTCATTTTAACAACAAAAGTTTGTTTCTGCTGTTCTTACTATGCAAAATAGAGCAGATGATACAATAATCTATTCTTGTATGACCTTCAGAGGGTTGTTCCATCAGCAGCCTGTTCCTATTCAAATGAAACATCTGCTTAAACACCCTGGGGCCACAGGCAGACAGCAAGAGATTAGCTTTTACTGATGCCTGAAGTTTACACGTTAGAGCCCACAGCAGCTTACCAGATTTCAGTAGTGCATCTTTCCGCAATGAAGCATATTTGGATCTGATTCCTAAAGATTCTGTTAAACTTTCATCAACTGGCAATACAGTCTAAACAAAAATAAAAACCATAAATAGTACAGAATAAAACCTCAGAGCCGAGGCAATATGCAGTGATGACTCTATTATACAGACTTGAAAGGAATATTCGACACAACACCTGGTTAAAATACATATTTCAAATATGTTTACTGTATTTTGCAGGCAAAAATACTGCAGGTTGAGAAGATAAAACCATTCCTATTTAGTTCTACTGCAGAGTTCAAAATGCTGTAAATTTTTTCACCCACACTTTCAAGGACAGGATGTTAGCACAGCTGCAGAGCCCTTGAAGGTACTGCACCAACATGTGACAGTTACAGGTCTGGCTGGATACAAAGTGTTAGTAATTCACATTGTGACTGTGACATGGGGACATGAGTGCGATTATCACCAGGATATGCAGAACAGAAGGTTTACAGAATTAAATATGTGCCTAGGCTGAGAAAGCATTGTAAATATCTGCTCTCAGACAAATATCTGGGGATCAGAAAAAAAAAAAAATTAAAAAATCCAGTAGTCAAGTAACCTGATCAGTTTTACCAAAATCTTTTAAGTTGCCTGTGAAAGTTCTGGAAATTCTCTGAGCATCCCCTTTACTGCTTTGCTTAATGCCACCTTCCAATTCGCAACGTGAATTGGAATACCACATCTTTGTAAAACTGCTTATCAAGGCACCAGGCACACCAACACAGGCATGGCTACTCTGTGGAAGGGCAGGAGCACTTGAAGGTAAAGCTTAATCACAGCAAACTAAAATTTTTCCCAGGACTTTTAACCCCAAACAAGAGCACCAAGAGCTCTGCAAATACAAAAACTCTCCATTGCCATTAGTCTGCAATACAATTACAGTACTTTGAAATTATAAAGCACTGCTACAGACCAAGATGGACAGGAAAGTTTACAGCAGATGACAACCCAGCTTACTTCAATGCCGGCTATAAATCTGTATTTTTCTTTATTTGCTGGGATGCTCATACTCACCCTTCCATTAATTGTATCAGGTGACCTCGTCACTGGAGGCCTTTGGTCAGTTTTTTCCTCCATTTGCCATCCAATAACCGTAATGTTACCTACACGGTCACTTTCAGCCGACCTGCAACAAACACTCTGCGTTGAGATTTTTTTGGAGGTGGACCTGTTTATCAACAAGGGAACACTTATAAAAGGCTATTAATCTTCAAACTCGGTGAACATTTTAAATAGGAAGCTTTTCAACTTCATTTAACACACTTCTAAAATGCATTATTCTAACAGAAAAGTGCTCCCCTCATTCTTGAGGGATATTGAATAGATCTCCTTATCAAAGGCACCCTAAAACCATGCATGTGTTTCAATACTTCTGTAAAACCAGAAAGGGTTCAGATTTTACTATTAGCCTTAAATTGAAAACAGGGAGCCAATAATTGGATGTATGTGCAGGCTTGTGTGTGTATCTGTGCGTGTGAAGGTCTGAAACCGAACTTTGTCTCAGTTTTTGGTTTTTGGGGCTGGAGGGCAAATCATACGAGGAGCAGCTGAGGGAGCTGGGGATGTTTAGCTTGGAGAAGAGGAGCCTGTGGGGAGGCCTTATCATTGCCTACAACTACCTGAAGGGAGCTTGTAGAGAGGAGGTTGTAGACAGGTGGGCAATGGCCTCTTCAGACAGGTGACAGGAGGTGGGACAAGGGGAAATGGCACAAAGCTGTGCCAGGGCAGGGTCAGATTAGATGTTAGGGAAAACGTTCTTCACTGAAAGAGTTGTCAGGGCCTGGAACAGGCTGCCCAGGGAGGTGGTTGAGTCACCACCCCTGGATGTGTTTAAAAAAATGGGTAGATGAGGTACTTAGGGATATGGTTTAGCATAGGACGGGAATGGTTGGACTTGATGATCTTAAAGGTCTTTTCCAACCTTGTGATTCTGTGATTCAATCAGATGCCCACTACTTGACAGCTGCAACTGGGTAAATTTTGATAAATACACGGACTAAACAGAAGTAGCACATCCCAACTCTTCCACCTAACAGAGAAGTCTCCTCCTAACCTCAAAGTTAGGAGACTGATCACATCTTCTGCTTCTGCAGATAGACTATTTAGACTTGGAAAGTTCAGACCTGTCATTCCAGAAAGAAAAGCTTATAGTAAAAAAGCTGGATCCTGAAAAGAAGTGGTCTAGGGAAGAAGGTGGTGAAGACACTCAATGAGGTGAATCTCAGAGGTGCAGGAAGATCCTGGAGATCAGGGAAGTGCATGGAAACAAATGTTGGGGACCCCCAGGGACCTGGCAGCTGATGGCTGAGAAGCTGCACAGCACAAGCTGACACAACTTTCTTTCCCACCTTCCCTGAGCAGCAGCCATCTCCCTGCTAGTGAGGGAAGCTGAGACCTGATGAACACATGACTGAGTCAGGAGTGAGACATGGAGAATCAAGCGGGGTAAGATCTGTTTTTTAAATCCACACCAGTACCCAGATCTACCACAGCTGTCATTTATTCTGTCTCACCTATGACACACAGTAACTTTAGCAGAGACTTTGTGTTATATTTTAGGATAGATTCTAAATGGTATTTTGAGATTGTTGTTTACATGTAAAAATATGCTGGGACAACTAAGACCAAAAAAATAATGTCTCTGGAACAGAAAATACTGGGGAGAAAACGAAATGAGCACAGAAGATGATGACAAGAAAAGGTATCCAAGTTATGTAGCATGTTTATAGACACTGCTCAGTGCCCAGCTTATACATCCAAGGGGAAACATGACAATGACAGGGCATGAACTTATTCCTTTGCTCTGATAATCAGAATCCACTCAATATCAAATAAGAGAGTTTATAATAAAGTCCATTTTCAACTTTGTCACAAAACAACAAACCTAACAGAATAACCATGCCTAACACAACCACAAAACTCCTGCCATCACATTCCTCCTTGTTCTCATCTCCCTCAAAACACCCTCTCCACCATCATTGTCATACTTCTGGTGTCTTTTCTGACTCATTTCCCTCACCTGCTCCCCCTGTTAGATAATGTCATTTTTTTTTCTTTACAATTCATTGTGGAAAAGCCAGAAACTTCACCCATCTCTACTCTTAGCATGAAAGGCTTTGCCCATGTTTTGTCTGGGTGGATGTGGTGTCTGGGATACAACACTGCTGTATGTTTGCCACAGTCACCGCTTCTAGTGCTGATTATGCCGATACTACAGCGTAACACCACCACACTTGGTTTCTCTGATTATGCTTCCCCCCTTAGACTGACTTCCTCTTGCCTCCTGTGAGAGGGATGTCTGCTCTACTTTCAGCCCTCACTACTACAATGTGCATGTACACATCAGAGCCCTCTTTTCTTAACCTGCCTTTGTTTTCTTCATTCTTCCCCAACCCTGCACTCTGCTTTGCCCTGGCTTTCATGAATGTGGTTTGATTCCTATGATTAGGACTAGCACCATAAGAATTGCTGTCAAACCCACACCTTCAGAGTCATGTTCCTTCCATGAAAGTTTCCAATATTAATCAAACAAGAAAATTACATCAATCAATGTTGTTACAATGTGACCACACCTAGTGCGTTATATTGATAAACAGACTATTCAGCAACAAATACACAACTCAGCAACAGTCAGGAGCCTAGATTTATCTAAGCCAAGGTATTCCAAACAGCTGAGATAAGCCTCTGGTTGGACAGGTTTCATTTTCCCCATCACAGCTTCAGAGTTAAAAACACTCTATGTTACCACTCTCCACAGACACATATGCCAAGGTGATAGGATGAAATGTGCAAAAATTAAATTGGTCTTGACAATGCTTTCTTGACTTGCAGAACTGGAACCAATGTCTAACATTATTCACCATGGTCTTGTTCTACATGTTTTAATTATCATGCAATATAAAATATTTTCTCCTTAATAGTGGCCTAAACCCAAACAAACAAAAGGTTTAGATCACATCTCACAGAGAGCTTTTATAACCTCTTAAGCATGCTTTCAAAATTAAGACTGTTAATTCCTAAACAGAAGAGAACATTACAAACCTTAGTGTTAAGTGCAACCTGTGATTCTTCTCCTGAAGAAGTTCTTTTACAGTGAACATCCCAGAACCCAACAAATACATCTGGAAGAAGATGAGTACTAGAATTGTAATTATTTACCTTTACAATGAAGAAAAGGCTTTTTCCACAGCACCAACCCCCAAAATAAAACTATCATCCACAAAAGTCTGAAAACAAAAATATAATGACATATGCCTACCCATAACTAATTAACCCCCTTTAAAATTTAATAAATTTCATAGTTGTATCAAAAAACATTTTCCATCAGAGGACAGTAAGCCCTTTTCTTTCTCTAGGATTTGAGGGGAGGCACCTCAATGTATACAAGTCCAGGCCCAGCTGGAACACTGAAGGCAATGATTGAATGGGACTGACTAGGCTGACACTTCATAGTCTCTCCCTAACCAAAACCTGGCTCCTCCTGAAGAAAGCAGCTTGGGAGATATTCCTTGAATGCTCTCCGGAAAGTAGCCTTCCATTCAGAAACAATCTCATGTTTTGTAACAACAATCACAAATTTTTTGTATTGTGGAATTCTAGATACTGCTAGCTCTAAGAGTCTTTCAGACAACAAATATCCATTTTTAATAATGAATTAGGAAGTAGTCCAAAATAGTTTAGTTTCCTCTGATGATTTCACTTTGAGCTCATCTTCCCTGCTTAGAAAAAAGTGGCTTTAGTGTGGGCTCATTTTTTACTAAATTAAATTTTGGACACTGAAATTATGATTTTTCCATTATTTTGGATTAAAACAACTAACGGTAAGTTTTATTTTACTATTTGCAATCCTCTGCACAAGTACTACAGAAGTCCTCAGTACTTCAGAGGAGTTGTTTTCCCTTCCTTCCATTTCACACTACATGGATTAGAAGCTGGTAGCAGCCTCTGGTAAAAACCTAACCTGCCTGTCTTTGTCAGCAGCTTGCATCTAGATTTTAAGCAGTGAGAGAATTAGACTTCTAGGGTCCTGGCACAGACTTCTGAAGTTCCTAAATTTGGACAGATATGATTGCTCCCTGTGGAAAACTTCCACCAGACCATGCCTACACATGGAATTTAACAGTTCTGTTTATAAGGACTGTTTCACCACAGGCCCAACATTTTGGCACAGAGTAGAGGGCTTACTTACTACTGGATGCCATTTGTTATCTATTTCAGTAAAGAGTCACAGAACCTCTTAATTTACATCAGTGTTCCCAAACGTGCTGCCAACAAGCCTCATTTGAGGAAACTGGCAATGTTCCCACTCTATCATGCCCATCTCGCAGCATTTGTCCCTCCTTCCTCTATCCATATTTCTTTCTCTAGGATAGATGCTGCCACCTCTTTGCTTTCTTCCACAAAAGCTACTAGTTTTAGCTCCTTGCCTTTCATTTTCTTGCTCCACACTGACTAGAGAGGCAACAGAATAAAGAAAACTTACTGTTCCCTGAGATCTATCTTTGACGTCGTACACGGAGAGTTTGATTTGTGTCATTTGATTGATAAGAGAGTCTTGGAAAAAGGCAATACTGCTTAGAAAGATAGGATTACTTGTTCCCTGTAATCATAAACAAAAAAGACAGATATTAATGCAAGGTGATACCTGTTAGGAAGAAATGATTCCTGTGTTAGCTTCAGTTCTAAATCTAACCCAGGAGTCCCTCCCCACTTACCTCAATAATTTCTGTCTGTGCATGCTTTGTCCAGAACGCCTGAGGAGGTGTAGTTACACTCACTGCTACAAAACTATTTGGTTTTCGATCTAGCGATGGAGTTAGCAGCTCACTGCAAGCTTTAGGTATGCAACAGAGAAATAAATTTAGATTCAGAATCTTTTTCATTTTGCTGTAAAACTACATTTTTAAAAAAAACATATTATATAACCTGAGCGATAAAGCCGTGAAGGGCTTAATATTCGTTCTACCTCCACACTATAACGGCAGGCATCACTCACCTTTGTGCATGCAAACAGTAAACCTGCAATAAGATCAGTCTGGCTCCAAGCTGTAGAGCTGTGATTTCAACTTGTTCTAACACCTGCCTATCCACCCGCCTGGCATAGCTCATTAGGACAGTGTACATGTAAGGGTTTTCCTCTGGGAACCTCATGAGCAGGGCTGCATTTGATTTGAAGTCACGCTCCATTAAGCCCATTAGCAAACGGCCTTTTGCCATGGAGAACCAACAGAGGTGCTTGAACATTGATCAAGTAGCACTACTGTGAGAACTAGCTTGTAATTATGTAAAGACTGTAATTTATTTCCTCTAAAATGTTATTGTGAGTACAACTGCTGGGAAGGGACTGTTGTGAGTAAGAAACAACTACCAGAAGTTTCAGTGAGTGACGCTACACAATTACATTAAACTTCAGAGCAAAACTCTAACTAGATAGATCCAGGTGGTCCAACTCTGCTTCAGCTGGATGCATAAAGTTCTGCATTCTGAAACCTACCTGGGCAAGCAAAGTGTTCAAATGCACACTAAACAGCTTTGCAATTCTAGATATTTTTGATTTACCTGAAAATATTTCAAGTACATTATTGAGCTCTAAGGAATTCTTAAGATCATTACTCATAACACAGTTACATACTTCTGAGAAAATTTTCTCATTTTCAATTTCAAGCATACTGTTAAGAGTATAACCTTCCATACATTAGTCTGCTATTAAGCCAAGAAAACCATGCTGCCACTGAAAATGTAGACTTAATTTTCAAGAAGAAAATATTTTTCACTTATTCTTCAAGTGAGGTCACCATCCCAGAAATTAGCTTGCTTCCATTCCACATTATCACTTAACAGCAAAAAACATAGGAAAGAAAGTATGTGTAATGGTTGGTAACTCTTAGAAAATATTCTGTCCTAAAATGGTGTTTCCAGCAAAATTCAGTTTGCCTGGAGACCTAATCAGCTGATATGAATGCTGAGACTGACAACAGTTTCACTGTATCTTCACATAAACAAAATAAATATTTAAAAAAAAACACATTCACATAGTAAACATTTAAAATTTTATAGGACAGATGTTTTAATTACAGAATTTTAAGAACACCACGAAATCAAAATGCTGGCTGATATTATACAGGCAGCAAGAAAACATATCTCCATAAAAATCAAAGCAAAGTTTCAATCCTTAACACATGAAAGGCACTTCAAAAATCAACTATTAAAAAAATGCACACATACTCAACAGCATGTATCATCAAAATGAGCACAAAATCATTAAGCTTACCTAAACTGAACTCTAAAATCGGCTCATCTGGATCCTGAATGTTTCCTGTAAATCAGAAAAATTAATAAAAGATTAGCCCAACATTGCAGACATGTGAATCCTTTCCTGAAGTTGTGTCATACAGAAAAAGAAATTAAATTTTATAGAAAAAAAATTCAATGAGCTATGATTGGTATTGAAAAATATTTATTTATCTTTGGTATCTAATTATGATTTGAAAAACCTTAGATCATAAAACATGCTAAAATATGTAAAACTATGCAAGATTGTATGGAATATAGGAATATAAAATGCCCAATCTCGGTAGAAAACAACAGGATTAGAACCACTTAGTGTCTGAGCCACTATTAACTCCAAATTATTAAATTAGGTATGTCTCCTCTGTGATCAGTGAATAGGGAGAACCATGAAAGTATCTGTCTCTCTCACTAATCAAATAAAGCCTCTGGGGGTTACAGTACTAATTTACTCACCAAAAAATATGAGGGAGATAATTCTCAGTTCTCTGAACTCTCCTGAAAATTTTATACAATGTCAAACAAGGAGGTGGCCAAGACTCACCCTACACCTTGACATTCTCTATTGCTTTCTCTGTGTTGCCTATTTTTGAATAATAAACATAACTGCACAAAATCCAATTTATTTCTTTTCATCCCTCTCCAATTTTAATCATTTGCCTGTATTAAAATTGCTAAGTTTAGGATTTTTACTTTTTAGTAGAATTCCTTTCTCTTATTCCCTCTAGATAACCAGACAAATCTAAACATTCTAGCAATTAAAAGACAAAAAACAATGTTAGTACAAGGCAGATTCTAAAAAGAGCAATGGAGCAATAGCAGACACAAAGGTACATACCTGCTAGAGAAAGGCCTAGCATGTCAGAGGTGACATCAATGGTGGAGGCCCGTTGCACGGTGCGGGATTTTGCACCATGGCGGGGACTGTGTTCTCTTGCTGTCATTTTGTCATGAAGAGCCCTTCTTTTCTTGCTCCTTGGCTTTACTGATGTTTGTCTTGCAGAGTAGCAGAGTGCAGCAGGTTGCCTCCAAGTGCTATTCCTCTAACATTACCACACTAAGCAAGGAAGAGAGCAAAAACATACACCAAAATTTTAGGCCGCTCTCAGCCACCGTTCTATTTAACTCATAAAATTGCCATAGGTCATTCAAATAAAACACAGATCCAGTGCACAGTAACTCAATTTGCACGAACTGTACATCTGTAGCATTTCACTGCAGATTGTTGAAGACTGTATCACATGCAAGAAAGGTTCTTCTGTCAGAGAATGGGGGTTGAGAGAGACTCGTTAACAGACCAGCTGCTCTTCTCCTTTGTCCAAACTGTTAAACCATCCTTAATGAAGTTTCCAGGTTTTCATAATCCCTGGGGAACACAAGTAAATTGTCAGATGGGGCCTCTGTCTGCAGAGGTAGGACAAGGGATAAGGACAAAGGGACAACGGTCGGCAGAATGCAGAACAAAAGGGCAGGAAATGTTGTTAGTGTCAGCACAGTATGTCATTCCAGGCTCTACTGCCATGAGAAAGGGATATTGAAAACTATAAATAAAACCTACTGGGCCAGAGAGAGGCTGAAATTCTGGAATGGTGATGGAAAGAAAAAGCAAAAGGAGATTCCTGCTGATGTGGCACATGGCAGCGTCTGTGCTGTTTCTTCATCCTACACTGCTTTGCTCTACAGATACCCATGACAGTTGTTCTTCCCCTCACAATGCCTGTAAACTGAAGTGTTACAGTAGGAAAGAAACACATAGCCTATGGAAAATGTTGTTATGTTATTAAATGACGTGGTTTTGGTTTGGCTGATTAAATTTAGAGGTTCCTTCTATCAGCTACGTTAACACTGCAGTTACGGAACTTCTGCATTTGTTTCATACTGTTATGAAAAACATTATTCATTTAGGAAATAAGGTTAGGAGTAAAAATTGATAAGCCTGAAAGGCAGTAAGTAATACAGTGACTAATACTTTCAGAGTTCAGATAGGGCCTCATTCATCATTCATTTTATAAAATATTTGAACAATGCTGCATATTGGGACCATGTTGTTTTTCTTTTAGGTTGACACACCAAAAGATGGGCAAGAAGCATTCTAATTCAATAAAGCGCCTATCTTTTGCTTGTGTTTTCAATAGGCATTTGAAAACTGCCTGAAGGCTTCCAAGGGAATATTCAACCTGCCTAACTTAAGTCTCTAAATTTAACTAAGCAGCATCTCCCTCTGGAGGATTGCAAAAGAATCTCCCTCTCTCCATAGGGAACTCAAGCGTCTTTTTAACTAGCACTGGGTCACTGAACATCTAAAATTCAGACGCCAGTTCAGCATCTAAAACATCTGAGTTGAATGCAACCCTGGCCATCTACACAAATTTAGGAATGAGAATTAAAAAGGGGAGCTCATTCTAGGGAGGAAGAAATTTGGGCCTTGTCCACCAGATGGCCCAGTCTGCTACCACTCAGAACTAAACATTTGCTTTGATGATTCAACCCAGGTTTATATCATATAATCTCATACACAAAAAAGAATAGAGATTCTTGAGTAGGAGCAGCAGAAACGGAGAGCTCTGAACATCCCATTCCCAAAAGCTTTGAAACTCACTGACAGCATACAAAACAGCACTCTGACTATAGATAAAATTTCTGACCCCCAAAATTTATAGCACAGAGTTTTCCGATTCATACAGTATAATGGAACAGTTGATGTTGGAGGGGATCCCTGGAATTCATCTAATCCAACCTTCCTGCTCAAAAAGCAATGTCATCTAGAACAAGTTGCTCAGGACTGTGTCCCATTGGTTTTGGACAAGAATAGACCTGTCTGGCCAGCCTGGCTGTTCCAAAGTTTGATCATTCACAGTAAAAAAGTGCTTTTTTTTCTTTTTTTTTTAAATGTTTAAGAGGGTAAGTGGTTAACGAACCATCAATCTTTCTCGAGTAGTCCTGAATGTCAAACAAAACATCTATCAACATACCAGTTTCCAAGTCTTTCCATTCTCCAAATTTTTCTCTTATTTTCAATAACAGATTTTCTTTGGCTTGCTCCGTATGTAATATCATGTTTAATGGTTTGTAAGTCCATTAACCAAACCGCCTAATGAAACAGAAAACCTACAAAATATGCCTGCAGATTCAGACAGGATGCCATGGCCCTTTCCCCCAAATCCTACAAATACTTTATCAGAGAATAACTAATGGGGTACATAAGTACAGGTCAGACAGCAATTAGGTTAGAGTCCAGTTGTTTTTCAGCTAAAAATCTCTATAGTTGCTGATATCCTTAAAAAGGATCAATCCTTGAGAAATTTTAAAAGGGTGAGGTATTTTCTTCATTTTGAAACTATTTCTATTTCAATATTACTGAGTAATTTTCTAAGGCTCTTCAAGTTCTCAACGATTCATTTAAATCACAATATTAATTTCTCACATAATGAGACATTTTAATTTTACTTACATTGAACATACTTACAGAGGGCTCTTTTCCGTGCGTGTGGAGGGATTCTGCATGTCATAACATCAGCTAAGTCCACATCTAAAAAGTTAACAAAATAATCCATGTCTTTATACAGCATAAATCACAACCAACAGGCAGGTACTATTCCCAGATTAACTGTAATTTTAACTTCTAATTACTGGCTCTCACATTCAAGTTTACTGAAAATAGAAAAGGAGTACAATCCTCTATCAGACTTCACCCAGCAGTATTCATAGCTATGGCCAATCAGGTCATAGTATGGTCATTCATAGTATGGCAGGACGGAAAAGGACTGACTTCAAGGCAGCATTCGGTGCATGGGTGGAAAAGCTGTAAGAAATATATTTACTGAAAGGCTTGGTGCTATTAAGAAAAAGGAATTTATATGTTATGTCGAGTATGAGACAGCATTTGTTACTGCACTTGCTCTTCTATAGCCAAAACTTTGCTGCCTGGATGAATTATAGCCACCACCGTCAGGAGAAAAGATCTTGCGTCAAAACACAAGTTCAGAAGATGAGGATGCTGAGCTCCTTCTCCACTGGGTGAAATTACTATGTGAGGTAGGCTGCTATGAACAGCTAGGAAGCACACAGGAAAAGCGAATTATTTTTAAATCTACTAAAGGTTAACTGAAGGTTTGTATTTGGTAGCGGTACCACCTCATTCAAGTGCAGTTGCATTAATAGGATATTGCCTTTTAAGACCTCCCACATATGCCAGAGATGAGGAAATCCAGTCTGAGCTTTTTGATTTAATCACCAGCCCTACCAATTACCCAAGATGGCTTAAAAACATACGTATGAGCTCTTATCATTTACGGAAAGGGCATTATCTCACTTAAACTGCACAGGCGGCAGGTATCTGATCTCAACTCACTGCCCAGGTTCTCTATAAAATCAATGGTGAGACACAGGTCCCTCCAGAGAATGAGTCACCATTTTCCAAGGTAGGTGGGATGAATCACCCCGTGAAGATACCTCTCCCTCTTGCTCTCTAATTATAGAAAAAGAATTTAGACGAGCAGCTTACCCTGCTGCTGCAGCTGGGCAAACCGGATCCTTCCCAGTTGGGCTAGCTCAGGCAGGGATGACTTCCCTCTATCCACTGCACAGTGTGACAGACACAAATGACAGGTGGTCTGATCGCTCTTTTAAGTTGCGATTCTTTCAACTGTTTCAACTTTATGATCATGTTTTTGAAATAAATCCAGGGAGGTATGATTCCTGCTGAACTACAGGCAGCATTAACACAGCAGATAGTTTCCTTAGATGGTACCAAAGAGTGGTACCACTCCTGGAGCCAGCAGTCACAAAGGCTGATGTAATTCATGCCCAGGCAAACCTCATCTTGAAGATGGCATGACTCACCTACACATAGTCTTTGGCTCTGCCCTTACTACTACTGCAAACACTGGATGCTGATGATACCTGAAGCTTTGTACTTCATGAAGTTTTGCTGCAAAAGCCCAGTTTTCAATTGTGGTTCAAAAGTAGTACAAAAAAGCTGTTGTTGACCCCAGAATACCAGCAATGGCCATTTCCATTGTGCAGGAAAGGCTTCTGAGCAAGCCTCCCTTCTGTTATGTGAATATTTATTTGGTGATCTATTAGAACAAAGGCACAGGACCAGAAGAAAAGACCTTCATTAGATGCCACTTCCAGTGTGCTACCTTCAGTCTTGGCTGAAGAAAATAACACTCTGCTCAGCTGCATGGCTCCACATGCTGTGGGCTTGAAACTCTCAGACATCTGGATTCACTCTGACTGCTTAAAAGATCTCAAGGAAAAGCAATGATCATCTGCAGGCCCCCAGATCATCCCTTGATGACTAGCTTGTGCAAGTATTAATATTCTCCTTTTCTTTACAATTGTTTTGGCAAAGTGCTTGGTCTGTTCCCTTCTTGGAAAAAAATATAAATCACCTACCAAACTATGCCTTAAAGGAAACGTGTCAGGTGAGATCAAACCTTCTTTCGCCCTAACACCTACTCCTCTGACACTCATTATGCAACTGTAAGTAACAGGTTTTTTCCAGTTCACCCATCAATAAGCAGGAGAAAGAAGTGACTCCAATTATAGACTAAATCAAAACCTACTCTGAGACTACTTTTCTACAGCCACAGTGCTCTGGGCTTATGGCACTTTATGGGGAATTGAGGCATGCCAAAGCAGAAAATTCAACACCTGTGGAAGGCTAAATGTTACTGATACATGAAGGAATAATAGAAAAAGGAGAGTGTGACAGCTTCTTTAATACTTTAAAAAAAAAGGGGTGGGGGGGGTGGGGTGGACAGGATGACAGGACACACGACATGCTATCCTACTGCAAGTTTACTATCATCTCCAAGAGGAAGTGAAAAAGTAGTTGTGGGGTATTTACTGAAGTGCAATTAGTTTTACCACCTCTGGACTGTAAGGTCCATTCTCTGAACCTTACAAATTTTGGTCCTGTTCCTGAAAAATCCATTTTGAAACATCAAAGAGGGCTCCTTCAGCCAAATAGGTTCTTCAGGTAACTTCTTAGTAAAAAGTCTATCTGGTTGAAAATGTTTCAGCAATACACCAAAAAAAAAGTGGAAATGGGTACTGCTTGAAACAGTAAGTATTTTGGATCTGCAACATGGCCAAGTTTCCAACTAACATCCTTTTAACTGTATCAATATGGAAGAAATAATGGAAAGGAGAAAATGCCAACTATGCTAAGTTATTATTAGGTTGCCTTCCATATAAGAGCAGCATCTCTGCCTTCCACATCAGAGCACCATCTCTAGTATAACTAGGATATAGGGTTCCAAGTGGGGTTTTTTGTTTGGTTTTTTACCTCCAATCACAGAAAAACTTGGTAGTGAAACAAGATTTGCCAGGCTGGCTCAAGACCAATCTTCCAGCAATTCCAGCATCCCATTTCCGACAGCTGTTTCAAAGAAGATGCAAGGAATTTTATTGGCCATGCTTCAGGGTCTGAGGTGAAGATTGCAAACAACCTTATCACTCATGGCTGCAGAAGCAGCCCAAGAGCAGAACATCAACTCAGAAGACAGCAGTTCCAGAGACAGCCTGTGAAGACCGACACTGATTAAGAGTTATTTTTAGTCTCACAGGCACTTCACTCTTCTGGCTTATTAAATCCTGAATCTCTCACAGATTACACCATGAAAACTCATAGTCATGAGCTTGATGCTTTGAGACAGACCCTTCATTCCGGCCAAACTCAGGGTAGCCATACAGACGAGTCTACTGCAGATCCACTGGCTGACAAAAGACCTTCATTCCTCTTTAGCAATCCCATGACCATGGCATGCTTACCATGCCACTTCAGAAGGCAAAAGAAAGGAAACATTGCCAGCATCCATGGACCTTCCTCTCCAGACTAAAATGATTTCCCTATCAAGAGCATGTTTTGCAGATGCTAGCCCATCAGCTCCACAAAAAGGCTGTATTTCGCCCTTTCACTCAGTCTGTCCCTTAAGACTAGGGCTTCCCTCTCAAACTAGACCAATGTCCCCCTCTCCCACTGCCCAGAATCTTGATTACCAAAGACAAAAAACTAAGTTTGCCCTGAAGAGTCTTCTTGTTGCTCTCTGAAACCCTCTTCAGGATTCCTCAGTGAGAACAGGGAAAAAGTCTTCCACAAGACACTGAAGTAATCTCCTGCAAGATACAATGAACATATTTGTGCAGCCTGGAAATCCCCAAATGCCACCTTTTAGTGATATTGCGATAAAAGGTCACTGCAGCAGTAGAAAGTAGCTTGTGTTCTCTTTGCTTTCTTATCCACCCTCTCCCACTTACAGACAAATCTGTAAGTCGCAAATTTCTTCTTGATCCCTGAACTTCAGCAAACTCAATTAATCTAAAAACCTCATTTGATCTCTCATATATATGTGAGCACTTTTAATAGAAAGCTGCAATTTAGGCCACTTAGTTCTTTGTGCAAATTAAACCTGTTTGTGGATATTCACAACTGAAATACAATTAGCGTTCTTAACTTAGAGAGATATTGTTTTAACTTCACTTGTCACAACACTTCTACTCCTTCAGTACTCCTCCTGTGAGCACACAAACATGTACACCCACAGGTGGAAGTGTGTGCTTGTAAGGCAGGCTTGCTAACTGAAAAAGAAAAAGCACAGCTCTGTGTTACTGTGCAGAACAGCTTTCATCAAGCTGAGCGTAGCATAATGTCATGGAAAATGACGAGTCTCGCTACAGAGCAGTTTCAAGTCCAACCTGCTCAGCCTCCCCCGTTGTTTTACCAACAGAAACTGAAACAGCTTACAAATGGTCTTTACTTTAAATTAGTCTTTAACCCTCTTCACAAGAAACACGCTGGTTACATTGTGGTGAAGCTTCCTGCGCACTGGATGACTTTCTCCTCATTGCCTGGGGTTCTCCCATTACCCATATGGAAAAGTCCGTGACAACAGGGGACATATTTTCTGTTGAGGAGTGTGGACTGGAAACACATTTCTGAATGAGTTGGTCCTTTGGGCACCCTCCTACAGCCTGCCTCTTCTAAAGCCATCTTTCATCATAACCATGATGCTCACAAAGCAGAAACAGCATTGCTATAACGGGAAAAAACAGTTTAACCCTTTGCTGAGCTCCTCTTGATGCAGGAAAGGGTGGGACAGGGGAACAAAGACAGAAAAAACAAAACAAAGGAAAAACCACCCAACTAACCAACCCAACAGTTTATGACTGAAATGGAGATGAACTAGACACACCTCAACATTTGCTAAAGATTTCCTATTACCTTTGGCTACAGACAGATGGCAGTAAAATATCCCCCAACACACAGACAATGAGAGAAGGGGACCACAGCAGACACAGAGGGACAGAAGCACTGAAACTACATCTGCGATCAAGAAAGAGCTTTGGTCAAGTTTGGATTACAACAAAAATTCTAGGCAACTATCTGATCTATCTGCCTATAATATTCATCCACTTCACAGACTAACACAGCACTAGTCAATGCCAGAGTATTCTGGTCAAACCAACCAGCAGTTGGAGCTGCCCTCTGCGTGTTGGATGGGATCTCTAATTCTGCTCTGAAACCAGTGGGTTACAACGAGCTTTACCCATGCAACAGGACTGCAACTCCAGGATTGCAGGCTAACCACTCATTTACCTTCCCTACACTACAAGTACCCAAACTGAAGGAAAACTTCTTTAGAACTCCAGAAAAATCTCCCAAGCATTCTTCATTTTTACGTGGCATGGCTCTGACTTGCTGTGATTTCAATGCTAACTGTTTAAAAAGTTCAGGTAAGTGAAAAACGCATAGCAGCATCAGAGGAAGAAACAGAAATGTGTGAATTCCTTCTCCAACATATGTGTTTTCAGCAAGACATACCTAATTAACTCAGGAAATGAGTGTCAAGTATTCAGAAAATTTAAAAGAAATGTTAGTGTGGGAGTAGTATTTCACAAAGGTTATTACCAGGTTTTAGACAGCATAGCAAAACTGGAATCTTATGCAACTAATACAAATCTGCTGATGCATATTTCTCTATTAACATTTGTTTCATACACCCAAGCTGTGTTTTGTCCGTGTATTACTGAGCCATATATCTCTTTTTTCTTACATAAAGCATGCCTAGACTATGCATATATAGTTCTATTTTGGTTCCAGATAGCTGATTCCTTTGTTCTGCTTTCATTTCTTCTTCCTGGAACATAAAATTACTTGTTTGCTTACCCTGATCTTTCTAAATCAATGGGAGAGACGGGTGTTAGGGGCCAAGATGCTAACTACAAGGCTCTTTCTTGGAGTCTTTTCTGGAGTCATATAAACACGTGGTGGGATGCTGTCAGCCTGGAAGCACAAGCATCCCAGTCCACACAGGCTAACAACAGTCTATGCTTCCCCACCTCAGTGGGGCAGCTGTCCCTGCGAAAGGAATCCCTACAGGTTAACAGGAAGATCACCTTGCCCAAGCTGTGAGAGGAAACTATGGAGTTTCTCACAGGGTTCTTGGCCAGCTAGATAAAGGCAGATGTGAGCCAAGATGACAGTCAAAAGGGACCTGGACTGGTAGGTTTGAGGAAGGATGAACTGCTGAGCTGCTCCTCAAGAAGCTGTAGGTCTCCAGACTAAACAGAGCAAAAGCTATTGCTTATCACCTGTCAGCTGTTAGCTGTGCCTCAAGACAGACACTGAAGAAGAAATAAACCTACTTCTGAGTGGGCCTTGAGCAAGATGCAGCCTTTATATACTCAAAAATGATTATCCACTCAAAAATGATACAGGAGCACAAGCACTGTGAAGGAGCAATAAGAAACCCAGGGATAACTAAAGGGACCATGTTATCCTGTGTTTGCATCGCTCAATGTAGCAGGCGTACTCTAGGCCGGTGGACGCCAACGTCCTACCCCCCAGTTCCCCTGGGCTCCCCATACCTCCCTCCCACATGCACACACAGGCACATACACACCCTCCCTGCCCTTCACAGGGCGGTTACAGCAGCTACGTTCTGATCGAGCCCAACAAGAAAGGGAAGTGTGAACTGACAGGGCCTGAGATGCACCGATTTGTTCAAGCTTTTCTGCTACAGGCAAGGTAACTGCTGCAGACAACATCTCTTTCAGAAAAGGAAGCCACAATTTCATTTCCCAACAAAGCCAGAAAACATTTTAAAAGGAATTTTTTTGGAGGCCTCAGAATGTCACCGTCTCCCAGTGCAGGTCACAAGGACGGACACTACTGATGCTTGGCAGGTAAAACAGGTGAAGGTAGTAACATCAGAGAAAACAACATTTCCACACTTCCACATCAACAACAGCTTCATTTTAATGGCTGTGCTGATGAGAATTATTAGCAGTGGACAGCACATTGAGAATTTGGGTAAGAAAAAAAAAAAATAGGAAGATGTAAGCAAGTCCCACTGAAACAGGTCAGAGAAAGTTGTACCAGGAACATAATTAAACTGACCAAAACAGTACTTATGTGTCTTTAACATGGAATAAACTGCACCTGGACTTTAAGAGTAGGTACATTTCACCACACTTGCAAAGTCCATGTCAAGGATAAACTGAACTGTTGCTAATTGGACCGGACAGTGTAATTTCCTAAACGGATTCTTAATTTGTAGCACAGCTACCAAAGCACAATTATATGGGAAAGATTATATGTATGGACAGACATGGATCATTTTTTAAAATATCAAAAAAATATTTGGAATATATTAAAACTTGTCATATCTGATTGCTGAATTTAAGAGTCCTAACTGAGTAGCACAAAATGGGAATAAAGTATGTGACCTACAAAAAAAATTAGTAATTGTAAGTGGCTTGCACATCTTTGAAGTGACCTCCTAAGAGGAAATCAGACCCAATATCACTGAAATATTTCTCTGAATTTAATTGCAAAATGTTTTCTGATATAATATCAGCAGTTTTCTATCAGAATATCGTATTTCAACAATTATCTCCTACTTGTGAAAATTTCCCTGCGGTTTCCCAGCTTTGACTATATTCTTTGTTGAGGTGCGACTGAACAAGTTTGGAAAGAGCAATCAAAGGTATTTCTAATGCCCTGACTGGCTTAATGTCTAAACTGAACAAACATAGGAACACCCATGGACAAATAGAAATGTTTTCTGCCTCCTCACCCCAACACATTGCAGGTTAAAGTGGTCTGTTCAGCAGCAAGTACTTGCACAGCTGCAGTATGTGTTGTGCAACACTTTCTTGTGCTGTAACGACACTCTTTTCTTTCACTCTCATTTACTAGCAGACCAAACGTAATAAAAATTGCAGTCTAAAATTAAGAGGAAAAATTAAGACTCCTATGGGGCACGCCCATGGATTTCTGCAGTCCAGGGCCTTTAATAACAATTTTCAAATAATTGTAACTGCAACCTACTGATCTGTTTTCAGCAACTACTACTGATAAATCTTTAGAACTGGTGTAGTTTAGTGGGCTTCAAAAGTTTATTTAAAAAAATAACAACTGCAGCAGGGATGGAAGCAATGACCACAAAGAGATACAAGTGCTATGCAGGGACAAAGGGCATATATTAGTGCAGCATTCCTTGCAGCACTCACTGCTCAAAAATATGATCTTAAATGTCAGAGTTTTGTCAGTTCTCCAAGCGCTGACATGCCTTAGAAAACTTGTGTGTTACTATAGGCCAAGTTTATCTGAATCTCATTTTTTTAAAAAGCAAAGTTTGCATGGATACAGAAAAGCCTGAAAATGTGAAGGATGCATCCCAAATTACTTTCCTATCTTAAAAGTTCATGACTAACTCACACTCATGACTGATACTCTTGACTCAATTTTTGCATGCCAAAGGCAAGCAACTGTGACGCCAGCTTCTGCTAAATCCTGGTGACTCCCACCACACCTTCTCAAAAATGCATGAGCGTGCTGCCTACCTTAGCAGTGAAACCTCCAAGGCAAGGCAGCAGAGATTATGCTTCTGCCCACAGCTACCTGTCTTGCTCCTCTGGTCCAGATGAGAACAGAAACCTGCGTTTCAGGCACAAAGGCTTATAGTCCACCATCAAAGGTACTTCAGCAACAGATTAAACTAAGATACTGAACTGCTTATCACTGTGGGCACACCTTCCTACACTGGCTGTCTCTGCTAGAGAGGCTGTACCTTCTGGGAAAGGGCAAGACCAAAAGCTGAATATAAAGACAGGGTCAAAGCAAAAAGTTTATCAAGCCTGGAGACCTCTCTAAGCACAGGCAGTGCTACAGACCATGAAAAACAGTATAAAAAAAAGCAGTGTAATGAGCCGTACTGGTACCTTGTGAGGCATCTCCAGGTTTGTACTCCCAGATTCAGCTGACAAGCAGCCTAGGAATGATCTGAGTTGGTCATCACACCCAGATCTCCGTATTTAACAGCTGGTGGTAAATGACAGCTTGTGTGCTGGCAGAGTTCAGCATTGGCCATTGAAGCACTGCTACCCTGTAGCCCTGTAACACCGTATCACCATCACCAGTAACCAGCCATTCACCACAGATACCCTGAGGACTTCAGCCTTCCAGGCTTGCTTTGTCTGAACTTTTCTTGACTTGCCTGCAACTTTGTTTTAGCTTGCAATTAAACTTGTCTTAGTTGTAACAACATTTCCAACTGCCCAGATGTTTGTGGCTAATTTGTTCTTACTTTTGTTTAGCTTTGCCTGCTACGGTCACCCCTTGGCAGCTCTAACACAATGATGCAGGGTAGAAAAATATGGGTCTGGTGTAGCTGAGGTCTTGCAAAGTGGAGACTCAGGATGGAGAGGAGTAGAAGCACGGGATAAAAAGAGATAGGGCTGACACTTGGAAAGCAGTGTGATTCACCCATGGTCACTTACAGAACCACAGACTTGTGGCTGGGCAAAACCAGCATTGGGGGTAATAAACAGAAGAGAGATGTCTTATCTAACACGTATGTAAGGTACAACACGTGGTAAATTTGGTTGTAATGTGGAGCTGCAGAACAATGGAGGAAGAGCCAAGTTTAAATGCTTGCTAGTAAATGTTAAAATGACCCCAAGTGGATCCTAGAGTGAAGAAGAATAAGCTATCAACATGAACATCATATTCCTCCTGAAGTCCTTTAGATGCTGACAACTGCTGAAACACCTCCACATCCCCACCAGCAGAATGAAATCACTTTAGGCACCCCCGAGGAGCAGGGGAAAGGTGAGCATTACAGCACAGTAAAGAGGTAGACACTTTTGTGCTCAATGATTTTAACTGTACTGCTATTTACTGATACTTTCCCCCGTCTTTCCCTGTAATTATTAAATCTGAACAAGTAATGATTCCTCAATTAAACTGTAGAGACTTTAGCTTCAATGATGAAACTTCTGGCCTTTAGATATAAGGTGTATTTCATCTATACACAGAAGATAGTTTTGAGTGTAATGGCACAGATGTGGAATTTAGTGCCATTCTTGACTGCTTCCTTGTACTAGCAGATGCTGTTGCCATGCAGTGATTTAGGAGAGAAACTTTTTAACAGTTGGAAGCACTCATTTTACCCTATCCAGTTTTTTAAGGTCACACAGATCTCATCTCTACAGCTTCATTTAGAGATTTTTATAGATGAAAGACGCAAGAGTGAGAGCTGGATGTAACATTGTCAGGACAGTTCGTGATCACTGGGATAACATCTCTGCTTCAAGCACCATCTATTTGCTTCCACTAAAAACACAAAGTGATTGTCTGCCCGCAGTGATATCACTGTGAATCACAGGCGTCAGTGTAATGCATCTTTGTCAAATCATTACTTTAAAACAGTAAATGTCATAAACTTTTTAACTGTTTGAAGTGAAACAAGATAGAACAATGACAATATTAAATGGGACGTTATTAATTTTTTACATCAATCTCCTGCAATCTTTTCTGATTTAAAAGCTCCCTGAAAAATTTCCAGTGGAAGAACCCTTTGGTACAAGCTAATTTAAAGCTACTGATCGTAGGCTTGCTTTCCTCAGTCACTTCCCACCAACTTATTTGCATAGTTCATGGATAATTTAAAACCACTGACTTAAGCAATAAAAGAACCAAACAGCTATGATTCTCAAGACCAATTTTGTTTTCTTCATTTTACATTGTTTCCATCTGCTCAGAACTACACAAGTTCTTCACCTAACATCCTAAATTTGTCCATGTTTGGTCTCAATTTGTAAGTAAATTTGTATTCGGAAAGTGTGAGCTAAAGCCTTTCTGGGAATTTTCCAGTTCTGAAAAGGGAAAGTCTAATAATAACTTCTTTATCCAATTAAGAGAGGAAAAAAAAAAGTAATTTTTTTCAAGAAAGAAAATAAAAATAAACTGTAACAGAAACCCTACATGGCAAATAGTTCTTTATGAAGTATATACTTACAAAAATGGCAAACAAGTAATTCTCTAACTCAAAAGTTAGTTAGAGAAAAAATCAGAGTCTGGTCTTACCTATAAGGAACAGGGACCACCTGTTGAAAATTAAAAGATACTAGCATTCAACTCAAGCCCTGTGTATCTTTTACTACTGAAGCAACAACAGTGTCAAACCCCTATGAAAATTCAGGCTACTACAGCATGATGCAGAAACAGCAGCATGCATTCAACAAGGGCTTTGTTAATGCTTCCATTCTGAACAGCTCTGTGGCCAAGCATCGAGGGGTGCATCTGTGGTAATACAGACACAGATTTTAAGGAGAACTCCATATGCAACGAGCTACTGAATAGCACCCTTATCATTGCTATGAGACTATGTAAGTACTAGGCAATAAATGTAAAGAAAATTACATTGCCTGGGAGCGCACAACAGTGGCACCCAAACAATCAGTGTTTAATCATATTCTGTTTTCCTCCCCGGTGACCCCCAAGTCAACTCCTGCATAAGTGAGAACAGAGTTCGCAAACACTTAACCAAATGGGTTTTCCTAATGTGATCTGTCATATTATAAAAGGACTCTTTAATCTGCCAAGATTACAGATCAGACCACAGGAGTCAATAGTGAAAAATAAACTGTGAATTTCTTCTCAGCTCTGGGAAAGCCATGACCATGTGGCAATTGCTGCATCTATTTTTCAGGCACAACAATCTTTTCAGCTCTCATGTTGAGATTTCACTTTTTGATCACCAATATGGAAACTGACCTCAGGGCAGAAGATATCTTACACTTTTGTGCCCATGATTTCAAAGCCAAATCATTAAGTTATAATATGCCAGTGCTGTTTCTGTAGTGATGGATGCAGCTGGACATAGAAGGGATCTTTAATCTTCTGTGAGGCTCATATTTAGCACACTGATTTTCTGTAGTCTACTGAAAGATGTTTTGTAACAGATGCCAAATACTTATTGGTACTTACTGGTGCTCCTGGGAAAATGAATAAAAAGGACAGTTTTAAAACAAGACACAGAAAAGCACCTCCAGATGAATCATACACAATGCTCTGGGTCTGTTTTGTCCATGGGGATCCAAAACCGCCGCTCCCTGAGTCACTTCTGTTCCAGCTGGGCGTTCTTGAACAAGTCAGTCCTCAAGAGCTTTTGCTTTCCGTTTTTCCTCCTTCTGCATCAAATGCTAACTGAAAGCATTGCTCTCCCAACTCCCCTTCCCAAAGAAATACAAGACTGTGTGGCAGGCTTATGTAACTTTGTAACTATTACTCTTTCTATTAACGAATATAACCCATTGTTTGCCTCAGGATAAAATGCACCAACAGGCACCATATAAAACAAAACTGATTTGTCATCTACATGAATCCAAACAAGAAAAGGGTTTTCTGCCTGTTACACTGTATTGATTTCAAAACTGATTCCCTATAAAAATATCAGGGAAATAAACCAGAAAATCTAAATGTCTGCAATTCAGAAATGAAATGCTACCTTTCAAGCTATTACCAAGTGCTACATGTGTCTGAAATGTTTACAAAAGATATTTTTCCAGAACTTCTCTTCAACAGCTATTTAAGTATGCTGTTAAAGAACTCACCTCTGAACTAGCAAAGAACTCATGTTTGAGAGTGCCCCAGTTAACCTAGAATATTTTGTATTATCTCCTACCATATTGTTCAAGAGATTTAAAATCCCCTAAAACTACTTTCTCTTTTTATTTAATTCCTATTTATATAGCCTACAAAGAATAAGACAGCAACAAACAAAACCAGCAATAACTTTTTTTCACTAACAATGAAAACATAAGAATCACTTATATTGATAAATAACTGCAATTATATGCCAAGCTTAAACCTTTGTAGACTGGCATGTAAAAATCCTCATAGATCTTCTGCTAAAATGTTCAAAAAACCTCAAAAAAACATTCCAGAGGAGCAAACTAAACTACTTATATACATATACACACACATACATATATATGTAATTAGAAACCAAGAAACTCCTCTCCCAATAACAGTAGATAGAAGGAGGATTACATTAAAAATAGACTTTTTGCTGCAGAATATGGTATTCTGCAGAATATGATGTCTGGTTGTTTGCTTTTCTCTATTCCCATTACCAATAGATCATTACCATGATATTCCAATCGCTAGTTTGACAGACTTTCAACTGGTTTTTTACCAGTCTTCTTTCCTAATGCTGTTACTTTATTTCTGTAAGGACAGTGTTTGTTTTTCTTTTCCTTTCTTAAAGGTTATTCATTTTCTTCATAGTAAAAATCACAGAGTTCCTGTATCAACTTGGACTCGTGCACTAAAAGAAAGACAACACAGAGAATCCCAGTTGCTTCAGGAATAAAGGTGTTGAAAGTATTTCAGGAGTGTTTCCCTTTAGTTTCTGTGGCAGTAGCTGGAGAAAAAGTCTCCTCTGTAGACTGAAGGTAAGACCTTTACCCCACACCTTAAAGCACAACAATGACCTTTAAAAAAGGAAAATCAACCAAAGGTAGCTGACAGTAGCTGCTTTCCCTCCCACCACTGATAAAAATCACAGTTGGTGCCTTGGTTCAAACAGGTTTAGCTTCCAAAGTCAGGCCTTGTCCAGCTAGTGCTGACAGTCCTCACTGAAGAACATCTGTCTGCATTCATTGAAGAATAAAATACCTGTCTGTATTAACAGGTTTGTCTATTAAATGGAGCCTGGCTCCCTTATGGGATGGAATTAACAATGATGAGAGTGCTATCTGAATAACAAATAAAACAAACTCAACCAAATAACATCTCAACATTGAGATCTCCAACTTTATGGAATGAAGCTCCCAACCAAAGTGGTGGAAACCCAACTATCCAAGATGTCTCCAGGACACTCTACCAAGCCTGTAAATTTACAGTGCTGGAGTTTCCTCCACACAACTGTTTTTCTCTGCAGCTCCACACTGAATGTTTGAGAATATTTGGCAGCTGCCTGGGACAACTCTAAAAAAACCACCCTATCAGAATCCACAGCAAGAAAAGTTGCCAACGTGAACATGCACAACCACAACCAGTGAAAATGCCTCCTTTCAGAAACATGGGATCACTGTTTCACTAAAAATAGCTTGCCATTACCAGCTGGGCAGCACTTCTTTCTTTTTTTTCCTTTGTTTGCTCATGTTAACATGGGCAAAAAGTCAACAATAAAATACAATTTCAGACAGCCCATTTTTCAAACGCTTTCAAGGAGAGTAAGCTCTCACAAGGGCCTTTGTGTTCTAGGCATTTCAGGGGTTAAAGTCTGGCAGGAACTGCACTAAGATTTATATTTTTTTTAAATATGGAAATTACAGAACAATCTTGAACATAAATATTCCCAAATGGATATGGTTTTGTTTCAAAGTAAAATTAGCATAAAGGCATTTGAAGAAGAAATTAATATTTTGTCATGCTTGCCTACAAACCCCCAAGGCACCTTGGCACATTTTATTTTTAGTTTTTATAGCGTGTAATCTACTCAAACAGAAAACATACTATTAAAAGTAGCATGTCAGAAAGGCCCAAACAAGTTGGAACAAGCTTCCCTCAGCAGAGATATGGTTCACACAGACCCCATTTAATTGCACAAAAATATTTCATTTTTTTATTATCATTTAAGAATCCATGTGAACAAACCATGAGGACATGGTTCCCTTGACTAAAAACCATGCTATGGAAAGGTTAAGCAAGGTGTGTGCTCTTTGAAGGGGATTCACTTCACTGAACTGTACTGAAGTTAAGCAAAACAGGCAACTAGTTAGAACTAAGTAGAGAGGAATAGGAACCTTCAAAAGATAATTCTTTCTGACTTCTAAACAGCTATCTTAAGAGACTATGAAGCACCATTAAATTTACAATCCAACATCTCATGCTTAATACTGATCCATGACAGTTCTTGGGCAGACCAGAGGAAAACACGACTTGCTGCTAAAAAACCCCCCAGAATACAGAAAGAAGACCAAACTTAAAACTACATCAGATTCTAAATCTAAGGGAGTTGATCACAACTAACAAAGAACAAACCTGAAAAAGAACTCACACATTTTCACACTAATCTTCTCCCTCCTTTTGGACTGTCATTCATAGCACTGTTTCCAACAGAACACCCCCTTCCAAACTATTGACAATTCAGTCCATAAAGTGTTTTTTCTTTACTGTGGCAATTTTCCAAGTAAGGACTGTGAGATCATCACACAATTGTTTTTGCCATAGAACAATAGTAACTTAGTACCACTATGTAATAATTAATTGGGGGGGGGAGGGGGAGGGGGAGGCATACTATTCTCTCCTGACATTCTTCTAAGCACTTTAAAAGCCCTCAGAAACACAGGCTAAGCACTAATTAACAAACAAACAACTAGAGAACTAAACACAGTGTTGCCAGAAGTACATTAAAAAGGTTTCATGCTGTGGTGTTTTCCTCTTGTTATTTTACCATTAATTCAGCTAAAGAATGACCTGATCAATGTCTTAACAGCTGATAAAGCCACTTAGGGCAACTCAGGATTTGCAAAGGAGCAGAAAGCACATTACTCACCCTCGCTCAACGAATTCAGCTCCCTTTTGAACCTCCTGTTGGGACCAACCAGCATCTAGGCAAAGGGCAGTTCTTCACCAACATACAATTGCAGGTTTAAGCATCTGTCAAACTAAGGAGATATCTGGGGCATGGGCTGTCAGTGACTCTAGGTGCTGCACCCATCACTTGTCACTACAGGCACATCAGGGATCTTCAACCATGACTCTCACTTCAGAGCAAGCTTTTCTCTCACTGGTCATGAGTTTGCTAGCCAGCAGTCTGCTTCTTAAGGTATCTCTGTCACAGGCTAAACTTAACACCACTTTGTCCAGCTCTACAAATTGACTGGATGCCTGAGTTATCACACAGCTTTCCCTCTGCTGTGCAGGAAAACTGCAATACAGTAGACAGCAAGTACCACATTGTACAGGAGCCATCAGAAAGCACAAGCTGCCCAACAGCACAAGTCCAAAGAATCTAAGCAAGTGTTGCCCTTCATAAACCTGTAAGCTTTTCCTTAAACATGCATCGAGCATTCTTGTTCTGACTACTGTCACATATGATGGGATTATCACCATACATTTCTATGATGGTCACATATTTTAGCCATATGTTAGGTACATACACACACAAACTCCAATCACTAGGTGCCACATATTCAGTTTGCATCACTTCTAAATCATACGCCTGGCCACTTCGGCTTCTGTACCACAACCTTCCTACAAAACCATACTGATACATGTAGGCTTACATTAGTCCTCTGATGGACCACAGACATCCTGCTTGTTGGCTATCACCTGGCTGATAGCAGCCACATTCCACAACTCCCTGTGACTCCAGCAGCATAGCTGCAGCAGTTACATTTCCCACTTTCCTAGTCTGCCTGACCTACCCAACACAGCTGTTTCAGGCTCTTCTTCTATCACTCCTTTGATCATCCCTGCAGCTTCTCTCTGCACCTGTTACACACAGAGCTGAAGTTTCTTGGCTATTGCAAGAAGTGTTGCACATTACTACAGATCAGGTCCCAGCCCAGATGTACCCCAGCTGAGGTGCCCTCCCTCAACTGCAAATACCTCTCCTGACACTCCCCTGAACCCCATCCATCATTTTCATGACGATATCAAATTGACAGACTTCTCAAAGGGACAAATTTGAACTCACTTACCCCCAATATAAGCCTTTCTCCTTCAAAGCCTTCCACTGTTGAACAGCCTGTTCATAGGAAAAGTTGTTGCACTACATCCTAAGCTGAAGCTGTAGCACCATCCAATTTAAGCCACTCAACTCAGATGCCGGTCAGGTGCCTAGGCTCTGTTAACAGTCAAGAGAAAAAGACAGGGGCTGGGTGCCTAATTAAAATCTGCCTCTTTCCACTGATTACATAAGGGCATAGACTGCTAATTTTGACACCAAGGTTAAACTCAGTAAATGAATTTCTAGCAGTGTGTGGCCTGACACTTTGCTGTGTTGAATTCCATCCCTTTAGTATTACCTAATTATACAATTAATTGTACAGTCATTCCATCTCAAACCATGTACTGAAAATTATTGTCCTCCTCCCATCAGCATGTTTCAACAGCCTGCCTGCTTTCAGTGCATGTCTATAAAAATCAACTCCATAACACCCCCCCAAAAAACCACCATAAACCAAAAAGAACCCCACCAAAAAAAAGCCTCAAGAAAACTAAGCAAGTCAATTCCCAAAGAAAAATTAATCTCCATATATCTACCTCCTGTTGCCTCCTCTTGTGCCAGTTCCTCGCATGAATTTACAGTTCTTAGACTAACTTACTCCACCTTGAAGAGCAGCTTTGATGCAGCACTGTGTTAAATGGTTCAGAAGAATCCAGAGAGACCAGATCTAGCACATTTTTCTTTTTCTAGAAAACCTACTTTCTTATTAAAACCAGATACTAGGTCAGTCTGACATAACCTATCTTAGCAAAATAGATCGTGTTTCATCCTCTTTCCACTCAACTCCCATGTCTTTAATTATTCATTCCTTCAAAAAAAATTACAAAGGTTATTAAGGTCAAATTAACAAACCTGAAGTTGCCTAGACCACATTTTACATTTCCTTAGAGATATGTATAACATTCAATAGCAGAAAGTAATAAAAATAATCAAAAAAATCTTAGCAGTGAATCTGTATTTTAATTACATATTTAAAATGGTACCTTTAAGAAATTCCCAATTTGGGAATTATCTATACAGATCTTAAAAAGTCACTGTAAGAGACAGAAAACCTGATTGCTTTTAAAATGGGAGATGCAAAACCTGCATGCTTCTTCTGAGATCACAAAAATCTATGTGAACTGATGAGTAAAATACCCAAGACTGAAAGTTCCTGAGACCCAAAAATCAAGATACACAGCAACATATAGCTAGGGCCCTTGTTTAACTTGATATGGGAAATCCCAGTGCGAAACTGAGATGCTTCCAGGCTTTGTGTTACACAAAGCTTTTTAAAAGCTGCACTGTACCTTAAATTCTCATGATTCAGTACAGTTTCTTGCAGTCATAAACTGTTGAATTCATTCATATAGATTTTCCAATTTGTGGGGTGACTGATACATCTGGAAAAGTTTTTGTGCTGAGGCATAATTTGCTTGATAAAATTTAAAGGCTTTTTGCAAGGATAAATACATTATTCAGTTTAAGAAAACTGTTTTATTAGGATGCAAGAACGTTTCTTCTTTTTTTCCTTTTCTTGTTGCTTTAGGACTTTTGTGTCTCTATTTCATTGCCATGCATTCAATGCATTTGCAAAAAATACCTTAAAAGCACACAAAAGATTCCCTCGGTCTGCAATTCTAAGCTCTTTTTTGACCCAAATTGGCATTTCTATGCCTTGAGCTGAAAGCAATCACCTTGTTAAAAGGTAATATTTGTGTATGTTGCCTCCTTCAGACAAATATGGCCTGAATTTTAAGACATCTACTTATTCTTCAAACAGTAGAATTGTGAGTTGTGCATCCTGGTGCTTTAGAAGTAGATTTGTAGCTGTCTGTACATGTCAGACAATGTTCAAAACAGGCAGGCAGTTAAGATTCCTCCTGAGTACCACAGCTAAAAGCTTCTACTTGGGCTTTGCCTAAATTAACACTTCTGGGGCACTTCAATAAGCTCTGAGTTCAGTGAGGCAACTCTGGTTAGGGACAGCACATGAACAGGTGCAGAAAACTACACGCTTCAGTCCTACTGAAATCAGCAGAAAAACTAAGACTTCTCCTGGTGTAGATTTTACGACTGACCTGATTTCCTGGGAGACCTCAGATCACTGCTGAGAGATGAACACAACTGCTCTTGACTTGCTGGAGGTACTCAGTGTCTACAAAGGACTTTTACTGAGCCGCCTGAGTTCTGATTAAAGACACTTATTTGAAAATTTGACCTCAGGTATTTAAAGCCCATCTGCCCCACCCTCCAAAATGTTAAGAAAAACCACGCACTAAGTTAAAAATAACTAGGAGCCTTTTCTGCTATTTATTCTGCAAAGACTAGCAAGCTAGCAATGGTCCTGTCTGAGGCACACTACTACTGTGGGGTTTTATCTTTCATCACAGTGCTTCAAGCTACTGTATTCCACCTATCCTTAGAGGCCAAACAGAGAACTGGCAAGAGTTTGTACCGTGCAGGCCAGACCTTTTGATATACAGAGATCTGGATTTGGGAACCCGCAGGGTACCTTCCTATCTTCTTTTCCTAGCTATATGAAAATAGCACTGGGAGCATAAAATGATCCCTATGCAAAGTTGCCAAGAATGAAAGTAGTTTGGTAGGCAGCTGATTTTGGGAGTTGATTTAGATGCTTTGGATTAAGCGTTAATCCTCTGTTTTAGTGAAACAATTATTCTTGGAATCTTCTTAATGATTTTGCAGTAGTTCATCCATCTATCTTTCAGGGATAATACTGCTATTATTAACAATTAGGTACTGAACATTTTGTAATTCAAAAACTCTAACAGCTTTTTAATTAAAATGCAAGCACGGGAGTAAAATTAGTATGTTATTGAACCACATGTAAGCTTGAGCAGGATCATGTTCCAAACACTTCAAATACCTTGATGTAAGAGTAGCATTTAATTCCACAAAACCCTTAATTTCTTTTTGTGCTTGCGCAGAACTTAACATTGGGCAAAGGCTTCTAAAAAGAGACAGAAGTTATCACAGTAAAGAACTAACCCACAAATTGCAGTCTCCAGACACTTAAAACACCTGAAATTCTGCTGCCTTCCTTCCTTTCTCTGACTCTGCCCTCTACAGCCACTCTCATTAGGTATGTATTATCGTGTCCTCTTACCCCCTCTTTCTGTCCCTCCCCCATCATTCAGGCTCTACTCCATCTGATTATGCCTTCCTTTAAGGTATTATTCAAACTCAGTCCTTCATCTCTGTCTTCACGGCTGCAGCCACGGTTAACTCTGCAGACTAGAATCCACAGAGCCAGAAGAACACCTCATGCAACAGAGAACACTAGGGAAAGGCCAAGTGCCTCACATTAGGCAACAACTGCACGAGTAGTTACAGCAATCACAAACATCCATCCGGCACAGGGCACGCAATCCATCTCACACTAACAAGATCTGGACTTGGGAACACACAGGGTAACTTCCTATCTTATTTTCCTAGCTATGTGAAAATAGCACTGGGAGCATAAAATGATCCCCATGCAAAGTTGCCAAGAATGAAAATAGTATGGTAGGCAGCTGATTTTGGGGGTTGATTTAGATGGTTTGGAGTAAGCGTTAATCCTCTGTTTTAGTGAAACAATTATTCTTAGAATCTTCTTAATGATTTTGTGGTAGTTCATCCACCTATCTATCCATCTATCCATCCATCCATCCATCCATCCATCCATCCATCCATCCATCCATCCATCCATCCATCCATCTACCTACCTACCTATCTATCCATCAATCTCTCAGGGATAATACTGATATGATGAACATCATGGTCTAAGAAAGGGGATGACTGCACATTGGACATAGCCATGCATTCCCATGTAGCTTGCTCAGTATTTTAGTATACTTTACAAACAGGAAAGAAGGGGAAAACAAGAGGGGAAGGAACAAACTAGAAAAAAGTTTGTTTTTTAACAAAAAACAACTGTAAAAGCAGGTAAGTCAACTTCCTACAAAAGCTAAGAACAACAATCATAAAGCAGCCTGCTGTGCTAATAACAGTCACCTCTCCCCTCAGTCAGTCCAGCAGTCTGTCCCTTTGTCACCTGTACCAGTGTGTACTTTAGCAGGGCATGTTTTCTGGAGACGTCACCCAGAGAACTGACTGAAGAGAAAGTGGGACCTGCTACTTAAAAAGGGTGCCACCAAAGACAAACTCTGTTTTAAACACACACATCAAGGAGCCTCAATCAAAAAAAGCCACCTGGAGCTTTACATATGCAATAATGAGTTGGACTCTTAATGAAGAAGGCACTAAATCTAAATGAGTTAAAAGAAAATATCTACCAAGATACCAAGCGGGCAGGCAAACACAAGTGGCTGGAATTCTCTTTATTTTCCTTCCAATTTTCTCTCCAGACCTAACCTAACACAAAGCTTCAAATGAGTAGTGGGATCTGTCTGTATGGAATTGATTGCACTGCCAGGGCCATATTTGAGAAACACTTAATTAGGACAATATGGTGTCCCTGTAGGGGAGCCCCAAATGCCAGGGTTTTTTTCCCCTCTATTGTTCTGTATTTCTTTGAAAGTGTGGAGACAGACCCCACGGGGGAAGCGACATAGCTGTCTTGGGGAAGGAATGACAATTCCTTTTTAATTTCTTCAGTAAGAAGCAGCACTGAACTGGATGGAGATGCAAGATTGCCCCAGGCATGTCTTTTCCAATGCAGACAATGATTAATAGAAGAAAGAAAGAAAGAAAGATGGTATGAATGACTAGTATTACTGCAATTCCTTTTAAGTCACGGTAAAGTTCGCTACAGGGTCTGGCAATGCTTATTTACTGTTGGCAACTTCATCCCTGCTTTCCTGAGTCCAAGAAAGATCTCTAAGTGCATGCTTGATTCCCAACTTATCCTCCATTGAATGGTTCAAGATGGTGAAAGGAAAAAATTACACATAAGGCCCTGGAGCATCCCATCATGCACTACATTCCATTCTGCCACAATTTAATAAACCAGTCCATGGCATCAACTGCCTGCTTTAATTCCAGATGTAAGCACAACCATGGTAACACACCTCTCTAGACTTCTCAGGAACTGATCCTCAGCCTGCATTAAAACACACATCTGACATAAGAAAAGCAAAACTGCATGAGAAGGTGCATTTGCTGACTCTGTCTTCTTGATCTTACAAATGAGCTTGCCCTCCCTTAGCAACAGTTGGGGAAAAACATCTCTGAGAAGTAACTGCTATTCACCACTGACTCCACTCAACATTCATTCTTTGCTGAACCCTGTAAAAGAGCACTGAGGGCACTACACCAGAGATGAGGAGACTTGGGGTTCCCTCTCCATTTCTGTACAATTACCACAGTGACTGAGAGCATCACATGTGACCATTAGTATCATATTTGACCATGAACCTCTCACTGCCTCCTATTCCCAGACAGGTAAGACTTCCTGCCTCTAACAGAAAACTCATGTGATTGGCATCTGCTTCATGCTGCTCTGTGGCCATATCCCATCATCAGCACGTATGCCACAACTTGTCTTATCCTCTGTGATCCCAGAAGCCAGGTGCAGCTGGTCAGCCTGACATACAGCCCACCAATAGCTGCTCCTGTCCTGTGACTGAACGTCCCTTGGAAACAAGCGGGCGAGAGCGGTCTGCTAACAGCAACCCCACCAGGCACACACCCACCTCCCAGGGCCCAGTAGTGTGACCGCCAGACTCTGCCCCCTGCCACATCACAGGACATCAAAGAGCTCTTTCCCGCTGCAGAAAATACTTGACAAAGGGTTGTGAAGTTCCCAGCAGGATCCAGTTCTCATCCTGAAGGATGCTGCTCCACACTGCAGCAATATTTAGTGACAATAAAGGCAGATCTGCCTTCTGCCAGCTCTGTTGACCCAGGATGTTCAAGGAGGAAAACTGAAGAACCACTGTTTTGTTCTCATGGTGCAAACAGGTGACAAACATTGGCCTTGCAGCATGGGCTGCACTTTTAATCTCATACATTTCCAGGAACACATCACTTGTTCAAAAGACAAACAAATCCTACTGTCAGTAGCTAATGATCCACCTGAGAAACACACCCAATGGTAACAGAAAACCTCTGGCCAATATAATGCATTACCCACAGTACAAAACATAGGGCAAGCGTGCCACTGATGCAAAAAGACAGGATCTTGTCAGCCATTCATTATTTCTGAGGCTGAGGTTCCTTTTGCTTTCCCTGCCTCTAATGTATTTATCTCTGAACCTCTGCATTCAGTGTCCACAGATCATCACACATTATAGCAGCAGTCACTGAAACTGCATTACCTCTACTCCATCTTTCACAGGTGAAATTCGGAATGTGCATCCAGTTCTTTCTTAATAAAGCCTGAAAGACACAAAAAAGGACAAACTGTTACTGACTGAATGGATCCAGGAAACAAGCTAGTAGTGTAGGACAACAGGGGGGGGGTTGGGGGAAAAGCAATAAATATAAGAATGATTTTTTAAAAAATTACTATAAGCTTGTAAAAAATGCAGAGCATTAACATTTTTTAACTTAGCTCCCTTACAATTTAAAATGAAATTTAAACAGTGGATTGGTTCTGAGGAAAGAGAATGTAAGAACAAAGTCAAAAGGGAAATTCCAGAACCAGGTACTGTTACTGCAACATTTTACACTTATGTCATATATGTCTCCCTTCTACTATATTAATGAAAATCCAATGCATTTAATAAAGTTACTTTTCTATTAAGTCTGTAAAAGACTCAATGCAGTTACAGTGCAAGAAGCTGAATAAAGCAGCTACTTCATGTCATCAGCAACAAATGAGCTCTCCCAGCGGAGCTTTTTAACTTGGCTACTTGTCCCCATCCCTAGTTCCAGCTGCAGTCAGTGTTGGGGTCACCACATGGCCCTGCAATGACTTCCCCAAGAGGATGCTCCATGAAACAGAAATGCTAACAACTGAACCCAGCCCCCCAGGCAATTTTCACTTCCTGTGGTCCCAGACTGAATTCAGATACCACTGGCTGATGGATTCAAGAGTTTCATTTCTTGCTGCCAACAGCCACAGCTCTTCTGCTGTGGCATGGAACATACTGTCCCAGGCCATACCAGCATCACTCACACACCTAAGCAACAGGTATCTTAACGGAGGCTTTTTCCCTTTGAGAAGTATAAGAAAGTATCATTTCTTAGCACTTTTTATCCCATAAGTCTATCAGTCCAGAATCTTTATCCAAGTTCTACTGTCAAACAGATACACGATCCAGATGGCAGGAAAGTAAAACAACTAGACACGAAGGTTAGCTTTAAACTGAGAAGGCTTCCTCGGCTCCCTCTGTAGCCAGCCAAATTCACTAGCTATATCCACTTAATCCACCAGCTATCAGGGTTAGCGAGGCCCTGAGGTGCAGGGGAGGTTCCCCATCACATACATTCCCCAGGACTGTTTCTGTATCTTAACGTTTCAACCATGGTCTCTTCCCAGCCCCCATGGGGATCCTAAGACACAACCGTTATTTTGTGAGGTCTGACTTTTCAGGTTTACAGTTGCTGAAGTGATGCAAGAGCTGTGTGGCAACCCAACAGAACAGTGCTTTGTAGAATGAACTAGCAGCAGAACCACAGAATCACATAACATTAGGGGTTGGAAGGGACCTTGAAAGATCATCTAGTCCAAGCCCCCCTGCCAGAGCAGGATCACCTAGATTAGGTCACACAGGACAGTGTCCAGGCAAGTCCTGAATGTCTCCAGAGAAGGAGACTCCACAACCCCTCTGGGCAGCCTGTCCCAGTGCTCCATGACCCTCACAGTGAAAAAGTTTTTCCTTATGTCCACATGGAACCTCCTGCTCCAGCTTGTACCCACTGCTCCTTGTCCTATCATTGGACATCAGCAAGAAGAGCCTGGCTCTGTCCTCCTGACACTCACCCTTTAAATACTTATAGATATTGATAAGGTCACCCCTCAGTCTCCTCCAGGCTAAAGAGGCCCAAGTCCCTCAGCCTGTCCTCATAAGGAAGGTGTTCCACTCCCTTAGTAGCCCTGCACTGGACTCTTTCAAGGAGTTCTATGTCCTTCTTGAACTGAGGGGCCCAGAACTGGACACAATATTCCAGGTGTGGTCTCACCAGGGCAGAGTAGAGGAGGAGGAGAATCTCTCTTGACCTACTAGCCACATCCCTTCTAATACACCCCAGGATGCCATTTGCTACAAGAGCACATTGCTGGCCCATGGTGATCCCAAGGTGCCTTATATCCTGGCATGGGGGCAGCTAGGGTGTTGGATAGTGCAAAACCTGCTGGGGTCAGCTACCTAAACAATTCTGGCACAGTGCTGTCTGTATCAGGAGTAGCCCACAGAGTGAATTATCTCCACCAGCTCACTTACTCCAGAACTCAATCCATAAGTAGAGTACCCAGAAGTAAAGTAGCGTGCAGTATAAAAATGTGAAGCATCAAGACAAGGGAGCAAACTGGAGCAAGATGTGGATTAATCCAATGGGAAATGGACTTGGCTACAGGACAGTCCAGGACAGCAGCCAGTTGAATACTCTAGCTCACCTTCTCAGCCTTTTACCCCTACAGGCTTCCTCTAACGTGGTCCTACTGAAGCTACTACCTCCTGCTATATCCCAGACAAGACCACTTCAGATATATCCTTTTTTAATTATTATTATTTCTAATGATGCCAAAATCCTATCAGAACGAGAGAGAACTAACAACAATCCATGCAGGGATGCCCCTCTGTAGCATCACGACGCCTTGCAGGCTGAGACATTACAGAAGTGCAGAAGCCAAACCTGGTGAAGCAGCACTGGTGTGCTCAGCACGCTCTGAGGAATGGTTACTCCACCGCACATCTCTTTCCAAGAAGGAATCCACTCCTCAGCAAGAGGTCATGGAATCTGATTTCTCAGAATAATTCAGGCTGGACAGTACAGCTTTCTGCTCCAAGCAGACTCATGTCTCAGTTCAAACAAGGTTGCTCAGGGCTTTATCCAGCTGGGTCTTAAAAACGTCTAAGGAGAGAAACTGTTCAACCTCTCTCAGCAAACTGTTCCACTCTCTGCTATAACAGATGCCACTGGAACCAGTAGTACAGCTATTTCCCATTTCCAATAGCATTACAGTAGGAAAACAGTAGTTTATGAGGAATTTCTTACTGCACAACTGATGTATCACACAAGTTATCTTTCAGTTTCACACCTTCACCAATTTAAATTCAGAATTACAGATTAAAGACATTAACTGTGTACCTGGGAGTCAGCAAATAGCTCTATGGATCAAATGTTTTAATCTTAAGGCCAAAACAAAAGCTCTTCATCTAGCATGCTCTTCAGGACCAGAACAAGTATGGTTTTTAACTTTAAATATCTGCCATTTCGCTACAACAGCACGTTAGACATCTGTGATTGTGGTACCACAAAACTGTAGCAAGGCAACATGATCCTATGGGAGAAGATACTTCCCTAATAAAATATATCACTGGGGCAAATATAAAAATTTATACAGTAGGATTAAGAAAGCTAAGACTTTAATCCACAGAAAAACATACTGATCAGTTCAAGCAGTTTTACTGCTTAAAACTTTAAACT